>NC_049224.1:53128118-54378118 GCF_011100685.1 Canis lupus familiaris | reverse complement strand
CCCTGCAGCAGGGAGGTTTGAAAGACTCCAGTGCTGCCTGTGAGGGCCCCCGCAGAGCTCTCTGTTAGGAGACAGGACCCCAAGGTAGGGGGTAAAGGGCTGGGAAGAGCACCACTGGCCACGTGGTCACGTGCAAGGAAAGGCCAATTACATCTGTGGATCTTCTTTTTTTTCTTTTTTTTTTTTTTAAAGAAGACTATTTTTTTTTAAAGATTTATTTATTTATTCAGTCAGAGAGAGCGAGAGAGAGGCAGAGACACAGGCAGAGGGAGAAGCAGGCTCCATGCAGGAAACCCGATGTGGGACTCCATCCCAGGTCTCCAGGATCACACCCCGGGCTGCGCCACCAGGGCTGCCCACATCTGTGGATCTTCTTGATGCCAGCCCCAGAGAAGACTCATAGGCAGCATATCAGTTATCTTTCAGTGTTTTGTTGTTCTCTCCATTCTTCCCATAGATATTTCTCAGGGCTGTAGTAGCAGAACAGGCATTGGGCAACGTACTTACTGGGCCTCTCTGCCCTAAAGTGGGGATAGTGACCTACCTCACTTACCTCCCTGCCTCGTTGTCCAGATTAAGTGGGGCATATGTGGAGAGCTTAGCACAGAGCCTGTGCATGGTAACCGCTCAGTAAATCGTTACTATAAACTATTATGGCTTTTTCGTAAACTATAAACACAACCCAAAGGGAAAGAAAATTCCATGAAAAAGAAAAAGAAGCCTCATTATGACCTGCCTCCAATTGTAAAATCTCTAATAAAAATGAGGGTGTGTGGTTAATGGCACAAGTGTCTAGAGCCAGGTCTGTCCAGTGCACACACTCCCTCCACTACACCAAGCTTGAGAATGGGGGCAGGGGACAGGGGGCCAAAGTACTGCCTGGGAGGGGACCTGAAGGGGACTTCTGGGATGTAGCAAAGTTGTTTCTTTCTTTCTTTCTTTCTTTCTTTCTTTCTTTCTTTCTTTCTTTCTTTCTTTCTTTCTTTCTTTCTTTCTTTTTTTTTTTTTTGGCAAAGTTGTTTCTTGATCTGAGTGCTGGCCACACAGGTGTGTTCAGTTTGTAAAAGTGCAAGGAGCTTACACTTCCATGGGCTTATCTGTATGTTGTATTTTTTAAAAAAGATCAAAACAAAGGGAGCTGTCTCAGGATATAGTCATATGACTACACTGGGACCAAAGAGTAAGATACAGTCTCCAAGTTGCATTGCCTGTCCAGACAGAGGAGAAACAGATTGTGTATTAGACTTGGCTACAGTAAGAAGATGCCTAGTTTTCCACTGCGTTTTGATATCTGTGATATTTCAAATATGAGTTGTTTCATTAGGATACTGGTTAGTTGGGTTTTTTTTTTAAGATTTTATTTTTTTAAGTAATCGCTACACCTAACATGGGGCTTGAACTTAAAACCCCAAGATCGAGAGTCACATGCTCTAGCTACTGAACCAGCCAGGCACCCTGGATAGTTGGTTTTTATGTCTTCAGCTGTGATTTCATGTACCAATTCCAATAAATCATAATTTAGGTGAGAGACACTGAGGTTTAAGTTAATTTACATTTGGGGCACTTGGGTGGCTAGTCAAGCATCTGCCTTCAACTCAGGTCATGATCCTGGGGTCCTGGGATCGAGCCCCATGTTGGGCTCCCTGCTTAGCAGGGAGTCTGCTTCTCCCACTCCCTCTGCCGTACTGTTCATGCTCTGTCTCTCCCTCTCGTGCTCTATCTCAAATAAATAAATACAATCTTTTAAAAAAAACTAATTTATATTTATCTTCTTACCAAAGGAAAGTGTGGGAAACTGAGTCTATTTTCCAACTCAGAGTTTTGGGCTCCACCTGCCTCTTCATTTCTGTATATCCCCATGAAGAGAACTCAGCTGGCAAAAATAAACTGAGTTCCTGTCACATACCAGGCCCTGAGCCGGGTGCTGGAGACAGAGTTTAGGACCTCTGTCTAGAAGGCAGAGGAGGGGCAGAATCATCTCACAGACTCTAAAGTCAGGGAACGAGCCAGTGCAGGAGGCAGGGTCAGGTCTCCGAAAGAAGAGCAGGGAAGGCCTCCTGGAAGAGGGGGTACCCAGGCTGGGTGTTCTGAGATGTACAGATATGCCCTAGGCAGACCGAGCATTTCAGAAAAGGGGGGACAGCATGAGGACAAGGCGAGGCCCCCTGGAACACATTCACGGGGAGCGGCCAGGGGGACAAGGATAGTCTGTGGATTGGGGTGCAGTGAAGAGGTTGCACGGGGGCCATCCAAGGAATGTAGGGATGGGGAGCCCCAGAGGGTTTAAGCTGGGTAGTGCCAGGCTCAGTTGTGTTGGAGAACGCTCATGCCAGCAACGACCTGAAGGGTGAAGTGGAAAGAGCTTGGGTGCTATTGTAGGTACAAGGGTCTGACTGTGCTCCGTGTGGGGGTGGGGGTGAGGTGGGAGCTGGCAGGTAGAATTGGATTCCTGAATGGCCCTCAGGGTGGCGAGGGAGGAAGGAGTCGTGGGGGACTCCCAGGTGTGGGGTTGATGAGGCCAGGCCTGGCAGTACTGTTGATAGACACCAGGGAGGCCGCAGGGAGGGGGCTCCTGAACATAGAGTCTGAGGCTGTAGGACCCACTGCAGTTTTTGTACTATTTATTATAAAATTTTTAAAAGATTTATTATTTAGAGAGAGTGCACGAGGAGGAGGGAGCAGATCCCGACCTGAGCCTAAATCCAGAGTTGATGTATAACTGGCTAAGCCACCCAGGTGTTCATTATAAATTTTTCAACTGTCCCAAGGCTGTTCCCATGAACTTAGAACCAACCGGCGACAGAACATCAGTCCCTAAATGCATGTACATTTAGGGGAAATGTCTTGTTACAGACATAGGTGTAACTGAATTGAGAGCAAAGGCTGGCAGGAGATCTGCCAAGAGGACTGGGGCTTCCTGAGGTCTTTTCAGGAAGGCCATGCCCTTCCGTTCCAGGCCAAGCCACGCGAAGGCCTGTGTATGCCAAGCCCTCCCTGCCCCCACATACCTGTTCCAGGGGCAAGCAGAACAGGAAGCAGAGGACTCTTGGCCTTTCTATGACCACGGTCGGTCATTTCCCAACCTGGGTCCAGCCTGATCTTGTGTCCCTTTTTTTTCTAAGATGTTTTGTGTGCCTATCAACTAGAGAGGAGTAAAAAAAATAGAAAGTTTTGCTAAGCTTAATGTCACCTCTTTTCTTAAGTGGAGACTTAGGGGAAGAGAGAGCCAGTATCTTCTACAACCCAAACACCAGAACCTAGTATCAGCTAGGAAACCACCCTATCCATTCTCCCTTGGACAGCTCTCGTAGCTTCCCAGACAGATGGGATTACTTCTGTGAAAACTTCATGAAGCCAGGTAATGGAATTTCTCATTCATCACCCTTCCCTAGTACCTAACACAGTGATGGTACCTAAGTCCTTAATGTTTGCAAGGAAATGAAGGAATGGGATTGATGATGGGGATTTCACAGCCTACGTGGTTTGGTTTAACAACCGTCACTCCTGGGATGCCTGGGTGACTCAGTGGTTGGGCGTCTGCTTTTGGCTCAGGTCGTGATCCTGGGGTCCTGGGATCGAGTCCCACATCGGTTCCCCATGGGGAGCCTGCTTCTCTCCCTCTGCCCATGTCTCTGCCTTTCTCTGTGTCTCTCATGAATAAATAAATTGAAAAAAAAAAAAACCCTGTCACTGCCAAGTTTAGAAATGTCCTCCTTGTGTCTAATCTAGCTGATTGATTCTGGAAAGAGAGGATTCCCAACGACCTCCTTAGAAGACCGCCTGGCTCCTTGACCAAAGCTGCCACTCCAAGTCCTGCCTGACAGACTGAATGAACTGTTGGCAAAAGGCAGTGGGCAGGTGTGTGCACTAGTCAAGCACACAAGTCTCGGTTCACCCAAAGGTGTGTTTTTTGAAACCACTGATTTTTACTCCCTGAAGGTCTTGAACCACTTTCGGCCTAGGGCAGAAGGTGAGTGGGTAGGAAATGAGGTGTGGGTTTGCTAATAGTCAAGTTCACATTAAAAGGCAGACACAGGAAAAGAATGGGACTCTATTTTATTAGGAAACATTGAGCATTCTATAAGAACCAAGGCCCATTGTGAGCATAGGCTCCATGCACTGGAGGAGATGGTTTCATATTTCCCAGAAACACCTGATCTGCTCTCCTCTTCCTTATAACAAACCCCTTGCCCTGCTATCACCCCCTGGTCTTTATGGTTTCAAGGACCCAAGAACAAAGCCCTGGTAGCATCCCAAGATCGACACCTTCAGGACAACAACTGATTCAAGCCCAGATCTCTCCAGAGGACAGATGATGTGTCCTCAAAATCAACACTTCCTTAAAAATATATACGTATATAAAACCTATCAGACAAATTCCAGCTTTGCACATACAAAAAACAAAAACAAAAACAGAAGAACAGAGGAATGACAAGTGCATAGAGATGATTCAGGGGCTATGTATCCATGAGGGTGAAGACACAAGCCCACCCTAAGAGAGCAAGACTGTTTCACCCTCGAAGAGACAGAAACCACTGTCCGCCAGGGGTAGGTGGCTGGGGGCTCCCAATTTCACACTCAAAAAACAGAACCCCACTAAAACTAGTGCATTCCCCTGGCAGCCGACTTACCACAGGATGGTAAGCAGAGACACAAGCAAACGTGTCAACCTCCTTAGTTTATACCCTCACTGGTGGGTCCTGCTCCACTCTTACCAATGGAAAAGCTCCTGGGACATTGATTCTAGGCCACACTCCCTCGTGCCTACATGTTCCTGACACTTTCTATGGATAGAAAAAGGCTTTACCTTCATATGGATGGCTCAGAATTGGAAAAGCCCATCCACCGTGACCTGAAATTGAAGCCCAGGACAACTCCAGGAAGAGGTTCTTCTGACCCAACCCTCTGGCATGCCAGCAACTTGGGGTGAAGGCACCTTAACCTAACCAAGTGGCAGCAGGATAACCAGACCACACCTACCGGTTTCCAGTATTTCTGAGCCTGTGGCCCGTGTGTGTGGCCCACACACTCACCCTCCTCTACCAAAGAGGAAACAGACACAGAGGATCAGGAGAGAGGAAGTCCATCGTGGGTCGTGCAATGAAACAGGAAAAAGACACAACTTCTGACCATCCCTTCCTGTGCTCTGTTCTGGGGGTTTGACTCTGAACACAAAGATGGCAACATGGTAGAGATGAGGATGAGCAAGGGTGAGATTCTGGCAGAAGTCCCCAAAGACCACTTAGGAGGAATGGCTCTCCTAAAGGGATGCCAGTATTGGGGGGCAGCCCTCATTATGCCTCTCTGCCAGCTCAGTACCCTTTCTCTTTCATGTGAGTCCTCTGGTGGGTAATGAAGTTGGAGCTATTGCTGAAGCCCTTGCCACACTCGGGGCACTTGTAGGGCTTTTCCCCCGTGTGGATACGCTGGTGGATGATGAGAACAGAATTCCAGCTGAAGCCCTTCCCGCACTCGGGGCACCGGTATGGCTTGTCCCCCAAGTGGGCACGCTGGTGCATGACCAAGATGGAGCCCCGGCTAAAGCTCTTGCCGCACATGAGACACTCATAGGGCTTCTCGCCCGTGTGGGTGCGCTGGTGCACCACGAGCTGGGAGCGCTGGCTGAAGCTCTTGCCACACTCCCCACACTGGTAGGGCTTCTCGCCGGTGTGCACTCGCTGGTGCTTGACGAGGTTGGAGCTCCAGCTGAAGCTCTCCCCGCAAGTCAGGCACTCATACGGCTTTTCACCAGTGTGCGCCCCCTGGTGGGCGATCAAGCTGGAGCTCTGGCTGAAGCTCTTGCCGCACTCGCCGCACTTATAGGGCTTTTCCACCAGATGCGTCCTCCTGTGCGTGGCCAGGTTGGAGCTGCGGCTGAAGCTCTTGCCGCACTCCGCACACTGGTAGGGCTTCTCCCCGGTGTGTGTCCTCCGGTGCGTGATGAGTGCTGAGCTCTGGCTGAACCTCTGCCTGCAGTCAGGGCACTCGTATGGCTTCTCCCCTGTGTGGATCCTCTGGTGCCGTATCAGATTGGAGTTGTAGCTGAAGCTCTCACCACACTCCTTACACTCATACGGCTTCTCACCCGTGTGGATGCCCTGGTGCGTGTTAAGGCTGGACCGGTTGCCAAAACTCTTCCCACACTCAGGGCATGAGTAGGGCTTCTCCCCTGTGTGGGTTCGCTGGTGAGCAATGAGGTTGGGGCTCCTGCTGAAACTCTTTCCGCACTCGGCGCACTGAAAAGGCTTTTCTCCTGTGTGGATCCGCTGGTGGGTGATGAGGTTTGCACTCCGGCTAAAGCTTTTCCCACAGTCCCTGCATTTGTAGGGTTTCTCTCCTGTGTGGGTGGTTTGGTGTCTACTGAAGTTGGAGCCGTCACTGAAGCTTTTCCCACATTCGTTGCATTTGTAGTATTTCTCTCCTGTGTGGGTCCGCTCGTGTGTGATCAGGTGGGACTTCCGGCTGAAGGTTTTCCCACACTGGGGGCACTCATAGGGCTTCTCACCCAGGTAGGTGCCCTGAAGGCCAATGAGCTGCCCGACCTCCCTGCCCTGGGTGGGGACCTCCCGGGCATCCTCACATGGGGCCTTTGCCTGGGGCTCCCTGGAGCCACAGTCTCTCTCACGGTCACTTTCCCAGTCGCACTGCGGGATGCCTTCCCCTTCGGGCATTTCTGAGAACATCTCCCGTGACTCTGCATCCTCAAATAGATCTTGATTAGAATTCTCCCCATTGTCACTCTGGATCTCGAAATCTGAAACAGTAAAAAAGGACGTACAATTTATATGGAATTTCCTATAATGATGAGAAAAAGAAAGGAAACCAAGGAAATATTTAAAACATTAAACTTCTAATGAAAATAAAGAGGTAGGACACCTGGGTGGCTCAGTGGTTAAGTGTCTGCCTTCAGCTCAGGGTGTGATTCTGGAGTCCTGGAATTGAGTCCTAGGATTGAGTCCCTGCAGGGAGCCTGCTTCTCCCTCTGCCTCTCTCTCTCTCTCTGTGTTTCTCATGAATAAATAAATAAAATCTTAAAAAAAAAAAAAAAAAAAGGCTAAAGAATCCTCCAACTTTTCAAACCAGGTTGATTTCCTTCTACATGATTATCTACTTGTCAGACCTCCTACCCATGTGGCAATCACCCAGAATTTCTAAGTCTTAAAGATTTGGGTTCTAGGTCTGTATCTGTTTCTTGGTTGGGAAATGAAGTCAGGTGGGAATGGGAACATCCTAATCAATAGAAGGCAACAGGGTACACAATGACCCCTAATTCTCACTGTTGTGCCTGATGTGTAACAGGTACGCAATTACATTTAGTGAATGAATGAATGGATTTTTCACTGGACCACAGAAATTTCCCTAAAGCTCAGTCTCCTTTCAGAAAGAGCTTATATAGTAACCTCATGCATTATGATATGTCTAGTATTTATAATCTTATTAGATTATAATAGGTAAGACACAGACAAGATGACAGGGCCCCTGCAACAAGGACTCTAGGGTCTATACAGATGACCGGAAACAAGTACACAGTTAAAAGAGCCCTAAAATGTATCTGCAGTAGGAGCTTACGGATGGACCTCCCATTGGTAGTACAAAAATATATACCATCCAGAAATTTGTCAAACATTCAGGTGAAAGGAATCATGAGGACGGACTGCTGACAACAAATGCATCCTCTTCCTTCACTGAGAGACTCTTCCTTCACTGAGAGACTCTGAAGTCTATCCCAGGATTGAGCCAGAGCAGTGGAGAGCCATGAACCTGGACCTCACTGCAGAACTGAGTGGTATGTTGATTTAACGGCTCTGGCCAACAGTCAGGAACAGTCTGATAAGTGTCATTAGAAATTTTTTTTTTTTTTTGACTGTCAGGAATGTTAATGCTGCCAGGAAGTTGTTGGTGACACTATTTATGCCACACAATGTCCTCTTATGAACGAGAAGGAAATTTCCCTCTAACTGAAATTCCCAAGAGAACTGCTCTTCTGAGCAACTGATGTGTGTTTGCCTTTTGCCTCTGGTCATGGCTCCCTCTCTGCCTTGCCTGCCCGGAAGCTTGGAGCCAAATGCTCAGAGAGAGAATACTGCATGTTTGTGCAGCCCACAACCTGTGTTCTTTCATTTTTACCTCCCACTATTTCCTTTTTTTATATAATTTCCTTGTGTTTCCTTCCTTCCCTCTCTCCCTCCTTTTTTGTTATTATTGTTACAATTTTAGTATATGTGTTGCCGAAGTGAGAACCCTTGTGCTCTGTTTCTATAAGTTGTCTTCAATTCTTTTTTGGAATTCTAGAGGGTGTACAGAAATAAATCAATGATTTATTGATAAGGAGGATAGCTGATTATTTCTAACACTTAACATCAGACCTCCAGAGAAAGCAGATCCATCCAAAACAGGGAAGACAATTAGTAAAATAATGACATGAGGTCCTAGTGATATTCCCATTATTGAAGCTAAGAAATAGTTTCTTTTTTTTTTTTCTTTTTAAAAGATTTTATTCATCCATTTGACTCAGAGAGGGAGAGAGCCCAAGCAGGGCAGGTAGAAGCAGAGGGAGAGGGAGAAGCAGGCTCCGCACGAGCAGGGAGCCTGATGTGGAGCTCGATTCCAGGACTGAATCAAAGGCAGACACTTAACCAACTGAGCACTTCAAGCACCCCCAAAATAGTTTATTTAAAGTTAGATGCTCGGGCAGCCCCGGTGGCTCAGCGGTTTAGCACCACCTTATGCCCAGGGTGTGATCCCAGAAACCCGGGATCGAGTCCCACATCGGGATCCCTGCATGGAGCCTGCTTCTCCCTCTGCCTGTGTCTCTGCGTCTCTCTCTCTATGTCTCTCATGCATAAATAAATTTTAAAAAATCTTCAAAGTTAGATGCTCAATTCGGTGATTATTAATTTCTGTAGGTTAAGGCAAATTTCCATATGTGCACATGATAAAATGTGACAGGCCCTCAGGCAGAACCTGGGTCCTAGTTATACTGCTAGTCAATATAAAATTGTATTTAAGCTTACAAGTAAGCACATGATTACATTTCACGCTCACTAGCACATACGCTGCTGGTCACGTGTGGGCTTGTAGAACTGCCCTTCTGGCTCAGGTCACAAAGCACAAAGCAGGCTCCCATATGGCTAGGACCAGCAGCTCTACGCTTCCTCAACTTCCTGCAACAGGGTTTGGAAGTTTCTAGCACAGAGGTCTGCTATCAACCATTCTTCTACAAGGTCCTCCAGGCAGAGGCCCTGATTGATTTTCTACAAGCTAATACTACCAAAAACATTTTTAAAAAGGACTTTAGTAGGGGCGGCTGGGTGGCTCAGTCAATTGAGCACCTGACTACTGATTTGGGCTCAGGCCGTGATCTCAGCATCATGAGATCGAGCCCCACATCTGCACTCAGCAGAGAGTCTGCTTGAATTTCTCTCCCTCTGCCTCTCCTCCCAGCTTGCTTTTCTCTCTCTCAAATAAATAAATAAACCATTTTAAAAAAATAACTTTAGTAATTGTTCTCTTCTGAATAGAGACATTAGCTGATAAGGTTTTCCACTGCCTTAAACTCAGAAGAACTGGTTGGTATGCTCTGGAATGAGCTCAGAAGCAACAGGGAAAACAAACAAAAACTCAAATTCCATTTGCAGTGAGATTGGAGGAAGATTAACTTGCAGACATCAAAACACATGTAAGGCCTTCCAAAACCAGCAGAGACATGGTTGAGGCCAATGAGGCAGGAAGTGAACAGAACAAATGTGGAAGGCAACATGTGGGGGGCAGCAGGGAACTGAGGGGCAACTAAAAAGTTCAGGCAGAGGGGCACCTGGGTGGCCCAGTCTGCTGAGCAGTTGACTCGTAAGTTCAAGCTTCCCCATTGGGCTCCACACTGGGTGTGGCGCTTACTTTTTGAAAAAAGGTAGGGGGGACACCTGGGTGGCTCAGCAGTTTGGCGTCTGCTTTCGGCTCAGGGCGTGTCAGGGTGTGATCCTAGAGTCCCGGGATGGAGTCCCACATCAGGCTCCCTGCATGGAGCCTGCTTCTCCCTCTGTCTGTGTCTCTGCCTCTCTCTCATGAATAAATACATAAAATCTAAAAAAAAAAAAAAAAAAAAAAAAAGGACATAAAAAAGCTCAGACAGAAAATCACTTCCTGGAGGTAAGGGACTCACCATTAAGAGCAACAGTGCACCTGGGAACTAGGGCAAGCAGGGCTGGCTTCTTTGGTTCAGAGAAGCACAGGAGGTGAAGCTACAACCAGAATCACCCAGATGACCTATATACTGCAGGAAGCTTTCTGCTTCTGTAAAGCAGAGAAGGAGAGAGCCTTTCACCCTCACATATTAATCATGTATTAATCATGGCAATTATGACTAAGAAAGTGACATTTTTCATGCATTAAAAAAAAAATTTAAACAAAGGGTGCCCGCAAGGCTCAGTCACTTAAGCATCCAACTCTTGGTTTTGAGCTCAGGTCATGATTTCAGGGTAGTGAGATTGAGCCCCGCCTTGGGATCCACACTCAGCCAGGAGTCTGCTTGAGATTCTCTCTCTCTCGCTCTCCCTCTGCCGCCCCCCTGCCCCGCCCCATGCACACGCACGTTCTCTGTTAAGAAAAAAAAAAAGAAAAGAAAAGAAAAAGAAGAAAAAACTTAAATGAAGCAACTGCCTCTAGGAAGGAAGACCACTCAGTAAAAGTCAAGGAAGAGACAGTGAGACAGCAGGAAGAGATGGAGTGGAGCTGGCAGGACTCGGGACAGCAGAGGAAATCTGTAGACAGAGGACAGGCTGAGAGGAAGTGCAAAAGGAGAACAGGCATGCTGGCAAGCCCAGCAAGGGGAAAAGAGAGCTGAGATGAGCAGAGCAGTTAAAGGAAGGGAACAAAGAGGACAAAGGGATTAACAAGAAGGACAGAGAGGTCAGATGAAAGGAGAGGCCATGCACACATAACTGGGAGTTCTCAAACGGGGGAACAAAACCAAAGAACAGAACAAACACTGAAAGCAAAAAGCTGCCAGGACCCTGGACAGGTGCACTATGTCAGGAAAACTGACACTGAGTGGCTAACGACGGGCACAGGGATGGCAAGGCAAAAGGCTCAGATCACTCCCATGGGGGAAGAGAACCAGCTGGGCTCAGACTGCTCTACAGGGACAATGCCTGCAGACACAAGGCAGACAGGGAAAGAAAGGGGATGCCCAGGATTCTGTGCTCATGAAACTGTCCTTCAAGTATCATGTTTGCAGGCAAACAGCTTTGAATATGCACAAATTCGCAGAATGTGGTTCCTCTGAGTCCTTCTTAGAGAAAATTAAATAGGAGGTGAGCTTTGGTCAACCAAAATGAGGGGAACTCAGGGCAAACAGGCTGAGGACAAACACCTGACACGTGGGACTCCAGAATGAAGTCTCAAATTACTGTGGCCATTACAATGAGAAGAGAATGTAGAGGCCACAGAGCAACATAGAAATGTCTCTAGCCAAAACTGGGGTTGAGAGAAGGTGGGAAAGAGGACATATTCATTGACTGACTGCCTCATCTGGATTGCCTCCCTAAACCTGGGAGTTCAAGGCATACTATTTAAAATTGGCAAATCATGCACCTGAAGTGTGTCCTTACCAGTGCAAAAATAAACAGTGCAAAAATAAAGAGCGCCTGCCTGGCTTAATGGGTAGAGCATGCAACTCTTGATCCTGGAGTCATGAATTTGAGCCCCACGTTGGGTACAGAGACAACTAAAAACAAAAACAAAAATTTAGGGATGCCTCAGGGCTGAGTCGGTTAAGCGTCTGCCTTCGGCTCAGATCATGATCCTAGGGTCCTGGGATTGAGCACTGTGTTGGGCTCCCTGCTCAGTGTGGAGTCTGCTTGAGATTCTTTCTCTCTCTCTAAAATAATTAAATCTTGGGATCTGTGGGTGGTGCAGCGGTTTAGCACCTGCCTTTGGCCTGGGGCACGATCCTGGAGACCCGGGATCGAGTCCCATGTCGGGCTCCCGGTGCATGGAGCCTGCTTCTCCCTCTGCCTATGTCTCTGCCTCTCTCTCTCTCTGTGTGTGACTATCATAAATAAATAAAAATTAAAAAATTAAAATAAAATAATTAAATCTTTTTTTTAAAAAAATGAGTCCCTGAGACAAACTGAACAGAATATATCATTCTTAGGGTGCCTTGGTGGCTCAGTCAGTTGGGCATCTGACTCTTGGTTTTGATTAGGGTCATGATCTCAGTGTCTTAGGATTGAGCCCTGTTCAGGCTCCAAGCTCAGTAAAGAGTCTGCTTAAGATTCTGTCTCTCTCTCCTCTGCCCCTCCCCACCTTGCACATGCTCTTGCTCTAAAAGCAAATGAATAAATCTTTAAAAAATGAATATATGATTCTCCCCTTGTGCACTGCTGGAATGTAAAATGGTGCAGTCAATGTGGAAAACAGTGTGGTGGCTCCTCAAAAAATTAAACATAGAATTACCATATGATCTAATAATTCCTCATCTGGGTATACATCCAAAAGAACTGAAAGCAAGGACTGAAACAGGTGTTTGTATACCCACGTTCTTGCATTACTTGTAATAACCAAGTGCTGAAAACCCAAAGGTCCATCAAGGAATGAATGGAGTATTATTCAGCCTTGAAAAGAAATGAAATTCTGACCCATGCTTCTACATGGATGAATCTTGAGGACATTGTGTGAAGTTAAATAATAAACCAGACACAAAAGGATAAATATCATATGATTACTATGAGGTACCAAAAGCAGGCAAATTTATCATAGTGATAGAAATTAGAATGTTGGGTGCCAGGTGCTGCTGGGGAGGGAGGGAGGAATGGAGAGTTGTTTCCTGGGCATAGAATTTCAGTTTGAGAAAAGGAAAAGGTTCTGAAGATGGATGATGGTGATGGTTGTATAGCAATATGAATATATTTAATGTCTGTGAAATACAACAAAAATGGTTAAAATGAAAAAAAAATGGTTAAAATGGCAAATTTTGTTATGTAAATTTTATCACACCATAAAGAGAATATGATTCATAGTTTTATGTATTCTATCAAATTTAAAATAGGTGGCATTACCTACTAATTCTGAAATTAGTTTAGAAGATTAAATAAATGCTCAGCAAGGCAGAGAATTCTCAGAAACGTTATTAAACTTCTGATGGTACAATAGGGAAAAGAATAATATCTTGTTGTAATGAGTACTTCCCCAATCAAAGCTGAACATATGGTTTCATAAAGTTATAATTTACTTTTCTTCATTTCTAAATTGCCTACTCATATCTCTGACCTTTCATTCCACTGCATTGACTTTTCTATGGATTACAGCAGCTCTTACAGATCAAGAGCTTTTTGTTCTTTTTGTTGTTTTTTTAAGATTTACTTATTTTAGAGAGAGAGAATGTGTGTGCACATGCACGAGCAGGAGCAGGAAGCAGAGGGAGGGGCAGAAGCAGACTCCCCACTGAGCAGGGAGCCCGACACAGGGCTCAATCCCAGGACCCTGAGATCATGACCCAAGCCAAAGTCAAGAGCTGGATGCTCAAGTAGTTGAGCCACTCAGGCACCCCTAGATCAAGAGTCTTTGACTCTTATCTGCTGTACTGCAGACTTCGTTGCAAAAATTGCCTTCCAGTTGGTATATTGTCTTTTAACTCTGTTCATGGTACTGTTTTTATACAAATGTCTTTTTGTTTTCCTGAGTCCCGTCCAGCTTTGAAGATGGCTGTCTTGTATAAGAGGTTGTTCACCAAAAGATGATAAAAATATTCTCCTACATTATTCCAGTCTTTTATAGAGATCTATAATCCATCTAAAATTTATTTTTGTGTCACCTGTAAGACAGAAATCTATTACTGTGTAAGTTATGAATTAAGGATCCAGTGTTAGTTTTTTCAGAACGGTGAGACCACTGTCCAAATACTATCCACTGAATGGTTGCTGCATGGCCATGGGCCCTCTTTCTGCCTTTTCTGGTTAGTAAACAAAAGCCGCAGTCAAGGCTCAGAATAAAGCAATAGTTCTTGGATTCTCTGGCCCTAGACAGAGGCTCTACACTCAGATGTGCAGCACCTCCCCACTGCTGCTCCTGGGGCTGTGCATGTCCCCCTTCCTGGACAAGACACTTCTGCTTTCTCTCACACTGGAAAACAGATCACGATGAGGGTGAGGAAAATTGGTATCAACAGGGAGATAAACCTGATTTTACTGTAATTTATTTAGAAAAATGAACCAGTCATAGACTTTAATGCTCTAGTCTGGGTTAGGCTCCAAAAATTTTGGCAAAGCCCTTCCCACCTGATTAGGACCTCAACACCATGGTCAGAGCCACTGCCCTAAAATGCAGGGATGTTTCTAACACAGCTTCTCGCCGAGTTGGGCTCTCCCCGTCAGAGTACTGCCCTGGCAAGCCTGGCAGGAGCCTGCTGGTGCCTGAGTGACTGGGAGCACTGGTCCACCTCCACTCTGGCTGCCTGAAAGATTAACCATTGACAAAACGGGCAATGAGCTCTGTTATCTGTTTAAATGAATGATTGCCAAACATTTTAGAGTTATATGTTACATCTAAAGAGCTCTGAATGGTATGTGTTTCAAATATTTAAGTGAATTAAAAGCGATTTTTGTTTTGAAGCTGAGAATCATAACTTTAAAAAAGACAAACACCTTTACAACCCACCAATACTCTCCATTCCTGGTCCTGTTAAGAAAAATCTATGTATTTGCTCTTTGTTGTTATGAAGGGAGCATTTGGCTGGGGCACCAAACTCAGAATAGGCGACCTGTTGCCTGTGTTCACCAAAAGCCAGGAAATGCTAAAGATGCCTGGAGAGGTAAGCCATGGTTCTTGGGCTTGACTGTTGAACAACAGTAGGTTTGAAGTGGGTAACCTCCATTCCTCTGTAGGCTAGAGGAGAGCTTCTCAAACTTCAAAGTGCAGACGAATCACCTGGAGAGCTTGTTAAATGCAGATTCTACTTCACTTGGATTAGGTGAGACTGAGCATGCCTTTCTATTTTTTTTTTAATTTATTTATTATAGTCACACAGAGAGAGAGAGAGAGAGAGAGAGAGAGAGAGAGAGAGGCAGAGACACAGGCAGAGGGAGAAGCAGGCTCCATGCACCGGGAGCCCGATGTGGGATTCGATCCCGGGTCTCCAGGATCACGCCCTGGGCCAAAGGCAGGCGCCAAACCGCTGCGCCACCCAGGGATCCCTGAGCATGCCTTTCTAATAAGCCCCAGGTGACACCAGTATTGTTGGTCCATGGACCACACTGAGAGTAAGGCTCTAAGCAGTGGTTTTGAAACTGCTGCAGCTTAGGACAATGTGGGAGCTTTCAAAACCTCCCTGCCTGGGCTGCACCCCAAGCCAATGAAATCAGAAAATCAGAATCCCTGGAAGTGGGGCCCCAAGTGATTCCAACATGTGGCTGAGTTGGAGAACCAGAGGTCTAGCACAGTGGCTTGCTAACTGGAGCTTAAGTCAGGATCACTTGGACGGCTTGTTAAACCATGAGGTGCTGGGCGCCACCCTGAGTTTCTGGTTCAATAGGTCTGGGATGGGACAGCCCAGGAAGTTCATTTCAAATACATTTGCAGATGATGCTGATGCTGCTGGTTTGGAGACCACATGCTGTACTGATGGTCAGAGGATTGATATACCAGGATTCATCCATTTTGAGCCCCCAAATTTCCCCTTTGCTCCCCTGTGACATCAACAGTTTCTTTTTCGGGTGATGGAGCTTCTGTGAGATAAAATCTGTGTGTCAGGAGAGGAACATTTCCTCTGCATGTTGAACCAACTCTGGTGTGTGGCATCTGGGGAAGGCCACCGTGGCATGAGTCCCTGATTTGCAGGCTGTAGGTTACCTTTCTGCTTACTTCTTACAGGTGGATGAGCCCTGGGTAGAGTACTTAGACAACAGGCCTGGGTCAAGCTATCTCACTTCTACAGAGATTGTAGTTTCTGAACCAAAAACCGGGCCATGCAAATTGAGAAATGATTTCCGGCCCCAGACTCCAGGCTGCTTACAGATAGGAATCTGAGAGGCATGGTTTGTCCACCCACTATTGAACTTTGAGACATTCTGATGACTTACAAGGACAAATATTTCATCTTCAGGAGTACCCTGGACAAATCTAGGTTGTCGTTCACCAAATCACCCGAAAAAAAGAAAAAAGGGAGGTGTTCTGGGTTTTATGCTGGGACTTTATAACAAGTGAGAGAGATACCCTGTGATTTTCACAAATGGTCTTTCAATGGGTCTGTAAAACACAGGCTGAAAACACAGCCGCCAGGGGCCAATCTCACTTCAACCGAAAACCCTCCTCGTTGGAGAGATGAACTCCACAGGACCACGGAAATCCTACTGAGGCTTGCAATTCTGGCCCTTTGCCAGTTCATTTTCTCTGTCATCTATTCACTGATGTGCACATCCATGGCCAGCTCCCTGGCACAAAAGACTGTCAGGCAAATGTCCTCCCTGGGGGTGTGGATTCACCATCCCCAAGGTTTCCAAAGTCAAAGCTTGTCCCATGCAAGTAAATGCTATTGGTCTCCCGCATGATTCCTGCAGTTTGGATGGATAATATCAGGTGAAAAAGGCCACCTTCTAGTTAATAGTTGGGCCAGGCAGGAAGGATGCCTTTGAGCCTTTGTTGTTTGAGAAATGGAATAGCACAAAACTTGGTCCTCAAAAACATGTTCTCTCTGTTTAAAAATATCTTTGGAGCGCCTGGCTAGCTCAGTCAGAAAAGCATGTGACTGATTCTCCATCTCAGGGTTGTGAGTTCGAGCCCCATGGTGTGGGTAGAGATTACTAAAAAGAATTTTTAAACTTAAAAATATCTTTATTAGTAGCATAAACATGATAGTATTCACTGTGTTTGCTGAACAAAGGATTCATATGGTACTTCCAAGGATGAAAATGCCAGAGGCTAAGAGTAAGTGCTCTTTTGCTGGACTAAGCTGTCTGGGCTGCCCACTGGCCTGAGCATCCCCCCAGGTCTGCAGCCTTGCCTCTCCCCTCTGTCCAGATTTGGAGTGTCCCAGCTGCCTTCTGCCAAGTGTGGGCTTGACCCCATTTTGTTTTAAAACCAAAGCTTAGCATGGCTTTCTTAAGCCATTCCAGGCAGAGAAGCCTGGAATGAGGAAGCCATCTATCTGCCTCCTTCATGGATGGAGCAGGGGAGCCTCTCCACACCTGCTGGTGGGCGGGAAAATTCATTCATTTGTGCCAGACACACTTACTGAGTTCCCACTGTGTGCAGTGCTGTGAGAGAAGAAAGAAAGGGAAAGAAAAGAAAAGAAAAGAAAAGAAAAGAAAAGAAAAGAAAAGGAGAGAAGAGAAGAAAACAGGTTCCATGCCTTCTGAGATTTTAAAGGTTCCTAGAAGAAATAAGACAACTATTCATATAAATAGAAAACAAGGTGGTACATAACCAAAAGCTAAAGGACATGGAGAATCCAAAGCACTGGGGGAAATTGCTTCTGGAAAAGGTGATCAGATTTCCAACTCAATTCAGGCACACAGATGGATGCTAGAAAGCATAGGCTACATTTAAGGAGCAGCAAGGTCTAGTCTGAATGGAGCCAGGGCAATGGTAGGAGGATGAAGGGCCACTGTGGGGCAGGTCCAGGCCAGACCACACAAGGCCCCATTTTTGAGCAGAATAAGGAGTACACACTTGATCTGGAGACATTGGGGAACTCATGCAGACTTTTATGCAGGAGCGTGCCCGACCGTTCAGGTAGGAGTAGAACAGGGGCACCAGGTAAGGGAGAGGCCAGACTGCTTTAAGAGTTCAGAGCAGAAACAACAAGATTCTGAATGAGGACTGCACGTGGGGATGGAAACGTCCTTGGGAAATAGTCACAAGGAGGGATGAGTTTTACCACTTAAACTAGTAGCACAGATCCCATCTTCACTGGAATCATAAGAACCTTTCAATGTGAGTATCTAGAGGTGCCCATTAGTCAAATATTAAATAACCACTGTCCAAACAGGGATTAAAATGTCCACTGCTGAATAAAAGTTTGTCCAGAGGTCCCAAGGTGGATGAACAGAATAGAGGTCAAGTTGTCTTATGTTGAACAAATGTTTGAGGGGATGAAGACAAGCACACGAGTTCCTCTGAGTCATCACGGGGAAGGTCAGGAGGCTTTGCTAAATGAATGGAGACCAATAAAGCTGATCTCAAGTGTTGAAGTCAGAGGACTGACGAGCCCATCTTGGACATTCTGGGAGTGTTAAAAGGCACAAAACCCCCACAGCAAAGCCAGGTGGGGAAGGCTGTCACAGTGGGTACCTGTCACCACATCAGCGGCACCTGCTCAGGCCTGACCCTCCGCTTCACTACTTCCCTATTAATCCACAACCCTAGTGGTGCCTGGGCAGCTCAGTTGGTTAAGCACGTGACTCTTGGTTTCAGCTCAGGTCATGATCTCACAGATTGTGAGACTGAGCTTCACGGGCTCCACGCTCAGTTGGGAGTCTGCTTGAGCAGACTCTCACTCCCTCTCCTTATGCTCCTCCCCAGATTCATGCTTACTCTCATGCTCTCTCTCTAAAATAAACTAATCTTAAAAAATAAATAAATAAAAAGATACAACCACTTCAGAGATCACTCCTCAGCCCTCAACCCCTCTGGCCTCTCCACAGTATCTGACTAAAGATCCTAAAGATCATTACAAGCTTCTCACATCCATCAGGAGGCAAATGAACTAAGTTTTTAGGACAGGATAAGGGATTTGGGGGTTTTAATAGGAAGAGTAAAGTCAAAAGTTATTTTTCAGGGCCAAAGAAAACCAGGTATTTTTTTTTTTTTTTCAAATAAAACCTGCCAAACACACGTTGAAGCAAACAGACTGGAGTTTGAATCCCGACTCCACCTCTTACTATCTAGTGTGTGACCTTGAGTAAGGGCTTGACCTTGCTGAATTTCCATTTCCTCATCTGTAGAGTGACAGCCCCACTCCCCTCCCGGGACTGCTAG
The DNA here is from genome assembly GCF_011100685.1 of Canis lupus familiaris. Taxonomy (NCBI): domain Eukaryota; kingdom Metazoa; phylum Chordata; class Mammalia; order Carnivora; family Canidae; genus Canis; species Canis lupus. The sequence continues at coordinate 54,359,149 of NC_049224.1, read as the reverse complement.
TGAGAGGGACATGTGAGGAGTCCAGGGTAGGGCTGGGCTCACAAGGTCAGTCCCTTTTCCAAAAGCCAGGCTTCCTCCTACCTCTCAAGTCCCTGGGCTTGCTCACAACCTCTGCTCCCAAACCACCTCTTTTCCACTCTTTTCTTCTGAATCTTCCACACTGGACACCTTTGAATAAGCCACCTTCGTCTTACTCCTCGTCTGCATCTCCTCTTTCTAACACCCCACTAGGGACTATACTTTGCACCACAGATGTGATAAAATGCTTGAGAACATGGGCCAGGTTCTCAGACCCATGGGTTCAAATCCTGGTTGGGCCTCCTATGAACTGCATGATCTTCAGGGAGTCACTTAACTTCTCTGGTGATGATAACGTCACTCACCTCCCAAGATGGTAAAGTGTCCATCACTTTTGCATAGTGGATGCTAGGCACAAGGCCAGGACCAGAAAGGGATCTGTAAATGCTAGCTAGTGTTACTACTGGTTCTCCTTACATGTGTCCAGTGTCCTCTCCTTCTGCTATCCCCGCCACGGCCTGACCCCTATGCCTGCACGCCTAATGTCTGGGCGGCTTCCTGCCTGTTCTCCTGCCGCTGGCCTCTCCCTACTCAAATCAAACCTATATCCTGTTGCCAAATTCCACTTCCTCCCATTCCCCCTGGGCTCTAGTTCAAGAACCTGCTGAGGCCAATGACATTCAGTCCAAGCCCCCACCCACCCTTCCCCCAAACTCTACATCCTACCCCTTCCTAAAAACACACTTTACTCCCAAGCAGCCAGGCTCCCTTAGTGTCACCTGAACCAATGAGCTTCATGCCACCCCTCACTTTCTTCCCAGCTGCCACACCCTCCCTGCTGCCCTGCACTTTTCCAAATCCCACTCCAGCCTACAACCTCCTGCTCAAGCTCCACATTCTCTCTGACCTCTCCTACCCTCTCCTCTCCTTTCTCTGAGCTTCTATGGTTCTCATCAGTGCCAAGGCAGCCATCATCCATGGGTCCTGAAGCAGCCCTAGGGACCCGGGCAGATGTGAAGGAAACATCTGGTAATCGAAGGAGTGAAGTCTCCAGCTGAAGACCATAATGGAGACAGAGTAGCTAAATGGCATGCCTGGATCCCAGAATGTATTAGTAACACGGTGACAAGCTTGCAAAGAGCTCAAGTTTGAAATTATTATTTATTTATTTAAAGATTTTATTTATTTATTCATGAGAGACAGAGAGAGAGAGAGAGGCAGAGACACAGGCAGAGGGAGAAGCAGACTCCATACAGGGAGCCTGATGTGGGACTCGATCCCGGGACTCCAGGATCATGCCCTGAGGTGAAGGCAGGCACTTAACCGCTGAGCCACCCAGGCGTCCCTGAAATTATTCTTTTAAGAGCCTAGGAGTGCAGCCCAGGTGGCTCAGCAGTTTAGCACCGCCATCAGTCCAGGGCGTGATCCTGGAGACCTGGGATCCAGTCCCATGTCAGGCTCCCTGCGTGAAGCCTGCTTCTCCCTCTGCCTGTGTCTCTGCCTCTTTCTCTCTCTCTCTCTCTCTCTCTCATGTGTGTGTGTGTCTCATGGGTAAATAAAATCTTAAAAAAAAAAAAAAAAAAAAGAGCCCAGGATGAGGGATGCCTGGATGGCTTAGCGGTTGAGCATCTGCCTTGGCTCAGGCATGATCCTGGGATCATGGGCCTGGGATTGAGTCCCACATTGGGCTCCCTGCAGGGAGCCTGCTTCTCCCTCTACCTGTGTATCTGCCTCTCTCTGTGGGTCTCTCATGAATAAATGAAATCTAAAAAAAAACAGAAACAAAAAATAAAAAAGGGCCTAGGATGACTTTATACCATAGCTAGTTCCTAGTTACTAGCCAGTTTACTCGTCATTGACTTGTTTCATAAGAATAATCACTCTTTAAAAATAGGATTATCTGGTTCTTGTAATTGCTGGAACTTCAAATATTTAGATGTTGGTTGCACAACAGAAGGTGCCAAGGGGTGGTTTATAGTCTTCAGTCCCCCTCCCTATAACCTCCATCGGCTTTCCAACCACTCCAAATAAACACAGAAGTAAACACTATGTTTATTACACAAATATAGCTCCAAGAATAGTCCTGTAAGCCTTTCCTATACCGAAATTCTGGAACTAGAACTGCACACAAGGACATTAACAGGTGACAATGTTGGGATACCTGGGTGGCTCAGCAGTTGAGAGACCACCTTCAGCTCAAGGTGTGATCCCAGGGTCCTGGGATCGAGTCCCACATCGGGCTCCCTGCAGGGAGCCTGCTTCTCCCTCTGCCTGTCTCTCTGCCTCTCTCTGCGTCTCTCATGAATAAATAAAATTTTTAAATAAAATAAAAACTAAATAAAAAAACTTAAAGTGACAATGTCCTCGTTGCCAGCAGCAGGAGGATGGGCTGTCCGCAGCTCCGTCCTGGATACCACCTTCTCCTCTTCCACACACACCACACTACTCCACTTTGGGGGGATGCTCCCACCCACTCCCCATGAGGTCCAGCATCTTACCACCGTCCCGAAGGGTCTGGGTCAAGTCTTCCACCAGGGCTACAGCCTCCTCACTGCTTTCGGGACGATGCTCCTGCAGCCAGGCCTGAATTTCCCTTGGTAGCACAGTCAGCATCTGTTCCTTAGTGTGCACTTCGGGCCTCAGCCAGCGCCGACAGAGCTCTCGAAGGCGGCCAAGGGCACCCTGCGGCCCTCCAGCTGCCTCCCCATGGGGGCTACCCTTGCCAGCACTCTGGGGAAAGGGCTCCGATTCAGGGCCATCCTCCTGCAGTACAGCTTCCTGCACCCAAGAATCATCCTCCAGGATCATGGTGGTGACCTCCTCCTGTTCGTCTTCCTCCTGAGGCACTTGGACCATGGGGCTCAGGGGAGTGGTTACTCTAGGCCCCTCTGCAGCCATCATTCACCTTCCTGGGGCAACCACCCAGGCTTCTAGCCTTGAACTTCAGTCTTCTAGGCCAGACTCACTGAGAAGACACCTCTCTCCTCAAATGTCAACAAGTAACGTGACTGGGAAATAAGAAAGAGAACCACATCAATAAGCAGACTGCCCCACAATGATCTAACTCACAGCAGCCCAGGTCAGGCCACCAAGTGATTCTTACATCTGCAAATCAACAGAAGTTTCCTGTCCCTCTTAAAGGAAAAATGGCTTATTCCTGAAAACCTCTTTCTATTAAAAGAAGTTAAGAAGAATTACAAGTACAAAAAATACAGCACTTTTCTTCCCAAAAGAATGGTATCAGAAATTCAAAGCCCTCCTAAGAACCCAAGACTGAGTTATTCTGTCCTAAATCAGTTCAGACTTGCTGTAGAATAAGTGACCTTGATCTAACACACAACTCAGTCCCTTAAGCTCAGTGACCATCTAATAGATACAGATAATAACACCTATCCTTCTTATCTTATGGGGATATCTTCAGGATTAGCAAGGATCAGATGTCAAGATACTTTGAGCCTCACTGGAAGGAAGGCAGTATCTAAACTGCATACTTACCACATGAGTATGAAGTTTTAAAATATTCACATTCTTCAATGCAGCCTTGGCCCCTTCAGGAATTTATCTTTAAAAATAACCATCTTTGTGGCACCTGGGTGGCTCAGTGGTTGAGTGTCTGCCTTTGGCTCAGGTCATGATCCCAGGGTCCTGGGATCGAGTCCCACATCAGGCTCCCTGCCTCAGGCTCTTTGCACGGAGCCTGCTTCTCCCTCTGCCAATGTCTCTGCCTCTCTGTGTCTTTCATGAATAAACAAAATCTTTTTTTTTTTTATATTCATCATCCTTTTTTTTAAATTTTTTTTTTTAATTTTATGATAGTCACAGAGAGAGAGAGAGAGAGAGAGAGAGGCAGAGACACAGGCAGAGGGAGAAGCAGGCTCCATGAACCGGGAGCCTGACGTGGGATTCTATCCTGGGTCTCCAGGATCGCGCCCTGGGCCAAAGGCAGGCACTAAACCGCTGCACCACACAGGGATCCCAATAAACAAAATCTTAAAAAAAAAAAAAAAAAAAAAAAAAAAAAAACCATCTTTGTAAAGGAAAATTTATTTGCAAAGAAACGAAACCATAGCATTGTTTCCAATTGCAAAAAAAAAAAAAAAATTGGCATTTAAAAAATCCAGCAGCAGAGGAATGAATGGTTAATGAATGATGGCACATCCATACAGTAAAATGTATTTAAAACCATGCTGAGGGATATGGGATCAAATCCCATATCGGGCTCCCTATGAGAACCCCGCTTCTCCCTCTATGTCTCTGCCTCTCTGTCTCTCATGAATAAATAAATAAAAATCTTTAAGAAAAAAACTATGCTGATTTAATAATGGCTACCTCTGGGTGCCGGATACTGACTGAGTAGGGGCTCAAAGAAGCCTTTGGGGTGCTAGAAATGTTCTATATCTTGATTTGATGATGGCTGCACAAAGCATACCTATGAAATTTAACATCTATGCATTCTGCCACATGTAGTTTCAAATATTTTTTAAAATTATCCTGACAAGCATTGTTAACCATTAGTAATCTGAGATAATCTTTATAAAAACACCAGGCACAGTATGATCCCAAATCCGTTTAAAAATTTACACACAAGGAAAAACAAAACTTGGACGTGAATTCTACAAAATGTTGGCAGCCTTTAAACTACTATTTAAAATCAAGACTATAGGGACGCTTTGGTGGCTCAGTAGTTGAGCGTCTGCCTTTGGCTCAGATTGTGATCTCAGGGTACTGGGATCGAGTCCCACTTCACGCTCCCCACAAGGAGCCTGCTTCTCCCTCTGCCTATGTCTCTGCCTGTCTCTCATGAATAAATAAAATCTTTTTCAAAAAATAAAATAAAATCAAGGCTATAAAAGCAATGAAAATTTATTTTTATAAAATCACTACCACATCCTAAAGACTCAGATACCCCCCCCCCTTTAATAAATGGGGGTAGGGGGGAGAGACAGGGAAGGGAAAATAAAAAGAAGAAAGCAAAGCTAGTGGGAACACCGAAGCTCTCCTGTCTATTTACCAAAGGGCCAGAAGATGCCCAGGTAGGGGAGGCCCTGCGGCGAGCCCCGGAAATTTGCTCGCGCTCCGCTCATTCGCTGACCTGGGGCAAGACACGCCCCCTCGGGAGCTCAGTTTCCCCATCTGTAAAACGAGGAGCTGCGCGGGACGCCGTCCAGCGAGCTACCAGTCCCCACCCCGCAGCCCCGGCTGGGGTGCAGGGAGCTCACCGCCCGAAAGCAGCGTCTGAGCGCGTTCCCTGAGCGGACCCGGCGCGTCAAGCAGGGGGCCCCGGCCCGCGGGCGCGGACAGCTCCCCCGACGCCCCTCCCCCAGCAGGGCTGCCCGCACTGGCTCCAGGCCCGTTAGTCTCTAGCCGCGGGCTACTCCCAACCCCCGGCCCGCGCCGCTCCAGGCCCGAGTCTCCAAGCTCACCTCTCGGGACACCCGGTCGGGCTTCCACAGCCACTCCGCGCGCAAAAGCGCCCCTGGGCACGGCCCGGCCCCTCCGGATCACCGCGGCTCAAGCCCGAGGGGCACCGAGAACAATGGACGGGAGAAGCCCGCCCCCCGCCGCGCTCATTGGCCGCAGAGAACGCCCCCTGGAAACCCTGCTCTCCTATTGGTGAATCCGGCCCCCAGCCCGGCGCGGGGCGGGGGAGGCCGGACCGAGGGGATCCTGGGAGTTGTAGTCCAAAGCGGTGGCCCGGCCCGCGGGCTGGAAGCCCGGCTGGGAGCTGAGAGCCCCCGCGGTGCGGCAGCGCGGGCAGCGGGGAAATCCACTGACTGACCCTTAGGACCCCAGGGATGGCTGCAGCTATGACCTGGTACGGGTCATTTCACTTCCCTGAGGTCTCCGTGTATTTGCCTACGGAAAGTGAAAGTTGAGTGGGGGGGGGCTCCCACCCCGCTGCAAGAGCCCGGCAAGCCCCTCCCTACCCCCCCACCCCCCCAGCCTGCAGGTCCTCGCTTGCACCTGTCCCTGGTACACCCCTTTGTTTCCTGACGTGGTGTTCCTGCTGCTGGAGGCGGTCCTGCTGCTGGAGACGAGCCCAGTCTCGCCTCTTCTGTCTCGAAAGAACTCCCATTCTTTCGTCCCCCTGGTCTTCTTGGAGCCTGCCCCATGCGCGCCTCCCTGGGCGCGGACGCCGCTCCCAGCACACCTGTTCCACGTCTCCGGGTGAGTCCTGGTTCCCAGGACTGGGAGGCGAGAGTGGGAGACCCGCCTCTGTCCTTCCCGAGGTTGGTGCCCTCGAAGAAGCAGCTGCCCCAACCCTGTCTGACAACAGGTGAGAACCCCTCTGGAAACCTAAGGGGAAGATCTGAGGATGAAGAGAAACACGCTCTTGGTGGTCTGAGATAGAAAAACTGTGAATGTTCATGCACAACAATCATCGGAGGCGCGCAAGCAAACGACTGCATTTGTTGTTTTAATTTTTAATTTATATTACATTTCATATTCATGAAAATTTTATGAGTATCTGAGAAATGGGTGATTTTAATCTCCTTTTCTGTGAACTGATTGTTCGTATCTTCCTATGTCTTTGTTGGTTGATTTGTTTTCTTTTGGTCCAGTATGGTTTACATACGGTGTTATGTTTGAGGTGTACAATATAGTGATTAACACTTCCATACCACACCCAGTGCTCATCAGCGACTTCACCCACCTTCCTACTCACCTCCCCCCTGATAACCGCAGTTGGTTCTCTCTAGCTAAGAGTCTGCTTTTGATTTGTCTTTTCTTTTTGTTTTGTTTCTTAAACTCCACGTTTAAGTAAGATCATAAGCTTTTCTCTGATGGACTTAACTTCGATTAGCATAATACCCCCTGGCTCCATCCATGTTGTTGCAGATGACAAGATTTCATTCTTATACTTCTTTTCATGTTTTTTTTTTTAAGAATTTATTTATTTGTTCATGAGATACAGAGAAAGAGGCAGAGACACAGGCAGAGGGAGAAGCAGGCTCCATGTAGGGAGCCCCGATACAGGACTGGATCCCAGGACCCCAGGATCACGCCCTGAGCCAAAGGCAGATGCTCAACCGCTGAGCCACCCATGCATTCCTCTTTTCATGTTTTTTTTTTAAAGATTTTATTTATTTATTCATGAGAGACACAGAGAAAGAGAGAGGCAGAGACACAGGCAGAGGAAGAAGCAGGCTCCATGCAGAGACCCCTATGTGGGACTTGATCCCGGGACTCCAGGATCACGTCCTGGGCTGAAGGCAGGCACTAAACTGCTGAGCCACCCAGGCGTCCCTCCTTTCATGTTTTTTTTTTAATAATAAATTTATTTTTTATTGGTGTTCAATTTGCCAACATACAGAATAACACCCAGTGCTCATCCCATCAAATGCCCCCCTCAGTGCCCGTCACCCATTCACCCCCACCCCCCACCCTCCTCCCTTTCCACCACCCCTCGTTCGTTTCCCAGAGTTAGGAGTCTTCATGTTCTGTCTCCCTTTCTGATATTTCCTACCCATTTCTTCTCTAACCCTTCCCTTCTTTTCCCTTTCACTATTATTCATATTCCCCAAATGAATGAGACCATATAATGTTTGTCCTTCTCCGATTGACTTATTTCACTCAGCATAATACCCTCTTTTCATGTTTTAATCAAAGTTATTTGCAAGAGTTCTTAGTGTATTAAGAAAATGGGGGGGGGGAGTGGTGCCTGGGTGGCTCAGCGATTGAGTGCCTACCTTCTGCTCAGGTCCTGGTCTCGAGATCCCAGGATTGTGTCCCGCATCCAGCTCCCTGCATGGAGCCTGCTTCTCCCTCTGCCTGTGTCTCTGCCTCTCTCTCTCTCTCTGTGTCTCTCATGAATAAATAAATAAAATCTTTTTTTTTTTTTTTGTAAGAAAGAAAATGGTTTCTTTGTCACAGAAGTTGCTATTTCTCAGTTTGCTGGATTTTCTCTTTCTGTTTTTTTTTTAGCACAAATGTTTATGTTGGGGATCCCTGGGTGGCGCAGCGGTTTGACGCCTGTCGTTGGCCCAAGGCGCGATCCTGGAGACCTGGGATCAAATCCCACATCGGGCTCCCGGTGCATGGAGCCTGCTTCTCCCTCTGCCTATGTCTCTGCCTCTTTCTCTCTCTCTGTGACTATCATAAATTAAAAAAAAAAAAAATGTTTATGTTGTCTGTCTTGTCTTTTTATAGCTTCTGAGTTTTGTGTCATTCTTAGAAAGTTCTCTGCACCATTCCAAAGATTATTTCAGTTTCACTTGTTTTTCACTAATGAATCCCTTTAATCAGTCCAAGTGTAAAGATGCAAGGTGAGCTTCAGCTGTGGAGTATTACCTCCTCAGCAGCATACTAATTTATTGGCCTAAAGTGACCACATGCAAATAGCACCACCTCCAGGCCAGCTTGAGAAGTTGGCACTACCTGCCTGGATGCAGAACTCCTAGTGGCCACTCCCCTGGACAGCGGTCCTAGAGAGCCAGATGCGCAAAACATTGAGGATGATAATTCTCAGGGATGATCTCGTATTACAAAGATTGGTCTTTCCACATTTCCATCCTTACTAGGAATGGGAATGTACACAAATGGGAAAAGGTTTGTTTGGGAGTGGGGGGCTGAGGGGTTCACTGCTGAAACTGTCTAGCAGCCAAAGAATGCATTTACCTCTGCTCCTATCACAAGCCAACCCTTGACCACAAGAAACTGGCACGGTCTTGTCACAAGAGAATCCTGGAATCCGCCATCTCTTCTCTGTGCCTGAGTTGATCCTAGCCAATGTCAACTGTCCCAGGTTTAGATAAAAAGCAATTCACATTTGGGGCCCTTGGATGGCTCAGTTGGTTAAGCATCTGCCTTCAGCTCAGGTCATGTTCTCAGGGTCCTGGGATCAAGTCCCATGTTAGGCTCACTGTTCCTCGGGAAGTCTGCTTCTCCCTGTCGCTCTGCCTACTTGTATGTGCACATGCTCTCTCTCTCTCTCTCTCTCTCTTTCTCTGTCTCTCTGTCAGATAAAGAAATAAATAAAATCTTAAAAAAACAAACAAACAAAAAAAAACCAGGCAGCCTGGGTGGCTCAGCAGTTTAGCACCGGGCGTGATCCTGGAGTACCAAGATCGAGTCCCTCATTGGGCTTCCTGCATGGAGCCTGCTTCTCCCTCTGCCTGTGTCCCTGCCTCTCTCTCTCTCTTTGTGTCTCTCATGAGTAAACAAATAAAATCTTTAAAAAAAAAAAAAACTTCTGAAAACTAGTCTGGCTAAGTAAAAGGGACTTATTGAAAGAATGTTAGGGAACTCACAGTGTAAATGGGAAAGAATCAGGCTTAATGAAGAACAGTTGAGAACCAAGAAACCGGATAAGTTAGGCCCCAAGAATCACAACAGTCTCTTAGCAGAAACAGGCTAGTGTGACCACTCTGTGTCCCCTTGTGACCCTACAGCCACCTCTGTTAGCCTGCCTTCCTTTCAATGTTCTAAGACCAGGGAAAGCACATGTGGTTGGCTGAGTCTGTCCCATGCCCACTCCCTGAGCCCACCAGGGTGAGAGGGAATTGGATCTGGCTCTGAGTTTTCCTTATGAATACCCTACACAAAGGCAGGTTCTCCTCTCCAGAGACTGAAGGGTTACTAGGAGAAACTGAACAGCAGAAGGTACCGGTGTCACTACTTATTTTTAGATGCTGAGCAAGAAGAGACCTTGCCCCAGGGAATGCTCAATCTAAGGCTTTTGGGGAGCTCCCAGGTCAACTAGAATTGATGAGGTGATAAGGCTGGAGATGGGTAGAATGTGCTTTTCATAATAATACTTGGTCAGGATCGGGGCCAGTGACCTCTGAGCAGGCTCAGGCATAGAGGCAGAGGGGACTTCGGGCCCTGAGGATACAGAAAGACCCTCACCACTGCTTAATCTACCCTGTCATGGATGTCGAGGAATGTGTCTTTGTATGAAGCATGGGCATTGCATTTTTGCTAATTATGCCACAGAAGCAGGACCACTAAATGGGATTGGGAAAAGATTATTAAATGAACAGTGTTGTAGGATGCTATAAGACTGACCTAAAAGGAAGAAAAAAAAAAATTCTTCATAGTAGGAATGCCAAGGGGGAAAGAGAAACCAGGGAATGAGATCAGGGAAGCATTTATTTTCAAGTGGGAGGGGTAAAATTCAGTCCAAGAAGTATCACTGAACAATTGTCAAGTATCACATGACAAGTGCCCATGTAAAAAGAAGAGCTAGAGCAGGATTTTTTTTCCCTTTTAGAATGGACATTATCACCCCTCCCAAGGCCTGCCTGTAGTTTTCCTTTTTTTTTTTTTTTTTTTTTACGAATAGTTTGTAGTTAGGGTGTGTGTGGTAGTGGTGGTAGGGTTTGGTCCTTGTCTTTCTCTTCCTGGGATGCTGGTTTTTTTTCATTCTGAGTTGTTCTGTGCTGGCCTGGGTTTCTCTAGCTCTTGTGCTAAGAAGGAAGAGAATGGCTGGCTTTACAGTCTCCAGCCAGTTCCCATGCCCTGTTCTGAACTGTTCTAGTCAAGAACATTTCTCAGAAGACACAAGGGTGCTCTCGGCTGGACAGAATAACTTAGGAAGTGGCCTAGTATAGACTGATGCTTGTCAAACACAGAAGCATGAGTGGTAGAATGGCTTGAGACAGAGTGTTGTTTTTTTTTTTTAAGATTCTATTTATTTGTTCGTGAGAGACACACAGAGAGAGAGGCAGAGACACAGGCAGAGAAAGAAACAGGCTCCACTCAGGGAGCCCAATGCAGGACTTGATCCTGGGACCCCAGGACCATGCCCTGGGCCGAACGAAGGCAGACACTCAACTGTTGAGCCACCCAAGGCAGAATGGGTTTTAAAGGGGATTTAAACACTGAATCATTAGTGTTCCCCCAAGTTATTACGAGTAAAGACTAATTTTAAAGATAGGAAGGGGTGCCTGGGTGGCTCAGTCAGTAAAGCATCTGCCTTTGGCTCTGGTCGTGGTCTCAAGGTCCTGGGATCTAGCCCTGAGTGGGGCTCCCTGCTCAACAGGGTGTCTGCTTCTCTCTCTGCCCCTCCCCCTTCTTGCTCTCTCTCTCTCTCTCTCTCTCTCTCTCAAATAAATAAAATCTTTTAAAAAATTTAAAGATAGGAAGGAAAAAATGTAAATACACACATGCATACAAACACACTGTTTATACACATACTGTATGTATACAGTTGACATTTGAGCAATATGGGGCTTAGATGCACCGACCTTGCACCCCCAACCTCCACCCCGGTAGTTGAAAATCTGAGAACGTCAGACTCCCCAAAAATTTAACTACAGTCTACTATTGACCAGAAGTCTTACTAATAATAGAAACAGATGATTAACACATTTGATATGCTATACGTGTTATATACTATATTCTTACAGTAAACTAAGAGAAAAGAAAACATTATTTAAAAAATCATAAGAGAAAGTACATTTACAGTAATGTATGGTATTTATTTTTAAAAATCCGCATATGGAGCACCTGGCTGACTCCGTTGGTAGAGCATACAACTCTTGATCTCTGGGTCATGAGTTCAAGTCCCCCATTGAGCACAGAGCTTAACTTAAAAAAAAAAAATCACCATATAAGTGGACCTGCACAGTTCAAACCTATATTGTTCAAGGGTCAGGTATATATATAATCTCTAAGCTGCTTAGTTCATAGGAAGAAAAATTATCACTAGAATAGGTGACCATTGGAAAGAGAAAAAAAAAAAAATCTGATGACTTCCAGTAGAAGCTTGCAAGGCACTTGGCATGCATAAGAGGCTTCAAGACAAGTTCCCTGACTCAATTGTCAAACCAGACTGCTGCTCCGAAGTAACTCCCTTACAAACATTGAAGTCACCGACTGAGTTGACTGGGCCACCTGGCCTGGGACCTAGAAACATCCCCAGGGAACAGTTTGGCCATAGGCTTTCCCCTAATGGCAGTTTACCATTGTGTGTTTGGTCACTTCTCTCTCTCTATCTCTCTCTCTCTCTCTCTCTCACACACACACACATACACACACACACGCACATACACAACTTCAATTCTTTTTTTTTAAGTTATAAAATTAAGACACAAAAAGAAAAATAAATAAATTTGAACACACAAAATTAAAAATGTCTGTATAGCACGAAAGAGTAAAACTGAAGTCACATGACAAAGTGGGGGAAATATTAGTAACACATGTGACAAACAAAGGACTAATTTCTAATTTACTATGAGTGTATACATCTGAGCCTGAGAAAGACCAACAACTCAATAGAGAAATTGGCAAAGGATTAAGAATAAGTAGATCACAGAGCAAAAAAATAAATAAATAAATAAAAAAACCTTGAGTTCACTAATAATTTTTTAAATGCAAATCAAAACAAATATACTGTTTTTCTTCTGTGATGGTAATTTTTTTTTTTTGGTAAAAATTTTAAAGCATGATAATACACAGTAGTGTTGACAGTGAGCAAAATAATTCCCTCTCCTGTTGATGGCAATAGAAATTGGGGCAGTCATTTTGGAAGGTAAGTCAGCAATTCTCTTGCTAGAAATACTATAGATATATAAATATGCCAAGATGTGTACAATAACATTGCAGCAATACTTATAACTGAAAAATATTAATAATTTAAATGTTTATAAACAGAGGCCTAGATAAATAATGTTTGGAATATCTATACCTTAGAATTCTATTTGGCCTTTGAAAAAATAAACCTCTCTGGAGCACCTGGCTGGCTGAGAAAGTACAGCAAGCAACTCTTGATCTTGGGGTCGTGAGTTCAAGCCCGTGTTGGGGTAGAGTTTTAAAAAATGACTATCTCTATTGCTAATATAAAAAAAGGTATTAGGGTAGGTGAAAAAAGCAAGGTACAAAATGGCGTGCATTTAGTATGATACATTTTGTGGAAAATGGAAAGACATATTTAATCTATATCCTGAGACATATCTGATACGTTTTCCTTGTAGAATATACAAGAAAGTGTGAATGGAAATTAGTTGTCATAGAGAAGACCTGGAAACCAGAAGAGAGACTATTTTACCTTTAATTTTATAGTTTTCTAACATGCTTGACCTTTAATCATGTGTGGGATTTCTTTTGGTTTTATAAAAGTAATAATGGAATCGAGGAGTTTTGTGTTATTTTCCTCTAAAATTTTATCTATTAAAAGAAAAAAAAAGCACAGAATCTCTTATTCTTTGCTGGTGGGGATGCAAAATGGTGCACCACTCTTGGTGGTTTCTTATAAAACTAACATACAATCCAGCATCACATTCTTTGGTATTTACCCAAAAGAGCTGAAAATGTATGTCCACACGAAAACCTGCACATGGATGTTAATGGCAACTTTATCTGTAATTGCCAAATCTTGGAAGCAATCAAAGTGTCTTTCAGCAGGTGAATGGGTAAAATGTGGTTTATTCAGACAATGGAATATTACTCAGTGCTAAAAATAAAGGCTTTGTTAGGTGGTCAAAAGGCATGAAAGAACCTTAAATACATACTACTAAATGAAAGAATCCAATCTAGAAAAGCTGCATACTGTATGATTCCAACTCTGTGACATTCTCAAAAAGCCAAAACTATGGAGACAGAAAAAAATTAAATCTGTGGTTGCCAGAGGCTTGGTGGGAGAAAGGCCAGCAGGAAGAATGAATAGGTGCAACATGGAGGATTTTTTTTTTTTTTTACTTTTTTTACTTTTTTTGAGAGAGAGTGGGAAAAGGAAGAAAGAGAGAGAGGGAGAGAACCGCAAGCAGGCTCCACGCCCAGCACAGAGCCTGATGCAGGGCTTGATCTCAGGACTCTGAGGTCATCATGACCTGACCTGAAATCAAGAGTCGGACACGTAATGGACTGAGCCACCCAGATTCCCCAGCACAGAGGATTTTTAAGGCAGTGAAACTACTCTGTGTGATACTATAATGATGGATATATGCCATGCATTTGCCCAAACCAAAAGTAAGTACAACATTACAAGTAAACCCTAAGGTAAACTATGGATGCTGGGTGATTGCATATGTGAGTGTAAGTTCGTCAATTTTAATAAATGTGTCACTTTGGTGAGGGATGTTGATAATGGGAGGGAGGCTATCCATGTGGGGGGGGGTAAATGAGGGGTCTATAGGAAATCTCTGTACCTTGCTCTTAATCTTGCTGTGAACCTAAAATTGCTCTAAAAAGACAATCTTAAAAAATAAAAAGAACTGGGTCCCTGAGGGCTCAGTCAGTTAAGTGTCTGCCTTTGGCTCAGGTCATGATCCCAGGATCCTGGAATCGAGTCCTGCCTTGGGCTCCCTGCTCCACAGGGAGCCTGCTTCTCCCTCTACCTCTGCCCCTCCTTCCCGCTGGTGCTCTCTCTCAAATAAATAAATAAAATCTTTAAAAATAAATAAATAAAAAGAATTACAGGGGCACCTGCATAGCTCAGTTGGTTGAATGACCAACTCTTTTTTTTTTTAATTTTTTAAAAATTTTTATTTATTTATGATAGTCACAGAGAGAGAGAGAGAGAGGCAGAGACACAGGCAGAGGGAGAAGCAGGCTCCATGCACCGGGAGCCCGACGTGGGATTCGATCCCAGGTCTCCAGGATCGCGCCCTGGGCCAAAGGCAGGCGCCAAACCGCTGCACCACCCAGGGATCCCCAATGACCAACTCTTGATTTCAGCTCACATGATGCTCTCGGGGTCATGAGATAGAGCCCTGTGTGGGGCTCTGCGCTCAGTGGGGAATCTGCTAGAGATCCTCTCTCTTCCCCTCACTTGCAAGTACTTTATTTCTCTCTCAAATAAATAAATCTTTTAAAAAGTAAAAATAATTACAGTAATATACCATTGTATACCCTTTATAACAGAAACTAGTATTTCTGTCAAAGCAGCAAAAGTGATATATCCTGATTGTTGAAATTTTAAAAAATACATAAGCCTTTACAAAGATAATAAAAATACTGTATAATCTCAACACCCAATATAACCTCTGTTACTGTTATGGTGAATTTCCTTTCATTTCTTTTTTCCATGCGTATGAACATGGCCAATATGAACTGTACCACCGCAATCAGGATACCTGTAAAAAGATTTCCAGAACAGGGATCCCTGGGTGGCGCAGCGGTTTGGCGCCTGCCTTTGGCCCAGGGCGCGATCCTGGAGACCCGGGATCAAATCCCACGTCAGGCTCCCGGGGCATGGAGCCTGCTTCTCCCTCTGCCTATGTTTCTGCCTCTCTGTCTGTGTGTGTGTGTGACTATCATAAAAAAAAAAAAAAAGATTTCCAGAACAAATGAAACTAAAACCTAACTCTAGACTCTGACCACTAAAGTAGCCAATTACCTCCTTCTTGGAGCTCCCCCTTCTCCTGGCTTTCCCAGGACCCTAGAGTTTATGTAACACATAAAGTCCTATGGATGCTCTCACCTATAGAAGAAAACCTCACATGTCCTAAACTCTGGACGGTGGCTGTTTCTGCAATTGCTCCTTCCCACCACAAGGTGTCACTCTCCTGCTTGTTCCCACCAAGGGGACTGCTGGCTAGGCTCTCAGACACAGGTCAGCTAGATCCTTGGGAAGAGGAGTTCCACTCTCCTAGCATCACCTAAGCTGGAGTTCTTTACCAGTTACCAAGGCCTCATTCTTGGTGTCCAGCTCTTTCAGGCCTCCAGCCTCTGCAGTGTCTCAGGACTGGCTCCAATGAACACCTGTTCCATTCTATCAACCCTTAAAACAGATTGGGCTTGTTCTACTTCCCTCTGGGACCATAGAACTGCAAATTCCACCCTACCCCCAAGAGTGACTTTCAGTAGGTTTTCTTCTTTGTGTGCCTTTAGACATAAAAGGTTGGTCTCTGGTTCCCACCTTCCCTGACAATAGGGCCAATTGATTGCCTCTGGTGGGCCAGCCCTTCAAAACAGCTGAATTCTAGCTACCTCCCTTGGAGGAAGAAGACCTCATTGAGTGTCTCCTTCCCAGGAGAAGACTTTCTGGCATTCTTTCCGTAGAGCAGTGAAAAAACTAACCTTGAGTTACATTTCCAGCATAGTATCTACTGCATATGAATATATGGTGCATGTATTTTTATATGGTTGTAAACATGACATATATACATCCATGTCCTGATTTTCATGTAATGTATCTTGAGCATCACCCCATGTCTCATATGGTTCTGTTGTAATTTTTGTAGTGATTAACCTGTTACTAGACACTGGTTATTTCCAATTTTTCACTATATTGTATTTTTGTATTTGCATCTTGGTATGTATTTCTAATTATTTGCTTGTAAGAGATTTACTGAGTCAAAAACATTTCTAAGTCTTTTTATTTGTGCTGTAAAATTTGCTCCTTGAAAAATATGCATCAGTGTATATACTACCAGCAGCAAGCAGTATGTAGAATGCTTACCTTTACCTTACTGCACTCTTGTCAAAATTAAGTTTCTTTTAAAGATTTTATTTATTCATTCATGAGAGACACACAGAGAGAGGTGAGACGTAGGCAGAGAGAGAAGCAGGCTCCCTCTGAGAAGCCCAATATGGGACTTGATCCCAGGACCCCAGGATCATGACCTGAACTGAAGGCAGATGCTCAACCACTGATCCAGCCAGGTGCTCCGGAGTTTTAATTTTTTTTTAATTTTTATTTATTTATGATAGTCACAGAGAGAGAGAGAGAGAGAGGCAGAGACACAGGCAGAGGGAGAAGCAGGCTCCATGCACTGGGAGCCCGATGTGGGATTCAATCCCGGGTCTCCAGGATCGCGCCCTGGGCCAAAGGCAGGCGCCAAACCACTGCGCCACCCAGGGATCCCTGGAGTTTTAATTTTTTTAATTGATTCATGTGAACTGCTATTTTTTTTTTTTAACTGCTATTTATTGAAGATACCAATCTGCTTATTGTTATATGTGTTACGAATGTTTTCTCATGATAATGCTTAATTGAAAATTTTATTAATAACATTTTTAGCATCTACAAGGTTTTTCTATTTGTTATTTTTTAAGAAATTATTTTATCTTATTTTATTTTTTATTTAAGTAATCTCTATACCCAGCATGGGGCTCAAACTCATGACCTAGAGGTTAAAAGTCACATACTCTTTCAACTGAGCCAGCCAGGCACCCCTAACATGATTATTTTAATTGAGGTAAATTTATATACAATGAAATGCACAGATCTTAGGTGTATATACCAGAGTCGGGTTTTTTTCTAAAGATTCTATTTATTAGAGAGATTGAGAGCACAAGCAAGGGGAGCAGTAAAGGGAGAGAGAGAAACAGACTCATTGCTGAGCAGGGATCCCAATGTGGGACTCGATCCCAGGACTCCAGGATCATGACCTAAGCCAAAGACGGACGCTTAACCAACTGAGCCACCCAGGTGCCCCTATACCAAAGAATTGAACTCTATATACACTGTGATGTATGTGTTTTTAATTTTTATATATTCATGTTTCTTGGTCTTCTCTTCCAGTGTTTACTATTAGGAAAAAGCAAAAGATCAAAATGGACCCCAAAAAAGTTATTGGATATCTTATCTGGAGAACCCATCCATGTTATCTTTCCTTGTCTTTGATCTATTTTACATCTCTGTAAGTTGTAGAAAACCAACATTTTTTTAAAGATTTTATTTAAAAAAAATAAAATAAAGATTTGATTTTATTAACTCATGAGAGACACAGAGCAAGCGAGAGAAAGGCAGAGGGAAAAGCAGGCTCCACACAGGGAGCCCAATGTGGGACTGGATCCTGGGTCTCCAGGATCAGGCCCTGGGCTGCAGGCGGCACTAAACCACTGTGCCACCGGGGCTGCCCCTAGAAAACCAATATTAATGCAAAGTATTCTTGTCCATAGAAATGCAGATTAGTCATGTCTGGTGGAATGGAATTGATTATTGCCTGATAGATATATTTGCATTGATTTATAAATTCCTTTTAGCACTTCTTTATTTTTAAGATTTTATTTATTTATTTATTAGAGGGAGAGAGAGAGAGCACAAG
Organism: Canis lupus familiaris; assembly: GCF_011100685.1. Classification (NCBI taxonomy): domain Eukaryota; kingdom Metazoa; phylum Chordata; class Mammalia; order Carnivora; family Canidae; genus Canis; species Canis lupus. The sequence goes on along the minus strand of NC_049224.1, from coordinate 54,341,195 downwards.
CAGGGGGAGTAATAGAAGGAGAGGGAGAAGCAGGCTCCCCACAGAGCAGGGAGCCTGACCCGGGGCTCAATCCGGGGATTCAATCCGGGGACTCCTGAATCATGACCTGAGCAGAAGGCAGACACCCAACCACTGAGCAACGCCTGCACCCCTTTTAGCATTTATCTGCCTACATATGTGTGTGTATGTACATATTGTAGTTTGAATTCTCTTGACATCTTACTGGGTCCTTGATTAATTCATGAGTTCAGTAAAATCTTTGACATGTGTTCATTTTATATTTGCATGAGAATTGTCACCATATCCTCTTTAAAATATAACCTTTAAACATAGCCAATATTTGAGGCAGGGGTTAATAGGTCATGGCCTGGACCTATTTCATTCTGGAAACAGTTTATTTTCAAGATCAAACTGGCTTGGGATACCTGGGTGGCTCAGTGGTTGAGTGTCTACCTTTGGCTCAGGTCGTGATCCTGGGGTCCCTCTCGGGAGCCTGCTCCTCCCTCTGCCTATGTCTCTGCCTCTCTCTCTTGGTGTCTCTCATGAATGAATGAATGAATGAATGAATGAATATATATATATATATATATATATATATATATATATATATATATATATCTTTTTAAAAAAGATCAAACTGGGTTTATTTAAAAGGGTTAGGACAAAAAAAAATAAGGGTTAGGACAAGACCAACAGTTTAATTATGAATCATCATGAAAAGGTGAAATTACTTCTTGTGCTTTGAAAACATATATTCATACATGTTTCCAAATTTCTGGTAGAAGGTGAAGTCCATTCACTGTTGTCTTTCTGGACGTTTGTTTGTTTTTCATTTGCTATCTCAGCTTCGTCTCAAAGCCTTGAAACTTGGGGAGCCAGTGAACTGCTGGCAAGTTCCTGCAGGACAAGCACCATTTTCATTCATTTCTAGTACAGAGTCCCCAGTAGACCCAAACCATCTGTGAAATTAAGTGGTTTCCCTGGTGGTGGGAAAGTTTTTTGCATGCATAGGGAATGGGGCTAGCCTCAAGGAGGAACAGGAGAGAAAATCTCCCCCAGGTTGGACAGCCCAGGGCACTGAGGCCCCATATTTCTGAACCTCCTTTGTCTTACCATTTCCTTCCCACTCTGCAGGCCAATGGGATGGCAGGACCCCAAACAGCTCCAGGAAAGAGTGGCTGGTGGTTCTGGGGTGGTGGTCATGCTCCCTGGACAGGTCCCTCCAGCTAGGTTGGGTTTGGGGCCACTTCCACCAGCCCAATGGTTGCATAAGTAGCAGCAGGGACTAGGGGGTCCCCTGCTTGGGGACTGACACAGTGGGTAGACTGGGCAGTTGGAGGACAGGAACTCTAGGGCAGTAGAGCTGCCTGTGTGTCCACACTGAGTGGGCAGTAAACGGAACAGTAGGCAAGAAAGCAAAAGAGGCGGTGGTGAGGATACAGAGCAGTCCCATTACCGTAAGGGACAAGAAAAGAGGGAATTAGGAGAACAAAGTTGAGGTCTGAGAAGTGGCAGTGGGTTCCTGAAGTGGCTGTGCCTGGGAGGTTGAGCAGGTGGAGGGACCATGAGCACAGGTGGGGCAAATGTAAACAGCATGTATGCAGAAGTCACTGAGGAGGGGGACGCAGGACAATGGACCCCAAGCCTTCACGTGACTGCACAGTGGCCTGGAGCAGAGGTTCTTGGCTAAGGTATGACACAGAGGGGGTGGTTGTGATCGTTTGTGGAATGTTGGGGCATTACAGCCAGCACCCAGGTCTGTGCCTCACCTCAAATGTGCCTCCAATCAGGTGATGGCTGCAACCCCAAATCTAGATGGGAATGCTGTACGTGGATCAAAGACTGGTGGGTGACCATGGGGGACCATGTAGATGTCCTATTGATATGCAGTTGTTGGGGTGTGGGGTGGGGGGAGTTGGTAAATAGTTCCCTTCTTTTCCTCACCTGGGTTTAGAATTTATTGAGAGATGGATTCAGATGGAATTCATTCAAATGGATCATTCACTCATTCGACAAATATTTATTGAGTATTATTTATATGGCCAGAATGTGCTAGTGATTTAACAATGAATAGAATAGGGCAGCCTGGGTAGCTCAGCGGTTTGGCATTGCCTTCAGCCCAGGGCCTGATCCTGGGGACCCAGGATCGAGTCCCACTTTGGGATCCCTGCATGGAGCCTGCTTCTCCCTCTGCCTTTGTCTCTGCCTCTCTCTCTCTCTCTCTCTCTTTCATTAATAAATAAATAAGATTAAAAAAAAAAAACAATAGAATAGCAAAATCCCTACACTCATTGAGCTCACATTCTGGTTGAAAGAGGTGGGCAGGGCAGCCCCGATAGCTCAGCAGTTTAGCACCACCTTCAGTCCAGGGCCTGATCCTGGAGACCCAGGATAGAGTCCCACAAAATCTTTGAAAAAAAAAAAAAAAAAAAAGAAAGAAAGAGGTGGGCAATACATTTTTAAAAATTAGTAAGCATATGCTGTTAGGATAAACTAGGGGCATCTGGCTGGCTCAGCTGGTAGACCATGTGACTCTCAATCTCAGGGTCATCAGTTAAAGGCCCACATTGGCTACTTAAAAAAATTAAGTAAATAAGTGAATTTAAAGCAGGGAAGAAAAAAAAATAATAAAGCAGGGAAGAGAAATAGAGAATGCTGGAGATGTCATTGTGAACAAAATGGTCCAGAAAGGCCTGGTTGATAAGGTGAAAGGTGAGAAAAGACCAGAAAAAGATGAGCCAGCATGCTTTGTTGAGGCAGGACCATCTAGCCTATCTGGGGACTTTAAGCAGAGTCCCCAGATAGCAGTTCTATTTTCCTTACCAGGGATTGGTTTAAGAGGTGAACAGTGTCCCAATTCTGACTTAGGAGATGAGAAAGATGTTGTGCCAGGTGGCTTCCAGGAAGACTTTTTATATGCTAAAGAGATGGTCTCGTACTCTATGGATTTTTCAGTAGCCCATGTGATATCTGAAACTGTTACAGCCATGTAGTGGCAAGGTGGGTGACAGAGCAAAAAGTGAGAAAGGATTTGGGTCTTTGACATTGGTAAGCGACTGATGGTGCCAAACCTGGAGCTTCTCTAGGTCCAACACAAGATCATATCAGATCTGGGTAACTCGGATTGGTTAAATAAATAAAATCTTAAAAAATAAAATAAAATAATTATTCAATGTATTTACATTTTTAAAAAAGATTTTTATTTATTCATGAGAGACACAGAGAGAGAGGCAGAGACATAGGCAGAGGGAGAAGCAGGTTCCCCATGGGGAGTCTGATGCAGGATTCAATCCCAGGACCCTGGGATCACAACCCGAGTCAAAACCAGATGCTCGGGATGCCTGGGTGGCTCAGTGGTTTAGTGCTTGCCTTTGGCCCAGGGCGTGATCCTGGAGACCCAGGATCGAGTCCCATGTCGGGCTCCCTGCATGGAGCCTGCTTCTCCCTCTGCCTGTGTCTCTGCCTCTCTCTCTGTCTCTCATGAATAAATCAATAAAATCTTAAAAAAAAACAAAAAACAGATGCTCAAACACTAAGGCACCCAGGCGCCCCTACTCAATGTGTTTAAACTAAAATAAGTTTTTCTTCCCCACCTCCAACCCCTGACCTTTGCAACCATCAAGAGTTATCTATGAGGTATCTATCTAGGAGTTTGGTTTTTCATTTAAAAAATTTTTTTAGATTCCACATTAAGAGATCACAGTATTTTCTTTCTGTGTCTGACTTATTTTAGTTATCATAATGCTCTCGAGTTTCATCCATGTTGCAAATGGCAAGATTTCGTTCTTTTCTTATTGCTGAATAACACTCCATGCATACATGCGTACACACACGTGTGTGTATACAATTTCTTTATCCGCTCATCCACCAGTGGACATTTAGGTTGTTTCCATATCTTGGCTACTATAAATAATGCTGTAAGAAACATGAGGGTACCATATATCTTTTCAAATTGGTGTTTTTGTTTTATTTGGATAAATGTCCAGAAGTGGAATTTGGAATCGCTGGATGATATGTTAGTTCTTTTTTTTTTTTTTTTTTTTTTTTTTTAGGAACCACAAACTGTTTTCCATAATAGTTGCACCAATTTGCAGTCCCACCCACAGTGTACCAGGGTTCCCTTTTCTCCACATCCTTGCCAATAGTTGTTATCTCTTTTCTTTTGGGTAACAGCCTTCTGACAGGTGTAAGGTGATTTGTTTTCCTTGAAATCCAGTGATGTTAGTAGAATATATCTCAGTGTTGGTTTTGATTTGCATTTCCCTGATGATTAATGATATTGAACCTCTTTTCATGTACCTACCTATTGGCCATCTGTATGTTTTCTTTGGAAAAATGTCCATTCAGCTCTTCTGCCCATTTGCAAATCAAATTTTTATTTTTTGCTACTGAGTCTGAGTTCTAATATTTTGGATATTAGCACCTTATCAGATATATAATTTGCAATTATTTTCTCCTGTTCAGTAGACTGTCTTTTCATTTTGTTGGTGGTTTCCTTTGCTATGCAGGAGCTTTTTATTTTTTTTTTAAGATTTATTTATTTATTCATTCAGAGAGAGAGAGAGAGAGACAGGCAGAGACATAGGCAGAGGGAGAAATGGGTTCCATGCAGGAAGCCCGACGTGGGACTGGATTCCGGGTCTCCAGGATCACACCCTGGGCTGCAGGCGGTGCTAAACCACTGCGCCACTGGGGCTGCCCTTTGCAGGAGCTTTGTAGTTTGATGGAGTCCCACTTATTTATTTTTTTAAATATTTTATTCATTTATTCATGAGAGAGAGAGAGAGAAAGAGAGGCAGAGACACAGGCAGAGGGAGAAGCAGGCTCCCACACAGGGAGCCTGATGTGGGATCTGATCCCAGGACTCCAGGATCACGCTCCGTCCAAAGGCAGGCGCCAAACCACCGAGCCACCCAGGGATCCCCCCACTTCTTTATTTTTGTTTGTGTTGCTTTTACTTTGGTGTCAGATACAAAAAATTATCACCAAGACCTATGTCAAGGAGCTTACTGACTATATTTTCTTCTAGGATCTTTATGGTTTTAAGTCTTACATTCAAATCTTTAATCCTGGGATCCCTGGGTGGCTCAGTGGTTTGGCACCTGCCTTTGGCCCAGCACTTGATCCTGGAGTCCTGGGATTGGGCTCCCTGCATGGAGCCTGCTTCTCCTACCTGTGTCTCTGCCTCTTTCTCTCTCCTTGTCTGTCATGAATGAATAGATAAAATCTTAAAAAACAAAAACAAATCTTTAATCCTTTTTGAGTTAATTTATGTGTATGATGTAAGAAGCGGTCTAGCTTCGTTTTCTTGCATGTGTCTGTCCAATTTCCCCAACACCACTTATTGATGAAACTGTCCTTTCTCCTTGCATATTCTTGCCTCCTTAATCATGAATTAGTTGGCTATATATGTGTGGGTTTATTTCTGGGTTCTCTATTCTGTTTCATTGATCTATGTGTTTGTTTTTGTGCCAGTACTATACTGTTTTCATTACTGTTGCTTCGTAATAGAATTTGAAATCAGAAAATGTGGTATCTCCAGCTTTGTTCTTTCTTCTCAAGATTGTTTTGGCTATTCAGGGTCTTTTGTGGTTCCATTCAAATTTTAGGATTGTTTGTTCTATTTCTGTGAAAAATACCATTGGAATTTTGATAGGGATTGCATTGAATCTATAGATTGCTTTGGGTAGTATGGATATTTTAACAATTTTTAATTCTTCCAGCATATGAGCACGGAATATCTTTTCATTTGTTTATATCTTCTTCAACTTCTTTCATATCAATGTCTTATAATTTTCAGAGTACAGTTCTCTCACCACCATGGTCAAATTTATTCTTAGATATTTTATTCTTTTTGATGCAATTATAAATAGAATTATTATCTTAATTTCATTATTAGTATAAAAATGACAGATATTTGTGTTTCTGCAACTTTACTCAATTTATTTACTTTAATTTATTGCAATTATTTTCTCCTGTTCAGTAGATTGTTCAGTAGTTCTAACAGTTTTTTGATGGAGTCTGTAGTGCTTTCTATATATGAGATCATGTCATCTTCATAGTGAGAGTTTTGCTTCTTCCTTTCCAATTTGGATGCCTTTTCTTTTTCTTGCCTAATTGCTGTGTCTAGCACTTCCAACACTATGTTGAATAAAAATGATGAGAGTGGACATCCTTATCTTCTTCCAGACCTTAAAGGAAAACCTCTCAGTTTTTCACCATTGAGTATGATGTTGGCTATGGGCTTGTCATATGTGGCTTTTATTACGTTGAGGTACGTTTCCTCTATATCCACATTGTTGAGTTTTTATCATAAATGGATGTTGGGTTTTGCCAAATGCTTTCTGCATTTGTTGAGATTATCATATTTTTAGCCTCATCCTATTAATGTGGTGTATCCTATTGACTGATTTGTGGGTGTTGAAATATCTTTGGAACCCTGGAATAAATCCCACTTGATCAAGGTGTATGATCCTTGTAATGGATTGGTAAATTCAATTTGCTAATATTTTGCTGAGGATTTTGCATCTATGTTCATCAGGGATATTGGCCTGTTATTTCCTTTTTTGGTAGCATTCTTGTCTGCTTTTCCTGTCAGGGTATTACTGACCTTGTAAAATGTGTTTGAAAGAGTTTTCTCCTCTTCTGTTTTTTGGAAGAGTTTGAGAAAGATTGGTATTAATTTTTTTTTTTTTTGACTGTTTGGTGGAATTCACCTGTGAAGCTGTCTGGTCCTGGACTTTTATTTGTTGGAAGGTTTTTGATTACTGATTCAGTCTCCTTGCTAGTAATTGGCGTGTTCAGGTTTTCTATTTCATCATGCAGGGTTTTTTTTTAATATTTTATTTATTTATTCATGAGTGACAGAGAGAGGCAAAGGGAAAGCAGGCCCCATGCAGGGAGCCTGATGTGGGACTCAATTCCAGGTCTCCAGGATCACGCCCTGAGCTGAAGGCAGCGCTAAACCGCTGAGCCACCCAGGCTGCCCTCATCATGCAGGTTTATAAAAATGTCTATAATAGCAGGAAACTATATGAGAATCTGGCTATTATATTTTTCAATGAAAACCTTACAAACTGGTCACTAAACATATGAAAATATATAATATAATATATATTATATTTAGATATAATTTCACTAATAATACAAAAATACACATTAAAACAATGTATCAGGGGATCCCTGATGGCTCTACCGAGATCTAGAGTCACTTGCTTTACCTATAGAGCCAGCCAAGTGCCCCAGAATTTATCAGTATTTTAAGTGGGCATGCCTTTTTTTTTTTTTTGAAGATTTATTTATTTATTTGAGAGATAGAAAAAGAGAGCAAGCAATAGTGGGTGGAGAGTCAGAGGGAGAGGGAGAGAATTCTCAAGCAGACTGGACATGGGGCTGGACACACAGGTCTTGTCCCAGGACCCTTTACTTAATATATTACTTCTTACAAAATAATTACATAGTCTTTCAGTGATTTAAAGCCATGGGCATTGGAGGTATTTGTCTTAAATAGGTTCATTTGCCAGCATCCTCGTAAAACAAGCCAATCTCATCAGTGTTGTAAACCTGCTCTTCCACACAACCCTTCTCCTGTCTGACACTTAGCAGGTATTTTTGAAATTCTACAGCTTACTGATATGCAGAACCTGTCTTGCCTCCAAATGTAACAATTTTTTCTGGTTTGTCACCTTCTGAAATGTTTGAGCCAGTCAGTTCTAGGGGAAGAGAGTTAACATTTACCTCCAAACCTCACAACAACCAACTATACTGTTACATTAGCTGTCATCTCACAAATCCACAAACGTAGCCACTACTCTACCTTCTTCTTAAGTTTGTCATGCATGCTAAATAGTTACTTTGGCACTTTCTGGAGCAGCCTCGTTTTCAGATAGGCTTCTTTTTTCCTCTTTTCTCTAGATGTACATATTGTTAATTCATTAGCATGGAACTCACAGCTAGCCCACACTGACTCATGCCTGAATAAAGCTCATCTAAGACATGTATTTTCTCCATAGGGTATGCCAAATCCTTCTCTTTTTTTCCGGTTTTATTGAGAAATAATTAACATACATCACCATATAAGTTTAAGGTATACAGCAGGATGGATTGATCTGCATGTGTTGTGAAATGATTATTGCAATAGTTTCAGCTGACATACAGCCTTCTCGATCCTGGGAACACCAGATAGCACTACAGCACTGCTTTATTCATTTAAAAAAGTGAAGTCAACAAATGCAAGCACAAAAATACAAAAAATATGGCATTAAATAGACTGCCAAAAGGGCATTTGTTTGTGATGTGAAAGCTGAAACAAGAAAGCAGAGCTTCACCTTGTTCATCCTCAGCTGGAACATAACACCTCAAGCAACTCAAAGTGTTACTACTCTGCACATGTGTCTCCAAGTGACCCCAGAAGCCCTGGGAGTGTTAATGTGGGGATTACCAATAAATTTTACAGAGTAGGCAAATTTGCAAATAGGGAATCTGCAAATAATGAGTATGGACTGTACCTGTCAAAAGGACTAAGGTAGAGGCGTCTGTGTGGCTCAGTTGGTTAAGCATCTGCCTTCGGCTGAGGTCTTGATCCCGGGGTCTGGCACTGAGCCCCGTGTCAAGCTACCTGCTTGTGGAAAGCCTGCTTCTCCCTCTCCTCCCCACTCATTCTTTCTCTCTCCCTCAAATAAATAAAATATTTTTTTAAAAAAGGAATAAAGTAGATCAGTATGTACTTGCAGAGGGATTCCCATGATAGGTTTTTAAGTGAGAAAAGAGAGCCACAGAGCACTATGTACAAAGGTTGAAAAAGCAAATCTTTATGAGGGCCAGGGATCCCTGGGTGGCGCAGCGGTTTAGTGCCTGCCTTTGGCCCAGGGCACGATCCTGGAGACTCAGGATCAAATCCCACATCGGGCTCCCGGTGCATGGAGCCTGCTCTCCCTCTGCCTGTGTCTCTGCCTCTCTCTCTCTCTCTCTCTGACTATCATAAATAAATAAGTTAATTAATTAATTAATTTTAAAAAATGAATTGCAAATCTTTATGAGGGCCAGAGAGGCAACATACAATGTTGAGATGGGTCATTGGAAGACTTCTGGGAGAAGAGGAGGGCTCATGTTTCACCTGCAGGGGGCAGCCCATTACTTAGTGCTGCTCAGCTGTTCTAGGCAGAAGTGTGGGGCCAGTGTTGCCTTATATTGCAAGTTTTCAAGATTTTATAAAATATATCGATTTGAAATATTGGCAACTAATTGAAAGTTTAAAAAAAAATGCTATTTAGGTCAAGCAAAATCCATTATAAGCCTACAGGCTGCCAGACGGTGGCCCCTAGTATGTGGCAGTGTTTATGAGAAAAGCAGATGTATGAATGGAAATGTACGGAAAAGGGTCTGGAAGGATATACATCCACCAGACTTTTAACAGTGATTTCCTTGGTTAGAAGAAAAGAATAAGGCTGTTGAAGGCAGAGGTACGTCTTCATCTTTTCTGTATTATTTGAGACTTTGACCATGAAAATATTATTATTTACTTACTTTAAAAGGAAGAAAAGGGAGCATGTGGTGGCTCAGTCAGTTGGGCATCTAGCCCTTGATTTCGGCTCAGGTCATGATCTCACGATTGTGAGATCTCATAGGCTCCTCCCTTAGCATAGAGTCTGCTTGAGATTCTCTTCCTCTCGCTCCCCATCTGCCCCTCCCCTCACTCATGTTCGTTCTCTCTCTCTCAAATAAAGAAATAAAATCTTTTAAAAGAAAAAAAAGGGGAAGAAAAGCGCCCTATGAATTGAAAGACCAAAGAATATTAGTCCTATGGCCCCCTACACTGGGCAATATCATTGCTCTCTGTCTTAGGTTGCCAGCCCTCAGGAAGCAAAGAGTACATGTATTTTATATATATGTTACATATTTTTAATATATATTTTTTAAAGATTTTATTTTTAGGGGCACCTTGGTGGCTTAGTTGGTCGAGCTTGACTCAGGTCATGATCCCAGAATTCTGGAATGGAGCCCCCATGGGGCTCCCTGCTCAGTGGGGAGGCTGCTTCTCCCTCTCCTCCCTGTTCATACTCTCTTGCTCTCTGTCTCTCAAATAAATAAATAAATAAATAAAAATTTAAATGATTTTTTTAACTTTTATTTTTAAGTAATCTCAACATCTATTGTAGGGCTTAAATCTATAACCACAAGATCCTGAGTTGCATGCTCTACCAACTAAGCCATCCAGGCATCCCAGGAAAACTTGCTTTAAAAAAAAAAAAAAAAAAAAAAAAAAGGATGTATTTATTTATTTGAGAGAGAGAGAAGGCATGAGCAGGAGGTGCAGAGAGAGAGGGAGAGGGAATCTCAAGCAGACTCCATGCTGGGCTTGGAGCCCGACACAGGGCTTGATCTCAGGAGCCTGAGATCAGGACCCAAGCCGAAACCAAGAGTTGGACATTTAAACCCACTGCACCACCCAGGAACCCCTAGCAAAGATTGTATTTTTTTTTAAACTTTTATTTATTTATGATAGTCACAGAGAGAGAGAGAGAGAGAGGCAGAGACACAGGCAGAGGGAGAAGCAGGCTCCATGCACCGGGAGCCTGACGTGGGATTCAATCCCGGGTCTCCAGGATCGCGCCCTGGGCCAAAGGCAGGCGCCAAACCGCTGCGCCACCCAGGGATCCCAAAGATTGTACTTTTAATTAGCATGGTTTTAGTTGTTTAGGGAATATCTGTTTTTAGGGAGTAGAAACCCTCTTAGAATAGCTCCAGACAAAAAGGGAGATCTGGTGGGAGGTATAGGGCCACCTAGTAGCATGGGGCACGGGCAGCAATGAAACCAAGCCCACAGGGGACTGCAACTGAAATGGAGAAGCCATGTAGCCTGGCCAAGATCCAGCCCCCTTGTCCTCAAGTGTCTGCTGCTATTTGACACTGGATTCATTCCTCTATCTGGCAAGCCTACTTCCTCACTTCAACACATGTGGCCCCAGTGGCACCCTCAGGCCAGGGTTACCATGACCTCTCTGGTCTTGCAGTTTCAGGTAAGGAGTCTCCAGAGTGCCACGCCCACATTCCTGGGAGAGAGAATCTGACTGTGATCACTGAGTTTGTGACCTAGATCAAAAGTCCTCTCTGAGTCCTACCATCTGTCCAGGGAAAAGTAGAGTCCTGCAGTGCATACCTGCAAGGGACCCCCTCCAGTAGGGAGGGCAATTTCTCATGGATGAAGGATGTGGCCTGGAGACAGATCTCAAAAGGAGTCCAAAGGTGCAAGCACCAGTTCCTTGTTTATAGGCACTTGTAAACACCGGATCTGATAGAACATGTTAGTTCGTCAGGAAGGTAGCAGAACAAAGTGGCCAAGATTTGACATTTTGTTAGGGTGCAACCATCCTAATTGGTCCAGGCCTAAAGGAGTTTCTAGGATGCAGCCTTTCAGTTTGAAAACCAGGAATGTTTTTAAGCATTTCCCAGGATAAGGGACATTCACTGATAAACCAAGAAAAGTCCCAGGCATACCAGGGTGATTCCCCTGGATTTTGAAGTTAGTTCAGGTTTTGAATCCTGGTTCAGCTGCCATAGCTGTGTGTCACCCTAGGCAAGGCACTTTACCTCTTATACCTTAGTCTCCACCTTGTCAAATGAGGACAGTAATAGTCTTCTCCTTACAGAATAAGATAAATACCTGGCAAATGCTCAAAAAAATTTTAAGCAATTGAATAATAAACACAAATTAAAAATAGAAGTAAAATGAACAGGTCTCACTCCCACCTCTATCCCTCAGGCCACAGATCCTCGCTTGCCCCTGTCAGAAGTAACCAGTCTTGGCCATCTGGGTGGCTCAGTGGGTTAAGTGTCTGCCTTCAGCTCAGGTCATGATCCCCAGGTCCTGGGATCGAGCCCTGCATTGGGCTTCTTGCTCAGTGGGGAGCCTGCTTCTCCCTGTCCCTCTGTCCCTCTGCCCTTCTTCCTGTTTGTGCTCTCTCTCTCTCTCTCTCTCTCTCTCTCTCTGTGTCAAATAAATAAATAAGGACGCCTGGGTGGCTCAGCAGTTGAGTGTCTGCCTTTGGCTCAGGGCATGATCCCGGGTCTGGGGATCAAGTCCCACATCAGGCTCTCCATGGGGAGCCTGTTTATCCCTCTGCCTATATCTCTGCCTCTTTCTCTCTCTGTGTCTCTCATAAAAAAGTAAATAAAATCTTTTTATAAATAAATAAAATCACTAAATCAATCAATCAATAAACAAAATCTTGTTAAAAAAGTAACCAGTCTTAGCAGTTTCTCATGTATTCTTACAGAGAAAGTCTGTGAATTATAGAAATATGTATATACAGATCTTTTTAATTCAAATGTTGATAGGCTACACATTCTGCTGTGCTGTTGGCTTTTTTTCTTATGTAATACTATATCTTGAAAAGCATTCCACATCAGAACATTTAGGTTTTCTTCATTATTTTTTTAAAGATTGGTCTATTGGGACACTTAGGTGGCTCAGTGGTTGAGCATCTGCCTTGGGCTCAGGGCATGATCCTGGAGTCCCAGGATCGAGTCCCACATTGGGCTCCCTCATGGAGCCCACTTCTCCCTCTGCCTATATCTCTGCCTCTCTCTCTGTCTCTCATGAATAAATAAATAAAATCTTAAAAAATAAATAAATAAAGATTCATCTATTTACTTTAGAGAGAGCAGGGGGAAGTGGAGGGAGAGAATCTCAAGGAGACTCCCTGCTGAGCATGGAGCCCATCCTATGGCTTGATTCTGCAATGCTGAGATCATGACCTAAACCAAAATCAAGAGTTGAATGCTCAACAGACTGAGCTACCCATGCACCCCTGATTTTCCTCATTATTTTTAATTTTTCTCATTATTTTTAATGGCTGTGTAGTATTTCATGGCCTAGAGATATGCTAATTTATTTAGCTTGTCTCACATTGACATTTGAGATGCTAGCAATCTTTTGTTACTGTAGGCATTATGACAAACAATATGATATCATCTTGAATACACATTGTTGTGCACTATGCACACACACAGAAGTGTGGCTGTAGAATAAATTCCTAAATGTGTTAACAATTCTCCTACCAGCATAATGAGGCTAACTACAGTGTGGGGCCCAGAATGAGGGTAAAGAAAGGGCAGCAGCTTCACCTGGGCAGTATACTGGATTGAAGGCAAAGAGTGATGAAGCGATAGCCAATGGTGATTCTGGTGAGAAGTGGGGTGAGCCGGGAATGTTGACTTCTCTGATGTTAAGTGATGTATCCTCTAAATGATGCTCAACCCTCTGCCCCTCCCAGGGAAGGAAATCGAGATTCAAAGTAAGCATGACACTAGTTGGTTTACCAGTGTTCCTTCCAAGGAGACATATATTTTTTAATAAATGATAGTTGCAATGAAAAAAAAAAGAGAATAAATTCCTAGAAGTGGGGGTGCCTGGGTGGCTCAGTAAGTTAGGCATTGACTCTTGGTTTCAGCTCAGGTCATGATCCTAGGGTTGTGGGGTCAAGCCCCTTGTCAGGCTCTGCACTTAGCAGGGAGTCTGCTGGAGACTCTCTCTGCCTCTCCCTCTGCCCTTCCCTCCACTCACACTCTCTCTTTCTTTCTCTAAAATAAATAAATAAAGCCTTAAAATTGGGGCACCTGGGTGGCTCAATGGTTGAACATCTATCTTTGGCTCAGGTTGTGATCCCGGGGTCCTGGGATTGAGTCCTACATCAGACTCCTTGCAGGGAGCCTGCTTCTCCCTCTGCGTATGTCTCTGTCTCTCTCTGTGTGTCTCTCATGAATAAATAAATACACATCTTAAAAAAAAAATCTTAAAAATTCCTCAAAGTGGAGGTGCTGGGTCAAAGGAGCTATTGTTACCATTAGTTATCGTTATTAATATTATCAGTCTCTAAAAAGTCAGATGTTGGATCCACTCTTCCCTTCCAAAGGCAGGTAGATAGTAGCTATCCATCTGATCGTAGGGATCCATATCTAGAGCCTTTATTTTTATTTTACTTTTTTTTAAGATTTTATTTATTTATTTATTTATTTATTTATTTATTTATTTATTCATTCATTCATTCAGAGAGAGCGAAGAGAGAGGCAGAGACACAGGCAGAGGGAGAAGCAGGCTCCATGCAGGAAGCCCAATGTGGGACTCGATCCCGGGTCTCCAGGATCACACCCCGGGCTGCAGGCGGCGCTAAACCGCTGCGCCACCGGGGCTGCCCTATCTAGAGCCTTTAATGAGTAAGAAGTCAGTTAAGTCCTGGTACTGACAACTGGGAAAGCTCTAGAACATCTCTACTACTTCTCTCCTTTCACTACTTCTTTCCCTGTCCACTTTGGCACGTGACTTCGCTCCCACAAAATGGCTCAGTTGACACAGCGTCTCAGCCTGGGAATCTTAGAAAACAGAATCTGGAAAAAAAAAGAAAAAGAAAAGAAAACAGAATCTGAGGCGAAGGTTATATACCAGTACTGTATGGGCACGTGTATTCCGAGGGTAGCAGGAGCTGGGACAAGGGGAGTGAACCAAGGAAAGAGGAAACACGAATGTGAGAGCAGGCATTACTGTGGTGGCCACAGCTTTTGCAAGCACAGTTGCTTCCTCACAAGTGTCACACGGGACATCTTTGAGAAACCAGATTAAGCTTCTGCATCTCTGAGCTTCTGTGGAGTGCCTGGGGTCAGGGGAGGACCAAGAAGGGGGGTCGTTTCCTGTAGGCTGCCAAAGTCTCTCATGAGTCAATGTTTGCCCCTCAGGATATCAAGTCCTTCTCTCTTAGGAGTTGAGCAGCCCAACACTTCCAGCAGTTATAGTGAATGCTAGGACCCAGGACAGCCTCCGAGGCCCCTGTGAATCTGCAGGGCGCATCGCGTGAGTCCCAGGACTTCGAGGTGCTCCCCGAGGTCTGTTACGTCAGCAGCAACAGAGAACCCGCATGGCAGAGGTAGCAGCACAGGTGCTGGTGTAAGGCCAGGTCTTGTTTCAAGCGGAACAAGGAGCAACCCAAAGTAAGTTACCGCTCATGTTCTGGCCAGAAAGGAAGGCAAGAACAGGATTTTAATAGCACACAAAGTGACTTTGGTGCAGTTGGGGACATTGCCATATTTCACTGATTCTGAGATGTACAATTTTGTTACCCTTTAGTGGCAGCAGTGAAGTCAGGATGCATCTCACAATTGACAACAGGTCAGTTTTTGCTTGTTTGTTTATTTAAGATTTTATTTATTCATGAGAGACATAGAGAGAGAAGCAGAGACACAGGCAGAGAGCCTGATGCAGGACTTGTTCCCCAGACTCCGGGATCACGCCCTGAGCCGAAGGCAGATACTCAACGGCTGAGCCACCCAGGCATCCTCATCAGCATTTAATTGGCACTTTTGTTTGCTTTCTTAGTGGCATGTGGTGGCATTTTAGATGAAATACAGTAATTTATTTAAGCTGACGTGTATCAGCATGTCTCTTGATATCCTGGACCCAGAAAGATTCTCACACCAGAGGCACTCCCATCTCCTATGGGGAAGACCCATAAAAGGAAAAGCAATTAACAAATTCATAAATCAGGGACCTCATATTCCCATTGTTGATAATAAACTTTCACTACAATTAATATGACCATTTGTTGCTTGCACATATCAGTACTTGAAAATGTTTGTTAAGGTCAAGTCCAGGCTGTGAAACCAACGTTCTTTTGTGTGTTTGTGCTGAGTAATAGCTCCATGAAGGTAGGACTCCATGCTGAAGATTAATGCTTCCTTTGCTTTGACAAAAGTGCAACAGCAGGAGTCTACTCTTTTAAAAAATGTTTTTATTTTAAAAATTTATTTGAGATAGAGCATAAGCAGAGGGAATGGCAGAGGGGAGGAGAAGCAGGCTGAGCAGGGAGCCCAGTGCAGGTCTCAATCCCAGGACCCTGAGATCAGACCTGAGCCAAAGGCACACACTTACCTGACTGAACGACCCAGGTACCCCTCCACTCTCTCTTTTCTTTAAAATATTTTATTTATTTATTCATGAGAGATAAAGAGAGAGAGGGGCAGAGACACAAGCAGGCTCCATGCAGGGAGCCCGATATGGGACTCGATCCCAGGTCTCTAGGATCATACCCTGGACCGAAGGCGGCGCTAAACCACTGAGCCACCCGGGCTTTTTTTTTTTTTTTTTAATTGTGTATAGGTATGAGTGTGTTTAACCAGTATGATTCAGGTTTTTATTCATATTTAATATCATAAGTTGTGATGCTCTAAAATGTAGTCTTTAGGGGTACCTGGATGGTCTCAGTTGGTTAAGCGTCTACCTCGGGCTCAGGTCATGATCCAGAGTGCTGGGATTGAGCCTGACATCAAGCTCCCTGCTCCTTGGGGAGCCTGCTTCTCCCTCTCCCTCTGTAGCTCCCTTTGCTTGTGCTTGCTCTCTGTCAAATAAATAAAATCTTTAAAAAATAAAAAATAAAATGAAATGTGGTCTTTAGAGTCTAAATTCTTTATATTCAAAGTGTAGTCCTTGAGCTAGCAGTATTGGACAATGCCTGGGAACTTGCTAGGAATGCAGTCTGAGACTCCATCCTAGCCATGCCTGCTGAATCAGAATACATATTTATTTATTTATTTATACTTATATTTTTTATTAGAATACATATTTAAAATGTAAAGTCCCATGATGCCTGGGTGGCTCAGTGGTTGAGCATCTGCCTTTGGCTCAGGTCATGATCCTGGGTCCTAGGATTGAGTCCCATATCAGACTCCCTAACAGGAGCCTGCTTCTCCCTCTGCCTGTGTCTCTGTCTCTTTCTCTCTCTCTCTGTCTCTCATGAATAAATAAATTTAAAATCTTTAAAAAAATGCAAGCTCCCAAATCAACTGATGAGTGGATAAACAAATATGATCTATCCACACAATGCAATATTATTCAGCCATAAAAAGGAATGCAGTATGATGGATGCTATGACATAGGTAAACCCTGAAAATATTATGTTAAGTGACAGAAACCAGACACAGAAGGTCACATACTGTACGATTCCATTCATTTGAAATGTCCAAGATAGGTAGATGAGTGTTTGCCTCGGGAATGAAAGAAAGGAGGAATCTGGAGTCACTGGTAAATGGGTGATGGGTTTCTTTTGGGGAGTGATGGAAATGTTCTAGAACTAGAGAGTGGTGATAGTTGCCCAACATTGTGAATATACTAAACACCACTGAGTTGTACACTTAAAATTTTTTAATTTTATGCTACATGAATTTTATCTCAAAAACATTTTTTAAATGAAGCCAACATAGCACATTTTCTGCAACTTTTAGCAAATCTGTTTCTTTTGTTCCCACAGGAGAGAAAAAGAAAATGCTGCTTAAGTCATTGCAGTAGAAAAAAAAAAAAAAAAAAAAAAAAAAAAAAAGTCATTGCAGTAGAAAGAAATGCCATCAGCTATTCATTGTTCCCCAAGTAGTACAAAGTGAAAATCCTGTGGCTTTTTTTTTTGGATCATCTATGGAAGTGTAAAGTAAAGTAAAAGGTTTCCAATAAATACAGTGCTGTGTTAATATCATTAAAAGTTAAAAATAGGGTGCCTGGGTGGCTCAGTTGGTTGAGCGTCTGCCTTCAGCTCAGGTCCTGATCCTGGGGTCCTATGATTGGTCCCATGTTGGGCTCCTCACTCTGTGAAGAGCCTGCTTTTCCCTCTCCCTCTGCCCAATGCTCCCCCGCTTGTACTCGCTCTCTGGCAAGTAAATAAATAAAATCCTAAAAAAGAAGAAGAAGAAGAAGAAAAGCAGTAGCAACCCCCACCCAGGGTGATTCATGTAGCTATTAAGGTTTGAGAAGCACTGCTCTAAAGTTCATCTCCTTGACTACAAGACCTCTGTGTCCTTCCTCACTCTCACTGGGAAAATTCTTCCCTTTTCTTAAAGGCAACCCCAGATGTGGCGCTACTTCACTTGTTAAGCTTGGCCTTCCACATCCTCCAGGAAATGCCACACCTTGGGTTAGGAGGGGGCCTCTCTCCAGGTCTGTGTTGCAAGGCCTCTCTGCGCCCCAGAGAGCAGAGCTGGTGCCCAGAGTCCCAGACAGCGTCTGTTGGGCATGGCTGTCTGCATTTCTTAGTCTGCTTCCTTTTTTTTTTTTTAATTTTATTTATTTATTCATGAGAGACAGAGAGAGAGAGAGAGAGGCAGAAACATAGGCAGAGGGAGAAGCAGGCTGCCTGCAAGGAGCCTGATGCAGGACTTGATCCCAGGAACCCAGGATTACACCCTGAGCTGAAGGCAGATGCTCAATCACTGAGCAATCCAGGCGTCCCTTGTCTGTCCTTCTTCTTTTTTTTTTTTAATTTTTATTTATTTATGATAGTCACACACAGAGAGAGAGAGAGAGAGAGAGAGAGAGGCAGAGACAGGCAGAGGGAGAAGCAGGCTCCATGCACCGGGAGCCCGACGTGGGACTTGATCCCGGGTCTCCAGGATCGCGCCCTGGGCCAAAGGCAGGCGCTAAACCGCTGCACCACCCAGGGATCCCTGTCCTTCTTTAAACAACAAAAAAAAATAAGACACCAGATGCCAACACAAGTAGGAACACCAAATGGAGTAGGGAAAGAAAGATTCATCTTCTCCTTGGAAATATCTGAACTGTGGTTCCTGCTCAGCCAAAAATTTTTGGTATACACACACACACACACACACACACACACTCAAAGAGGAAAGATATGTAGCAAAATATTAACAGTGGTTTTTAGTGGGTGGTAGTATTTCTCTATATTTCTAATTTTTAAAAAATGAATGCATGTTATATAATCATAAAAATAAATAAAAGTTTTTTTTGTTAGAGGAAATAAACTGCCCATGGTGATGGAATGTGTGATTTCAACATGCATTTTTAAATAGAGAATGTCTGTCTTGCAAAAATTAGCCTGTGAGGGTCACAAAGACTTCCTTATAGGATTCACAGTACACAGAAAAATCTTTTATGAAACATGTTGGGTCACCAGAGTCCAGAAACAAAGTTGGTTCCCAGATCTTAGAAGGAGGTTGTACAGAAGCCTTCTGGAAATCTCAAGGCCCTCCTCCAAATGAGAACATATCTTTACAGAAGATAAACTATATCTTCTGTAAAGAGAGAGTTCTTGAGAGAACTACCTCATTATCATATCTGTTAGTGATAATCCCTGCCTGATCCCTTTTATCACATTAGGCATTAGATGCTTTGTTTTGAATCTCCACCAACAAGAAGTTGAATTGGTTAATTATCCTGAAGTGGATCAGCTTAAAAGGGTTTCAAATAATTTTGTTGTTATTATTAGCAAGGATCAAAGTTGCTCTTTTTGTTTCTAATTTTCTTCTCTTTTAGGTGAATTATCTGAACCCTTTACAAAGAGCACATTTAAATGGGTAATTTTAAAATACGGCATTAAAAAATTAATGGGTTCATGGAGAAAGATTTAAAATACAGATGAGAAAAAAAAATACAGATGAGGGGATCCCTGGGTGGCTCGGTGGTTTAGCACCTGCCTTCGGCCCAGGGTGTGATCCTGGAGTCCCAGGATCGAGTCCTACATTGGGCTCCTGGTATCGAGCCTGCTTCTCCCTCTGCCTGTGTCTCTGCCTCTCTCTCTCTATGTCTATCATGAATAAATAAGTAAGATCTCTTAAAAAAAAAAAAAACTAATAAAAAAACTATTAAAAAACTATTAAAAAATAATAATAAAAAAATAAAATAAAATACAGATGAGTGAAAGCTATTCCTATATTTATGTATGTGTGTATATATATATGTGTGTATATGTGTATACACATGCATGGATTTTTTTTTTTTGGACAGAAATGGTGCATTAGTGGAGAATTTTTAAATTTCAAGCGCCTGAACTTTACCACTCAATCTAGCTTAGGCAAGAAAGGAATATTTATTGACTCATAAAATAAACAAGGAAAAGTCAGGGTTATTTCTGGCCTCGGTGACCAAAGACTTAAAATCTCCCAGGACTGTTTCCCTGTTTTTGGCTCTCCGCGTCTGGCTCCCTGTGATCCGTTCATTCTCTCAGGCCACAGTTCATCTAGCAGGAAACAGGGCTATGGATCCCCACAGCCTCATATCTTCCCATCTTCACCTGTAGGACAGAAATGGTCTTTTCTCTTCAGTTCTAGATTAAAAAGTGTGCCAGAGAAGGTCCCTGACAGGCTCATCTTTGAGTTACCTGCACACGCTCTGACAAATCATCGTGGCAAGGTGGCTCAGTCTGGGTCCAGTACCCACTTCTTTTTTTTTTTTTTTTTTTTTTTAATTTTTATTTATTTATGATAGTCACAGAGAGAGAGAGAGAGAGGCAGAGACACAGGCAGAGGGAGAAGCAGGCTCCATGCACCAGGAGCCCGATGTGGGATTCGATCCTGGGTCTCCAGGATCGCGCCCTGGGCCAAAGGCAGGCGCCAAACCGCTGCGCCACCCAGGGATCCCTCAGTACCCACTTCTAAACCAAACCCTGTGACAGAGGGAGGGTCGTATAAGAAGATGCCAACTCTCATCTGAACCATGGGTGCTGTTTTCTCAAAAAGATCGGGTGCCATTTCTTGTAGAAGGATAGTGTGCTGGGGGATAAATGACAAATATCCACCACATACAAATGGGATCATATTTCACCTGTTTTGCCACATGTTTTTGTTTTTCTTTTTATATTTTTCATTCTTCCATGTTCTGTGTTATTTCAGTGGTGATAACATTTAATGGCAGAATGATATTTTTTCCCGGAACCCAGACATGATGACTAGAAGTGACCAAGACAAGAGCCACACACTAAGCTGTTAAAGGAAACCAGACCCAGAGATCACCCCCAAATCAAGATGTAGTAATAATTACAGTAAGGTAGAAATGGCAGCCATAGATGAGCAGAAAGAGGGTCAGAGGTAGTACCCCAAGACTTACTCTGTGGTACATAGAGGATTCCAGAAGTCTCCACGTGCTACCAGTGAAGGTAACCAGAGTATCTGCAGGTAAGAGCCAGGAAGCCTCCCAGAGTGTCACCATATGCCTGAGGACCTGTGACCAAGGCATCAGGACAGCAGCTAAGCAGGTATCAGAGAGAATAAACCTCCAGGTTTATGGATCAATGGAGATGGAATGAGGACAGAAGCTGATATGGTGATCTGGTGAGGTGACAGCACAAGGCGATGAGTAGGAGCCAGTGTAGAAGGTCAGCTGAGAATCGGGGTCCCATCCTTACTGCTTCCCCTCACACCCTGGTAATATCTTGGGCTAAGTGGAAGGGAGACCATTGGTGGAGAGAGACAGCTCTCATAGGGAGTTTAAACTTTAAATTTACCAATATTTACCCAAATTTGACTATTTTAAACCCAAAATGTTATTTTTAACTGGTAAGCAGAAGAATTTCCTGGGGATGAGAATCTCCTGAGGAATCTTAGTTTAATTATAGACACTTTAAAAAACTTTTTTTTTTTTTACATCTGGGTCATACTGTGTACATTGTGACTGCCCACCCCCCTGCTTCCCATACACATCTCTACTATCAGTTTCCTTAAGGAGGTGTCACAGGAGTTTGACCAGGTACATCACAAGGAAAACATCCTAAAATCCACTTTAGTCCTGAGACAGCTGATCTCTGAGGTGGCCCAAATGATCCGTGCCTCCTAGTGTTCATGTCCTTGTCCCACACTGTACTAGGGTTGGTCTGCATGACCAACAGCACATGGCGGAAGAGATGGGATATCACTCCCAAGGCTAGATAAGCTTCTGCTTCTTTCTCTCAAACTAGTCATTCTAGGGGAACCCCCTGCCATCTTGTGAGGAGAGGCCTGAGTGTGAGGAGGAAATAGTCACATGAGTGAGCTTGGGAACAGATCCTCTGGCTCCAGTCAGGCCTTCAGATAACTGCAGCCCCAGTCAACACCTGGAATGCAAACTCACAGGAGACGCTCAGAAACATCCAGTTAATGTTCAGATTCCTGACCCATTGGAACCATAGTAAATGTCTGTTTTATACTATAAAGTTTGAGGGCTACTTTGTTATACAGCCATAGATAATATAGTCCCTTAGATATTTCAGTTACATGGGATGTCTGGATGGTTCAGTCAGTTAAGTGTATGACTTTTGATTTCAGCTCTGGTCATGATCTCAGGGTCATGGGATGGAGACCCACTTGGAGCTCCGTGCTCAGCACGGAGTCTGCTTGAGGTTCTCTGTCCCTCTCCCTCTGTGCCTTCTGCTTGTTCTCTTTCTCTCTCTCTCAAATAAATAATTTATTTTTATTTTTATTTTTTTAATTTTTATTTATTTATGATAGTCATAGAGAGAGAAAGAGAGAGAGGCAGAGACATAGGCAGAGGGAGAAGCAGGCTCCATGCACCGGAAGCCCGATGTGGGATTCGATCCCGGGTCTCCAGGATCGCGCCCTGGGCCAAAGGCAGGCGCCAAACCGCTGCGCCACCCAGGGATCCCTCAAATAAATAATTTTTTAAAAGATTTTTATTTATTTATTCATAAGAGACACAGATACAGAGGCAAAGACATAGGCAGAGGGAGAAGCAGGCACCCTGTGGAGAGCCTGATGCGGAACTTGATCCCAGGATCCAGGGATCATGACCCAAGCCAAAGGCAGATGCTCAACCACTGGGCCACCCAGGCATCCCTCAAATAAATAAATCTTAAAAAAAAAAAACAAAAAACAAAAAAACTCTCACTCCCTCTGCCCATGCTCTCTCTTAAAAAAAATTTTAAATTAAATTTAAAAATCTGGTTACAATACCTGCTAAAAAACTCGCTTTTCATCCTCTCCTGCATTGCCTTCCCTCTGGCACACCTATGACCACCCAACTCTCATGGTCCTTCCCTAAGTGGCCACCTGGGGCACATGGCGTCATTTCATCTACTAGCTGCTTTTATTATAAGACCAAGCTTCTCCTCCCCTTCTTCGTCCCATCTGCCAGTGATGAATAAAACACTGAGAGAACAAAGCTGGGGCAGAAGGAATAGAGGCCAGAGAGAGAGAGGCAGGAGATAGCCAGAGCCAGATTCAGTGACTCTTTATTCCTCTCCCCTCTACACTCTATGCTGATTGATTGGAGAGCCATGGAATCTTCCAGATGGCAGAATTACCAGAAAGACCCCTGAGGGGCCTGGGGGTACCTTTGAGTCTCCTGGTCCTGAACCATGTTCCAGTTATATGAGGCCTGGCACTCCCTAGGTTTCCAGGGTGTTCCTTGCTGTTTCTGGGTTCCCATGAGATTTGTTTTCCCTATTTCCATCTAACTAAAATACATCTGCTAAGCAAAACCAGACATTTGGCTTTTTTTTTTTTTTTTTTTTTTTTTTACGATTTATTTATTCACGAGAGACAGAGAAGCAGAGACACAGGCAGAGGGAGAAGCAGGCTCCATGCAGGGAGCCCGATGTGGGACTCCATCCTGGGACTCCAGGATCATGCCCTGAGCGGAAGGCAGCCCCTCAACTGCTGAACCACCCAGGCATCCCCAGACATTTATTGTGGACAGAATCCCCCAAATACTATTGTGATTATTTTGCAGATAACTATAGTTACATAGCAAAATGATTGAGATGCAATAGTTACATGAAAAAAACCACAACAGAATATTATTTGGTATTTTAGTATCTTCTATTATTTCTCTCCTCTGTCGGCCTGCGAACTTCATGAAAGCAATGGTCATATGTGATTCCTGTGGAACAACCTAGAATGTAGAATGTTCCCAGTGACTGTTAGAAGATGTACCATACACGTTTGTTGAAGGAATGGTTAAATTAACATTGAAGGAGTCTTTCCACATTAACCATGAGCTAATAATTCTAAAAGAACAAATGTTCTTTTTTTAAAGATTTATTTATGTATGTATTTATGTATGTATGTATGTATGTATTTATTTATTTATGATAGACATAGAGAGAGAGAGAGAGAGAGAGAGAGAGAGGCAGAGACACAGGAGGAGGAAGAAGCAGGCTCCATGCCAGGAGCCCGACGTGGGACTCGATCCCGGGACTCCAGAATCGCGCCCTGGGCTAAAGGCAGGCGCCAAACCGCCAAGCCACCCAGGGATCCCCTTCTTCAGTTTTTTTAATTGCACTAAATCGATAAATAGGGTAGACAGGTGTTTTCTTCATTGTAGAGAAGGGCTTCTATTATTTTTTTAAATAAGGTCCGGCCCAGAGTGAACACTGGTTCTCACATAAGACCCGGTAATCTCCACAATTTGGAACCCATACACATCTCCTAGACTATTTGACACCCTCGCCAGCCTCCTCTGGCTATTAGCGGGTGTATTAACCCATGGAGAGAGACTTGTGATGCCAACGGAAGGGAGCAGAACGTTTGTTTTTCCTCTAACGGCTTCTGCCTGGGGTCTCTTAAGGCATAGTCTTGAGCTGCCCTGGAGCCGGCTGGCTGCAGACACCGTGCAGGCTCTGGCCCCCCAGGATGGGGATCTGGCAGAGGAGCATCCACACGCCCGCGGCGCTTGGCAGGGGACGAGGTTCCAGAGCGCAGTTGGTACAGGGCTGCTCCGCGGCAGTCGGGCGAGGCCAGGAGGTTGCATCTGCATATCCCTCTCTGGATGTACAGTCTCTGGATCCCTCCCCTGAACTCTGGAGAAGTGGTTCCAGCGGTAGGGAGAATTAGGTTTAGTGCTTGCCACCGCTCCGACCTGGGTATCCCGGGACTCCCGAGTCCTCCGAGGTCTTGTTCGAGACTACATTTCCCAGAAGGCCGCGCGGTGATTGAAAGTTCTATCAGCCTATGGACGGACAAGGCTTCTGGTCGCGGAAAACGAGGAGCCAATGGTAAGGGGAGAGGGGCGGTGTTTTCCGGCTGCGGGCTGCCGAGCCCACAGTCCCACCTGTGTCCCCTCAGCCCTGTCACGAATCCGGGTCGGGTCCAGGGAGGGACCACCTCCGCGTTGTGGGCCGGGTGCGGCTCGGCGGTGGAAGACTCTCACTTCCTGCTCCATCCCCGGCCAGGCCCCGGGGCGGTGAGTGATGCGGGGAAGGAGACAGCGGCGGTAGCCTGGGAGCGGCTGAGGGGCGTGGAGGGGACTCGCCCGCTGCCGCGGTGTGGTCCCGGCCAGGTCTCCGCGCTCTCCTTTCGGAGCCCGCGGGGTCTGCTGAAGAGTGGGGAGAGGTAGCTGCGGCTTTCTGTGCCGTCGTCGGGATAGCCCATCCTCTGGATCAGTGTTCTTGCCCTCGGTGGTGGTCCCCGGCTTCAGCTTCGGACTGTGTGACCCTGTGACCGCGGCGCCCTGATTAGGGCCTGCAGCACTGCGGGGCGGGGGGGGGGGGTGCCGGTGTCGGCCCACCCCCGCCGTCATGTCCCTATTAATAACCCCAGCGAACAAGCCGGGGCTGCTCACAATGGCAGTCACAGAACCTCTGTGTTCTGGGGCCTGCGGGGTCACCTGGCGGGGTTGGGGGGGCGGGGCAGGAGAAGGCGGGAGGAGCAAGGTTTCTGTGACTCTCTCCCCCTCAGTCCGTCTCCTGCAAGTAAGCCCTGCATTTATGTTTCCTAATGGATGTAGAAATAAAATTTATGCTCAAAACTTAGCTTTTTTTTTTTTGTACCTTCTAATGATATTATTTTAATCTAGAGAGATGAAATGTATCCTTGTGGTTTTTAGGTCCTTAAAAACTCAGTACTTTATAAATGACCCAACAGCAATGTGTGGATATGCATAAATGTTTCCATAAAAAGGGTGGGTGTCTTCTAGGAATACCCAGGTGCTTTGATTGGCGAAACAAAAAAAAAGGGAGGAGATGCGGAGAAAGACTCCAGCATCCTCACTCCAGTCTGGTTGGTCCATGGTCCAGTGAAATGCAGAATTTTTAGTAACAGGTTCAGCTGGCTGACTTGTGTTTGTTTCTATTGGAAACTCTTTAAGCCATCCCCACCCACAAAAAACCCCAAACAAAACCAAAACCCCCCCAAACATTATGTTTCTCTGATTCCTAATGTCTTACAACATATAACTGAATAAATTACTGACCCATCCAGTAATCTGACCATTGCCCTCCAAAAAATTAAAAAAAAAAAAGGTTTATTTATTTATTCATGAGAGGCACACAGAGAGGCAGAGACATAGGCAGAGGGAAGGGCAGGCTCCCTAGAGGGAGCCGGATGCAGGACTCAATCCCAGGACCCTGGATCATGACCTGAGCCAAAGGCAGACACTCAACCACTGAGCCACCCACACATCCCCAAACAATTTTTTCTTGACACTGCTATCAGTTTTATCAATGTGTTAGTGCTTGTTTTCAGGCCCTATGGGTTTTGTTTTGTGCTTTTTTTGATTAAATTTTATTCTATTTTCCAGCATATCCATGTCCTTTTAGATCTCATTTCTGATTCCATTAAACCTTGAAATAGAATGGTACCCAGGGTCATTCCCTTTGGGGCTCTGCATAGTCTATTCCTTGAGGTTGACACCCAATCTACAAGCCAGGAAAAGTCGGCTGTCCTCATAACTAATATGAGTATAATGAAGTCTGAAGTCCACCATTTGCTGGCTTGCTGGGGAAAATGTTGTTGGAGAGCTTTTCACAAATCAAGTCATTGTCCCATGTTCTCTTCTTTATCTTGTCCATCATGCACAATTTATTCCTCAAAAAGCTAATGTTTGCCAACTGAGGGTTCTGTAGATGTGTTTGGGAGCTCCAGCCCTCACTTAGTGTTGTGAGTGTTGGCCAAGGTAAGGATGATATAAACAAAGAAAAAGAAAAGCAACCCTTCTGTGGTTGATAGAATTTACCTCATTGCTATTCTAGGCTGGGGGGTGGGGGTTGGTTCTTTGGGTGTACTGGGGCTGTCCTTTGGTTTTGAGACAATGGTTAGAATGTCCAGAGAGCTTTCGATGCATACTGAGGTCTCTTGCTTTAGGAACTGATGACTCTCAATGATGTGGCTGGGGACTTCAGGGAAGAGTGGGTTACCTGGACACCGCTTAGAGAATTCTCTTCAAGGATACCACCCAACACAGTTAGAAGAATGGGCTCTCAGAGGGTAAGGATGCTACTCCCCTTTAGATTTAAGACTTAGGTTTGTGAGAGGGTCCAGGTCTGAGTGGTCTCTAGGGATGTTGGTCTCTTAGAGCTCCAGATATCTGTGAGAGTATTTGTTGCCTCCCTGGCAGAAAAAGACTAACTTCCACTTTTTTTTTTTTTTTGGAATGACTTCCATTTTTATGGCACTTTCTCGCTTATATATATCTTTGACATTTATTGTCTTGTTAATATCTCACCCTAACCCTTTGATGTGGGTATTATAATCTCCCTCTTTCAGGTCAGGACAGAGACTCAAAGTTAAGTGGCAGAGGTGAGAGTCCAATCCAGGTCTTTGTGGCAAAGGAGGAGGGAGCTGTGTTTTTTTCTGTCACTTAGAAAACAAACAAACAAAACAAATCTCCAGTGCTCTTCCTAAAATACAATGGCTACCCCTTCTCCTTGCTTTACTTCATATACACTCCTTGAAGAAAAAGGGAGACAAAATGAAAACAAAACAAAACAAATCCCACTCCATGCCACTACTGAAGAGTTCCTATCCTTCCAGCCATTGTTTTAAGTATATTAACAAAAACAAAAGGAAAAAATGGGGATTGTACTGCAAGTGCAGTTGTGCATCTCACTTTTTTACATATTGTGTTGTGAATATATTTTAGACAATAATAATAGACAACATTTTTTCTATACATTGCTTAAAATAACCACTTAGTATTTTATTATATGGAATATAATAACTTATATGAGGTTGAACCTCATATTTAACCATCTTTTAAACTACCTTTTTAACTTATACAATCGTAATTTCGTATGGCTCAATCAAATATGATTATTCCTTTTTCATGGAATGTTTAGGTCATTTCCAGATCCTTTCCAGTTTTGTGATAAACATCTCTTAGCTAACTGTCTTTCTTTTTTAGGTTTTGTTTATTAAAGTATAGTTAGTTAATAATTAGCTAATGTATCTTTTGCACAACTTTTTTTTTTAAGATTTATTTATTTAAAAAAAGATTTATTTATTTTTTTGTAATCTCTGCCCCCTATGTGGGGGGTCAAACTCACAACCCTGAGATCAAGAGTCACCTACTTTTTCAACTGAACCAACCAGGTGTCCCACAACTTTTTTTATTATTATTATTTTTTCATTTCCTTAGAATTCCCAGAATTAGAATTGCTGGATCAAAGAGTCTGGGTTAAATAATAGTGACAGCTAACATTTATTGAGGACTTACCACTTAATCCTTGCAACAACACTATGAGGTAGGCCTTATCATTATCCTTGTTCTACAGATGAAGACCCTGAGACACAGAGAGTTTAAGTAAGTTTCCTGAGGTCACACAGCTAGTAAGATGAAGGGTTAAGGTTGAAACTTAGGCAGTTTGCATTCTTTACCTCCATACTATATTGTCTAACTGTATCATTGTTTTTATTTGATTTTCTTTGGTTAATGGTGAGGTTAAAGGTTTTTCATGTATTTAAAGACTGCGTGTGTATATGTGTGTGAATTGCCTATTTATGTCCTTTGCCCTTTTTTTTTTTCCCCCTTACAAGTATTTGTTTTTTTCTCATGGCTGTATTTACTGCTGCCTTCTGGGAAAAGTTTAAAGCCCAACATTATAGTTAACTTCCCTGATTCTTTCTAAGGGTGAGGTCATGGCAGCATTGTTTCTGATAAAATTATCTCTCTACATGGGTTTAGCCTTGTGCCTTCAGAAATGAATTATTGTGCTCACTCTAGAGTTTCTATCACCCAAGTCTGGTTGTTTTGTTGTTGTTTTAATGGGAGGAAAGGGGCTTTTTTCTTAGCCTTTTGGGGAGATCATCCTGTTTTATCACTCCTTTCAATGAGACCAAACATGTTAGCTTAGCGTCTCCCTGAGCTTTTCCCTCCACTTAGGGAGAGGAGAGCTTGGCTTTTTGGTCAGGCATTGTATGGTTGGCTCAGATTAACATCCTATATTCACCTTCCTGTATAGGATTTCCAGGCCAAGTATAGTCTCCCAGCTGGAGCAGAAAGAAGACCCATGGGTGCTACCACTCCAAAATTTTGAGGCAAGGAAGATCCTAAGAGAAACGCACACAGGTGAGATGTGAATATTATCCAGTGGGAAGAAATCTCACATTTCAGCCCTTGTTTAGATGAAGAACTTGGAATGCTGCCATAGACTTTTGTTCACTATTAGAAGTTTAAATCTGACTTCTTGGGCAATCAGTAATTGACCAAATAAAGTCTTCATTTAATTTTTATTTTAAGTAAACTTTATATCCCCAACATGGGGCTTGAACTCATAACCCTAAGATCAAGCAAGAGTCACTTGTTCTACCGACTAAGCCAGCCAGGTACCCCTAAAATCTTCATTTATTTTTTTAAAGATTTTTTAAAAATTTATTCATGATAGACAGACAGAGAGAGAAAGAGGCAGAGACACAGGCAGAGGGAGAAGCGGGCTCCATGCATGGAACCCAATGCGGGACTCGATCCCGGGTCTCCAGGATCACACCCTGGGCCGAAGGTGGCGCTAAACCTCTGAGCCACCCGGGCTGCCCAAAATCTTCATTTATTTATTTTTTGTTTGTTTGTTTGTTTTTAAAGATTTATTTCAGAGAGAGAATATGTGTGAACAGGAAGAGAAACAGAGAGAATCCTCATGCAGACTCCCCTCTGAGTGTAGAGCCCCACACGTGGCTCAATCCCAGGATCCTGAGATCATGACCCGAGCCAAAATCAAGAGCTGGATGTTTAACCAACAGAACCACCCAAGCACCCTTCAAGATTCATCTTAAAACAAAAAAGGTTTAGGAATTTACATTTTTCTGTAAGCTTAATGAACTTCAACAAACTTTTTACAAAATGAGAAGTGCCTGGCTGACTCAGTTGGTGGACATGTGACTCTTGGTCTCAGGGTTATGAGTTTGAGCCCCATGTTGGGTACAGAGATGACTTAGAAATAGTGTTTTTAAAAAATTAAAATAATTTAAAAAACCTTTTCACCAAATGAAAACTTTACAGAAAGTCAAATTAAATTGTCATCTGTTGCTAACGTACTAATCTCATTCTTTCTAACTGCCCTCTGATGTTTTTCCCTGATAACTGGTTAACTTTGTTCTCTGTTACTTTTGTTAATTTTTCAGACTTTGAGAATCAGGTGACAAAACTCAATCAGGACGTTTCAGAAATAGCAGAACAATGTGGAACATCGTCTGAAAGGGCCAATGAAGATATTTCTGACACTCCTGGATGGGGAGGGAACTGGGAGAGGGATCTTGAAATAGAAGGGCAACATGGAACCCTCTCCTGGAAGGAGAAGAAGCCCCTTCCACAGGAGAAGGATTTAAACAAGCTACTGGATGGATATGTAGAAAAGAAGCCTGTGTGTGCAGAATGTGGAAAAAGCTTTAACCAGAGCTCCTATCTCATAAGACACCTAAGAACCCATACTGGTGAGAGGCCTTATAAATGCATTGAGTGTGGGAAAGGCTTCAAACAGAGTTCAGACCTTGTTACCCATCGCAGAACACACACAGGAGAGAAACCCTACCAGTGCAGCGGGTGCGAGAAAAAATTCAGCGATAGCTCTACACTCATCAAACATCAGAGAACCCACACAGGTGAGAGACCCTATGAGTGCCCAGAATGTGGGAAGACTTTTGGGCGGAAGCCACACCTCATAATGCACCAAAGAACCCACACAGGAGAGAAGCCCTACACGTGTCTTGAATGCCATAAAAGCTTTAGTCGAAGCTCAAATTTCATCACCCATCAGAGGACCCACACAGGAGTGAAGCCTTACAGGTGTAGTGACTGTGGGGAGAGTTTTAGCCAGAGTTCAGACTTGGTTAAGCACCAACGAACCCACACAGGAGAAAGGCCCTTTAAGTGCCCAGAGTGTGGGAAGGGCTTTAGAGATAGTTCTCACTTTGTGGCACACATGAGTACTCACTCAGGAGAAAGGCCTTTCAGCTGTCCTTACTGCCACAAAAGTTTCAGTCAGAGCTCACATCTGGTCACACACCAGAGGACACACACAGGTGAGAGGCCATTTAAGTGTGACAACTGTGGGAAGGGATTTGCCGACAGCTCTGCCCTCATAAAACACCAACGGATCCACACAGGGGAAAGGCCCTACAAATGTGGTGAATGTGGAAAGAGCTTCAACCAGAGCTCCCACTTCATCACCCATCAAAGAATCCACTTAGGAGACAGGCCCTATCGCTGTCCCGAGTGTGGCAAAACCTTCAATCAGCGTTCCCATTTTCTCACACACCAGAGAACGCATACAGGAGAAAAACCTTTCCACTGTAGTAGATGTGACAAGAGCTTCCGTCAGAAAGCACATCTCTTATGCCATCAAAATACCCATTTGATCTAGGAAATGGTTTGTAGTGGTTCTTCTGCCACTTTCCAGATTTTCATTTCTGTTGTCTCCAGGTGCTACATATAGAGAAAGGCTAAATGTGGGTGTCAGTGGCTCAAGTTAGGCCCTGGTCTGTCCTCTGTCTTTTTCCTACACTTTAATGACAAAGATAAACCCATAGGCCACAAATAATGTTCTGAACACAAAAGGCATTCCTTCAGTGTTTTTAACTGACCTTAGGGAAATGTAAGCTTGATGGTTGATGCTTGATTACTAAAAGAGGAGTGAGATACATTATCACTATTAATGATAAGTATTTGAGATGTTTTTAAAGATTTTGTTTATTTATTCATGAGAGACACAGAGAGAGAGGCAGAGACACAGGCAGAGGGAGAAGCAGGCTCTTCCTGGGGAGCCAGATGTGGGACTCGATCCCAGGACCCTAGGATCGTGACCTGAGCCAAAGGCAGACACTCAACCACTGAGCCACCTAGGTGCCCCTAATATTTGAGATCTTATTATAAGCCCTTACAGCTGTATAAGCCTGGCTCTTAAAAAGACTCCCAATACGTTTTTTTTTCACTCTTACGACTCCATAAGGAATTCCTTAGTGCAGCCCCGTAAGCCCAGAACTTGCAAGAAATTAGATTGCAACTAAAGGATTTGGGGTGTGAACACAAAGATTTAATAAAACCAGAAAACACTCTCTGTATCCAGTGCTATGCAGACATTAGTCACCAGATGTCTCAGTGCCATGACAAGGCAGAATTCTCGTAGAGGATGTTTGTGGTCTTATGACTTCAAAGCTGAGAGAATTTCTGAAGCCCTTTGTGCAGCAGTGTATAAAGTGCTCCCACTGGAGATTTGCTGCCACCTGAGGCAGAGAAAATAACCTGCGACAAACAAGCCCAAGGGACCTGGAAGAGGACTGTAAAAATATGGGATCAAAATTGCTGGGATGTTAAATATTTCAGGGGTCCTTCCTGGCATCTAGCTGAAGGAAACAAAACTCCTGTTTTCTAATTGCCTGGGCCATGGGCTCTTTAGTCTTAAGTTAATGCAACTCTCTGATTTTTTTTTTTTTTTTTTGTAGAGTCCATTTTATGCACTAGTACATTCCTATATTTAACTGAAATAAATTGAGGGAAGGCTGTGTGTCGGAAAGAACACTGACTTCATTGAGAGGGTGAGGTGTTTGAGTGCTGGCCCCGACGTTTAATTTGGCCAGACTTTACCTTCTCTCAGCCTCTACCTTACTACCTACCTCACAAGGCTCTTGTGAGGATCTAATGTGTGCACACACACAAACACTTTGTTGTTAAATTATAAAATAATAATGTCTCTAAAGTTCAGTATTGTTGGAAATGTCTTTCCTCCAGGGAACTCTGGCTAATATTTCTCCAGGTGTCCCATGTTTCTCTCATAATAACAGATTTCTTTCTTTATCTGTTGAAAACCTAAGGCCTGCAATCACTAAACAACTCATTGTGGGTCACATAGGCAATGGAGGAGCCAAAATGTGGCTGCAAGTGTCCAACAGCACAGAAAGGACAAGCTCTGAGATTTACTAGAGTATCTCTGAGACACCCCACGTAGGACTGGATGCCCTGTATTATATGCATCAAACCATCTTAAATTTGGAGATGATGGAGGCATGTGGCCTAAGTTCCAGAGAGCCCCACAGGATCCTGTGTTGGGGAGTGGAAGGGAAAGAGCAGACAGGTGGTTAAGGAGGGAGCTGGGTGTTTCACCACCCGGAGAGAAAAGTGGTGAGCTGAAGATATTCCTCTTTCCAGCCTTCCTATGGCAATGCAGACCAAATTATCATCATTTTTTAAGATTTTATTTATTTATTCATGAGAGACACAGAGTGGCAGAGACACAGGCAGAGGGAGAAGCAAGCTCCCAGTAGGGAGCCAAATACTGGACTCCATTGCAGGACCCCAGGATCACCACCTGAGCCAAAGGCAGATGCTCAACCACTGAGCCACCCAGGTGCCTTGCAGTCCAAATTATCGTGAGCCTTGGAACAAGAGTTCCTTGTCTTCCATTATATGGGATGTGGTCAGAGTGCTGTAACTCAGGGGGATAGAACTCAGCCAACAACCTAAGCTCTTTCTTTGAAAGAGTAATTAGATTTTTAAAAATCTTGTTAATCCAGTGCAGCGGTTCTCAAAATGTGAGCCCAGACCAGTAGCATTAGTGTCACCTGGGAACTTGCTAGAAATGCACATTTTAAGTTCCCACCCCAGAGCTGCTGAATCAGAAACTCTAGGGGTGGGGCTCGGCAATGTGTGTTTTAATAAGCCCTCCAGGCGATGGTGATGCATGCCTGAGTTTGAGAACCACTGCATTAAAAGGTGTCTCTTCCATTAAAACACAGCCACAATACTATTTTTACTATTGAAAAGAAATGAACAGCATCATCAGATATTTCAGTCAATGTTCATGTGTCCTTAGTTATCTTGATTTTTACTTTCATCACTGTTTTTTAGTTTGTTTGGATCAAAATTTAAATAAGGTCTCCAAATCAATTGGTTGGTATGTTCCTTACAAGTCTTGAGCTGAAGTTCTCCCCACTCTTCCTCTCTCTGTCTCTGTTCTTTTCTTATAACTTATTTGTTTTATTTGTGTTGTTTTTAAAAATATTTTATTTATTTATTTGAGAGAGACAGTGAGAGAGCACAAGCAGGGGGAGTGGCAGAGGGAGAGGGAGAAGCAGGCTGCCTGCTGAGCAGGGAGCCTGACATGGGACTCCATCCCAGGACCCTGAGATTATGACCTGAGCCGAAGGCAGATGCTTAACTGACAGAGCCGCCCAGATGCCCCCACAGAATTCCTTCAGTTTTTAAATATTACTACCTGAATTTCAGCCTCCATGCCCTAGATTTCTGAGCTCCTTCCCAGGAGAGACTGTTTCTGGACATTTATAAATGCATAAATATCACAACTTTTCTAAGGTACTCCTTTGTTTATCTCCTGCCTAACTCCCCTCCAGTTTGTCTGGTTCTCCCATAAAACAGTGTGCTAAAGAGTTCAGTAAATACTTGAATGATTCCCTCGTCAGGGATAGAGTGCAACTTGCCAATATTATCCTGGCCTGAAGCTGGAGAGAAAACCACATCCCTATTAGGAAGGAATTATTTTGCTTCCCTTTTATGATAATATGAGTGAATACCATCTTAATTTTTTATCTACCTAAGTATTATTCTAAATTGAATACAATCTGTGTGTTAAACAACAGCAATAATTTGTAAAAATCAGATGAGAAGGTAAGGGAAAAGCCTGGCCGGCAGAGATAAGGGGTAATTTATGTGAAATCCAGGGGTACCATCTCCCAGAAGTAGAGTGTTTTGTCCAGGGGCAGGAAGTAGAACAAGAAAAGTACAGAGTTGAGTATGATACCCCACAGAAGTGACATCCTGAGAATTTTGCACTGGGTTAATGGAAGATGTCTTGGAAGGATATCCCCACAAGAAGGAGCCAATTAGGGGGACCTGGCTGGCTCAGTCTGTTAAGCCTCTGGTTCTTAATTTCAGTTCAGATCATGATCTCAGGGTTGTGGGATGGAGCCCCACGTGGTGTTCCACACTCAGTGAGAAGTCTGCATAGATTATCGCCCTCTCCCTCTGCCTCTCCCCCTGCTCAGTTTTGCTCTCTCTCGAAAATAAATGGATACATCTTTTTTTTTTTTTTTTTTAAAGCCAGTCAGAGACTTAGAGGGACACAAAAGCTGCATTATTAGATAAGCAGCATAACCCTGAACACAGTTGGGAGTGTGATGTGTGCTCATTGTCTATAATAGACCCTACATTTAGGAGGCAGGATGTGGAAGCAGCACAGAACCATACCCAGTTTCTGGTTTTGATGCAATTATTTACTAGCTGACTGTCCTTGGATGGTTCAATTGACCATTCTAGGCTTCAGTCTATCAGTTAAATCAGAAAAAGATCCTTCTGGCTGTAGCACTTTACACATCTGGGGCTCTCATAAGTCCCCAGTACTGTCTGATGTTGTGCACAGGCTGTTTTGCATGGGCACCTTCATGCTCTGAGAGGATAAAAGTAAGCATCCCACGGCCTGAGTCCCTCTCCATCTCCCACTCAGCCCTCTCTAGGTCCTGGAAGAAAGGCAAAACCTCATTGCTGGGGGTGCCTGGCTGGCTTAGTCAGGAAACCATGCAGCTCTTGATCTCAGGATCCTGAGTTCCAGCCCCACATTGAGCAAAGACCATATAGAAAAAAAAACAAAACAAACTACCCCCTACCCCCACCTCATTGCCGCCAGTAGTTAGCACACTACCTCCAAACTAAAGACCCCCCCCCAGGCTCCAGCCTCTCCTATCCCTCCTTCCTAACAGTGTTTAACAGACCCAGATCATTGGCTGGTTGTATACTACATCTGTTTCTATTACCTTGTTTTAGATGTTGTATATCTACAGATGTGACTGTCCTGGAAGATGTGATCTCCTGAGGCGCAGTGTGTGATTTGCTTTGTGGCTCTGTCTCTCACACACACACACACACACACACACACACACACACACACACCAGCCATGAGCAGGAATATTTAAATGCTATTGGTGAAAGTAGATGTAACTGACTTTCCATATTTTCTCTTTGTTTCTACCCTATGACTGGGCCATTAGCTTCTCGCACATGCTCCACACTTCTCTCCATCACTTCTAAATCCATGTCCTCACCAAACCCTAACAATCTTAACTCTCGGATTCCTCTCGAACCTATGTCAGACCTCCATCCCCACTGCCACTCCCCAGCTCCAAACAACCACCATTCTCTTTTCTGATTCCTGCCCTAGCCTCCTAGTCAATCACCCCGATTTTGTTTTGTTTTTGCTCTAATATCTCAGAGAAACCAAAGTAATCATTTAAAATCCTTAATCTACTCATATCACCCGTCTGCTTAAAAGCCTTCGGTTTCCCACTGCTTTTAGGATAAAAACCCAACTCTTTAACCAGACCTACAAGGCCCCCTTGGTCTGACACACACACCCCTCAGCCTCCTTTGATATCCCTTCTCACATTCTCTCTGTTCCTTGATCACACCAATGGGTTGTGTACATCTTAAAGCCTTGGTCCTAACTGATCCCTCCACTCAGAATGTTCCTCGCCCAAATCTTTGCTTAGGTTCCTATATATCAACCAGCTTTCAGCCTGAAACTCACCTCCTTGCAGAGACTTTCCCTGACTGTCCCCAGCTAAGTTGGTCCTCCTCTCCCCATACTCACTATCCCATTACTCTCTCTTACTGTCATCAATATCCATACACCTGTCTGAGAGTTTCCTGTTTATTGCTTGTTTTGGTAAGCTCCATGTTAAGAGGGAGCCTCTTTTCTTGCTTACCATTCTATTCCCGATACCTAAAATAGTGTCTGATATGTGGTAGGTGGTCAATAAATACTCACTGGATGGATTAAAGGATACATACTCACAAGCAATAAAATTACTGTATTGGGGCAGCCCGGGTGGCTCAGCGGTTTAGCGCCTCCTTCAGCCCAGGGCGTGATCCTGGAGACCTGGGATCGAGTCCCACATAAGGCTCCCTGTGTGGAGCCTGCTTCTCCCTCTGCCTGTGTCTCTGCCTCTCTTTCTCTCTCTGTGCCTCTCATTAATAAATAAATAAAATCTTAAAAAAAAAAAGAAAATTACTGTATTGGAAAAATAACAGTGTGAGATGAAGCTGAACAGGTGAGTGACAGAACAAAAAAGCTCTTAGTTGCTAAACTGAGGATTTCAGATAGTATTCTCTGGGAGGGGGTATCACTGATGGCCCAGTAAAAGCCAGGTATGATCAGCAGTTGAGGAATTTGATTTGACAGTTATATTAGAGGAACAGAAGGCATTGAGACAACCTATGATATAAAGTGTTCATAGCACAATGCCTGACCCATAGAAAGTCTCCAATAAACAATTTTCATCACTAAGCATCATGGCAGACACTGGGAGACACCAGAACAATAAGGCAAGATCATTAAATCTTCTTTCTACCTCAAAATAATTCTTCCTAGGGGCACCTGGGTGGCTCAGTGGTTGAGCATTTGCCTTCAACTCAAGTCATGATCCCTGGGTCCTAAGATCGAGTCCCCCATCAGGCTCCCTGCAAGAAGCCTGCTTCTCCCTCTGCCTATGTCTCTGCCTCTCTCTGTTTGTCTCTAATGAATAAAGAAATAAAACCTTAAAAAAAATCTTCCTAGACCCTGTTATTATACTCCTTCACTTTTTTGGGTCAAAACTCCACTTATATATAGCTATTCTCAGGACTGTCATGTCTAGGCTATTTAATAGGGCTTCCCACCCCCATTATGTCTTTGGCTTAGATTCCTTTTTCTCCCTTATTTGCTATATTTTGTTGGTGCTAAGTCACAAGCCTCTGCCTCTGTCCTGCTTTCTCTCTTTTTAAATTGTAAATATACCACGTGCTTTCTTTAAAAATTTCCATAAATACAGAACTACCCAAAGCAAAAAAAAAAAAAAAAAAAAAAAGGAGGGGCACCTGGCAGGGTCAGTTAGAAGAGTGTGCAACTCTTGGTCTTAAGGTTGTGGGTTTGAGCCTCATGTTGGGTATAGAGATTACTAAAAAAAAAAGTAATAAACTTACAAAAAGTAAATAAGCAAAAGAAAAGTACTGGCCGCTGTGTGTTTAAAAAAAAATGGAAATGCCTGGTCTCTTCCTCATTCCCAACCCCAATTTCATGACCCAGATTTTAACTCTGTAATAGCCCTGCAAACCAAGTCTTGTTTCTGGCTCCTCTTCACTGCTGCTGTCATCATCTGAACTAAAGGGTTGGTTTTCCATCTGGCCACCTTGACTTTTGCCTTCAGTTCAGCACAACAAACATTTAGTGCTTATTACACACTAGACCCTACACTAGACCCTGGAGGTAAAAAGACAAGACAGTGAGAGATCCATGTGTACCTCTTCAACTCTGAGCAAATTACTGACTCTTTTTTTTTTTTTTAAATTTATGATAGGCACACAGTGAGAGAGAGAGGCAGAGACATAGGCAGAGGGAGAAGCAGGCTCCATGCACTGGGAGCCCGACATGGGATTCGATCCCGGGTCCCCAGGATCGCGCCCTGGGCCAAAGGCAGGCGCCAAACCGCTGTGCCACCCAGGGATCCCAAATTACTGACTCTTTCTGACCCTTATTTCCTTCTCTGCAAAATGAGAATAAGCCAGTACCTTCTTCATGGGGTTGAGTGGAGATCAATGAGATTACACACAGAAAACTCCCTGTGGGGGACACCTCAGTGGCTCAGTGGTTGAGCGTCTGCCTTTGGCTCAGGGCTGTGATCCCATGGTGCTAGGATCAAGTCCTACATCAGGCTCCCTGCATGGAGCCTGCTTCTCCCTCTGACTATGTCTCTGCTTCCTCTCTCTCTCTCTCTGTCTCTTTGTCTCTCATAAATAAATAAATAAATTCTTAAAAGAAAGAAAGAAAACTCTCTGTGTAGTACCTGCTTTTATCTGCTCCATAAATGTCAATGATGATAATAATAATGATGATAATCTTTGCCTTGAAGGAGTTTATAGTTTAATGGAGAGACTTAAAGAATAAGAATTATCTAGGGGCGCCTGGCTGGCTCAGTGGGTGGAGCATGTGACTCCCAACCTTGGGGCTGTAAATTTCAGCCCCACATTGAGTGTAAAGATTACCTTTTTTTTTTTTTTTTTAAAGATTTATTTATTTCACAAAGGGAGAGAGACAGAGGGGTGCACTCGTGTGGGGATAGGCAGAGGGAGAGGAGGGAGAGAAAACCCCCAGAAAAAAAAAAAAAAAAAAAGAAAGAAAGAAAGAAAGAAAACCCCCAGCAGACACGCCACTAAGCAAGGAGCTTGACACAGGGCTCCATCCTAGGACCCTGAGATCATGACTTGAGCTGAAATCAAGAGTCTGTCGCCCAACTGACTCTGCCACCCAAGTGCCCTGAGTGTAGAAATTACTTGAAGAAGAAAGAAGAAGAAGAAGAAGAAGAAGAAGAAGAAGAAGAAGAAGAAGAAGAAGAAGAAGAAGAAGAAAAAGAAGAAGGAAACAAAAGCTAGAGGTAGAGAGTTGGAAGACTGAAGAGTAGGAGCCCAGACTTATTCTTTAAGAGATTGTTTTGGGGCAGCCCAGGTGGCTCAGCGGTTTAACGCTGCCTTTGGCCCAGGGCATGATCGTGGAGACCTGGGATCGAGTCCCATGTCAGGCTTCCCTGCATGGAACCTGCTTCTCCCTCTGCCTGTGTCTCTGCCTCTCTCTCTCTCTCTCTGTGTCTCTCATGAATAAATAAATAAAATCTTAAAAAAAAAAAAAAAAGAGTTTGTTTCAAATCATGAGCCAGGGTCGCATTAGTCTTACCAAGGGGGGTTGTTCAAAATGCAGATTTAGGGATGCCTGGGTGGCCCAGCGGTTGAGTGTCTGCCTTTGGCTCAGGGCGTGATCCCATAGTCCCGGATGGAGCCCCACATTGGGCTCCCTGCATGGAGCCTGCTTCTTCCTCTGCCTGTGTCTCTGCCTCTCTGTGTCTCTCATGATTAATAAATAAAATCTTAAAAAAAAAAAAAAGCATATTTACTGACCCCCACCTCTGATCAACTTGGTAAGTTCACACTGTGGAATACTCTACGTCATGGTAAGTGAACAAACTACAGTGATATGCATCAACATGATGAGCCTCAAAAACTCAATATCAGATACAAAAAAATAAGACAAAAATACACACAGAAGTGTCAAAGTGCAATAAAGATAAAAAACAGGCTAAATTAAACATTATATTGCTTGAGCATTAGGGATAAACATGCACTGTAATGAATAGCAAAGAACTAATAAATACAAAATTCAAAGTAGAGATTAACTGGAATGGGGATAAAGAATACTACATTTCCATTTTAATTTATGATAATCACACACACAGAGAGAGAGAGAGAGAGAGGCAGAGACACAGGCAGAGGGAGAAGCAGGTTCCATGCACCAGGAGCCCGATGTGGGATTCGATTCCGGCTCTCCAGGATCGCACCGTGGGCCAAAGGCAGGCGCCAAACCCCTGCGCCACCCAGGGATCCCTACATTTCCATTTCGTAAGCTCGGTCCTGAGCACAGAGGTTTGCTTTGTATCATAATTCTTCAAATTAATTTGCCTTATTTACGTACTTTTTACTTAAAAGGTATTTCATGGGGTTCCCTGGGTGGCGCAGTGGTTTGGCGCCTGCCTTCGGCCCAGGGTGTGATCCTGGAGACCCGGGATTGAGTCCCGCGTCGGGCTCCCTGCGTGGAGCCTGCTTCTCCCTCTGCCTGTGTCTCTGCCTCTCTCTCTCTGTGTCTATCATGAATGAATAAATAAAATCTTTAAAAAAGAAAAAAGTATTTCACAAGGAAGGGGGGAAAAACAAATGTGAAAACAGAACACTTCTAGAGACTGAGCTTTTCCACCTAAATCTCATATAGTTAGGGTATACTGTGGGGGGAGAAGGGGGAAAAACGAACAACCCAAGAAGAAGCAAGATCTAAACAGACACCAGGCTAATCCCCACCATTCTTTCTCAATCATGGTCTCATACTTTTTCATTTTTCTTTCAGGTAAAAAATAAATATTTTTATTTGTATAAACTAGTGCAGATAAATGTCCAGAAGCTTATAAGCCCACCCTTCTCTAAACAGCCAAATGTGGACCCTCCACGTAAACGAGGATGCCCTGCTACATTAATAATGCTTTTGTGAACATGTTTTCCACCAGGAAAAAAAATTCTTTCACGTTTTAGATTATTTCCACAGGGTGTGAATATTTTTATAGCTCTGGTTACTTGCTGCCAAATGATTTTCAGAGCAAACTGTACCAATTTACAATGCTATCAGTAATTAATGACTACCAGTTTTACCACACCCTTATCCTTGAGAAACAGTTTTGCTAATTTAATAGACATGATTCTCATGTATTGTTTTAATTTGCATTTCTTTGATTGCTATTTTTCACAGGTTAAGCCTATTTTTCACATATTAGCTTCTTTCTTATATCTCTTCTGTTGTGATTTGTGTAGTTAGGGTCTGGGAATCAGGATAAAAAACTTGACTATTTGAGGGGTGCCTGGCTGGCTGGCTCAGTCAGTAGAGTGTGAGACTCTTGATACTGGGGTTGTGAGTTTGAGCCCCATGTTGAGGATAGGGTTTACTTAAAAACAAAACAAAACAAAACAAAACAGGGATCCCTGGGTGGCGCAGCGGTTTGGCGCCTGCCTTTGGCCCAGGGCGCGATCCTGGAGACCCGGGATCGAATCCCACATCAGGCTCCCGGTGCATGGAGCCTGCTTCTCCCTCTGCCTGTGTCTCTGCCTCTCTCTCTCTCTCT
Organism: Canis lupus familiaris; assembly: GCF_011100685.1. Lineage (NCBI taxonomy): Eukaryota > Metazoa > Chordata > Mammalia > Carnivora > Canidae > Canis > Canis lupus. The sequence continues at coordinate 54,299,534 of NC_049224.1, read as the reverse complement.
CTCTCTCTGTGACTATCATAAATAAATAAAAATTAAAAAAAAAAAAAAAAAAAAAAAAAAAAAAAAAAAAAAAACAAAACTTGACTATTTGACGTGGAGAAAGTCACGTTTTTCCTGTTCCCTTCTCTTCCTCTCCCTTCTATACTACTTTTTTTTTTTTTACTTCATAAGTTATATATGTTTATCTTAAAAATATCAGAAAATAAAAAAGAAAACCAAAGCTGGTGGCATTGCAATTCTGGACTTCAGGGTATATTACAAAGCTGTAATCATCAAGACAGTATGATATTGGCACAAAAACAAACATAGATCAATGGAACAGAATAGAGAACCCAGAAATGGACCCTCAACTCTATAGTCATCTAATTTTCAACAAAGCAGGAAGGAATATCCAATGGAAAAAAAGTCTCTTCAACAAATGGTGCAGGGATAACTGGACAGCCACAAGTAGGAGAATGAAACTGAACCATTTTCTTACACTGTACACAAAAATAGATAAAAAATGGTTGAAAGACTTAAATGTGAGGCAGGAATCCATCAAAATCCTAGAGGAGAACAGACAGCAACCTCTGTGACATCAGTGATAGCAACTTCTTGCTAAACATGTCTCCAAAGGCAAGGGAAACAAAAGCAAAAATGAACTATTGGGACTTCATCAAGATAAAAAGCTTTTGCACAGCAAAGAAAATAGTAGACAAAACCAAAAGACAATGTATAGAATGGGAGAACATACTTGCAAATGTCTTATCAGATAAAGGGCTAATATCCAAGATCTATGAAGAACTTATCAAACTCAACACCCAAAACACAAATAATCCATTCAAGAAATGGGCAGCAGACATGAACAGACATTTCTCCAAAGACATACAGATGGCCAGCAAACACATGAAAAAATGCTCAACATCAGTATCAGGGAAATACAGATCAAAACCACAATGAGACTGCCTCACACCAATCAGAATGGCTAAAATTAACAAGTCAGGAAACAAATGTTGGTGAGGATGTGGAGAAAGGAGAAACCTCTTACACTGTTAATGGGAATACAAACTGGTGTAACCATTCTGGAAAACAGCAGGGAGGTTCCTCAAAAAGCTAAAAATAGAGCTACCAACCCAGCAATTGCACTACTAGGTATTTATCCAAAAGATACAAATGTAGTGATCTGAAGGGGCACCTGCACTCCAATGTTTATAGCAACAATGTCCACAATAGTCAGACTATGGAAAGAGTCCAGATGTCCATCGACAGATAAATGGATAAAGAAGAACTGGTAGGGATCCCTGGGTGGCTCAGCAGTTTAGCGCCTGCCTTCGGCCCAGGGTGTGATCCTGGAGTCCCAAGATCAAGTCCCACATCAGGCTCCCTACACGGAGCCTGTTTCTCCCTCTGCCTGTGTCTCTGCCTCTCTCTCTCTCTCTCTCTGTCTCTCATGAATAAATAAATTAAAAAAAAAAAAGAACTGATAATATATACATAATGGAATATTACCCATACCCAGCCACCAAGAAAATGAAATCTTAACCATTTGTAACGATGTGGATGGAGCTAGAAGGTATTATGCTAAGTGAAATAAGTCCAGAGAAAGGCAATTATCATAGGATTTCACTCACATGGGAAATTTAAGAAACAAAACAGAGGATCATAGGGGAAGGGAAGGAAAAAGAGGATGAAATCAGAGAGGGAGACAAACCATGAGACACTCAACTCTAGGAAACAAACTAAGGATTGCTGGAGGGGAGAGAGTGCAGGAGATGGGGTAACTTGATGATAGGTATTCAGGATTTACAAATATGTGCAAACTCGTCTTTCTGTCCAACTTCTAGAGATGGCCACCATTTATTGTATATCCTTTTAAACTTTTCTCTAACAAAAATAGTCACAAACATATCATCTAACCTTTCTGAGCCTGTTTCCTCATCCATCAAATAGGAATAACTTGTCTTTCAAGTTGATGATGAAATGAGCTGATATATATGTGAAAGTGATTTGTAAAGTTTAAGATGTGATATAAATGCAAGTTGCTGCTATCAGAACATCAAATATTCTCCTAAGCAGAAGGACACATCCTTCCCTGATACACAGCCCACCTTCTCCAGGATGGCTGCTTCTCTCTAGAATGATTTCCTTCTGCAAGTCTTCCTACTGAACAAGTACCCACTCCATCTTTCAAAATATTTAATATGTAAGATATAGAAAAGATATAAAGGGTAGAGAATAACCATGTAACAACCACACGGCTTAAGAAATAAAATTGTAGAGGCACCTGGGTGGCTCAGTAGGTTACGTTTCTCTTGATTTCGGCTCAGGTCATGATCTCAGGTTGTGAGATTGAGACCTATGACTGGGTCTGCACTCAGCAGGGAGTCTGCTTGAGCGTGTCTCTCTCTCTCTTTCTGTCTGCCCCTCCCCTCGCTTGCAGGGCTCTCGCTCTAAAATAAATAAAATCTTAAAAAAAAAAAAAGAAATCTATATTTAGTCCTACTCCCATTTCAGGCCCAGAGCTCCCCAACCCTAGGAATTTCCTAAGTGTGGAGAGTGATAAACGTGTCTTTTCTTATGTTAAGAAAGCAAGTATGGTTGGGGGCTGGTTGCCAATGGAGCTAAACCACCTGGTTAGAGAGTTGGAATTTTCAGGCCGACTCCCTGACCCCTGGAGGGAGGGTGATGGAGTTGAAGCAATTCTGAATGACCAAAGATTTAATCAATCATGCTTAGGTAATGAAGTCTCCCTAAAAACCCAAAAAAGTCAGGGTTCAGAGAAACTTCCAGATTGATTGGGGAAAGCAGTGCTGATAGAGAGGGCACAGAAGCTCCGCACCCTTCCCCACCACACCCTCCCCTGTGCCATCAATTCCATCTGGCTGTTCCTAAGTTATCTTTTTTTTTTTTTTTTTTTTTTTAAGATTTTATTTATTTGAGAGAGAGAAAGAGATTGAGAGCAAGTGATGTAGTTTTGGGAATATGGTGAGGATTGCTGGGGTGAAATCCAGAGGATTCCTTTTTTAAAAAAATATTTTATTTATTTATTTATTCATGAGAGACACACACAGAGAGAAGCAGCCTCCATGCAGGGAGCCTGATGCGGGATGGGACTAGGAATCACACCCTGGGCCGAAGGCAGGAGCCAAACCACTGAGCCACCCAGGTGTCCCCCAAGAAAGAATTCTTGAGACGTCTGTGGTACACAATGGTGGCTTTATGAAAGCACGGAGAACAGGACCCTTGGGCAGGAAAAGCTGCTGCCTCGGTCTGTGAAGGGTGGTTGATTATATACCTGGAGTTGGGGAAGGTAAAAGGGAGATTTCAAAAGAACTTTCATATGCTAAAGAGGACCTACTAGATACTAAAGGCTTTGCCATGTCAAGTTAAAGGTTATATTTTAGGGGCTGCCCGGGTGGGTTGGCGGTTTAGCGCTGCCTTGGCCCAAGGTGTGGTCCTGGGGTCCTAGGATTGAGTCCCACTTCGGGCTCCCTGCATGGAGCCTGCTTCTCCCTCTGCCTATGTCTCTGCCTCTCTCTCTCTGTGTCTCTCATGAATAAATACAATCTTTTTTTAAAAAAAATTAGAAAACAGATTGTTTTGGGAGCTCCTTGAGGTCTGTACAGTGTCAGTTTATGCTTTGTCCTCGGCTAGCCCTCTGTTCCCCATCACAAAGACCAGTGAGGGAGAGGCAGAGAGAGAAGCAGACTCCTCACTGAGCAGGGAGCCTGATCCAGACTCGATCTCAGGACCCCAGGATCATAACCTGAGCCAAAGGCAGACTGAGCCACCCAGGTGCCCCCCCAAGTTGTATCTTTTTTATAATAAACCATTAATCTACTAAGTGAAATGTTTCTCTGAGTTTTGTGAGCCACTTTTGCAAATTAACTGAAGCTGAGGAAGAGGTCTTGGAAATGTCTGATTTATAGCTAGTTGGTCAGAGGAGCCCATGGACAACCTAGGCTTACCTCCTGTCTGAAGATGGGGTAGGGGCTGTCCTTTAGATCTGAGTCTTTAATTTGTGGAATCTGATGCTATCAGATGCAGATGATGTAGATAAGGTAGATGCAGATAATGTCAGAATTGAGTTAAATTCTCAGACATCCTGTTGAAGTCTAGAGAATTGTTTGTTGGTGTGGGAACCCTATTTTGGAATTTGGGTCTCAAAATACACTCCTATGCCTTTACATTTATTTATGCTTTCTCTCTCTCTCTCTCAATTTTTAAATATATATATTTTTATTAAGTAAACTCTACACCCAAAGTGGGACTCAAACTCATGATCGGAGATCAAGAGTCACATGCTTGGAATGCCTGGGTGGCTCAGCAGTTGAGCGCCTGCCTTCTGCACAGGGTGTGATCCTGGGGTCCTGAGTTGGAGTCCTACATTGGGTTCCCTGCATGGAGCCTGCTTCTCTTTCTACCTGTGTCTCTGCCTCTCTGTGTGTCTCTCATGAATAAATAAATAAAATCTTAAAAAAAAAAAAAAGAGTCAAATGCTCTCCCAACTGAGCCAGCCAGGCACCTCTACATAGAGATACTGACATAAATTCCTAAGCAATGTATAATTTTGGTTTGCATGAAAGTTGTTTAAATTGTATATGAATGGGCATCTAGTAAGTATTCTATACTCCCCCTCCTTCAATATTATGTTTGTGAGATTCATCCATATTGGCACATTTAGTTGTTCATCATTCGTTTCCCTGCTTTCATATTCAGTATATAATCAGACTGCAATTTATTTGTTTTCCTAATGATAGCCATCTGGGTCATTTCTGGGTTTTGCTATCATAGAAATGTTCATTTCTCTGATGAGCATTTTGGTCTGTCTCCTTATGTACATGTGTAGGAATTCCAGGGAAATATATATATATACCTAGAAGTGAAATTCTAAGGTCATAGGGTAAGTGCACCTTTAACTAGATCTTGCCAAGTTACTGGATTCTCCAAAGTGATTGTATTAATTTCCATTCTCACCAATAATGTACAAAAATTCCCTTCACTATTCTTCCTTGTCAACCTTTAGTTTTGTCAGACTTTAAAATGTTTCTGATGAGTGTGAAATGACATCTCATTGTGGTTTTAATATGCACCTCCCTGATTAGTAGGGAAGTTGAGCAATTTTTGCAAGTTTATTGACTATTATGGTGCTTGCCTGGCTCAGTTGGTAGAACACGTGACTCTTAATCTTGGGGTTGAATTCTGGCCCCATGTTGGTCATAGAGCTTACTTAAAAATCGAAAAGGGGGCAGCCCGGGTGATGCAGCGGTTTAGCGCCGCCTGCAGCCCAGGGTGTGATCTGGAGACCCTGGATCTGAGTCCCATGTCAGGCTCTCTGCATGGAGCCTGCTTCTCCCTCTGCCTGTGTCTCTGCCTCTCTCTCTCTCTCTCTGCATCTCTATGAATAAATAATAAAATCTTTAAGAAAAAATTGAAAAGAAGGGGTGTTTTGTGGCTCAGGCATCCACCTTCAGGTCAGGTCATGATCCCAGGGTCCTGGGATGGAGCCCTATATTGGGCTCCTTACTCAGTGGAGAGCCTCCTTCTCCCTCTTCTGCTCTCCCTGCTTGTGCTCCCTCACTCTCTCAAATAAATAAATAAATAAAATCTTTTTTAAAAATTGAAACAAAAAAACATAAAACAAGTTTATTGATTGTTCATGTTGACTCTCTAATGAATTCTATGTTTATAAAGTATCCATTTTTTAAGGCCCCTTTGAAGTATTCCTTTTCCATGAAATATTTCCAGATCTCCTCCATCAGGCAGAGGAGATCTCTTCTGGATCTCTATAATCCTTTCTACATCTTGGGTTTCACTGACTTTTTATTTCGTCTTGTGTACTTGTCTAAAGGGCAGAGACTATGTTTAACTCCACTTTATGCCTTTCTTAGTACTTAGTGCAAAGTAAACATTTCATAAATTTTTGTTGAAGCGTATCATACTCCTCCCCTGCTTATAAAATCTTAAAGAGGTTCCTACTATCTGCAAGAGTTGGAGCTCCTTATTTTAGAATGTAAGACTCTTACATGAACTCTGGCATCAATTTTCCATCCCCGTTTCTTCTGGTATGACCCTGCCTTTCACCCCAGATACTAGAGTCTTCCTCCACATGAGGCTCCAGGTCATAGATGTCCAGCTTCTCTCCCTGCAGCCAGGATGGCATATCTATCCCACCTGTCTTAGCCATCCATCAGATTTCTCTATGTCATAACCTGGGGATCCTAAACCAGAGGCTTGCTTTTCCTCCTAATCAGGGCTTTGCTCTGAATTTATCATTTGTGGGCTGGGTATATACATTTATATGTCCAGGTGACTTGGAAACCCAAAGTACTTCAGATCTTAGCCTTGAGTCTAAGCCCTAGCACAGCCTGTTCTAGATCTTCAGAGTCATGGGCGTATCACAAACAGAATATATGAATACATGCCCAAACCCACATTGTATCTCTCCACCTTATTCAATTCAATTCAGTAAACACTCATTACACACCTATTATATCCAGACCCAGCCCATGGTACTGTGTGTGGATACAGCTATAAACATGACAGTTCTCTCAAGAAGCTCATAGAAGGGTGCCTGGCTGACTCAGTCAATAGAGCATGCCACTCTTGATCTCGGGGTTGTGAGTTTGAGTTCCACATTGGGTGTAAAGTAAAAATCAATCAATTAATTAATTTAAAATATTTTAAAAAGTTAAAAAAAACACATAGAATAGTTGGGGGAAACAGACTTATAGACACAGAATTTCAATACAAAAAAGAATATGAGAGGGGAACCTGGGTAGCTCAGTCCATTGGGTGTCTGACTTTTGATTTCAGCTCAGGTCTTGATCTTAGGGCCCTGGGATCCAGCCCTGCATCAGGCTCAGTGCTCAGTGGGGAGTCTGCTTGAGGATTCTCTATCCCTCTCCCTCCACCCCTCATCCCCCACCCAACAGTTTGCACGTGTGCTCTCTCTCTCTCTAAAATAAATAAATTAAAAATAAATAAATATGAGAACCAGAGAAGGGCTATCCTGAGGATCGAGGAAGGCTCTCTGAAAGAGAGCTGTCATTTAGGGCAGTTGGTTTATAAATGAATAGATGAATATAAGGCACAATCTTGAAATTAAGCGTTGTTTAAGCTTCACATGTGAAGTCTGTTACATCAGATGCTCTCATACATGAGGGTGTTGCCAATGAACAACATGATTAGTACCTACAGTTCAGAGAGACTGGCTCTGTACTATGTGGAACTAGCTAGAACTTGGCCGTTTTCTCACCAGGTTAGATGTGGGTCAGATAACTAGTGTCTTTAGAGGAAAATGGCTTGCATTTGTGTGTGTGTCATTTTTTTCTGAGAGTCTTCGCATATGTTTTAAATCTTATAGTACTTTACATTGCCCTATTCTAGCATATAAGTGGCAGTAGAAATGTTCCCAGTCTGCCTGTAAAATCATGAAAGGCCTGGTAGGATTCTCTCTATGCCATTTCTGGAGGAGCCCATAGTAAAGTGGCAATGCACCGATTTGAGCTTTCTGCCAACTGCACAATCTTAAAGGAAGGGAGAGGTTATTTGTAATCCCTCTCACCAAAAGTATCCACCCATTACCTAACCAACAACCCATGGTAACTGAAAAAAGAGGTCACACCCCCTGCAAGGATTGGGCATCTTTCTAAAGAGGTTCCACTAGGACTTTTTGAAACACCACCATGTGGCTTCCACTCTTGGAAAAGAGTGAGGGAGCTGGGGTGGGGGGAGTAAGCTGGATGCATACACACATGTGCATGCCCATGCACAATACATTTTTATAATTCCCTGGCTTTGTTTACACTATTTCCCCAACTTGTGCTTTCTCACACTTTCCACTGGCCATTCCTTGGAAGACTTGCTTAAGTAACACCTCTTCTAGGAAACCTTCCATCGTCTACTAAAAAGCACTATTCTTGCAGTACCTGACTGGCTCCGTTGATAGATCATGTGACTTTTTAAAAATTTCTTTTTTTCAAAAAAATTAAATAAATAAATAAATAAATAAAATTTCTTTTTTTCCTTTTTAAAAAATATTTTATTTATTTATTCATGACACACACACACACACACAGGCAGAGACTAGGCAGAGGGAGAAGTAGGCTCCATTCAGGGAGCCCGATGCGGGACTTGATCCCAGGACCCCAGGATCATGCCCTGAGCTGAAGGCAGACGCTCAGCTGCTGAGCCACCCAGGTGTCCTGAGCATGTGACTTTTGGTCTCAAGGTCTTGAGTTCATGCCCTACATTGGATGTAGAGTATACTTAAAAAATAATAATAAATCGACTGTTCTCTGCTCAGCACTACTTAGACAATTTCTTGAAATCCAAAAGCTCCGTGAGAGCACTTTGTCATGCCTGTGTCCATCATGTTCATTGGTGGATAATGGCCTCACAAATCTTCCAGCTCAGTTCTCTAGGTAGTCACTACCACAGCCAAGGGATGGCACATCAGCAGACAAATGTTCACATACATGGGCTTTCCGGCAAGTGCAGTCTGAATCCTGGGTATGTCACTAATTGCGTGTGTAATCTTTGGAAAATTAGTTAACCTTTCTGAGTCTTTCTTTACCCTTAATTTGAGAGAATTCTAGTTGTTCCTGCCTCAGAGGCCTGTTATGGCAATCAACTAAGATGACTCATATCCAACCTTTAGAACCGGACCTGGAAGGCACTCATTACAAGTTAGTTGTTGTAACTAGTAACCCACTGTCATTTGTAGATGTTTAAAAGGCATGACGTAAGAGGACTCTGCCGGTGCAGGCTTGTCTCAGGATCCAGTCCTACCAAGGAGATTGTTCCTTGCTTCAGCTACCTCTTTTTTCGAATACTTTGATCTGGCTACCTTCTGAGCTTAAGGTTCCTACGTCTCTTGATGGGTCCTTGTCTGTCTCTTGTCTTTAGAGACTGCAGTAGTGCCTTGTGGCCTATTCTAACCCCAGCCAGGAAACCAATGCCCCAACTCCGTTCTGGGCTGACTTCCTCTCTTCCTCCCACAACTTCCGGTCTGTATTGCTGTCAGTTGTCCCTAGCCCAGGAGCACAGCTATTCATGAACATTTCTGGAAGGGTTTCCAGAGGGAATGAGGCATGTGCAAAATGTGGATGAACAGCTTCTCCCTGTACACTGTGTATAAACTGGAGGTGGTAGGGAATAGTAATTTTTTTTTAAGGATAATTGCTGTTAATTTTTTTTTAAAGATTTTATTTATTTATTCATGAGAGGGAGGGAAGGAGAGAGAGAGGCAGAGACCTAGGCAGAGGGAAAAACAGGCTCCATGCAGGAAGCCCGACGTGGGACTCGATCCCGGGTCTCCAGAATCAGGCCCTCAGGCGGCGCTAAGCTGCTGAGCCACCTGGGCTGCCCATTGCTGTTAATTTTTAAATTTCTTTTTTCTTTTCCTGGAAAACAGCTTTTCTTCACTCTTTAAGGACTTAGCTCCTTCTATGGGCTTTAGTGGATGTCGTGGGGCAGCAATCCCCAACTACTTTGCTGTGAATGGCACAACTCATGCAATAATGTAGTTTCACGTACAGCTTGGGAAGCACATAGGTGTCGAAGACACTCTTTTCAGAAATATCTCTGATGCTGGCAGTGACCTCTATCATGTTCCAAATAATGAACTTCTTCTTTTTTTTTTTTTTTTAGTTTTTTTAAAAGATTTCATTTATTTATTTTTAAAAAGATTTTATTTATTTATTTGTGTGAGAGAGAGGCAGAGACATAGGCAGAGGGAGAAGCAGTCTCCTTATGGGGAGCCTGATGCAGGACTCAATCCCAGGACCCCGGGATCACAACCTGAGCTGAAGGCAGATGCTCAACCATTGAGCAATCCAGGCGTCCCTAGACAGAGATTTTATGTATCTATTTATTTATTTAAAGATTCTATTTATTCATTCATGAGAGACACACAGAGAGAGGCAGAGACGCAGGCAGAGGGAGAAGCAGGCTCCATGCAGGGAGCCTGACATGGGACTTGATCCTAGGTCTCCAGGATCAGGCCCTGGGCTGAAGGCGGTGCTAAACTGCTGAGTCACCCGGGCTGCCCTAGACAGAGATTTTAGAATCAGAAAGACTGAACCTTGGTTCTTAACTCTGAATCTTATGACTTTGAGCAAAATGCCTAACTTATTGGTACTTGTTTCCTCATTCATTCATTCATTCATTCACTCATCCAAAGATTTTATTTATTCACGAGAGACACACAGAGAGAGAGAGAAAGGCACAGAGACACAGGCAGAGGGAGAAGCAGGCTCCATGCAGGGAGCCCAATGTGGGAGTCGATCCCGGGTCTTCAGGATCAGGCCCTGGGCTGAAGGCGGCACTAAACCGCTGAGCCACCCAGGCTGCCCCTGTTTTCTCATTTATAATATGAGGATAATTATATCTTTCTCAGGGAGTTATTGTGAAGATTATTAAACACCTAACACATTCTAGAACACAGTAAGCAGTTGGTAAATAGCTGCAATTATAAACGGGTAGTGAAAACATTTTGCTCCTTTCTGAAAAGCTGTAAGGTTGAAGAAGTGTCTAAAGTCAGACCGCTTGGCAGAGGCTATGCTCAGACATAAGATTCAGAATATCTGGATACCTGAAGTACAAGGCAAGATAGGTTTTCTTCAAATGAAGAGGCAAAGAAGAGTTTAACACTGATAGATAATGCTTTAAGTTTAATCAAGTTGAAAACTGGCTCTTAACAGAGACCCATCACTTGATGGTAATTTGTAATTTGCTATATGTAGTTCCCTTTGTTGTATTTCTAGCCTTAGTTTACCCAAAGTGTTCAGGCTAGAGGAAGACAAAGAAATCAGGTCAGATCAATAAGAATACCCATTTGTTATTGGATATATTTGCCCCAAAGACTCATTGAATATATGGAGTCAGTCCTGTCAGAGAGGCGTAGGGTGGCCAGCTAGCTCACAGTCCATTTTATGCAAAATTTTACCATCAGCATATTTGGTAAGACTACCTTTGAACCCTCTCCTTCCCTTCCATATATACCCAAACGTCCTTAGAAATATCCATTAGTTAAAAAAAAAAAAAAAGAAAGAAAGAAGGAAAGAAAGAAAGAAAGAAATAAAGAAAGAAAGAAAGAAAGAAAGAAAGAAAGAAAGAAAGAAAGAAAGAAAGAAAGAAAGAAATATCCATTAGTTTTCTATTGAAATCTGGGCAAGCTTGACTGGATTCTTTGCTCAAGGTCTCATGAGGTAAAGGTCAAAATATTCACTGGGCTGGACTCTTATCTTGAAGATTGGGGGGAAAGTTACTTCTAAGCTCACTTAGGTCACTGCAGAAACAAATTCCTTGTAAATGTAGATCTGAGATACCTGTTTTCTAGCTGGCTATTAGCCAGGGGTCACTCTCAGCTCCTCAAGGTTGCTCTCAGGTCCTTTCCAAGTGGCCCCTTCTATCTTAAAACTGGCAATGGCTTACTGTATCTTTCCTGTGCTTTGAGTCTCTTTTTTGATTTCTGCTACCAGCTGGAGAAAACTCTGCTATTAAAAGGCTCAAGTGATTACCTGGATAATCTCCCTATTTTAAGATCAACTGATTAGGGGCACCTGGGCACAGTCAGTTAACCATCTGACTCTTGGTTTGGCTCAGGTTGTGATCTCAGGGTTGTGAGATCGAGCCCCAGTAGGGCTCCAAGCTCTGCTTGGGAGTCTCTCTCCCTTTCCCTCTGTCCCTCCTGCTCATACTCTGTCTCTCTCTTTCAAATAAACAAATAAATCCTAAAAAAAAAAAAAAAAAAAAAGGACCAACTGATCTGCAAAATCTCTACAAAACAGTACCTAGATTAATATTTGGTTGAATGACTAAGGACTGGAGATCTTGGGCAGCTAGCTCAGAATTATGCCTGCCACAGCGTGGTTACAGTCCCCTGAAAATCCCCCTCAATCCCTTGAGTTCTTTGACATATGATCTTTAGGAGTAATGAGAAGCTATAACCTCAGATTTCCCAGCCTCATTCACAAGATGCTACTACCTAAAACCCAATAAGTTTTCATACAAGGGACCAAATTGGTCAAAAGTATTACTGTCTATCCTTGGGAGTCCATCATTCTGGAAAATTTCTCTATAAACTATATAAAAAGCAAATCTTAAAATTTCAACAAGGATGCCATATTTGTTAACTATTAATGCTGAGTTTACCCAAATGTCTTTGAGGAGTTAATGATCTGTTTGGGAAGATGGATAAGTAAATAACTAACTATAATTCAATGAGCTAAGTGCTATAATAGACTCATATAAGGTTATAGACTTCCCAGAATCAAAGACAGCTTTGTTTGTGGGTTGTATCGTCAAGTTCCATCAGCCTTTTGGGACATTAAGAATATCCTAGGGGTACCTACTGGCTCAGTGAGTGGACCATGTGACTCTTGATCTTGGGGTTGTGAGTCTGAGCCCCACACTGGGGGTAGTGTTTACTTAATAATAATAATAAAGACTATCATATCAACTGTATATGTTTAAAGGTTTTATTTATTTACTCACATAGAGCACAAGCAGGGGGAGAGGCAGAGGGAGAGGGAGAAAGAGAATCTCAAGGAGACTCCTTACTGAGTAGGAGAGCTCAACATATGGCTCAATCCCACGACTCTGAGATCATGATCTAAGCCAAAATCAAGAGTCGGTCATTCAACCCACTGAACCACCTGGGAACCCCTCAAATATATATGTTTAAAAAAGCTTGATCTATAATTGCATACATTTATCACTGGAATTACTAGCCTCTTCTCTAAATCAAACTTTTAGTGAAGAATCTAACTTTATTTGGATATACTTAACTACTCCTAAAGAGTGAATCTGTCATCAGTTCTAGCTCTGAAAGTTCTCTGACCTTTCCTGAGAAATTGGTTAAGATCACACATCTGCAAGCAATAACAATTATGTTACTTTTCTACCTACTTCTCTCTCTTTTTTAAAAAGATTTTATTTTATTATTTATTCATGAGAGACATAGAGAGAGAGAGAGTCAGAGACACAGGCAGAGTGAGAAGCAGGCTCTGTGCAGGGAGCCCGATGCGGGACCAATCCCGGGACTCCAGGATAATGCCCAGGCCCAAGGCAGGCGCCAAACCGCTGAGCCACCCAGGGATCCCCTCACCTACTTCTCTATGTTTTTTTAAAATACTGACTGTAAGACCTATCCTGATTTCAGAAGTATTAAAATGTGAAAAACTTGGGACTTATTTTCAAAGACACATGGTTTCTAAAGTGCTACTGAGAAATGAATGAGGAAGTGATTAATTTTGCCTGGAGGAGGAGTGACATTTGAGTTGGGTCTGGGAAGTTGAATAGGAGTTTCCCAGGCAGATAAAGGGATTAAAGGTATTCCAGGCCAAGAGAAACTTCTCTTATGGTGCTTATCTGAAGCTATCTTGTTAATATTACTCCATTCCCATGAGTCTGTAAATTCCTTGAGGTCATGAACCAATTCTATTTCCCAAAATGATCATTTGACTTATTATATTGTAATTTAATTTTAATTGATTTATTTCATAGTTACTAACTGTATTCATATTTATACTGACAAAAAAAGTATTTCAAATACTTCATCATAGAACACTTGGTAAATGGGACATCTGGGTGGCTAGGTGGTTGAGCGTCTGCTTCGGCTCAGGGTGTGATCCCCGGGGTCCCGGGATTGAGTCCCACATCGAGCTTCCCCATGGGGAGCCTGCTTCTCCCTCTGCCTATGTCTCTGTTCCTCTCTCTCTATGTCTCATGAATAAATAAGTAAAATCTTTAAAAAAAAGAAAACTTGGTAAATAAAAAAAAAAATTCCACACAAATCCATTGGAATTCCACCACTTGGAGAAACCAATGTTAATATATTGATGTATATGCTTCAAGGCTTTCTATTTCTATACTTTTATTTATTTACTTTTAAAGATTTTATTATTTATTTATTTATGAGAGAGAGAGAGAGAGAGAGAGAGAGAGGTAGAGACACAGGCAGAGGGAGAAGCAGGCTCCATGCAGGGAGCCTGATGTGGGACTTGATCCTCCGGACTCCAGGATCATGCCCTGGGCTAAAGGCAGGCGCTAAACCGCCGAGCCACCCAAGGATTCCCTATTTCTTTCTTTCTTTCTTTCTTTCTTTCTTTCTTTCTTTCTTTCTTTCTTTCTTTCTTTCTTTCTTGACTTTATTTATTTATTTATTTATTTATTTTTTTTTTTAAATTTTTTTTTTTTATTATTATTTATGATAGAGAGAGAGAGAGACAGGCAGAGGGAGAAGCAGGCTCCATGCACCGGGAGCCCGATGTGGGACTCGATCCCGGATCTCCAGGATCGTGCCCTGGGCCAAAGGCAGGCGCTAAATCGCTGCGCCACCCAGGGATCCCTATTTATTTATTTATTTATGAGAGACACAGAGAGATGCAAAGGGAGAAGCAGGGACCCTGATGTGGAACTCGATCCCCGGGACTCCAGGGTCATGCCCTGAACCAAAGGCAGACGCCCAACCGCTGAGCCACCCAGGCATCCCTCCCCCACTTTTTTTTTTTTTTAAGATTTTATTTATTTATTCATGAGAGACACAGAGACACAGCAGAGGGAGAAGCAGGCTCCATGCAGGGAGCCCGAGGTAGGACTCGATCCTGGGTCTCTAGGATCACGCCCTGGGCTAAAGGCGGTGCTAAACCTCTGAGCCACCTGGGCTGCCTGGGATCCCCTATTTCTATACTTTAAAGCAAAAATGGTATCAAACTATATTTATCAGTTCATAATTTGCTATTTTCACTTAACCATCATATTAGAAATATGGATCATTTGTGTACTTCACATCCTGTTGAAGGAAATACTGCCTAGCTCATAGTTTTCTATACTTAATTGGCCCTATCTCCTGACCACAGCTAATTGAACTAAAGGATTGGTATCCGATTGAAGGGCAGCCCACCTGTAGGCAGTCAGAGACATACACATGGGGTGAAAAGATTGGCTGGGCCAATTATGCCACTGGGTTATGGAACTGGGCAACTGAGACTATCCTCAAAGGAGCTGATGGTTTAAGGATCCCATGGCCATGAATTAAGGCCCTGGCAAACCAAATAAATGGAAACCAGAGATGTTAAGGAGCAGACCAATTAAAATGGAGGAAGCTGGTGGTCAAAAAGAGAAGGGTAAGAGCAGACCTGCCAACAAGACAAGCAGAGATGTCTTCAACCTTCCATTAATCTTTTCTTTTCTTTCTTTCCTTTCTTCTTTCTCCCCCCCTTTTTAAAAAGATTTATTTATTTATTCAGAGAGAGAGAGAGAGAGAGGCAGAGACACAGGCAGAGGGAGAAGCAGGCTCCATGCAGGCAGCCTGACGTGGGACTCCATCCAGGGTCCCCAGGATCACACCCCGGGCTGCAGGCGGTGCTAAACCGCTACACCACCGGGGCTGCCCTCTTTCTTTTCTTTTTTTTTTTTTTTTAAGGATTTATGTATTTATTTGAGAGAGAGAGAGAGAGAGAGACAGACAGACAGAGCAGGGGTAGGGGAAGAAGGAGAGGAAGAGAGGATTCTTAGGTGGACTTCTCACTAAGAGTGGAGTCTGATGCAGGGCTCAACCTCAGGACCCCAAGATCATGACCTAAGTGGAGACCAACAGTCAGCTGCTTAACCAACTGAGCCACTGAGACGCCCCAGTCCTGTTTTCCTTGCTCTAGTCCATATATATCTTTATTATAAATGCCTCTCTTCTAGTCTTTTTTCTCTAGAGATAAAACAAGTGGATCTCTATTCCTTGTAGCCAGTCAAGCCTGACCAGAACCACAGATCATCACTGTTATGACTATGGCATTTTATTGTGTGGAGGTGCCCTTATTGATTTAAAAGCCTAGAGATGAGCATTTAGGACATTTTCTTTTTCTTTTTAAAATATTTTAATTAATTAATTAATTAGACACAGGGAAAGAGAAGGGAGGGCAGAACACAAGCAGGGGGAGTGGCAGGCAGAGGAAGAGGGAGAAGCAGACTCCCCCCTGAGCAGGGAGTCTGATGTGGGGCTTGATCCTAGGACTCTAGGATCATGGCCTAAGCTGAAGGCAGATGCTTAACCCACTGAGCCACCCAGGCGCCCGCATAGGACATTTCCAATAAACATATTTATTTCTAATTTTTGTACATTAATAATTTTTCTTTATGAGGCTGTTGGCTGTCTCAGTCAGTAGAGTATGAGACTCTTAGATTTAGGGTTGTGAGTTGGAGCCCCATGTTGGGATAGAATTTACTTAAAAAAAAAAAAAAAAAGAGGCGTGCCTTTGGCTCAGGTCATGATCCCAGGGTCCTGGGATCAAGCCCCATGATAGTCTTCCTGCTTGGTGGGGGGCCTGCTTCTCGCTCTCCCTCTGCCTCTCCCCCCACTGATGCTCTCTCTCTCAAATAAATAAAATCTTCAAAGAAAGTTCCATTGTGATACATTCTAAGAGAGGAATTCTTTGGTTGCAGGATAGCTGGGTAATGCCAAATTGGATTTTAGAAAGATTGTATCAATTTAGCCCAACCAGCTGTGCAGGAGAATGGTTGCTTTTTCACCCCCTTTGCCAAAAGTATCAATGAAAACAAATAAAACATTGCTACTCTGATAGGCAAGAAGTACTAAGTGGCCAGTTAAGATCTTAATGTGTATTTCTCTGACTCTTCCCAGGCATATGGGCTTTGTCATTAGACCTGGGGTTTGAGTTCCAGCTCTGCCTCTTGTTATGTGGCTTCAGTTGAATTACTAGTTTTCTATTTCTCATCTGTAAATTGGAGATGATGATCTTTCTTTCTTTCTTTCTTTCTTTCTTTCTTTCTTTCTTTCTTTCTTTCTTTCTTTCTTTCTTTCTTTCTTTCTTTCTTTTTGTGGTGGGGGTGGGTGGGCAAGGGCAGAGGGAGAGGGAGAATCTTAAGTAGGCTCCATGCTTAGCTTAGAGCCCAAGGCTAGGCTTCATCTCACCACCCTGAGATTGTGCTCTGAACTGAGATCAAGAGCTGGACACTAAATCGACTGAGCCACCCAGGAGCCCCCAGTCCTCCTCGTCCTCCTCCTTCTTTCTCCTCCTCTTCTTCTTCCTCCTCTTTCTCCTCCTCCTCTCCCTCTGTCTCCTCTTCTTCCTTCTCCTCCCTCCTCTTTCTCTTCTTCCTCTCCTCCTCCTTCTCCTTTTTTTTTAAAAGTAAGTTCTACTCTACTAACTGAGCCAGCTGGGCACCCCTTATAGTTCTTATTTTGTAGAGTTATTATGAGATTCAGATGAGAAAATAAATACAAAATACTTAGTCTAGTAAAGTCTTCAGTTATTATAATTATGAACAATGACTTAATTTGTGACCATCAGATAAAGCTATGTGAGATATCTGAAATTCAATGTGATATTGATTTAAATATCAGTTAGAATTGCATCGTTTTAGGAATAAGGAAGAATGCATGAGGGATGCCTGTGTGGTTCACTGCATAGAGCATGCAAGTCTTGATCTTGGGGTCACAAGTTTAAGCTGCACTTGGATCTTGGATCTAAAGTTTACTTAAAAAAAAAAAAAAAAGCATGAATCCACTAGTGTTATAACCTTTATCATTAGAAAAAACATTTATGTATTTGGATTCCATCCATTACAAAGGTCTTTAGAACTAAAATAAAAACATATGTATTTATTTTAAAAGCCAAGAAATATAAAATAAAATCAAAAGATAAACTAGGGGCAGCCCAGGTGGCTCAGCAGTTTAGCGCCACCTTCAGCTTGGGGTGTGATCCTGGAAACCCAGGATCGAGTCCCACATCGGGCTCCCTGCATGGAGCCTGCTTCTCCCTCTGCCTGTGTCTCTGCCTCTCTCTCTGTCTCTCATGAATAAATAAATAAAATCTTATAAAAAAAAAAGATAAACTAGGTGGGACTTGAGAATTTCTTTTTTTTTAAGATTTATTTTTTTTTATTTATGATAGACATAGAGAGAGAGAGGCAGAGACACAGGCAGAGGGAGAAGCAGGCTCCATGCCGGGAGCCCAACGTGGGACTCGATCCCGGGACTCCAGGATCGTGCCCTGGACCAAAGGCAGGTGCAAAACCGCTGAGCCACCCAGGGATCCCCTTCTTCTTTTTTTTTTTTTTAAAGCAGATGTTTTTGTTTATTTTATTTATTTATTCATGAAAGAGAGAGAGAGCGAGAGAGGCAGAGACACAAGCAGAGGGAGAAGTAGGCTCCATGCAGGAGCCTGATGTGGGACTTGATCCCAGGTCTCCAGGATCACGCCCTGGGCTGCAGGCAGCGCTAAACTGCTGCACCACCGGGGCTGCCCCAACTTGAGGATTTCTAAGAGTAGTCAGAGGAATAGATAACAAGTTTTGCAATCTATGACATAATATGAAAAGAAGCTCAAAATGACAGTTGGCACAGTGAGAAAAATGGCTCTGAAAGCTTGCAGCTCCAGGAGTTATGTCTGGTGGAAACCTCTGATCAAAAGTAATCTTGGGACTCCTGGGTGGCTGAGTGGTTGAGCATCTGCCTTTGACTCAGGGCCTGATCCCAGGGTCTTGAGATCGAGTCCCACATCAGGTTCCCTGCTTCTCCCTCTATGTCTTTGCCTCTGTGTCTCTCATGAATAAATAAATAAAAACTTAAAAAAATTAATTTGAATTAACTAGGTTGGAACTTAGCAAGTGTCTATACCTTTCAACTCAGAAAAGCTTTAAAATTAAATAAAGAAGAGCTTAATGGGATAAAAATTATGATGTTGGAATTAAGAAGAAATATGTGCATATTTCACATTTTGTGGACTTGCAATGTTTTTTTTTAAGATTTTTAAACTTTTTAATGTAATTGCCACCCCCAACATGAGGCTTGAACTCATGATCCCAAGGTCAAGAATCTAGGGCACCTGGGTGGCTCAGTCAGTTAAGTGTCTGCCTTTGGCTCAGTTCATGATCCCAGGGTTCTGGGATAGAGCCCCACATCAGGCTCCCTGCTCAGTGGGGAGCCTGCTTCTCCCTCTTCCTTTGCTTGTGCTCTGTCAAATAAATAAAATCTAAAAAAAAAAAAAAAAAAAAAAAAAAAGAATCTCATGCTCTACCAGCTAAGCCAGCCATGTACCCCTGCACTTGCAATGTTTAAGAAAATTTGGCTCATTAGAGTGGCAGCTTCATATGTATAATTGAGTTAGTTTTAGACTTAAGATTTAGAATTGAAACCTTACTAATTTTGCACATGGAACTGGGTCATCTAAGAGAAATTTAGATTCATTTATTTGTAAGTTTGATTTATAAAGATTGCTAAGCCCTGAAAAGTTTTAGGTTAGACAGTTGAAGAAATTGAATAGAAAATCTAATAAAGTAAGTTTATAGGCATAATTTTAAATGCTTGGAGATGTTGAATTAACTAAGTTTGTGAATGGGACCAAAAATTATTCAGTTTCTGAAAAATGGTAAAATATGCTAGGTGTAGAATAATAAAATTTCTAAGCTGAACTTAATCATTTAAGAACTAACTTTTGAATTTTAATAAATTAAATCTTTGCCTGTTTTTCTTATTTATTTATTTATTTATTTATTTATTTATTTATTTATTGAGAGAGAGAGAACATATGTGCATGCCAGTATGGGGTGGGAAGGTGTGGGAGCTCGATCTGACAACCCTGAGATCATAACCTGAGTCAAAATCAAGGTTTGAGCTTAACCCACTGAGTCACCCATACACCCCAAACCTTTGCCTGTGTTTTAATGAAAGGTGTTTTTTTCTAGGTTTTTCAAGATTCTCACTTTAATATTTTGAAGAAAGAGTGAATAGATTGTAAATGGCTAGAGCAAAAAGCCTCCAGTCAGGGGGTGCCTAGCTGGCTGTCTGTAGAGCATGATCTCAAAGGGGTAGTAAGTTCAAGCCCCAGGTTGGGGGTAGAGCCTACTAAAAAAAAGAAAAAGAAAAAAAGTATGGAGTCTTACTGCGAAGGGGCTTGTCATGCCGAGGAACTTGGACCATATTCTGAAGGGGATAATTGGGAAGCAATGTAAAAAGGAAGAATACAAGGTCATTTGCCCTTTAGGAAGAACACAGGACAGTGACAGTGAGGAGCTGGCTGCAGAAGAGAGACTAGAGTGGTGACTGTCTAAGCAGTATGACAGAGAGGAGAGAGACAAAAGCAATGCACTTCAGAATAAACTGGATGTAGGGCCTGAGGCCGGGAGCCTGGGGGTGTCCTGACCATCAAGGAGCACTTCTACTAACAGAGAAGATAGAATAGTCAGTGTTCAACACTTTATATTCGAAGTGTCTGCAGGATCTACAGGTGAAAATGCCCATTACACAGCTGAAAATGCTGAGTCAAGTCTTCTAGAGTTTGGTCTGGAGATGTACCCTTACAGCTCTTCCGCAGCTTAAGGTGAGCAGAAATAAATAAAAATACCAAGAAAGAATGGGCAAAGGAAAAACGGAAGGGGTTAAGGGCAGAATTCTGTTGAATACCAGTATTTGAAGGGATGCCGCAAGCTGCAAGGGGAAGGGGCATCCCTAAAAAGGCAAAGAATCTCCTTAATAAAGAGAAGAACTCGCAAAGAACAGAGGCAGGGAAACCAATGGAAGGAAGCTTGGACAGTTCTCCGCTTTAGCGACCACTTCTTCAATAGGAGGGGGCTGAGCAGTTCCAATCTGGCGCTTGCGGGCGAATCTGGGAGGGGACGAGGCCAGCTTGCAGCCCTTATGGCCGGGCATCCCTTACAGCAGTCTGAGTCCTGCTTGTGTCCCACAAGAAGACTTGGGGCCACTGCAAAGGACGCCTTCCTTGAGCGCTTTGGTGCAAAGGATTTTAGCTCGGTAGGCAGGAGGAAAGAGGGGGCCCGTGCTTTTTATTTCAAGCCTTTTAAAAACATTTACGTGCATTTATTTCATGCTGAATTTAATCCTGGGCTCCTAAGTTCTTCTTTCTTCTGGAATACCTTTTTCTTCTGTGCAACCTCCTCTCTGGTTTAGGCACACGCCGCTTTTTTTCGGCCCCAGACTTGCCGCTGGGGCGCGGCCGGCAGGGCTGGGCTCCAGGGCGGAGGCGGTCTTCCCGGCCGAGCGCAGAGGACCGGGGGTTCCCGGGCCGGCGGGCCCCGCCCCCTTCCTTCCGCCTCCTGAGGGCGTGGCTCCGCGGGGGCCGGACCGGGGGCGTGGCCGACCGGGGCCCCGCCCCCTCCACTCCGGCTCCGGGCGGCGCGGCAGGGCGGGGCCCGCGGGTGGGGTCGCGGGGGCGGGGCCTCGGGAGCTGGCAGCCCGCGCACTCTGCAGGAGCTGCAGCTGCCGCCGTCCGCGCCTTCAAGGTCTCGCCGCTTCCTCACAGAGACCCGGGCTCGGCCGCCATGTCCGCCGCGGACGAGGTTGACGGGCTGGGCGTGGCCCGACCGCACTATGGCTGTGAGTGCGGGGGCTCTGCGGCGCCGGGGCTTCGGGGTCGGGCTCGCTGCCTCCGGGGAGCCGTCCTCCCGGGGGCGCGGGCCGGCGGGGTGGCTGCGGGCCGCGCGGACCCGGAAGAGCCGGCCTGGCCGGGCGGCGGGCGGCGGGCGGCGGGCGGCGGGCGGCGGGGGAGGTGGCGGGCGGCGGGGCGCCCAGCAGGGTCTCCGAGGCGGCGGCGGCGACGACGCAGGCGGCCTCCTCGCCAGGGCCCGGGCGCCGCGACCCGGGGGCCCCACCCATGCCTCCCGCTTCCCGGCGCCGCCGAGATTTGGGGCTGGGGGGGGCGGCCTCGGGTGAGGTGGCAGGAGGCCGGGGCAGGGCGTGTCCCGGAGACCCGGGCTCAGCTCGCGCTTAGCGGGGAGGCGGCGAGGAGGCGGCGCGGCGCGGCCCGGCCGGGGGGTGCGGACCCGCCCGCCGCAGGGCAGCGGAGAGCGGCGGCCCCGGGCGGGCCACTTAGGCTCTCGGGCTTAGTTCCCTCCTCAAGATTGCAAAAATTAAAACAAAAAACAAAAAAACAAGAAAAAAAAAAAAAAAAAAAAAAAGAAAAACCTAACCCCAAACCCTAGGACTTCCTCATTTTCCGAACCTCATTTTCTGTAGCTGTCCATGGGACGTCATTGGACTGCAGGCGGGAGAGCTCTACCCGGGGCCCAAGGAGAGTCCCTGGGAATCCTGAATTCCGTTTTCGTTTTATATCCTGGGGATAATGGCCCGTGTTTAGGATCATTTCACTCAACAGTTATGTGTGCGGTGCTGTGTCACTTTGTGAAATTAAAAATGAGTAAGACTGGGCCCTGCCTTCCAAGAACGTTTTAATCAGAGAGAGGGAGAGACAGGTGTACGACCTAATGATAGTAAGGTGTAATAAAGATAAAAGCTGCTGAGCCAGCCCGGCAGAAGCAGTAGGGTGGGTGAGGAGGAGGGGTTGGGGGGAGCCAATGAGAACACAGCCACGTTTCAACGGAGCCTTGAAGGAGGTAAAGTTTGACTGGGCAGGGTGGGGTCGGAGAGGTAACTTGAGGAAAGAGCAAGAATTAAGGTACTGAAGAGTAGAAGGGCGTAGTGGGAGGAGGAGGGGCAAGGGAGAGGGCAGCCAAACTGGGAAAGGCCTTGAATGCCATCCCAAGGAATGAGGAGTTCCTGCCATACCCCTGGGTGCCCATGAAGGGGACAGACTGAGACAGACTGCTTGGATTTGAATCCAGGTCTGAGGACTTAATAGTGGTGGAGTTCAGATCACCCGGGGCTGTTTCCTCATCTGTAAAATGGGTGTGATAATCACAGGATTGTTGTGGGGCTTCAGGGAGAGGATGCAAGTAAAATGCTTCACCGCACAGTTACTGCCACTTAGTTCTCAATGACTGCTGGCTTTGGTTATTAATAAAAAAGGGAAAACATGGGGCCCCTGGATGGCTCTGTGGTTGAACATCTGCCCTTGGCTCAGGTCGTGATCCTGGGGTCCTGGGATCAGGTCCCATAGCAAGCTCCCCACAGGGAGCCTGATGTCTCCCCTTCTCTCTGTCTCTCATCAATTAAAAAAAAAAAAAAAAACTTATAAGAAACAAAGGGTAAACCTGATCAGCTCCATATATAGAGAGAGCCTGGCAGACCAGAACACATTTGGGCCAAAATCTCAACTCAGTATTTTTCAGGGTACAATAAAATTTAGTACATGTTTATATTATCCTTAAGAAAAAGGTAGAACAAATGTAGTTGAAACCCCATAGTTCCTGTTTAGGAACCCCATTGTTGTGCATCTGGCTGTCCACACGTCCACAGGTTACCCTGCCTCTCTAGGTGACTAACTGGAATTTGATGCTGTGGCATTCTTTTATCACTCAGAAGGGTTACAAATTTTTGTGTTTGCATTCTTTCTTTCATGTTTTAGCTGTCCTGGATAATGAGAGACTCACCGCAGAGGAGATGGATGAGAGGAGACGTCAGAATGTGGCTTATGAGTACCTTTGTCATTTGGAAGAAGCAAAGAGGTAAAGATTGGTGGGCTGGAAGGAGGGAGCTGTTAGAGTGTGAATACAGATAAAGATCTCTTTGAATCTGTTGCAGGTGTGAAGGTAGGAGGCTGGTAGTTTGAAGGACTAAGTATAGGTAGGGTATTTTTATTCATGGGAGCAAGTAGCCTTGATGGTGGTTTATTGTGAAACTCTCCGATGGGCACTTAAGTATTCTGAAAAATTTCTAGATTTGTGTTGTTTGGTTTCTTGCTTACGATGCTTGTTTTGGGCACTACCAGCTGTAGGGGAGAAATAACAGTTTTGTTATTTTTTCAAGCCCCCCCCCCCTTTTTTTAAATGAGATCCACACCCATCTTGGGGCTCAAGAGTCACATGTTTTTTGACTAAGTCAGCCAGGTACCCCAGAAATAGCATTTTTGAAGTTTGAAGTTCTTGGTCTTAATGTTTCGCTAATTCTCCACTGCTTTTGATTTACATACGAATTGGATTCATTTCCCTCTTGGTAGCCATCTGGGAATGGGCCCATCCATTTGGCAATGCTCAAAGTTTACCAAAGCCAGCATCCTCCACATTCCTTGTGAAGTGAATGTATAAGGGCAGTTTTCCTTTTCCAAATGCCCCAAGACCTCATAGTCTTATTCCTAGAGTGTCAATTTGCTATCTGTGGTTCATTTCTTCTGTTTTGTTGCCTGTGTTCCTTTGCAAGACCCCAGGGCAGATAGCTGTAATTACAGATCCTGTTTCCTGTGTGTGAGCTTTGGTGGAAAAGGCCAGTATGGGTTAATGAAAGGTATTTGTGAACGAAGTCTAATGAAATTCAAGGATGTTTCAAATGGTTCTGATAAACATGAGTATTTTTGTTTGCTTTGGTTAATTCTGAAAATCTTAAAAAAGGCTCTAGGAAAGTCCAGAGAACAATACAACAAATGTCCTCATATTCCTGAAGTTACAAGTCTTAGTCTTCAACTCTTTTCCTTTTCCTCTCCAAAGACACAGTTGGAGTCCCTTTTGTGCTCCTCCCTGGTCCCATTTTCCTTCTTCTGTCTCTGGGGCTACCTCTAGTATGCATTGGGTGTCTTAAATCCAGGCTGCTTTTCTGAGCTTTAAAGCTCTTCCTTTAGACGGGAGTGGGGGGTGGGGGGTGGTTGAATTAGTGGTGATTTAGGTGGGGGAGAATGGTAATAACACTTGTTTTTCTAAATAGAAGGTTAGACAGCAGGAAGTAAATATGTAATTAGAAAAGGGGATGTTTCTCATACGGAGTTTGTAAGGGACTCATGGGGGTGTGGGGGGGACTATTCGGTCCTTTGTTGCTTAAACTGTGGACTAGATCTAGATCTTGTTTTAGAAGGTCAAATGGTCTGAAAGCTGCAGCTGTATCTGAGAGACCATCTTGTGCTCTGTGAAGCCTTTGGTGTCTCTGTTGAGGTGACCTGGGGCTGAGAGGGAAGAACCCCAACTCCCTTCCTCCTTGTGAAGCAGTTCTACTTTTGTTTTAATCTTGGGTTTCCACAGTAAAATTCCCTTTTAACAGAGGGTTTCTTGGCTGCCACTCCCTTGCTACCACTAACGTAGTTCAACTACTCCTCTGCTTTAACCGTTTCATTTCAGGTAGGAAATGAGGAAATGGAAGCCTGAATTTGTGTGGTCTACTTGTAGTTTTCTTGGTTGAGCGATAGTTTTTTGTTTTAAATCCATTCTTACAGTGGTTCTTAACCCAGTGTGTGCATTAGATCACCCGGGGAACTTGAAAATATAGACATCTGGGGCCTTAGCACAGAGATTCTGGTTCAGTAGTCCTGGGCTGGAAGGTCCAGTGGTCTATTTATGTCTGTCTGTTTTATGCTTCCAGTGGTTCTGATGTAGTTGAGAAGCAAGATTTAAAAAGCTCAGCCTCTAGCCTGACTAGAATGGGGATTTCTGTCAGTCACATTTCCTTCTTCGAGTGCTGTAGGAGCAAGGCACTTCATTTCCATCTACTCTGGGGCATGTTCTTTTCTGTCAGGTGTTTTTCCCAGAATAGAAAAGTAGCCCGTTTCCTTTAACATCCATGATCGCCTGGCCTTTTTTTTTTTTTTTTTTTTTTTTTTCAGTTGGATGCTTTTGCATACTTAGGCAGTAACTGAGGCAGTCAGACATTTGTGCTAGTCTTTATTTTTTATGCTTTGGGTTATAAGGGAGGGTATAATAGTGGCATATTGCCCTATTGGCCTGGCATCGTGGAAATGTGCATGGTTTATTTTATGGAGGCAATCACAGGATGCAGTGATGGTGGTGGTTGTTGTTTAAAGCTTTGATTGGAAGATCAACTTTGGAGGCATGTATTTAGATTTTACTACCAGAGGGGGCTAGGAAGAAGCCTGAGGATGTCCTGCAGAGAAAAGACTGAGATCCCTACCAGCCATCTGAAGTGGCTGCTGCCGTGCTTGCTTCGGCAGCACATATACTGAAGTGGCTGCTGCCACCCATAAGAAGTGTTTGAGGTAAACCACAGACAAATCACATGCCCTTCTGTATTAGCTGAGGCTTCAGCTCCAGTTGTTTCCTACGCTGGTGAGCTGGGCTCTACCTCATATGCGGCTGGAGCCCCACATTCCCCTCTAGCCAGAGCCCAGTTTGCCTTTTTGGATTGGCCCCCTGTTTCCTTCACAACCTCCACCCCTCCCAAGTCAGAGGAGCCTCAGGGTCTGGAATTTATACCCCTTCCAGGTCCAGGAAGAAAGATCAGAGAGATCAAGGGAGAAAAGGTTTCCCTCTTTAGTTCTATTTATAATACTGATACTCCTCCCACTGAAAGCTCCCCCTTAGAGCACAGTGGCTCCATTGTGTATCCTAGGGCGCTCTATTTTCTCCTGTACCTGTAAGAGAGCTCTTTCGTGGGAAGAGAGGAGATTGTGTAGAGAGTGTGAATATGAGTGTGTGGAGACCGTGAGTGTAAGGGTGTTTGCAGAGAAATGAGAGTGTATTAGGGCTGTGGGTTTGTGTTCCCCTCAAAGGCTAAGTGGGAAAATTTAGGAGTGATTCCACAAAAGTGTGCACCAGGAGTGGTTGGAAAAAAGAAAATATAGAGATTCTGTTTTTCCCTGTTTTTTGGAGAGTAGCTTTAATAGGGAAATAATAAAATATCATAAAATATCATCTGAGGATTCAGGGCTTTTTGCTGAGGGCTGCAGAGCAGACCAAGGACTTTATTTATTTTAAAGATTTTATGTATTTATTCATGAGAGACACAGAAAGAGAGAGAGAGAGAGGCAGAGACACAGGCAGAGGGAGAAGCAGGCTCCATGCAGGGAACCCGATGTGTGACTCAATCCTGGGACTCCAGGATTATGTCCCGGGCTGAAGGCAGGCGCTAAACCACTGAGCCACCCAGGGATCCTCAGATCAAGGACCTTAAATGTGTTTTTTTTTTTTTTTTTTTTTTTTTTTAAATCTTTTTGCCTGTTCTGATTGTGCTTTCCGTTTGTTTCGGCTAAGGAGCAGTTGTATAGTAGAGATGAATAGCATTTTCACTTAGTTGAGGGAGGTGAAATTTAAATATGTGAGGTACAGTAGGTGCTTGAGTTTTGGTCAGGAGGAAGTAATAGAAAGGTCAGGCTGTTCACGTGAACAGCCCAAGAAGAGAACACATCAGGCTGGGCTGAGCAGGCAGTCTGCAGGTGAGGAGAATGTCTGAGCTGAGCCAGGAGAAAATTCGGTTAGGTTAAAGGTCACAGTCAGAAGCGTAATCCCAGCACTCTTTAAGTTTGATGATTAAGCATTTACTTCTTTCAGAGGCTTGCTATCATGGGCCACCTTCCTCTTACTGTGTCCATACCCCACCTGAAGGGGCAGGGCCTACCCCCACATAGAAGGGAAAGTAGGGGCTCTGGTTGGTGTCAGACTGTCAGAGACGATGCCTCGTTAATAAGAACAGAGCACTAGATAGAGGCATTCTTCCTTCTGTAATTTAGGGGAATTGTAAGAGTATCTTGGACAGAAATCTGTTCTTGAGAACAAATTTTCTTTTGTGCCTATGTCTTTGTTGTTGGCATTGAACAGGATGGGCTTTTTAGATCTCTTCTCTTCATGGGATCAAGATTTCAGTAACATCGATATATCCAGGCTGGCACACTGTGATCATGAAAACAAGTTAAAGACATTTAAGATTAGGCAAGAAAATAAAAAATGGGTAGGTGATGTGGCTCGGAAGAACAGCTTGCCCACCAGCTTTCTAGAATTCTCAAAAGGAGGAATGTCACTTTATTTTTAGGAGGTTGACCTATGCTCTTCTTTAATAGATGAAAAAACTAATTTGACTCATGAGACCCTGTGTGAATAAGGGGGCCACATAGATGTAGCTACTTAATGACACATTTGACCCACAAGCTGGGTGCATTCATGTATTCATAATTATCAAAGTGAAATGGGTGGGATTTAGTCTTTTATTTTTTTTTGTATTTTTTTTTTATTGGAGTTCGATTTGCCAACATATAGCATAATACACAGTGCTCTTCCCATCAAGTGCCCTCCCACCCTCAGTGCCTGTCACTCAGTGACCCCATCCCCTCACCCACTTCCCCTTCCACTACCCCTTGTTCGTTTCCCAGAGTTAGGAGTCTCATGTTCTGTCACCCTCTCTGATATTTCCCATTCCTTTTCTCTCCTTTCCCCTATAATGGGATTTGGTCTTAACTCTTCAAATGATGACACAGACCAAAAAAACTCTATTCTCTGAAACTTACTTTGGTGCATCTGCCTTGGATAGACTCAGTGGTAAGAAGTTGATTGCATTTAAAAGTGTGTTTGTTAAAATTGTTCAAACTAAGAGTGCTTTTGCACGTGGTTGTAATGTTACAAATAGGAGGATTAGTTCCTAGTGTGGCCAGAAAAATGTTTTGCTGCCTTTCACCCTGTGGTGAATCTGAGACCTTTAGCAGAAGTTAGAGTTAAAAAAGTGTGGAGAGGGACGCCTGGGTGGCTCAGTGGTTGAGTGTTTGCCTTTGGCTCAGGGCAGATCTCAGATTCCTGGGATTGAGTCCCACATCGGGCTCCTTGCAAGGAGCCTGCTTCTCCCTCTGCCTGTGTCTCTGCCTCTCTTTCTAGGTCTCTCATGAATGAATAAATAAAATCTTAAAAAAAAAAATGTGGAGTGGCGCCTGAGTTGCTCAGTCTGTGAAGCATCTGCCTTCTGCTCAGGTCGTGATCCCAGGGTCCTGGGATCAAGTCCTGCATTGGGCTCCCTGCTCAGTGGGGAGTCTGCTTCTCTCTCTCTCTTTCTGTCCCCCCACTGCCCTCTCCTCAGTCTCTGTCTCTCTCTCTCTCTCTCAAAATAAATAAATCTTTAAAAAAAAATGTGGGGAATAATCTGGTATATATTAGGCAGTCAGCTATCATTAGTACTAAGAAAAGTCATACGGCTATAATCTCATAATATTTATAATGAAATGAAACAGATATTTAAGTCTGAACAAAACATTTAAAAATCCTTGACCGTTGGGCACCTGGGTGGCTCAGTGGTTGAGCATCTGCCTTTGGCTCAGGTTGTGATCCTGGGGTTCTGGGATCAAGTCCCACATTGGGCTCCCCACAGGGAGGCTGCTTCTCCCTCTCCCTGTCTCTGCCTGTGTCTCTCTGTGACTCTAATGAATAAATAAATAAAATCTTAAAAAACAAAAACAAAAACAAAAACCTTGACCGTTGAGATATGCGAAGTTAAGAGAATGAGGACTTTCAGTTTTGGCAGGGGTGAGTTCTGATTCTGCTTTTTGCAAGTTGTTTAACCTGAGGGAGTGAGCCTAAATGTGTACTTTGCAGAATGGAGATACCCTGCATCTTAATGGAGGTGCTGGGAGGATTACATGCATGGTAGGCACTCAGTAGATGTATTATTTATCCTGGTCCCTGGGGCAAAAATAAATTTAATATGAAGATGATGAGGCATTAATACATGTTTCTGGAGAATTATCTGGGCACTTTCAAGGTCTTAAAAGACAGTAGCCCTAGTTTTTCACTTCAGACTTAAGGTTTGTTTGGAAGGAAATGACAGAAATAGAGGATACCTCTAGGGGGTGGAGTAGGGGTGGAGGATGTGAGAAGATTTTTCCTTTTTATTTTAGTGCCCTTTGGTATATTTAAAACACTTTTTACAATGATCCTGAATTTTATAATAAAAAAAAAAAAGGAAGGGCTTAAGTAGAAGAAAAAACTATCTATATAATTTTTAGATAGTTGCATTCACGAATTTAGGTTTTTTAATTGCTATATTGTCTTAATTACTATTTTCAGTGGTTATATAATATCCATTATTTGGCTAATTCCAGTTTAAAATTATGTTGCTTTGATTGCTGGATAGTTTAAACATTTTCCCCACATATTTGTTTATCAATTTTATTTTATTATGTAAATTATTGATGACATTTGTCTAGTAGGGTCATGGTGTTAACTTTCATGAGCTTTCTCTTTTAATATGGATGCCAGTCTTCTGTTATATTTACTACCAATATTTTCCTTTGTTTTTCCATTTTGTTTTTTCACTGTACAAAAGTTTTATTACTTTAGTTTTTTTTTTTTTTTTTTTTTTTTGGTTTTTATTTTATTGATTCATTTGAGAGAGAAAGAGCACAAGCAGAGGGGGAGGGAGAGAGAGAGGGAGAAGCAGACTGCCTGCTGAGCTGGGAGCACAGTGTGGGACTTGATCCCAGGACTTTGAGATTGTGACCTCAGCTGAAGGCAGATGTTTAACCATCTGAGCCACCCAGGCATCCCTATTTTAATTTTTTTTTGAAGATTTTAAGTAATTTCCATACCCCTTGTGGGACTCAAACCTAGAACCCTGAGATCAAGAGTCACATGCTCCACTGACTGAGCCAGCCAGAGGTGCCCCTGTAGAGAAGTTTTAAATTTTGTGCAGTTTAGGTGTTAAATCTTTTTTTTTTTTTTTTTTTTGTAATTTCTTCTACTAATTCAAAACCTAGATAGTTTAATTTCTCTAAAGCCTTGCTAAAATGTGAAGTTTTATATTGTTGGCTTTTCTTTGATTTAATGATTCAACCTTTTTTTGAAATCTAGATTTTAATTTAAAAATCTTATGATGTTTCTAAATTATTCTGTCATTTAAAAACAGTCTTAGGGTACCTGAGGCTCATTCAGTTTAATATTTGCCTTCAGCTCAGGTCATGATCTCAGGGCCCTGGGATTGAGCCCTGCATCAGGCTCCCTGCTCAGCAAGGAGTCTGCTGCTTCTTTTCCTTCTCAAATAAATAAATAAAAAATTAAAATCCCGCCCCCCAATCTTTTTACTAGCTACTAGCAATTGATATATACTTTGTCAAATACTAAAGTATGTATAGTTCTGTTTCTAGACTCTTTATTTTTTTTATGGTAAACTATATATTTCATTTTTCTTTTTTAAAGATTTTATTTATTTATTTTGTGGGGGTACAGAGGGAGAGAGAATCCCAAGCAGACTCTGAACTGAGCATGCAGCCTGCCCTGGGGCTCGATCCCACAACCCAAGCTGAAACCAAGAGTTGGACACCTCAGAGTACCCAGTGAGCCACCCAGATGCCCCTATATTTCGTTTTTCTTGAGAAAATGTGTAGAACTTCATTTTCTTGTACTTAGAAATATCCGAAGTTAACCTGATTTTAGCTCCATGATAAGTAACTTTTTTTTTTAACAATTTTTCGTGATTTGAAACTTGTGAAATTCTTGTTTCTTAAAGTTTCCTCAAGTTACATATGAGAGCTGATGTTGGCTTAGTAATTTTGCCTGTAATGTAGAGACTCTTGACTTATATTATCTTTTTTGTTTTAGCTCTAGGAAGTTATTAAACCTTTAATAATTGGTTCTGATTTATTGGTTCTGTCCTGGGTACCTGTTGGTAGGTTAATCTGTATGTTAATGTTTATGTTAAATCAGCATTCTAGATATGCATCTCACATTTGTCTTCTGATTTACTAACGTCTTGATTTTTCTTTTTTTTCCTGGTTCTGTTAATGATAGTTGCTTTGTCCTATTGCAGTTTTCATTTTGGACCGTTAACTGCTTTTCCTTCTCTGTTCTTGTTACTGGATGAAATGGTCTCTAATTATTATTATTATTTTTCAATTATAATAAATAATAATTATTATTATTCAATTGCTTTTTAAAAAATATTTTATTTATTTATTTGAGAGAGAGCAAGTGAGAGAGATCATGAGCAGCGAGAGGGAGAGAGTGAAACAGACTCCCCTGATGAGCAGGGAGCCCAATGCAGAGCTTGATCCCAGGACCCCGGGATCATGACCTGAGCCAAACACAGGCGCTCAACAGACCGAGTCACCCAGGCGCCCCAAAATGGTCTCTAATTAGTTCATGAAGAATAGTGTGACACATAAAGCATTCTTTTCAGGCGGAAAAAAGGAGCTTGAAGCCAAGAGTTGGGTTAAATACTTTACCAGTTCCCTAAGTCTTATTTTCACTAAGTCTTGGGGTGGGTGTGACCTTGGGAAACCAGTGTTAACTGGCTAGCTGAGTATGGATTGTCTACCACTCAAGGTTGGGAAAGTCTAATTGGGCTAAGTGTGCTGTTTGTTTGACTGAATTTGGCATGTATTTCTTCTGGTCTTAGAGGTCAGAGTAACAGTTGTGTTTATATATGTTTAATGTTCCCTATGAGAAAATAGTAAAAATATATTTGAGAGCCTAAGTTGGCATGTTCTGGGCATTTAATTTTTTGGATTTGCATGGTGACCTGTGTCTGATTTCTGCATAATTTCGTCTGCTTTGAAGTTTAGCAATTTGGGGATATCTATTGATGGCAGGACCTATTTTGAACATTTTTAAGCCATGTGGTGTTTGACAGACTCCTGGTTGTTTCCAACTGAGGTTGCTAAATAAACTCCTTCACAGGAAGTATTTGTGTAAGAAAGTGCTGGTAGGCAAAGTGAGACCATCCGGAAGTGATTCATCTGACTGGGGTTGTTTGTTTAAAATTTGGGACTTGGTTACCTAGAGACCATATCTTTGAGCAAACTGAGTGAAGTGCCACTTGACTGTAGAGGTTCTGTTGCCTACCTGATCGAATCAGGACTCTGCTGCTTGATTTTTCTTCTAGGGGAGCTCTTGATATTCTGATTGATCCCTGTGCATTGACAGTGTGTGACTCAAACATCTTAAATATATAATAAGTAAAAGATCTGGTTAATGTTTTATTTGGTTTTTTTTTTTTGTTTTTTTTTAAAGATTTTATTTATTCATGAGAGACACAGGAGAGAGAGGGAGAGAGAGAGTGAGGGAGGGAGAGAGAGAGAGAGGCAGAGACACAGGCAGAGGGAGAAGCAGGCTCCATGCAGGGAGCCCAACGTGGGACTCGATCCTGGGACTCCAGGATCACACCCTGGGCTGAAGGCGGCTCTAAACCACTGAGCCACCTGGGCTGCCCTAATGTTTTATTTTGAAGAAAAAGTTTACTTGCTTAAGCTTGAATGTTGTCTAAATTTTTTTTTCTTCTAATTCTATGTTGGGAAGAATTGCTTTTTTTCAATAAGGCATTTTATTACAGAAATCTCATTACTTCAGATACTTTTACAACAGCTGAAAGTAAAGAAAAACCCCCAAACCTCAAAACCCAACCCTGCAATTTGCAAGGAGATTGTAATAGAAAATATTTCTGTCTGCCCCAAGATCATTGTCCTCCTCCGCCTCTTTATTGTCATCCTCAGTACCGCTTATTGAGCACTTATTATATGCTAGGCACTGTGCTAATAAGCACTTTGCATTGTCTCAGCAGCTATTCTTGAAGCTCCATGAGGTGCTTATTCTTATCTACATTTAACAGAAAAGAAAGCAAAGCTTCAAGAGTCTGACTTTGCCCATCTAGTAAGTGGTAGATCCAGATTTCTAGTTTGGCAAGTACCTACCAGGTCAGTTTGCCACTGCAGTACTACTGCTTCTAAAAATACAGCAACAGTAACTACCGGTAATTAAGCAGAATGATGATGTACTTCACATACAACATTGCTTTGAGATAGGCATTATTTTTATTTTAAAAAGGGAAACAGGGATCCCTGGGTGGCGCAGCGGTTTGGCGCCTGCCTTTGGCCCAGGGCGCGATCCTGGAGACGCGGGATCGAATCCCACGTCAGGCTCCCGGTGCATGGAGCCTGCTTCTCCCTCTGCCTGTGTCTTTGCCTCTCTCTCTCTCTCTCTGTGACTATCATAAATAAATAAAAATTTAAAAAAAATAAATAAAAAGGGAAACAAATAAATTAGTATCACTTGTCTGACAGTCCTGTAACCATCTGTGGAGTTTGAGCCCAGCTCTGTGTGACACCAGGACACTACTGCTGTCAACCTCTATAGACAGTGAAGGGGCAACATTTAAGACCACCGTTTAAGTCAGCTAGTTCCTAGAGATACTAATTGCCTAGCTCTGATGGGTGAGGTAATGTCAGTGCCTGCGTACCACTTCATCTCTAGCCTGCCATTCTGACTGTATAAGGACAATTCTCTGATTTGTCTCATGTCTTGTCTTGTTTTGTCTCATATCTTTATGTCTAACTAGAGTGTTGGACTCTGCCTTATACTTTTTTTATTCAGTGCAGAGCTAAAGATAGGGATGGACATAACTAAATAACTGCTAAATGTTTGTTGATTGGTGAAAGATTTGTTCATGCTTACAAGAAATATAGTAAACATAGGGGCACCTGGCTGGCTCAGTCAGTGGAGCATGCGATGCTTGATCTCAGGGTTGTGGGTTTCAGCCCATGTTGCATGTAGAGATTACCTAAAAAAATAAAATCTTTAAGAAAAAATATAATAAAATCTAAGTTAAGTGATTTTTATATGTGTCTAGAAACATGATTCTGGTCTGTGATAAATGTGTATGTTTAACTTTTTTGACTGAACTCCCACTCGCTAAGACTGTTTCCCTGGAAGTGGAAATGGATGCGATAGAGGTTATATAGTTAAATATGGTCTCTCTGGGGAGGCCAGAGAGTTCCCAGTTAATTTTCTTGTTTATAACCTGATATCTGCTTTTGATTCAGCTTAGAAAGACATTTCTTCTTCCCAATTGCTTGTTTTTAAAATAATGACCTCATGCAGACAGGAGTGGCAAATTGGATTGGAAATTGCCTTGGATCGTTTGGCAAGAACTATATTTTTTGGTGTTGTGGGTGGAGGAAACTCCTGTCTAAAGGCCTCTATTTCTTCTTTACTCAGAATACCTTCCTGTTGACTCATTGGAAATCATAACGAAAAGCAGAAGGAGCCTTGGAGAGGCAGCTGCCAGCCAGCCCAGGGCTTGGCTTCTGTTGGGGCAGATGTTTGGGGACTGAGAGGATGTTGGCTTTAGGCAAAACTGTGAGACTTCTTAGTAGAAGGAAAATACTGTTATTGTGATGGATATTTATCCTTAAGGTACAAAGTATTCACCTGCTTCTAGGGATCATTAATCGGCCACATAAAAAAACAAAATATTTTCTTGAATAGGATTAATTAGTGTTCCTAAAAGCTAAAGCAGAAGGAACTGAAATAAAAAAGGAGGGGATGAGGCGAAATTAGAAAAGGAAAGCTGAAAAGGAGGAAAAAGCTATTATCATAGATAGAAAAATGATATAAAAATAATTTAAATATGAAAAGCCTTACAGTATAGCCAGTCATTTCATTACAGATAACATGCCAATCATGACCTTTAGAACAGCTAAAAGGAAACAAAATTTACTTACTACTTACAGGACTATTGTAACAAAATGTTTTTCTGCTCTGAAAACATAACTGTTATGTTATTAGTTTGCACAATTCTTTTTTTTTAAATTTATTTATTTACTTTTTAAGGTTTTTATTTATTCATGAGAGGCACACAGAGAGAAAGGCAGAGACATAGGCAGAGGGAGAAGCAGACTGTCATGCAGGGAGCCTGATGTGGGACTTCATGGGGGACTCAGGGATTATGCCCTGAGCCACCCAGGTGTCCCTTCTTTTTTAAAAGATTTTATTTATTCATGAGAGACACAGAGAGAGGGGCAGAGACATAGGCAGAAGGAGAAGCAGGCTCCCTGCGGGGAACCAATGCAGGACTTTGAGGATTTTTCTTTAAAAACTTGAGAATCGGGGATCCCTGGGTGGCTCAGCGGTTTAGCACCTGCCTTTGGTCCAGGGCCCGATCCTGGGGTCCCGGGACCGAGTTACCACATCAGGCTCCTGGCATGGAGCCTGCTTCTTCCTCTGCCTGTGTCTCTGCCTCTCTCTCTGTGTGTCTCTATGAATAAATAAATAAAATATTTAAAAATAAATAAATAAATAAATAAATAAATAAATAAATATGGTGTGTGTGTGTGTGTGAGGATTCTCAAGGTTTTTTTAAAGATTTATTTATTTATTTATTTATTTATTTATTTTTTAAATTTTTTTATTTATTTATGATAGTCACACAGAGAGAGAGAGAGAGAGGCAGAGACAAAGGCAGAGGGAGAAGCAGGCTCCATGCACCGGAGCCTGATGTGGGACTCGATCCCGAGTCTCCAGGATCGCGCCCTGGGCCAAAGGCAGGCGCCAAACCGCTGCGCCACCCAGGGATCCCTAAAGATTTATTTATTAAAAAAAAAGATTTATTTATTTATTCATGATAGACACAGAGAGATAGAGAGGCAGAGACACAAGAGGAGGGAGAAGCAGGCTTCATGCAGGGAGCCGGATGTGGGACTTGATCCTGGGTCTCTGGGATCACACCCTGGACCGAAGGAGGCACTAAACCCCTGAGCCACCCGGGCTGCCCTCACAAAAATATTTTTAAGGCAGATTTTAGTGTTTTTTTTTTTTTTTTAAAGATTTTATTTATTTATTGATAGGGACAGAGAGAGAGAGAGAGGCAGAGACATAGGCAGAGGGAGAAGTAGGCTCCATGCAGAGAGCCCGACGTGGGACTCGATTCAGGGTCTCCAGGATCACGACCTGGGCTGCAGGCGGCGCTAAACTGCTGCGCCACCAGGGCTGCCCAGATTTTAGTTTTTTAATTAAAACTTTTTTTTCTTAATCATTAAAAAGATCCCTGGGTGGCTCAGCGGTTTGGCGCCTGCCTCTGGCCCAGGGCGCAATCCTGGAGTCCCAGGATCGAGTCCCACGTCGGGCTCCGGGCATGGAGTCTGCTTCTCCCTCCTCCTGTGTCTCTGCCTCTCTCTCTCTATGTCTATCATAAATAGATAAATAAATCTTTAAAAAAATAAAAAGAAATAGATAATACATGAACCTGTTACTTAGAGGCTATGGTAGGGTATATGGTGGGGAAAAAAGTCTGTGTCCCAGAGACCCAGTTTTTCCCCAGGTAGAACCACTGTTATGAATATGTATCCTTCAGTAGGCAATATTCTGGATGTATTAATACAATCACTTTTATTTCCTTGTTTAGAAGTGATAGTGCACTGTACATTCTGCTTTGCATCTTGTAACTTATAACACGTGAATACATTAGAGTGCTCCATTTTTTTGTCTTCATAGTTGCAGCTCTTCAGTGTAAGGATTTAACCTTCCAGTGCACGTTTTTCCCCAGCTTTGCTGTTATTAACAGTATTGTAGTTAGCAACTTTGTATGTTTGTCATTTTGTACTCTGAGTATTATTGTAGGATAAGTTTTCTTCTTCTTCTTCTCCTTTTTTTTTTTTTTTTTTGTAGGATAAGTTTCTAAAAGTGGAATTTTGAGTCAAAGGGAATGTTTACATTTAGTTTTGATAAATATTGTTAATTTTCTCTGTGTGGAGGTTGTACCATCCACAATATATGAGAGGGCTGCTTTACTTATTATTTTACCAACCTGGAGTATTAATAGTTTTTTAAATATTTGTGAATTTCATAGGTGAAAATAGTATTTCATTATAGTTTCATTTTCAGATTATCTAATTCTGAGTGAAGCTGAGCATCTTTTTAAAAAACATTTGTATGATAAAAGGGTTTTTTTTTTTTTTTTTTTTTTTAAGTAGGCTCCACACCCACCCAGTATAGGGCTTGAACTTACAACCCTGAGATCAAGAGTCATGTGCTCTACAGCATGAGCCGACAGAGCCAGCCAGGCATCCCTGAGCATCTCTATACATGTTTAAAAGCCATTTATATTTCCTTTTCTGTCAATTGTTTTGGTAGAATCCTTTGCTCCTTTTTCTGTTGAGTTATTGGCTTTTCTTACTGATTTGAAAGAGCTCTTTATAGAGGGAGTTGACTCTTTGGATGCCATATGCATAGTAAATAATCTAGTTTGCCCTTTAGCTTTCTACTTTAAGGTTTTAAAAATAATTTAGGGGGATCCCTGGGTAGCTCAGCGGTTTGGTGCCTGCCTTTGGCCCAGGGCGCGATCCTGGAGTCCCGGGATCGAGTTCCACGTCGGGCTCCCGCCATGGAGCCTGGGCTCCCGGCATGGAGCCTGCTTCTCCCTCCTCCTGTGTCTCTGCCTCTCTCTCTCTCTCTCTCTCTACATGTCTATCATGAATGAATGAATGAATAAATAAATAAATAAATACATCTTTAAAAAATAATTTATAATTTTATTATTTTAAAAATAATTTAGAATTTTAAAACATGTTTGAATTTATAAAATGTTTATTTATTTACTTTTAAAAGATTGTATTTATTCATGAGAGACAGAGAGAGAGAGGCAGAGACATAGGCAGAGGGAGAAGCAGGCTCCCTACAAGGAGCCCAAGATGGGACTTGATCCCCGATCCCAGGATCATGCCCTGAGCCAAAGGCAGACTCCCAACCGCTGAACCACCCAGGGGTTCCTAAATGTTTTATATTTTTAGCTTTTATGCTTTATGTCATTTTTAGAGGATCTTTATACTGATAATATACAATAACATTTCTCTGTGCTTGCTTCTAGTGCTTTTAGGATGTAAAGAGTTTTAGCAAGTAACTGTTTGATCCATTTTGAATTTTTTTGGTGTGAGGAATGAGATAGAATCCTGCTTGATTTTCTTTAGATGATGTTTGGATAATAAATATTTGGCATCAAGGACTTTCTCATGAAATGTATTCTGTAGTTTGCCATGCTCTCTAGTCTATGAATTGAGATCTTTTTTTTTTTTTTTAATATTTATTTATTCATAGAGGCACAGAGAGGGAGCTGGGCAGAGACACAGGCAGAGGGAGAAGCGGGCTCCAGGTAAGGAGCCCGACATGGGACTGGAGGCCCGACATAGGACTCGATCCCGGGTCTCCAGGATCATGCTCCGGGCTGCAAGCAGCACTAAACCGCTATGCCACTGGGGCTGCCCTGAATTGAGATCTTAATCTTTTTCACAACAAGACAAGTTCGACTGTTGAGACTTCTGAGACATAAAAAGATCATTTTAGAAAAATTGGCTAGAATATTCTAAAGTACTTTCAAGCAAGTTGTATTGTGCCATAAAAAAAGATTAGTGTGTAATGAAGATTAGCATTGAGGAAACAGGTTTTAGATTAACAACGTTGGCATATGTACTGTGAAGAGATGAATTAACTTGCCAAACTAACGTAATTTTTTTGCGTTAAAGGAGAGTACAATTCAGGATTTGAAAACTGTGGGGCTGACTTTCTAGATCACTATTTTTTGAGGTGTATTCTATTAATGAGTGCTATGACATTAAGAAAGAAAGGATTTAGTGGTCAAATTTCAGAAATCATGGATTAAGCCAAGTTAAAAAGATTATTTAATTGGTGGGTTATATGGACTCTTTATTATGGGCTGTAAGTTCTGAATCTCTGGGATCCCTGGGTGGCGCAGCGGTTTGGTGCCTGCCTTTGGCCCAGGGCGCGATCCTGGAGACCCAGCATCGAATCCCACGTCAGGCTCCTGGTGCATGGAGCCTGCTTCTCCCTCTGCCTATGTCTCTGCCTCTCTCTCTCTCTCCCTCTGTGACTATCATAAATAAATAAAAATTAAAAAAAAAAGTTCTGAATCTCCAAGGGAGAAGATAGTGTAAGCAATATTCCTCAAGCGTAGTTTACCATCAGACTCTTCTCATAGACCATCTTTCTTAGGATGGTGTTCCAGAGTATTTTTTTAAAAAGATTTTATTTTTTTTTAGAAAGAGAGAGAAGAACACAAGGTGGGGGGCAGGGCAGAGGGAGAGAGAGAATATTAAACAGATTCCCTGCTCAGCATGGAGCCAGTCACAAGCTTGATCTCACAACCCTGAGATCATGACCTGAACCGAAACCAAGAGTCAGGTGTTTAACCAACTGAGCCACGCAGGAGCCCCTGTTTGGGAAATGCTGTTCTTTGCCAGAATAATGGATTTGAGGGACTATTTCAAGTAAGAATTTGGGTCATGTTCATGGTCAGTTCTCAACTGTTAAATGTTTTATCTGTAGTTTCTTTCTGTTCTTTAAGTTCTCATGTTCTTAGCTTAAATTAAAGCTATTGTTGTAGGTATAATTGCTGAACTGTCATCAGTGATCTTTAAGGCATTAGAAAAGAAGTGTGTTTTAGTTTTGTTTTGCTTTTTAGGAATGTGGTTTTTAAAAGTGGTGGAAGGCAAATGTGCTAATTTTATAAAAAAGGAAAAGGGGATGCTGGGTGGCTCAGCAGTTGAGCATCTGCCTTTGGCTCAGAATGTGATCCTCGGGTCCTGGGATTGAGTCCTGCATTGGGCTCCTTGTGGGGAGCCTGCTTCTCCCTCTGCTTATGTCTCTGCCCCCCACTCTGTCTCTTGTGAATAAATAAATAAAATCTTAAAAAAAAAAAAAAGGAAAAGGTTATCACAAATTCTAGTCTAACAAATTAGTCTCAGGCAGAACTCCTAGCATAGTGTCAAATAGATGACTTATGAGCACTTAATGAGGAAAAAAGTGATGCTTAGGAGTCAACCAGGACTTCCCGAGACAAGCCCTATTATATTAACATCATTTCCTCTTGGACAGGGTCACCAGATTGGTGAATCAGAGAAACACAGTAATGTCTAGGTTTCAGCAAGGCATTTGCAAGTATGACTTGTGAAACTTTAGTGACAGGTGGATAAATGTGGACTAGGTTGTAAGTTAGGATTTGTAGCC
The DNA here is from genome assembly GCF_011100685.1 of Canis lupus familiaris. NCBI lineage: Eukaryota > Metazoa > Chordata > Mammalia > Carnivora > Canidae > Canis > Canis lupus. Next base: position 54,259,199 of record NC_049224.1, on the reverse strand, counting down.
AGTGGAATAAACCATATTCAAAAAGAGCTGCTTGATGAGGAATGACTGCTTAATGGGTGTGGGCTTTCTGGTGGTGAAAATTTTCTAGAATTAAATAGTCATGGTGGTTGCACAACACTGTGAATATACTTAAGAAAAACAGTTGCATACTTTAAAATGGTTAAACATGGTAAATTTATGTTATTTGAATTTTATCTCCATGAAGAAAGCTACTGCTAGGTTTTAAATTCAAATAAAGCTCTTTAAGGCATGTTACAGGTAAAACATTTTCATTGGGACTTTCAATGATGTGTATTGATTACATTTGAGATTGACTTATTGCTAGAGGGATGGTTAATATGCACGAAAGTTTTGCTTCCAAAATATCTTGAATCTAATGATGAGATTTAATAGTGATGAAATGGGACATCCTCCGCTGGGGTTCAAAAATGGAGTGTCTAGGTACAGGATAAAATAGTAGCATTTATAGGATACCGTTAGTTAGGAAATAGAACAAATTGAACCAAATCTCTGTTATCAACTCATTAATAGAAATGTGATATATGCAAAAGGAAGAGATGGTTCCATTGTCCTCTGTATTGATCATAGGCTACCTGAGGTTGGTATTCAGGTCTGGAGGCCATAGCTTAGGGAGACCTTGATGATAGACTAGAGCAGAGATGATGGATATGTGGTGGGATTTTTTTACACCCACAGTAGGCATTGCTGATTGATCAGAATCCTTTTCAATATAGAACCTGAGGAACCACTCCCAATCAGTGGGTGTTGTTCCACTGGTTGAGACGTGATTATTACTCAAGGACTAGTGCATGTTGAATGAGCCTGACCAGGATGATAAAAGATCTGTAAATTATGATGCATGAGGAATCATTGAAAGGGCTGAGATTATTTAATATGGACACAAGATTTAAGTGGACTCTAGAAATGTAGAATCTCAGAGGTACAGTCTGTCATCCAGTATAGGAATTCATTCAACTGTTAATATTTGCCTACATTATTTAGGCTTTATTTATTTGAAGGAGAGAGCACAAAGGGGAGGAGCAGAGGGAGAGTGTTAAGCAGGCTGCACTGAGTGCAGAGCCCAAAGTGGGGCTTGATCTCATGACCCCGAGATCACGAACTGAGCTGAAACCAAGAGTCAGATGCTTAACTGACTGTGCCACCCAGGTGCCCCAACATTTTACCAACATTATTTTTAAAGATTCCTGAAAAATGGAAGAGGGGTTTAGTTTATCACGTGTGGTACCAGAGGAATAGAACCAGACAGTGGAAATCTGCTTAATATGAGGAACTTTATAACAATAAGAAATTTCAAAACAAAAAAAAAAATCTCAAAAAATCTGCTTTAGAAAAATCCATGTTGCAGAAGATTTTCAAGCAGAAGACTGTAACAGTTGATGGAAGATTATGTGCTAAACACTAAGTACTTTCTTCAGTTACTTAAAACTTTAATTTCCTGTGTTATTAAAAGGTATTTTTATTTTAAATAACTTGATAACATTCTTTTTTTTAAAAAATATTTATTGATTTGAGAGACTGTGAGAGGGGAGTGCACATGAGAAGGGGAAGGAGTAGAGGGAAGGAGAGAAGCAGACTTCCTGCTGAGCAGGGAGCCTGAAGCAGGGCTCTATCCCAGGACCTTGGGATTCTGACCTGAGCCAGAGGTAGCCACTCAACTGACAAGCCTCCAGGCACTCCTAAATGGCTTGATAACATTCTATTGTTCATAGAATGTTTAGCTGGGCTAAAACAGTTGGGAATAGCACTTCCTGTAAAATAAAACACATAGAAAGCATTTCTGAGCTCCCCCTTGTTCAGGACCCTCTAATAGAACTGCAAAAGTTGGCAAAAGTTTAACGTTCTGTACTTTTTTTATTTATGTATGATAGTCACAGAGAGAGAGAGAGAGAGAGGCAGAGACACAGGCAGAGGGAGAAGCAGGCTCCATGCGCCGGGAGCCCGATGTGGGATTCGACGTGGGATTCTGTGGGATTCGATGTGGGATTCGATGCTGGGTCTCCAGGATCGCGCCCTGGGCCAAAGGCAGGCGCTAAACCGCTGCGCCACCCAGGGATCCCTAACGTTCTGTCCTTAAGGAGTTTACAGGTTAATTGGACAGATAAGGCATCACCATTTCAAAAGTCACTCAATATCAAAGTCTGAAAGGTCTAACTAATGTCACAAGAAATGATGCAGTTAAATGCGTGAGAGTTTAGATGAGGGAAAGATTATTTTATGGCAGAGTTTTGGCAAGATAAGCTGAAATTAGATGGGAAGAAGGCAAAGCATAAATACATATATTTTTGTGTTCCTTTAAGTTGAGACTATCTTTTTCTGCTACTTGGCATCTAGGAGCACCCCTTCCACAGTGCTTTTCAATAAAGTAGATGCTCAGGAATATTCAGTTGAATTGGTGCAAAGCTGTGTGGAGTGTGGGAGTTGGATGGTTAAGAGAATTTCAGTGTTGTGGGGATAAGAGCTTTGGATAATTGTAATTATTATTATTTGGTTATGATTGAGACCCTAGTACTATGGTCCTGCCTGAAGCAAGGAGAAAAGAATAGTTTGTCTCATTCAGCAGTTATTTACTGAGCGATGTGCTTCAAAGATGAATCAGAAAAGGATCCCACCCTTCATACTTAACTAATTATACTAAGAGGTAAAGAGATACATTAAGAAGTACAGTTTTATTTTTTTAAAAGATTTTATTTATTCATGAGAGACACCGAGAGGGGCAGAGACAGGCAGAGGGAGAAGCAGGCTCCCTGTGGAGGGCACCTGAAGAGGGACTTGATCCTGGACCTCAGGATCACGACCTGAGCCAAAGGCAGACACTCAACCACCCAGGTGCCCCAAGGAGTACAGTTTAGAGGAAGTTTGGAGGAAGGAGAGATTTATTTCCAAAAGTGTAGATCATGGAAGAGTGCATGGAGGAGATGACTTTTGGCAGTAACATTGGAATTGTCAGAGGGGTGAGGCAGATCAAAAATTTTACCAAATCTTTATCTTAGTGGTCATCTCCATCCCTAGCTTCCCGTATTATGGCTTGATGACCTTTACTCTCTCTACAAACTCAATTTCTTTGGTCCTAACAAATTTATCTCATTTAGCATGCCAGCGGGACCTTCCCTGTAGCAATGGGAGAAGTATCTTTCTTCCTAAGACTCCACCTTCTATCTGTGGTCTGGATCCTATCCCTAGGGTCCTTATTTCAGTATTGTTTTCTTAACTGTAACTTACATTTTTTTTTTTTTTTTAGCCAATTCTTTTCTCTGAAGCACATAAACATCTTCACCCCTTCAAGATCTACTCCCTTAATACTAGGCCCTATTCTGATTATTGTCCCTTCTTCTTTTCCTTCAGGAAAAATTTGTCTTTACTCCCCGTGTCCACTTCTTTATCATAACTCCTATGGGTGCGATTTGTGTGCCTTTTCTTTCCCCCACTGAAATTTCTCTTGCTCGAACCAGCAAATTGTTATGTCCGTTGGAAAATTTTCAATACTTAATTCATTTCTTTCTTCCTTTCCTTTTCCTTCCTTCCTCCTTCCTTCCTTCCAACACACACACACACACACACACACACACACACACACACACACACACACACGTGGAGTGGGGAGGGGCAGAGGAAGAGGGAGAGAGAAAAGATTTTAAGGAGGCTCCACACCCAGCACGAAGGCCAACATGACAGTTTCCATCTCCTGACCCTGAGAGCATGACCTGAGCCGAAATCAAGTTGGATGCTTCACCAACTGAGCCACCCAGGTGCCCCCATATATATCTTTCTTAATTTCTGTGGCATGTGACACTCTTGTCTGCTCACTTCATGAAATTTTCTTCCTTTCAACTGGGTAGCTTTTTATACTTTTTGAATTTTGACCTGTGTGTGTGTGTGTGTGTGTGTGTGTGTGTGTGTGTGTATCCTAAGAAAGTAAATTCAGGTGACACCTCCTTCAGAGAGCATCCAGCCTTACCCCAGGTCTGAGTTAGATGCTCCTCCCTTGTGTTTCTATCCCTCCCCGCCAGTATCTTTTTTAAATAGCCCCCTCCCCTCCCCTCCCCTCCCCTCCCCTCCCCTTCCCTCCCCTTCCCTTCTTCTTAGGGCACACACAGTGGAGTGGGGAGGGGCAGAAGAGGGAGAAGATTTTAAGGAGGCTCCACATTGTTTCTTTCCTCAGGGGCTGTTCACTGCTAGCAGTAACTGGGTGACAGCTGCTGAGACTTAGTATCACCGAAGTTTAACTCCGTTTGAAGATTTTTTTTTTTTTTCATTTAAGGTTAAAAGGTCTTTTACGCTTTGTGATAGATGGTAAATTAGAGACAGGGCTTGATAGATCAAATGTAATGTTTCCCTAGGCTCTGCAGCTGAAGACTTGGTCTGGGAATGAGCAGTTAATCCTATTAGTCCAGGGACTTAAAAAAAAAACTTCATTGGAGTAATAATTTACATGCCATAAAACTCTCCTATTTTTTAATGTACAACTTAATGATTTTTAGTAAATTTACCAAATAGTGCAATTGTCACCATAGTGTAGTTTCCATTACCCCAGTTTCTCTGGGAAACTAGCCCTAACTCCCTTCCCTCTTCAGGTGCTGAGGAGTTCTTTATTGAATATTCTACATTCATGTTTCTCAAGACTGGTTCCTACCACATCGTATTGAAATTACTAGGCTGTTTCCAGGGCCTGGATGGTGCTTAGATGTGTTAGTGTCTTCGTAGAATCCTAATTGCCAGGAAAGACTGCCCAATTTGGGAGGTGTTGAGCAGCCAGTAATCCTGGCATGCAGGGGCATTTGCTGTACAAGCTGGGTGTGGTAACTGGAGGAGCGGCTCCTGGAGGAACCGAATCTCAATGGTTTTGAGTAGTCAGTTCCGGCATTGGTATGTTCCGCTCTGTATTGCACAGAGCTGGGAAACCACTGAGGTCACGTGCTCAGCAGAACTAGTTCAACCCGTTTCCTCCTTACAGACCCCTAATTCACATTCCCACCCTGATTCTTTTCTCCTCGGCATGCTTGAGGTCTGGGCTTGTCTCAGGGCTTACACACTAAGAGTTCTCGCAATAGTGGTTTCTTTGTCTTGCAGAGTGGGAGAACGGGGAGGGCCAAGCCTCTGGTCCCTTTGACACATGCTATCCGTGGAACGAGGAGGCAGGCATTAGACAGGTTGCTGGGTGTTACACTCCAGAAGGAGGTTTACTTGTGGGATCTAGCTCTTCATACACATACTCCTGTCTCTGTCACACAGCTCCCCCACCAAGAGAGAGTGGAATGGTGTGTTTTTGCACACAGTATTCAGTTAGTCTTCACAATTGCCTTGTGAGGTGTTTTCATAGACAGGAAGCTGAAGTCCCAGAGAGGTTAGGTCACTTGTCATCCCTTCTTCCTTCCCTCCCTCATTTCTTGAGGAAGAAATGGGTCTGTTCCTCTCCAATAGCTAGCTGCCCTCTGTGCTCTTCAGAACCTCCGCTTCTTCCTTGATTCTTTACTTCTTGTATCTTCAGACCCCTCTGTGCTCCGTCCTTTCTTGCAGATGGCAAGGATGTGCCTCTTCCTGTGTTATAGAGGAACACTCTGCCACCTCAGACCAACTGTTTCTCCATTCCTCCAATTTCTCTTCCCTCCTTAAACTTCCTGAAAAGGGAGTCGTTCTTGGCTGTTTCTAGTTCCTGACTTCGACTTAACTTGTCTAGCTGTAATCTCACTCCCCCTGATCACCATTCCACTAAGGTTCTCTTTGTAATATACTCACCTCTTAAGTGTTGGTGTTTTCTGAAGCACAGTCTTGACCTTTTTTCTTTTTTAGTTATTTTTTTTAAGTCATCTCTGTACCCAACGTGGCGCTCGAACTCCCAACCTTATGATCAAGAGTCATACGCTCCTCCGACTGAACCAGCCAGGTGTCCTTTGGCCCTATTTTATTTTATTCTATGGCCTGTTTCTCTGGTGAACTCATCCCCGTGGAGCCACTCTTCACACCAGTGTCTCTAGCTGGGCCCCTCTCCTGAGTTTTCCAGACTTGCATTTCCACTGCCTGCAGGATGTCACCACGTGATGTCCCATTCACATTTCCAGCTGAACACGTTTCCGACATGAATTTGTCATTCTGGCCTGCTTCTGCTAGTGTCCCCCTGCCTTGCTGGCTGGCATCCTCTTTCATTTAGTCATCCTTGCCACAAGTCACCACATCATCTTTTAAAATAAAACAACCTTTTGCCTTTTATAGAAATTTCTGAAAGTTTGCTAACGATGGTACATGTTGCCAGATTTTCTTCTGGAACAGTGTCAGAATGTGGGGTTTTCCCATGTATTGGATAATAATAAGTTGCTATTGTTCCTTTTTTATCTTTGCCAATCTGATAGCCAAATAATGGTATTTAAAAAAAATATTTTATTTATTTATTCATGAGAGACACAGAGAGAGAGAGAGAGGCAGAGACACAGGCAGAGGGAGAAGCAGGCTCCATACTGGGAGCTCGATGGGGAACTGATTCTGGGTCTCCAGGGTCACGCCCTGGTCCGAAGGCGGTGCCAAACCTCTGAGCCACCCAGGCTGCCCAAATAATGGTATTATTGTCACTTTATTTATTTATTTATTTATTTATTTATTTTTAAATTTTTATTTATTTATGATAGTCTCACACAGAGAGAGAGACGCAGAGACACAGGCAGAGGAAGAAGCAGGCTCCATGCACCGGGAGCCCGACGTGGGATTCGATCCCGGGTCTCCAGGATGGCGCCCTGGGCCAAAGGCAGGCGCCAAACCGCTGCGCCACCCAGGGATCCCTTATTGTCACTTTAATTTGCATATCTTTGATTAGTGAGATTAAGAATTTTTCCTATAATTATGGCCATTTACTTTTGTGAGTTGCCTGTTTATCTTTCTAGTCCATTTTTCTAGGGAAATACTTGTCATTTTATTTATTTCAAGCATTTAAAAAATATATATACAGGGATGTCTGGGTGGCTTAGCAGTTGACCATCTGCCTTTGGTTCAGGGTGTGATCCCGGGGTCCTGGGATTGAGTCCCACTTTGGGCTTCCTGCATGGAGCTTGCTTCTCTCTCTATGTCTCTGCCTCTCTCTCTGTGCTTCTCATGAGTAAATAAATAAAATCTTAAAAAAAAAAGTATATATACATATAAAGATTATAGGGGATTATTAATTCCTTGTTATGTTTTGCAAATTTTCTCTCAAGTTTATCTTTTCTTTAAAAAATATTTTAATTACCTAATAGAAGTTTAGCTGCTTTTTATGTAGCCAATTTATGTCCTATTTATTTATTTATTTATTTATTTATTTATTTGTGGAGCCCAACACAGCTTAGACCCACGGTCCTTGCACTCAAGACCTGAGCAGAATTCCAGAGTTGGACGTTTAACTGACTGAGCCACCAGGTGCCCCTCCCTCTTCCTTTATAATATCTAATATCTGCTGCCATAATTTTATTTGAAAAGGCTTTTTCTCATTTCAGGATTATACAACCATTCACCTATATTTTTTCCCTCCTTTTTATTTATTTATTTATTTTCTAGATTTTATTTATTTATTTATGAGAGACACAGAGAGGTATAGACACAGAGGGATAAGCAGGCTCCTCGCAGGGAGCCCAATGTGGGACTTGAACCCTGGACTTGGGATCATGCCCTGAGCTGAAGGGACACACTCAGCTGCTGAGCCACCCAGGTGTCCCTTTTTCTCCTTTTATTTTATTCTGTAAAATCTCCAATCCATTTTTAAAATTAATTTTTTATTTTTTAAAAAAGATTTTATTCATTTATTCATGAGAAAGGCAGAGATATAGGCAGAGGGAGAAGCAGGCTCCATGCAGGGAGCCCGATGTGAGACTAGATCCTGGAACTCCGGGATCACGCCCTGAGCCAAAGGCAGGCGCTCAACCGCTAAGCCACCCAGGCATCCCAAATGTTTAGTATTTAATGTGCTTCTCTCGGTGCTTGATAAAGGGAAAGTTGTTGATGAGGTCTATACTGTAGTACGGGTGCTCTAGGAAGTGCAGCCTCAGAACTTGAGATTTTGTTAGTGAGTGTTCAGAGGTGGTAGCTGTTATTATCGGAGGAGGCAATATATTGTAACAATAGAGTGTGAGTTTTAAAATCACATCAATTTGGGTTCAAGTGTTGAGCTCGGGCACTCACCAGGTGGGTAATCTTGGATGGGTCACTTCTAGGAGCCCATGGTTTCCTTATCCGTAAAATAAAAAAAATAATAATACCACTTAATGAGATTTTTGCGAAAATCAAGTGAGAAAATGCATGCAAAGTATTTAGCTTTATTTCAGCCATGTGGTGTTAGAGATTCTTTTTTTCATGTTATTTATATCGAAAATGAATCATTTATTTTGAGACGTGGGGGAGGGGCAGAGGGAGAGGAAGAGAGAGAGAGAGAATAGAGCCTGGTGTAGAACTTGATCTCAAAATCCTAAGATCCCGACCTGAGCCAAAATCAAGAGTTGGACACTTAACTGGCTGAACCACCCAGGTGCTCTGAAAATGAACCATTTAGATACTGCTGTTTTTGTGTTTAGTAGCTGTGTTTCAGATCTGAAGTCAGCTTTAAAATTTTTTTAGATAATTTTCATGTGACTTAGATTTGCTAAAGCAGTTCTAGTGTTAACTTGAGGAGGCAAAATGTTGAAACTTTATATCCCTTATTGTGAGAAGGGGGGGACTCAGAACTCTACTCTCCATTTTCTTCAACTCTGTGAGAAATAGAAATATAAGAGTTTTGTCACTAAGTTCTATTTGTGGTCACGGCTGAGGGTCCTGATCACAGGTAGTGTGTGCTGATGTTACCACATGGTATGATATTCTCAGAACTTTTTTTTTTTTAAGATTTTATTTATTTACTCATGAGAAACAGACAGAGACAGAGAGGCAGAGACACAGGCAGAGGGAGAAGCAGGCTCCATGCAGGGAGCCTGATGTGGAACTCGATCCCAGGACTCCAGGATCAGGTCCCGGGCTGAAGGCGGCACTAAACCGCTGAGCCACCCAGGCTGCCCTCAGAACTTTTTTAAAAAGTGACTTATCTATTAAAACATTTGTACATGTAGAGTTTTTTTTTTTTAATTTATAATAAGATTTTATTCATGAGAAAGAGGCAGAGACCTAGGCAGAGGGAGAAGCAGGCTTCCTGCAGAGAGCCCAGTATGGGATTCAATCCCAGCACCTCGGGATCACGCCCTGATCTGGCGGCAGACGCTCAGCCACTGAGCCACCTAGGTGCCCCTACTTGTAGAAATATTTATACTTGTATTTGAAGAAAAAATTAAAAACCCGACTGTGTTGCCAAAAGTGATTTTCTGAAACAGATCTCATCAGGTCATTCCCCTCTTAAATCCTTCAGTGTCCCTCACAACTAGGATGGTTATTTCTTCTGCCTGGAGGCCTTCCCTGCCTTGGCCAGTTGGTAAACTCCTCTTTGTTCTTTCAAGCCCATTAATATTTGTGGATGATGTGGAGCCAGAAGAGAATTATTGTTTTGGATTGCAGAAGTAGGATTCCCAAAGATGCTGACATTAGGGACAATGGGCTGAACTGAACATGAGGAAATATCATGGAGATGAGTGCAGGTTGTGGTTCTAATATAGAATTTTAGAGATAGGATTCAGTAGCTGTGAATTTCCAAAAAATTGTTGATTGGAAAAATGTAATAAAAATAGTTGAGTCTGAGGCTTTGTGGTTATGGAGTACTCAAAATTAAGAAGGTGATAGTGCTGTTCCATTTCAGGCGAGTTGGACCTTACTTGGAACACAGTGTTCAGTTGGAGAAAGTTCACAGATGGGTGAGAGTGAAATAATGCATGGGTGAGGGGGCCTAGGTGTACTGTCCAACATCTGAGTGCTTGCTCGCTTTGTTTCAGTCACTGTTCTTAATGCTTTATTTGTATTATCTCTTGTAATCCTCACACTCCTTCCAGATGGCTGCTATTATATTATTCCCTTCTTATGAAGAGTATTTGAAAAAACAAGTAATCATTTCACTTACAGGGGTGTCAACATGTGACTCCATCATCTAAGGGGAGAGGAGGAAAAGCAAAAAATTTTTTTTTCATACTGAGCCACCACACACTATGCTAGCTCCACACTTTATATGCAATCTTTTTTTTTTTTTTTTTAAGATTTTATTTTTAAGTAATTGCTACATCCAGCATGGGACTTGAATTTAAAACCAAGATTAAGAGTCACATGCTCTACCAACTGAGCCAGCCAGGCACTCCCCCAACTCCACTGCTTTTTAAAATTTTTATTTCCTTATTTGAGAGAGAGAGTGTGGAGTAGAGGAAGAGGGACAAGCAGACTCTGTGCCAAGCGCAGAACTGACTTGGGGCTCAATCTCATGACCCTGAGATCATGACCTGAGCCAAAATCAAGAGTCAGCTGCTCCAGCTCCACTGACTGAGCCACCTGATTTTATTTAATCCCCAGCAACAGACCTACCTGGAAAGTATTGTTATTCCCTTTTAACAAATGAAGGAACTGGTTAAGTGACTGTCTTGATAAGGGACAGGTTATAAATCCAGGTGTCCCTTTTTAAAAAAATTTTTTTAAAAGATTTATTTATATATTTTAGAGAGAGAAAGAGCATGAGCCGGGGGAAGGGCCAGAGAGAAGGAGACAAGCAGACTCCACTGAGAGGGGAGCCCCATGCGGGGTTTGATCCCAGGATCCTGAGACCATGACTGAGTCAAAACCAAGAGTTGGATGCCCAACTGACTGAGCCACCCAGGTACCCCTAAATCTAGGTCTCTTAAAGTCTCTGGCCAATGCTGACCACACTAATACACACATATTTTAAAATTCAAATTCAATTAGCCCACATAGAGTACATCTTCAGTTTCAGTTGTGAAATTCAGTGATTAAATCAGTTGCATATAATACCAAGTGCTCATCTTTAATTCCATATGTTGTCTTGCTCCACGAAGGCAGCTTAGGGTACCAAAGGGGAACTGATGCTGGCTTAATATAAACTTCTACCTGCTAGAATTCAGAAATGAAATGAATTAATTTGAATGTTTGGTTCCATTTCAGCAGCAGTGGTCAGGCTCAGCCTGTGGCATGATTTGGCTGAGAGGTTTTGGAAGCATTCAGGCATGAAAGGGAGGGAGGAGTGGGACGTGGAGGGAGTGGAGGAGTTGGGGTAGAGAGCTGTAATGAGCTTTCTACCCAAGGGATTCTATGATTATCGTGAGACAGTGATAAATATAATTGGCAAAAAGTTGTGGTGGCCACTGATTTTTCTTTCATGCATAAGTTTATTTACTTTTTAGTTTAGCTTTATTGTGATATAATTAACACTTAAAATTTTAAGATATTTAAAGTAGACATTGTGGTGATTTGTTATACATTATGAAAGGTTTAGGTTTGGTTTTGTTTTTGTGAGAACATTCAAGTTCTACTCTCTTGGCAAATTTCAGTTACATAAACATTGTTACCAACTATAGTCACCATGTTTTACATTAGAGCCTCAGACTTTATCCTCTTATAGCTGAAAGTTTGTACCCTTTTCCAACTTCTCCCTATTTTCTTTACCCCATACCTCATGGCAACTACTTTACTACTATGTTTCTATGAGTTTTTTTTTTTTTTTTTTTTTTTTTTTTTTTTAGATTTCACATATAAGCAGTACCATGCAGTATTTGTCTTTGGTCTGTTGCATTAGGATAATGCCCCCAGGATTCATCTATGTTGTCACAAATGGCTGGATTTCCTTCTTTCTCATGGCTGAATAATATTCCAGTCTGTGTGTTCATGTACATGCACATGTGTGTATCACATCTTCTGTATGCATTCATCTGTTGATGGGCACTTACCCTGTTTCCATGTCTTGACTATTGTGAAAAATACTGCAGTGAACATGGGAGTGCAGATATCTCTTTGACAGCCTGTTTTCCTTTCCTTTGGCTGTATACCTAGAATTGGGATTGCTGAATCATACATATGCAGTCCTATTTTTAATTTTTTAAGGAATCTTCACATATTTCTCCTTAACAGCTGCACCAGTTTACATTCTCACCAGTAGTGCAAACGGGTTCTCTTTTCTTTACATTTTTTCCAACACTTGTTGTCTTCTGCCCTTTTTTTTTCTTTAAAGATTTTATTTATTCATTCATGAGACACACACACACACACACACACACACAGACACAGACACACACAGGCAGAAACACAGGCAGAGAGAGAAGCAGGATCCATGCAGGGAGCCTGATGTGGGACTCCGTTCCCGGGCTGGAGATCCCTATCTCCAGGATCACACCCCGGGCTGATGGCTGATGGCTGATGGCTGATGGCGGCTGCTAAACCTTTAAGCCATTGGGGCTGCCCTCTTTTGCCCCTTTTTTTTTTTTTTAAATTTTTATTTATTATTTATGATAGTCACACACACAGAGAGAGAGAGGCAGAGACACAGGCAGAGGGAGAAGCAGGCTCCATGCACCGGGAGCCCGACGTGGGATTCGATCCCGGGTCTCCAGGATCCCGGGTCTCCAGGATCGCGCCCTGGGCCAAAGGGAGGCGCCAAACCGCTGCGCCACCCAGGGATCCCTCTTTTGCCCTTTTGATGATGATTGTTCTAATAAGTGTGAGGTGATGTCTCATTGAGGTTTTGATTTGCATTTCCCTGATGATTAGCACCTTTTGTATGTCTTTGGAAAAGTGCCTCTTCAGTTCCTCTGCCCACTTGTAATTTGGATTGTTTTTTTAATGTTGAGTTGTATGAAGTCTTTATATATTTTGAATATTAACCTTTTATCAGATTCATGATTTGCAGATACTTTCTTCCATTTTGTAGGTTTCATTTTGTTGATGGTTTCCTTTGTGCAAGAGCTGTTTAGTTTGATATAGTTCCACTTCTGTTTATTTTTGCTTTTGATGCTTTTGATGTCAAAACCAAAAATATCATTGCCAATACTGATGTTAAGGAGCTTACCTCCAGTATTTCCTTCTTGGAATTTATGGTTTTTGGTCATTTGTTCAAGTCTGTAATCCATTTTGAGTTGATTTTTGTGTGTGGTGCAAGGTAGGGGTCTATGCATAAATTTATTTAAAAATGTATTTATAAAGCAAGGGGCGCCTGGCTGGCTCAGTTGGTAGAGCATGTGACTTAATCTCAGGATTATAAATTTAAGCCCCATGTTGGGTGTAGAGATTACTTAAAAAGAAAGTCTTAAAAAATAACATAAAATGTATTTATAAAGCTAAACCAAATGCTTATATTTTATAAGAAAGCTTTGTGTCTGAGTTGAAAATCATTGTGGACTTACAGTTAAACTAAAATACTTAAAACCCTATTTAGTGTACAGAACACAGAGAGATACTAGACTTTTTCCTCTATAGGATATTTTACACTTTGCCGTGTTCATTCTGCCCTAATGGGCCCAGCCCTATTAGATTTTTGGACTGAGTGGTAAGAGCAACAGTAGTCTAGTGAAGAGGATTCTTAACTAGAAATCAGGGTCCTGTTATTCTGTCTTTGCCACTAGCTAGTAGTTGACTTTGGATAGACCTTATACTTGTAAAATTGAGGGAGTTGTACAAATAGGTGTAGCCTTTGGTAAGTTTTTGGACGATAAAAAACGTTTCTTTAATGTTTATAATTTTTTATTTTGTAGTTACACTTCCTTTTTTTTTTCTTTTTAAAGATTTCATATATTTATTCATGAGAGACTCACAGAGAGAGAGAGACATAGGCAGAGGGAGAAGCAGGATCCCTGTAGGGATCCCAATGTGGGACTCGATCCTAGAACCCTGGGATCATGACCTGAGTCAAAGGCAGACAGACACTCAATCACTGGGTCACCCAGGCATCTCTGGAATTACTTCTAAGGTCCTTTCCTTAGGAATTAATTCTAAGTGCAGCAGAACATTGTGCACAAAGCTGTTCTTTGCAGTATTATTTAATGGTTGAAAATATTTGGAAGTGACATGAGTAGGTAACCAATTAAGCACTTGGTAGAGTTTTTATGTAACTTAGTCTTCAGAAATTATATAATAACATGGAATATATTCATAAAATATTGAGAACTGTCTAATAATTTTCTCTTAATGGATATGTATTATATTGAAAAAAAAAAAAAAAAAAACCAAAGGGATTTGCCATAGATGTGCTTCAAGTTCTTGGCTATCATGTTGTGATTCTGTGGTTTAGTGACAGAAGAAGAAATCTCAGATGGGCTGTAGAGGACAAAAAGAAGGGTTTGTTATATCTTCTTGGGGTTATAGTTGAATCTAGACTTCTAATATTAAACATTAGAGTAACATAGTACCCTACTTAGTGCTTTCAGTTTTCCAAAGCAATTTGGTCCTGATTTAACCTATTTTATTTCATTTCTCTAAACTTATAAATGAGCCGGGTGATACTCCGTTGAGACGAAGGTCACCATCCCATGTGTGGTAACTTGGAAGGCAGCCTTGGGTTTGCGGCAGCTAAGAGACACCTCTGTATTTGGCCTATTTATTCTAGCTCTCCCTTAGCCCTTTTCACCAGATCACAATTGGCTCTTCTGGCCGAACATTTCTGTGATGTGCAAGGTATTTTAAATCTAGCTTGTTAATGGGGATTGTTTTCCAGCAGTTTGTGTAGGGAAGGCGAGGATAGAGGCTTGTGGGAGATGTTGATGCTGGCATTCCTTTTACTTTGATTTTGATGTAGTAATCTCAGAGGTGAACCGAAATATCTTTGGTAACTAGCTCTGTTTTCAAGGCAAAAGCATGTACTGTGCTGTTTATTCATTGTCTTCCCTATGTGTTTACCTTGTTTTCAAGAGAAAGTAATTTTTTTCCTCATACCATTATATGGTAAAGGGCTGTTTTTGGCTTACACTACAGTTGTTCTAGGTTTGTTTCTGTTAATGAGAGCACAAGTTAGACTGTCCCCTGAGAGCCAGAGTTGCCAGGAGCTGATGGCCATATTCCTTTTAGCAATAAAAAATTGAAGGGCTCTATTGTATATCCTTCAAGCAATTTTATGAACACGAATTACATAAATGGGGCAGCCCCGGTGGTGCAGCGGTTTAGCGCCGCCTGCAGCCCAGGGCATGATCCTGGAGACCCTGGATTAGTCCCACGTCAGGCTCTCTGTATGATGCCTGCTTCTCCCTCTGCCTGTGTCTCTGCCTCTCTCTCTCTCTCTCTGTCTCTATGAATAAATAAATAAAATCTTTAAAAAAAAAGAATTACATAAATGCATAAATGGGATCAGAAATACATGTACATATTATCTGGCTTGTTTTCCTATTAATGTTAGTGTTTTCATGTAAATTTTCATGGATATATATGTTGTGTCTATAAAATATGGCATAATTAAATGTTTCTTCCAGTTTTATTTGCCTTTTAATTCAAGCTTCTGTATATCAATGAACATTATAAATGTTTCCTTTTTATGTTGTCCTACTTGGTGGTAAATCCAGTTTTTACTTCATTCAGCTGTATCTTTCAGTTTTTTTTCATTTGTCTTTTCACAGATTTAACACTAGTAAAATAGACCAGGCAATATCTAGTGTTTGGGGAGTTTTTTAACAGTATGGTAAAGAATGTATGAAATTTGAGTAGAATAATACACACACACGTAGGCACGCATGCACTCGTGTGTGTGTGTGTGTGTGTGTATTTATTTATTCTTCTATAAATAAAAGTAAGGGGGGGTGCCTGGTTGGCTCAGTCAGGGAAGCATGTGACTCTGGATCTCAGGGTCATGAGTTCAAGCCCCACATTGGGCATGGAGCCTACTTAAAAAAGAAAAAAAATGAGAAAAGGAACAAAATCACAAAAACAAAAACAAAAAAAATAAATAATAAACTACCAAAACAATGTCTTAAGAAATGTGAGGAAAACTCAAAAACTTTACTAAGATACAAAACTTGATTTGAATCAGAAATCTTGGATTTGGGACTAAGAAGAAAATCAAATAAATGAAAGTAAGCTCCATGCATATTCTGAGCCAGCCAGGCATCCCAAGTAGAATAATTTTAAATTAGGGATTTTTAATATGGAACCAGTGAAATCTCTGAAATTACATATTTTTTAAAAGATTTTATTTATTTTTTATTTAAGAGAGAGAATCCCAAGTAGACTCTTCATGGAGCTGGACATGGGGCTTGATCTCACAGCCCTGATATTCATGACTTGAGCTAAAACCAAGAGTCGGATGCTTAACTGATTGAGCCACCCGGGTGCCCCTGAAATTATATATTAAATTTCAGTATATGTACATTTTTCTGGGGAAGGATTTCCTTAGATACTCAAAGGATGCTGTGACTTAAAAAATAGTTTAAAAAACCATCGCCATGGGGCGCCTAGGTGGCTCAGAAGTTGAGTGTCTGCCTTTGGCCCAGGTCGTGATCCCGGGGCCTGGGATTGAGCCCTGCATTGGCGGAGAGTCTGCTTCTCCCTCTTCCTATATCTCTGCCTCTCTCTCTGTGTCTCATGAATAAATAGATAAAATTAAAAAAAAAATACATCGTCTTGGGGTAGGTAGGTTTGGGTGGCTCAGTTGGTTAAGGGTCATGCTCAGGTCACGATCTCAGGAGGTTCCCTGCTCAGTTGGGATTTTTCTTTTCCTTCACTCTCCCCGCCCCCCCCCCCTTCCTGCTCTCTGGCTCTCTCTAGTAAATAAATAAAATCTTAAAAAAACCCCAAAAAACCCAAAAAACGAACTCATCACCTTAAATGATTTTTAGTTACCTCCATTTCTGTTGGTAGAAAATATGTGCAGATTGTGTTGTTTTATCTTGGGCCTTCTGAAATCTCTTGAGAGGTGTTCTAGGGAGAAAATAGTTTTCTTTTCCTTTCCCCTTTACAACCTCTTTCTCCACCTCTGAAAAAAAATGCATTCATTTTTACTGATTCCATTGGCATTTTCTTCCCTATTTTAACTGAGATAATTGACTATTCATGCAATCCCCAAACAACCTTAAAATCTGAACCTAGAAATTCACTGTGGATTCTGAAACTGGAGGAGAACATCAATATATTTAAATTTTTGAAAAGCTGAAATTGTGGCTTCAGCCACAAATGACTATTCTTAGGGCTTCTGCAGGAATAACTTAGGGTTAGGGTCTGAGGTTTCTGGGCTGTTGGGGCCGGGGGAACCAGCCAGCTCTGCTGGCTCAGGGGCAGAAAGCAGGGTAGAGAAGGAGGCCTTGATGTTCCGGAGTTTTTCTGAGTTCCTTGCCTCTGAGATCGGACTGGGTCAGGACAAGGATATGTGTGAAATTGCACCTTAAAAGAGCACTGCAGGCAACCTGGGTGGCTCAGCGGTTTAGCGCCCACCTTTGGCCCAGGGTGTGATCCTGGAGTGCCGGGATCGAGTCCCGCGTCGGGCTCCCGATGGAGCCTACTTCTCCCTCTGCCTGTGTCTCTGCCTTTCTCTCTCTCTCTGTGTGTCTCTCATGAATAAATGGATAAAATCTTAAAAAAAAAAAAAAAAAAAAAAGAGCACTGCTTATGTGGAACTTAAGCTCCTCCATAGAGAATGGAAATAAAGCTCAGAATCTCTTAAGGAGGGGATCAGACCTTCCCTCTCTTCTCAAGTCCTCTCCCTTTCTTGCAGGTGGATGGAAGCATGTCTTGGGGAAGACCTGCCTCCTACCACAGAACTGGAAGAGGGGCTTAGGAATGGGGTCTACCTTGCCAAACTAGGAAACTTCTTCTCTCCCAAAGTGGTGTCCCTGAAGAAAATTTACGATCGAGAGCAGACCAGATACAAGGTGAGTCCTTCCTTGCTTGGTGCTTAAATTTCCATACACTTAGAAGAGAAGATTAGTGGACTTTACCCTGTATAAGAGTTATTGAGAAATATGTGTGAATGTATTTGTTCTAGCAAAATAAAGTACCTGGCAGAGTGGAGAAGAGAGTGCAAAGTCAGGCATGGCATTAAAAGGTGGCAGTCTGTATTGTTGATACAATTCCTGTAATGGTGTAGGTCTAGAAATATTCATGGTCCTTGATGAATTTTTAAAAATTTCTTAGAAGATGGAGGAAGTAAAAAAAAAAAAAAAAAAAAAAGATGGAGGAAGTAACTAGGGGGAATTACAATTTCAATTTTAACCAAGCAATGAGATTTGTTGGCAAATTGAAAGCAATAGCAACACACCTTTAGGAAAAAAGGCCCCTCTGTGATACTAGAATTCAAGGTAAATTGAGAAAGCAATCCAATTTCAGGAAATCAAGGTAAGTGAGAGGCTTTGATTCTCGTGGCCCAGAGCCATGAAAAACAGAAATCAAGTTGGGATGTTGACAAGGACCAAACTCTGTTGTGGAGGAGCTTTCCTAGGAGGAGCTATTTAGAAAAGGAAGAATGTAAAAGATAGTGAGAGATTACAAAACCAAGAGCAGCTGTAATCGAGGTAACTGTAGGAGTTGGACCAGAACTTGAAATGAGCTAAGGATGAAGATAGAATCAAAAGAAGTTATGTTTTATGTCTATATTCAAAGGACAAGGAGAAGATAAAGGTCCTAAAACCAAAATTAACATCCCAAAGAGAAACTTTCCTTTTCTGAAGGCAATTCTGGAGCTCTTCTGTTGAGCCCTATACAGTGTGGGGCAGAGCAGCAAGACATTCGTTCATTTAAAAAGATTTACTTATTTTTAGAGAGAGAGGGAGAGAGAATGCAGGCTAGCATGAACAGGAGGGAGCCACAGAGGGCGAGAGAATCTCAAGCAGACTCCCCACTGAGTGTGGAGCCCAGTGCAGGGCTTGATCCCATGACTCCGGGATCATGACCTGAACCAAAACCTAGAGTTGGATGCTTAGCTGACTGAGCCACCCAGGCACCTCAAACAACAAGACATTTAAAACAAGAGTGGAGACTGCATGGCAATAGAAACAATGGCCCTGCCCCTCTTCCCCTCCAGAGAGTAAATCTTTCTGTAAGATAACAAATCTAGAGGTTTAGAGGGGGGATATTTGTGTGAGTGGTACTAAGAAAACCCTGATTAACACACTTAATAATATCTGTTAGTTTGTGAATATTTTCTACCTGCCAGATACCACACTGGGTGCTTTTGTATGTTTTCCCACTTCATCTTTACAATAAACATATAAAGTAGGTGTTAAAGATGAGGAAATTCAAAAAGGTGAAGTGACCTGCCCACTGTCACCAGTAGATGGTCAAGCCAGGGATTGAATCCAGCATAATTGAATTCCAAAGACTGTTCTGTAGAGCTCATTATACAGGAAGATTCTCCAGATGGTTCTCAAGTGAGAGGAGCTGAGATGTGGATTTGGCTTTTTAGGATTGGAATGTGAACATGATGCTATAGATCTTCAATTTAGGGGGACCTTGCAAAGTCTCATAAGGAAACTTTTGTTGCAAAAAGAGTATTTAGTATTTGCTTCAATGTTGCCAACAGTGCCTAATTGTCTCTTATTTGTTCTAGGCAACCGGCCTGCACTTTAGACATACTGATAACGTGATTCAGTGGTTGAATGCCATGGATGAGATTGGATTGCCTAAGGTAACTTACATGATATTCAGAGTTCTGGCTTAGATCAGGCTGTTTTGGCACATAGTTATTCTGCCTGTAAAATTATTCTCAATTGAGGGCGGCCCGGGTGGCTCAGCGGTTTATTTTTTTATTTTTTTATTTTTTAATTGTATTTATTTATGATAGTCATAGAGAGAGAGAGAGAGAGAGAGGCAGAGACACAGGCAGAGGGAGAAGCAGGCTCCATGCACCGGGAGCCTGACGTGGGATTCGATCCCGGGTCTCCAGGATCGCACCCTGGGCCAAAGGCAGGCGCCAAACCGCTGCGCCACCCAGGGATCCCGGCTCAGCGGTTTAGCGTCGCCTTCCGCCCAGGGTGTGATCCTGGAGACCCGGGATCGAGTCCCACATCAGATTCCCTGCATGGAGCCTGCTTCTCCCTCTGCCTGTGTCTCTGCCCCCCCCCCCCCCCCTTCTCTGTGTGTCTCTCATGAATAAATGAATAAAATCTTTTAAAAAAATTATTCTCAATTGAATCTTTGGTGGTTTTCTTTCTTTTTTTTTTTTTAAGTCCTAAAAGATCTATTTCTTCTGTTTGTTTTAGGAATAGTTTTGTTCTTTCTTTTATATTCTTCATCCCTGCTTCATCTCATCCTAGAGAAATTCCCTATGATGTCATTTACTACATCAAGTTGTAGACTTATATTGAAATTCACATGCCATGAAATCCACCTTTTTACTTTAAAAAAAATTTTTTTTTGAAATCCACCTTTTAAAAGTATACAATTTAGTGTTCTTATTTAGTCACAAAGTTGCAACATTAATATTTGATGTTAGGAAATACAAGGAAATACTTTATTTTTAAAATATTTTATTTATTCATGATAGACATAGAGAGAGAGAGAGAGAGAGAGGCAGAGAGAGAGGCAGAGACACAGGCAGAGGGAGGCAGGCGCTGAACCGCTGAGCCACCCAGGGATCCCAGGAAATATTTTAGAAACATCATTTTTCAGCTGCAGAATTCTCCTCTATCTGTAAGAGAGCTTGATGTGCTATTATTTTATGTTTCAAATTGTAGAGGCAATATAATGACATTTACTTTTTATATCTTGTTTTGGTGATGGCTGTAGTATTTGTGTTTTAAAACATCTTGAGGTACAGTTGGCATGGAGAAATGCACATATTTCATGTGTATAGTTGGATGGGTTTAGAGTGAGTGTGCATCCTTGAATGTTCCGCTTAGGAGTTTATTTTATTTAGCACTGCTCTTACTGAAATTGCCACCTCTAGCCTCCACACCCCTCCATCCTATCTTGAATCCAGAAGGCCATACTGTGTTGTCAACTCTTAGAGGCATGGACACCTTTTTTGTTTTCCATATCCTTTGACCTAAGGATTCTACTTCTAGGAATTTATCTCTGCCCCAAATCAGATAAGCCCGAAAAGATGGACATATAAGGGTTTTTCAGCATGGCTTAGGATAGGAAAAATTGATAACAATCACATGTTCCTTCACTAGGAGCATTAATTGTGCTGCAGCCAGTCAAACAATAGTACAGCCATTAGAAAGG
Organism: Canis lupus familiaris; assembly: GCF_011100685.1. Taxonomy (NCBI): domain Eukaryota; kingdom Metazoa; phylum Chordata; class Mammalia; order Carnivora; family Canidae; genus Canis; species Canis lupus. Next base: position 54,238,181 of record NC_049224.1, on the reverse strand, counting down.
ATGATTTTATTTTTTTATTTATTATTTTTTTATTAATGATTTTTTAAAAATTTATTTATGATAGTCACAGAGAGGGAGAGAGAGAGAGAGAGAGAGAGAGAGAGAGAGAGAGGTAGAGACATAGGCAGAGGGAGAAGCAGGCTCCATGCACCGGGAGCCCGATGTGGGATTTGATCCCGGGTCTCCAGGATCGCGCCCTGGGCCAAAGGCAGGCGCCAAACTGCTGCGCCACCCAGGGATCCCTAGAAAGGATGATTTTAATCTGTATTGACAAAGGAAATTGTCTGTGAGGTATGAAGTGGAGAATAAAACTCCAAATAGGCTAAAGTTATAAAAGAGTTTGTGTTCTGGCTAAGGTGAGATTGCTATTTTTATGTGTAAAAGTGAATACTTTTGGGAAAGGTTGGTAAGGAGATAATAGTTTTTATTTTGGTGTGATCGGATTAAGGGGTGGATTTTATTTTCTTTATAATTTCCTGTAGAGTCTAAATTTTTGTAACCAAAGAAATATTGAAAAAGAGTGAGATAAGGAGGATCACAAAGTGGCTGGAACCACTGGGAGATGAACATTTGGTATTTAGCATAGCACCAAGCTCAATTCTTCATATGTGTTTTGAATTGAGTTAAATCCAGAGTCAAGTCTTTGCAGAAGACTAGCCTTTGTCCTCTTTTTTTTTTTTTCCAGAACAAAGTTCTGAAGCTCTCTTCCTTGCACTGGTAGGTTTGAGAATTAGGCCCACCAATGTCAGGAAATGCAGTATGTCAAGTTCTTTTTTTTTTTTTTTTTTTTTAAGATTTTATTTATTTTTTCATGAGAGACACACACACAGAGAGAGAAGCAGAGACACAACAGGCAGAGGGAGAAGCAGGCTCCATGTAGGGAGCTCAATTTAAGCCTCGATCCCGGGACTCCAGGATCACGCCCTGGGTGGAAGGCAGGTGCTAAACTGCTGAGCCACTCAGGGATCTCTAGTATGTCAAGTTCTTAAACATACTTTGCCTTTCTGTGCACCTATATCTTCTTGTACCTGTTACTTTTTATTATTTTTATTTATTCATGAGAGACACACAGAGAGAGGCAGAGACATAGGCAGAGGGAGAAGCAGGATCCATGCAGGGAGCCCAATGTGGGACTCAATCCCAGGACCCCAGGATCATGACCTGAGCCTAAGGCAGATGCTCAACCACTGAGCCACCCAGGCGTCCCGTCTTCTACCTGTTTCTTCTGAAATATGCCTGATGGGCAGTGGTGATTTAACCTCTTCTGAATAATACTAAGAGCTTCATTAATATATGCTTTTACTAGTAGTACTGTTACTACAAAATGCTTTTTTAATGATTTAATTTTACTACTTTTTTGGTTTACTAATGGTAATATATTGTCCTGGATCAACAAATGTAGAATTCCCCAAAGACTTTCAGGGACAACAGGGTTATCATGGTTATCAGCCTTGAAATGTCCACTCTACATGACTTAGATCTAGAAGACTTGAATAATGTGGACTAATGATACTTAGCTGAAAAACTGTTGCCCATAATATACTGTATGATATATAATTGACAATACATATGTAGTGTTTACAGGAATGCCTTCCCTAATCTCTTAATATGGTACATATAGGCTAATTGTAGGAACTTAATGTTATAAGTTTTTGATTCTTATCCTTTTAGTCTTTTTATTATAATTGGTCCTGTTGGCTACCTACCTCTCTAGGAAATATTTTGTGATTTTTGACTTGATTTTTTTTTTTTTAAAGATTTTATTTCTAAGTAATCTCTACACCCAATGTGGGGCTTGAACTCATAACCACGAAATCAAGATTCACCTGCTCTCTTGACTCAGTCAGCCAGGCACCCTTTGACTTTGATTTTTTTCATTGTGTGTGTGTGTGTGTGTGTGTGTTTTATAATTTATAATTTATTCATGAGAGACAGAGAGAATGAGGCAGAGACACAGGCAGAGGGAGAAACAGGCTCCATGCAGGGAGCTCGACATGGGACTCGATCCCGAGACCCTAGGACTACGCCTTGGGCCGAAGGCAGGCGCCAAACCGCTGAGCCACCCAGGGATCCCCAATTTTTTCGTTGTTTTAAATCTGTCCTCCGTCTTCCTCATGTGTTCTACCTCCCATATCCTAGTGGTGGGGGTTCTTTAAGATGCAGTCCTTATTTTAGCTACATTCTTGTTCTTATGGTTTCAGTTATTTTGAAGACTTTCTTAGAAGATAAACACATTGTATTCAAATGGCTGCTGGACAGTTCTCCTTGAATAGCTTTCTATTAGCTAGAATTCCTATCTGAAAGTAAACCTTCCTTTTCCCCCAACTGAACCTCCCCTCCTCTATACTAAATGGTAGGCTGTCCTCATTTCCCCAGTCATCCCGTCTCAAAATCTTGAGGTTACCTTGAACTCCTAAATGCACTTATCCCCCAAGCCTTCCTCATGTATTTGAAATGTTTCTTTTGTCTGTTGAAAGAGATTATCAGCCTGCCTCCTTAGCTTCAATTTCTCCACTATTCATTATATCCTGTGTCCTGTCTCCAGTCAGATCTTCCCGAGGCGCTGTTTTTTATCCTTGGCTTCAGAGCTGGGACTTCTCTGTGGCCTGCATATCAAGTTCAAACTTGTCTGACTTTCAAGGTCCTCATAATCTAATTGCATCCTACCCTACCCAGCTGTATTTTTGTTATTTTCTAAAATGTATTCTGTACTGTTTTTGGGAAGGGTGGCCCAACACAACTGTTATCTTCACCCTTCAGGAAATGACATATCTGTCTTGGAAAGTGAGCATGCAGAGTTTGAAAAATTATCAAAAAGATGATTATAGTACATCTCATCTCTTGACAGGGGCAATTCTTTCTAGTTGAGAGCTGTAGGTATTGTGTGAAAAGCATGAAAACAAACAAACATGATGTGTCAAGGACTCTAATAGGTACAACGTGCTGTGGTACTCTTCCTCCTGCCTTGGTTAAGGCCTTTCCCTGCTCATCCAGATTCTTCTGACGGCCTCAAAATTCAGTCTTTCCCTTCTCCAGATCACTGCTACCTCCCCCTAAATTATAGAATGAATTGTATGGTGCCACATCACCATGAAGATAGATCTTGAAATTCAAGATTATATCCAATCTAAACCTACTATGTTGCTATTCAGCCTCATTCACTAATTCATTAAATGTAGAGCCCCTTCCATGACCTTGGCTCTGGGCTTGGCATTGAAGATGTGGCAGTGAATTGCATAGACCTGGTCCCTGCCTTCATGTAGTGTGTAGTCAAACAGATAATAACACAAGTAATTGATTATTTGTGGCAAGTGGTACCCAGAATAACTACTGATCTTCCATATTCCCATACATATTATATATTCTAGCTACTTCATCTGTGTATCTTTTCTCTTCTTCCAAGCATGTAACACATTTTAAAAAAAGATTTTAAGTAATCTCTATACCTATTGTGGGGCTTGAACTTACAGCCTGGAGATTGAGTTGTACACTCCACCAAATGAACCAGCCAAGCATCCCTGCAGAATAACACATTATAATATTTTGTAGTTTTCTTCAGTGTCTAAATGTAGGAGTTCACAAACCGAAAGCACCTAAGTAAATGTTCATTGTTGAATTATTAATGAATGTAGGCATCATAGACAGGAATTGGGAAGATTGCAGGGCTTTAAAGTTTCTAACATTTACTGGTGATTTAAACTGCACTAGAGCTGAGTGTCATCTGCCTGTATCTGAGTCTGCAGTAAGCAAATCACTTTCACATACCTGGTAAAATTCAGTGGGTTAACCAAATAAGGCTTTTCCAACTAGTGCTTTTTATTCTGTATTACTGTATTTTATTCCTTGCATTACTTAGGATGAATTGTCTGTTCTCCCTAATGAAGTTACTTGCTGAATGCCCATAATATTTTCTAATCGTTCTATTTATATTATTGATGATTGGTGAAAGATCCAGTGGATGGATACCTTACTGTGCTTCTTTTATTCCTTCTTAGATTTTTTACCCAGAAACTACAGATATCTATGATCGAAAAAACATGCCAAGATGTATCTACTGTATCCATGCACTCAGGTAATCAGATATTTGTGGTAAAATAAACAGTGTACATAGACACAGAGAACAGATTGCTGAGTTGCCAGAGGTGGAGGTTTTGCGGGGGGGACAAAATGGGTTAAGGAGCTCAAACGTTACAGACTTCTAGCTATAAAATAGTTAACTAAGTCCTGGGATTATAATGTACTGCATGGGGGTTTTAGTTAATAATGATGTAGCCTTATGCTTGAAAGTTGCTAGGAGAGTAGATCTTAAAAGTTCTCAGCATGGGACACCTCGGTGGTTCAGTCAGTTCAGCATCCAATTTTTGGTTTCAACTCAGGTCATGATCTCAAGGTCTTGGGATTGAGCCCACATCAGGCTCCCCACTCAGGGGTAGTCTGCTTTCTCTGTCTCCCTCTGCCCCTCCTCCTGTCCCACTCAAGCTCTTTCTCTCTCTCTCTCAATTAAATAAACATATATTTTTAAAAGTTTCTTAGCACAAGGAAAAACAAATCCATAATTATGTGTGGTGGTGGATGTTAAGGAGACTTATTGAGGTGATCATTTTGCAATATATATGTATATTGAATCATGTTGTACACCTGAAACTAATGTAATGTTTATGTCAATTCTCTCTCAATTTTTTAAAAGCCATTTAGGAATAACAATTGAATGTACAGCTTTTTGTGTATGGTGTAATGAAAAAGTTTTTGCATTAGCTTTAGGATTTCCAAATAAAATAGATTATTATTGTCTTTTTTTTTTATTTTTTTATTTATGATAGTCACACAGAGAGAGAGAGAGAGAGAGAGAGAGAGAGGCAGAGACACAGGCAGAGGGAGAAGCAGGCTCCATGCACCGGGAGCCCGACGTGGGATTCGATCCCGGGTCTCCAGGATCGCGCCCTGGGCCAAAGGCAGGCGCTAAACCACTGCGCTACCCAGGGATCCCGATTATTATTGTTTTAACAAAATGGTGGGAAACAGCTGTGTTTTTCTGGGGAGTAGGGAGAAGGAATTTATTTATCCCAGTAATAGCAGATAATTTGGCCCTGAAAACATAGTATAGTCTTTCATTGTTGATCTAGTGTTTCTGTGAACTGTGCATTTCAGCTGGGATGCAGTTCCTTTCTTTTTAATTCAAATTTCTTAAAAATTACAAAAAGGATATATATTTTGAAACTTTACTGTTTTGTCACAAGCCAGAAGTTGAATTACAAAATACAACCACCATGTCCTTTTTTTTTTTTTTAAGATTTTATTTATTTATTCATGAGAATACACAGGAGAGAGAGAGAGAGAGGCAGAGACACAGGCAGAGGGAGAAGCAGGCTCCATGCAGGGAGCCTGACATGGGACTCGATCCCAGGTCTCCAGGATCATGCCCTGAGCTGTAGGCGACGCTAAACTGCTGAGCCACTGGGGCTCCCCACAACCACCATGTCTTAATACTTTGGTAGTATGATTAAATTTTATAAAAATCTTCAAATAAAGCCAGCAAATATCAAATGGTTGATTTTTAATTTATTTGGTTTTTCTAGGCTCTCACCAAGCCATTTGTTCATTAGGTAATGTTTATGCCAAACAAATATGATAAATAGGAACTGAAACAAAATATTTTTTTTTTCATAATTTCATAGCAGATTTTGAAGATGGCTTAATTTCAGGTCCTTGGCTCTTAGAATCAGTGAAGTGTACTGTATTGGAAGGAAGAGGTGATGTGTGTGGAGGGAGGGTGGGGTTCAGTAGATATGATAGAACCATATCAGAGTTGTACAGATTTACCTGATGGCCATAGGGCTAAACGAGAAGATGGTAGAAGTAAACGGGACATGCAGATGGGGTTTCTTTGCTCAGGCTACCCATTTTACAAGTCATCCTGTATGTGTACATGTTAATTATCTATATGAATATATGAATAATATAGACCCATGAGAAGTCTGTCGTCTCCAGTTTGATCCAACATGTGCCAGATCGTTGGGATCACTGGAGTTCATGTGAGACCCACAAAAGAAAGAATGTAGCTGAAAACTAGTGGACAGCACTGGCTCTGTGCCTTGGGTTATTCTGTTTCTGCTGCCTAAATGCCGCTTTACTCCCTAGTTTGACCCATGCTCTTCTCTAGCTGCTACTGTGGAATGCTACCTGTTCACTGATACCTTCTTTTTACTTTTTCTCCCTCAAATAGAATTAGCTACTTCCCATCCTTGTGCTCTTCTAGTATTTGCACATACCTCTTACTTCAAGCATAGGGCTTTTACATCCTACTCTGGTTATTAGTTCTTATTGCTTGCTCTCTGTGGACTCCTCCCAGGCAGGGCCTATTTCTGTTACTCTTTATCTTTGTGTCTCTAGTACTTATATGCCTCTAGCAATATAGTAGCTAGTCAATAAATGTTTGTATCAAAATCACACATTGTAACAAATCTTCCTTTCTGCCCTCTAGCTTGAAGGGATATTTTTTGCCCTATAAATGAAAAAAAGGAAATGGTGCTTTCTTTTATCAGGTGACACTTCATGTTTGTGTCTATATCCAGTCAAGTTTTAATTCAATTTCCACCTTCTTGGTGAACTTTTGTGATTTCCAGTGACTCCAGTTCATTCCTTGGTCTAAACCCATGTGTTTCTTAGTTCTATTGTTTCTTTCATATGTTTACTTTCTCTTTATTATTTTATTAGCATCTTAGGGACAGAGGTCATGCCTTTCATTTCTTTATCTTCTCTCTAAGGTACATGACATAATGTCAGACAAGAGTAACATAAGGATTTTTTTTTTTTTTTTTTTTTAGGATTTTTAAAAGGTATTTAGGAGTGGGTTGTATCTAGGGGAATGTTCAGATTGTAGCAATTTCAAATGAGTGTATCTGAGCCAAAATCAGATTAATTCTGAATATTGTGATTGGCTCTGTGTTACAGTGAGGTCTGTCTGAATTGATAACCTTGTGAAGGTTATACCTACAATGGATTTCTGAACTTGGCAGACAAGAGGCCTAGCTGGTGAAACTCCACTTTGTGTGTTCCACAGCCATAGCTCTCTGCAATGTGACCTGGCTCCCAGGCCCTCAAATTCTCTGATTTGGAGATGAAGAATTAACTGTGCCTTTCTCATGATGGCGTCAGAATCAGAAAGAGAAAGTCCACTATTGTTTTTCATTTCTCTTTAATATGCAACCTGTGCTTAGAAATTATATACAGAGCGGGGATCCCTGGGTGGCTCAGCGGTTTAGCGCCTGCCTTTGGCCCAGGGCCCGATCCTGGAGTCCCGGGATCGAGTCCCACATCGGGCTTCTGGCATGGAGCCTGCTTCTCCTTCTGCCTGTGTCTCTGCCTCTCTCTCTCTCTCTCTCTCTGTCTATCATAAATAAATAACTAAATAAATCTTTTTAAAAAAAGAAATTATATACAGAGCAATGTGTTCTGGTTGGTGATTTATGACTTCTTTCCTTCCTGGAGTGTTTTTCCTTAAAGGCTGGCAGCCCTTGATATCTAGGCAGTTTAGACCTGCTTGGAACCTCTTCTTCACCATGTAGTACAGCAGTGATCGAGGCCGGCTCCACACTCTGCTGTGTGGGGTGAGGCACTTTCTCCCTTTTTGATTTTGGTTAACAGAGAAGCATTATCTCTCTGTTTTCTCCCTGCTTGTTTGCTTTGCTTTTCTCTTTTCTTTTTTCTCTCTTTTTAAAAGTCTTGACTGGCATCACTGCAGAGATATTTACTGTATTTAGTCTTGCTAAATTATTTTTCTGGATTATATTCCACCCCCAGAGAAGACCTCAATTCTTTTTTTTTTTTTTAAGATTTTATTTATTTATTCATGAGAGACACAGAGAGGCAGAGACACAGGCAGAGGGAGAAGCAGGCTCCCTGTAAGGAGCCTGATGAGGGACTCAATCCCAGATCCCAGGATCACGCCCTGAGCCTAAAGGAGATGCCCAACTGCTGAGCCACCCAGGCGTCCCGACCACAATTCTTTATTTCACATGTATTTGTATACTTTATTTCCATTTCCTCTGATATCTAAGAATTGATTTTGGGATTAAATTGGCCCATAGTCCTGTAACCTAAATTCAAAAGAAATGTAAAAGCTGAAAATTATATTTAGGCTTGGTTCAAACTCATTTGTTGGCAAAATCTGATCAGAATTGATGTTATTTAGAATATTTCTGTCCTTACTGTGATTATATGTATGTTCCTTTGCAGAAAAGTAATGTATTTGGGGATCCCTGGGTGGCGCAGTGGTTTAGCATCTGCCTTCGGCCCAAGGCATGATCCTAGAGTCCTGGGATCAAGTACCACGTCAGGCTCCCTGCATGGAGCCTGCTTCTCCCTCTGCCTGTGTCTCTGCCTCTCTCTCTCTCTCTCTCTGTGTGTGTGTGTCTCATGAATAAATAAATAAATCTTAAAAAAAAAAAGTAATTGTTTAGGGGTGCTGCCTCAAGGCTTGCTGGGTGTGTTTTATAATACTGTGCATACTTTAAGTAAACAGATGTCATGTAATTCTGTGTATACTATAAAGCCTTTCTAATATCTGAGGAATCCTAAATTCGTATCTGCCCAAATAATTTAGATCAGGGATTGTGGACTGTACTAGAGTCTCTTTCCTAAGCACCTGTTGCGTTTGTGTTTAAGAGCCCTTATTAACAGTCTTTGAGATCAGCATAGTAACAGGTTACTCTGAGGGCAGCAAAGATAATAGGAATCCATAGCCTCCTTTCCCCTGTTGCTAGAAAGTATAGCTTTGCTAGGAAAAAAGAAGAAGAAAAATGAACCTGATCTTACACAGGTTTACTGTTGTAGGGACCTAACAGTTATTTGTAGAGGTAGGCATGGGAAAACAAGAGGAAAGATTGTTTACTGGTAGGATCTAAAGTTTCAGCTTTGAGGTGGAGTACTTTCAGTTCTGGGCAAGAGGATCTGACTGGCCATTACGGTTATGTTTATATAACTCCAGCATTTCCTTAAAATATTCCCAATAATTAAAATGATATAAAAGAGAGATGGTGCCAGTACCTTATCTTTTTCTTTTATTTATTTATTTATTTATTTATTTATTTATTTATTTATTTATTTATTTATTTTTAAGTTTTATTTATTTATGATAGTCACAGAGAGAGAAAGAGAGGCAGAGACATAGGCAGAGGGAGAAGCAGGCTCCATGCACCAGGAGCCCGACGTGGGATTCGATCCCGGGTCTCCAGGATCGCGCCCTGGGCCAAAGGCAGGCGCCAAACCGCTGCACCACCCAGGGATCCCTCTCTACTTTATTTATATCAGCTAGTGATATCATTACTTTATTTTACATTGAAAGACCTTAAAAATGAACTCACTCTTCTTGAGGCTCTAAAAGTGACATTCTTAAAATTTCTTAAAGTGCGGCAGCCACTTTCTTCATTCCAAGAAGAAATAAAAGAGGAAAAAATTACTGAAGAGAACTATTCTTATTAATTTGGAATGCAGGTGTGGGACATACTATATGGGAGAAATAATATATAGAATGGGTACATATTACAGGTATAGAATGTTATTGGCTGTTTTGCTTTGGAAAATTTGTTGAATAGATTAAAAAATTTTTGAGGGGGGCTTTATATATATATAGTTCCATTTTGAGTATTTTAGTCTTAATAAAAGTACTTAATCATATGCATATGATCATATTTGTACTTAACAGAAAATAATTAGCTACTCTGTATAAATCAGAATGTATTTTTAGAATACTTGACTTGTTTTTGGATTATACATTTGGGTTTATTATACACAATTGAAATTCTGATCAGTTCTATGAATGTAATATACATGATCCATATTTGTGTTTAGATAAAACTGAGGTTTATAGATTATTTGCAAAAACTGTGGATTGCTCTATTGAGTTTCTGTGATTTGTTTCTTCGGTGTTTTTTATTTACTCCCTTACCACTAGACCATCAGTGTCTTGCTCATGTCCTTCCCTGCAAAGTGCACTTCTAACTTACTGATTCTGATCTGCTAGGTCCTTAGATTCCACTTAAGCTAACTCAGGCTTATAGACATTGACTTATCCATCTCTCCATCTGTGAAACATTAATATTTATTAGTACACACCAGGTTTTGGGTAGACACTGGTGAACAAGACTTTTATTGTTCCTTCCTTCATGAGATTTAAAGCCAAATAGATTTCTTTTTTTTTTTATTTAAACGGTAAGGATATATAATGTTTATTTAAAAATCATTAATTACCTGAATGAAACTTTTCCATCAGTAGTATGAATTCAGTTTACATAAGATTTTTTATGGAATGATTTTTTTTCTTTTTTTAAAAGATTTTATTTTATTTTATTTTATTTATTTTTTAAGATTTTATTTATTTATTCATGAGAATACGCAGAGAGGCAGAGACACAGGCAGAGGGAGAAGCAGGCTCCATGCAAGGAGCCCGACGTGGGACTCGATCCTGGGTCTCCAGGATCACGCCCTGAGTTGTAGGCGGCGCTAAACCACTGAGCCACCAGGGCTGCCCCTTTAAAGATTTTATTTATTCATGAGAGACACACAGAGAGAGAGGCAGAGACCTAGGCAAAGGGAGAAGCAGCCTCCCTATAGGGAGCCCGATGTGGGACTCAGTCCCAGGACCCCAGGATCACAACCTGAGCCAAAGGCAGACGCTCAACCACTGAGTCACCCAGGCATCCCTTGAATCATTTTCATGATACTTTTATAAGTATCTTGTTAGTTAAAGCTTTTTGATCACAGGAAGGAGAACGAGAATGAAGATTTCTCCACTTAGAATGATTATATTCACATGTATATTACCATCTAATTACACATCAGATTTAAACCAGAACAGGGACTTGAACTTGTCTTCTGATTCCCAGTCCAGTGTTTTTTGCATTATGTGACTTTCTAGGACAATATTTTGTAAAACTCAGAAAAAGTCCTGAGGTAAAGTATGGTAACTGCAAAGGGGAATATGGTAGCATTCAGGGATATGTTCAGAATATTTCTGTTCTTTATACTGACTTTCCCCTTTAACCTAAGAGCAGCAGCTAGGTGCAGCTGGGCGGCCTAACTCTTTTTGCATATCGTGTCTTCTAGTTTGTACCTGTTCAAACTAGGCCTGGCTCCTCAGATTCAAGACCTATATGGAAAGGTTGACTTCACAGGTAAGGAGTTATAAACTTGGCAGGAAATGCTTGATTTATGTGGAAATAGCCTGGAGAGTCAACAGTTCCAATCTTAAAGACATAGGGGTTTAAAAATACTCTGGCAAAAGAGATCAAAGAAGTATAAGTAACTTCTGTGTTGAATAGAGTGCTAAACTGGGAATTTCAAACTCTGTTTTCTCATTTTAGCAAGTACCAGCAGTGAGCAAAGTAAGGGGTGTGTGTGGGGGAATGAGACAATGCAGAGGTGACAATTTAATAAAAAAATGTAGTGTATTTACCTTATTCTGTGTGTGTTTGTTATTGTCAAATGCTTGAATAGGTGGGGGCTTGGGGAGAAAACAAATGGTGGTGATATTGGTTAGGAGCTAATATAGATTCAAGTCTTTTGAAGTGATTATTATTTTGTAGACTTGGGAACTTTAAATTTATTTATTTATTTATTTATTTTTAAATTTTTTTTTAATTTTATTTATTTATGATAGGCACACAGTGAGAGAGAGAGGCAGAGACACAGGCAGAGGGAGAGCAGGCTCCATGCACCGGGAGCCTGACGTGGGACTCGATCCCAGGTCTCTAGGATCGCGCCCTGGGCCAAAGGCAGGCGCTAAACCGCTGCGCCACCCAGGGATCCCGGAACTTTAAATTTAATAAAAACTTTTATCTATGACATTTTTCCTTCTAGGGAAGTTGTTCACCAGACCTAGGGCAAAGGGCTAAACCTTACATGTTGTTTTCTTTATCATTTGGCTTCCTGCCTTTGAAGCAGAATAGTTTAATAGCGGCTAGTACCTTAGCATTGAAGACATCTGGTCGGCTTGTGGGTCACTTGTTGCTGAGCTCCCTTCAAAGCTGTTCCATTCATAAGTTAGTTAGTTCGTTGTAGGAAATGCCGCAAGTAGCAGTTTTGAGAAACTGTTTTCTGTAGGGCTGTTTCTCATGTTATATTTACTTTTGATGCTCTTGTTAATAGTAATAATAGTTAATGTCTACTGAGTGTATGCTTTTTGCCAGGTACTATGTTCATTGCTTTCCATATATCTTCTTATTAAGTCCTTCAGTCCTGGGAGGTAGCCACCACTTCATCCCATTTTGTAGTTGGGGAATCTGTTTCCTTCTCTAAGTTCTGGGAAGGTGCTTAACTTGCTTGCCTGCATCTTCATCTTTCTCTTCCTGTAGAAGAGGAAATCAACAATATGAAGATTGAACTGGAGAAGTACGGGATCCAGATGCCTGCCTTCAGCAAGATCGGGGGCATCCTGGCCAATGAACTCTCAGTGGATGAAGCTGCATGTAAGAAGAGAGAAATTTTGTGGGTTCAAATGGGATTGGTGCTACCACTTTCAGTGATCTTGGACACTAGGAATTTTGCTAGCAAACTTAGGCCAATAGAGGTAGTTTAACACTGCAATGGACTTCTGTACTATTGCTATTGGAAGTAAGTGATTGATTTCAATGAAAATGAAAGCATTTAGAAAGTGAGTTATACATTTCAGTATCCTTTGGGTTTCTTCTTTTTTTTTTTTAATGGTATTTACATGATGATTAAAGGTGAACATTTCCATCATTTATGCTCCTTACAAGGCTCTTTACTAATATTTCCCAGTGAGATTCCAAACTCAGCATCCCAGACATGGGATCACAGGGATAGCTGTGGCTTTGTATATCTAGGAAGAGACTACTAGGCTTATAGGATTTGGGGAGCCATTCCTCTAACCCCAGTCATCATTTCTCTATCAAAACAAACCTTTTCCTGCAATAGGGGGTTGTGATGTTGTTCTGGATATGTCATGTAATCTCTTACTCTGTATAACCCCAGTGTTCTATGTTTTGAATTTTTTCTTTTAGTACATGCGGCCGTTATTGCCATTAATGAAGCCATTGACCATAGAATTCCAGCCGACACATTTGTGGCTCTGAGAAACCCCAACGCCATGCTTGTAAATCTTGAAGAGCCCTTGGCATCCACTTATCAGGATGTGCTTTATGAGGCCAAGCAGGAGAAAATGACAAACGCTAAAAACAGGGTAAAAATGGAACATCTGTTCTTTTTAATTGATTTATATTCTTTCATTGTTGGATGTAACTCCATTTTAAAAATCAGTTTTCTTTTTTTTTTTTTATGATTTTATTTATTTATTCATGAGAGATAGAGAGAGAGAGAGAGGCAGAGACACAGGCAGAGGGAGAAGCAGGCTCCATGCAGGGAGCCTGATGCTGGACTCAATCCTGGGACTCCAAGATCATACCCTAGGCCAAAGGCAGGCGCTAAACTGCTGAGCCACCCAGGGATCCCCCTAAAATCAGTTTTCTTGAAGTATAATTTATACACAGTAAAATTTACTCATTTTACATGTATGGGTTTGATGGGTTTTGACAAATGTGTGTGGTTATAAAACAATCCTCCCTAAAGTCCCCAGGTCTCTCTTCATAGTCAGCCTCTACTGCTCCCCATCCCCTCCTTCCCACCCTGACCCCAGGCAACCCCCAATCTGAACAGATCACTATATTTACCTTTTTAAGAATATATATAAACGAAATGGATTTACACAGTATATAGCCTTTGGTATTTGATTCCATTTTAACTTTTATCCTTGAATTTTGTGCAAACCAATGAGAAGTTCTGTGATCTGGTTCTTGGGTGTGCCTGTTCTGCTCAGGTCTGAGGCAAGGATGCAAGCTCACAAGGGAGCAGGGCAGGGTTCAGCAGTGCTTCCTGCTCATGCCCAACTCTGGAAGCACCCTTGGGCTTGTCGTTAATAGGTGGATCTGCTTTTTACATTTTTAGTTAAAGGTTGTGTAGCATTCCACTCTGTGCTTCATTAAGGATTTTAAGCCATACACTTACTCTTTTTTCTGTCATGTTTGGGGGAGGAATACAAGTGTGTTTCTTAGGTCTTCTTAGAGACCTGAACTGATTTGTTACACTTTTTACTCATCTTCAGACAGAAAACTCTGAGAGAGAAAGGGATGTTTATGAGGAGCTGCTCACTCAAGCTGAAATTCAAGGCAATATAAACAAAGTCAATAGTAAGTATGTCCCTGAGTCAGGTAACTGCGGGATGTTACAGAATAATGTGAGTGTTGATCTATTCTTGGACTGATAATGTAGTATAAGTTTATTTATTTTAGGTATCAGTGGACTTGTTTAGGAACTATTGCTTACTACTACTGTTTTCTTGTGTTCATATGTCTTCTGTCTCAGCTGCCATCATCCTTAGGTCCTCCCTCTTCTATCTACTCATCTATTGCAGCTTCTGGATTTGTCTTGGTTAATTTAACTCTTTCACCCTGGGTTAATACACTTAAAAAAAATCTAAATAGGGATTTTATTTTTCCTTTATATATATATATTAAAGATTTTATTTATTTATTCATGAGAGACAGAGAGAGAGAGGCAGAGACACAGGCAGAGGGAGAAGCAGGCTCCTTGCAGGGAGCCTGACGTGGGACTGGATCCTGGGTCTCCAGGATCACACTCTGGGCTGAAGGCAGCGCTAAACCGCTGAGCCACCCGGGCTGCCCCTTATTTATATTTTTAAGTAGGCTTCATATCCAGCATGGAGCCCACTACAGGGCTTGAACTCATGACCCTGAGATCAAGACCTAAGCTGAGATCAAGAGTCAAATGCTTAACCAACTGAGCCACCTAGGTGCCCCTATTTTTATTTATATTTATTTTTATTTTTAAAAAGGATTTTATTATTTAGAGAGAGATAGCAGGGGGAAGGGGCAGAGGGAGAAAGAGATCTCAGGCAGACTCTGCTGAGTGTGGAGCCCAATGCAGGGCTTGTTCTCACAACCCTGAGATTAGGACCTGAGCTGAAACCAAGAGTAGGAGGCCTAATGGACTGCATCCAGGCACCCCTATTTTTCTACTTTTAAATTAATTTTATAATTTCATTTTTCTTTTAAAGAGTAATGCAAATTATTCAGACATAAACAAAAAAAACCCATAAAAAATTAGACCCCTGTTCTCTAGAAATGACCACTGTTGATTTTTTAAAAAGATTTTATGTATTTATTTATTTGAGAGAGAAAGAGAACAAGCAGGGGGAGGGGCAGAAGACGAAAGAGAAGCAGACTCCTCACTGAGCAGGGAGGTCGATCATGGGGCTCAGTCCTAAGACCCAGGATCATAACCTGAGCCAAAGGCAGACACTTAACTGACTGAGCCACCCAGGTGCCCCCACCACTACTGATATTTTTATACATATGTTTAAAAATATACTTAAACAAAAATGAGTTTATATCATTCATACTGATTTTTGTGTATATATGTTACGTACTTTTGAGGAATTCATATCTTGAAAATGTCATTTTCATTTTGTCACTCTTTCACTAAAGAACTTGCATTGGTTCCTTATAACTTGATGGACAAAAGGCAGACCCCTAGCCTAGTGGAGTTTTTTATATGGTATTTTATGCATACAATTCTCTGTACAAACTCATTTGCCTAATTGTCTCCCATATTCACTCTGTTCATTTCATGACTCATGGAAGAGTCCCGCTGTGGAGTGGCTCAGACCTGGGCCTTGGTCTCTTGGCCTCTTACTAATAGCTATTGACTTGGGATGCCTGTGGCACAGACTTGTTCTACAGATGGTGAAATAATGCATGCAAAATGCCTGGTATTTAGTGAGTACTCAGTAAACATTAGCGTTATTATAGCTTTTGCTAATCATGTATTCTCACTATAATGCCCTCATGCCTTATCTCTTACCTGATCCAAATTATACCCATCACTGGTCCAGCTCAGTTCTCACCTGTGCCCATTCCAGTTCTCCCATGGCACTTAAAGACCAACTACACAATTTGATACTCAATTATATATATATATTGTCTTATATGGCTTGCCTTTGTTTCTGACATCTCTATAAATTCTTTGAGTACAGATTATTTATGAGTTCTGCTTCTTTTGAAACCTCTGTAATTCTTAGTGTAATGGTTAGACTCACCAAAGAACTAAAAAGCTTATTTGATTTCAACCAGGCTTGACCTTGTTTTGCTCAAGATAATAATAACAATAGTAATAGTAATCCATATCCTCTCTGTTCATTGGGAGGCCCTAATTTCTCCCTTGAACCAATGCTCTGAATAACTACTGAGACTTTACAAGATTTTGCCAACTCTGTATGATCAGGAGCTCTAAAGCCTGACCAGGAGTCTTTGTATTCTGTTCCATTCTGGTTCATTTAAGCTACTGTTTTCTGAACGGAGTAATAGTACCATTCACATATGGGTGACTGTGTTATACTGTATCTGTATGAATACTTAAGCCAACAAATATAAACCAGTCTTTTATACTTGTCTATGTGAGAAGAAAGTCCCACATGTCTCCTGCTGTATAACAGTGCATAATACACTCTTTGTTTCAATAAGGGTGTTTTTTTTCTGCTATGTTCTTTAGGATTCTGTAACCGTTGTAGCTTTACCTGGCAAAGTCTGAGAGTCCATTATAAACCTGTGGGGGAAAGAGCTGTAGCTGTACATTTTTGAAGTGTTCCATTTAGGGGCCCCTGGGTGCTCACTTGGTTAAATGTCCCACTCTTGATTTCAGCTCAGGTTATGAACTCGGGCAGTGAGATCAAAACCTGTGTCGTGCTTGGGATTCTTTCTCTCCTTCTCCCTCTGCCCTTCCCCCTCCACTCTCTCTCTCTCTCTCTCTCTCTTTCTCTCAGATAAATAAATACATCTTTAAAAAAAATTCCCTCAAAATTCCCTCAAATAGCTTTCAACATAGTAGGGAAGATAGACATGCAAGTGAGTAATTTTAGGGCAACTTACTTAGAAGGTATCAAAGACATATGAAGTACAGTCACAGAAAAAGAAAGGAGTGATGACAGCTTGGAGGTTTGTGTAAGAACCTTCACTGGATAGATAAGGTGAGGATAAGGCAGGATTCCCCAAAGAGGAACAATTGTTTCCTAATCGTAGAGCAAGTCTAGGCAAGAGAAAGTTGTGTGCTAGCAAGATACAAGAGCTTTAGGTCCCAGGAATTATCTTAACATAATTATAGATAAGATTCTTTCTGTGAGGGCTTGAGAACCGGCATTGAAGCCACTGCCCCAGGAGAAAGCTGCAGGTCAAATAGTTCAAAATGAGAAAAAGTTTTTATTTACTTTCTTAGTAGAACAAGGAAAATTAATTAAAGCCTAATGGAAGAAAGTATTTAAATAGTGTTCTAACCTTTATCATCTTTATAGTGTGAATGTTAGTAAATGTTTTTTTAAATATTTACATATTTATGTAGTAAGTATGCTTTAAAGTAAAAGCATAATTGACTAGATGCTTTTGTAGATAGATAATCTGAGATTCTGCATCACATACCTAGAGAAAGCCTGGTTGTTAACCTGTGTTGATTGTATTTTCTGTCCCCACTCCTATAAAATCTTCACCAAGACAGAGATCATTTGTTTTGTTCATAGCTGTATTTGCAGCACAAAGCAGGTGCTCAGTAAATGCTGTTGAAGGAATGGATAGTTAGTTGGCTAAGGATCACATGGAGGAGTAGCCATCACCTTGGTGTGGTGATGAGTTAGCAGAATTGCAGGTATAATCGTTGGGAAGGAGTGAGTAGTCTCTTAGGAGTCTACACTGAGTCTACAAATCCATAGAGATTTAAAATTTTTCCTTTAACACCTTGTATTCATTTTTTTTTTTTTTACTAATGAAAACATTAAAACATTTAAAAATTTTAAGTGCTGCTATACCCCAAATACTTTGATTTTTGGTATGTTGTTATTGATTTGTTTTGCTACTTTGGTGATAAAAATCAGATGTTCATCCCTGAATGGAGCATGGAGGGAGAATTCTTGTTTTCTAAAAATAGGGAAACAAAATCATACGGTAAGGATCGCTTCCCAGTGGCTATTATTTTTGAAGTCAGAAAATACCTTATTCTGACTGCCAGCCTAATTCCTTATTTATTTTACAACATAAAAAGTGCTTTCACATACGTAATTTTGTTTAATCTTAACAACACTGTGAAGAAGGTGTCTTTATTACTTTCAGATGAAGGAGCATCTAGGTTTTCATTGCCAGATGTTAAAGACCTTGTGTGACTTCAAGTGACTAGAGGTAGAGAGGATTGAGGGTATTAATCGCCTCTACCAATCCCTGCGCTCAGACCACCCTCGCTATCTGGGCACTCACTGTCCTAGTAGAGTGTGTTCAGGAGACAGCTGGATAATGAAGGGATTCAGACTGATGCTGTTAAGAAGGAATGAAAGTTCCTTAATCTGGGGTAGACTGAGGGAAAGAGGGATTGATGTATCCAGGCGTCAACACCAGGGTGAAAACTTTCACAGATTGCTGTGGGAGAAACCTTCTCCTGTTCAGTAGTTTTATCTAGACAACAGCTTGGCATTTAGAGGGAATTTAGACATGTGTTGGTTTTGACTGGTGCCTCATATTGCTAGCCCCATAGTGCTAAGGTGTCTGTATCTGAAAGCTTTTCAGTAGGTCTGAGGCATGCTCCAGGAATCTGTTAACTGACAAACAGTCCAGTTGGGGACCCCTGAACTTGAGCAGTTTAAGGTTCTCTTCCAATTCCAAGATCTTGTGCTTCTGGGATATTCCAGAACAAAGGCCATCTGAGCTATATTTCGCTCTTCTGAAATTGAGGTTGGTTTAGGGGAAGGAAAGTGATGTAAGCTGTGATGTTCACAAAACGTCTTCATAAGCTGCGGCCTTTCCCCCTCCTCAGCGTCTTCTGCATTAGCAAATGTGGACCTGGCTTTGGAGCAGGGTGTGGCACCTGCCTTGTTCCGGGCACTGCAGTCACCAGCCCTGGGCCTTCGAGGGCTGCAGCAGCAAAACGGGGACTGGTACCTCAAGCAGCTCCTGAGTGACAGACAGCACAAGAGACAGGTGAGGATCGTGGGTCAGGCTGGCAGGCATTCACATACAGCTGTTTGAATCTTGTGTTCTTGCTGAAACATATTTGTGGGATCTCTTTTCCCTATAGTTACAGTATAACCTATAGTTTTTAGCATAACTTTCTGCATCTTAATGTAGGTTTTTATAATATCCTCAGGTAAAATACAGATTGTCTTTAGCTTTTGTTTGCTTTTATAGCTGTAAACCTTTTTTTTTTAAGATTTTATTTATTCATGAGAGACACAAGCAGAGGGAGAAGCAGGCTTCCTGCAGGGAGCCTGATGCAGGTGGGACTCGATCTCAGGGCCCTGATCCCAGGGCCCCGGGATCACGCCTGAGCCAAAGGCAGACACTCAACCACTGAGCCACCCAGACGTCCCTGTAAACCCTCTTAAACATAAATACTACCTGCCCTCCAAACCTGACTACCCCTTCACTTGAAGCATCCTTTTTAACCCTCCAATGAAAAGCCCTGGGGGAAAACCTGAATCTCTCCTACATTCTTACTTCAGGAATTTCCTACATAAAAACACACATCACTAGTTTCCTCTGGCCAGCACTGGGAAAGTACTTAACTAATGTGCAGTAAGAGCAGACTGTGTAATTGTACTTAGTGGGGCTGGTAGAACAAACACAAATGGCTTTCTTTTTTGTCTGAACAAGGCCCATCAAGTGCACATTTTGCAGATTCCCAGTATCTATGGCCAAAGCAAACAGTATTAATGTGCTAATGAGGCTGTAAACATCTTATGTCAGTATTTTTTTTTAAGATTTTATTTATTTATTCATATTTTTTTATTTTTTTTATTTTTTTATTTTTTTTATATTTTTTTTATTTATTCATATTTATTCACACAGCTAGAGAGAGAGGCAGAGACACAGGCAGAGGGAGAAGCAGGCTCCATGCAGGGAGCCCGACGTGGGACTCGATCCCGGGTCTCCAGGCTCACGCCCCGGGCTGCAGGCGGCGCTAAACCGCTGCGCCACCGGGGCTGCCCTTACGTCAGTATTTTGATGCTTCTTACAAACTTTTTTTTTTTATGTGCTAGTATCTGGAAAGTCCTCTACCCCAGATTTGGTGAGGGCATTGGTTCCCACTAGGACTACCACTTTCTCTGATGCAGCCTGACACATCCACTTAGGGCCGAACTTTGTCCCTGTGACTGCTATTGAGATACAACTGTAAGGCCTGGAGGCATAGCCATGAGAATCTTTACATAAATGTTCTTTGCTTTTCTCAGGGTGGTCAGGCTGATCCCCTGCAGAAGGAGGAGCTCCAGTCTGGAGTGGATGCTGCAAACATTACTGCCCAACAGTATCAAAGAAGTAAGAGTCCTCTCCCTGAGATACTGTGTGGGGTTAATGTCGCTAGGGCATCTGAGGTCAGATCCTGTCACTTCTCACCCCCACCCCAAGCCTGCTAGCCACAATCGACCAGCAGGTGCCACTAGAGGTGCCCTACCCTAGTTTTAGAGTAGAACTGGAGTCAGTGTGGGCTTACTCTGGCTAGCAAGCACTTGGTCATTGGAGCAGAGTCTTAGGGCTTGATTGGTAAGATCTGGGTGGTGGCAGAGAGAGAAGGATGTTCCTAACCTGAGCAGGGAGGAAAGGAGGTGTGAGCAGAGGTGCCAAAGGTCAAAGATGTTTTGAAGCAACAGCGGTTAGAATACAATATTTGTAGATATTCGGGGTTGAGCTGTGTAAGATAAACCCTTGGAAAGATTGTGGCAGCTTAAGAAGCTGGTACTTGATTCGCCAGGCTACATGGGATGGGAGAGATGCTTTAGAAAGAGTCGCAGGATGAATTGGAGTGGAAAATAGCTTTATTGGGATATAGTTGGCATAGCCTGCAGTTCATCTTCATACAAAGAGGGAGGCTGTTTTTTTTAAAGATGAAAGTTCCACTTCAAACATCATGGCTTATAGTTTATCTGCAGAATAGAACTTTCTTCTGTGAAAACTGAATCTCTTTCCTCTCAGGGCTTCCCAAGCCAGCTGCATTTCTGACCTGTGTTCTGTGCAGGGTTGGCAGCTGTGGCGGCAATCAATGCTGCTATCCAGAAGGGTGTTGCTGAGAAGACTGTTCTGGAGCTCATGAATCCTGAGGCCCAGCTGCCCCAGGTGTATCCCTTTGCTGCTGATCTTTATCAGAAAGAGCTGGCTACCCTGCAGCAACAGAGTCCTGAAGTAAGTCAGCTGAACCTCTCCTGTTTGTGACCAAAATGGGGCAGAAGTGAACTCAACACCTACTTCTTGGTGTGCTTGGCAGAGCCTTTTTTAAAAAAACAAACAAACAAAAAAACAGAAACTTAGACTTCTTATGGCTTAACTGAAGTCCTGACCTCACTTGGTATCCCGGAATGTCCTCATCTTTTTTTTCCTCTCCTTTCTGTGCAGCATAGCCTCACCCATCCTGAGCTATCTGTTGCCGTGGAGATGTTGTCATCTGTGGCCCTAATCAACAGGGCACTGGAGTCAGGGGACATGAACACAGTGTGGAAACAGTTGAGCAGTTCTGTGACAGGCCTTACCAATATCGAAGAAGAAAACTGTCAGAGGTGGGTCCCCAGAGTGGTAGATGGAATCCATTGGACAGCTTTTACTCTGTTGGGTGTCCACACTCCTGTTTTCAGGCATTGTGACTTTAGTATGATGCTTTTTTCCCCCCTATTCTGATTCATTTTATTCTTTATTATGCTGGAGGATTTATAATAAATTACATATATCATGACATTCCACCCCTCAATATGTAAGTATGCTTATCTAAAACAGTGAGGATATTTATTAGGTAGCCAAAATAGTACAATCTCATAGTACAAACCCTGGCAAAATCAATAGTTCTTCTTTAATATGTGCAGACCCTAGTCCATTTTCATACTTCTTCACTAGTTTCGAAACTGTCCTTTTCACCTGATTTCTTCAAACCAGGGTCCAGTGCAGGACTATGTGTTACACCTGGCTATTGTACCCTTTAGGTATCTCTTAATCTAGCATTGTTCCTTTCTTCATGATATTGACTTGTTAAAGAGATAGGACCAGTTGTTCTAAAATGTTCCATCTTCTGGTTCTGGTTGCTTCCTGAGATTTGGCTTATTTTTGTAAATTAGAAATTAGGTGTAAAGGCTTGTCAAGATCAAGTCAGCATTTTTGGTGTTGTGTATTTCATATTTTCTCATAACTAGAGGCATATGAAATTGACTTGTGTCACCATTAAAGATACTAAGATTGATTCTTGAATCCGGGAGAAAGCTTATCCCTCTTATGTGTATTTATGTTTTTCCCTTAGCATAAACTTTTTTTGCACCTTTGTACCATCAAAGTGTCCAGTTCCCCATTACCCATACATAATATCTAAAAAAAAAAAATTTTTTTTTATTTATGATAGTCACACAGAGAGAGAGAGAGAGAGAGAGAGAGAGGCAGAGACATAGGCAGAGGGAGAAGCAGGCTCCATGTACTGGGAGCCCGACGTGGGATTCGATCCCGGGTCTCCAGGATCAT
Source organism: Canis lupus familiaris (assembly GCF_011100685.1). NCBI lineage: Eukaryota > Metazoa > Chordata > Mammalia > Carnivora > Canidae > Canis > Canis lupus. Next base: position 54,215,628 of record NC_049224.1, on the reverse strand, counting down.
GCCCTGGGCCAAAGGCAGGCGCTAAACCGCTGCGCCACCCAGGGATCCCCATACCTAATATTTTTAACCCAAGTTGATAATCCTTGTCTAAATCAATACTTTGCATGAATGAATGACTGAATTTCAATTGCATTTATATTCCAGAAAAATTGGAGGTAATAATAAAATACTTAATGCTGTTTGAAAACAACAAAAAAGAAAAAGACAAAAAAAAAAAAATCAATACTTTTCAGTAAGATTTGCTTAATGATTTTTTTTTTAAAGATTTTATTGTATTTCATTATCTTCTTTGTTGGGGGAATGGGGTAGGTATCTTGATGAACTGATGAAACTGAAAACTCAGGCACATGCAGAAAATAATGAATTTATTACATGGAATGACATCCAAGCTTGTGTGGACCATGTAAATCTGGTGGTGCAGGAGGAACATGAGAGTGAGTAATCTACTTAACCATCCCCTCAGATAGTGAAACTGTTAAAGGTACTGTGATTCCATAAACTGGCTCTAAACATTACTCCCAGAAAGATTCTTGAAAATTTGTGTGTGTGTGTGTGTGTCACAAAAAGCTGAGGTTGGATATTGTTTTTGAAACATCAGGCAACTGCTACAATTAGATATGTATGTAATAAGGACTAACATTTTCAGGAGATAACTTGAACACGATCTGTTATTTTTAAATGTTTTATAACAAGTAGTTATAACACCACCTGGATTTAGGTCATCTTGCATGGGTATAGTGCTCAGTCTTCCATAAGACTCCTCCCATAAGACTCCTCTCATTGGAGACACTAACCACAAGCTTTAAGGAGTTCCCAGGTCACTACACTTCTGAACAATTGGCTATAAATTCAGAATTTCCTTCAACACTCCCCTCAGATTCAATAATTTGCTAGAGTGACTTAAAGAACTCAGGAAATGCTATATTTATGAAGAATATAGTTTTATTAGAAAGGATACAAATCAGGACTGGCCAAAAGAGAAGACCTAGAGGGTGATCCCAAATATAGTGAGGTCCCAAAGACCAAGCTTATGTGTCCTCAGGATGTGTACCCCAACCAGCTCTCCTGAGATTTGGGTCACCAGAGATTTTAAAGAGGCTTCATTACCTGTGAGGAATTGATTGTTGGCCATGTAATTGAACTCCGTTTCCTATCTACCTCTTCTCCCTGGAGATAGGTAGGGTTGGCTGATATCACAATATCATGTTGCTCAAACCCCCAGAATTCTGATCATATGCTTGGTCTTTCCAGCATGATCAGACCCCATCCTGAGACTACCCAGGGGCCCATCTGGGTGGCATATATTCAGGTGTGGTCCTAGAAGCCATGCCTGAATAATCGGATAATAAACAGATAATCAAATTATTTAGGAAATTCTAATGGGGGTTAGAGGCTCCTTCCCAAGAACTGGGGTCAAAAGTTAGCCACATCTTTATTATACCACAGTCTTTACAAAAATAGCACAGCTGCCTGGGATACTTGGGGAGTGACATTTCTAGTTTTAGTTTGTATTTCCTGTGAGAAATATCCATTGATTTAGCAAGAAGAGCCTTGCCTCAGGGTGGGGAGCCCTGGGGTTGGATCTGCTGTTGTCCAGTTGTTTGAAGTGGGATCTCGAAGAAGAAATTTCTAAGCCTAATCTTTTCTTATATAAAAATGTTTAATCAGGGATCCCTGGGTGGCGCAGCGGTTTGGCGCCTGCCTTTGGCCCAGGGCGCGATCCTGGAGACCCGGGATCGAATCCCACATCGGGCTCCCGGTGCATGGAGCCTGCTTCTCCCTCTGCCTGTGTCTCTGCCTCTCTCTCTCTCTGTGACTATCATAAATTAAATTAAAAAAAAAAAAATTAAAAAAAAAAGTTTAATCAGGTGACTTTTTATGATCCCTTAAACTCTTTTTTGTGAATAAAAAGAGTTTTTTTTTGTTTAAAGATTTTATTTATTTATGATAATCACAGAGAGAGAGAGAGAGAGGCAGAGACACAGGCAGAGGGAGAAGCAGGCTCCATGCACCGGGAGCCCGATGTGGGATTCGATCCCGGGTCTCTAGGATCGCGCCCTGGGCCAAAGGCAGGCGCCAAACTGCTGCGCCACCCAGGGATCCCTAAAAAGTGGTTTTGATTACACATTGTGATGTACTTGAAAGCTATACTATTAAAACCAGTTTCATCAAAATTCTCTTTATTTTTCCATTAGGACAATTAAAAATAAAACCAAATACTTGAGGTTTCAATGGAAATATGTATACTAGGGTGTTTATTTTAAATGAAACAAACACTAAAGTTAAAAAAAAATTTAAACGCTGCTTAATATTATAGGTGGCAAATTATAATTTGAATCATGGTAATGCTTGGGTGGATTTATGATTCCTTAGCATGTTTAAAGATTTATTTATATAATTTCCTAATTTAAAAAGTAACCTTTTGTCCCTTCATATTTAGGGATTTTAGCCATTGGTTTAATTAATGAAGCCCTGGATGAAGGTGATGCCCAAAAGACTCTACAGGCTCTGCAGATTCCTGCAGCCAAACTTGAGGGAGTCCTTACAGAAGTGGCCCAGCATTACCAAGACACACTGATCAGAGCAAAGAGAGAGAAAGCCCAGGTGAGTGGCAGTGAAATTGTTCCTTTCTGTGCAAAGAACTTCATCCCTCCTAAAACTAAGATAGAGGTAGGGATGTTTTCTAGGCACCTTTGAATTCACAGCCTTGGAGGGATATGAGATGTCACAGTACACATTTGGGGTTGTTTTGTGGTTTTCTGTTGTTATTATTACAGACAAATCTCTTTTTTTTTAAGAGAGGGAGGAGGGGTGAGGGGCAGAGGGAGAGAGAGAATTTTAAGCTGGTTTAACACCCAGCATGGAGCCCCACTAGGGGCTCGATCTCATAATCCTGAGATGACCTGAGCCAAAATCAAGAGTCATACACTAAACTGAGTCACCCAGGTGTCCCTTTCTTGTGTCTCTTTAAATAAAATTGTGTTGAAGTATAAGGTCCAAAGAATGAATGTCATGTAAGTATACAGTTGTATAAATATACCTGTGTAATTGGTGCTCAGATTATTTTTTTTTTAAAGATTTTATTTATTTATTCATGAGAGACACAGAGAGAGAGAGAGGCAGAGACATAGGCAGAGGGCAAAGCAGGCTCCATGCAGGAAGCCCGATGGGAGACTTGATCTTGGGACTCTGGGGTTACGCCCTGAACCAAAGGCAGATGTTCAACCACTGAGCCATCCAGGTGTCCCAGTGCTCAGATTATGAAAAGCTTAACTGCCCCATCCCTTCTGCCCTCATCCATCCTTACTCCCTCACCTGCTGGTAATCACTATTCTGATTTTTAACACCACGGTTGAATTTTTTTTTTTTTGGCCTGTTTTTGAATTGTATTTGAACTGTATATAAATACATACAGTATGTATTCTTGTATCTGGCTTCTTTTGCCCAATATAATGTTAGTAAAATTCATTTGTGTGATTGCAAGAAGCAATATTTATTCTTTCTTGTTGTATACTATTCTACTCTGTGGTTATATATTCTGTCTGTGGTAAAGTTTGGTTTGTTTCCTACTTTTTGGCTATTGCAAGTTGTACTTCTATGAATATTTTAGTATACGTCTCTTGGCAAATATATCATTTCTACTGGGTGTACATTTAGAAGTAGAATTTATGGGTCATAGGGAAGCACATGTGTTAAGCTTTAGTAGATAATGCCTTTTTTATTTTTATTTATTTTTTTAAGATTTTATATATTTATTCATGAGAGACAGAGAGAGAGAGAGGCAGAGACATAGGCAGAGGGAGAAGCAGGCTCCTTGCAGGGATCCTGATGTGGGACTCGATCCTGGATCACGCCCTGAGCTGAAGGCAGACGCTCAACTGCTGAGCCACCCAGGCGTCCCAAGAACATAGAAATTTTTGTAGGTGATTGTAACACAAACATATCTTTTAAAAAGTTTACCTCTCAGCTAGTTTGTTGAGGAAATGGACAAGATTTATACCTTCTTTTTTTTTTTCCATATTGCTGAGTAGGAAGTTGCTTTTTTGTAGTAGGCCCTCAGATATTAGTTTACATGATTAAGGCATAATTAATTCTGCTTTTCTAATTGTGACTGATCTTCTTTTAGGTTCTTCCTAACTAATACCAATTAGTTGTTGGAAGGACAATACCTTTTCTCACTTAGAGGGTCCCTACAGTAAGGTTCTGGTAGCAAGCAGAAGAACTAAAAGAAAAAATTTTTTTTAAATTTTATTTTTAAGTAATCTCTACATCCATTGTGGGGCTTTAGCTCACAACCCTGAGATTAAGAGTCACTCTACTGACAGGGCCAACCAAATGCCCCCTAAAAGAAGTTCTTAACTTAGGGGATCAGATTCTTTCTGGGAAGCCATAGGTGGTAGAAAAACACCCGGTTTTTTGTGTTATTGGAGCTTTTGTACACTCACACCTTTGCAGGCTCTTTAAGTTTGGGTTGGGATAGAAGAGTTGTGGGTAATACTATAATATTGATAAGTTCCCTTTGATTCCATTGTCAGGAAAGTAGTTGGCATTACCATGTCCTAATCATATAAATATAACAAGTACCAGGTTTCATTTAAGAGGCACATGATTGTGCTGAATGTCAGGGATCTGATACACAACTCCTTTTGTGTAGTTAGGAAACTGAGAACAGGCGATAACTGATTTCATTTAATTGGGTGAGAAGCAGTTGGCTGTATGGAAGTTGTAAATGGAATTCTTTGTCTTTGATATTAATTTTGGATCATTTGCATCAAGAGCTTCCCAAAGTTGGCCGATTTTTTACAACATTTGAAAAGTTATTTTTAAAATACAGATTCCTAAGCTTTAACTGTATTCCTGCTGATTCAGAATCTCTAGCCTGGGGCCTGGCTGCAGTGGTTTTTGAAAAGCCAGTTGTGTTGGCATTTGTTTTTGCTACCATATAAGTCCAGAAAGAATCTTATATCTGACTGAGAGGGGAGTGGGGTTTGGGAGAATAAGCTAGGTCTGGTTCCCTAAAAAAGGAAAACTCTAAAAAAGGGAAGTCGTTGGAGGATATAACTTATACCTGTTCTCACTCATGCTGTAAGCCTGACTGCTCCTTTTGTTTGGGTCATGGCAGTTAAAGTTTTAGAGGATGTGACTAGAGTTTGAAGCATTTCCTTTTGCTGGGGAATAACTTTCAGAGTTCATCAAAGGAGGAGAAAGGGGGGAGTTAGAGGAAAATGTGCTTAATATTGCCAGGCTCGTCAGCTTAGACTGCATATTTGGTAGAATTGGCTTTTTTAGGCCTCAGCCTAGTTTCTCTGAGCCATTTTGGGAGTGGTTTTAAAAATAATCATCGGAGTTCTAAATTTAACAAGTGAAAGATCTTAATTTAAGTTTGGTCTGTAGTTTTCTTGTGATATCTTTGTGTCTAGTTTTGGTATCAGGGTAATACTGGTCTCACAGAATGAACCGGGAAGTGTTACTTCCTCTTCTAGGTTTAAGAAGAGTTTCTAAAGGACTCATGTCGATTCGTCTTTAAACATTTGCTAGAAGTCACCAGTGAAGCCATATGGTCCTGTTTTTTGGGTTTTCTTTTGTTTTTTGCAGAATGCATGTTTGATTATTAATTCCATGTCTTTATTTGTTATAAGTTTATTCAGATTTTCTTCAAGTATTCTTTATTCCTCCTCCCTTTCTTGTTGCCTTCTGGGAATTCCATTATGCCTATATTGGTATTATTAATGGTGCCCACAGGTTTCTGAGGCTTGGTTCATTTTTCCTCATTCTTTCTTCATACTGGATTTTTTTTTTTTAAGATTTTATTTATTTATTCATGAGAGACACAGAGAGAGAGAGAGAGAGAGAGAGAGAGAGGCAGAGACCTAGGCAGAGGGTGAACCAGGCTCCATGCAGGGAGCCCGATGTGGGACTCGATCCCAGGACTTCAGGACCATGCCCTGGGCTGAGGGCAGGCGCTAAACCGCTGAACCACCCAGGGATCCCCTTCATACTGGATATTGTGCCTCAGACTGTATAATTTAAATTGAACTATCTTCAAGTTTGCTGGTTCTTTTCTTTTGCATGCTTAAATCTGCTGTGTCCCTCTAGTGAATTTTTCATTTCAGTTATTATACTTTTCAAGTCCAGAATTTCATTTGGCTCTTTTTAAAAAAAATAATTTGTCTCTTGATATTCTCAGGTCAAGTATCCTCCTTATACTTTAAGTTCTTCAGACATAGTTTTCTTGAATTCTTTGAACATATTTAAAATAGCTATTTTGTCTTTGTTTCCTTTTTTTCCTATTTGAATCATGCTTTCTTGTTTCCTTTTTTTTTCCTATTTTGATAGTTTTATAGAATTTTCTTTTTTTCTTTTTTATTCCTTTAAAAATTTTAATTCCAGTATAATTTAACAGAGTGCTACATTAGTTTCAGGTGTACAAGGTAGTGATTCAACAATTTTGTACATTAGTCCTCATCATGATAAGTGATCTTTAATTCCCGTTACCTATTTTCCCCATCCCATAGTCACCTCCCTTCTAGTAACCATCAGTTTGTTCTCCATAATTAAGAGTGTGTTTTTTGGTTTGTGTCTCTTTTTCCCTTTACTCATTTGCTTTGTTTCTTAAATTCGACATATGAGTGAAATCATATGATATATGTCTCTGACTAGCTTATTTTGCTTAGCATTATGCTCTCTAGCTTCATCCATATTGTTGCAAATGGCAAGATTTCATTCTTTTATATGGCTGAATAGTATTTCATTATGTATATATACACCATATCTTCCTTATCCATTCATCTGTTAATGGACACTTGGGCTGCTTCCATAATTTGGCTATTATAAATAATGCTGCAATAAACATAAAGGTGCATATATCTTTTCAAATTAGTATTTTGTATTCTTTGGGTATATTCCTAATATGAAATTACTGGATCATATGGTAGTTCTATTTTAAAATTTTCCTCCTTCAGGGGATCCCTGGGTGGCTCAGCGGTTTAGCACCTGCCCTTTGGCCCAGGGCGTGATCCTGGAGTCCTGGGATCGAGTCCTGTGTCGGGCTCCCGGCATGGAACTTGCTTCTCCCTCCTCCTGTGTCTCTGCCTCTCTCTCTCTCTCTCTCTCTCTCGCTCTCTCTATGTCTATCATAAATAAATTAAATAAATCTTTAAAAAATAATAATAAAATAAAATTTTCCCCCTTCAAACAAATGATCTCACATATTTGTTACTGAATCAACCTACTCATGCAGAAGCATAGTAACAGGAACCATTTTCCCAATAAAACACGTCTATTGTTCAGGTAGTAGTGATGGTCACAGAGTGATAGGATACAAACATGTGACCTTCAGGCAGCATAAATATGTGTGCCATCTCATGTGCGATCCCTTATAGACCCAGCGTGGTTCTTTTCCAGTCTCTTGGAGTTGTGCCTGCTTTTATTACCAATTTTCATGCATATCCACTGGGTAATGTAACAATTCTTTTGCTGCTTGGCCAGGAGTCGCTTGATCCTGAAACTCTTGTGGGAAGACATGGCGAGGAATGGTCAACTGCACATACCATGATGGGGGAGAAAAGGAGTTATTTTTAATATTTTGAGGGACCTATATACAGTGTTCTGCAGTAGCTGTACCAGTTTGCATTCCCATCAACAGTGCATCAGGGTTCCTTTTTCTTCACATCCTTGCCAACACTTGTTTCTTGTGGTTTTGATTTTTAGCCATTTGGACAGGTGAGAGTTGATATCTCATTGTGGTTTTGATTTGCATTTCCCTGATGGTTAGTGATGTTGTCATCTTTTCTTGTGTCTGTTAGCCATCTGCATGTTTTTGGAGAAATGTCTCTTCATGTTTTCTGCCCATTTTTAATTGGATTATTTGGTTTTTGGGTATTGAAATGTACAAGTTCTTGATATATTTTGGTTACTAATCCCTTATCAGAAATGTCATCTGCAAATATTTTCTCCTATTCAGTAGGATGTCTTTTAGTTTTGTTGATTGTTTCCTTTGCTTTGCTGACGCTTTTTATTTTTATGTAGTCCTTATAGTTTATTTTTACTTTGGTTTCCCTTGCCTCAGGAGACATATCTAGAAAAATGTTGCTATGATCAATATCAGAGAAATTACTCCCTGGGCTCTCTTTTAAGATTTTGTGTTTTTAGGCCTCACGTTTAGGTCTGTAATCCATTTTGAGTTTATTTTTGTGCATGGTGTAAGAAAGCTGTCCAGTTTCATTCTTTTGCATGTAGCTGACCAATTTTCCCAACACCATTTGTTGAAGAGACTTTTTCCATTGCATATTCTTCTCTCTCTTGTTGAAGATTGTGTAATCACCAGTTTATTTCTGGGCCGTTTTGTTCCATTGATCTATGTGTCTGTTTCTGTGCCAGTACCATGCTCTTTTGATTTCAGTAGCTTTGTAGTATAACTTGAAGTCTGGGGTTGTGATATCTTTAGTTTTGTTTTTCTTTTTCAAGATTGCTTTGGCTATTCTAGGTTTTGTGGTTCCATACAGATTTTAGGATTGTATTAGTTTTGTGAAAAAATGCTTTTGGCATTTTGATGGAGATTGCATTAAATCTATAGGTTGCTTTGGGTAGTGTGGATATTTTAACAGTATTTCTTTCTCCTAATCCATGAGCATGGAATGTCTTTCCATTTGTTTGTGTCATCTTCAATTTCTTTCATCAGTGTTTTTTAGTTTTCAGAATTCAGGTCTTTTACCTCCTTGGTTAAGTTTATTCCTGTGGTTTTTATTATTTGGGGGGCAATTGTAAATAGGATTGTTTTCTTGAGTTCTCTTTCTACTGCTTCATTATTAACTATAGAAATACAACAAATTTCTGTATGTTGATCTTGTATTCTACAACATTGCTGAATTCATTTATCAGTTCTAATAGTATTTTGGTGGAATCTTTATGGTTTTCTGTATATGATATCATGTCATCTGCAATAATGAAAGTTTTACTTCTTCCTTACCAATTTGCATGCCTTTTTATTTCTTGTCTGGTTGCTGTGGTTAGGACTTCTAGTACTATATTGAATAACAGTGGTGAGAGTGGACATTCTTTGTCTTGTTCCTGACCTTAGGAGAAAAGTTCTCAGTTTTTCACCATTGAGCATTATATTAGCTGAGGGTGTCTTACATATGGCCTTTATTATATTGAGGTGTATTTCCTCTAAACCTATATTGTTGAGGGTTTTTATCATGAATGGATGTGTACTTGGTCAAATCATTTTTTCTTATTTCTTCACATGTCTTATAATTTGTTGTTGAAAAGTAGACATTTTAATAATAGGGCAACTCTGGAAGCCAGAGTCTACCCCCTTTTCAGGGTTATCTTTGTTACTGTTGTTTGTGACTTTCAGTTCTGTTAGGTCCTGTGTGGCCACTAAAGCCTCTGCTTGATTAGCTAGAGGTCAGTTAATGGTCAGGCAGAGTATTTTTATTTTTATTTATTTATTTATTTATTTATTTTTAATATTTTATTCATTTATTCATGAGAGACACAGAGAAGGGCGGGGAAGGCAGAGGGAGAAGCAGGCTCCATGTAGGGAGCCCGATGTGGGATTTGATCGCAGGACCCCAGGATCACGCCCTGGCTGAAGGCTGAAGGCAGATGCTCAACCGCTGAACCACCTGGGCATCCCTATTTATTCTTTATAAGATTTTATTTATTAATAATTAGAGAGTGGGAGCGGAGAGGGAGGACAAGCAAACTCTGGGCTGAGTGTGGACCCCGGCACAGGGCTTAATCCCATGACCCCAAGATCATGAGCTGGGCAGAAACAAAGAGTTGGACATTTAACCAGCTGAGCCCCCCAGGCATCTCAAGGCCGAGTATTTTTAAGTGCTTAGAAGCAGTAAAGCTCCGGCCTTTGCTGAGTGGCAGTGTGCATGTTGGGACACACCGTTAACACTCAGCCAGGCAGTTTACAGTTTTGCCTTAGCCCTCGTTTCATGTTTGCCCAGAATCTCAAGGTCAGCCAGAGGTGAGCCCTTACAGTCTTGCCAGATCTTTTTTGAGCATGTGCACAGTGCACATGTGGATTATGGCCTCCTGGATTCCCATCTCAGGAATATGTCAGAGGCTTTTGAAGCTCTCCATGGACAGCTCATTCTTAAACTTTTTCTTTTTAAGCTTTTTAGTTGACCTATTATTTGCTTAATTTTTTATCTGCTACTATAGACATCTGTGGTATTAAACAAGTGCCTCCTATTGTTTTTGGTAAATTGCCCTGGAGAAAAGGCTATTTGCACTGGGCAAGTTCTTTTTTTTTTTTTTTTCCCCTGCCCCCCCCACACTGGGCAAGTTCTAAGTCAGCTCTGAAGATAGCCTTCAGAGGCCGTGCTGTGGCCTTCTAGGGATCTACCTAATAAGTCAGCTCATGATAGTTCTCTGGGAATAGATGGGGCTCTGAAGGAGAAGCATGTGTGAGGATAGGGGGGGTGGGTGGGTGTGGTTGTGGGTGGTGAGGGGAGACATAGGAGTGGGGCCATTTAAAGTGCCACAAAGTGCTCGCTTCGGCAGCACATATACTAAAATTGGAATGATACAGAGAAGATTCGCATGGCCCCTGCGCAAGGATGACACGCAAATTCGTGAAGCGTTCCATATTTTTTAAAAAAGAAAAAAAATAAATAAAGTGCCACAAAGCTCACAGTTGTTACTGCGATTCAACAGCTTTTCTTGGATAAACTTTCTTCTTGCTGCAAGCCTTCGGTTAATTGCTGTAGTTTTGGAAAAGTTGATGATTTTTGCTAGGGTTTGGTTGCTTTTAGGTAGGAGAGGATTTTCAGAGGTCCTTACTCTACTTTCATTGATAGTCACTTCTCTCTTCATTTAAGTTTAGTGTTTTTGGAATTCTTGCTAAAAGTAGATTACTACTCATTGGGTAGTAATAGCTGAATGCCAAGACATGGATATCAGGGATTCTCAAGGAACCCATTTTATAATTGTAATTATGGACTCTGTTCAGAATCTCTGTTCTGCTCCCATACCCTATAGTATGCGTATACACAGACATACTATACTAGTATGCTTGTAGCTAAAAATAAGCTGATATGCACTGGTGCAACTGTAACAGTTATTGGAATATTGAAATACTTTTGTTTGGTACACTGCTGCTGTCCCAACCCAGCCACATGTGTACCACACCCAATTTTTGCTCTTTCCCTGAACTTTCACTGTGCAGTAACTAAAGGATTAATATACCTAATCTAGCAAGCCATAGAACTCTGCTCCATTCTGATTATTCAGTGCTTATGTTGTATAGTTGATGCATATGTTATATAGATTCAGATTCATGTATGTGTGTGTTTACATATGTATATAGTATGTTGACATAGTTTATATATGTTTGTAGTTTATAGTATATGGCATGGTATGCATGTTTGATATATAATATTACATGTATTACATATATGTATACACAATATTCTGCAACATAGATTTTGTTTATCATCACACATGCAAATCATGCTACATATAACAGGAGAGACTTCTAAGGAAGTTTTAAGGAGTAAGAAGTACCCTTTAGAGGTGTGCGAGTTTGGCCTTTACACATATACACATACGTATATAATAGCCATTCTTTTGCCCCTTCTCCCTTTCTTTTCCCTGTATTTTGTGGCTTCTCTACCTTTTTTACCTGTAGTCATTGCCCACTTTTTTGGATTCTTATTTCTGGTTTCTCTCTCTTTATGTCTTCTGAAATGGAGCCAGTGTGCTAAGCTTTAGTGTTGTTAGGAGGCAGTATTTCAGAGTATTTTATATAGCATTTTCACTTTAAATCTTTTTTATCTCAGTATTTCTTCACAATGTCTAGCCCAGAGTTTTAACTCTCTGCTCAATGATTTGTATTAACCTTGGGTGATCTCTTTAGAGTGTGCAGGAGGATCTGGGGCTTTTGTCGTCTTATTGGATCTGATTGGAGCTGAGAGAACTTGTTCTTTCCTTATACTGGAATGAAGTGATTTGTGTCGTCTTTCCTCCTGCCTGGTGAGAGGTATTGCTATATCATTTTTCCCTGACACACTTGAGACACCCATCTATTCTCTTTCTCTTGCCTTCCATACTGTAGCTCTGTTACCTGTTTCTTAGAGGTGTATGCATGGAAGTTTTTATTTTAATTGCTTTGCTTTAGTTTGCCTGGGGCAGAGAAGGCACAACTCTGAATGGTCAGAATTCTTGGTAAGCTGTGCCTTTCTCTGAATGCAAGGAGCATTGTGCCAAACCTCCCAGCTCTGTGTATGGCAGATTCTGCTCAGAGTTATCTGATGTGTGGTCAACTTAAAAGTGAACCCATAAGAGTGTAGTTCTGTGGAAATATTTCTGTTATATTTGAGAGGGTTTTGAGGCTACCTTCTGTTGAAGACTGCACCTCCTCCAGCACTCTAGCATATGATTTCTCAGTTCAAGTTATCACAAACCTGTAGCTGACTCATCGCACTGTGTCACATTGAAACTATTGCATTGCATTTCCAGTATTTAGTCATGTGATTTTAGGGGGGTTGTGTGTGGCCATTTTCTGTTTTCATTAATAGAAAGTGACTAGTGGTAGGAACATACTAACTTCTGCAGCTCTTAGGTGATTTGTTCTTGCATTCTATTTGTCTGTACTCCTCTTTCCCAACAGTCAGTTTCTTAAAATTGGGACAGTGCTTCTTAGGATTCTAAGCCCAGCACTTACCATAATTTACTTAAATGATCTTCCTTCCTTCCTTCCTTCCTTCCTTCCTTCCTTCCTTCCTTCCTTCCTTCCTTCCTCCCTCCCTCCCTCCCTCCCTCCCTCCCTCCCTCCCTCCCTCCCTCCCTCCCTCCCTCCCTCCCTCCCTCCCTTCCTTCCTTCCTTCCTTCCCTCTCTCTCTTTCTTTCTTCTTTTTTTTTTCTTTTTAAAGATTTTATTTATTTATTCATGAGAGAGAGAGAGAAAGGCAGCGACATAGACAGAGGGAGAAGCAGGCTCCATGCAGGGAGCCCGACATGGGACTCCATCTGGGGTCTCCAGGATTAGGCCCTGGGTTGAAGGTGGCACTAAACCGCTGAGCCACCTGGGCTGCCCCTTAAATGATCTTTTTCTCTAAACCTCTGCATTTGAAAGGAATAAATCAGTGCTTTCAATGTTTGTTGCCTGCTGTTGGCCTTATCCTGTCACCAATTTGCTTTATAAATTGCAGGAATTTGAGACTGTTTGGCCCTGCTGAGTAAAACACTGTGTCTCCCTCCACTATAATGTGGGAAGATAGTGAAGCCTTCTCTGAGCTTTAGTGACTTTGGCTGTTGGGCCCCATGAGGGCAGTGAAAGGTCCACTTTGCTTTGAAGCCCAGACCCTGCTTCATCTGGCATCGTAGTTATGGTTCCTGCCCACAGTTATCTCATTGGTGCCTTGGCAGATTATATTTTCACCAAGCAGTCCAAATGGACTTGTGATCTGCCATTTACCCCATTTGCTATTAGCTCAAGCCTGAGAAGCAGTTAATTTTGTTGGATCTGCCAGGATCATCTCCAAAATGACTCTGAGCCTGGTCACTTCAAACCTGAGGTGCTTCCCTTCCTGTGGAGAAGGCTGATGTGTTAATCTACTGGATGAGTGCTTTCTATACAGACTTGGAAATATTAGCAAACAGGACCCTGTTGGAGATAGTTGAAACTTCTTCTTTTTTTTTTTTTAAGATTTTATTTATCCATGAGACACACACACACAGAGGCAGAGACACAGGCAGAGGGAGAAGCAGGCTCCATGCAGGGAGCCCGACATGAGACTCTATCTAGGGTCTCCAGGATCATGCCCTGGGCTGAAGGTGGTGCTAAACCCCTAAGCCACCCAGGCTGCCCGATAGTTGAAACTTCTATAACCTCAGTACGACCATTGAAATCTAAGTTGGTATCAGAAGTTTCCATTTCTGATTCTCATGCTGAGATTAGGAGTATTGATTGTGCTGCCTGTACCCGCGCAGCAGTGAGTACCCAGGGCAAACCCTTGAGCTACTTACCCAAATCAGAGAATGGTAGGTAGTCTTGGAAACTGGAAGATATTAGAGAAGGATATTTCTGCCAATCTAGTTCTGTTTAAAATGCCTCCCAGAGCAAATGATTGCCAATAAGCTACTTATAAAACAAAACAAAAACAAAAAAACGTTGGGGGCCCCTGTGTGGTTCAGTCAGTTAAGCACAGACTCGATTTTGGATCAGGTCATGATCTCAGGGTCATGAGATTGAGCCCTGTATCAGGCTCCATGCTGAGTGAGGAGCCTGCCTAAGATGTTCCCTCTCCCTTTGCACCTCCCTACCATCCAGCTCGTGCACTTTGTCTCAAAAAAAAGTCAAAGACATTTAGAAAGAGGGAAACTAAGCACCACTTCTATTTCATTTGTGTGTCTCCAATATTCAAGTCAGACTGCACTATGGCCCTGTGAGGCTTTTGTTGTCCATGCTGAGGAAACTAATCACCGTTAATTATATTTTTGTGTGGATTATGTGTTTTTAAGTTTCCAACAACTGATTTAACGTTCACGTTTTAGAATTTAAACTGAGGATATGGAGCATTGCCTGTAATGACACCTGGCTTTACCTCTGATAAAGTCTGATGGTCTAAAAAACAGTAATCATAGAGAATATTAACTTCCTTTCAGTTTTGTTGGCAAAGAGGGCTTTCTACAAAATACTACATATTCATATTCATAGCATGGCCCTAGTCACATTAATGCAGTCCTTAGGCCCCTTCCCTTTTTGGTCCTTTTGCTACTGCTAGTTGCTCTTGACCTCCTGAACCACTTGCCTCCGTCTTCATGTGCCCCTCACCTGCATCTGAGGCATGTCTCCTTGCATCTTTTACCAGTTTTTTGATGCCCAGCGTCTTCCTGTTGACTATTTGATGTGTCCTGTGTTTTTGAAACTTATTCTACATCTGAGTGGGCCTCAGAAGCCACCTTGATCACTTGTACATGATTGTAATGTTGTTTTGCTTTTTAATGGTGTGTAGGAAACACAGGACGAGTCAGCTGTGTTGTGGTTGGATGAAATTCAAGGTGGAATCTGGCAGTCCAACAAAGATACCCAGGAAGCACAGAAGTGTATGTATCACTTGCTTGTTTCTGTTTCTGTGGAGGGGGTGGGGGGGTTGGTGCCATGTTCCCCATCTCAGTATTGAGTTTGATAGAGGGATGGAGTGGGGGCAGGGGGGCGAACAGATTGTGAAGATGTGTGTGCTTTAGACACTTTCTGAACTATTCTGGTGATAATTCTCTTCTGAGACAGTTGCCCTAGGAATCTATGCCATTAATGAGGCAGTGGAGAGTGGTGATGTTGCCAAGACACTGAGTGCCCTTCGTTCTCCTGATGTCGGCTTATATGGAGTCATCCCTGAATGTGGTGAAACTTACCAGAGTGACCTTGCTGAAGCTAAGAAGAAAAAACTGGCAGCAGGTGAGTTATGGGGAAATATGTACCTGCGTTGAAAAGAAGAGCTTGAATCTATGAGGGGACAGCTGTAGGGAAAGATACTTTAGTGTAGAAGCACAGTATTTAGGCTTATTTTAAAGCCCCTAAGGAGATAATACCCCTATTTATATATATATATGTATATATATATATAATATTTTTTTTCTCACCTCCCCACCTCCTTGAGGGCAGCTGTGTTAAAAAAGGTCAATTTTCTGAAAAGACAAGAAGGATCCAAATATTTGACTCTTTATCTTTCATAGGGCGTCATTAATTCTGATTGCCTAAGTCTATAGATAGTTAAAAGTCATTTATCTGCAGAAAGAGGGGAATAGAGATAAAATTTTTCATCCTATTGCATGGCTTTTTTGTATTAACTGGAGAAGCTGAATGTTTGCAGATCTTTTAATCAGAATAGTTTTCTGACACACAAGGTCTTAGATGCAGGCTTTGGAAGGAACAAAGTCAAGGTTAGTTCCACAATTGGATTTCATGTTTCCTTTTTATAACAGAAATGAGTGAACTAAATGAGACATGACAAAGCCATGATTTTAGAGGGACTTAGGATGCCTCTTTACTCTTAGAGATGCAAGGAACAGGCTTTTGGAATGGTTCTATTTAAAGTGTTAACCCTGGCCAGAATAATCCTGCAGTGTTAGATATATGAGTGTGGGAAGTGTGGTCCTGGGTTTCTTTTATCTTTCCTTTATTTTCTGTCAGGAGATAATAACAGCAAGTGGGTGAAGCACTGGGTTAAAGGTGGATACTATTACTATCACAATCTGGAGACCCAGGAAGGAGGATGGGAGGAACCCTCGGACTTTGTGCAGAATTCAATGCAGCTTTCTCGGGAGGAGATCCAGGTAGGTCCCATTTTCTCATGAGAGCAGAGCTGAGAGAATGTGTTCTAGAGCGAATATTAGTGAAGAGGACAGGGGCTATGGTTAGAAGCCTTAGACTAAAATGAAGGCTATGTAATGAACTATGTGGACTAGCTTTTTTCCTAGTGTTTGGGGAATGACTAGGGCCTAAGTTAGTAAAGCATCAGAACTGTAAGATGAAGTCAGGTAAATTGTGTGCTCATTAAAGAAAATTTAGATCAGGAAAAAGGCAAAATGAAAAGTTGTTCTGACTCCTTGTTAAATACAGTTACTATTAATCTCTCTCATTTGCCTTTCCACTCTCTTCTTTCGACTGCTCCACAAATTCCAAACTGCTGTTTTTTAATTTTTTTGAAAGATTTTACTTATTTGAGAGAGAGAGAGCACGTGAGCACAAGCAGGAGGAGGGACAGAGGGGGAGGGAGAAGCAGGCTCTCTTGGAGCAGGAAGCTCAATGTGGGGCTTGATTCCAGGACCCTGGGATCATGACCTGAGCTGAAGGCAGATACTTCACCGACTGAGCCCACCCGGGCACCTGAAACTGCTGTTTTAGAATATAACTTGTACTTTTAAATAAGCATAGCATTTTTTTAATAGCTGCTTTGAAATAGCTTTTTCCCCCATCCTCCGTGTGTTTGCTTATGCTGTTTTTTCTTATTGGAGTTTGCTCACTCATTTGGCAGTTACTTAACACCTTGATTGTAACAGGCTATGGTCTAAGCTATGGATAACACATGTCCCTGCTGTCATGAGATGTTCATTCCCTGCCATCTATATCTGTCAGACTTCTATCCTTCTGGATACAAGCATCTCAAATGTTACATCCTCCATGTTTTGTTTTGTTTTGTTTTGAAGTTTATTTAAGTAATCTCTACACCCTTATGGGGCTCGAACTCAGGACCCTGAGATCAGGAGGCTCATGCTTCTCACACTGAGCCGGCCAGGCACCCCTTCTCAGTGAATCTTTTTAAAATTCTCTTTTCTTTCCCCTCCCAACTTCATTTGAAGCCCCCTCAAAACTTCATATTAATTCAGAATTTAACCAACTTGGATTTTTTTTTAAGATTTTATTTATTTATTCATGAGAGACACAGAGAGAGAAGCAGAGATGTAGGCAGAGGGACAAGCAGGCTCCCTGAGGGGAGCCCGTTGCAGGACTTGATCCCAGGACCCTGGGATCAGGACCTGAGCCAAAGGCAGATACTCAATCACTGAGCTACCCAGGTGCCCCCTCTTGAGCACTCTTCACATTACTTAGTGCTGAGCTAATGCTCATTAAACTAGAATTGTCTAATGAACATTAAAAGAGAGGAAAAGGTTATTGAGGAGAAATTTTCAGTGAGGTCATATTTAGAAATGTTATTTTCATTTCATTTCATTTCATTTATTTATTTATTTTAAGTAATCTCTTAAAACTATGGGGCTCAAACTCATGGGGCTTAGGGCTCAAACTCATGACCTTGAAATCAAGAGTCAGGTAGGTGCTCTGTGGACTGAGCCAACCAGGCACCCCAAGATGATACTAATAGGCACAAAGATTCCTAGAGAGAGGACAGTAAAGGCCATCTGCTTCCCCAGATCCTGTGTAGAATAATTGTGATACCTACATATGTAAAAAGTGAAATAGTCCCATTATTTAGAGGGCCAGGTTTGTGTCCTATGCTTGAAGTTCTCCTCTTACCTTCCTGGCATTTCATCTTCTCTGCTAATGATTTCACCATGATGAAATTTAAGGAAAGCCCTCAGACTGGGTGAGTGTTCAGTTTGATGTAACAATGTAGCAGAGTCTCTGGCTTCCTGTTGTTCACAGTGTTTTGATGAAAACAGCCCAGAACTGAGTCCTGCAGAGTGAGGTGACAGAGACAAATGCTCTAAAAAACAGTGACGTAGAGGAATGTCTAGGAAGCAGTTAATCTTGTTCTGGAGAAAGCACAGATAATATTTCAGCAGGTGTGGAAAAGAGAAAGGGACTGTGTGTGGGGAAAGGCCCAAAGGACTGGGGAAACATGGGCCATTTATGGGGAGACAAGCACTGCCAGTATGCAAAAAGAGGCTCAAGTTGAATTCAAGGGCTTAACGTGCCACAGTAAGCAAGCCTGGCCACCTCTTTAGCAGAGTGATTTTTAGCTTTTTTTTTGAGTCACTCTTTTGTTTAGCTCATTAACCTCTACAGAGACACTCCTACTTAGTATTTTGCATATGGACCTATATAGAATTTAAAAAAGGGGAAGGGTGTTGCTTCATTTTGGTGCATGAACTAACCTCCCTAAAAAAAGAAAAATAGTGGCCATCAAATTGGATTCTCCCACTCCCCACTTCCTGTACTTTCAGTGAATCTGGATTTTCACTGAATCTGGATTTTCACTGAATCCTTCATCATTTTCTTTTCCAAAACTTATTGTTCATTTTGTCCCTGATTTCATTCTCATTTTTCTAGTTTATTATACAGCTTGTACTCCTCCTCCTCTCATAGTTCTGAAAATTCTTCTATGTCACCTGGATCTGTGCTTTTCTGAATTCAGAGTGGAGAGAAAGAGAGAGAGAGAGAGAGAGAGAGAGTGTGTGTGTGTGTGTGTGAGAGAGAGAGAGAGAGAATGTTCCCCAGGGATCTTGGTAAAGTGCAGATGGATTCTGTGGGTCTGAGATGAGGCCTGGGGATCTGCATTTCTGACCAGCCCTCCAGTGATGCTGATGCCATTGACCCAGGGGTATACTTTTAAGTAGTAGCCTGCATACATACATAGTCTTGTTGCCTTCATTGTAGGGGTTAAAAAAAAAAAAAAAGACAAGTATTTTTAAAGCCTGTGGAACTTTCCTGATTTGGCCTTGCCTACAAACTTGTCACTGTTTCTTCTTGCTGAATGCCTTAAAAGTTAATCTGCCCCTCACTAATTCATTGCCCATTACCACTCACTTAGCTCACAGCAATACAGTTTCCTGTCCAGCCTTTACTTTAGTAAAACTTTTTTTTTTTTTTTTTAAGATTTTATTTCAGACAGAAAGTGTGTGAGCAGGAGGTGGGCGGAGAGAGCAGCAGACTCCCCACTCATGATCCCCAGGATCATGACCTGAGCCAAAGGCAGGTGTTTAACTGAGCCATCCAGACACCCTGTAAAACTCTTACTTTAGAACTTCTTGATAGCCTTTTAATTGCCAGGTTCAGTTAGGAAATCTCCTCATATTTGACCTCTCACTGTGTTCTCTTCCTTAAACTTGCAACTCTTTGGCTTCCTTAATGTGATTCTCTTCTGGTTCTCCCACTTCCCTCTTCTCTTCCATCTTAATCTCCCTCGATGCCTGCCTTCGTTCCACTTGAACCACAACAGGATTCCATTGGCCTCCTTCTCCTTTGTTCTTCCTCAGGGGCCTCATTCAGGTCTGTGGTTCCAGCTCGCTCCTTTGTGCTTGTGAACCCCAGATTTTGTACCTCCAGACTCCTCCTTCTAACCACCAGCTCTGCCTTTCTATTTGTCTAGAAGTCCAGCAGACACCTCAGACAGTCTCACAGAAAAACAGGCTGCGATAGTATATAAAGGTGTATTTTTTTCTCACATAAAATAATCCCGGAGTTGGGCAGTCCAGCAAAGGTGTGGTGGCTCCACCGTGGCATCTGTTCCCAGGGTCCATCTGTCTTTCTGCTCTGACATTCTTACCATGTGGTTTCCACTCTCAAGGTCACCTTGTCATCCAGAATGACAGCTTGGAGCTCCTTCCATCCAGTTAACCAGGCAGAGTAGGAGGAAGCGAAGGAGAGCAAAGAAGGCATGAGGCCAGCTGTCTCTCTCTTAAGCAGCTTTCCCAAAGGTCTTCCCGAACTACTTCTGCTTACACTGCATGGGCCACTTACATCCCCAGCTTATGTAGTCTTTTAACTGTATGTGCTATTGGCCAGAAAAACCTATCAAGGCTCTGATACCAAGGAAAATGGGGGGGGGGGGGGAATAACCAGATGTTCTTGCTGCCCCCACTCAGACCTGGGTCACCCCTTCCTTGGATTACAGTAACCACATTCTGATTCACCCGTTGACACCAACCTGCCAGCTCCTCTGATAACAGTGCTGCTTTTCTAAAAATAAGACTCCTGGCTGGATTCCTTTGTTGGAAATTTTGCCGGTTCTCCAGTGCCTGTGGTCACAGCCCACATGCTCTAGGCTACTTGTCAGGGCCATTTGCAATCCAGCCACTTCCCCCTGCTTCCTTCCTCCACTGTGAGCATTGTAGGGGCTTCTGGGACTTGGTACCCAGCCCTGTGTTGTACCTGCCACTCTGTCCTCTCGTCCGAATGCAGTTCTCGGCAGTCAGTGTTGGCCCTGAGAAATAGATTTGACATCTTCATTCCTACAGCCCCCTACTGTGGGACAGACTTGGAAAGCCCTGAGGGTCGGTGTGTGCGCTGTGGGTGAGATTGGTTAAAGTTGTGTCCATTCTCTGCTATGTATGTCTCCCAATATGGCTGAATGCCTTTTCAGAGCTCCATCTCTGGGGTGACAGCTGCATACAACCGAGAACAGCTTTGGCTAGCCAATGAAGGCTTGATCACCAGGCTGCAGGCTTGCTGCCGTGGATACTTGGTTCGACAGGAATTCCGATCCAGGATGAACTTCCTGAAGAAACAAATCCCTGCCATCACCTGCATTCAGGTATCCAGAGCCCGTTCTGCAGGCAGCCAGTGGGATTCCAGAGCAGGGGTAGTAGGCAGACAGCTCTTAGAATCAAATGAGAGTGATTATTGCCCTCTGACTTCTTGGTCTCTCCTTTTTTTTTGACAAGTGCATCCTCTTTATTACTGATACAATCACAATAATCAAAGTGTGCTAGATGGGGTAGTGGTGAGTTGTCCAGCCCAGAGGCAGTTCTTGGGTAATTTATAACACCATTCCTTTGTGTCAGATTTGAATATTGAGGGGAAACAGCTGTGGTTTGATTACAGTGACAGGGTAGTGGCATCACGGGAAAAATTTTGAGTTAGGAATTAAGGCCCCGCCCTGCCAGGGAGTGCTAAGCCTCCTCTTAAGTTGCTTCTTCATCTGTGCATGGGGATACTAACATTTATCGTCTTCACCTGATTTGCTGTAAGGAGCCAAGAAGAGAACTTGTGTGGGTGCCCTTAATAGGAATGAAGGGCTATGGCAATATTAGGGAAGTGGGAGGTAGCCATGTGCCCTCCAGTACAGCCCGTGCCCTCATTCCCCTGTCACTGCTGGGCATAGTCCTTTGGAAGTTTCATCATGAATTGCTCTTGGGTAATCGATGAAGATGAGATTTTTTTACTTCCTCTGATCCTTGGGAAGTAATATATCAACTATAACTTTTGATGATTTCAGTCACAATGGAGAGGTTACAAGCAGAAGAAGGCATATCAGGACCGCTTAGCTTACCTGCGTGCCCACAAAGATGAAGTTGTAAAGGTATAGTAGTCCCGTAGTGTTTCTCAGTGTGGAGTTTTGAGTGCACTAGGTCTTGAGAAGAAGGACTGTCCTAATTTTCAGGCTCTGTCTTCCACAGATTCAGTCCCTGACTAGGATGCACCAAGCTAGAAAGCGCTATAGAGATCGCCTGCAGTATTTCCGAGACCATGTAAGTACCCTTGGGTATAAGGACCAGTAGAATTCGTTTTGCTGTATTTTTGATGAACAAACAAAGGAATTTCTTCTTCTTTGTTGCTTAGATAAATGACATTATCAAAATCCAGGCTTTTATTCGGGCAAACAAAGCTCGTGATGACTACAAGACTCTCAGTGAGTAACTGTGCTCGGCAGACAGGAGTTGAGGCCGTGGTTGAGAGCCATCAGGTTCTGGGTATTCTCCACGGATCTCTTTTCTGGTCCTGAAGGCAAGGCTTGGGGGCTAGGGTGCTGCTCGTGACGTAAGTCTCTCCATTAACCCGTGGCTACATGTCTTGCTGCTTGCTGTATTAACCTGTGGCATGACCAAAAAGACTGCACTTGCTGGTTGTCTTTGCATATCTCAAAAATAAACATCTTATGTGTGTATAAAGTTATTATTTCAAGACAATGCTGACATTTCCCCAAGACTTAGAACTTTTTCTGGTAATTCCATTACCCATCTCACACGTTCTTTCTTTCTGTTAGTCAATGCCGAGGACCCTCCTATGATTGTGGTCCGAAAATTTGTCCACCTGCTTGACCAAAGTGACCAAGATTTTCAGGAGGAGCTTGATCTGATGAAGATGAGAGAAGAGGTCATTACCCTCATTCGTTCTAACCAGCAGCTGGAGAATGACCTCAATCTCATGGATATCAAAATTGGACTGCTCGTGAAAAATAAAATCACACTGCAGGTATGGTCCAGCGCCAGCAGAGGCCTCGGGGCCCTTCGTCCTACTCAGTACCCCCTGCCTCACCTATTCTGACTTGCAGGGAGGGTGGAGGCTGGCTTTCTTCTTGGCTAATGCCACATATCCTTTAAAAATTACGTAGGAAACTAAATAACTCAGTAGTGAAATTTTAAATAGAGAAAAGGATTTAATTAAAGGATTAAAGGATTTAATCATAAACACTATTTTTAATGGCAGCACCCATCAGACATTTAGGTTGTTTTTCAAGTTTTTATTACAAATAACATTGCAGTTAATGTCTCAGTGAATATGTAGCTTTTATGGTATTTAAGACTGTATTTTTATTATAGATTCCCAGAAGCTGGTTTCCTGAGTACTTGGATGTTTTTATGGTGCAAGTTCTTAATAGGGAGGTGGAAGTAAGAGATTTGATTGGTGTGCTGAAGATAGGGTACAGTGTAGTGATTCTAAAATAGTTAATGGGATCTGCCAGTGCAGCAGATGTATTTTTTTTTTTTTTTTTTTTTGGTGCTAAATGACCTTTCCTACAGTATCCAGTTTCATCTTTCAAAGCTTTTTGATTCATGTGTATGCTTTCGTTTCCAGGATGTGGTTTCCCACAGTAAAAAACTTACCAAGAAAAATAAGGAACAGTTGTCTGATATGATGATGCTGAATAAGCAGAAGGGAGGTCTCAAGGCATTGAGCAAGGAGAAGAGAGAAAAACTGGAAGCTTATCAACACCTGTTTTATTTATTGCAGGTGAGTGGCTGGAGTTGATCTTGTAAGATTTAGCTTATTTCCCACAAGGAAGCCTTTCCCATACATCTCTATTTCTGGCTTCCACTAAGGGATAAGGAAAGAGCTGTGTTATTTTTATTTATTACTAATGCACATTCTAATCCTTCAAGTTTAAAAGAACTTGAATATTTGTGCCAGCCTTTATATTACCTAGAAATTACTTATTCCTTGGTTTTATTTCAGACCAACCCCACCTATCTGGCGAAGCTGATTTTTCAGATGCCCCAGAACAAGTCCACCAAGTTCATGGACTCTGTAATCTTTACCCTATACAACTACGCATCCAACCAGCGAGAGGAGTACCTGCTCCTTCGGCTCTTTAAGACAGCACTCCAGGAGGAGATCAAGTATGAATGGGTTGCTGCTGGGCATGGGACCTGTCCCACCATCACTCACACTCACAGTTTGAGAGTCAGGCCTGCCCATACCACTGCCTGACCTCAGTTAACACCATGATCTATGTGAGATGCATACTTGAGAGAAGCTTCTAGTTTTTACATCACGAGTCTAATATGTTGCTGCTTCAGGGAGGTGGTAGATTAAGAGATTTACTAAAGTGATTTTAGGAAGATTCTATATTAAGATATGATTTTTAAAGAACTGATCCAAACATGAAGATTCCACATATTTATCTAATAAAGGACCATTCATGTTCCCATGATTGAGTCTGCAAACAACAGGAGGGTCCTGGATTCAGGTTTGTCAGGGAATGTTTCTAGAGAAAGAGCACTCTTTCAGCTGTTTCTCTTTCTGGAGGATGGAGCCTTTCTTTAAGTAGAAACTCTGTCTTTACATTAATAGATTCTGTGATTATGGGATCCCTGGGTGGCGCAGTGGTTTGGCGCCTGCCTTTGGCCCAGGGCGCGATCCTGGAGACCCGGGATTGAATCCCATGTCGGGCTCCCGGTGCATGGAGCCTGCTTCTCCCTCTGCCTGTGTCTCTGCCTCTCTCTCTCTGTGACTATCATAAATAAATTAAAAAAAAAAAAAAAAGATTCTGTGATTAGTTTAAGTTTGTATCTGATGTTTTATAGGTCAAAAGTTGATCAAGTTCAAGAGATCGTGACAGGAAATCCTACAGTTATTAAGATGGTTGTGAGTTTCAACCGAGGTGCCCGGGGCCAGAATGCCCTTAGACAGATCCTGGCCCCTGTCGTGAAGGAGATTATGGATGACAAGTCTCTCAACATCAAAACTGACCCTGTGGATATATACAAATCTTGGGTCAATCAGATGGAGTCTCAGACGGGAGAAGCAAGGTATGGTAACAACTGCAACATCTTTTCCTTTCCTATTTTCATGATTTTCTTTTTTAAGCAGTTAACCTTTGATTTGTAATGTTCAAATAGCTTTTCCTTAGAAACCTCTTCTTTAAATTTTTGACCTGGTAATTGATCCATATACTCAGCAAATTACTTATTGAGTGCTTATTGTGTGCCAGGCACTGTGTTAGATATATACATATAGTAATACAGTAATGAACAAAACAGGCTCTCTGCCCCCTGTTCATAGTTTATTGCATGGGAGAGACAGGTGCATAAAAATGAAATTACAAATTAACAATTTTACCAAGCCTTGCCTGGGGAACTATAATGGAAAATTGCAAGAGGGAGCCAGCTCAGGCAGAGTGGGTAGGGAAAGCCTCTCTGAGAAGGTGAAATTTCATTTAGCTGAAACCTAAAGATTAAGATGGGGCCAGACTTGCTGAGAGCTTGGAGCAGAGTATTCATGCCCGAAGGTGGAAGGAGCTTGGGAGTCCAGGACCTAAAGGGACACTGACATCACTGAAGATGCAGTTGGATGGGAAGACTTCTGTGTGTGAGATCACCGTGTTTCATTAAAGAGCTGCGGGGACTCTGGGGGTAGCTCAGTGGTTGAGCATCTGCCTTTAGCTCAGGGTGTGATCCCGGAGTCCCGAGATCGAGTCCCACATTAGGCTCCCTATAGGAGCCTGCTTATCCCTCTGCCTATGTCTCTGCCTCTCTCTCTCTCTGTCTCTCATGAATAAATAAATAAAACCATTTTTAAAAAAGAAAGAGCTGGAGGGATCCCTGGGTGGCTCAGCAGTTTGGCGCCTGCCTTTTGCCCAGGGCGTGATCCTGGAGTCCCGGGATCGGGTCCTGCATCAGGCTCCCTGTGTGGAGCCTGCTTCTCCCTCTGCCTGTGTCTCTGCCTCTGTGTGTGTCAAATCAATCAGTCAATCAATCTTTAAAAGAAAAAAAAATAATAAAGATCTGGGGATGGTGTGGGGCTGCCCTTGAATCCTGGGGGAGGGTTGGGCCAGGATGGGAGTTGAACCACCAACATTAACATATCTAAAGAAAGGTGTGTCAGTCTGATGTGCATAATGCTGGGAAAATAAAGGTCAGAGAGCCAGCATGTTTCTGGTTTTATCCAGCTTGAGTGAGGACAAGAGAGGGTTGAGCAGCTTGGTCAAGGGTGGTTTCTCCCGGTTGTTGTAGAGAGTTAGGTCTTGCGTGAAGTTTTCTGGAGCTGAGGAGTGGCTCTCCGTACTGTTGCTCTGAACCAGTAAGTGAAAAATCCACTGTGTCTCTCAGCACATTGCTTAGTTCAGCTGGTTTTTTTCATAGCCAGATTTACTAGGGAAGGACCTAGTGTGTTGATTACATCTGGCTCAGGCCTCTTCCCATCCTGGACTGATCTATAGACTGGTACCAGCTCATACTTTGAATAGTGCTGCTCAGCATCATGCTCCTTTCCAGGTACCTGGCCCCCAGGCAAAGAGGAAGGTGCACTCTGGGTAGAGAACAGACATTCTACTGACTGAAAGGGCCTTAGCCCCTGTTGGGATCATCCAGCACCTGATCCATTTCTCAGTAATGTGTCAATCTGTTACCTGGAGGGCAGCCCTGGTGGCGCAGCAGTTTGGCGCCGCCTGCAGCCTGGGGTGTGATCCTGGAGACCCTGGATCCAGTCCCACGTCGGGCTCCCTGCATGGAGCCTGCTTCTCCCTCTGCCTGTGTCTCTGCCCCCCTCTCTCTCTCTCTCTCTCTCTCTCTCTCCCTGGGTCTCTCTGAATAAATAAATAAATAAAATCTTTTAAAAAAAAATCTGTTACCTGGAGGCAGATCATTGCTGATGTAGTGAAAAGTCCATTTTTGTTTTGCCTTGTACTCCTCAGGCTCAAATCTTGGAATGTGGCCAACAGATTCAGTACTCGCCTGGGAAGTTTTGCTGGCAACCCAGGCCATCCTTAGATGACAGGGCACTGACTGGCTCAAGGGTACTAAGATATCCTTCTCGCAGTCCATGAGTCCATTTTAGATCAAAGTTCTAGTAGACATTTCAGGGTTTTTTTTTTCTTCTGACTATCACAAACTGGTGTCTTACTTTGTTTTTCATAAAATGGAAATTGGTTTCAACACATTCTTGCTACTGATATCTGGAAGGTGCAGTGGGTGCCCATCCTTCCTGTAGGTATCATGGATCCTTGAGCTTAGACCACCAGATACAGAGCAGACTGAGCCTGGTTCCCTCTAGAGAATTTCACCTCTAAAATCTGAGGAATGTAACATTCTGCTTTGTTGAGTATGTGTATTACCTTTCTCATTACTACTTCTTTTTTTAAAATTTTAAAAAATATTTTATTTATTCATGAGAGACACAGAGAGAGAGAGAGGCAGAGACACAGGCAGAGGGAGAAGCAGGCTCCCTGCTGGGAGCCCAATGCAGGACTCGATCCCAGTACCGTGGGATCACGCCCTGGGCTGAATGAAAGCGGCGCTAAACTGCTGAGCCACCCGGGCTGCCCGCATTACTACTTTTTATAAAATGTCGTTTACACATAAAGTTACACAGTTTATTGATAGAAAAGAGGTATGGAACACAGCTTACAAATAATAAAATATATGATAATCTTATTTAACCAACAGAAATTGACTCTCTCCTTGTTCAGGAGACCAGAAATCTGAAATCAGTACCAGTGGGCGGAGAGCACCATGTCAGCAGGGCTGAGCTCCCCAGGAGGCTCTAGGGCAAAATTCGTTCCTTGCCTCTTCACTCTCTGGGGGCTGTTGGCATCCTTGGCTTGTGGCCCGATCACTGTAATCCGTTGCTGTGGTCACATTGCTGCCTCTCCTGGGTATGCCAAGTCTCCCCCTGCCTCTGTCTTGATGGGACCCAGACCACCCAGCTTATCTAGGATCATCCTTACTACTTTTTGACCTCATTGACGGTTCTGGAACCTTGGCCCCTGCATTTCATTTTTGTCTTTCAGTCCCTCCTATCTTCCCCAATTAAGCCTAGCATGCCTGCTGTTTTCCTGCCTGTTTCTTCAAGCTCCATACTCTCTCCCTGAGGGATCTTAATAGCTCTTCAGGCTTCAGTTCCTCTATGTATCTGTCACTTCCCTCACCAGTACCCAGAGGGTCACCAATTCCCACTGACTGTGTCCCCATAGCATCTCAGACCTGTCCCCTTGGTCCCCACTGCTGCATCCTTGTTTGTGCCCTCATCATGTCTTGATCAGGCTGTGGCACTGACCCATCTCTTCATCTGTGACTATCCATCTTTCATTCATTCTTCATGGGGGACCAGAGAAATCTTCCTCAAATTCATGTCTGCTACCTGTTAGTAGCTCTCCCTGGCTTCTAGGAGAATGCAGACCTTAGTGTTATATACAGGGCTCTCCACAAGCTGGCCCCTCTTTACTCGACCACCTTGTTTCTCCTTCTCTTCCATTGTTTTGCTTTTGATATTCCTTCCTGGAAGACAGTTTTTTTCCCCCTTTATCCTGAATTCAGGTGTCCTTTCCTTAAGTTTTCCTCAATTCCTCCCATCTGTGTGGCAGCCCCTTGTCTGTGAATCTGTGTCACAATATGTTTACTGGTATCTGTGTGTCTCTCCTACCAGATTGTGAGAGACTCAGGAGCTATCATGTCTTATGTACCTTTTATCCCAAGGGCCTATCATAGTGCCTGGCACATCGTGATAGGCACCCAGTTCACAGCTGAAAACCAGAGCTCAGCATCTGGCGCTACCATTTAGCAGCTCTGTGAGCAACGAACAACTTACCTTATCTCTCTGGGTCTGTTTCTGAAAGACACAGTCCTGCCTCAGGCTGCTCCTGGCTGTTAACTAACACAGTTGGGGATGATTTTTACTTTCCCAGCAAACTACCCTATGATGTGACCCCTGAGCAGGCTCTGGCTCATGAAGAGGTCAAGACACGTCTAGACAACTCCATCAGGAACATGCGGGCAGTGACAGACAAGTTCCTCTCAGCCATCATCAGCTCTGTGGACAAAATCCCGTGAGTGCCATGGGTTGTGACCCCAGATAGAGCCCAGTATGACTCCCCCCGCCCCCATCCAGTATGATGCCTCCAGTATGACTGTCCCCTCGGTACGATCCCCCTCAGTATGACTCCCCCACCGGTATGATCCCCCTCAGTATGACTGCCCCCACACCTAGTATGACTGGCACCCCTGTTCCGGCCGCTCTCACGGCAGTCTGTCCATCCCACAGGTATGGGATGCGCTTCATTGCCAAAGTGCTGAAGGACTCATTACATGAGAAGTTCCCTGATGCTGGTGAGGATGAGCTGCTAAAGGTAAGAATCTGGACATTGGCACGTCCTTGTCCTTCCAGTAGCCCTTTGAGGAAAAAGTTAGAAAACAAGGCCCAACCTGAGAGCTTCAGCAAGTGTGCAAGCGCAGGTTCCAGCAGTAGTTTGCCATTGGCGGTGAGCTCTTGAAAATGATTGTAAATAGTAAATGATACCTCTCCTAGTCCCTGTGTAGTTCCCTTATTGTTTGGCACACAGACATCAAACAAGTAGAGGAGGTGACTTTCCTGTCTTGAGAGAATTTCTCCGAGTCCTGTCTTTTCGCTGAAGAATTGCACCCTCTGCTGGTGGCGGGGTGAATGGCAGCAAGCACCGTGGTTTCTGCTAAGGCTGTTGCTGATCACTCTTTTTCTTACTTGGCTGTGCTCCTTCCTTTCCCCCCCTTAATCTGAACGCTTTTTTCTTCTCTCTCCTAGTTCTGTGCTTTCCTACAATGAGGCCTCGATTCTAGACTTTCTATTCAGGTGAATTAAATTTTTTTGTTTTGTTTTTTGGAATGAAACTCCAGGGGAAATGCTGTGACTGTCCTTGAATTCTTCTGTGGAGGAGATGTGTGTTGAGTGGCTTTAATTTCAGAGGCATGAACTTGTCCACCACTAAAGTCAGCAGCATGAGGATGGGGTGTGTGTGAACATATAACACATTGCTAATTAGGTCACGTGGGTGATAGTAGCCTTATTTGCTGCCCTGATATGTGAACAAAGGATGCCCTAAAACGCTTAGTGACAGATTTTAAGTCTATAGTGATTACCTTCTGGACCTGCTCTTTCATTATAGTGATATTGGGTTCTGTTATTTTCTTTTTGTCTGCATCCAACCGAGGGATCTTCTGTTGTTTTAGTTTCAGCCTCGAGAGAAAGTGTGTGCATGCGTGCATGCATGCATGTGTGTGTATGCGTGCATAGTGTTTTACTTTTCCTCACAGGACTGCATTTTCTGGTTTTCTTTGCTAGCAAAGTCATTTGTGGCTTACCTGGTGGAGTGGTTTTTCACAGCTGTCTTTCTTTTTCATCTGTTCCCAGATTATTGGTAATTTGCTTTACTATCGATACATGAATCCTGCCATCGTTGCTCCTGATGCCTTTGACATCATTGACCTGTCGGCAGGAGGCCAGCTCACCACAGACCAACGCCGAAATCTGGGCTCCATTGCAAAGATGCTCCAGCATGCAGCTTCCAATAAGATGTTTCTGGGAGATAATGCTCACCTGGGCATCATTAATGAGTATCTCTCCCAGTCCTACCAGAAATTCAGGTAGGGGAAAAGGAATAAGGTACTTAAAAGGTCCTGTGGGTGTGTTTCTATCTCTGAATGTCAGGACAAGATTAAATACATACTTGACTTTGCCTGGGCCCTGCCATACTATAGGATAGGTGTTTGATATGCTCATAGCCCCTGGAGGTGGTAAAGGGGATTTTGAGCTGTTAAAATGTATTCCAACAAAATAGACCGCACTTAACATAAATGCAGTGAATCCACATTAGGCATGTGTTACTTTGTAATCAGCAAAGAATCAAGAGTGCTTTCAACATTAGTAAATTAAACATCCAGTTCTGAGTTCATGGCATTGTCTTAGAGATAAAGTTGGTTTGCCTAATGACTCCGGTATTCGCAAACTGTTTTAAATGATGGGTGAGCGGTTCTTGTGGGTGGAATTAAAACTGGGTGGAGGGAGAAGTTATTAGAACCACCACCCCAAGGCCATGAAGCCCAGCGGACATGTGTAACTTCTTTGGAATCAACGGCCTTGCCTGGCTTCTCTTTGAACTCATTGCTCCAGAGGTTTGTGGGATGTCCTCTGGCCAGCTTTTCACATATGTGTCACCTAAGGGTCTGGCTCTCATGTTTATTTTCAGACGGTTTTTCCAAACTGCTTGTGATGTCCCCGAGCTTCAGGATAAATTTAATGTGGATGAATATTCTGATTTAGTGACCCTCACCAAACCAGTGATCTACATTTCCATTGGTGAAATCATCAACACCCACACTGTAAGTATTTTTTCTTTAATTACTTAGTTTCATTGCTCTAGCCTTAATTGCCTCCCCTGGGTGCTGCTTACCATCTCTGGAAAGCCAGATACCTTACCTTCCTTTGATCTTGCAGACCTCACATCTGCCTTGCTGTTTCTTTCTTTGTGTATTAAAAAGACCTTCTAAATATCTCAAAGTGATCCCAGGCCCTCTACATCAGAGTCACCTGGGCTGATAGTCACAAATGAAGTTTCCGGACCCCACCACAAGCCTGCTGAAACAGTCTCCATGGGTGGGCTGCATAGTCTCCATTGTGAGCACCCATCTAGGGACTTGATAAAATACTGTTTTTACTTCTTCTGTTTATCCTGGCCCTCGGTGTTATTTTTCTAGCATCTAAAATACCCACTTTTTCCTCTGTGGCCCTTAGGATTGATTTTCCCTTGAGTGTTCCTCTTTTCCTCAATATTTTTATAATTCATTCCTTTCTCCTTCGGGGGTATATAGAACAGGAAGTGAAGAAGTATATAAAATGTAAGGGAAATTTCTGAGGGCATCTCCTAGGGTAATAGTATCTTAAGTCTGCTTGAGAACCCTTAATATGGGGACAACATGGATCCTGTGCACTTTTCTCTGAACTAGGAGATGCCGTATATGGTACACATTAAGTATAAGTATGCATGTGAGTTATTTGAACTGGTTGTAGGTACGTTGGTGACTTTGAACATAGAAGTCTGTAGTTTTGTTGTTCTCTCCCTTGTAGGGTCCACTTAAATCCCTTGTATCTACAAGGTTGAGAGAGAACCGGTATTTCCTCTCCATGCATTATCCCATAAGTCATTCAACAGAGGCCAGCACGATGCTTTGTAGTATATCATTTACTTACGTTAGTTTGCTGAGGATGGCCTGCCAGTTCTTTGAATGCAGGAGCTTTGTTATCTGACCCCTTGTATGCTGTTTGGCCTTGTTGGTGGGGCTAAGGGCTGATGGGCTGAGTGTCATGCATGGACTTGACTACTGGGTATTCGATGCAGCTCCTGTTGGATCACCAGGATGCCATCGCTCCAGAGCACAATGATCCAATCCATGAGCTGCTGGACGACCTGGGCGAGGTGCCCACCATCGAGTCCCTAATAGGTAAAGTTCTGACTTAACTGCCCAAAAAGTGACAGGGAAGGTGCTGGAAGAGTGCTATAACTGCCACCTCGTCCATTTCTGCACTACCCGAGCTCTGCGTGTGCATGAGGGAAGAAAACAGATGAGATCCACTCCTGTTTGTGAGGAATTGAGATCCAATGGAAGAGAGAAGTTTACATGTGTATAATATACACTTAATCCTATAATTAAAATAAAAGTTCTGTAAAGGAAATGAACAGAATATCTTAGGAGAGATTTGTCATGTTACAGTTATTAAAATGACTTGTTAAACATTTATGAAATTATTTTATTATGGATCCTTTGTTTTTATTATTTGGCATTTAGTCTATTTCTCAGGAAGAGTGTCCTTGCCATAGTGTAAATGTTGGCTTATTCAAGTATTTTCTTAGGCTTGCATTTTCTTTTCCTTGTATTAGTGTATCCTCTCCAGTATCTCTTCTATTATACTGATCCTCTCTACTCTCCCCAAACCGTAGGAGAGAGCGCTGGCAATTTAAATGACCCTAATAAGGAGGCACTGGCTAAGACAGAAGTGTCTCTCACACTAACCAACAAGTTTGATGTGCCTGGGGATGAAAATGCAGAGATGGATGCTCGGACTATCCTGCTGAAGTGAGTACTAGAAGTGAGAAGAATGAGGTAAACATAGCACAGAGATCCCTTGGCCTCGGCGGATGTATCCACTTGTTCATACCTGAAGCCATCACCTTGGCCTTTTAAGCCCCTCGTGGTTCTGGTCTCTTTATCTATTATCCTCAGCACAAGACTTATGTCCCTATTTGCTAAGATGCTAAAGTGAGATTTACACCTAAGAAATCCTAACCCTGGTACTCATGCTGTTGTTATTGAATAAATAAACCTGGGCCCAGGAGTGCCTTGTGTTTGCAGCTACTCGGTGGGACCTTTGGGAGATGGCATGTACTCATGTACAGTTCAAAGTGTACTGCTGCTGCCTAGCTCCATTTGAGAGGAAGGTGGAACACCTGGTGATTTTATACTCTTCCCGCATCTCCTTTCAGCACGAAACGTTTAATTGTGGATGTCATCCGGTTCCAGCCAGGCGAGACCTTAACTGAAATCCTAGAAACACCAGCCACCAGTGAACAGGTAAAAGTCAGGGGTTCAACATGGAGGTGGAACCCAGATACTAGGAGGTAGCAACCTGCAGCGGGGACCAGAACACAGTAATCCAATCCAGCAGCTGGTGCATGAGCTGGGTGAGGTGGTGATTAGGGCCCTCTGAGAACATTGTTGGCTCCTACATCAAGAGGCAGGTGCTCTTAGGGCGTGAGGCTCAAGGCACATAACCTGCAGTCTGTGTGTGTTAATTTAACTTACTGAAGCAGAGTCAGCGAGTCTGTCTAGGAATCTATCAAATATTATATCGTTAGAATTTTGTTAAGTGCCTTGGTAGATAGAAGAAAAGTACAGGATGTGACTCCAAAACTCAATGGACTCATGATCTGGTTGGAGAAGTGTGGTATATGTACCTGAAATAATTAGAAAACCAAATGCGGCAGTTCTGGAAAGAGGCCAGTGAGGAGCAGAGCATCAGGAGGAAGCAGGATTCAAGCCTCCCTTAGTGGGCAGGGATGGGTCTGGTTGTGCATAGACGACGAGAGGTGTCATGAGCAGGAGAGTTCCCACAGGCAGAGGATGAAGGAGGGAAGGGCACGATGTGACCAGACTGACATATCTAGAATGAAGATGTAGTGAGGGCGAGTCATGAGGAGTAAGACATGAGAACAAATGAAGTAGGATCAGGCAGATCCTGAGTAAAGAGCTTTTGTAACTGTGGGACCATTTAGTACTGATCAGTTAGGCAGTGCTATCAGAGCAGACAAGAGCTGAGCAATCTAGGTGTGTGATAGATAGAGTCCCAGGCCCTGTTGGCTGGGGGAGGGGGGGGCAGTTCAGCAGTGGGAAGGATGGATGATGCACTTCATGTTTAAGACACCTCTTTTGCATTTGTGAAATGTAGGTCATTTGTTTCAAATTTTGAGCACAGGAATCCTTTTTGTTAGATGAGTGTTTACCCGGAAGCCCAAGTATAAAGCAGGAAAAATGGGAGCTACTCTGGTAGCACCAGGAATGGGGCTCTTGCAGCCCCACCCTCTGGGACTTCAAGATCGTGTGGGAATCCCTTATGGCTGAGCACTCTTTGAAAACCATTGTTTGAATGGTTTTCAAACCATGAATTCTCAGCTTTTAGATGCTATGATTAGTAATTGACTAGATGTGTGTGAGAGGCAAGAAAAGAATCATAGCCAATACTGCACCTTGTTTAACCTGAAAGGAAGTTTGAAGCAGGGAATGTTTGAAGCAGGGAACCAGTCTTTAATGAGAGCCTACTGTTAGTTTGGTGCTTTCACCTGTGTTCTTTCATTTCCTCTCCTGCTATTCCCATCTTCCACAGATGAGGTGAGTCTTGTCATCCTCTCCTGCTATTCCCATCCATTTCACAGACGAGGAGTCTAAGACCCTTAGAGGTCACATAGCTTGCCCAAGATCATCTGCTTGTAGTGGCAGAACTTGGATCACGTTCTGACACCAGGGTTTATGCTCTTCATGTTTTGTGAGGCAGAGTGGTCTTGACATTAGGAGAGAAGGGTGATCTGGGAGAAGGAGTTGCTCCAGTTTGGGAAGAATTACAAGGCATTCCAAATGTGAGCATCCTGGTACAAATAGTTCAAAATGTGGACCAGAGCCTTAGCCACGAAGATTAGGATCTGTCAGCATAGAGGTGATCACTGAAGTATTGAGAATGAACAGTTAGAAACTGCCACAGGTCACTTGGAATTACCAAAATCATGCCTAAGGCAAGGAGAAAATACAGAGGGTACGAGTAAGGTGACAACTAAGAAAAAGCACTAGATTCAGCGTGGGGGGCGGGTAATAATTGGCCATGGGAGTGGAGATGTAGAAGCCAGATTGCAAGGAGCTAAAGAAGAAAGAAAGCAAAAAAAAAGAATGGACCAGCAGTGTGGGTCCTGTCTGGCAGGGACATAATGGGCAAATGTTGGATGTTGACTGGGAAAAAAGAATCAAGGACAGGACTTTTCATTCTGTAGATACTGGCATTTGCAGCATGCTTGGAAGCAAAGGGAAGCCTTCAGCATGATCCAGCCTGGCCAACATGGCAAAAAGCATTAGCAAGAATTGACTGAGCACCAGTATTGCTTGGTGTGATTATAACATTCACCAATGGATAAAGCTGTGTTTCAAGTAAAATTAAATAGCTCTCACATCCCAAAATGTAATAGAAAAAAACGAGGGATTTCGTAGCCACTGGATCCCAATCTCTAACTGTACATGAGGATCCAGGAAAGAAGTCCTAGAGGCCATGTGACTTCATCAATGTTATCTCTAGATGAAAAGAGATCTGCCTGTGCTCCATGCAGTTTCTCTGTCAGTTGTCAGAGGGCAGGTTTGTTCCCTTGTTTCCAGAATGGAGTTTAACAGCTGTATAAATCCACGTGTGGATATGCTCTGTAGATTGAAGTTTTGGATTAGTGTGGTGGACTTGCCAGCAACTTCTTTCTCTTTTCTGTATCTTTAGGAAGCAGAACATCAGAGGGCCATGCAGAGACGTGCTATTCGTGATGCCAAAACTCCTGACAAGATGAAAAAGTCACAATTTGTGAAGGAAGACAGCAACCTCACCCTTCAGGAGAAGAAGGATAAAATCCAGTCAGGCTTGAAGAAGCTAACAGAGTTGGGGACAGTGGACCCAAAGAACAGATACCAGGAGCTGATCAATGACATTGCCAAGGTACTACATATGGGGGACAGTGATGGCTTGGCCATGTGTAAACTCAGTCTCAGAGGCTTGTGAAGTGACAGTAGCTATTCAGATGACAACAAACCTTCAGGGCGCAGGCAGATTGGTGTCTTCTTCTCTGAGGAATTGTTTTTGACTTTTCCAACACCAGGATTTTGCCTGCCCTTTGATGACTTATTCCATGACCTAAATCAATAGGGAAAAGACCCTAACTAGAGCTTCCTGTGTCTTGATTTGTCTTTGGCCTTAAAGAATTCCTCTAGATCTTTTTAGTGATTACTGTGACGTATAAATTTACATCAAGTTGGTCGTGGAATTCTTGATTTGTGTGCATCTTCACAAGTAAGGGGCCCTGGTGCAGATGTTCACTGCTGGCCCAGTAAGGAGGTACCATGCCCATCAGGGAGGTTGGTGATTGAGGTGGTAAAATGGTGTTTTCTTCCCTCTCCTGACAATATATTTGAGAGATTTAAGGCAGCTTTGCAAGTAAATGCTAAGAATGTGGAAGTCTGTAAAAGTAACACATTTCCCTATCTCTAGAAAATACAGATGGGGGAAAAAGACTGATGAGATCTGAATTTCTTTGCTAATTATTATTTTTTTAAAGATTTTATTTATTTATTCATGAGAGACACAGAGAGAGAGAGAGAGAGGCAGAGACACAGGCAAAGGGAGAAGCAGGCTCCATGCAGGGAGCCTGATGCGGAACCTGATCCTGGGTCTCCAGGATCACGCCCTGGGCCGAAGGCAGGTGCTAAACCGCTCAGCCACCCAGGGATCCCCCTCTGCTAATTTTTTTTTAACATAAATTGCTTCCTGTTAAGAAAGTGTGGTCATGCAAGCAGGGCTAAGCACTGCTGGGCTCCAGTATGGACAATTCAAGAAGCATGTGATACCTACCATCATTTTCCTAATTTCAATGATTGTGTCTTAGGACATTCGGAATCAGCGGAGATACCGACAGAGGAGGAAGGCCGAACTGGTGAAATTGCAACAAACCTATGCTGCTCTGAACTCGAAGGCCACCTTCTACGGAGAGCAAGTGGATTACTATAAAAGCTACATCAAAACCTGCTTGGATAACTTGGCCAGCAAGGGCAAGTGAGTTTTTTTTTTTGTTTTTTTTTTTTAAGAATCGATGTCGGGGGAAAAGAAGTAGAGGCAATGGAAGTGACCTTGGAAGTTTTTACTTAAAACATGCTGGGTCTAATTATTCCTTTAATTCTTTATTTTGCTTTTAATTCTTTGCATGATTTTCTAGTTCCATTTGTTGTTGTATAATGTAAATGAATTAAGTAGGGGGGATTTCAAGGTGCTTATTTCTAAGCAGCCCTTGTTCTAAAAGATCTTCTTGGCCCTAGAAATGAAAGAATCATGGAAAGAAGTTAGTTAGTGCTCCCCATACCCAGATGTGCCTCACAATCACTTAAGGAATATGATAGGTATTTTGATCTCTTGGCCTCTCTCTATACCACCTGGGGACACAGGATCCCAGACTCCAGCTTTTTTCCAGTCACCAATGAAAATCTGATGTGGCCTTCCTGGCACAAGCCACAACCAGCAACATGCCTGTTTTATAGGGAAGGAAACTGAGAACCCAGGGGGATGGGTTGATAGGTGCAAGTTCTATCCGTAGTAATGACTAGGGTTAGTTTATTTTGTTCTTCTCACTTTTCAGTTTAAGAATTTTCCAATTTGAGAAAGGTTGAGAGACTAGAATAATAAATACCCATTCGCCCTTCATCTAGATTCACCTGTTTTGGACATTTTACCTTCTCTGGCTTCCTTACTCTTCCACCTGCACTCTGGCTCTCTCTTTGCCTCCCTGGAAGACTGAGGTGGGGCAGGGCTGATATGCAGGGATAAAAGTCAGGCCTGGCTTACAGAGGGCTCCTGTGATCTTTTGACATTTCTTCTTTGACCACTTCCTGACTTTATATAGGCATAGGTGTTTCTGGTTCAACTTGTACTTTTCCCTCCCAGGCTTGGAATTAGCTATTTCTCCCAAGCATTGCTGGCCCCTTCAAATGAAGAATGGTGTTTAGAAACCAAGATCTAGACATTAGATGTGCTCATTGGTACAGGGTCGTCATTGCTTCTAGGTATTCTAAGCAGAGAGCTAAGTCTTTCTTTCTGTGTTAATGGCTTGCAGTATCCCATTGCACACATGGATATAACAATTGATATGGTCAGTTCTCTAATGATGGATATTTGTGTTTCCAGTTATTAAAAAATTCTGC
Source organism: Canis lupus familiaris (assembly GCF_011100685.1). NCBI lineage: Eukaryota > Metazoa > Chordata > Mammalia > Carnivora > Canidae > Canis > Canis lupus. The sequence continues at coordinate 54,177,477 of NC_049224.1, read as the reverse complement.
ACCAAATAACTTCTTGTACATAGATTTTGCAAATGTGAGAATATTTTTGAAGATAAATTCCTAGACATGGAATCACTGGGTCAAAGGTTTTATACAGTTGTAATTTCTGTAGATATTGCAGTTGTCTTCCATAGCAGTTCCCTTTGACTCCTGTACCAGCATTCCCGCCCTGTTTCGTGAGACCCTTCCTTTGGGAGTCCCAAATCTCTGGTTCTCAGGGATCTCTCTTCTTCCTTTGCTTGCTTTTGAAAATCACTTCTTACCTCGATTATCACAGTAGCCTCCTAAGATCTTTTTCCTTTTTCCCATTCCTCTGTATTTACTACACTGGAGGCATAAAGTCTTTTAAAAATTACTTATTCTGAGATATTTATTTTTGCCCTGCCAAGCCAGGGGGCTTACAGTGACTCTCTTGGGGTTCAATACAGTTCCTTCAGGCTGGTGTTAGAAGCCTTTATAGCTAACTTGTAGGTGTTTAGGTGTTGAGAGGGACCCAGGCAGATGACTCTCAAATTCATGGTGGGTTTGCAAATATAATTAAAGGCAAAGCAATTTAGTAATGTTTCCCCTGTTTTACAGAGAGATTCCTCAGGCTAATCCTAACACTTATTTGCCATTTTAGAATCAGTTTGTTACTTAGGCTTATATGTGGGAAGTCCATTTTCTGACCCCATATCCTTGAACTACTAAGAGACTTGTAGTACACAATTACAGATAGAAAGTGATATGGTGTGATTTTTTTTACAGGGTCTCCAAGAAGCCTAGGGAAATGAAAGGAAAGAAAAGCAAAAAGATTTCTTTGAAATACACAGCAGCAAGACTACATGAAAAAGGAGTCCTTTTGGAAATTGAGGACCTGCAAGTGAACCAGTGAGTATTTACTTCTTTACTTTGTCTTATCATTATCTTACTGCCTTTTCTTTCTGTTATGTGGATGGTCGTTTTCATATTTTCTATCTACTTATCTAACTATTGAGGTGAAACATTAGGCCTAATAGCCAGACTTAAATTTGTCCATCATAAAAGGGAAAGTATTTCTTCCCCTTTGTTGTAGAATATTTGCCCCAGGCTGTGTTCACACCTGTGTGGGCCCCAACTTAATTTTTCCTCTTTAAAGCAGGACACCATTTCTTATTTATCCTTGTGTCTAAACCAAGAATAAATAAGAATAACAAGAAGAAGGGTTTACTTTATTCCACCTGAGGCTGGGGATCAGGGACTTACCCTCATTCTCTTTCCTGGGGATTGCCAGCTTGCTCTGTACAAGGTCTCTGGATCTGGCCTGGCTGTTGTTAGCAGGCAATATTAATACCTGCTCAATCTGCCCTGTGACCTTATGAAGCTGAGCTTGAGATTTTGTGTCTGTTAAAACAACAACTTTAGGGATCCCTGGGTGGCGCAGCGGTTTGGCGCCTGCCTTTGGCCCAGGGCGCGATCCTGGAGACCCTGGATCGAATCCCACGTCGGGCTCCCGGTGCATGGAGCCTGCTTCTCCCTCTGCCTGTGTCTCTGCCTCTCTCTCTCTCTGTGTGTGACTATCATAAATAAAAAAAAAATGAAAAAAAAAAAAAAACAACAACTTTGTTTAAAAAGAAACTTAACTTTTCTGATCCTAAAATAGTATGTATTTGTTGTTAACCTTTGGAAATTGGTAAAGCATGAAGAAAAAGAAAAGGCACCATCCACTTAATTTATCTACCTATTGGGGATCCCTGAATGGCTAAGTGGTTTAGTGCCTGCCTTTGGCCCAGAGCGTGTGATCCTGGAGTCCCGGGATCGAGTCCCGCGTTGGGCTCCCGGCATGGAGCCTGCTTCTCTCTCTGCTTGTGTCTCTGCCTCTCTCTCTCTCTCTCTCTGTGTGTGTCTCTCTCATGAATAAATAAATAAAATCTTAAAAAAGAAAAGAAAACTGATTTTTAAAATGGAGTTATATCAAACAATGAAAGAATATAAATCAATGTCTATCATAAATAAATAAATAAATAAATCTTAAAAAAACTTATCTGCCTATTATTTTTTTAACATAAATTGTAAATATAGCCCTGTATCCCCATTTTTTTTCCCCGTAACATTTTGAGGATTTTCACTTTCTTTGAAAGCATGCTTTTTAATGGCCACAAAACACTCCATGTTGTAGTTAAAATTTAACCATTCACCTACTGTATGACATTTAAGTTTATTTTACTTTTTACATGATTACATTTGTGGTATACCTTTATATGTAAATCTTTGGTTTTACCTATGATTATTTTTTTATGATAGATGCCTAAAAATGGAATTTCTAGCCAGAGTGTTAACATTTTTTCATTATAAAAAACACAAGGCATAAAATTTATCATCTTAACTATATTTTTAAGTGTGTAGCTTAGTAGTTTTGAGTATATTCACCTTGTTATGCGACAGATGTCCAGAACCTTTTCATCTTACCAAATAAACTATACCTGTTAAACAACAGCTCTGCATTTCCCTCTCCCTCTCCCCAAGCCTGGCAACCCAATCTACTCCCTGTTTTTATGTATTTGACTCCTCTAGGCACCTCAAGTAAGTGGAATCCTACAGCACTTGTCTTTTCATGACTTGGCTTATTTCACTTGGTTCATCCATGTTGTAGCATGGGACAGATTTCTTTCTTTTTTAGGCTGAATAATATTCCACTGTATGTATATGTACCACATTGTGTTTGTGTATTCATCAGTGTCCATTTGGATTTCTTGCCACTCTTGGCTCTTGTGAGGAATGAATGCATGGAAGTGTAAATATCTCTTTGGGATCCTGTTTTTAGTTCTTTGGAATATATACCCTAAAGTGGGATTGCTGGATCATATGATAGTTTTCAAGTTTTTGAGGAACTGCCATACTGTTTTAAATAGCAGCTTAAAAAAGTTTAACTTGTATATATATCCCTGAAGTAGTACGCTGGTTGAGTGTGTGTGTATAAGTGTGTGTGTGTGAATCATGGCTTATTATCTGTATTTTCTCCAATCATTTTTGGGGTTTTTATGTAGAGCAGTTAATGCACTTTACGGGTCTCATATTTATTATCTCTTCCCTTCTTTTTGTCATTATTTTCTATTGTTTAAATGCCATCCTTTTTTTGGGGGGGGGGGGCTTCTTTTAATTTCTACTAGAGGCTTAGAAACCAGATAACAAAGCAAACTGATTCAAATAAAATCATCACAGAAAGTCTCTTTAAGGAATGACCTGTGAGGACCTCCTGTTGAGTAAGATGTGAATGTTCTAGTGTGTGGATTTTGTGACCTCTCTCATAGCTTCTCTGTGGCCTGTTTTATATCATTCATGGTTCTTGGCTCTGTTCTATAATTGAATTCTAGAAGTCTGGACCAACAGGCTTTGATCACTCAGGGAATAACATATCCCCACTGAAGTTTCTGGGCTTATAACATATTGAGAATGAGTAATACCTTAAATACTCTTGGTAAATAGCAATGTATCTTTGGTGGTACTTGGTACTGAGTGCATTTGTATCTATGGCACCCCCTCTCATGGCTTTTTGTTCTGACCCCTTTTTGTTTACTTACACACTTCTTACAATCCTCAAACATGCATTCATCCTTTCCTCCCTCTCCTTCCAGTCTAGTTTCCCCTTGATTATCCTTTTACCATTGGATTTAAGCAGTGGCCACGGGGAAAGCCAAGAGAATTCCTGTGACATCATCCTTTCAGAGGGTGGCATTCCTCCATGGTCCCTCTTCCCACAGCATGCAAGGGCTGCAGGGAGAGGTTCCCGGCTCTCCCCAAGTCTCCGAGCATGTGGTAGTTAGAGTAGTAGCCACACACTGTTCTACCTGTAGAAGTGTTTTGGGCCTTTATTTGGTACCCCTTTTCACTCTTGAAGAAAGATTGTTTTGTTCTTTTTAAGATTTTATATGTTTATTTGAGAAAGAGAGAGGGAGAGCGCAAGTGGGAGGAGGAGCAGAGGGAGAGGCAGGAGCAGACTCCCCGCTGAACAGGGAGCCCCACGTGGGGCTTAATCCCAGGACTCTAGGATCTTGACCTGAGCCAAAGGCAGATGCTTCACAAACTGAGCCACCCAGGCACCCCTTGAAGATTGTTAATATTCTTTCTACATTTCACAGAATATTTTTATATGAGAATGAAAAAAATCACACCCTTATGATGTTATGTTTCAACAGGTTTAAAAATGTTATCTTTGAAATCAGTCCAACAGAAGAAGTTGGAGACTTTGAAGTGAAAGCCAAGTTCATGGGTGTTCAAATGGAGACATTTATGTTGCATTATCAGGTGGGTATGCACCATACAGAACTGAAAACTTTATATGTGATGTGGTTGTGTTCTTTTTGGGGTGGACAGTAGGTAAAAAAGACACATGTTTGGATCACCCTGCATTGAGCCAGCGCCCACACAGGCGGGAAAGGAGCTGAGGGCTGCTGTGCATCTGACTTGGTCTGTACTCCCTGGAGAGCTTGGGCAGATCTGGACGTCTTCTGAAAGCTTTTATCTGAAGCTACTACTTAGTGTTGGCACTAAATTGAACTGGTACCTTGACGTTGAACAAAATGTTTAAGTAATGATAGTAGAAAATTGTAAACCTATTCAATAGCTTGAAATCTTTTCTCATTTTGATTTGATTTTGGGGACTTAAAAGTGTATTTCTGACAAGATGTGTATAAATTGCATCTTTGTAAACTGAATCCCATTTTAAATTCGGGAAGAACTCTGCAGTGAATCATTTATAACATAATTTAACCTATTTTTTATTCCAAAATATTTCTAGTCTTTACGCAGTAGAAAAGCACCAGGGTACCACAAGGCCTCCTGGGCTCTGTCCAGGCTCCACAGCTCCGTGTGTGTCCTCATCACTTCTGTCCCATTCCTTGTACTGCATCTCACTGCTGTGCTCTGTGGGCCTGGGCAGGGGCCATCTCTGAACGTGTGCTGGGCTTCTGCACCTGCTGCCCACCCCCCAGCCCTCTCATTTATTCCTGCACACATGCCTGCCAGACCGTGAGCTCCTTAAGGACCCACGGTAGTGTGTCTTCATTTCCTCCTTAGTGATGAGTAGACCTTCAAACATGTTAGCTGAACAAAAGTGAAGTGATTCTGTGATGCACATGCTCAGGTGCTTACACCCAAAAAAAAAGATCCTGTCACGTCTTTAGTCTCACCAGCGTTGCACAGGCCGACCAGCCTGCCTCGGTAGCATGTTGATCCGTGCACAGGCGCATTAAATATAGAATGAGGATCAGGTGCAGGTGTTCTGTCAGGCACAGGTGACACACCAGGGCCTTCGTTCTCATGGAGCTGCTAGAATTTTTCCAGAAGTTGCATTGTTTGAACTTTGGGTTCTTTCAAGTGCCTTGACTCATTCTGTCTCTTCTGAAGTTCATGTGCAAGACTACTCACTTCCTAAATGTGCTCTGGACAGTAGAGGGCAATGGGAGAAGCAGGGGCTCTAGATCCAGATCCAGATCCACTCCATGCCACTCTGAATATCTCTGAGCCTCATCTTTAAACTCGGGATAATCACACCTATAGGACTTTTATCAGGACTTAAAAAGACACTATCTGATGTGCCTACCCAATGTTGAGCACACTGGAGGCACCTAATAAACATTTTGTCCTTCTTCCCCTTGCCTTCAAAATATAGAAATTTTCTCACGTGAAATAAAAAGTAAGACTCTAGTGGATACTATTGAGATGACGTTAGTGGCTGTATCCTGTCTTCAGTGATTAGTATATTTTATCATAGATTGAAATGCCTCCCCCTTCCCCAGGTGACCCATCACTTAGACAAACTGGAGACACGTTATTGTCAGCTCTGAAATAGGAAGTATGTGTGATGAGTGAACATGCTGCTTTTTCTTTCCATGTTTTGTGTATTTTGATATACAGATGTACCAGAATATTCTGTTGAGCAGCATGTCCCATTCCTTGAGTCTCAGGGTGGTTGTGCAGTGGACCGTTCTGTGGTTGGGCACCTCTTTTTCACACCACTTCACATTTGTCATTCCTTGTTCCTTCTGGATCCCTCCCTACATCATGTCCTTTCTTATTCCACAGACTTGTTTGACTGTAAAATGTTGTTTTTATAGGACCTGCTGCAGCTACAGTATGAAGGAGTCGCAGTCATGAAATTATTTAATAGAGCTAAAGTAAATGTCAACCTTCTGATCTTCCTCCTCAACAAAAAGTTCTACGGGAAGTAATTGATCCATTGCCACCAGACCAGAAGGATGAAGGAAAGAAGCTCCTCACGGTGACCTTTCTTGGGTCCTTCTTTACTCATTGGAAGCAAAGACCCAGGCCACAAAAAAGCCTCAACTTGATACACTCCCAACGCCACGTTTTTAACCCTCCCACTCTGATGGGATGTCTATTGCCCTTTCTTCATAGTGAAACTGTATTTCAGGCTGTCCGACCCTCTTGTCCCCTCATTTTCTTCCGTCACTTAGGAAAGAGTGGAGGCTCCACTAAAATCTCTGTTGTTATGGTCTTAGAGGCTGCATTACTCTATTGTAAGCTTTGGTGTTTAAATTAGCAACAGGGATGGTGGGGCTTGAATTCTTGTTACTTGGAAGTAGGATCTATCAACACGAATAACACATGCACATAAGGCACACAACTCACAAGTCAGGTCATCTCCTGGCATTCAGTTGTCATTTGAAGGTGAAATTCCTTTACGTTTCCATCCCATCGGTCAAATGGAAGGATCCAGGGGCTCATTGGTTCTCTTCCACTGTTTTCCTTTATAAGCAGGAGCTAACAGAAGTCAGTGCTCTGTGTTCAAAGAAACATTTCTAGCAAAGGGGAGACACAGTTTTAAAATGTTACCATTAGGGCAGCCCCCGTGGCGCAGTGGTTTGGCGCCGCCTGCAGCCTGGGGTGTGATCCTGAGACTCAGGATCGAGTCCCACATCGGGCTCCCTGCATGGAGCCTGCTTCTCCCTCTGTCTGTATCTCTGCCTCTCTCTCTCTCTCTCTCTCTCTCTCTCTCTCTCTCTCTGTCATGAATAAATAAATAAAATCTTTAAAAAAAAAAAATAAAATAAAAAAAAATAAAATGTTACCATTAGGGCAGCCCGGGTGGCTTAGCAGTTTAGCGGCACCTTTGGCCCAGCGCAGGATCCTCGAGACCCGGGATTGAGTCCCACGTCGGGCTTCCTGCATGGGGCCTGCTTCTCCCTCTGCCTGTGTCTCTGCCTCTCTCTGTCTCTCATGAATAGATAAATAAAATCTTTTTAAAAAATAAAATAAAATGTTACCATTAAAAAATAAATAAAATAAAATGTCACCATTAAATTTGAGCAGTACTGTTGGTGTAGTTCTCTCATCAGCGGGAGGGAGAGTCCCATCAATAAACCCAGCTATGTAGGCAGGTTTGCAGTGGTCTGCGGTGCCTGCTTGTATGTATTGATGCACAGAAGGGGGCTATGTTCAGGAAGGCAGTCCACTCTGTCCCCGTGGCAAAAGGAGGGGCCAGCCCTAGCATACGTAAAATGATTGTCCTCAAATCTGTTTTATGTTGTAAGAGTGCCTTATTAAAGTGTACATTTATTTCTTGAAATGTGGGTGATAGGAATTTTGAAGATTTATATAATGCTTTAAAAGCCTTTAGAATACTGTAAGAAAAGGATTTTTAAAAATTGGCTTATCTGTATATCTGAACTCTTAAAACTTTCTTATAGCTAAAACACTAGGATTTATCTGCAGAGTTTAGGGAGACAGTCCTGCCTTATATAGACCAAAACAAAAAACCAACCAACCGAGGTTAGCTTGGTATCAGGGTCTCTTTTTCCCCACTTCTTTCTTTTGTTGCTGCCCAGGCCATGCCTTTATTTTATGAGCTCCCATTTTCTGGGTTTAGTCAGAAACAATTCAATTCTAAACATTGAATTTAGGAAGCGTATGTTATTACATTAAAAAGTCATATACTTAAAAAAAAAGAAAAAACTATCCAGGGAAATATGTTGGAAATCATGCTACTGAGGCTCCATTTTCTCTGATGTTTTGGTTCGGTATTTTTATCATAAAACAATAAAGCTTAAAATAATAAACTTACGCTTAAAAATTTCCTGATAGGGGATCCCTGGGTGGCTCAGCGGTTTGGCGCCTGCCTTCGGCCCAGGGCGTGGTCCTGGAGACCCGGGATCGAGTTCCACATCGGGCTCCCTGCATGGAGCCTGCTTTCTTATAGCTTTGCCTGTGTCTCTGCCTCTGTCTCTGTGTTTCTCATGAATAAACAAACAAAATCTTAAAAAAATAATAAAAAATAAAAATTTCCTGATGTATATTGAAAGCCAATAAACTTTCGTTAGTAATTATGTGATGTGTCCCTATTATAAATGTAAGCATTGGAGATGTGTTTTTCATGTGTTTACTCAGTCAGGTCCACCGTCGTGCAAATGTGAGTTGTTGAAGTCTTCACACACTCCAGACAGGAAGAGGTGAGGCATGGAGCTCCATGACCGAAGACTCCACTAGACTGACTTCGTTTTTTACTGTATTTTGGGAAATCATTTTTCAGTGAATATTTTCCTCAGATCAAAAGCAGATGCTATTACAAGTAGCATCACCAAAAAAACTGGGACCAAAGTGTCAGCCCTCTTACTTTAAGAGGATACCCATCCCAAATGCCCATGGAGCTCCAAGGCCACATCCATGACAGACCATGAGCAAAGTTTACAACTCCTTTAATAATTTCCTTGATACAACTCCAATGCAAAATAGCACAGAATACACTTCAAGATTTCGATGGTAACTGTAGAATTACAGTTCTAATGGCATGGAGCTTGCCCAGACGAACTCAAGTGGTGGCATTGAGACCATGTAGCTCCTCCTCTTATTTATTAGCCATAGCGTTCTCTGTCTCAGTCTTCTTCCTTCTACCTTGTCTTCCGACAGCTATCATGACATTTATCATGAATTTACGTCCAACCATTTGGACTACTCATCAGACCACTGCACACAATTGCCTTTGTATCTCTGTATGAAATAAAAGGTCATTTGTTCATGTTTGTGTTTATTTTTCTCAGTTTCATTGTTAACAGTTCCTGTTCAACAGCGTTGACTGGAGTGAGATTTAATGATTGAAAACCACAACAGAAAAAAAAAACCAAAACCCTTTACAATCTTCCTGAAGCAGCAGACCCAAGTCCGCTTTCCACTCACATGTTTAATATGAGAGTTTAGCCTTTTTAAGAGAAATAGGCTTTAACTACCCTCAACAGAAAAAGAAATAGGGGGTGGGGAGAGCACACGATACCACCTCTGTTTGGCCAATGGGGCGGGGGGGGGGGGGGAGTTTAAAACTGCTACGGCCTATGACCCTGTTCTGTGAGCAGCAGCACCCCAGGTCATAGTACATCCTTCAGGGGATTTCTCTGCTCCACCCAAGTCCCTGGAAGGGATGAGATAAAGTTGCATATGGAAAAAGTAAACAGCCAGAGTGGGGGGGAAACGTGGCTTCCTTTTAAGTAAGCCCCCACGGACAGCCTCACTCAAAGATACAAATATGTATGTAAGCATCCTGTTGTGTTTATAAACTGTGGCCAGACTTTATTGGAAAATTAGGGACTAGGAAAGAAGAGGAAAAACAGAATAACTCCAAAGTAAACAGCCGTGGAAAATGAGAGACTGGTCTGTGTAAGTGGAGTAGTGATGAGCGCTGTGGTGGGACTGGGCCTTCCCACCCACCAGCCTCTTTTTTTCATCCTGAAGTGGGGGTGCTGCTCCCCACGCCTGTGTCATTGAGTCAACCTAGGCTCTAGTTGTCCTGTGGGTAAAGGAGTTAGAGAGGTGCTCATCAAGACCTAATGGTATTAAATAAGGAAACCAGGATGGGGTGGGGCGGGAATGAGAGGAAGGGAAGCGGGAGCCCCTAGTGATGCCCGCCCTAGGCCAGGGCCGCTCCTACCTTGATGCCTGTGCAAACCTGGGGGGAGTTTGGGGCAGCTGTACCCCTCCACGGATTTTAAACTTGACATCTAAATTTTGTGATGTTTCAATTATGAAGTGTGCAATTGCCAACCTACTACGAATTTCAAGATAAAAATGACCTCACTTTAAAGGTATGCAACAGAAGCCCGTCTAGTTTGTTTTACACTCAGAGCTCAACTGCAGGGAGTGTAGTCACAATCTGTCATCAAGCGCTATTACAGCCTTACTGACTATTCCCTATGCTGGATTTCCCCGCCTCCCTTTTTTTTTTTTTTCTTTTGAAGATTTTATTTTATTTTATTTTATTTTGAAGATTTTATTTTTAAGTAATTTCTACACCCAAAGGAGGGGCTCCAATTCATAACCCCAAGATCAAGAGTCACTGCTCCTCAGACTGAATGTCTTGGGCGTCCCTGTATGTGGTCCTTTCCACCTTCATGACTTACTTATTGAAGGTTTATAGCTCCTAATTCCTTGTAGTTCACCTACCCACCCCAACCATCAATTTGATCCCTGTAAGTTTTATTTTTTCTCGATCTGTTTGTTTTGTTTTTAGATCCCAAATGAGTGAAATCATACTGTATATGTCTTTCCCTGACTTCCTTCTCTTAGCACAATAGGTGCATCCGTGTTGTCTCAAATGGCAAGATCTCTTTCTTTTTTTACAGCTGAATAATATTCCATTGTGTGTATATACCACATCTTTATTCATCCATGGATGGACACTTGGGTTGCTTCCATATCTTGGCTATTGTAAGTAATGCTGCTATAAATATATATATATATATATATATATATATATATATATATATACACACACACACACACACACACACACACACACATGTTTTCAAATTAGCATTGTCATTTTGTTTGAGTCAGTACTCAGTAGGGGAGTTTTGGATCATAGGCTAGTTCTATTTTTAATTTTTTGAGGAAACTCCATACTATTTTCCACAGTGACGTCACCAATTTCCATTCCCACCAACAATCCCCAAGAGTCCCTCTTTCTCTATATCTTGCCAACACTTGTTATTTCTTGTCTTTTTGATTCTAGCCATTCTGACAGATATAAGGTGATATCTCATTTTGATTTGCATCTCCCTGATAAGTAGTGATGAGGAGCGTCTTTTCAAGTGTCTTTTAGCCATTTGTATGTCTTTGGAAAAATATACAGATCCTCTGCTCATTTTTTTAATCAGATAATTTTTGCTGTTGAGTTTCATAAGTTCTTAATGTATTTTGGGTATTAACCCCTTATTAGATATATCACTGGCAAATATCTTCTCTCATTCAGTAGGTTGTCTTGTCATTTTCTTGATGGTTTACTTACCTGTAGAAAAGCTTCTACTTTGGTGCTGTCTCAATAGTTGGTTTTTGTTTTTCTTGCCCAAGGAGACATATCCAGAAAAATGTTGCTAAGGCCAATGTCAAAGAGATGACCACCTATGTTTTCTTCTAGGAGTCTTAAGGTTTCATGTCTCATATTTACGTCTTTAAGCCATTTTGAGTTTATTTTTGTATATGGTGTAAGAAAGTGGTCCAGTTTCATTCTGTGGCTGCCCAGTTTTCCTAGCACCATTTATTGAAGAGGCTGTCTTTTTCTCCATTATATATTTTTCTCCTTTGTTATAGGTTAATTGGCCAGATAAATATGGGTTTATTTTTGGGTTCTCTATTCTAATCCATTGATCTATATGTCCATTTTTGTACCCTATCCATTTTTAAAGGTATGCGAACAGCTATCAGCTCAAACCTTTACATCTTTTTTCCTCTTTAAACTCATGTTTCCGGGATGCCTGGGTAGCTCAGCAGTTGGGCATCTGCCTTCAGCTCAGAACATAATCCTGGAGTCCCGGGATCAAGTCCCACGTGGGGCTCCCTGCATGGAGCTTGCTTCTCCTTCTGTCTATGTCTCTGCCTCTCTCTGTGTGTCGCTCATGAATAAATAAAAATCTTAAAAATAAATAAACTCATGTTTCCATTCCACTTCCCTCAGAATTTTGCCCTAATATTTATTTATTATTTTTTTTAATCTTTTTTTTTAATTTTTATTTATTTATGATAGTCACTGAGAGAGAGAGAGAGAGGCAGAGACACAGGCAGAGGGAGAAGCAGGCTCCATGCACCGGGAGCCCGATGTGGGACTCGATCCCGGGTCTCCAGGATCGCGCCCTGGGCCAAAGGCAGGCGCCAAACCGCTGTGCCACCCAGGGATCCCTGCCCTAATATTTAAAGCCTAAGTCTTACTTTTCATTATTCTGTCATGATTATCTAGCAAAAATTACAATGTGTTTTATTTCCTTTGACCTTAGGCTATTAATGCAATCCAGAAAAATATTTTGTGTCATTCTAGTTCTTGTTAGTGCATATTTGATCAAAGTCATGTATTGTCTCGACAGTTGTAGAAGTAAGATATTTGAAATGCGGTTGTTATTTTTTTTAAGATTTGATTCATTTATTCAGAAGAGACAGAGAGAGAGCGAGACAGAGGCAGAGGGAAAAGCAGATCCGTCTATGGAGCGGGGAGCCTAAGCGGAACTCGATCCCAGAATCCTGGGATCATGACCTGAACCGAAAGGCAGACACTTAACCAACTTGAGCCACCCAGGCACCCCTGAAATGCGTTTCTTAATGAGAAAAATGAAGATTTTTTTTTAAAATGAAGGTTTAAGGAACTTATGGATAAATGTCACTACTTGCTAGAATGTGATAGGGCTCATGGTCAGTTCTTTTCTATTTTTCATTTTTGTAAATGTAAGCTCTGAGAATTTTTGTTGTCAAATAAGCATATGGCAATGGAAGGTGTTTTGTTATAATGATGTCACCCATTTCGGAGGGACTCCTTTGTTTATCCAAAGAATCTCAGTGATTTGTAATAATTGGGACATGATTAGGTCTTCCAATTTTGTTAAAAGCCAAAAAAAAAAAAATTACCTAATTTTATTGTTCAGTCATGAGATCATCCACTTTCTCCAGGCTTGGGAAGTAGACAAGGGGCTTCACTAAGACTTATTAAATAACTGAATTAAACTTATAACCTTTTGACTTAGAGACAACTTATTTAACCCAATATGCTAAAGATGCTTGGGAAAATGGAAATATTTTAATACTCCTTCAGCATTACAGTTTTAAAACTTTTATTAGGGAAAACTAACCTATAAATAGAAGGAATAGTATAAGGCAGCCTGGGAGGCTCAGTGGTTTAGCGCTGCCTTCTGCCTGGGGTGTGATCCTGGAGACCCGGGATCGAGTCCCACATCGGGCTTCCTGCATAGAGCCTGCTTCTCCCTCTGCCTGTGTCTCTGCCTCTCTCTCTCTCTTTCTGTGTTTCTATGAATAAATAAATAAAACCGTTTTTTAAAAAAGGAATAGTATAATGAACTCCCATGTGGCCTCAGTGATTATCCATACATAGTCAACTCTTTTTCTTCCTACTGTCACCCCAATCCCCCTTAGGTTATTTTGACAAATCCCAGATATGGTATCATTTCAGCCATAAATACTTGAGTATGTATCTCTAGCATAGTGTTTCTAATTAGGGAGCAATTGTGTTCCTAGGAGATATTTGGCACTATTTGGAGATATATTTTGTTGTCCCAACTAAGAGAGTGCCACTGGCATTTACTGGGTAGATGCCAGGGATCCTGATTAGCATCTCACAATGCACAGAACAGTCTCCCTCAACAAAGAATTAACCAGTCCAAAATGTCAATAGTACCGGAGTGAGAAATCCCACTGTTTACTTATAAGGAGTTATGAAGGAAATCCCTAAACCGTTATCACACCTAAACAATAATTTTAAAGTACCAGATATGCGGTTAATGTTTCCATTTTTCTACTCTTGTAATTGCTTAAAGAGTTCCTATCTTTGGGGGCAGCCCCGGTGGCGCAGCAGTTTAGCACCGCCTGCAGCCCAGGGCGTGATCCTGGAGACCCTGGATTGAGTCCCGTGTCAGGCTCTCTGCATGATGCCTGATTCTCCCTCTGCCTGTGTTTCTGCCTCTCCCTCTCTGTCTCTATGAATAAATAAATAATAAAATCTTAAAAAAAGAAAAGAGTTCCTATCTTTGAATCAGGTGCCAAACAAGGTACACATACCACGTTTAATTGACAGGCCTTTTTTTGTTTGTTTTGTTTTTTAAAGATCTTATTTATTTATTCATGAGAGACACAGAGAGGAGAGAGAGAGAGAGGTAGAGACACAGGCAAAGGGAGAAGCAGGCTCCATGCAGGGAGCCTGACGTGGGACTCAATCCCAGGACTCCAGGATCACGCCCTGGGCTGAAGGCAGCGCTAAACCGCTGAGCCACCCGGGCTGCCCCTAATTGACAGGTCTTTTAAATCCTTCATCTATAAATTCTCTTTTTTAATATTGTAGTTTTTTGGTGTTGATGTTGATCCACATTCTGGGTTTCTGATATATTTATGGATCACATTTCATTTCAACCTTTTGGCAAGAATATTTCAGAGTTCTTATTACATCACACCAGGGGCTTATCTTTCCATCATGAAAAATAAAAACTGGTCATTGGGTTCAAATGTTGCCTGATTGACCTATTTTTTAAAAAGTTTCCCATCAGCTTTTCATCACATACCATGTGGATTCAGCAGCCACTGGTGATGACTACCTAGATTTCTTATTTTACTGGAGCTTGCAAAATGGTGATGTCCAAGTCTACCACTCTTTCATTTATCAGAATTCTTCCATGAGAGACACACTGAGAGAGGCAGAGACACAGGCAGAGGGAGAAGCAGGCTCCGTGCAGGGAGCTCGATGTGGGACTCAATCCCGGGCCTCCAGGATCATGCCCTGGGCCGAAGGCAGATGCTCAACCACTGAGCCACCCAGGTGCCCCTAGTTGATGGATTTTAAGAAGAACAAGAAACATTCAGATTTGGGCTTTAGACACGTGGAGGAAGAATGGGGATGAGGTGGGACAACTCAGGACAGCATGTGCTAGGTATCTTCGGTGTGTCTCTCCACTCTCACTTTCCTCTGTGCCCTGGGCAGCTGGACACATGGGTTGCGTCACCGTCTCCCTGAAGCTTCTGGTTGCGTTTGGCCAATGGCAGGTGTCACAATGGATTGGAGGTCTTGGGAGGTATGGGGGGAGGCAGAGTTAGGAAATCTCTTTCCAAGTTACTGCATTGCCTGCCTCTCCCAACCAAAGGGCAGAGCTCTGATCAGGTGTCTCTTTCCAAACACTCACCCTCTCCCTGGGGCAGTAAGCAGTCCTTCCCTGGCCCTTGGGCACAAAGTGCTAATGGCTTTGCTGTAACTAGCCCCAGGGGAGCAAGATCCCTAAGCCTCCCCCTCTTACTTTATTAACTTTTCTTCAAATTACCAGTTTGAGTGTGCTGTGTGTTTCCTGCGGGACCCCAAAACACAAGTGGACCAATTAGATCTCAATTAGTGAGAGATTTGGTGGCCTGAAGTGGATAAAAGTAAAAGAGTGTTAGGATGGACAGAAGTGGGTGAATTCTGGAGATATTTGGGAAGTAGAGTCAATTTACTGGCTGCTGGGACCAGTGGAATCCTGTGGAACTCAGCCAGGACGTGCTCCGCAGGAGGTACTCTACCATCAAGAAAGTTTGGGGAGTGCTGTGTTCCCTCTTTCAACACACAAGTCACAACAGACATCAGGAAACCAAAAAGCTTTGAGAAGTCCCACGGGAAACCTGTCTAACTTCCTATTACCTAGCTTTTCCCCTAAATGTGTTTGACAGTGTAATTCCACCCCTGACTTTGTAGGAAACTCCTGTTGGCCACCTGTGAGACTCTGCGTTCAAGGAACACTCTCTGAAGTGCTGGAGAAAGAAGAGGGTGGAATAAACCCAACCTTAAGCTTTTAATAACTAGTAAATATTACTTAGGAAACAAAAAAAGCAAAGATGTACATTTGTATCTCACATTCACTAATGATTTTTGGATTCCAATACATTTCAAGTTGGGTAAAATCATTTGTTAAACAATAACAAATAATTTTAGTCGCAGATATGTACTCTCTGTTTTGCTCCAAATCGTCTAGGAAATAATTTTTTAAAATATTTTTTTCTTTATTTATTTATGATAGTCACACAGAGAGAGAGAGAGAGAGAGAGGCAGAGACATAGGCAGAGGGAGAAGCAGGCTCCATGCACCGGGAGCCCGATGTGGGATTTGATCCCGGGTCTCCAGGATCGCGCCCTGGGCCAAAGGCAGGCACCAAACCCCTGCGCCACCCAGGGATCCCCGTCTAGGAAATAATTTTGATATGAAAATATAGGCATGGGGATCCCTGGGTGGCTCAGCGGTTTGGCACCTGCCTTCGACCCTGGGCATGATCCTGGGGTCCCGGGATCGAGTCCTGCATCAGGCTCCCTGCATGGAACCTGCTTCTCCCTCTGCCTGTGTCTCTGCCTCTCTCTCTCTGTGTGTCTCTCATTAAAAAATAAATAAAATCTTTAAAAAAAAAAGAAGATGTAGGCATATATGCTTGATAAAGGTTGTACTTGTTCATAGCCACTGGCCTTTGTCTCTGGAGAAACACATTCCCAATTCCTCTAGTTGCAGAAACACTGAGGTCTGGATAGGGAAGGAAAAATCTGCAGATAGGGGTTGAACAGACATATAATAGAAAGGATGATGTGATACGAATTAAAGGATAATTCCTCTTCTAAAGGCCAACTGAGAAAGAACTAGTTTCCAGGGAGCTCAGCTGGTTAAGTGTCTGCCTTCGGCTCAGGTCATGATCCCAGGGCCATGGGGTGAAGCTCCATGAGGGCTCCCTGCACAGTGGGAGTCTGCTTCTCCCTCTGCCTCTGCCCGCCCTCCTGCTTGTGCATACTCTCTTGCTCTCTCTCAAATAAATAAAATCTTAAAAAAAAAAAAAGAACTAGCTTCCAAAAATAAAGAAAACCAGTCTCAAACACCTCTTTCCACAGAAAGAAACCAAGTTTACTTAGAGAAATAGCTGATTTGGGGGCTAAGCAAAGATGTACAAGATGAGCCTCGATCATTTTGTGTCCAGAGGGAAAATAAAAACAAAAATACTAAAAAGCAGATGGGGACATGTTAAAAGGACATGGAAGCCAGCTTGAAGGTCAAATCTGGGATAATTAAAACACAAAAATAATAACACTATTGGATCATATCCAATTGGATAAAATAAGACTTTGTGAGCCCATTCTGATAAAACAAATAGGGAAAGGGCAAGAATAATCAATGGGTGCTAAAGCTAGTGGATACACATTTGTTGAGTAACAAGATATTTATAGGGATGTCTGGGTTGAGCATCTGCCTTCAGCTCAGGGCGTGGGGATCAAATCCCACATCAGGCAGGGAGCCTACTTCTCCCTCTGCCTATGTCTCTGCCTTTCTCTCTGTGTCTCTCATGAATAAGTAAATAAAATCTTTTAAAAGAGATTTTTATATAGTCTCAGAGTCTCTCCCTTTAAAGGTCTGATTACAGAGGGAAAAATAGAAACATCACAGTGGAGAAAACAGACATCCTCTTAACCAAATGAGCCAAGCTTTTTTTTTTTTTTAATTTTCTTTTTTTTTAAATTTTTTATTTACTTATGACAGTCATACAGAGAGAGAGAGGCAGAGACATAGGCAGAGGGAGAAGCAGGCTCCATGCACCAGGAGCCCGATGTGGGATTTGATCCTGGGTCTCCAGGATCGCGCCCTGGGCCAAAGGCAGACGCCAAACTGCTGCGCCACCCAGGGATCCCATGATCCAAGCTTAACATCAATCATGGGACAACTAGACATCATTTGCCACCTAATGGATAAGTTGAGAAGAAAACAACATTGTTCCTATGTTTTTCCCACCAAAAATGCATCATCTGAAATGAACCATGAGAACATTCAAAATGAACCCTACCGAATGGAAATTCTACAGGATAACTGGCTTGTCACTTCAAAAATTTTCAAAATCATGAAAGACAGAAAACTGAGTGGCTCCTGGGTGGCTCAGTTTGTTAAGTGACTGACTCAGGTGAGTTCAAGGCCCGTGTTGGGCTTGAAGCCTACTTTGAAATTAATAAGTAAATAAGTAAATAAATAAGAAAAAGTTGAACAAGTGTTCCAGATAGAAGGATTCCAAGAAACATGACACCTGAATATAAATGAGCGATCTCAGATTTTCTTTTGCCATAAAGAGTATTATTGGGACAGCTGGTAAACATTTTAATACTATCTGTAGATTAGATAACAGTACTATATCAGTGTCAATTTCCTGATTTTGATAATTACACTGTGATTATGTAAGGGAATATCCTTGTTTTTATGAAATAAACACTGAACTATCTAGGAGTAAAGGGGCATCATATTATTTTCAAATGGTTTAGAAAAATATATAGGGATGCCTGGGTGGCTCATTCTGTTAAGTCTCTGACTTGACTTCTTCACAGGTCGTGATCTCAGAATTGTGGGATCCTACATTAGAATTGAGATTCTCCTTCTCCTTTTGCCCCTCTCTGCTTCAAATAAATCTTTAAATATATATATATATATATATATACACACACACACACACACACACAAAGAAATGATAAAGTGATTTTAAGATTTTGTTTATTTATTCACGAAACGCAGAGAGAGAGAGAGACAGAGACAGAGACACAGGCAGAGGGGGAAGCAGGCTCCATGCAGGGAGCCCAACGTGGGACTCGATCCTGGGACTCCAGGATCACGCCCTGGGCCAAAGGCAAACACACAACTACTGAGCCACCCAGGTGTCCAGAGAAAATTTTTTTTAATTAAAAAATTTTTTTTTAGAAAACGAGAAGGAGGGTGAGGGGAGAGGCAGAGGGACAGAGAGACTCTTTTTTTTTTTTTTTTTTTTCAGAGAGACTCTTAAATAGGCTCTGTGCTCAGTGGGAAAATCATCTCGGGACTCGATCTCATGACCCTGAGATCATGACCTGAGCTAAAATCGACAGTCAGTCGCTTAATCAACTGAGCCATCCAGGCACCCCTCTTTTTTCTTTTTAAGATTTTATTTTTAAGTAATCTCTAAATCCCAACGTGGGGCTTGAATTCACAACCCCAAGTTTAAGAGTCACACACTCCACTAATGGAGACATTTGGGCACTCCAAGAATTCTTTAAATTATTGCAACTTTTCTATAAGTCTGAAATTATGTAAAATAAAAAAAATTTAAAGACATGACGATCCTTACATGCATCAAGAATGATTTTGGCTGCAAGAAATGAAAACTGACTTCTAGTGATTTAAACAAATTTATTTCACATGAATTTATAAGAAAACTAAGTATTGGTTTAGCTATTTAACAATGGCAACGTTGTTGTTGTTTTTTTGAATCTTTCTTAATACTGAATTTGTTTTTATGTTTTTTCTTTCCATGGTGGTAGGATGGCTCCAGAGGTCCAGGCATCACCTCTGTATTCAGAGTATACAGAAGAAAAGGGCTAGTCGCAGCTAAATGTGTCCCTTGTATCAAGACCAGAAGTTTTCCTATAAGCTTTCCATTAGGCTTGCCCTTACGTCAATAACCAAACTGGCTGTGTTGCCAACCCCACGGATGAGGGAGGCAGGATGTGGCATTTGCCTCTCTGGTCTCTGCAACAGAAATTGGAGGGAGTGTTTGCCAAACTAAGAGGTTGAATAGTTGAATAGTTTTAATTTGAAAACTACAGACTGTATTAATTCTTTGCCCCATCCTATGATTCCATTCTTTAAAAAAAAAAAAAAAGATTTTAGGGCAGCCCCGGTGGCTCAGGGGTTTAGTGCCGCCTGTAGCCCAGGACGTGATCCTGGAGACCCTAGATCGAGTCCCGCATCGGGCTTCCTGCATGGAGCCTGCTTCTCCCTCTGCCTGTGTCTCTGCCTCTCTCTCTCTCTCTCTCTCTGAATGAATAAATAAATAAATCTTTTTAAAAAAAGATTTTATTTATTTATTTATTTATTTGTTTGTTTATTTATTTATTTATTATTTAAGAGAGTGAGCAGGAGAGGAAGAAGCAGACTTGCCACTGAGCAGGGAGTCTAATGTGGGGCTGGATCCCAGAACCCTGGGATTGTAACCTGAGCTGAAGGCAGGTGCTTAACTGACTGAGCCACCCAGGTGCCCCCTATGAATCCATTCTTAAAGACAGCATTTCTTAAGGTTTGGCCTCAAATCAATCCGTACAGAATCATTTGTTATAAAGACAGAATCCTGGGCTACAGTCCAGTCTATAAAAATCATAATCTCTGCAGATGGGATCCAGAAATACAAATGTTAAACAAACACCTGGATTCCAACAAAGTCATAGACAAAGGTAAATGGAAAACAATAAAACACCTAGAAACTGGAGAAGACATAACAAAAACTGTAATGCATATTTGAATTCACAAAAAAAAAATCCTCAAGCAACTAAAAATCAAATAGTAAGCATGTGGTTATGTATTTCAGGAATCTAGGAGCTTCAAGGTTTGTTTGTTTGTTTGTTTGTTTGTTTTTAATTAACTAAATTCCATACTTCCTTTTTTCAATTTCCTTAGTTTTTACCTATTATCTTTTTTCTGTTCCAGGATTCCATGTGACATTTAGTCATCGTGTCACCTTAGGTTCCTCTTGGCTGTGATGGTTGGAGTTTCAGTTTTTTTTTTTTAAGATTTTATTTATTTATTCATGAGAGACACACAGAGAGAGGCAGAGACATAGGCAGAGGCAGAAGCAGGCTCCCTGCAGGAAGCCCAATAGGGGACTCGATCCCGGGACTCTGGGATCATGCCTTGAGCCAAAGGCAGACACTCAACTGCTGAGCCCCCACGCATCTCTGAGTTTCAGTTTTTAAGGCCTAGAGAGTTAGACCTGGAACCCAAGCCAGGACCTCAGAAGTGTTGGAAGAAGCAATCCTCTCTGGGATCTGAGCACTGGTTGGTTATATTGACATTCTGGTTGGTTATATTGCAAACGCAAACCTCTGTTCTTTACGGGGCCATTTCCCAGGGTAGTGTTTACAGCAAGCAACCTTGAGAGATGAGGTAATGCCTTCTTCTGGCACAAAGAACAGGCTCATTCTTCTGTAACAAAACCCACTGTATGCGTAGGCATGCAAGTGGGCCCTTCTGCATCATCCCCCTGGTGGGACTTGGTGGGTAAAGTGAATTGACACAAAAATGATGCTCATCCTGCTTGCTGTATAGTGTCTCTGACCCAAGAATCTCTTGCCTCCTGCCAGAATCCATGAAACAGTAATAGATTAATGTATTATATTGTAAGTAAGGTAAAATTTCAGCCTGAAATAGTGAAATCTACCCACTGGCAAAGTTAACAAAGAAGCTTGGCTATCTCTGGCTGAGCTCTGGGGAGGGAAAACCCCTTAAGAAATCAACAACTTGGCCCTACATGAGTTAAGATCTGCACTTTGAATATCCATATAATAAAATCCCTGTGTCTAGTAACTGATTTTCTATAGCTCATGGAAAAAGTATAACAACATGAGCCATATCACACTACTCAGGATTCTCACAGGACCAAAAAAAAAAAAAAAAAAAAAAAAAAAAAAAAAAAAATCAAGACCCCTTAAAGATGAAAGTATAGTTTAAAACTTTAGGAAATAATCCATCATAGCAAGAGCCAGAAGTTACAACAAATAGGATCAGAGCTCCCCACACATGGGCTAATAGAACTACATGCTAAAGGAGAATATAAAATTAGTATAATTAAGGCCTAAAAGAAGGAATAAAAAATAAGAAAAGAAGAGGACTCTGAATAAAGATCAGGCTAGATTTGGAAGCATTAGATGGGAAAACATAGCTCTTAAAGAAGATAAAACTCAAGGGACAGGTTAAACAGCTGGTTAGATAGAACTGAAGAGAGAAGTTAATAAATTGGAAGATATATCTGAGGAAATCACCCAGGGTGTAGCATAAAAATAGAGTGGAAAAATATGAAAGGGAGGTAAAAAGAAATGAAAAATAGAATGAGAAAGTTTTATATGCATCTAACTAAACTTCTAGAGGGAAAGAATAGAGAAGAAGCAGCAGCAGCAATATTTGAAGAGATCTTAGAAAATTTTCTAGGACATTTGAAAAGTGTATAGCAGTCTTTCAGTTGTTCTCCAGTGTATGTTCTCCCTTCATCTAATACAATGGGCCTCAGAGTGAGGTCCCAGAACAGCAGCATTGGCATCCCCTGACAACTTGCTAGAAATGCAAATTCTTAGCCTCATCCAAGACCTACTGAATCATATACTCAAAAGTGGGGCTCAGGAATCTGTGATTGATTGATTTTTATTATTAATTAATTAACTTATTTATTTATTCATTCATTAGATACACACAGAGAGAGGCAGAGACATAGGCAGAGGGAGAAGTAGACTCCCTGTGGGGACCCTGATGTAGGACTCGATCCCAGGACCCTGGGATCACCACTTGAGCCAAAGACAGAGACTCAACCACTGAGCCACCCAGGTGCCCCAGAATCTCTGTTTTAATAAGCTTTCCAGTGATTCTGATAAATGATAAAGTTTGAGAACCACTGTTCTATCATAATGGAATCTTGATTTTTATTTTAATTAGTTAACTAATTAAAGAATGAGAGAGCACAAAAGAGAGTGGGTGGGGAAGGGGAGAGGGAGGGAGAGAGAGAGAATCGTTTTTTTAAAAATATTTTATTTATTTATTCACGAGAAACACACAGAGAGAGGCAGAGACACAGGCAGAGGGAAAAGCAGGCTCCTCACAGGGATCGCCATGTGGGACTCAATCCCTGGACCCAGGATCACACCCTGAGCTGAAGGCAGACGCTCAACCACCAAGCTACCCAGGCGTCCCAGAGAGAGAGAGAATCTTAAGTAGGCTCCACACTCAGCAGTGTGGATCCCAACCCAGGGCTCGATCTCATCACCCTGAGGTCAGGACCTAAACCCAAATCAAGACTCAGAGTGCTAACTACTCCTTGTACACACTTTCGACCACTATTTATATTTTCAGCCTTGTCCCTCCACTCCTCTGCTGCCCCGGTCCACTTTCTGAAGTTCTTTGATGTAAATTATCTCGTTTCTTATCATCTCTCCCCTCTTTCCGCAGGTTCTCAGGCCATTTGTTTTGGGCTTTCTTTGCTCTGTTTGGTCACTTACCACAGGTCTGTGCGTGGTGGGCCATGGTTAGGCTTTCCGGCAGAAAGCGCCTATCTGGACAAAAGTGAAAAGTTAAGGCATGGACAAGGAAATGCTGCAGACGCTGGACACACCAAGAATTTCAAGTCCCTGAACCTGAACCCAGAATCAGGACCCAGATGCCCCAAGCTGTTTCCAGGTGCTGATACAGCTGCTCCAGCAGAGGTGGGATTGTAAACCTGGGAGCTTTATTTGGAAGCTCCTCAGGCCTGTTGACTACAGACGGCACCAGCCCAAGCATCTGCCTGTGAAGGACAGAAGGAAAACACAAGAATTCACACTCACTGAGTGTCTCCTTTGTCTGAGTCAGGTGTTGGCAAACTTATTTTTATGAAGGGCCGGATAGTAAATATTTTAAGTTTTGCAGGCCATCGGGCCTTATCTCCTTGTAGCTATTCACCTTTGCCATGGCAGCAGGAAAGCAGCCATAAACAACACATCAATAAATGGTTTTGGCAGCATTCCAAGAAAACTTCATTTACAAAAACAGACAGTGGGACACATTTGGCCCATTGACTGCAGATCGCTGATCCCTGGTCTAAGTTATTCTCACAACTTTTCATGTTTGATGAAGACTGTGAGACAGTTGTTCAGGATTTGTGGCTATCAGTTATTTGAAAACGCAGAAGTTTGAAGACTTTTTAAAAATCTTCTGGCTTCTTTTGCTGGTGTTGTCAGCTCGATAGCTCTTTTTTCATAGATAATCTTTCTCTTCTTGGTTACTTTACGGTTTTGTTATAATAAATATGTTGAGTTGTGGATTTTGTTTTATTTATCTTGTTTAGAACTCAATATGTTTCTTTTTTGAAAGATTTTATTTACTTATTTGAGAGAGAGAGAGAGAGAGAAAATGTGTGCACAAGAGTGGCAGAGGCAGAGGGAGAAAAACAGGGTCCTTGCCAAGCAGGGAGCCTGATGTAAGACTTGATCCCAGGACCCTGAGATCATGATCCAAGCCAAAGACAGACGCTTAACCAACTGAACCACCCAGGTGTCCTAGAATTTAATGTATTTCTAACTGAAGATGTGTATCAGTTAGGACTAGATTTAGCTATAACAGAAAACCTCCCAAAAAAGTGATCTTAGGCAGGATAAATATTTATTTCTCTCTCATGTAAAAGTCAAGCTATTATATTGGGGCACCCAGCTGGCTCAGTCTGTAGAGCACATGACTCTTGATCTCAGGGTAGCAAATTCAAGCCCCACATTTGGCATAGAGCTCACTTAAAAAAAAAAAAAGTTATCTTGTTGCTCTGCCATTCACAACCTGAACTTGTGGTGCAAGATAGTGGTATCTACATTCTAAGCAGCAAGATTCTCACCTTCCTGGTGAGAATAGGGAAAGGGCATTATGTACTGTATCTCTTAAGGAAGGTTCTCAGAGGCTGCTGCATTACCTTCTTTTTATAACCATCCCATTGAACAGAACTTACATGGCCACACCTAAATACAAGAAAGTCACATGCCCAACTAAAAATCAGGATTCTATGGGGCCCCTGGGTAGCCAGTTGGCTAAACATCGGACTCTTGATCTCAGCTCAGGTCTTGATCTCAGGGTCATGAGTTCAAGCCACATGTTGGGCTCCATGCTGGGTGTGAAGCCTACTTAAAAAAAATAAAAAAGCCACACACATGCACACATAGCTTAAAGTATTGTTTAAAACTAAATGGTATTTGTTCTTTATTTTTTCCTGATGTTAGTAGTACTACATACTTGGAGGGTTTTTTTTAAAGATT
Source organism: Canis lupus familiaris (assembly GCF_011100685.1). NCBI lineage: Eukaryota > Metazoa > Chordata > Mammalia > Carnivora > Canidae > Canis > Canis lupus. The sequence continues at coordinate 54,152,703 of NC_049224.1, read as the reverse complement.
GTATTTGTTTATTCATGAGGGACACAGAGAAAGGCAGAGACACAGGCAGAGGAGAAGAAACAGACTTCCTGTGGGGAGCCTGATGCGGGCCTCAATCCCAGAACCCTGGGATCACTCCCTGAGCCAAAGGCAGACGTTCAGCCACTGAGCCACCCAGGTGCCCTACATAATTTTTTTAATGCATTATCATTTAGAAATGTGTAAAGCAGAAGATAAAAGTTTCCCAGTAGTCCCTACACTATATCCCCAAAGGCAACTATTGTTAACCATCTCTTGATATGTTCACACATGTTTTTCTATTTAAGTATAAGAGGTCCTGGTATTTTTTTTTAAGATTTTATTTGTTTATTCATGAGAGACACACAGAGAGAGGCAGAGACATAGGCAGAGGGAGAAGCAGGTTCCCCTTTGGGGACCCCGATGTAGGACTTGATCCTAGTACCTTGAGCTGAAGGTAGATGCTCAGCCACTGAGCCGCCCAGGCGTTCCAAGAGGTCTCAGTTTGATTCCTGTAACAACGGCCAAAATAACAGGTTTTTTTTGTTTTGTTTTTGTTTTTGTTTTTAATAGCAGGGTTTAAAACAAAATCAATGCTTCTCTCTCAGTCACATAATGGTCTAAAAGCAGTCCAGAGCTAGTATTGTAGTTCCACAGTGCTGGGATCCTAGGTCCCTTTGCTACCAGTTTTCTGTCATTCTCAACACATTAGTTTTTATCTAGTGGTCTAAGAGAGCTGCTAGTGATCTAGTTACCACATCCATATTCCAGCCAGCAAGATGAGAGAATCAAGGCCACTCCCCCTTTTCATGCAACTGCCTGAAAGTTGCCTGTAATACTTCTGCTCACACCCTATTGGGTGGAACATAATCACATGACCACACCTATTTGCAAGGGAGAGTGGGAAATGTAGGCTTTAGCTGGCTCTAGTTGGGCAATGATGTGCCCAGCTGAAGTTTGGGATTTCTTTTAAATAAAGGAAGGAGGTGAGAATGAGTATCAGGAGACAACTAGCAATCTCTGCTATAGAGTATTTACATATACATATTTAAAAATATTTTTATTTCCAGAAATAAGGAATCTATACATATTTAGCATCTCTGCCTTAATTATGAATTTAGAGTCAAGGATCATCAGAGATTTGGGGAAAGCCCCTAGATGGAAGTCAAAATGAACTAAAAAATGAACTCAGACAAAACAGAGGCAGACAATGTAAGGAGAAGAAGAATATGTAACAGCAGAAATAACCTGTAATTTATAGCTCATCTATGAAATGAGTAGAGGATGCTATTAAAAAAGAAATACTCAGGGGCTTCTGGGTGGCTCAGTTGGTTAAGAGTCTGCCTTTGGTTCAGCTCATGATCCTCTCCTTTCAGGGTCCTGGGATGGAGTTCCACATGGGGCTCCCTGCTCAGCAGGGAGTCTACTTCTCTCACTCCTCCCACCACGCCCATTTATTCTTTCTCCTCTCAAATAAATATAAAATCTTTAAAAAAAAAAAAAGAAATATTCAGAAACCAGGACAAAGCTCTTAGAAGTTAAAAATATAGCAGAAATAAAAGTTCAATAGCAGGGCCAGAGGAAAAAGTTCAGAAAATGTATCAGGAAACAGCAACAAAAGAAAAAGAAAATAGAAGAGAAAATAGAAGAAAATTAGAAGAGTACCTTAGAAGATCTATTAACTGACTAATAGATTTTCCAGAAAGAGAGAGCAAAGTAAATGAGAAGAAAATTATCAAAAAATAAGAGATTTTTGTGGTGCCTGGGTGGTTAAGCAGTTGACTTTGGATTTCAGCTCAGGTGGTGATCTCAGGGTCCTGGGATGGAGCCCCACAATGGGCTCTCTGCACAGTATGGAGTCTGCTTGAGGATTCTCTCACTCTTTCTCTGTCCCCCCCTCCCTGCTTGTGCTCTCTCTCTCTCTCTCTCTCTAAAATAAATCTTAAGAAGAGATGATTTTTCAGAACTGAAGGATACAAGTGTCCAGTTTCTACACACACATCACTGCCCAGCACACTGGCCAACAACAAAAGCCCCACACCAAGACAAACATCATAAAACATCAGCACATTAAGCCTTCAGAGAATGGGGGTGGAAAAACACAAATAAACAATAAGGGCCCTCAAAAACCAGGTCACCCACAAAGGAAACAGTGTGAATGGCCTTCTCAATAGCAATGCTAGAAGTGAGAAAACAGTGAAGCAATGCATTCTCAGATCTAAGTGAACAGGATTTCCAATGAAGAAGGCTATTCTTAGCCACACTATCAATCAAATATGAGGGTAAAATAAACAGACGCAGACACACACAGTTGCGAGGATTTTGCTTTATGTACTCTTTTTCTCCCCCTCAGGAAACTATTGGAGAATGTTATCCACTAAAATGAAGGAGTACATGAAGCAGGAGTACAATCTGGGGTGTGGGAAGCAGGTCAGAGGACCAGGGATGAAGGGATCCCTCAGGATGATGGTGGGAGCAGTGCCAGCACCAGGGCAGGGCAGCAGGCCCACAGAGTGACCAGTCCAGGGCGGAACAAGAAGTGAAAGTGCTCTAGGAGAGAAGGTTCCCCCAGACTGACCATTCATAGGCTCAGTCATGTCTTCCACTGTTCTACTGGAGAGTTTGGGAAAGGATTTGTAATGGGGTGAGAGAAATCTAAGCATACAAAAACCAGAGGCAGTAATTAACTCCCCCCTCCCCCCTGCCCCACAACTGTACAAAAAACGGAACTATAGTACGCTATTACAAACACTTACTACCGACATACCAAAAATGATCATATAACGACATTGAAAGAATGGGAGCAGGGAACATCATACTTTTGTTGAGAATACAAAACAGCCAGAGCGTCCCCTTCCATAATAGAAAATGAATAGTCAAAATCTAAAACTGAAAAACAAAATCAGAAGACAGCAGGACAAGCTTATTTATAGTGGGAAATGGGAATTACTTCTTTTAAAAAGTATAGGCCTTGTAAAACTGTTGTAGTCACAACAGTACTTATTTGGTTAAAAAATTGAAAATGATCAGGTTAGCCATAATAAGAATGGAAATGGGATGAATATCTTCCAGATCAGATTAGGGAAATGTGAAAGTAAAAACCAGCCATTCAATACCATGAAATGCAGATGTGGCAGCTAAGTGAGTTGGGGAGTTGCTGGACGAATATGATGGAGTTAGCTCATTACCCATTCCTGGGTCCTTCTGGGCCTTCTTGTGTGTCAGAAGATAGGATTCTGAATGCTATTTTGGTTCTTCCAGTCAAATTTTCTCTTATTTTACTTGTAAGGTGGAAGTGAAGCAGAGCCTGGGCGTGTGCTGTTTCTGTGGGCGAGGACTGCTGTGGAAGTGTCTGATTTCTCCGTGGTGGCTTATCATGACACAAGCTAAACGGTTTCAGGAGCTGGCAAGTGTAGTGACAGCTTTCTAATTTAATAAGTGGCTTCCAGATTTCAGAAGGGCAGTGGCTCTTTAGGTGGCCTGGTTCTACAGCATGCCTCTCAAAGTCACTCCTGAATGTTCAACCTAGAATCTGTTTCTTTGGCCCTCAAGAGAAATCCTCAAGCTATTATTTTTATTTTATTTTATTTTATTTTATGTTTTTATTTTATGTTTTTCTTTTAAAGAGTTTGAAGATTTTATTTATTTAATCATGAGAGACACACAGAGAAAGGCAGAGACATAGGCAGAGGGAGAAACAGGCTCAAAGAGGAGAGACCAATGCAGGGCCCCAGGATCACCACCTGACCCAAAGGCGGATGCTGAACCACTGAGCCACCCAAGTGCCCCTCAAGCCATTTTTATACCCTATAATAAATCCTTTTGGACTTCATCTAGAATGAATTCTGTTCTCTGAAACTGAACCCAGACAATATAACAGGAAGGTAGGAAATAAGATGTAAAGTACCGTAGATACCACAACATATAACAGAAAAGTTCAATTATAATTGGAATTAATCCAATCATAATAAGACAAGCTAAACCCTAGCTACTAGAGATATAGCATCGTATTAAAATTTCTAAAAGATCCAGCTGTATGCTATGAGACACACAAAACACGGCGAAATACTGTAACACAGTAGTTAAAACAATCATGAACGCAAACGAATCTCAAAAACATAATAGGAAATGAGAAAAGCTGCAAAAGATTATTTAGCAGGATGTCAGTTTTGTAAAACCGAAAGACAGAAATTGGCATTCTGTGCAGTCGGCAGACCCACACACACATCATATGTAATAACACTATAAAAACGGGAGTAGGGGGATCCCTGGGTGGCGCAGTGGTTTGGCGCCTGCCTTTGACCCAGGGCGCGATCCTGGAGACCCGGGATCGAGTCCCACGTCGGGCTCCCGGTGCACGGAGCCTGCTTCTCCCTCTGCCTCTCTCTCTCTCTCTGTGTGACTATTATAAATAAACAAAGAAAAAAATATTAAAAAAAAAAAAAAAAACGGGAGTAGGGATGATAGGCACCAACTTGAGCCCAGTGACTGGGGAGGAAGGAGAAGTGATGAGGGTGGGGTGGGGCTTTAGTTAGGTCTAATTTTGCATTTCTTTAATAAGTACCAAGTAAAAGGAGCAAAACGTTTTAAGTTTAATCCCGCGTGGGGGGCGTGGGTGTCGTCAGCATAACCTGCGCGGGTCCGCGTGTCTGCAGCGTGTCCTAGTTTACACAACACAGGCCCACGCGCTGCAGGGTCCCGGTGGCCTCCCGGCCCCGCGCGGTCGCGGGGGAGCAGCTCTGGGCTGCAGAGGCGGGGGGCGGCAGGGGGCGCCTGGCCGCAGCCGGGGTCCGCGGAGGCCCCCGGGGAGGCCCGGAGAGAGCCCGGACGAGGGGCCCGGGCTGGGGAGCGGAGAGCTGGCCCCGGGGCGGGGATGGCGGCTGCCGGCTGCGCTCGGCGCCGGGGGGCTCTAAACCCCGAGACGCGGCTTGGGGAGCCCGGCCTGGCGCCCGGCCGGACCGCGAGCGGACCCCCCGAGGGCGCCGCGGCCCGGGAGCAGGCCCGCCAGCGGCCGTAGGCCCCGCAGCGCGGCAGGGCGGGCTCGGGCTTCGGGGGCGCCGCGGCGGGCCGGGCCGGGGGCGGGGGCGGGGGCGGGGGGCGGGGGGGGGGGCGCGGGGCCAGAGCCGGTTCTGCAGCCGCGCTCCGAGCCGCGCGCCAGGGTCCCCCGCGCTGGGGCCCGGCGGGCACACGGCGGCTCCCCACGTCGGAGGCGGCGCGCTCTGCCCGCGGGGCTCGCGGGCCTGGGCCCGGGTGGGGGTGGCGGCTGCAGCGCGGGGCCGGGGCCGGGGCCGGGGCCGGGGCCGGGGCCGGGTCTGGGCCGGGCGGCGGGCGGCGGGCGGCGGGCGGCGGGCGGGCCGCGCCGAGGGCGGGGCCGGCCGCGCGGGGGCGGACCTCGGCGCGCTCGCGGCCGCTGGCTGGCTGTGGGGCCGCGGCGGCCGGGGTGCCGGGTCGCGCCGAGGACTGGCCTTCGGGCGGCGGCTCGGGCGGCCTGCGGACCCACGCGCGGGCCGACGCGCAGGCCCCGCGCGCGCCGTGTCCCCCTCCCGCCGGGCCGGGCCCGCGCCATGGCCGCCTCGCCGGGCTCGGGCAGCGCCAACCCGCGGAAGTTCAGTGAGAAGATCGCGCTGCACACGCAGCGGCAGGCCGAGGAGACGCGGGCCTTCGAGCAGCTCATGACCGACCTCACCCTGTCGCGGGTGAGCGCGGGGGCCCGGGCGGGGACGGGGCCGGGGCCGGGGCCGGGGGCGGGGGCGCGCGGGCCGCGGCGGCGGGGCCAGGCCAGGGGCCGCGCGGGGGAGCGGGGCGGGGCGGGGGCCGCGAGCGGGGCCGCCGCGGCCGCGGCCTGGGCGCGTCCCCTCCCGCCGGCCCCGGCCCCGGCCCCCGGCCCCCGGCCCCCGGCCCCCGGCCCCGGCCCCCGGCCCCGGCCCCCGGCGGAGCCCGCGGGGGCGTCTGGGGCGCGGGCCCGAGGGCAGGGGCCGGCCGGGCGCGGCGGGCGGCGGGCGGCGGGCGGCGGGCGGCGGCGCGAGGGCGGCCGGAGGGGGAGGGCGAGGCGAGCCGAGCCCCGGGAGGAAATCACAAACAGCTCGCGGGCGGGCGGCGCGGCTTCTCGTTCTCCGCACATCCTCCGCCGGCCGCCGGTGCACGGCGGGGCCGGGGAGAGCCGGGGGCGCCGTGAGCCGGGGCCGCGGTGCGGGCGGGGGTCGCGCGCCGAGCGAGGCTTTCCTCTGTGTCCCGCGCGGAGGTGCCTCCTCGGTGGCTGGCCCGCGTCGGCCCGGGGATTTAACGAGACCTGGCAAGGTGCACGGCGTCGCTGGCGACGGAGGAGGGTCCAGGAGCAATGAGTAAGGCGCGAGCCGGGACAAACACCCGGAGGTTGGGAAACCGTTGAGGGAGGCAGTGGAGGATGGAGAGCCAAGAGGAGTGTCCGCGCAGGGCTGCGGGGAGGAGGGTCAGCGCGAGCGGGCCAGGCCTTGAGGCTCCCGCGCGCTGACCTTGAAGGACCGTCGAGAACCCGGGGGAGGACGCGCAGATGCTGGGCCGGGGGCAGCCTCCCCGGGGAGCTGCGAGCGGACTTGCACGCTGCGGCGCCAGCTAGCCGGCGGCGCACGCGTTACTTTTTTGGCCAAGCGCGGTGTTTGGGAAAGCTTCTTCTCGAGTCTTGTTGCCAGAACTTTTTAATTGGGAGATTTTCATATAAAACCCTTTTCTTTCTTTCTTTCTTTCTTTCTTTCTTTCTTTCTTTCTTTCTTTCTTTCTTTCTTTCTTTCTTTCCTTCCTTCCTTCCTTCCTTCCTTCCTTCCTTCCTTCCTTCCTTCCTTCCTTCCTTATTTATATTTATTATTGATTTATTTTTTTATTTTTTTCCCTTCCTCCCTTCCTCCGGGCCCCTTCCCCAGTCTCCCCCCTCCTTTTCTTCTTTTCCTATCTTTATATACATATACATATACATATACATATATATATTTAAAATTGGGAGACATGGTAGCAGTTTTCCTGAATTCCCATACGACAGCTTTTGGCTGGAGCTGGATGATGGTCGCCCCCTCCCCTGGAGTGTGGATTCTCTCTAGTTGACCACACCACACCCTGTCATGAGCTCCCACACCACAGCTAGGTGTCATTTGCCATTTATCATGTTTTTGATGTTTTCTTTAAGTGAAGTAAAAGGGAAATGAAATATTTATTCTTTTTTTCTCATATTTTTATGGTAAGAAAAATATAGAGAGATAAAGAAGGCCGAGAGGGTTTTTTTTTTTTAATATATTTTATTTATTTATTTGAGAGAGAGAGAGGGAGAAGCAGACTCCTCACTGAGCAGAAAGGCCTGATGTAAGTCCTGGATACCAGGATCTAGAGATCATGACCTGAGCCCAAGGCAGATGCTTCATGAACTAAGCCGCCCAGGAACCCCAAGGCTAAGGATTTCAATAAAATTATTTTTTAACACCCTGAATAGCTTTACTCATTTATTATCTACTTGGTGTCCACAGGCATATACATACATGTGTGACCTTGGTTAGATTCAGGGATGAGCATGATGAGCTAGCTGAGAGCACATTGAGAATGGTTGGGTGAAAGCTGAGGCTTAACGCTGGGATGTGTGTTGTTATGTGTTGTTTAGCTAAAATGTGTATACGAGTATAGGCACTCTGTATATATACCTAGAGTTGATCCAATCTCCACCAATTCATGAACCCTCTTTGTTTTTATTTATTTTTTAAAAGATTTTATTTATTTATTCATGAGAGACAGAGAGATAGGGAGGGAGGCAGAGACACAGGCAGAGGGAGAAGCAGGCTCCATGGAGGGAGCCCGATGTGGGACTTGATCCTGGGACTCCAGGATCACGCCCTGGGCCGAAGGCAGGAGCTCAACCGCTGAGCCACCCAGGGATCCCCTGTTTTTTATTTTTATTTTATTTTTATTTTTTTAAATTTATTTATGACAGTCACAGAGAGAGAAAGGGAGAGAGGCAGAGACACAGGCAGAGGGAGAAGCAGGCTCCGTGCACCGGGAACCTGACATGGGATTTGATCCCGGGTCTCCAGGATCGCGCCCTGGGCCAAAGGCAGGCGCCAAACCGCTGCGCCACCCAGGGATCCCTGTTTTTTATTTTATTTAAAAAATATTTATTCATGAGACACACAGAGGGGGAGAGAGAGAGAGAGAGAGAGGCAGAGACATCAGCAGAGGGAGAAGCCGGCTCTGTGCAGGGAGCTGGATGTGTGACTCGATCCCAGGACCCCGGGATCATGCTTTGAGCCAAAGGCAGATGCTGAACCATTGAGCCACCCAGATGTCCTCAAGAACCCTCTTTAAAGCATCCCTGATAGATAAAGCCATGAGTAATGTATAGACTTTTTTTAAGGCAAAATTTTTTCACAGATCCTCTGTTTATTTAAATGAGTTTAGTTATGTTACTTAAATATGTTCAGACATACACTTGTATATAAAGTCCTCTGATAGTGGCTGTGGTACAAGTACCATAACTAAAAGACATGCACAAAAAAAAAGACATGCACAAAATAAATTCACTCAATGTTAAAAATGCAATAAATTCAAAATCATGTTAATTTTATATGACATAAGCTATTTTGCTGAACTCAATTGAAACTCTCAGTATGGATATGATGCTAGCCCCTATAGCTCAGGTTTTCTTGAGTTAGCAAGGCTGATCTGGTATGCCCCATGGGGTAACTCAATTCAGCCACTACTTTTCTCTATTCTAATTACGATAGAATTATGATGTCACTTTGCCCCTCACCTGGAACAGGGCATCATTTACATGTTAGTTCCTCCTGTGTTCTTTTTCTGCTACCAATTACAGGTACAGTAATACTGTTTTGGTCCACTGTGTTTATATTTTTTAATATATTAAAAAATTTTTTAAAAGTAATCTCTATGCCAACCTGAGGCTCAAACTCACAACCCCAAGATCAAGAGTCACACGCCCTTCTAACTGAGCCAGCCAGGCACCCCAGGTCCAACATGTCTATAAACACAAGGGCAGAAGAGAACATTGAATTTGCCATGTTGTATTTGCTTATTTAAAAATTTTAAGGATTACTTTTATAATGAAATTTACAAAACTGAACACTTCTCATGGAGAACTCTTAAATTTCCAGGCATATGTCCATAAACCTCCAAGGGTCCAAAGATCCCAGATGGAGAAGAATCCATCTAGCTCATTATTGTATGTATGTACGTATTTATGAGAGCAGGGGAGGAGCAGAGAGAGGATCCTAAGCAGGCTCCATGCTCAGTGTGGAGTCAGTCTCACAACCCTGAGATCATGACCTGAGCTGAACTCAAGAGTTCAAGTGCTCAACCACTTAGCCACCCAGGCAGCCCCCAACCACTTCGTTATTGGTACTAGATGGCAGATACACTGACTCTCCATTATCAGCCCATGACAGACATCAATAATCAATCTAGATATTCTTTCCTCTCTGAGCCCGGGTTGGGTTCCAAGGCATTCTCTGCATAATCAGAGCCAATCCTTTGGAGTTAGGATTAAATCCTATTTACCTAGTAGGTGGGGTAGACTAGATTATGGGGAATATTTCACTCTAGCTTTAGGGGTTCAGCCTTATTAGGAAACAGTGGGAATATTTGAGAAGAGAATACTAGGGGGATTACTTTAGTGGTGGTACCTGGGATAAAAAGTAGAGGCAGATATGCCTGGAAAGATGCTGTTCTGTTGTTCATTCATTAATTTGTCATTACTGGAATACCCTCTGTGGTTAATGGCAGGGAGAGGTGAAGACATGGTGTCTTGCTTCAACGGTCTCATTTATTTGTTTATCAGATACTTATTGAGTCCCTAGTGTGTTCCAGAGGTTAGGATGGACACTGGAGATTTCAATAGTGAGCAAGCAAAATACAGTCTCCTCATGAATTTTAGGATTTAATGGAGAAAATAGTCCTTTGACAAGTAAGGACACGTTTTGATGAATATTACAAAAGGGGAAACAGATATAACTCTGGGAATGGATAGTAGGAAGTCCTCAACTCTTCTAGTGGCCTGAAGGATTAGTATGGGGGTGGCAAACTGTTCCAGGGTATGAGGCTCAGCAGGGGGACAAGGAGGGTGATTTGAGTTGAGGCATTCACAGGGATCTGATTGTAGAGACAGGATTTGGGACTTGATCCTGAGGACAATGGAGAATCATGAAGGGATGGGAGCAGGGGAGATTTGCATTTTATTTTTTTTTTAAATTTTTTTTTAAATTTTTTTTTTAATTTTTATTTATTTATGATAGTCACACCACAGAGAGAGAGAGAGAGGCAGAGACACAGGCAGAGGGAGAAGCAGGCTCCATGCACCGGGAGCCCGACGTGGGATTCGATCCCGGATCTCCAGGATCGCGCCCTGGGCCAAAGGCAGGCACCGAACCGCTGCGCCACCCAGGGATCCCGAGATTTGCATTTTAAAAGGATACCTTTAGCTCCAGAGTGGTGGATAGAACTGAGGGGAAGGTGGCAGAGAAACTATTTGGAGGTTGAGATAGTAGTCCAGGAGATGTGATGATGGCCTTGACACTAGGATGGGAACAAGAGGGAAGCAGAGGGGCAAAAAGATCAATAGGGAGCTAGAAATGACCAGACTTGGCGAATGAATGATCCCCAGCTTTGAGACTAGAGCCATTTCAGGGTATCCTCCAGTAAGAACTGGAGCACTGGCTGGAGCAAGGTGGGAACAGAGGCCTCAGTGTCAGGAGTTGCTGGTTTTAGGTGCCTGTGAGGCATTTAAGTAGAGATGGTCCTGTAGGCAGTTGTTTATATGGCCCTGGAGCCATTGAAGGATCTCCAAATAAGGAGGGAAGTCTAGGCTAGTGATATAAACGTGGGAACCTTCAGTGTGTAGTTGTAGTAGATTTCAGCTGCCTAAGAATTTCTAGAACGCATCTTGCAAATTGGTGACCTAAATTCTAATTTGGTCCTTGCGGGGATGTGGGGGTATGTGTGTGCCTGAATATGTTTTAAAAAAAAAAATTAGGACCAACAGTGAATATTGGGATTTTACATTACAGTCTGGATTCTGGATTCTTTTGAAAAATGAAATAATCTAACAGCCCTCATCCTACATTTCTGCATGATAGCAGTTGCCTGGAGCCCCATGGTGGCTTCCCCCATTGGAAAGTGCATAGATGTGTTCAGTTTGCCACAGTTCCTTATGATTCCAGCAGCTTCGCTTACTTCTCTTCTGCACTTGGCCCCTGCAGACGTTTGAGTTTGTAAGCCCTGCTGTAAAGTGAAATGTGGAAAGGGCCAAGAGAAGCCCAGGGAGCTCTACCTTATAAAGAGGAGGTAGAAGGGGGGGGGGGGCAGCAAAAAAGACCAAAGAACAACCAGAAGGGAAAGGAGAGCATGTCAACCAGCTGAGCCCAATGCTGCTGACTCAGTTTGACATGATAAGGACATGTCCTTTGGTCTAGTCAAGTGGAGGCCATTGGTAATGTTGGCGAGAGCCGCTGTGTTCACAGTGAGCTGGTTGGAATGGAGGTTGTGAGGCATCCAGGACTGAATGGAAGGAAAGAGAGACAGGACAGAGAACTTGTTCCAGAAGTTCGACTTTGAAAGACAACTTGTAGTTTGGAGAAACCACAGGGTAAACACAGCACATCAATCTCCTGGAGCGTTAATTTAGCTGGAATATTTGGGGAGAATCATTTTTATATTAAAACAAACAAATATTAGATATGTTCTGTGGCAGTGAGGCCTCCAGGAGAGGAAAAAAGATTAGACATATTGGATCTGGGTTAAATATTGAGTGCTGTCTTTTTGCCAGGTGCTATGCGGACTCCTTTGCGTTCATTATCTCATATGATTTTCACAATGGCCGAAGGGAACATGTATCTAGAATATTCTTCATTTTGCAGATGAGCAAACTGAGACTTACGAGGTATGGTTACATGGCTGATTAGTGGCAGAGCTGGGGTTTGAATATGGCTGTGCCACTGAATGTCTGTGTACTCAACTGCTTTTATTGCCTTCTCCCCCCAAGGAGATCTACTTATACCAGCAGCATCTATTGAAAACACTTTCCCCATTGAATTGCTATGATACTTTTGTCAAAAATCAATTGGCCAGATATTGTGTGGGTCTATTTTTGGATTCTCTTTTTTCTTCTATTGATCTGTATATATCTCTCTCTCTGACAGTAGCATGCTGCCAGAATTACTGTAGCTTTATGGTAAATCTGGAAACAAGGTAACAGTCTTCCAGCTTTGCTCTTTTTTTAAAGATTGCTTTCACTGTAGGTCAGATTGCTTTGGCTGTAGGTTTGTCTTTCACAGATCCATAAATTTTAGGATTATGTTGTCAGTTTCTACAAAAAGACCTGCTGGGATTTTGGTTTGTGATTGGCTGTTATGAGACTTTTTAAAAAAACGAGTTAGTGAGGCTTGGATCTCATTTCATATAGATGTTGAAGGACATTAATCCACTAAAGTGTGTGACTACAGGCTAAAGGTTGCTAACCTAAGTTAAAAGGTGAGGCATGTCGTGAAGAGGAGTGGAGGAACCAGGAATGAAATAAATGGTTGCTGATGCTCATGCATAGTGGAGGAATAATAGGGTGCAGTGAGGTCTTGGGCAAATTATAACTTAAGCCCTGTGCAAGGAGGCAGCTGCTTCTCAACTCCATGCATTGTTGCCATGCAAGTACATACATTCAGTGTTGTTTGATCTTTCAGTCAAGAGGAGTTGGAAATCCAGATTTTTATACAGTCTTCCAGTTTGAAATGAAAGTTTAAGTGGGTTAAAGTTCATTTGTAATGAAAGTTTAAGTGGGTTAAACTTCATTTCATAAAGTTTGATTAAACTTTAAGTAGATTAGACTCACATGATACTGACCCACTCAAAATATTGAGTAGGTATCATGTGAGTCAAATAGAACCCTCTAAATGTGGCCCCTGCCCCGGCCAATCTGTGGCCTCTGCCTTAGGCTACTCATTCTTCAGTGCACATTTTCATCATCAGTAAGCATGCTGGTTTTGAAGACAATGTCTAAGGTTCTTTCTAGCTCATTGATTCTAGATTTCAAAAGAGGAAAATATGAAAGTGATTTAAGGGTTTAGAAGGTAGTTGAGAATATCAACAATGAAGATGATACTTTGAGAAGTTAATCCAGAGCTTTCCATGTTATATCCCACTGTCATGTCTGTTTTCTCTTTTAATCCTTCTTACATTGTTTTTGCAGAGTAGACGGCAGAATAACTTACCCAACCACGTGGGAGCCTCAGGTTACAGAGTCAGATCTTCCAGTTGTGAATCCAGTACTCTTTTCCCTATAGTACAACAGTCTCTGAAGACTTGAGAATAGGCAGGTTGGGAGGGAGAGCAGGTGTGGGAGGGCCTCAGGCTCAGGTGAAGGCAGGTCTCTAGCTAGATTTAGAACTTAGTTTGGTTGAAGTGTCAAGGCTTTTGGGTAAAAGTTGAAGCCTTTATGAGAACTCTCTGAAGGCAAGAACTTTGGCGTATACTCAATTCATCCTAGTAAGAGTGCCTGGCACGGTTGCTGAACACACAGTCAAATGTTTTTTTGTATAAGTGAATAAATGGATGGATTGATGGAAGAAAGAATCAGTCTTGAGATCAAGGGGGTTGAGAAATTTGTCTAGAAAATTTCAAGGATAGAGAGTCAAATGCTTCTGGTAAGAGTGCTTTGAGAATGCCAAGATCAAAAGCTGAGACTTCATTCTTATAATCCAGCTGATAGATGGAAAGGCTAACTGTGTCCTCCTTCTCATATTTGACTCTTGGATCTGGGTTTTGATGAATAGATTATAGCTGCCTCCCAATGCAGTGTGTTTGAGAAATCAATTAACGATGGTTATGAGGAAGTTAAGGCCACTAAGGCAGAGACCACAGATTGGCCGGGACAGGGGCCACATTTAGAGGGTTCTATTTGACTCACATGATACCTACTCAATATTTTGAGTAGGTCAGTATCATGTGAGTCTAAGTTTTGTATGCCTCTAAAACTTCCAACCAGATATAGGTTCTTATCTTTTGGAAATGCATATTGAAATATGGAATGATACAATATATGGATTTCTTTCGATGGGCTGCTATAGGTCATTGGAATAAAGATGAATCAAGACCGATCATAAGGGGGATCCCTGGGTGGCTCAGCGGTTTAGCGCCTGCCTTTGGCCCACGTTGTGATCCTGGAGTCCCGAGATTGAGTCCCACGTCGGGCTCCCGGCATGGAGCCTGCTTCTCCCTCCTCCTGTGTCTCTGCCTCTCTCTCTTTCTCTCTCTCTGTCTATCATGAATAAATAAATAAATCTTTTTTTTTTAAAAAGAAGACTGATCATAAGATCATCGTGGAAGCTAGAAACTATTGGATGGGGTTTCATTATATTCACCTCTCTATATATTTGAAATTTTTCATAATAAATATAAAAACTGAACAAAATCAGAGCTTCAAAGGCCCAGCAATGCTTTTGATCAACCAAACTTCATTTTTCTCTGAGCTTGTAAATAGTATGATCATTGAGAGAGAAATGGAACAAAGGAAAGGACTATGGCAGATATAAGAATGTGGTGTTTTTTGCTTTGTTTGTTTTTTGCCTTTTTTTTTTTTAAGAGAGAGAGGTGTGGGAGGGGAGGGGCAGAGGGAGGGAGAAAGAGAATCTTAAACAGGTTCCATGCCCAGTGTGTAGCCTGTCTCACAACCCTAAGATCATAACCTGAGCCAAAATCAAGAGCTGGATGCTTAACCAGCCAAACCACCCAGGTGTCCAAGAATGTGGGTTTTGAGGTAGCCACAGCTTGGCCTCCTTTAGCTGTGTGACCTTGGGCAAATGTTGAACTTCCTTAAGTCTGGGTCTTCAGGTCTGTAAAAGCAGGATGACATGGTCTCCCTTGGTGGTTGTGGAGAGGGTTAGGGATGAAATGGGCAAAGCATCCAAGGATAGCATCCGGTTCATCTATATAGTAGCTTTTATTTTTATTAGACAAAGGGACTAATAATGAAAGGCTTTCAGGGTTCCCATTGCCTCTTTATTCCCCACGTGAATTATAAGTGCCAAGGGTTATATAACCACAGGGCTAATTTATTATTTTAGAAACAGAGCTCTTAAAGACCAGATTGGACCCCTTTGGGGTCTGCAAGAACTGTAACCAGTTTACTGCCTTTTGAAAAATGAAGCAAGGAGGAACTTGGAGAAGAAAGGCGTATGAAGGACACCTGGGTAGCTCAGCCGTTGAGCGTCTGCCTTCAGCTCAGGGCGTGATCCAGGATCTGGGATCAAGTTCTGCATCGGGTTCCTTCCAGGGAGCCTACTTCTCCCTCTGCCTGGGTCTCTGCTTCTCTCTCTCTCTCTCTCTCTCTCTGTGTCTCTCATGAATGGATAAATAAAATCTAAAAAAAAAAAAAAAAAGGCATATGAAAGCAGTGGGATGCCATTTGATACCTGTTGGGTTGACCTCCTTCTTTGCCACAGTTAAGGATGATATTCAAGGTTAGTGAGTTTTCTTATGACACTGTTTTCTCACATATACTCTTTATACCTGCTGGGAAAGCATTTTGATGTTATGTATTGAGAGCCATCTAAAAGCCCTTTCCCAGAGACTTAGTTATCACTTTTTGTAATGTGTTCTTAGGAAATAATTCAGAAGAAGAAATGTTATCTAACCATTAAAAAATGATTACTGTCATAGAAAAGAGTTAAGTGTAAGCATGCAAGATTGTACCTGAGTTATGATTACTGCCAGGCAGGTATTCACACACACGTAAGTGGAGGCTGGACAAGAGTACATGGAAGAGAAAACAGTTACTGTGTTAGAGTCATAGAGGATGGCTTAATTTTCAAAAGATTCTTTTACTGCTGTTAGAGATTGTGCCTGCACACCTACATATACTCAGAGACCTTACTATCATGGCTCATGGAACATTTAGAACATGGGTAAATCCTTTCCAAAAATGGATTAATCAAAAGGAAACCTAAAGGTTTTCTACCTAACCTAAAGGTTCTACCTAAAGGTAGAAAAGAAATTGAAACCAAGACTTTCACTCTTGAACCATTTTGCTGCAAAATACGCCTACTTCAATGCTTCTCTCAGATCTTCGCTGTTATCTCTCAACCACCTTGAAATCTCTTTGTTTCCAGGTCCAATTTCAGAAGCTTCAGCAATTGCGCCTCACACAGTACCATGGAGGGTCTTTACCAAATGTGAGCCAACTACGGAGCAGTGCGTCAGAGTTCCAGGTACTTTCAGATACTTCCTTTCTCCAGGCTGAATCGAGTGTAAAAAGATAGGCAGCCATTGTCTTTAGGAGGATTGGATCTTCAAGGATAAACTGGGCATAGATACAGTTCAGTATTCTTCTGGGAAGCCCATCATTCTTTTCCTAGTTTCTACAGCCTGACATAGAATTATCTCACGGTGTATTTGTATTTGTATTTGCCTCATGCTAAGGCAGCACTGTCCAGGAGAAATATACTGTGAGCCATGTATGTAATCCAGTCTTCTCTAGTAGCCACATTAAAGAAAAAGAAACAGGTACAATTAATTTTACTATTATTTAAATAACTTAAATAATTATTTAACCCAGTAGATCTGAAATGTTACCATTTCACCATATACTTGGTTTAACAAACATAAATGAGATAGTTCACATTCTTTTTTTAAATCTATACTAAATCTTTGAAATCTGGTATACTTCTAGCACATCTTGGTTGAGACTGGCCATATTGCGTGACCTTTCTGTGGTTGGTTTCTACCATGTTGGACAGTGCAGATCAAAGGCCCAGATAAGTGGTCTCTTTTGCATGTAGATTATTGCAGCGTCATAGGGTGCCTCAGTCATTCAGATTAATGGAGAACCTTGTTCTGAACAACATGGAATCAATATTTCAGACAGTGGTATAGACTACTGTTAAGATCCAAATTAGATATCCTAGTCTGAAAAATTAGGGGCCTGTCATCCAATTAAAACAATTTAAGATTTGGTTTTGAAGTTGGGATATAAACTTTAAGATAAGGGGTGAGTTGATTTATTTGAATGCCTGTACATTTTAAAAATAATTCTTTCTTTGCTGTAAAAGCTGGGTTCACTTGTTTGATGATGGTCCCATAAGGCAAAAGTATTATTTGAAATAGAGACTTCCATCTGAGAGTGCTAGCAAGGGTTGTTAAATATAATGGTTATTAGAAAAAGCACAACGTGAACATATTTGTACCCTGTTACACTGAATCTTGTCTTTCATATATTGACATTGGTATCTTGCTGTACTATATATATATACACACACACACACACACACTATATGTCTGGATCGGAGGTCTACCTCTAGACCAGACAATCTTCTACATTGGCCTATTGGATCATTCAGTATCCAGATAAAGTAGGTATCTGCTTTATGCTGGATCACATGCTTCTGAAAACAGAACACTGTCAAGGTTTGCTGTGTTTGAGATCCTGATTCTGTGATACTTTATAGTCAACTTTAGAGGAATATAGGTAGAACTTAATATCCTGCCCCTGTCCTGTTGCAGTGGGGGATGGGATGAACTAACAACCCTTGGCCTTCCCATGATTCTTTCTTTGAATAATTCTTCTGCTTCTCCTCCCCCCTCCTTCTTCTTATCGCTTTGAATCAATCACAAACTTATAGAAAAGTTGAAAGTTCAGTACAAATAACTTTTTTTTCCCCTTGAGAAAATACATTGCTAACCTGATTCTCTCTCAACCCCAAATATTTTACTGTGTATTTTCCTACAAGCAAGGACGTTGTCTCTCATAACCCAAACAGAGCCATCAAAATCAGAAAATTAACAGCGGAAAGTTATGACCATCTGATCCACAGACTCCATTCACATGTGGTTTTACCTCGAGTTCCACTGCTGTCCTCTGCAGCAGAAGGATCCAGTTTAGAATTGCATGTATTTATTGTCCTGAGTCTCCTTCAGTCTAGAACAGTTTTTCAGTCTTTTATTTTTGATGTTAAAGAAATTATTTTTGACTTTTATAACCTTAGCCACTTTTGAAGAGCACCAGCCAGGTGTTTTGCAGAATCTCCCTTAGTTGGGATTTGTCTGATGCTTCTTCATGATTCGATTCAGATTGGTGTCTTTGGCAGGAATAGCACGGAAGTGATGCTGTTATCTAAGTAGCCCTTTAAGTGGGTGATTGTCTTTTGTCCTATGACTGATGGTGTTCACTTTTATTAATTACGGTGGTGGTACTCTTCCCCTTTGTAGTTAACAAATGTTTTGTGAGGAGATACCTTATCCTGGTCCTTATTAAACTTTCATATGTCCTTTTATTTATTTCTGTAAAGCTGGTTTGTGGCTTCTTATTTTATTCAATGGGTTATAATCTAGAATTATTATTATTTTGATGATCACATTATCTCAGTGCAAGCCCTCTTCTTGGGATTCTTGACAAACTAAGGAGAAAAAGGGAATTCTAAACACAGATTTTTTTTTTTTGGTAAACTTTTTTTGAGGTATAATTTACCTACAATGCAATTGACCTTTCTTTTTAAAGATTTACCTATTTATTTATTGAGAGAGAGAGAGAGCACGAGTGCAAACGAGTGTGGGAGCAGGGAGAGGAGCAGAGGGAGAGGGAGAAGCAGACTCTCCACTGAGCAAGGAGCCCCACAAGGGATGCGATCCCAGGACCCCGAGACCCGGACCTGAGCCGAAATCAAGAGTTGGATGCTTAACTGACTGAGCCACCCAGGCGCCCTTCTGTTGATCTTTCTTAGGCATTACAGTTCTGTGTTGTATAACCACCACCATAGTCAATATATAGAACAGTTTCATCATCCCCCAGAAGTTCCTTTATGTTCCTTTGTAATCTGCCTCCACCAATCTGCCTTCTGGAAACCACTGATCTACAGTTTTGCCCATTCCAGTGTGTCCTATAAAGGGAATTAAAAGTGTGTAATCTTTTGAGTTCTTCTTTCACTTAGTATATTGCATTCAAGATGCATCCCTGTCATTGAGCATGTTAGTTTCCTAGAGCTGCCCTAACAAAGTACCATAAATGGGGTGGCTTAAAACAGCAGAAATTCATTCTCTTGTAGTTCTGAGGCTAGAAGTCTGTGATCAAGGTGGCAGTAGAAGCATGCTATCTGATGGCTCTAGGGAAGAATCTTTCCTTGCCTCTTCCTAGCTTCTGCTGGTTGATGCCAGTCCTTGATGCCCTTTGGTTTGTAACTCCCTCAATCCAGCCTCTTTCTTCATTCCATATAACTGTCTTCCTTGTGTCTCTGTCCAAGGCTCCCTCACCCTTGTCCTTTAAAGTCACCAGTCATTGGATCGAGGGCCCACTCTAATCCAATACGATCTTGTCTTAAGTTGATTACATTTGTAAAGATTCTGTTTCTAAATCAGATCACATTCACAGGTATGGGGCCTTAAGGCTCAAGGGTATCTTTTCAGGGGAACAGGATTCAACTCACTGCATTACATTTATCTATAGTTTATTTTTATTTATTTATTTTTATTGCTGAGTAGTATTCCATTGTATGGGGGTACTGTAATTTCTTTATCCATGCATCACTTGATGGGCATTTGAATGGTTTCCACGCTTTGGTAATTGTGAATAAAGATACTCTCACATAGGGTTTTTATGTAAATACCTAGTAGTGCCGGATCATATGGCAAGTGTATCTTTAACTTTATTAAGAAACTGCCAAACTGTTTTATAATGTTTCTGTACTGTTTCACATTCCCACAAGCAGTGTGGGAGAGTTCAGGTGATTCTGCACTGCTCTCCAGCACTTCATACTCCAGTATTTCAGGGTTGTTGTTTTTTAACTGTGACATAAAACACAACATAAAATTTACCATCTTAATCATTTTTAAGTATATAGTTCAGTGGTGTTAAGTATATTCACATTGTTGTGCCACCAGTCTCCAGAACTTTCTCATCTTACAAAACCGGAACCCAGTACCTATTAGACTACAACTCCTGATTCCCCCTGCCCCCACCCCCGCCCCCATAAGTACCTCTGTGAATTTGACTACTCCAGGCACTTCATGTAAGTGAAATTACATGCTACTTGTCTTCTCATGACTGGCTTATTTCACCTGGCATGATGTCCTCAAGGCTCACCCATATTTTACAGCATGTGACAAGATTTCCTTTTTATTTAAGGCAAGTAGTTTTCTGTTGTATGTATGTATCACATTTTGTTTGTCCTTTTACCCATTGTGGATACTTGGGTTGCTCCCACCTCCTGGCTGTTGTGAATAATGCCACTGTAAACATGGGTGTGAAAATATCTCAGAGACCCTGCTTTTAGTTCTTCTGGGTGTATTGCTGGATCATATGGTAATTCGATTTTAAATATTTTGAGTAATAGCCATTCTGTTTTCCACTGTGTCTGCACTTTTGCACTGGTTTGTGTTCCCACCCAGTAGTACATGAGGCTTCTTTAGTCAACATCCCACTAATGGGTGTGAGGTGGTGGTATTTCAGTTTAAAATATTTTTGTTATTCTAGTGCATGTGTAGTGGTCTTTTATTATGGTTTAAATTGTATTTTCCTGATAACTGGTTGTGTTGAACATCTTTTTGTGTGCTTATTTGCCACCCTGACATCTTCTTTGGTGAGGTGTCTGTTCAGATCTTTTGCCCAATTTTTAAATGAGTTGTTCATTTTCCTATTATTGAAAGTTGGAGGATCCTTCCTTCCTTCCTTCCTTCCTTCCTTCCTTCCTTCCTTCCTTCCTTCCTTCCTTCCTTCCTTCCTTCCGAGGAGAGAGTACAGATGTGTATGCATGAGTGGCACAGGGGTAGGGGGCAGAGGGAGAATCTTAGGCAGGCTCCAGCATGGAGCCCATGATGGGGCTCGATCTCATGACCTTACCCGAAATCAAGAGTCAGGCACCCAAGGTGACTGAGCCTTCCAGGTGCCTCTCATTTTCTTAACCAAGTCTTAAAGAGCAAAAGTTCTTAATTTCAATGAAGCCCAGTTGATCAATTTTGCTGTTTTATGATTTGTGCCTTTTGTGTCTTGTCTAAGAATTATATGCTTAACTCAAGATCACAGATATGTTTTTCCTATGTGGTGTTCTGGAAGTTTTATAATTTTAGGTTATATGCTTAGATAATTTCAAGTTAATTTTTTTTCAATGTAGTACAAAGTATGAGTTGAGGACCATATTCTTTGCATATGGGGGTTGAGTTGTGCCAGCACCAGCACCATTTGTGAGAAGACTTTTCTTTCCTATTGAATTACCTTGGTACCTTTTTTTTTTTTTAATTTATTCATGAGAGACACAGAAAGAGGCAGAGACACAGGCAGAAGGAGAGGGAGAAGCAGGCTCCATGCAAGGAGCCCAACGTGGGACTCGATCCCAGGACTCCAGGATCAAGCCATGGGCTGAAGGCAGGCACTAAACTGCTGAGCCACCCAGGGATTCCCCCATCCTTGGCACTTTTGTTGAAAGTCAGTTGACCATGTTTGTGTGGGTCTGTTTCTGGACTTCATCTTCTGTTCCATTGATCTCCATGCCCCTCATTTTACTAATACCATACTTTTTATCTATTGATCTGCCTATTTATTTATTTTTTAAAGATTTTATTTTTGAGCAATGTGTATACCCAACCTGGGGCTTGAACCGATAACCCCAAGATTAGGAGTTGCATACTTTTCTGACTGAGCCAGCTAGGTGCCCCTAATACCACACTTTTTTAAGAAGTTGAGATATAATTGACATATAACATTATATTAGTTTTAGGCGTGGAATGTAATGATTCGATATTTGTATGTATTACAAAATGATCACCACAATAAGACTAGTTAACTTCTGTCACCAAACAGTTACAAAAATTTTTTTTTCTTGTAATGAGAAATTTTAAGATTTACTCTCTTAGCAGCCTTCAAATAGGCAATACAGTTTATTAACTATAGTCACCATCCTGTACATTAGCTCATGGCTTATTTTACAACTAGAAATTTGTGCCTTTTAACCCCCATTACCCATTTCATCTACCACCCACCCCTTTAAGATTCCACATAAAAGTGAGAACCTACTAATACCAAACTGTCTTGATTGCTATATCTTTACAGGAAGGCTTGGACTCAGGTACTGAAGTTCTGAACTCAGAACTGAGAGTTCTCCAACTTTGTTCTTTTTAAAAGTTGTGTGGCTTATTTTAGTTCCTTTACTTATCCATACAATTGTAGAATCAGCTTGTTGACTTCTATGAAAAAAACCTGCTGGGATTTTAGATGGGGTTGTGTGGAATCGTAGACCAGATTGGGGAGAATTGACATTTCAATAATAAATCTCAATAATAATGAGCCTCCCAGTCCATAAACGTGGTACAGAAGCATGAATTGTAATTCAAGTGAAGTTGCTTATAATGATTTATTTACACATAGTCAGTCCTCTTCTCTTCCTCTCGTGTTTATAGATCACTTTGTGGAGTTTACCAAATATTTTCACATCTATTATTTTACTTGATCTTCACTACAACATTTGTTTGGTAACCATTGTACCATTTTAATATCAGTTAAAGACCAATTTTCTATCCTAATGAAGGATCTCAAAGCACATTCTTTTCCTCCAACCCAATGGGCACTTTTACAGAGAACACAGACTTATCAGATGAGTAAGCCAAAGCAAGCTTTTCAGGTTGCCTTCTGATAATCTTCAGCGAGGGTTGGGTCATCAGGCAGGGGTGGCTAGGGGCTACAGCCCTCCTATCTCTAGGCAAGGCCCAGCATCTGTACAGTAAAGGCAGAGAGGAGGAAGTGGCATTATCTTCCTCTCCGAAAGCAAGGGCTGTGTCTTTGGGTTAGGGGAGAACCAACTGTTCTGCAGCATGTTCTAGCCTGCCTAAGAGCTCAGGCACCTGTTTGTTGTGTGACCTGATTGTCAGGCAGCTACAGAGAGAGGGACAGAGGACTTCTCTCTGCATAGGGATAACCCTTCAGAGCCTCCATGCAACCTACCTAGTCCTTTTGAATTCTATCCCTAAAAACTAATCATACTTTTTATATTTCTGATTACTACATTTTAACAAAATTGCATCATCTTGTTTATAACTGAGGGTATATGAGTTCTCACTGATTTAGAGAATAGTCTGGTAGCCAAAGGGAGAAAGGTGGGTTGCAGGGCAGTCAAGGTAGGGAAGGCCAGCTCCAGGCCAGTGATTTTTCTAGTCCTGCTGCCAACATGAGAGCGTAGAATGAGGCCCAGAGTTTGCACAGTAAGTACGTGAGAAAACCAGAACTTAAAAATCAAGTCTGGCTCCTAGTTCAATTTTTATGGCTTTCCTTTCAGTTTTTATAATATTCTTTTAAAAAAAATTGGTAAAATATGTATGAGTCAAATTCCAACAAATGGAAAACGTTTGTAGTAATATTAATCTGAAAATACTGTTGATAGTAGCTAGCATTTATTGAGCAGGTGCTGTGTGCCAGACACTGCATTACACTCTCTGCATAGGATATTTAATTTTTACAAAAACCCTTTGGGGCTCTTACTGTCGGGCTAGTCTCATTTTTCTAGAACATTTTGCTTTTCATGATTTGTTTTTGCGTTTGGCACATGAAACTTTAATCAGGCCCAACAGTTGCCAAATCCACAGAAAAGAGGTAACATCCCTGTTCACATTTTAGCTCTTTTCTTTCTCTCTCTGTCTCTCTCTCTCTCTCTCTTTTTAAAGATTTTAGTTATTCATGAGAGAAACAGAGAGAGGCAGAGACACAGGCAGAGGGAGAAGCAGACTCCATGCAGGGAGCCCGACGTGGGACCCGATCCCGGGTCTCCAGGATCAGGCCCTGGGCTGAAGGTGGCACTAAACCGCTGAGCCACCCGGGCTGCCCTGTCTCTCTCTCTCTCTCTCTCTCTCTGTCTCTCTCTCTCTCTCTTTTGTCTCTCTTTCTCTCTTTTGAAGATTTTATCCATTTGGGGTGCCTTGCTCATTTGGTTAAATGTCGGCCAGCTGGGGTCATGATCCTGGGGTCCTGGGACTGAGTCCCACATCTAGCTCCCTCCTCAACGGGGAGTCTGCTTCCTTCTCCCCCGCAATTTGTGCTCTCTCTCTTAAATAAATAGGTAAAAAATATTTTTAAAAGATTTTACTTATTGGGCAGCCCGGGTGGCTCAGCGGTTTAGCGCCGCCTTCAGCCCAGGGCGTGATCCTGGAGACCTGGGATCGAGTCCCACGTCGGGCTCCTTGTATGGAGCCTGCTTCTCCCTCTGCCTGTGTCTCTGTCTCTGTCTCTGTCTCTGTCTGTGTCTCTCTCTCTCTCTGTGTCTCTATGAATGAATAAATAAAATCTTTTAAAAAAAGATTTTAGGGATCCCTGGGTGGCGCAGCGGTTTGGCACCTGCCTTTGGCCCAGGGCGCGATCCTGGAGACCCGGGATCCAATCCCACGTCGGGCTCCCGGTGCATGGAGCCTGCTTCTCCCTCTGCCTGTGTCTCTGCCTCTCTCTCTCTCTCTGTGTGACTATCATAAATAAAAAAAAAAAGATTTTATTTATTAATTTGAGAGAGAGAGCACGAGCAGGGGAGAGGAGCAGAGGGAGAAGGAAGAGCAGACCCCACCCTGAGCAGAGAACCCCACTTGGGACTGCATCTCAGCCCCCAGGGATCATGACTTGAGCCAAAGATGGATGCTTAACCGACTGAACCACCCCAGGTGCCCTGGCTCTTTTCTTTCAATAGTTTTTACCAGGACATAAATATTTTTAACAAAATCAGCATCATATTTACTACACATACAGTTTTGTATCTTATTTTTTCACATTGTAAACATTTTCCCATATGTTTAAATGGTCTTTAAAAGAATTTCTGGTGGCCAACTGTATTCTATTACATGGGTGTCCCACAATTTAACATAAAGGTGTCCCTTATCGTTGGACATTTGGGTTGTTTTCACTGCTTATTCGTAGGACATGTGTGTATATAAATTGATCATGCACTAGGCCAAATAAATTCTCAGTAAATTAAAAAAAGAGAAATTGAATTCAAATATAATTGACAAAATTGTGATCGGTAATTTTTAAAAATCCAACCACTTGATCAAACATTTAAATCTTAAAAAAAAAACTATTAGATATGTTATCAGTGGCCAGTTAGAATACATAAAGAAAAAAAAGATCACATTTATAATAGCTTAACAATATATATGTATATATGTGTATAAAACATTTTTTTTAGTTAAACTTACAAGAACTGTATGAAAAAAATTGTATAAAGCATGAGAGAATATAAAAAGCTAAAGTTTCCCTTTACTTTGAAAATCTGATGAAAGCTGTGAATCCTACCTGAGAAAAGTACATATACATGTACACATGCTCTCTTTCACTTTCCCGTTTTTAAAAGATTTTGTTTATTTTTTAAAAGATTTATTTATTATTATAGACAAGTAGAGAGTGGGGCAGAGGGAGGGAGAGAGAGAATTTCAAATAGACTCCCTGCTGAGCATGGAGCCCTTTTTGGGGCTGGATCAAGAGTCAGCCACTTAACCAACTGAGCCATCCAGGAGCCCCTCATTCACTTTCTTAAACTTTTTATTAAGGAAAATTTCAAATGTATTACACTCATGTTTGCACATATTTTAATCCCATGTGAAGAATTATTGGCCTAAAATGATTTGCATTTATTTATGTTTGTATTAAATATTTTTTAAAAATCCCTGTGCCTTATCTTCTTATGCCTGGTTTTCTGAATCTGTTAAATGCCTCCAAAGAAAATTGTGGACGGTATTTCAGTAACTTGGTACAAGGTTGGACAGGCAGAAAGGGAGTTATTTGAAATCTTTGCCTTAATTCTCAAGCAGCCTTTTAGCAGTTTTTGAAACCTCCTCTGTCCTCAAGCAGAAAATCCAGTCCTATACACATATTTTTTTAAAAGAATTATTAATTTATTTATTTGAGACAGAGAGAAAGAGTGGGGTGGGGGCAGAGGGAGAGGGAGTGAGAATCTCAAGCAGACTCCCCGCTAAGCACAGAGCCTGGTGTAGGGGGTGACCCTGATTTGACCTGATCCCATGACCCTGAGATTATGAGCTGAGCTGAAGAAATCAAGAGTGGGATGCTTAACTGACTGGAGCCACCCAGGTGCCCCCAGTCCTATATGCATATTTGGATGCCAGATCTTGAGAGCTGCTTCTTTGAAATTCAGGGTAATATCATAAGTAGCCTAGGTATCAGCATGCATAATCTGAAATACCTTCACTTCCTGCAGCCAAATCTCACCTCTCAGAGCTCTGCCAGCTATTGTCTGCACTGAAGGCTGTAAAGGCTTGAGAGGGGGCAGGGGAGCAATGGAGTGTTGAGATCTGCCCGCCTACCCCATGGTATAAGGAACACTCCCAGCCTCAGGAGCTGAATTCCAAGCAGGTGAGAAGCTATGCAGTGACACAAGAGAGATTGATTGTCTCTGAATATTCTTGCAGATTGCGTAGGGCGGGATGACGAGATGAACAGCACACCTGTGCATCTGGTGGCCCCTTTTTTCCAAAAGGAAGAGCTGAGGTTCTTCGATGGCATCCGGACAGCTCTAGAGGGGCTGCAGACCACCCTCCCTCTGAGTCCCCTTAGGCAAATCTCTGAACCTTATGATGATAGTGACAGTTACTTAATAGGATTGTTTAAGGATTTAATGAATGCAGAATAAAAGCAGAAAGACTTTGGAAACTATGATGCCCAAAGCAATCATCAGTTATTGACACAAATAGTGCTTAGAAACACTTATGAACCGAGACATTTGTACTGATCACTTTCTACTCCTTTTTTATCTGTGCTCTTCTTATCTCTTCTCCCCACACCCTGAAGACCTATGCTCTCTAGATACAGTAGTCACTAGCCACATGTGACTCGTTACATTTAAATTAATTACAATAAAATAGGGGCAGCCCAGGTGGCTCAGCGGTTTAGCGCCGCCTTCAGTCCAGGGCATGATCCTGGAGACCTGGGATCGAGTCCCACATTGGGCTCCCTGCGTGGAGCCTGCTTCTCCCTCTGCCTCTGTCTCTGCCTCTCCCTCCCTCTCTCTGTGTCTCTCATGTATAAATAAATTAATAAAAATCTTTAAAAAAATAATAATTACGATAAAATACAATTCAGAATTCCATTTCTCCATCAAGCAAGCCCCATTTCATGTACTAGTAGCCACATACGGCTGGCGGCTCTCATCCTGGGCAGCATCGCTCCAGCAGGGGAGTGTCCTCATGTCAAGCTCTGCTCCCGCCTCTCCACCCCAGCTGACCCAGGCACCCCCTTCCGGCCCTGGCTGGTGCTTCAAGACCATCCTCCCCACCCTCCTTTCCTTCATCACCCGATCAGGTTCCTATGTCCTGGCTGAAGTGCTTATTTGGATGATGAGAAGAGCATTCTGATTAAATTTCATACAGAAAATTTTCCCGGGGTGCCTTTATGGCTCAGCGGTTGAGTGTCTACCTTTGGTTTAGATTGTGATCCCGGGGTCCTGGGATCGGGTCTCGCATCGGGCTCCCCGTTGGTGCCTGCTTCTCCCTCTGCCTGTGTCTCTGCCTCTCTATGTCTCTCATGAATAAATAAATAAAATCTTAAAAATTTTTTTTGCCTCCTCTGAGGCACATGTGTTTCAAAAGGGGATGCAAAATCAAATCTTTAGTGGGCAGAATTTCTCACAGTGAAAGGTAGCAGTTAACCTGAAAGCCTGTGTGGAAGGGCTTATCCTTAAACTATAGCAAGTGCATGTGCACACACAGACACACACATACAAGTAGGTGTGCATCTAAATGAACAGACTGACCCAGAGAGGGCTTTCTGTCTTCTGCTCCCTCCTCTAAGAGAAGAGTTCACTACTCTTCTTTTTTACTTCTCATTAACTGAGATTTATTAAATAACAAATTCAGCATGTATTTCTTTTTTTAAATTTATTTTTTATTTTTATTTTTTTTAAAGATTTATTTATTATGATATACAGAGAGAGAGAGAGAGAGAGTCAGAGACACAGGAAGAGGGAGAAGCAGGCTCCATGCCAGGAGCCTGATGTGGGACTCGATCCTGGGTCTCCAGGATCGCGCCCTGGGACAAAGGCAGGCGCTAAACCGCTGAGCCACCCAGGGATCCCCTATTTTTATTTTTTTAAAGATTTTATTTATTTATTCATGAGAGACACAGAGCGAGAAGGCAGAGACACAGGCAGAGTGAGAAGGCAGACACAGGCAGAGGGAGAAGCAGGCTCCGTGCAGGGAGTCTGATGTCTACACGTATTTCTTAAGTACCCTCTGTGGTGGCACAAATCTAACAGCTCTGTAACGAGGTGTGGGAACCAGAAACGATTATGTCAGCCAAGCCACAGAAGATTGGGCCCAGTTCGTCCTCGTGAAAAACGGCCAGTGGTGTGTCCTGAGCTTTGGTGGCCCATATCCAGCCACTGCCCCTTACTGAGGAGGGGAATGATCAGGAAGTCTCGAAGACTGTCCTCCACTGGTTCTGTCTTGAGTCACAGATGAGAGAGCCTCCACGGAGGCCCCAGTGCTGCCCCTTGTGCCATCTGTTGTTCCTCATTCTGTCTTCTCTGTCTTCAGCCCCCACCTCTTCATGTTGCCTGACCATCCCTCATCAGTTCTTTTGTCCCCTGGACTTTTGGTGGCCACTTACGAGGTGCACTGGCCGCAGGCCTCCCTGTCTGCAGGGTGCTCCCAGGAAGAGGCTGTGGTGCAGGGCGGGTCTGCTGGGCCCTCCTCCACCTCCCTCAGCCCGTTCATGCATGCATGCAATAAGGACAGTAACTGCCCCATAGGCTAAGCAGAGGTGGGGGGGTGCTGCACGGGGTAGGGGTGCTGACCCAGAGGGTAGGGAGCCGGAGGGAGCAATGGAAGCTAGGATGTGGAGATAACTGATGCCTTCCCAAGCCACTAAGTGACCTCTGTTTCTGTGTGCTCATTCGTCACAGTTCGTGGCTTCTGTGGCACAGTCATCTGCTCAGAAGTTAAAAGTGAGAGGGAATTTTGTTCCCAAGGTCATAAACCTTAGCTAGCCCTGCTCTTGGGTACAGCATGCTCTCTGCCAACCATGAAACAATACCCTTTTATCCAAATACTAAAAGATAAAACGAGATGGGCAGTGACCCTTTGCGTGAGATTTAGAAGACCTTTGCCGTTATCTTAGCCTTTTGTATGGAAAGATTTTCACTGATTACTAATAGCTATTTTATGTTATGTCTTAGTTTCCTTTTCAGAGAATGACATTTTTCTGACCTTGTCCCTAAATTCGGTTTAGGATCTTAATCCACATACACTTTGCAACTATGAATTTTTTTCTTTCCCTCCTTCCCTCCCCTTCCCTTCCTCCTTCCCTCCTTCCTTCTTCACTTCCCTTTTTGCCATCTCCATGTTTGATTTGTTCACCCGTTTACCTTTGACTTTTGACTTCCAGCAGCATGTTCGCCTCTTCTGCTTGAGGAAATAGTGAGATGCACAGAAAGGGACTGATTTAATAGCTTTGGAATGTGCATCTTCCCAAAATAGGAGTTGTGACCAAGAATATGGTAGTTTTATTATTATTATTATTATTGAGTAGGCTCCGCGCCCAGTGTGGAGCCCAGCATGGGGCCTTGACTCATGACCCTGATATCAAGACCTGAGCTGAGATCTAAGAGTTGGGCGCTCAACCAACTGAGCCACCCAGGTGGCCCAGTTGTATTTTTAATACAGATTTGGGCAGTTCTTTTTCTCCCTTCCTTTTATCTAATCTGTGTTGAATAGAAGACTTAGGAAATGAAAGAGAAAAGTAGACAACTCATGAATCTCTAGCAGTCGGGAATAAAGGTCTTTGAAATTCTACAAGGGGCAGGAAAACATCGGCCCCACACAATGAATTAGGAACATCTGCATCCATGGGAACTCAAACTAGGGGACTGGAATATTGCCATATTCATTCCGCCTTTCACGTGCTCCCAATTATTCATGCGCTGGAGGGTCAGGGTAGCATGGGTACTCCAAATAGTGCATTTGGAGTTGATTTGTATTCCGTTAATTTCAAGTTTCAACCCCAGGAAAGTTGCAGGAGATGGGAACTCCTGCGAAGTCCATCTTTCAGACAAAATCAGTGAGAAGAAGCACCATGAGGATTAAAGCATCAACATAAGTTTTGTTTTCAAGTTAAAGCTTTAGGGCAATACAGAGGCTGCATGGTAGGCTGACCAGAAGGTCAGATTCTTTTTTTTTTTTTAAAGATTTTATTTATTTATTCATGAGAGAGAGAGAGAGGCAGAGACACAGGCAGAGGGAGAAGCAGGCTCCATGCAGGGAGCCCGACGTGGGACTCGATCCCGGGTCTCCAGGATCACACCCTGGGCCGAAGGCAGTGCTAAACCGCTGAGCCACCCGGGCTGCCCCAGAAGGTCAGATTCTTAATTCAAATCCTGCTTCTCTGCCACTTCCTAGCTGTGTGGCCCCAGGTGAATCGCCTAACGTCTCCCATTGCCTCAGTCTTCAGCTGTGCAAGGGGATGGCAGTCATGCTAATATCTGACTTTGGTCGTGAGGAGTAAATGAGTTAATATATCTAAGACTCTTAGAGCAGAGCCCAGCCCAGGGGGAGTATAGTGGGGGAGTCTCCTCTCACTCAGGATTGTCACCACCCCTGCTGCTGTAGTCCCCTCTGCAGTGGCTCCTGTACCGAGGGTTTGAGTTCTGGCCCTGCCACTTGCCAGCTGGGTATCCTCCTCAAGACTCCTAGCCTCTAAGTAGGGGTGTGAATAAGGTAAAACAGATCACACGTGGGAGGCGCCGGGGCCGCCTGGGGCAGTAGATGCTCCCTGCCCTGTCCCTGTTGTGACTGCGGCGGCACTCAGCGGCGACTCTCAGCGAGGGCGGCACCCTCCACTGCTACTTGTGTCATAGGTTAATTTGTTCTTACTAATAGCTAAAACTTACAAGTTTAATTTTAACAGGTAAAATGTATTTTTAAAAACTCATGACAGGGGTACCTGGGTGGCAGAGTTGGTTAAGCGTGGGATTCTTGGTTTTGGCTCAGGTCATGATCTCAGGGAGGTGGGATCCAGCCACCAGTTGGGCTCTGCACTCAGTATGGGGTCTGCTTGGGATTCTCTCTCTCTGTCTCCCTCCTCCCCTTCATGCACACCTGCAGCACACTCTCTCTCTTTCAGATAAATAAATAAACCTTAAAAAAAAAAAGTCATTAGGGCTAGGACAAGGTTATCCTCACCACCACATTATTGCTGTTCACTTCTCTTTTGGGAAGTGGAGGACACCTACAGAAAGCAGTCCTGCAGCCGCAGGGTTGGGTACACCCCAGGGATACCAGTTGGAACATGGGTCCAGCATCTGATTGTTGAGTGTCCTGTGTGGGAGCAGAAATCGTGGTTGAGAAACATGGTGTGATGCTGTGCTTTCTGCCACAGAGGGCACTCACTACTCAACCTCCCACATAACAAACCCCTGGTCCCCTGCTGCTTACCAGATTATGGCCCCCAAAGCTGAGCCATTCTGTCCTTTTCAGACATATGTCCATATAAGGAAAATACATGTTTGATGCTGAAATCACTTTCTGTTATGGTAAACCGCTACTGTAAGTTGCTCTGACTTGTTCATTAATTAGTATTTATTGAGTGCCTGTTATGAACGAGATATTATTGGGCTTATGAGGATTATTGAGAAAACATCATTAAGAAGCTTATAACTAAGCTTGATGGACATGTCATAGACATAAGAACTGCAGCTGAAAGACATTGATTCTAGAATTCTTTCTTTTCTTTAGCTTTCATTTTTAGAGTTTTACATTCAGGAAAAGTGATGCATTGTTTTGTTTATAGCTTGTTCATAATTCCTTGTTGTTCATTATAAAAGTAATACATGCTCATGGAAAAAAAAATACATGCTCATGGTATACAATTAGGAACATCTGTAAAAATTACAAAGGAACAGAAAAAATTATATTTCATCGACAAAAATTACTACCTTAATGTGTTTTTTTTTTTTAATTTTCATGCAACTTGTAGATAGGTAGTATCATTCTCTGTATTTATATCCTATTGGGGTTTTTTCATCTCAGCCATTATGTAAGTAATCATTATTTCCCTATGTTATTAAAATACTTTATAAGTAGAATTTTATTTTTTTAAATTTATTTACTGAGAGAGAGAGAAAGGGAGGAGGGACAGAGAGAGAAGGAGAGAGACAATCTCAGGCAGACTCCTCACTGAGCACGGAGCCCAAACTGGGGCTGGATCCCCGGACCCTGAGATCATGACCTGAACCGAAACCGAGTCGGACGCTTAACAAACTGAGCCACCCAGGCACTCCTATAATTTTGATAGCAAAATATTTCATATATAATTTATTACCACTCCCCCTATATGTTGAACATTTTGGTTGATTCCAGTTTTTTCTTTATTATAAGCAATATAATAATAAACACCTTGGTGTATGAGTCCTCTGTATTTCTGATCATAGATTTCCATAGGTAGAATTATCCAGCCAAGGAGTAGAAAATTTGTGTTTCTTTTTTTTTTTAAGAGTAGAAATATTTGTAAGGTTATTAATACATGTGGCTTCATTGCTTTTTTGGCACAGATATTTAACCTAACATGATTCTTTTGTTTTGCCCTGAATATTTATTACCTTAACTATAAGAGATCCAAAGCCTTTGCACATGTAGCATTCTAAGTGTTGACTATTCAAGAATGACTCCAAAGTTCATGACATAAAGTAGTTTGCATATTTACTGAAGCACAGAATTAATCACACAGGCCCTGTGGCTGGCGTGTGTACAGTTAGGTCCCTTGGCTCTGAGTGACTCAGGCTGCCTGGCACCTGTTCCCTGGGGCCTCATGGTTCTGTGCAATAGCTCTCATGCATTGCTTTATAAACTTATTATTTTTTAATATGGAGAACTGTGAAAACAGAAATGGCTGTTAATTTTTGGTGTACAAATATGCAGAATATATCAATGTCAGAGAAATGTGACCCAAGAACAGAGCAGGAATTTGTACAGATATTTACATATTAACAAGAGCCAAGATTTGCAAAAGTCTACAGTTTCTAATTGCTTGGTAGTATGTATGAACCTGTCATTTCTGGAAAAAAAAAAAGTGCAGTTTCATTTTTAGTGCCAACTGAAGGAGTTACTATCTTTATAACAAATCATGAAATGGTTATGTGTATCTTTATAAGAAAATAGGAAAATAAATTCACGGGTGAAATAATCAGACAATGAGCTGCTACAGATAATGTCCCCTTACTCGCTTTAATTTTAAAACAAAATCCTCTATATTTTGGTTGGAAATGTCTTGTCCTCCAGCTAGGAAAGAGAGTGTGTGGAAAACAATTCCATCAATGTCTAGGAGTCTGAGAATGAGCGTAGCAAAAGAGACCTCGCTTTGGGCCAATCACACATTGATCTCTGCTTAACCTTGTACTTCTGAGTGTAGTGGCCACCCCGCTGGCCCTCCACACCACAATCTAAGAGCAGCTTCCTCTCCCCCTGTGTGAGCTGTTGCTCCTTGAGGTTGCTTTCTCTTTCAGCAACAGGGAGGTGGTGGTAGCTCCAGATGCCTCCGTCTGGCCTCCAGAACACTTCTTGCTTTTGTTTTGCAGTCCACTGGAAAACTAGCACCCCTAACTCTTCTCCTCCTGGGACCTGCCTTTTCCTCCTTCCCGTGAAGATCCCGGAAATGTGCAAAGTGGGGCCTCCTCTTGGAGGGACTCGGGATTTTGCACAGCTGGATCTTTCACAGAGTGATTGGCCTCGTGGCCTGTTCTTGTGAAAGGTCTAGAATCAGTCTGTAATATACCGACATCACCCGAAGATGTGGCTGTGGGTGCAGATGGAGTCAAGTATGTCTGGCTTCTGGCTTCTGTGGTGGGAGCCTTCTTTCCCAAGCTCCAGGGCCCCTGGATCCCTGCCTAGCCCGCCTGTCGCCATCTCTAGGACCCGGCCCTGTTCGAGGCAGAGGGACTGAGGCCGCCTCACACTCTGTAATTTGGCTTCGAGTCACCACGTTGGCCTTGTGCCTCAGCTCTGATAACTGGACTCTTGTCTGGTTCCTGGGTGCCAGAATCCCATGGTAACCTGCTCATATCCCAGTGCCTTGTTTTTTATCAGCTTCCCTCCCAGGGACTGAAGTCCTGCCCTGAAACACAGTGACCGATGCACTTTTCTGATTTTGCCTCTGACGGGATTCCAGAGTGCCCCAGATCTCTCATTGTTCTGCGGGGCCTGCAGTCAGGAAGCCTCTGTTCTGGACACTTATCTCAGCAAATGGCAACTCCATTCTTGCAGTTACTCAAGCCAAAACCTTGGAATCATCTTTAACTCCTCCTGGCATGCCCCATCCCACATCTGAGCCTTTGGCAAATTCTTGGTTCTACATTAAAAATCTGTCCAGACCCTGACAACCTGGGTCCGAGCCACCATCATCTCTGCCCTGACTTCTTACAAAGCGCCTCCTGACTGCCCTTCTGGCTTCTCTCCTTGTCCCCTTCTAGTTATCC
The DNA here is from genome assembly GCF_011100685.1 of Canis lupus familiaris. Classification (NCBI taxonomy): domain Eukaryota; kingdom Metazoa; phylum Chordata; class Mammalia; order Carnivora; family Canidae; genus Canis; species Canis lupus. Next base: position 54,118,264 of record NC_049224.1, on the reverse strand, counting down.
TCAACACTGCCATCTGAGTGACCCATTTAAACTATGAGCCAGAGCATATCACTTCTCTTTTCAGAATTCTCTCATTCGGTGTGGGGCCAGGGTGCAAAGTGCAGCGTCACCCTGGAAGGGCCTGATTCCCCCTGCGCTTTCCAACTACACATCTGTCTGTCTCCATCCTTGCTTGCTCCACTTCAGCCACACTTCCTTTTTTCTCTGCTCCTTGAGCCCTCCCTAGGATCTCTCTGCCAGAAACAGCCTTCTCCGGACCTACTGTATGTTTCTGTTACTTTTTCTTGCTTATATTCTGTGTCTTCATTATCCAGTACTAGAACATAAGCTCCATATGGGCAAGGGTGCTTCAGTTCACTGCCTTGTTTCCAAAGCCTGGAACAGCCCCAGCCAGGGTACGATTACGTGGAACATCTGTGGGGTGCCCACACTGGGTAGTTGCAGATTTGCTACATGGCAGTACTGTCCTGCGCTTTGTACATGCGTTATCTCATCTAACCCTCAAAGTACCCTTGGGCGATGGTCCTTTTGTGATTCCCATTTTGCCAGTGATGAAACCGAGTCTTTGGTTGAGTGACTTGACTAAGAGGATCCAAGATGTGACACAAATATTCAGATAGGGCAGCGTGTTGGGACAAACACAGACTTTGTTATTAGAGTTACTAGACTCTCTCAGATATGGAGTTAAAATCTCTTCAGGCTTAAGTTCAGTTTTGAACTATGGACAGTGATTCTATCTCTTGGGTAAAAGGACTGTGTGAGATCATGGCTATGTGATTTGCATTTTTTTTTAATTCTATATTATTTGAGAGAGAGCTTGTGCACCAGTGGGAGGAAGGGCAGAGGGAGAATCACATTCCCCGCTGACCTGGGAACCCAATACAGGACTTGATCCTAGGACCTGAGATCATGACCTGAGCTGAAGGCAGGTGCTTCACCGACTGAGCTACCCAGGTGCTCCTTTCATATGTATTTTCCTGATTGTGAATCTGAGGTTGATATTTTGTTCACATTTCTATTAGCCATTCGCATTTATTCTGGCAATTTCCTGTACATAACTTTTGCCCACTTCTCTCTTCTTTCTCACTCTTTCTCTCTCTCTTTTTTTTTCTTTTCAAGTTGCAGGAGTTCTTTAAATATTAGAGATATATGTCATCCTGTGTATTAAAAAGAGTTTCTCCCACATTAGCATTTGTCTTTTGATAATGTTTTTGGAATCTTCCTCTAGTTAGATTAGAAGTTATAGTTAGAAGTCCAGTGTTAGTGATTGGTCAAGTCAGTGAGAATAGAGATTATTCATTCAACAAATATTTACTGAGTGCTAGAACTCTGTGGGGTATTCTTTCAGTTGGGACAACTCTAAATCCTGGCTGTTGGTCTGCGTCACTGACGGTGGCTCTCCGCTTCGGTTTTAGCAGATTCTTGAAAGAGAATGTGTTTTCTTAGAGTCAAGTAGACCCAAACATTTCCCAGACTTTGGCCACATAATCAGAAATTTCAAAAGAGCTCTGGAATTTATGGGCTTGGCTCCAAATGGTCAGGCAACGTTGTCTTCTCTGTGAGCAGTTTGCTTCCAGCTCACCCCACCCTCCTGCAACTCCACAGCATGAATAGGGCAGCTGATGAATACCTCAGACGTCCCCTGTGGGGTGAACTGCAGAGGCAGCCTCAGAAACTAGATGCACAGTTCCCATGGTGCATGAACCCTAGAGGCTCTTCTACAGTCATGTCACGACATCACACCAGGCACCGGCCCTGCAGACCCTTGTGGTTCTGTGTGCTGCAGCCATGGGGAATGGGCACAGTGCCCACAGGTGGCCTGCCCACCATGCAGGTGCAGTTTAGTCTGAATCATGAAAGCACCTTGACAATCACCTGTGCTCCAGTTTCAGCTTTAGTGTGTGTGGAAGTCTCAGCCAAGAACTGTCCTGTCACCCACCTGGGAGCTCAATCCAGTGGGTCCCTCACAAACTAATGCCACACAAGTCCTTGCTCCAAAAAAGCAGCTTCGGGAAATCTCTTCCATAAATCTCTACAACCTGCCACCCAGTGTGTCAGAATAAACACAGTTTTTATGCTGTGCTTTGGTGTCTCAGCATGGTTGTCAAGGACCTGATTATCGGTCTCACCGCTAATCAGCATGGAGACCTTTGACACACTCCTTGACCTCTCTGTGCCTTAGCATGCTCGTCTGAGCTGTGGCTGTTCCATAGTACCTACTAGAAAGCCGGTGTGAGGATTAAACTAGTTAATGCACATATATTCTTAGAACTGTGCCCAACACATAGTTCTTAATAAATGTTGTAGAGTTCCTGCTACAGACTCTCTTCCTGTTGAGTGAAGTCCTGGCAGCTGGGCCTACTAGCTTCTTCTTCTTCTTCTTCTTCTTCTTCTTTCTTCTTTCTTCTTTCTTCTTTCTTCTTCTTTTTTTTTTTTAAGATTTTATTTATTTATTCATGAGAGACACAGAAAGAGAGAGAGGCAGAGGGAGAAGCAGGCTCCCTCCAGGGTGCCCAGTGTGGGACTTGATCCCTAGACTCCAGGATCATGCCCTGAGCCAAAGGCAGATGCTCAACCACTGAGCCACCCAGGTGTCCTGGCCTTCTGGCTTCTAATTTGACAACAGAGGGTTGATACCACTGGCCTCTCTTTTTGTTTTTCTTTTCTTTTCTAAGATTTATTTATTTATTTATTTATTTATTTATTTATTTATTTATTTGAGAGAGAGAGAGGGAGAGAGAGAGAGAATTCCAAGCAGACTCCTCACTAAGCTCAGAGGGGGCTCAACCCCACAATCTCAAGATGACGACCCGAGTGAAAACCAAGAGTCAGCTGCCCAACTGACTGTACCACCTTGGTGCCCTGTTCTTTCTTTCGTTGAAAGTACCCTCTCTGGGGCTAGAGACCAAAGCTTTAGCTATTTATATAAAGCTACTTATATTTCAGACAGGCTGGTTATAACCTACCCATTCTTCGCAGACTAGATGAAAACACTTTTACTGAAAATCTTCCTGGGCTTATCCGGGTGTTAGCCTGGCTGTGTGTCAATGTCCTGACCCTGTGCAGCTTCTGGGAGAGGCAGAGGGAAGACCTAGAGGGAAGACAGGCCTGGGGGGCAGCAGAGCCCATGCCAGGACACATCCCTGGTTCCCTCGCACTTTGACACCACACAAAGTTCAAATCCTAGTCATGTGAAACACCCCTCCTCCCTTCCTTCCGAGTCTATCCTGGGACTGCCAGGTCACAAAAGAGAGGGAGAAGCACTGCATGTAGAGCTGTGGCCATCTCTGCCTGAACTTTCAAGTTCTCACATTTTTTTTGGCCGTGGAACCCGCCAAAGTTTTGTCCCCGTTCCCTGCAGTTTCACAATAGCTGGGAGTCCAAGTCGGTCCCTCTGTTATGAAACAGCCAGTTTTCATACTTTAAACTTTAAAATGAAGCCTTTACTTGTTTATGATTACTTTGGACGTTTTCCAGGAGTCATGATAACATCTGTGGAAGATTCTACACAGGTCTTGATGCCAGATACCAAAGTGGTTTCCCTGTTCAAAGGCAACAGTCTTCGCTTCAAGGAACTCCCCTGGTATGGAAATCAGCCACCTGGGCAAAAGCTAGCTGACTGTGCCTCAGCCCTCTCCCATCTGTCTCCCCCACCCTCCCCGGCCTCTCAGGGATGTGACTGCAGAAAGCACTCTGCTCCCTGGGGGTATCACCGTGGCAGCCACCAGCCAGAGGGACAGGGGACCACCTCCCCACAGCTGGTGACCAGTGCAGCAGTGGCAGGGAGTCTGGGGGAGGCTCCATGTGCTCCATCTCACTGCATCCTCATGGCAGCCCCCTGACATGAGGCGTAGTGTCCCCGTTTCACTGCTGCTGAAAAGGTCAGGTGCCTGAGGTCACACCAAAGTTCAGTGATGGAGTCTGAATTCAAACCCAGAGTTCTCTTTCCCAGGCTTGTGCTCTTATTTTGCACATTAAACTAATAGAGACACACATTCATTTTCCATTAGAAGTGTCTTATTCTTTCTTTTTATCAGCCTGGATAGATGCCTCTTTCTAGTTGCCGGGGTGTTGAGGGGAGCCCCCCTGTGCCATCCAATGTGATGATGCTCTGTTGGTTTTCTCCCTCGGCCACATGAGCCATCTTTGTGCTACTCCTATCCTGATTTAGACCTTGCCTGACTGTCGAGGAAATCTCTCCTTTAGGTTAGCCCTGCTCCCCTCCGGACTAGGACTTTCACCCTGGAACTTGGTCAGGTGAGGCCTGCGTCAGGACACTGAAGCCAGGCTGGGAGAGGGGGCTCGTGTGGAGAGGAAGGAGCTTGCCAGTGGGTTCCAAGAAATCAGAGTCCGTGGAGGGGGTGGGGGGTGAGGCAACAAGAGCAGGCATGGCCACACAGGTTGTGACTCGTCCTCCACTGAGTCTGCCAGGATGCCTGTGGCCTCCAGAGCTTGGGGATCCAATGTTGAATTAGAGGTTGTGTCACATCTTCCCAGTATCTCTCACCTGCCATCTTGTCATTCATGAAATTGCCCAAGAGATGCTTTCAACGAGCCTGTGCCTGTTCAGTCTCTCAGTAGTTTTGGGCGTTAATGTAGAATTAATTAAGTTAGAGCTATCATTTAAAAGGTTTAAACTGGCTGGTAAGTTAAAGTGTAACTCAAAACAAAGCAGTGAGAATATTAAAGGAGAAACATTTATGGGAAGCAAAACAGCCTCTCCTGGGTTTCTGCCAATAATGGACGGCTCTAATTTGGAACAGAGATCTTTCCAGGACTACTCGCCCTGGCAGATGAATCAGAATTCTTAGAACCAGGAGAGACCCTGTAGCTCTTTTGATGTAATACTCTCACTTTATAGGTCAGAACATTGAAAGCAAGAAAAATTAGGTAATTAGTTTAATGTTACTCAGCTAGGATAATAAGTGTCTGGTGCTAGAATCAAAATCTGCTTACTTAGTGTGGAGATTTTTAGCCACTTCATACCATTTGACCAACACATTTGCCCTTTGTTTCTGAATGCATTGGAAAAGGAAATTTACTCCTTGCTTGCTTGCTTGCTTCCTTCTTTCCTTCTCTCCCTCCATCCCTCTCTCCTCCTCTCTCTCCTCCCTCCCTTCCTTCCAAACGAGATTACCTCTACTATTATAAGTGCTGCTATCACCTCTTCCACTCCCATTGTTGGTGAAAATAGGCACCATGCACTATGGCTAAGTACTTTGATAACATTATTTCACTTTCCTGGTACCCCCAGAGGTAGGTACCATTACTGTCTCTATTTATGGGAGAAATCATGGAAGCTAAGAGGGATTAAGCAACTTCCTTGGATCACTCAGCCAGGCTAGAGCCAGATTTCAAGTCTGGGCTCTTTGATTCTGGAGTTCACACTTGTGACTACTAGCTATCCTTCTGGTTAGGGTTTTTTTGTTTGTTTGTTTTTGTTGTTGCTCTTTTGTTGAATTGCTCAAACAGAACTATTTTCTCTGAATGCAGAAGTTGAAACCTGTTAAGGAAATTCAGCCAGAGTATTTCTTGAAGAAAAAAAGAAATCATTTCCTGATTTCTTCATCTGTTAGCCGTGTGACATCATTAGGGCTGCTACTAGCTGCTGTCTTGCCTTCATGTACAAGAGTGCAGTGGGAATAGTTCTGTAGGCACTTCTGAAGCCTTCAGAGGATCACATGCTTGGCCATCTTCTTTGGTTTTCTTTGCTCTGCGTCTGGCCTTAAAGCCCGTGGAACTCACCATCCCGGCCATTGAGTAAAGGCAGGCTGCAAAGGCCGCCAGACTTGTCTCTGCAGTTACTGTGGACATTCTTTTCTGGATTCTGATCTGCTTTTACTATAAACCTTGTCTTGCCCACTGTCAAAACCTTGGCTCTGAAATGGCAGCTATCTTAGAGCCTTTGGACTTGCTAGTATTTGCCATGGGTAGAAAAAATCAGAAAATAGAAATTTCACCCAGCAAAGAAATCTCTGGGAATATGTTTGCTGTCACTATAAGCCATGACACATGAATTAATACAATAATGAGATGCCAGAGGCAGGAGTGGTTAGCGTGTGGGCACAGGGTTTAGACAGCTTGGGTTCAGAGCCTCTTCCGCTCTTTATGAGCTCTGCATTCAGGAACATAAGGTGAGGATAATCATAGTACCATTTCACAGGGCTGTTGTGATGCTTCCATGAGATGACGTATATGAAGTGCCTGGTACTGTACCTGGAACCCTGTGGATGCCAATAAAGGTTAATTGTTATCCAAGTAATAATTTAGCCTTTTTGCTTATCAATTGAGGAAAAAATTTTGAGTTAACACTCAGTGCTGGTCAAGAGGTGATGAAATTTGCTCTCGTATATATTCGTACAGTTATCGTCAATTGATACACGTCTTTCTGAAAGCAGTTTAGGAATGAAGAGTAAAGATATTTAGTGTAAAGGATATTCAGATAGTCTTATTTATGTATAAAGATTTTATTTATTTATTTATTTATTTATTTATTTATTTATTTATTTATTTATTTATGAAAGACACAGAGAGAGGGAGAAGCAAGCTCCCTAGGGGGAGCCTGACGTGGGACTCGATCCCAGGACCCTGGGATCACGACCTGAGCTGAAGGCAAATGCTCAAACACTGAGCCATCCAGGTGTCCCAAGATGTCTTTTTTTAAAAAGATGTATTTATTTGTTTTAGAGAAAGCGTGTGTGGGGTGGGGGGATGGGAGCACAGGGGAAAGGGAGAGAGAGAATCCTGAGCTCCATGCCCAGAATAGAACCCGACACGAGGCTTGATCTCATGACCCTGAATGAACAGGTGCCCCTAAAATATTCTTACTCTTTGATGAATCCTACTTACGGTGCTCTATCTTGAGAAAGTGTTCCAGGGCATGAAAAGAAAACTTTAGGCCTGATAATGTTACAGGATTATGTTTCATTGTGAATCATTGATTTGAGTAAAATATCGTATCTGCTCAGTTGAAAATTTTGAATGTAAAGGCTGTGCAGGTATCTGAGGAAACGTAGAGCAAAAAAAGCATTTGAGGTTTTTTATACAGCTGCTAGGACATAGCTGGTTTGTCTCCAGGGCTTTTCTCACAGATGCTGCTCTAAGACTACTTTTTATTTTCATGGAGCTGGAAAAGGGGGGTGGGGGGAAGGAAAAGAAAAAAAAATCTAGCAGTGAGCAAAACACAGAATGTAATCCCATGCTTGGGTCTTGTCCCCTGTGAGAACCTCTAATTTTGGGCGGGGTAAAGGCTGCAGGGAGTGAGGGGGCCAGGGCTCTGAGGATTCACTTGGATCTTATGTGGGTTTCTCTTCCAATTCAACCTTCTCTGGGTAGACCCTCCGTAGGGAGACAGAAAGGTATATACGGGCATTACTTGATCTCTTCCTCTTGAACTACTCTTTACACCGCTGTTAGGGGCGTCCTCGATGAAATTCTTAACAATTTTCTCAGTAATATATATGAGACATTAATGTTCTAATACTTCTTTATAATGATAATTTGGGGGGTATAACAGTAAGTTTTAAAAACAACCCACAGGCTGTAAACTAATTAGTAAGTACAAAGTGAAAAAGTCCCCAGGAATGAGAGGTAGGTTAGTGATGGGAAAGGGTCTGTGATGCCTGTGGTCTGTTGTACACATTACTTGATTATAAAAACAGTAATCTTTACTTTGGCTTATAAAAGCCTCATATTTTGACCCGGTGCAACAAAATGTTCTCCAACCAAAATGACTATGTCCCGAGGGTCTTGTCCAAATGTCTAGCTTGGGAATACAGCTATGAAAAAACATGCCCAGGGAACATAGCTCCTGGAGGAACACTGTGGATGTGTTTGGATGGTAGAATTATAATTCCACCTTCCTCCTCCTATTCTCCTCAGTTGTCTATGATGTGTTTATATTTCCTTTGCAATAAAAGTCCAGTTTGACAAATAATTACTGAATACCATCTATGTGTCAGACACTGTGCTTGATGCTGAAATAGGACAGTGGCCCATCCAGGCATGATCACGGCATGGTGGAACTTCAGTGGGAGAAACGGATGTTTTCACAAGTCATTGTGAGACCATGTGATAAACCCAGGGTAGAGGAGTTCAGAGCTTGGGTCAAATGCATCTAAGTGGTGCTTGACTGAGGTTGGGGGTGGTGGCAGGGGGAGCACTAGGGAAGACTTCCTGGAAGAATAGATGTCTAAGCTGGGACCTGAGGGCATATAACTCAAGGTTGGAGTGGGCAGTGTTCTAAGCAAAAGCAGCAGCATTTGGCAAAGTTGAGAGGCAAAAAAGTATGTCCTGTTTGAGGAACTGGAAGTTGGGTGAGACTGGAACATAGATGAGTGAGGTGTGGGTGGTGAGGGCCGGGGCCGGGGGTTGAAGTAGGAACCACATCACGAAAGACCTTACTTTTTTATTAAGGAATTTAGATTTTGTTTTCAAGCCAATGTAAAACTATTGGAAAATATTTATTTTTTTGCTTGCCTGCTTTCTCACTTATACTCTACCAAATTTTTTTTTTAAAGATTTTTAAGTAATCACTACAGCCAGCATGGGGCTCGAACCCACAAACCTGCGATCAAGAGTTACAGGCTCTTCCAACTGAGCCAGCCAGGCGCCCCCCACCAATTAACTTTTTATTTGAAAGTAATACATGTTTGTTGCAAAAACTCATAATACAGAAACATACAAAATGAAAAGTACAAGTTTCCCTTTATCCCCTTCACATCCTCCCCCAATCCTAATCCTCAGAGGTACCTACTAAGTGTTTCTTTAGCACCTTTCCAGAAGTTTCCTGTGTATATGCAAGCATATATCATACGCACATACTTTCTCTTCTTACAAATGAAGCTTACCATGCTAAATAACTCCCACCATAAAAACGACACTTGAGCATCTTGGATGTTTTTTCCAATTAGTTTATAAAGATACATATTTTTTTCAATGGCTATATCCTATGCCTTCACATAGCTCTCCCATTATTCACCTAACTAGTTTCTTACTGCGGGACATTTAGACTGGGTCTGCCTTTTCACTGTTATGAAGACCACTGCAGTGAGCACTCCTGTTACATATATCTTTGATTATTTCTGTAAGGTATCTGTAGGATATGTTCCTAGAAGTAAAACAACTGTGTAGGAGTGTTTGCATATTCAAATTTAAGGTAGATATTGTAAAATCATTCACTATAGAGATAACATTTTTGGCTCCCAACAGTATTGCAAGAGGTGTGTTTCTTCACCCCAGAGTATACTCATTTTAAACCTTGTGGTAAGAAACACATACAATTTGGGGCACCTGGATGGCTCAGTGGTTCAGTATCTGTCTTTGGCTCAGGTTGTGATCCGGGGGTCCTGGGATCAAGTCCTGCATCAGGTTCCCCGCAGGGAGCCTGCTTCTCCCTCCACCTATGTCTCTGCCTCTCTCTCTGTGTCTCTCATGAATAAATAAATAACATCTTAAAAAAACCCCAAACACATACAATATATCATCGTTACCATTTTTAAATGTAGCTCAGCTAACATTACTCAGCTCAGTAATGTTAAGTATATTCACATTGTTGTACAGCTTATCTCTAGACATTTTCATCTTGTACAACAGATACTCTGTACCCATTAAACAACAGCTCCCCATTTACACCCTCCCCACCCCCACAACCACTGGTCTGTGTTTTGTCTTTGAATGTGACTCTTCTGTGTAACTCGTATAAGTGGAATCACATAGTACTTGTCTTTTTCTGGCTGGCTCATTGACTTAGCATGATGTACTCAGGGTTCATCCATGTTGAAGCATGTGACAGGATATCCTTCCTTTTTAAAGCTGAATAGTATTCCTTTGTATGCATATGTCACATTTTGTTTATCTGTTCTTCCATCAATGAATGTTTGAGTTGCTTTCATGTCTTGGTTATTATGAATAATGCTACTGTCAAGATGGGCATGCAAATACTTCTTTAAAATCCTGCTTTCAGTTCTTTTGGGTATATAACCAAATGCAGGGCTGTGGGATCATATGATAATTTTATTTTCCATTTTCTTGCAGAGTGACCATACTGTTTTCCATTGTAGCCATACCACTTTATGTTCCTACTAACAGAGCAGAAAGGTTTTAATTTCTCCATATCCTTACCAACACTCATTATTTTTTTGCTTTTTCTTGGGGGGAAGGGTAGTACCCATCCTAATGTGTGTAAGGTAATACCTCATTGAGGTTGGTTTGCAGTTTTTAATGATCAGTGATGCTGAGCATCTCTCCATATGCTTGTTGGCCATTTGTGTATCATCTTTAGAGAAATGTCTATTGTCTGTTCAAGTTGTATCCATCTTTTTTTTAAAGATTTTATTTATTTGAGAGAGAGAGAGAGAGAGAAAGAGAGAGCACAAGCAGGGGAAGGGCAGAGAGAGAGGGAGAAACAGACTCCCCACTGAGCAGGGAGCCCAACTTGGGGCTCAACCCTAGGACCCCGGGATCATGATCTGAGCTAAAGGCAGATGCTTCGCCGACTGAGCCACACAGGTGCCTCTTTTTGCCACTTTTTCTATTGAGTACTTCATCTTTTTATTGGCCTGTAAAAAGTCTTTATTATATATTAAGGAAATTTGTCTCTGTGTGTGTTTGTTTCCTATTGCTATGTAACAAATGACCACAAGTAAAAAAAAAAAAAAATACTGTTTATCATCTGACAGTTTTTGTGGGCCAAAAGTCTGGTTATGGCTTACTTGGACTGTCTACTCTAGGGTCTCCCAGGCTTAGTCCACATATTGACTGGGGCTGTGGTCCTCTTAGAAGCTGAGCTGGGAATATGCTTCCAGGCTCCTTCAGGTGCTTGTCAGAATTCATGTTACTGTGGTTGCAGGACAAAAGCATCATTTCTTGAGACGATCCCCCTCCCTTAACTCCTACAGGCCACTTGTACTTCCTTGCCCCATGGGCTTCTCCAACATAGCCTCCTACTTCAGGGCAACTTATTTCTTCCAGGCTCTTGAAGAGGAGTCTCTCTAGCACCACTGCTAACAAGACAGGGTCTTATGAATATCATAACAGAATCATGGGAGCAATATTCCATCACTATCATGATATCCTATAAATTAGGAGCAGGTAACAGGTCATCGGGTGACCCCTTAGAGTCTTTCCACCACAGTCTGCCATATATATTCCAGATATTCTCTCCATTTAGTCGTTTTTACTTGGGAGTTTTCTGCTCTAATTTTTTTTCTGTTCTAATTTTTATGAGACAAATGTATTGGTCTTTTTTGTGGCATCTATTATAATTTGTTGTATGTTTGTTTATTTTTTTGAGTGAGTCGTATGTTCAGAATGACCTTCACTCTTCGAATCCTTAAACATCCATTTTATTCAATTCATATTTTGTTCTAATACCATTATTACTTTGGAATTCATGATTTTTAAAAATATTTTATTTTTTAAGTAACCACTACACCCAACGTGGGGCTTGAACTCACAATCCTGAGATCAAAAGTCACACATTCTACCAACTGAGCTAGCCAGGCGCCCTGCTTTGGAATTTATTTTGATGTAAGATTTGAGACAGAGATCTGACTTCTTGTCCTCTATGACCAGTCTCTTATCTCAATTGTTGAATAATTTAATTTTTACATGGTTCTTTCTGTTTTCTTGCTTTGTTCCATTGATATGACTGTTTATTCTTCTGTCCATTCCACATCAGTATAGTTACTGTGGCTTTATAACATGTTTTCAATTTTAATATTTTTTGAATATATATATGTATACATATATACACACGTATATAAAAGTAGACATTTATCTATGATATTTGTGTATATACATATACACACATGTATATAAGTAGACATTTATCTATTACATTTGTCTTTTGGCTTTATGATGGATTCTCTTTCCTTGTGTGTGTGTATGTGTAAATATATATATATATATATATATATATATATTCATGTGGTTCAAGATCAAAGATAATTGTGGCACCTGGGAGGCAGTTTGTTAAGTGTCTTACTTCGGTTCAGGTCATGATCCCAGGGTCTTGGGGTTGAGCCTTGCATCAGGCTCCCTGCTCAGTGGAGAGCCTGCTTCTCCCTCCCCTGCTTGTGCTCTCTCTCAAATAAACAAATAAAATCTTTATTTTTTTATTAATGATTTTATTTATTTATTCATGATAGAGAGAGAGAGGGGCAGAGACAGGCAGAGGGAGAGAAGCAGGCTCCATGCTGGGAGCCTGACGTGGGACTCGATCCCAGGACTCCAGGATCACATCCTGGGCCAAAGGCAGGCGCTGAACCGCTGAGCCACCCAGGGATCCCAACAAATAAAATCTTAAAAAAAAGATTAAAGATAATCAAAAGTATGAAAAATATGCCTTCCATCTCTATTCTAGACACTTAGTTCACTCTCTAAAGGCAATCACTATTACTGTATCTGTTTATTCTTTCAGAAATATTTTATGTAGTATCAGCAAATATGAATTTATAATCCACTTTATCCCACCCTTTTACCCAGAACGTAGCTAATCATATATATTTCTGTACCTTGCTTTTTTCACCTAATAGATCTTGGAGATCTTTCCATATAGGCTCACAAACAACATCCTTATTCTTAGATTTGTTTTTGTTATTGTTGTTTTTTGAGTAGTCAGTAGTATTGTTAATGGATCTACCATAAGTTATTCAACTTTGGTGTTCCCTAATTGTAAACATTTAAGTTGTTTACATACTTTAAAGAAATTTACACACTGTGTTGCAATGAACAGGCTTGTATACATATAATTTTCTACAAATGCAGATAAAACTGCAAGAAAACATTTCCAGAAGTGGGGCAGTGAGTGTATGCATTTATAGTTTTGGTTAATTGTGTCAGTTCTTCCTCCATAGAAGTTGTACCAATTTACATCCCTATCTGCCATGTATGAGAGTGCCTGTTTGCCCACATCCTCCACAGCTCCGTGCTTTATCAAACTATTTGATCTTTGTCAGTGTCACAGATGAAAAATCATGTTTCTGTGTAGTTTTAAATTGCATTTCTTTTACTATGAGTAAGGTATTTTTTTTCCATGTTTATGAATCATTTGTATTATCTCTACTGTGAGCAGTCTGTATCTTTTAACCTTAATTTCTTTGGGTGGTTGATCTTTCTTCCTACTGGTGTTTTTAGGAGCTCTCTATGTATTACTAAAAGTAGACATTACTCTATAATATTTGTATTTTGGCTTTCTTTATGGTGGATTCTTTTTCCATGCAGACATCCACATTTTTTTTTTTTAATGCAGCAAAGTTTAATGTTTTTAAATGGCTTCTAGGTTTTTTTTTGTCATGCTATATTCTCTTTGTTTCTTCTAATCCTTTATGCCTTCATTTTTAGATTTAAAATCTTTGATCCTGGGATCCCTGGGTGGCGCAGCGGTTTGGCGCCTGCCTTTGGCCCAGGGCATGATCCTGGAGACCCGGGATCGAATCCCACGTCGGGCTCCCGGTGCATGGAGCCTGCTTTTCCCTCTGCCTGTGTCTCTGCCTCTCCCTCTCTCTGTGACTATCATGAATAAATAAAAATTAAAAAAAAAATCTTTGATCCTTTAAGGGCTTATGCTAATATAAGGCATGCAGTGTGGCTCTGACTTCATTTTTTTTCAGTTTGCTTGCCAGTTGTCCCAACACCATTTATGAATAATCATCTTTTCTCCACTAATTTAAAATGCCGCTTTTATCATCTACTAAATTCCCACATGTTTTGGTTATATTTTGAGGCTTCCTATTCTCTTTTATTGGCTTATGTGTCTATCCATACACCAGAATCTCACTGTTGGAACTGATTTTTGTAGCGCTATGTTCTGTATTGAAACTCTGGTAGGGTTAATTCACTCTCATGCTTTTTTTCAGTGATTTTTCCAGGCTATTCTTGCATGTTTACTTTTCTGGTTGAACTTTAAAATCGGCTTGCAAAGATCTTTTTTAAAAAATCCTGTCATTAATGGGTTTTATGCAGCTGAATAATGTGATCAGATTTGTATCTTAGGAAGATTACTCTGACTACAGTGTGGAAACTGGGTTGGAGGAAACAAGATTAGAGACAAAAGACCAATTACAAGGTTGTTACAGTAATCCTGACAGAAGTGGAGAGACAGGGATGGAGGATAGTAGTGGGTTTGAGAGGTGTTTAAAAGGTTAGAGTGGCCAGACTTGGAGATGCCTGGGATGGGGAGGTTTGGGGAAAGTAGCTCTCAGGGATGACCCAAGCGTCCTGGGTTAAGCAACTGGGTGGTGCCATTCCCAGAGATTCAAAACAGATGAAATTGGGCTGGTTTTGGAGGAAGATGACAAATTCACTTCCAAACATGTTGAGTTTGAAATGCCTGCGGGCATTTCAAGAAGAGTTGTCCGCTGGGCTTGGATACACAGTTCTGAAGCCTTGGAGAGAGGGGCCAGAGACGGAGTTGCAGGACAGCTGTGAAGAGCCTCAGCGTACAGAGGGGGGCTCAGGAAGTCCAGGAGTCTGCAGTGAAGACTGGAAAGAAACATCCAGAGATGCAGGAGGAGTTGCAGGAAGCCCGAAGAACGGTTTTAAAAGAGAGTGAATTGACACTAATTTCAGAAGGAAATTACTTACTGGGAGGTCGAGTAACTTATGAGCTGAAAAACACCATTGGATTTAGTAACAAGGAAAGTCCACAGTTACCGTGGGAAGAGACATTTCAGCAGAATAGATGGGTAGGGGGCCTTGGGATGAGTGAAGGTAAGGAAGTCATGGCAGTAACCCTGTCATCTGGAAGTTTGGCTGCAAAGAAGAGAAGACATAGACGGATGAACCAGTAGAGGGCCAGAAATTTGGGATCCTCTTTGAGGATGAGGTAACATTGAGGTGGTTATAAGGACTTAGAGAAACTGGCCAACGTGAATGGTCTAAAAGGGAGTGGTCCCGTTATAATGCTGGCATATATTCTCTGACAGTTTTGGCTTTTCATTTTGTTGAGTTTTCTAATATCTTTAATTGGCTATTCTTATATTTTCAGAATTCAGAGAACTAAGTAATTGGAATCCGGTTGAGTGAGGGACTTAATTGGAGATTAGGTTTGAAAGCAAAGTACAGAGAAGCATACTAGTATGTCACCATTTGTGTAAAAAAGGAAGAGCAGGAGTAATACATATTCTCATTTGCTGTGCACGCATAATCCGTGTTTGGAAGGACTCACAAGAAGCTAATTGTCAAGTTACCCACCAGGCGGTGAGAATCAGGTAGAAGAACAACAGTGGGAGGTTGCCTCTTCGCTGTCATCTTCATATCTTCTTATTTAAGAATGTAAACATATTATGTACTCAGATCATTTGATCTAAGCTGGTTGGTTATCTTTAAAAGCGATGGTTCTGGCAGAGCCTGAATTTTTAATTGGTGATGGCTCTAATGGTCTGTGATTTCTCTTTTCCTCTGCATCCAAGAACCACTAAGAAGCAAACTCTTGCTTTATACTGTGAGTTGTAGATCTTTGCCTTTTCTCTCCTCTTCCCTACGGGAGACCAGAGCCTTTGGAGGAGTGGACAGTCCCAGATTTGGGTCAGGGCAGAGGACCCTGGCCTGGCACTGCCTAGCCCTCTTAGCCACAGCCTAACTGTGTAGGCGGTTAAGGGTCGTGCACCCAATTCCAGCGTGGGCACCAGGGAACAAGTCTCTTACAGCTGAGTGAGCTCTGACACCTTCTGACACCATCCACCTGGAGACTGCATCACATCCCACAGGGTAAGGGTTCTGTCCCACCTGACTGCTCCCCGCCCCCTGCATGCACACACTTCAAATGCTATTGCAAGTCCACATCCCCAGCTTACCTACAACTTGGCTCCAAGTCAGGTTGTTATGACTGCCTCCCTCTTTGGATTCAGTTAATTTAGTAGAGTGGCTCACAGAACTGAGGGAAACAGTACTTACATTTACCAGTTTATTATAAAAGGGTATGATAAAGGATACAGATGAACATCCAGATGGAAGAGAGACATAGGGCAAGGCATGCAGGAAGGGACACAGAGCTTATGCGTTCTCTGCTGTCCTTCAATGTCCATGTGTTCAACCCCATCCTTTTGGATTTGTACAGAGGCTTCATTACTAGGTATGATTGATTAAATCATTGGCCACTGGTGACTGATCCAGCCTCCCATCCCTTTCCTCTCCAGGGATGTGTGGGGAGGCACTGAAAGTTCCATTCCTCTAACCATGTGATTGATTCTCCTGACAACCAGCCCTCACCCTTAGGTGTGTTCCAGAAGTCACCTCATTAATGTAATAAAAGACATCTTTGTTGCTTTCATCACTTAGGAAATTACAAGGCTTTTAGGAGCGCTGTGCCAAAAACAAGAATGAAGACCCAGTATTTATTATAAATCCTAATAACAGTTATCAAGCTGGTTTATGGGGAAAGGAAAGAAGAAAGGGGATCAATTATTACCCTGAGAGAGCCTCATACTGCCTCTTCCCTTCCCAGCTGTGGCATATCCCAGTGACAGTCCTGTGACTTTCCATCTCTCCACAATCATTGTAAATTATTCCCAGAGAAATGAAAACGGGATTTTAACAAGATATCTGCACTCCCAGGTTAATCGCAGCATTATTCACAATAGCCAAAATACAGATATCGAAACAACCCAGATGCCCATCAGCAGGTGAATGGGTAAAAATAAATGGTCTGTATGCACAATGGAATATTATTCAGGCACGAGAAAGGAGGATATCCTGCCATTTGCAACACCATAGACAGACCTTGAGCACATTATGCTAAGTGAGAGAAGTCAGAGAAAGACAAGTGCTGTACAATATCACATATACATTGAACCTAAAAAAATTAAACTTGTAAAAGAGTAAAATGTCAGTGACCAGAGGATGGGGGGGGAGATAAGAGTAATGGTGTTTAGGGGAACAAGCTTGTCATAAGTAGTAAGGAAGCCATAAAGATATAATGTACAGCGTGATGAACATAGTATTATACTGTAATTTTTAATGTGATATATATCGCTATGTTGGCAATCATATCACAATGTATAAAATGTGTTAAAACAACATGCTGTATGCTTTAAACTTACACAATGTTAGGTATCATATTTATTCAATAAAAAATAAGTGTAGAAACGGAAAAAAAATTATTCCCTGGAACTCTAGAAGTTTTCAAAAGATCGCAGAAATTTTCCCAAGAACAAATAAGTAAAATATACAGAAAATGAAAGAAAAAACATTTAGCATTGCTCAATAAGTTTCATTGTGGTTTTAGAGCAAACATCTGAATTATTGTACTGATTAAACATACTTTACTTTTAACCTCTAGTTTTATAGTCCACACTGATCTCACACCCTCACTGTGGAACATCAGATGAGATCCAAAAAAATCATCTCAAGATGTTGAAACCCCACAGAAGTAACCCAGTTCACTAGTGCTGGTTTTCCCTGTCCACTTTTTAGGGTACCAGATACCGAGGAATAGGTTCTTTTAGGGCTGTGTTAATGCCTAATTTGAGACAGCTGAACTCTTCTACTCTTCTAGCAACCGAGAAAGCTGGTTGATGACCATTTTCTCTTCTGGGTTGCACGGGTGGGGACCCAACCCAGGATCAGATCATTAGCTTTATGAACTTCAATCCTGGCCACTCAGTAGCTCCCCAGGCTCCATTGGGCTGGGCTCTGGGATTAAAATGGGACATCTGCCTCCCCTCCCCTCCACTCCCTCCTTCTTCCCAGAAGTGAGGCCATCTGAGCCTGCGTAGGCGGAGCCAACCTGGCTCATCCCTCCAGTCACAGGCCAGAGCTGGAGAAAGGCCCACCATCCTGTAAGGGACTGACCCTGCCCTACCCTTGGTAGCCGAGCTGTCAGCGCTGCCCCTGACATGAAGCACAGTAGCCTGTCCAAAGGAGGGACAGCAGCTCATGTCAGTTTTATCCCTCCCCTGTCTGTAGGCAGAGGTGGGCCCTTGCAGATAAATTAAAAAAAAAAAAAGGCTTCCCTTTATGAGTTCTGCCAATTTTCTATTTGGTTGACAAAAGGAATGCCAAACCAAGTGAACTCAGAGACTCCCAACCAGCAACCAGACTCACTTGCAGTTTTAACTCAAATGAAGACCTTGGTCCCACCGATATCCTCTTCTGCTCCTATAGCCTGCTTCCTCCTGGAGAAGAATCCTCTTCCAGTGACTAAGTTTTAGAAACTTCTCACCTGGGCAGACTCCCTCAAGAGGGACATGCCACAGCTCAGCGTAAGGGAAGACCTACCAGAAGCATGGCTGTATGAAAGAGGAGCAGCTGGCCTGGGAAAGCAATCCTCCTGTCTCCAGCGTGGCTGCCAGGGCTGCTCAGATGTGCGGATGCCCTGGTGCTGTCAGCTAACCTGCCTGGGTGTCCCTGACTTTGGTGACTGTGTGTGCAGCTGGACAGGACACCACCAGTGCCTCTCTATGAGCGAGTACCCAGATGAGGAAAAGTAGCCTAGGTTCTTTGAAATCGAAAACAGGATTTTTTTTTTTAGCTCAATCTGCTTTATTTAGAATTGCCATGTGCTGTTACTGCTAAGTAAATATATCAGATTATTTTATTCCCCCAAAAAATATTTTCTCAGGATACTTTTCTAGTTCCTTTGTGAAATTATACACTGATTTTTGTCTTCTAAAGTCATGTAAAGGGAGCATTTTAGTAATAACTTTTGCTGGCTGTGTGGTAAAAAAATTCACCTCTTGCATGTCTTTGGAAGTTATTCAGGTAAAGCTAAAAAAAAAAAGGCACCCTTAGATTAGTATAGTGCCACAGTCTTAATTTCTAAAAAGTAAATTTTTGAGGGCACCTGGGTGGCTCAGTTGGTTAAGCATCCAACTATTGATTTTGGCTCAGATCATGATCTTGGGATTGTGAGATCAAGCCCAGTGTCTGGCTCAGCACTCATGTGGAGTCTGCTTGAGACCTCGGTCTTCCTCTCCTTCTGCCCCTTCCCGCCTTATGCGCCCCCCCACCCCCAGTCTCTCTTAAATAAATAAATCTCTTTTAAAAATTAAATTTTTTTATTTGGAAATTGTACCCATCAAGTAAGGAATAGAATAATGAACATCTCCTCCCTTATACTCATCACCAGGTTCAATATTTTTTCCAGTTTTATTGAGGTATAGTTGACATACAAATTATATTAGTTCAAGGTATACAACATAATGATTTGCTGTATGGATATGTTGTGAAATGGTCACCTTGGTAAGTTTAGTTAACATCCATCACTTCACAGTTACATTTTTTTCTTGTGATGAGAACTCTGAAGGTCTACTCTCCCGGCGACTTTCCGGTGTACGATATGGCATTGTTAACTTCCACCACCGTGATGTCCATGGCATTCCTAGAACTTATTTACCTTAACCTGGAAGTTCCTACCTTTGGACCACCTTCACCCATTTCCCCCATGTCCCAGCCCCCAATAATTTTCAATATTTTGTCAGTTTTATTTATCCTCCCTCTTGCTTTTTTTTTTTCTTCCCAAATTACAGATTTCTTCTGGACTCAGCAACATGTCTTACAAAATTGCATCACAGTGGTGTATGTGGTGTGATTCAGAATGCAGGAGGGGAAGGAAGGGGGCAAGGGGGTGGTCAGCAGTGGTAGGGCGTGTTTCTCAGCACTGGTTCCTACTGTAGGCAGAGGCTCATGACGAGATGCAGCTGGGCTCCGGTGCTCTGACCTCTTTCCTGCCTGATCTGAAGTGCCCACCTGACCCTTTTGGTCCCTGAGGCCACCTATGGCCTTACTCAGTTGGCCAGGCACTCTCTTGGATAACCTGCTTCCAGGCCAGCTTCCTTTGCCCTGTCACTGCTCGAGTTGTACCTTGCAAAAACCAATTCTTTGCTTCCACAATTCCTTCACATCATTGTCATCATTGTAAGAGGCAAATCAGCTTCTTCTGGAGGAAATAAATGGGCAGACCCCGTTTACCCAGAACTAATCTCTTGGGTCATGATCATATCATCAGCAGAGTTAAAGGTCAGACTGTACTCAAGAAGGCCTCCCTCCACCAAAGACACCACAAGAGACAGGAGGATGGGGTGGGCAGCCTCCAGACTCCTTCCTTTGTGGGAGCTTGTGTGGCATTTCCTGGAAGGAGATTAAGATGCCTTTAAGGCTTGGGGTCTACATTAGCTCTTACCATGCCCACACTCGTCCCCAAGGGTCTGAAGGGGAAATTCTTCATTTTACAATGGAAAATTTTAGCCATCCAAAAAGTGGAAAGAAACTCCCATATAGCTGTCACCAGTTTCAAAAAGTACCAACATTTTGTCACTTAAGCTTTCTGGTCATGTACCATAGCAACAAAAAAAGAGTTTGTATCCCCATTCTGGGTATCTTTGTTTATAAATTATATATACGTATATTCTACTGTTACATCACGTACACAAAAAGTAGAAAACTGGGTGGAAATAGAGTTTCTGGTGTCTTCTCTACACCCCGTACACATCCTGTACACCTCTGAGAGGCACACACTATGCCCAGTTACTTGGGAACAGAATAATAGAGCAGACTTGTATGGGAACCCAGTGTCACAGAAACTGGGGGCAGGATAACAGGTGTCACTGCTTATAACCCGCTCATCACTAGGATGTCATCCCTACCTCTCCCGGCCCAGGGCACTGACCCATCTCATCTACTCTTCCTCAACAGGAGCCTCCAGTGTGAACCCTGGGCTCTGCATCCTGGGCATGTTTTATGCTTTGCTGTTATTTCTTTTTTTGACAGATTATTTTTCCTGGCCCTCTGAGGTCATTTTGATTGCTTTCGTTTTTGTGTGTGTGTGTCTGGACCTTTGCTGCCGTCAAAAAACAAACTTTTATCTCTGTCATTTTTTTTAGAGTACTCTTTTATCTTCATTTATCTTATAACTTTACTTCCTTTTTACCTTTTGTTTAGAATGGAGGAGGAAGGGGCGACACAAGGGCTACTGATACAGTGACGGGGCAGGTCTCCAGCCGGAAGGTTGGGTGCCAGCATCCCCTCTGGCCTGCTCTGCTCTTTGTTACTTCTTTGCACCTTCACAGTAGGGCTCGTTTGGTCTTTTGGAGATTGCATCACAAATTCATTTAGTCAAAAAGGGCACAGTCTCCATGTTAACACACAAACGAAAACCAAAACATCCCTCTGGTGATTGAGGGGCTCTGAGGGCCAAATTACCCTGCCAGGCTGGAGTAAGACTGGCCTGCAGAAGGTGCCTTCTGGCATGCTGCTGAGAGAGAAGCCTCCCTTGGTTCCCAGAAGCTAGGAGCTTTGCTGGCTGGTGGACCAAGACCTTGCCCTCTGGCACATGTATAAGCCGCAGCCCCACCTGGTTCTGACAACCACAGAGGGCGAAGGAAGGGGGTAGGGGCTGCAGTGAGAGGGGAAGCAGGGCGAGGGCAGGTCTGTCCCTGGACATTTGTAAAGGAGCTGGGTTTTTAATTTTTTTTTTTAATTTTTATTTATTTATGATAGTCACACAGAGAGAGAGAGAGAGAGGCAGAGACACAGGCAGAGGGAGAAGCAGACTCCATGCACTGGGAGCCCGACGTGGGATTCGATCCCGGGTCTCCAGGATCGCGCCCCGGGCCAAAGGCAGGCGCTAAACCGCTGCGCCACCCAGGGATCCCCAAGGGTTTTTAATTTTTATTTACTTTATGGTAGTATAGTAGAGTCTCTAACCCAGCTACGAAATCCTTTTTCTTTTACACGGTTTATAAGGTAGAACTAAAGTGGTCCATTTAACCCCAAGGCAGTGAGTTAATAGCCTCTTCTTTGTTGCGGGCAGGTCCTCACAACTCAATCTCTTCATCATGAGTACCAAAGGAGATACAGGCTGTGGCTGGAATGATCCCCAGCTGGGTTCCCAAGAAGGGCACAGTTGTCCCTTTGTTAGACTTGCCCTTTTACAAAGAGGGGGCCTATAACATCTTCCATTAACTGTGGCCTGCATTAAAAAGCCCTGCAAGCTCAAGGAACCTACCTTATTTCCCACACTCATTAAGTCTCCACTCTTCCCCCAGAAGAAGTCCATTCAGTCCCGGGGGCCAATCGTTCATGCACTTACCAAGAACTGAAGCACTGAACTAAGGACGAACCCAGTCACGGGCAGCCTAGAGGTCCTGTAGAGTACAGTGCGAGTCTAAGTGTGACCTTGAGGCCATGCATGAGCTCACCCTTTCCAGATGAAACTTCCAGCCAGCCCATTAGCCCACCTCCACCCTGCTGGGAAGAGAGACACAGATGTGAGCTCCAGCATACAGAGGAATTTAGAATGACTGAGGAAGCATCTTAATTCTATAGGAGGAAGCGTGGGATGATCGATAAAGAGCCTTGGGATGTCAGCTAACCTTTTATAAAATATTAGGTCAGACACCTACCCAGATGATACTGCTTGGTGCAATAGCGAGTTGTAGGTATGCTGTTTATGCAACAAGACAGTCACAGATTCCCAGCAGGGTTTGTGTCCTTTCATCAAATCTTAGTTCTTCCAATAGATTTAGGGGAACGTATATTGATCTGGAAAATTTCTCACTTTTTTACTTTTTTTCTGTAGCTTGCCAGCAAAATTCCACTCACAGTCTCAAAAACAACTGGTTTTATATAGGCCACTTAGGCAAGAAGGCAAAATGGCAAGGTGAGGCCAACACTGCATGAGGCTCGAGGCCCTGAATTCAATCTTCCTGTTGCTATAGTTGTGTTACCCTGAGAAGAGTCACTCCTCATTCTGGATCCTGGTTTTTCATCTGGAGAAGGAAAGCATGGAGCTGGGGGGCCGGTGTGGTCAGCAGCCTCTTTGTTTTCATTTGTGAAGTCCACCCTCATGAGCCAGCAGTGCCCATTCCCTCATCTTGCTCATCCCTACCTCGTTTTCATCTGTCACAGGCTGGAAGATGCACTGGCCCAGTTTGTTAGGCTCAGATAAGATGTGATGGAAGACCTGAGGGTCCCCCTGCCCCACCCCGAGTGCTCCCCATGGGGGTTCTTAACTGATTCTGTTGCTTAGAGGCTTTCTTTGCTTCCTGGTTCATTGCTGAGATGGGTGAGGTTGCCACCTAAGTCACCCCTAGTTTAGGCAGGCCCACTGTCCTCACACCATAAGGTAACAGGGACACCATACTCAGCACATCCTCTGTTTTAGAGCTGCCTGCCAGGACATATTTCTAGTGTTGTCAGTGTTATTCCAGAAGAACATATGCTGCTCTTACAAGAGTTTTATCTTTCTTTTTCTTGATCTGTAGTCAATCATGTGTGCCAGTAGAGCTGTTGAAAGTTGCCTTACGTAGAATTGTCTCTATTTGAATACCGATTAGGTACTCCTTTGTAAAGATGCTGAGGTTACAGTATTCTGGATCAAGGCTTTTCCAAGGAACCATTTACATGCTTCATCCTGGCTTTCTGCATGTTTTATTTTTATTTATTTTTATTTTTTGAGAAAGAGTGAGCACCTGCACACAAGCAGGGGTGTGGAGGGGCAGAGAGAGAGAGGAGGAGAGAGAGAGAATCTTTTTATTTTGTTTTGTTTTAAAGATTTTATTTATTGGGCAGCCCCGGTGGCGCAGTGGTTTAGCGCCACCTGTGGCCCGGGGCGTGATCCTGGAGACCCAGGATCGAGTCCCATGTCAGGCTCTGCATGGAGCCTGCTTCTCCCTCTGCCTGTGTCTCTGCCTCTGTGTGTGTGTGTGTCTCTATGAATAAATAAATAAATAAATAAATAAATAAATAAATAAATAAATAAATAAATAAATAATCTTTAAAAAAAAGATTTTATTTATTCATGAGAGAGAGAAAGAGAGAAAGAGAAAGAGACACAGGCAGAGGGAGAAGCAGGCTCCATGCAGGGAGCCCAATGCAGGACTTGATCCCGACCTCAGGATCATGCCCTGAGCCTAAGACAGATGCTCAACCACTGAGCTACCGAGGTATCCCAAGAGAGAGAATCTTAGACTCCACACTCAGTGTGGAGCCTGACACAGGGCTTGATCTCACAACTCTGAGATCATGACCTGAGCTGAAGTCAAGAGTCAGATGCTTAATAGACTGAACTACCCAGGCGCCCCATGTATATGTTTTAAATACATTTTTTAAAAATCCATTTTAAAAAACTCATTAAAGCTTCTTACAATGCAAGACTTGGTCATCCTATTAGCATTTAGAAATTCATATTTCACTTGAGAAAATTTGTAAATTACAGTTCTCCCTCTTTTAATAACATTGTATAGCAATACCACCATAAGCTAGAATTGATCTTTGTTGCATGAAAAAAATGCTGCTTGGTCCTTCACACGTAAGGAATATACTGTAACATATATAGAACAGTAGAATATACTGTAGGATATTTTTAATAATGATAATCTCCTTGAGTTGACAACAGCTCTCCCATTCTCAGACTTGAGCTCCTTTCATAACAGGGGCTTAGTAGGAATCTGGTTATGGCTTATTAGTCACGTGGAAAGATCTAGGCTTTCTAATTAACCACAAACAATGAAATGCCAACAATGTGGTTCATCTGTTACGAGTTAATGCAAATATAGGTCATGTTGATAAATCAACAGTGCCTTATCAGAGGAAGTACCTTTTCCCCTAGAAAAGACAAGGAAATTCAGCTGCAAGTTTTCAGCCATTCATGCCAGGCTCCAGCTTTCCAAGGTGATCTGAGGTAGGCAGCAAATGGGTGTCTGCACACACACATAGGAATGCCAAAGTGAAATCTCTGTCCCCTTGGGGAGTGTTCAGAGAACATGATACTCTCTGCCATTGGCTCTGGACTTCTGTCTGGAAATGCAACTGTGCTCTTTTGGGAAGATTCATACGCCCTGGTTTATCTCAGAAAGAGTTCTCCATGAGTACTGGCCCTGTCACCCCACCCTAGCAGCCATCCTAATACCTGTACACCTGAACCAATTTGCCATCCACACGGAGATACTTTCAGAAACAGGAGCCTGCAATTCTGCAAAGTAAGGAGAGCCTGAGGCCAGGGCTCTCTGTATGTGGACATCTGGTTCTTAGCAGTACCTTGAACTGCTTGAGATATGTTTCCTTCCCCCCAAAGCCCAACCACTGGGTAAGAATTAGCTGGAGCTGTCTACTTGCCAACTCCCTGACCCTCTATTCCCCACCCCAAGCCCACTTCATTGTGCTTCACTGTTGAGGTTCATGGAAGCTTCATGTTTAGGCCACGTCCCACACTCAATCTGCCTTTTCTCAAATTTGGTGACTTAAGCCCAAAATCTACCTTTCCCCTGCCTTGGATTAGCCCTGGTCCTTTGTTCCCACGCATAGCACCTGGCAACTAGGTCACAATGTGAAACAGAATGTGATAGCTCACCCCTTTGCCACTCCGGTTCCTGTTTGAGCCCTCCTGGTGCTTCACCGTCAGGCTGCTAACACTGGCACCCCCACATTATCTCAGGCTGCCACTGAGAACATTGCCGTCCCCAAGTGTGCCCTGCCCATCTGCTTTCCAGGGCCCAGGGGGCTCTAGTGTTAACACTTGTGCTGGCACAGGCCCTGAAGAGATCATTGGACCTCCCATCTGGGTATGTATTTCAGAATAAAAACCGTTAAGCCATCCCAAAACAAAAAGCTAAAGAAATCCAGCTAAATTCTGATTTTTCCCACTGTGAATACTTTGAATGTTGTTGGACATCCCATCAAACAGGTTCCTCCTCTGTCGGGTTGCCCCTTAGCGCATGCTTGGTCTACCTGTGAGTAGTCCGGTGCTGGCATCCTCGACAGCAATGTTGAGGAGCTTTTGTAGATGGAAGCACAGAGGCCTTCTCTTCTTTGTTTAGTGTCTGGGTCCCATGTTCCGAAACAGGATGGCTTTTGGCAGAGCCGAAGCCTGAGGCCGTCCTCAAAACATGTTGGCACCAATTTGCAGGTGCAGGACTTGGCACCCCTCTTGTTGCTTTTTAAGAAAAATAGGACTCAGGGCACCTGGGTGGCTCAGTGGTTCAGCGTCTGCCTTTGGCACAGGTCGTGATCCCAGGGTCCTAGGATCAAGTCCCTCATTGGACTCCCCAAAGGGAGCCTGCTTCTCCTTCTGCCTCTGTCTCTGCCTCCCTCTCTGTGTCTCTCATGAACAAATAAATAAAACCTTTTTTTAAAAAAAGTAGAAAGGAAAATAGGACTCTCCTCTCTACTGTCACTACCACATCAGTCGGCTTTGCTGTGGTAACAACCATTCCCAAAACTCTGGGACTTTGAGCAAACTTTTTTTTTTTTTTTTTAACTCCTATTTGCTGCTGGTGACTGTACCTATTGTGGCTTTCCTCCTCGTGTCTTCTATATAACTGAGGCTGAGAGAGCATCCCTATTTGGGTCATGGAATTCTCAGAAGGAGAAGAGTATGAGAGTCTGTTTGGGCAGACATGTGACATGTCTGCTCATGAGCCATTGGCTGAAGCCAGTAATGGGGCCTGGCCAGCATTATTTTCAGCCATTCATCCCCAGGTCATAGCTTTCAGAGGGGACCTGGTATGGGCAGCAGATGGCTGCCTAACTAAGATCTAGGTGCCGTGGAGATACTTTTGGAGGCTCAGAATACTGGGTAAACCACTGATAGTGCTGCTGCCCTTGTGATCCATAAAAGGACCCTGTAGGGTGGCCTCACCCTGACCAAGATGCTTCCCAGAGTCCAGCCACCTGCGCACACATCCTCCTCTTCATGCCCAGTGTTCTTAGTCCACTTGGGCTTCAGGATCAGAGTACCACACACTGGGGAACTTAACATTTATTTTCTCACAGTTCTGGAGGCTATAGTCTGAAGTCAAGGTGTCAGCAGGGTTGGTTTCTGGTGAGTCCTCTCTTCTTGTCCTCACACGGCCTTTCTCCTGTGTGTATATGTTCCTATTGTCTCTTCCTCTTCTTCTTCTTCTTTTTTTTTTTTTTTTAAGATTTTATTTATTTATTCATGAGAGACACAGAGAGAGAAGCACAGACATAGGCAGGGAGAAGCCGGCTCCCTGTAGGGAGCCAGATGCGGGACTTGATCCCAGGACCCGCTCATGACCTGAGCCAGTGGTAGATAGTTGCTCAACCATTGAGCCACCCAGCTGCCCCTCTTCCTCTTTGTATACGGATACCAGTGCTATTGAATGAGAGCCCATCCTTACTACCTCATTTCACTTTCATTACCTTCCTGAAGGCTCTGGGTCCATAGACTGTCACCCTGAGGGTTTGGGCTTCAACCTGTGAATGGGGGCGGGGGGGGGGACATGTCAGCCAGTAACACTCAGTACCCTGGGATAGGGCAGCTTGCACTTCATCTCATTTCACTTTCTCAATGAGCCTGTGAGGAAGTTAGCAGCAGCATCATTTCCACCTTACAGATTAAGGTGAAGTGACTTGCTAGTAAGTAAGGGGTTTTGAGCTGGAACCATTGCTTTGACTCCATATCACATGGTTTTTGAACTACAATATGGGGGGTAGGCCTTATGAACATGAGAAACCAAGGACTGTGTACCTGCTGAATTAGTAACTATAAGGATTACATAGTATACAGAAAATTGTATGCAAAGCAACATTAAGTGTAAAATAGAGACCATAAAAATGTATGTGCTCTGTGGGTACAAGCCTTGTAAAAGCTGGATACAACTTGAAAAGGAACAGGAAACATGAGCTACTTGGCCTTCAGGGAACCAGGGTTCTGCTTCTTTTTTGTATTAAAGTTGACCTAAGAAATAACATTTTTAAAAAAATTTTATTTTATTTGAGAGAGAGAAAGAGGAGAGTGAGCATGAGCAGGGGGAGGCAGAGGGAGAGTCCCAAGCAGACTACCCACTAGGCAATTCCACGACCCTGAGATCATGACCAGAGCCGAAACCAAGAGTCAGAGGCTTAACTGAACCACCTAGGGCCTCAGAAATACATTTTTAATAACAGAATCTTAGCTCTTGGTGAACATGACACCATAGTGTTTCACAGGCTTCCTCACTCAGGGTCCACTTCAGTGTCCAGCTTCCCTGACTGAACACCTGCTTGAGTTCATTTTATCACAAGGCAGGTCCCTGTGGGTTAAAAAGCCAGATAAAGTTTGGAGGAAGGTCAGCTACCACAGGGGGAGAGTTGCAGTTAGTGCCACAGTGAGAAAGAGAAGAAAATTAAAATGTCACCAGAGACCATCCCCCACCTCTGCCCCCCAACTGAGTCCAAGTAGCAATACAGGATTTAGGCCCATGGGGATTAATGCAAAAGAGGCAAGTGTAAATAGCAAGTATGTGTGTCATAGGAAGTCTAGGAGACATTCCAAGAACTTTCTGCTTTTTTCAGAAGTCCTTCTGAAGACCCTCAGCCCACTTCTGTAGGCTGGCCCTCGGGAGCTCAGTCTGGCAGTATTTGTACTCTGAGATTTCTAGGTGAAAATGTTGTGTTTTCAAGTACATTTAACATCACTGTAGTGAATATTGGTCACATTACCAGAGAATCCTCCCTTTTATCCTGGAACAAAGTCATTTGTCCCTTCTGTCTCCTGGGTAAACAGGCTCTTGAAAAGGTGTGCTGTGGGTTTGCATCCTCTTGATTTACAAAGGTATTTCAGTTTGTCACTCCCTGGAAGAGTGTGCTGTATTGTCTGAGATCAACACCCCGCTTACCCTCAGAAGTTGTTCCTCACCAAGACCTCTTTATTTTAGGAGTTAACAGATTTGGGTTGTAAAAATAGATTAGAACTGTTAGACTCAATTAGCCCAGACATTTTATCAGCCCATTCAGGAGAAATAGGAGTCATCCTCAAATCCAATGTGAGAAAATCCACGTTTAAGAAAGAAAAATTAACTACCAGTTCTTAGCTAAAAGAAGCTCTCCTATAAAAACATACTTCGTTGTGGGATTCGGTTCAGGGTAAGCTAACTATTTACATATAACTCAATTTACATAAAAGAACATCTGTTTTTGTATGTTTCACAAACATAGCCCCTGCATAATAGTGTGTACACGTTGCCCACACATCCCATGTGTGATATAATGGTCCAGCTTCGTGTTTGGTCTTCAACAACTGAGAAGATTGCCATCTATGATGCCAGACTCAAACATGTTATGAGTATACACCAAGCCACCATTAACAAAGGACTTTGGATTTATTGAGCACGATTTGCCCTGAATCTCTTTACATTTTCACTTGTTCCATTTTGGGGAATAATTAGTTGCACATCTTCAACTTGTGTTGAGGTAGTATTCCTCTCTCTTTGCTTAACTTGGGTGTTACAAACTCAAATGTCTAGCATAGAAGGTCAGTCAGGCAGTCTGGTGTAAGCATTGAAAGCATGAAAATGGGTGTCCCACCTGCAGAGAGCAGCCACTCTCCATTTCAGTCCCTTCTGCCTCGTGGAATGTGGGAATGTGAGACTGGCATGGCCAAAGGCTTTGAGTTTTCTCTGGGAGCCTCAAACTTGAATTTTTAAGCATTTTCAGTTCAATCAAAAACTTAAGACTCTGTGCAGAACAAATAGTTCACAGTCTGAAGGTGTCCCATTCTATTTCCAGACACTATAGGTATCCAGCTTATCTCTGTCTTAAATACACTTCTTGTGCATTTCAGGTGTACTTCTGCATGTCTGGGATGTGACGTATGAACCCACAGTCCTGCCTCTGAATTGTGACAGCTTTTAATATTATCATTCTTTCAGATTCCACCCTCACACACTGAAGACTGTTTCAGATTGCTCTGTAATCGTATAGAAATGGCCCCAGGTGCTACATGATTCAATTTGCCTTGACGCGAGGCCCAGGCAAGAATACTTGCAGAAACCCGAAATCAGTCTTTTCATCTGCTGTCATTACCAGTTATTGGCCTTGAGGGTGAGCAGCCATTTCATGGTCACAGGCCAAACGCTGTCCCTTCTCTCTGCAGCCCTCACTTCACCAGGCTGATAGCGTCCGGGGGACCCGCCACCACGGGCTGGTGGAGAGGCCAGCCAGGACCCGCTTTCACCCTCTCCACCGAAGGTCTGGGGACAAGCCGGCACGACAAATATCCTTTCTGGCTCATTGTCTAAGGGCAGCACGAGTTTTGAAATGTTGGAAAGGTTTTTCAGGACTTCTCTTCCCTACAGTTCGCCTTTGGCCTCAAAGCCTTCATTTTATCTGATGAATGGAGGCAATAAAAATAAACGAGTTGGAAACTAGAAACATCTCTGCAGCTAAAAATTGGAAAGATCATCTCGGGTATTTACTTGATGAAAACATTGATAGTGCTGAGTAAAGGAACTGAACACAAACAACCCATAATTCAGCCCCATTGCAAGGCCTCCTCAGCATTTTCTCCAGAAAGCAGCCAAGTTGGAGCTAAGCCTGACTTTGAACCAAGGTAGAGAGAGTTAGTCTATCGAGCTAAAACAGACATCCAGATATGTGACTTCATTTTCATTTCTGTTGACCTGGTGACCTGCCGTTAGAACTTACAGAAGAAATTTCATAGGATCTTCTATTTATGGAGTTCCAAACTCAGTAAGTGACCCCTAAGATAGAGAAAGCTGGTAGTTAGGAGAATTCTTATGCAGTGCATACACCAAATCCTATGCTGTTAAGTAAGTAGAAGTAACGAGAAGGGGATTTTGAATTCCCCTGATAATTTCATTTGTCAGGGGCTGGGGCCCCAAGGGGGTGTGGGGGGCGGCCACTGCTGGGCCACCCGTTCTGTGCTCACACAGAACTGAGCTGGGTTTTGTGGGAGAGGACGGAGAAGCAGCGTGCCAGGAGGGCCGGTGGAGGAAGGCACAGGAAGGCGGGGTGAGTGTTACTGCAGAGCTGAATTCCTGGCAGTGATGGTAGAGCTGGCTCGCGAGAACCAGGAAGTGGGGGGAGGGCACGCGTGTTTGCTGAGCACCTACCCATGCCAGGCGCTGTGCTGGGCAATTGATGTGTCATGTAAGTCCTCAAAACTCACTGAGTAGTTCATTTTTGTTAACCCCTGTTTTCCAAGGAGGAAACTGAGCATCAGAGTCATTTGTCCAAGATTCCAGTGCTGAGGTTGGAAGGGCACAGATTGAGCCCGGGGCAAGCCCAGCCCCTGGCGTGGGCCTCTGGCCTCCCTGCTCTGCTGAGTGGGTCAGCCCCAGGACCCGGGTCAAGAAAGGCCCTGGGGGAGGGGTTGTAGGACACACAGAGGGAACACGGCTTCTGCCCCAGGTTTCTTTTCTTTTTTTTTTTTTTTTTTAATTTTTATTTATTTATGATAGTCACAGAGAGAGAGAGAGAGAGGCGCAGAGACACAGGCAGAGCGAGAAGCAGGCTCCATGCACCGGGAGCCCGATGTGGGATTCGATCCCAGGTCTCCAGGATTGTGCCCTGGGCCAAAGGCAGGCGCCAAACCGCTGCGCCACCCAGGGATCCCACTGCCCCAGGTTTCTTGTAGCTTTCCGTCTGGAGGCAGGGAAGGTTCATTCCGCCCCTCCCTTCCACCCCCAGGAGCCCACCCACATTTGGCCCATGAGAGACCCTGACTTCTAGTCTTGTGTATTATGTGACCACTGTCAGGGAGGGTGGAGATGATAACTGAATCTGCAGGTTTTCTCCTGGAGATGTGTACTAGCCTACATAGATCGCACGACGGAGAGAATTTAGCCGGTCCTTCCCCTTAGGCTCATACGCGAGGGGGAGTAAGTTCGTCAAACCATTGTCTACATTGCTGGGAGTTTTCAAGCAAAAGACTTTGAGTATTTCTTGGCTTGATTTAACAATGTGTCTTTTCCCAATTTCTCAATTCTGTTTTTCTCCTGTAGGTATTCTAAGTATTATAATACGTATACGACCCATTTATAGCCATGTTTATAAGTTTATATCTGTAGCTATCTCAGATCCTTTTTGCAGCAAGTGGTCTAAGTATGTACACATACTCCCAGCTTTTTTTAACCAAAGGAATAACTTAGAAGAGGAGGGAAGAGGATCAAAGGGAAGACACAGAGGACAATGTTCATTCACTTAAAAACAATGTTAAGTATTTACTAGTGTTAGGCCCTGCGTAGACATTGTAGGTGTAAGGGCAAGTGTAATACGCCCCGTACCCGCAAGCTACTCACCGTGGTCACAGTACAGTGTGGGGAGCTGTAGCTGAGACCCTTCCAGCTGTGTGAACTTGTAAGAGGGGCAGCCAGGGCCGGTATTGGGGCACCAGGAAGGCATTCTGGAGGTACATCTGAGTCCTGAAGGATCAGCAACAAGTAAGGAGATAATGTATTAGTGTATTCAGCAGGTATCTACAGAGTCCCTTCTCTGTACAAGTACTGTTCTTTTCTGTGGTTTGTTTTTTTGTTTGTTTTTTTAAGATTTTATTTATTTATTTGAGAGAGAGAGCATGAGCAGGGGGGAGCGGCAGGCAGAGTGAGAGGGAGAAGCAGGCTTCCCGTGGAGCAGGGAGCCTGATGGCAGGACTCAATCCCAGGACCCTGGGATCATGCCCTGAGCAGAAGGCAGATGCTTCACCCACCGAGCCTCCCAGGCGCCCCGTACAAGTACTATTCTAAGCACAGCAGTCTCTGTGGTGAATAAGACATGTCCCCGCCTTCATGGTTTACAGAGGGGACAGACAGCAAACAGGTAAAAAAATGATTAAGGAAAATGAGTACACGTGGTGGTCAGTGATACCGGGAGAGGAAGACAGCTGGAGAGGGAATGTTCCATGCAGAAGGAATATCTTGTGCAAAGTCGCAGAAGGAGAGATGACACTGTGTGTTTAGGGGACTCTGCCTCCTTCCAGGTGATTTATCCTAGTGTATAACTTGACCCTGTGTGCGGGTTACCTTGTGAGGGCCACAGCAAAAAGCAGGTCACTTCCAAAGGGGAGGGGAGGCAAAAACCAAATTAATACACAGGTAAATTCATCACACAGTACAGGTCTGAGACATCTGTGTGCTCTTCCTCAACACCTAACTGGGGCCTGGGGACTGGACATCTGCTAATTCAGAAAAGCCTCTTGAGGGGATCCCTGGGTGGCTCAGCTGTTTAGTGCCTGCCTTCGGCCCAGAGCATGATCCTAGAGTCCCAAGATCGAGTCCCACATCAGGCTCCCTGCGTGAAGCTTGCTTCTCTCTCTGCCTGTGTCTCTGCCTCTCTCTCTCTCTGTGTGTCTCTCATGAATAAATAAATAAAATCTTTTTTTAAAAAAGAAAAGCCTCTTGAGCTTAGGCCTGTCTGTTGATGGACAGTGCATCTCTTCTGTAGATTCCAGGGACCATGAATTCCCTGTGAAATATAGGAGGAGAGGAATGATTTTATGTCGAAGATAATAATTGATTCAGGAGAACTTGAAGAAAGATCCCATCTTTCCTTTTCATGGCCACACATTTGATTTAGAAATAATTTCCTTAAAATGGTGGCCTTTCACCTGGGTGCCTCTTACCTCCTTAACGTCTGCTACCCACTACTTGTCATTTGAAAGTGTTAACACTGGCTTGAACTTCTGTTAGGACAAAAAGAAAAAATGTATTCAGAAGTCTCTTCCTACAGCTGTTTCTTGGCTGGGAAGTTATTCTAGAAGGAGCAGACTAGCTAGACAAGGGTTCAGTCCTGTGATGCAGTCTCACATAAGCTGAACATTGTTTGATGAGTATTCCGGCTTCCTCCCCGAGTGGGCAGCCACAACAGACAGAGCTCTGGCACGGGGAGATTCCTTCTGCGGTGGGCGGCCACCACAAGCAGAGAGTGGGACTCTGTCCAGCTGGGTTCTAGGCTGGGGCCACAGTCAGGATGCAGGAGGGGCATTGCCTGGTCCCTGCCTGGGGCCTGGGCTTGAGGACTCAGAATAGAGGCTCTTCTACCTTTCTGCCAGTGCTCATGCCTTCATCAGCCCTCCTCACTCCTTGGGGGCAGCAGACACAGCTCCCAGACCCCATCTTGCTGAACTTCTGCACAGTTGACCTACACTTGCAGCAGACGCAGTATTATCTTAAGACCTGCAGATTATATACATTGAAAAAGAAGGGGACACACTGAAGAATCATAACAAGTGCCTTCCTCTAAATGTGTTTTGAGAGAGAGAAAAATAAACATCTGGAGAATTCCTGATGTATATTCCCAACAAGGTTCAAGAACGTATTGTGTCTGGGAAACCAGTGCAAACAGTTTGCAGAGAGAGGCATAAAGACCTGCCAGAGTTAGGAATGGCTTTCCTCTTTGGAACAGGCTTTGCTTTGATTCTTTTCATATGATGAGATGACAATTTTAGGGCACTGGTTTGTAGAACACTGTTTCTCTGACGTGTGTGGCCTGTTAGGTTTGAGGAAACACTCCTCTGTGTCCACCGCCTGAGCTTCACAGTTCAACTCAGAGCTCCAAGAAGCCCTGCCATTAAGAAACGTCCTCTTTTTCCCCAGGACTAACAAAATTTATTTGAGCACAAAACCCCATTTTTACCTAACACCCAGCAGTGATTTCCATTGTAAAGGACAAGAAAATGGCAGAGATCTGGAGTTTTCAGGGGAAAGTACTCAGACTTCAAAATTGCACATGCCACCTAGTTGTCACTCACATGCCAAGGGAAACAGGTCCTCCCACACGCAAGAGCTCCTACACTTCCCTGAACATGTGACTTTAGGATGTGTTCTAGCAGGACGTAGTTGGAGGATGAGGGACAAGAGGAAGTAGCGTGATGGTGAAGACATGGTTGAGAAATTAGGAAGGAACCAAATTGTGATGAGCTTTATGTATTAAATCTGACCCTGGAACTCGTCTCAGTGGGTGGGTTTCTATTGAGCAGACTCGGAGTTCCCATGGCCCGCCAGCTGCACGGAAGGGCACAGGCCTGCCTCACCACCTCTGCCCCTGGTAGAACCCGGAGTTCCCCGGGCTATGAGAGAACATGGCCAGCTTCCAGGCTGCCTCTAGAAGGGCCTCCCCTGAGCCCGGCCTCAGGTACACTTAGCACATGGGAAGAGGAAGCCAAAAGAAGAAGCCTGGCTGTGCTCTCCCAGCCACGAGGCAGGCAGGACAGAAGAGAGACGCTGTGGCTCAGTGACCCCACCCATGGGTACGTGGGCCAACAGATGTCCTGTCTTATCGGCAGAAGAGCTACTCCCCTTCCTTTGGGGAAGAGTGAGTAAGAAGCTTCCCTCTGACACTGCCTGTATGTCGGTGGGCTGAGAGGCAGGCACACGAGGAGGAGCTTCCTCTCCAGAACCCTGGGCACCTGGGGAGCACTGTGGTCCGTGAAATATGGTGGCACACAGACTAGTAAAGGGGCAGAGGCGAGGGAGGAGGAAGAGTTGGTTTTCAGGTAGAGTTTCAGGTACTTTAGAGGTAAAGCTGAATAGGTGGCAGGAGGAGACTCGGACCTGGGGTTCATGTGCTGTTGGCAGTGGGGGGCATGGGCTTGTGAGTGACTGCACAGCCAGAGACTGGTGTGGGGTTGCCCCAGGTGAGCTCAGGTGGGCCCAGCCCTGTGTCCTCAAGCACCCCCCCCCCTTACCCTCCATGTCTCCAGCCTCCTGTGCTGCTGCCACGCTTTGCCCCCGGTGTGGCACCCAGCGACTCTGGGGTCCTCCCCGGCCTGTCCCTATACCAGCAGTGTGGGCCACGAGGCTACAGAACTCAGGGAACGGCAGGATGGGAGGCAGAGAAGCTGGAGGGGAGTGCACTGGGGGCACTGGGTGGGGGCAGATGCAGAGGTTGCAGGTTTGGACGTTTTTAACCTAGGCTGACGGACTAACAGGGCCGTGGACACCCAGCTTGTCTGGCTCCTTAAAAACCCTGGTGCCAGCTGCTTTTCTGTTCGCTTGCTGGCAGCTTGTGGACATTCCAAAAATGTTGAATTCGTGGTAAATTCAAGTTTACAAATAAGGCTGTTTTTCCCACCTTTACGTTGTTGGACCTGTCAGTGTTGTGGAGTTGTCCAAGCCACCCAAATGATGCTTTCCAAAATCTTCCGAAGAAATAACCTTTTCTCGGTTTCCCTCAAGTTGACTTCAACTGTAAGCCACTAACATTAGTGGTCCTCTTGATGCCAACAGTCCTTGGGTTTTTAAATATTCAGTAAATGAAGTGTGACAGAATTAAGAATGCTCACAGGGCACATCTTTTCACTCTTAATGCCTCAGCCTATTCTTCCTAAAAATCCCAGCTGGGCATGGCAGGTTGCCTGGGCCCCAGTGCCTCGGGAGGCCAAGGGGGCCACGGCTTGAGCTCAGGAGTTCTGGGCTGTGGTGCACCATGCCGGCCGGGTGTTCAGGCTGAGTTCGGCACCAGTACAGTGGCTGGCAGGAGTGGGGGGCCCACCTGACTGCCTAAGGAGGGGTGAGCCTGCCCAGGGTGGAACAGAGCAGGTGCACAGGGGGATTGATTGCTCCTGTCAGGGCCACTGCGCCTCAGCCTGGGCAACATAGTGAGACCCCTGTAAAAAATAAATTTTAGGAAATCACTACATGTTCATGTTGTTAATATACATCAGAAAGGCTAAAATGCTAAGTGGAACCTCAACGTTGAAATGATTGGTGTTTGATCATGATGTTGCTATTCTGTCCCTGTGCACTGAGTTGTGTTAGTGTACTAGCTAAGGGGACTTAAGAGAGCAATGTACCGAGAGAAGCAGTAACCTCTTGCTTCATGAAATTATACTTTTTTGGACAGAGATTCACCGAATTCTGCAGGAATAGAAAAATAGATAACCAGAGGTGGTGAGAGTCAGTGCCTCCTTGCTCACGGCTCTATTGGCAAAGATGCTGGAGTGCTTCATCTCTTGGGGAAGCTTCTTATTTCGTGATCACCTTTGCCTCTCCTGTCCCCTCCTGTGGCATATTCTGGTTTGGACTTCATCTACATGAAGCTCAATAGTTAACGTTGAAGAAATGTTTATCTTTTTGAAAATAATCTCTTCTACTGTATTGACTTCGATTCAGATGAAGGAATAAGCTAACTGGATAAGACAAAACCAATACACAGGAAGTGAAACTTGGGATCATAACACTTCTCCTGGCAAAGGAGGCCTTTCACACCAAATCACTGAGAACCCTGTTCATGCACATTGTACTCATCCCAGATTCTGGCTCACCTGAGACACCCAGTCCAGACCTGCATGATAAGGCCCCTCCATTCCCTCCTGAGTCCAAGCAGGTGAGGGCTTCTACATAGAACCATTAAGGATTTTTTAGCAGGAGAATATTATGATTTTTTTTTAATTTAAGATTTGTTTATGTATTTTTATAGAGAGAGAAAGAACAGGGGGAGGGCCAGAGGGAGAGAGAAACCCAAGCAGACTCCACACTGAGGGCAGAACCCAACGCAGGGCTCCATTTCACTACCCTGAGCCCATGACCTGAGCCAAAACCCAAGTTAGTCACTAAACTGACTGTGCCACCTAGGCGGCTCATGGTTAAAAATATTTTAAGACTGTTCTATTAAAAAAAAAAAAAAAAAAAGACTGTTCTATGGTTATAATTAACTAAATTAACCAAACAGCTCTACTGCTCTCAGCATGGATAGTGTAGCATCACATGTGTTTCACTGTGCATCTGGAATATGTTCCAAGGCATGCCAGACCCCGTGAAGAATACAGAATTTATAGAATGGAGCCCCTGACAACCCAGGGAGGTTAACATTTCTCCACTGATTTAATGTAGCTCTTTTGGTTATAAGTAATAGGAACCATCAGCTTGATAAAAGGAAACTCACTGGCTTATACTGGAAGCACAAGGTCTAGGTCCAGGGGTTCATACAGTAGCATCAAGAGTGTATCTGTGAGGTGCCACATCTGTGTTGACTTCCTGCGTGGACAGGCTTTCTCTTCTTGAAGAGCTTTTACATGACTCTCAGGCTCATCACCCTGACTGAGGGGACTCCCTTTTCTCCCCTTGAGACACTTCTTGGGCTGGTTTGTGCCATGAGCCCATCCCTGAGCCAATCACTGTTTCCAAAGGTATAAGATACAATAGAAATACTGAGCCTGGTATATCCCACAGGACAGAGGGGCCTATGCAGAACAATGGCCTTACCAGGTTTGGGGTGAAGGGTGGGGGCAATTCTTCAAAACAAAAGATATTACACAGGCAAAAAAAAAAAAAAGACAGGCCCCACATGAATCACACAAAGATGGCACTGGTGGGAGGAATAGGTTTTCCAGAGGAAGTTTATCAGAGAAAGCATTGGTGTAGAAAGAGAATAACCAGAAACTTGGATGTTTAACTCTCCATAATTCTGGCTTATTCATTCTGCTTCACTTTTTCATTAATTTCATTTTTCCTTTACTAAATAATTTCACTTTGATGGTAGTACTTTCGGAGCCAGTTACTCCTCACAGCCCCTGGATGAGAGTTGGCCAAGGTAAGCAAGCTGTTTTCAAAGATATGGTGGGGTGGGCCATGTTGTTTGTCGATGGTTTCATTTTCTTTTATCCACCCTGAATATTGTTTTAGAAATATCTGATATTTTCTCTCTCTTTTTTTTTCTCTCTCTTTTTTAAAGATTTTATTTATTTGAGAGAGAGAGAGAGAGAACACACGAGCAGTGGGGAGGGGCAGAGGGAGAGGGAGAAGCAGACTCCCTGCTGAGCCAGGAGACCCATGTGGGACTCAGTCCCAGGACCCCAGGATCATGACCTGAGCTGAAGGCAAATGCTTAACCAACTGAGCCACCCAGGTGCCCAGAATCTTGTTTTCTCTTAGAAAACTTAGGTCTTCCAGATAGAATCCTAAATACATATGGAAATCTAAGATGAAAAATCATTTTAAAAAAATCTAGATCTTCATCTTTAAAATCAAATGGAAGCACACTTGGACTACATATGCTGATAGGATACTCTGATTTGGGGCAACCCCGGTGGCGCAGCAGTTTAGCGCCGCCTGCAGCCCAGGGTGTGATCCTGGAGACCCTGGATCGAGTCCCACATCAGACTCCCTGCATGGGGCCTGCTTCTCCCTCTGCCTGTGTCTCTGCCTCTCTCTCTCTCTGTGTGTCTATGAATAAATAAATAAAATCTTAAAAAAAAAAAAAGATACTCTGATTTGGTATTCGTATGTTTGAGACGTAAAATAACTGCCTTTGCTCAGGGTGCCTTAGTAAGCCGTTGGAAAGAATGAAAGATTTAATAAGCTTCTCAAACTGTAATTTACACAGTGGATTTGATTTAGGGTCTCTGAGTATTTTTGTATACAAGGTATATACAAAAAAAATCTGAGGTTTTTTTTTTTTGAGTATAGAAGGTTATAGAACATAAAACTAACTGAAAAGACTGGTATATCCATTGCTTGTGTGGTATCATTCTCAGATCACCAAGTCAGATTAGGAGACATTAAAAATGTACATATCAAAAAAAGACATTCAAAGTGTTCTCTGTGTTGAGGTTGACTCTCCATCTGTTCTCTGGGCCAATCCTGATTGAGCACATACTGTGAATAATATAGTCAGGACCTGGGAAGTCCATATGAAGATGAATAACAGGGGGCTTCTGCCCCTAGGAGGTTTTCAACTACCCTCAAGCATCCCAGGATCCAAGGTCATGGAAGAAATGCAGTATTGTAATTTAATTCATAAAAATCTCCAAACTGATACTTTGAAAATGTGTATCCAAGAAAAATATGTCTGTAGCTTCCCAGTGACTGGGATTAGTTAGAGTAACGTTTTCATGAACCCGGCACCTGTGCCAGTTCTGTTTGTCTTCGTGGCTGTCTACATGGAAAGACAGTTTTTGCCTCCAGGACTCCGGGGGTGCCCCCTCACTCTCAGGGTGTGTCCTGAGTGCTAACTCTCCACACATCTGGACAAAGACCTCATATTCCCTCTAGAGGAACCAGTTATAGATTTGAACTATTTCAAAGGTGTTCGTCTGCCCTTTTTAAGACAAAACAAAACCAAGCCTCCTATGCCCAGCTAGCTAATCCTGTTCTCATGGATTTGTGGTAGTTTTTAAAGATCTTATTTATTTATTCATGAGAGACACAGAGAGAGAGGCAGAGGGAGAAGCGGGCTCCCCAGGGGGAGCCTGATGCAGGACTCTGGGGTCCTGGGATCACGACCTGAGCCAAAGGCAGATGCTTAACCACTGAGCCACCCAGGCACCCCTGTGATGGTTTTTAAACATGGAAATCAGGACTCATAGGAATCAGAGAGATCACGGAGTCTGACCTCCTTTTAACAATGTTGAGCAAAATGAATGAGGCGTGGAGCATTTGAAGTGACTTTCCCAGCCTGTGCAGCCAGGTGAGTAGAAGAGCCAGTTCTCAAACTCAGGCCCGAGGCTCCCCTTTGCTCCTGTGAATTGAACGTCTTTACTTTTTATGTCATTCTGGTTTTTTTTAAAGGCAGCAGCACCCTTGGAAAGAAGAAAAGCATCCTGGGTTCAGGCTGACATCTGCACTTAACAGGTACCTGGGTTGATTGCTAGTGGAAAGAAATGTAAAGAAGAAGACCATTCGATTTGATTGTCCTGATGTTCTTTTTATATCTTCCAATTGCTAGAGATTATTTGTGTCACCTGTGTTTATATTAAGTATTTTTTTTTAAAAAGCCTGACTCTCCCACCATTTATTGAATGTCCGCACAGACAGTACAGAATACATTGATGGGGTCCCAAGGGTAGTGACTATGGGGTTGGCTCTTACCTTGTGACTTTGAGTAAGTTATAGCTTGTTGCTCAGTTTACTCACCTAGAAAAGGAAGATAATAATACTGCTGTTGAGGAATGATCATGAGGATCATATATGATCTATAATAAACAGGGAAGCATTTGCACTCACCCAGCCTTAACTAGTATCTTGATCACTCTGGGCCGGGCTCCAGTGTAAGTGTTCTACATAGGACATTTTTTTTCAATCCTGACAGCATCCTTCAAGAATGAATATTATTTTCTGTTTTAAGAGATTAAATGATATACTTTGTCCAAGGCAACGTAGCTAACATGTGATGGAACTGGGATTAAAAAAACCCAAACATTCATAGTGCAAAATACAAAACATACACAAGAGAGAAAAGCATTGCCAGAAGTCCCCGTGCCCACCCTTCCACTTTGGTCCTTATCCACACATTGCCATCTCCTTTCTTCCATACACCCCCCAGTCTCACCCCACCCCTGCTAGATAGAGTATTGCACCTGTAAATACCTCTAACAGGAAAGGTTGACAAGAACTTCTTTTAAAGAAAACACAACCACAGTGCCATTATTACACTTAAAATTAACAGCGATTCCTTCATATTGTCCAATACCCAGGCTGTTTTCAGATTTTCCTCGTTGCCTCTCGGCATTTAATTGATGTTCTCTTATACCTCTTTGAATCTATAAAGGAGCTGAAATCCAAACCCAGGGGTCTCTGATCCCAGGCCCTGTGGTCTTCCTGCTGTCTCACACAGGTTGCAAACTGCCTGTGCCCTCATCAGAACACGACACCACCATGGTGCCCAGTCAGGCCACATGGCTTAATGGCCATGGGAGGCTGTTACCTGGAATAGACCACAGAGTAGCATTTTGGGCTCATTTGAAGTCTCTCACAAATTCTTTTTATGGCAGATAGTTTGAGCCTTGGATGAGAAAAATAAGTAATCATCTCTTAGAGTTAAGGTTATGTAGAATGTGGAGCCATCTGGGAGAATTTCAGAAATTTGTTGTAGATCAGTGGTTCCCAAACTTTTTGTCTTAGGACTCCTTTACAGCCTTAAAAAACACTGAGGCCCTCAAAGAGGGTTTGCATATATGGCTGTCCCTAATGGTGTTTATCTATTGCTATTAGAAATTAAATTAAGAGATTTATAAAAGATTCTTGCTAATTTAGAAATTTTAAAAATTGTGATTATAAACTCACTACTGTCAACATAACAGATACCTTCTTTTATACTTTCTAAAACAAGAATTTACTGAGAAGAGTGGCATTCTTGTACCTTTTACGAATCTTTCAAAGATAGCTGGATCCTCTGTGTATGCATTCTGTCTGTGGCGACCTTACAACATCACATATCTGCTGGAAACTGCAGTGCTCATAAGAGAATGGGAGCAGAAGGGCAAAGAACATCTAGTATTATTTTCAAAGCCATCTCGACCTTGCAAGCTCCCAGAACCACTGCTGTAGATGACCCTTCATATACAAGAGGGTGTTTTTGTCCGATGGAGAGAATCTGGTGCAGAGAATGTGCTGGTCCCAGCTGTCCTCTGAGTTGCAGGAGAGAACAGGAAGTTCCATAGGGGAAGCGGTGAGGCCGAGGTCTGGGTTGTTGAAATAGATCATTATGCCATTGGCTTTAGAGTGTAAGACTCTACAGGTGCAGATTAAAATCTTTGGGATGTGGGCGGTCCTCAGAGGCGGTTATTGATGTAAGGGACTTCAGGTAGGTTCAGACTCCTCATCTTATGGATGCTTGACTTCTCCCCCGTTGATAATTTTCAGCAAAGAATATTACGTTCTCACTAAGGAAAAATGGATTTTCAGATTCTCTCCTCCTCCCCTTAGGACCAATTCTGATTCCGCTCTTCACACGAGTGCTCTGAGTGCCAAGCCCCAGGACCCCTATGGAGGAGGAGGCCAGTCGGCCTGGCCTGCCCCATACATGGGTAAGACACACAGGCCCACCGCTAACAGCCTCTGTGCTTTTCTCGTTCTGTTGGCAATGACTCGAGCGCCAGGATATGGCCCTCAGTCATTACCTCTGTCAGCCACGTCAACCGCTCTGATGTGTCTTCCTGTCCCCGTCTTCTTCTCTCTTATCTACGCTAGCCTACCTGACCAATACTCTTGGCTTTGTTGTCATTTCCGTGGGGCCATCCTTGATCTTCCTCCCCTTGCCAGCCCAGAACCACCCACGTCCTTCTAACATTCCAGAGTTCCTCCATGGACAGGCCTGTCTTGTGCCATTTAACTGCCTTTCTCATGGGTGTACATCCCTCCTTCTGCCCAGTGTAGATTTCTTGAAGTCAGCATCCTAATGGTCTCACCTTCAGCGTGGGTGCCCCGCATGGAGGAGCCCTCAGTGATGGAGAAATCACACAGTGGCTTGCAGTCACGGAGCCCTTGCTAGAACTCACTCTAGGTGATGACTTCCAACCTGCCAGGACCCCAGCCTGGTTCACTAAAACATTCCAAGCCTGCCTTTCCTTCTGGGGTTGATAATCCAGTAGGAACAATGGTCTGGAATTACCTGTTTCATATGCAGATTGACTCTTGTCCACAAATAGTTAGGGCTAGGTGTTTGGTCTTAAAACAGGGGAATGAATAAACCTTGGTCAAAATAATGGCAGCCTTTCTGATTTTCTTTATTTGTCAGACCATTTGAACCCTAAATAGTCTCTGTTAGGAGAAAGTTCAATGTCTCATTTCCTTGCACATAGTAGGGGTGAAATTTAGTAATACCTGTTGCTTTATTCGTTCCCATGGTGCAATTCATAGATGATTGTCTTTGCCGAAGCAATCCCTTACGTTTCAAGTGTGAGAGTTTCAAAAGTCTGTCTGAGCCACTGAGCACTATTTCCACCCATGGGAATGTGAGCATCAAGCTGGGAGTAATGTGGGAATTGGACAGGAACCTGCCACACACTGCTTGAAGAAGTGGGGTCTGTGGGGAGATGGCGCTGGTTTGGCTTCAGGAGAGGCAGAGATGGGAGCATATAAGCAAAGCCTAGAAAGGCAGAGACTGTGATCAGTGGGGGTGCCAGTAAGGACAGCAACATTCTGGTCTCCCTGGACTGGGAGGGAACCAGATGGATGGGTTTTGACCCTGGAGCCCCGGATACAGAGCTGCCTTTCTGCCTCTGCCATTCCTTCATTTCTGTTGTCCTCTCTGCAAAGTTTATGCTTCTGCAGAAAGGGCCAGAGGCCTAGAGAGCAGAAGGCAATCATAGGGAATTTAAATAAAGAGCCTTTCAGGCCTGCCTGCAGAGAGAAGAAGTGAAGGAAGGGATTAACTGGGTGAAGTATTATTTATGCCAGGCGCCTGAAGCTGGGAGGGAAGAGGTGAGAGATGTCAAAGGGGTGAGGAGGAATAATGGCAGAACAATGGCAGCCTTGCTCCAGGCAGACGGGGCAAAAAGGAAACCTGGAGCAGAATTTCTGGGTTGACTTGAGAATCAAGGTGGTCCCTCCTGTTTCATTCAAGTCAGCGGTGAGAGATAATGGGGCCCCAGCATCCAACAGGCATCCATCAGGCGTGGAGAGCGGGCAGAAGTCCAGCGCAGAGGGCCGAGCCGTGTGCCTGCTTCTGCACAGTTGCCGTGCAAGTATAGCACAACTCAGAAACACATCCAAATATGGATGTGTTTACATGGGAAAGCCAGTGTGTTTAAAATATTACTCAAGTCTCCAAGGATGGGGATTATTTCTGGAGAATTCTATTTGTTGGTGGGAGCTATTTTAAATAGTTTTGTATATTTTCTCCCTGTAATTCATTAAAAGTTTTTCATTTTCCTTCCTTTCAGATTTTAAAAATATCGGCTCCTTTGCAAAAAGCTATTTATTATAGAACCAGCCAAATAAAGTAAAGATTTAAAAAGTGATGGGAAAATATCATTGAAGCCCAGGATTCAGGCTCTGTAGCAGAATAGTAACTGCTCTTTGCCTGGGAATCCTTCCTGAGCTCAGTGATGCAGCCTCTCTCCCCTACCTGTTGGTCTGTGTGCAAGCCCATGATAAGAGAGCATCTGCTCTTACTTAACCACATGAGCAATGATAGGTATATCCTTGAGCAGGAGTTTGTGTCCCCACAGAATAAAGCCATCAGTCTGATAGATGCTTAGTAATTTTCACAGTGGTTATTGGGTTGTATGACAATTAGGCGTCAATTGTAAGTGGCTGATGTAAATGACAGAAATAAGCTTACACAACCAGACAGGATTT
The DNA here is from genome assembly GCF_011100685.1 of Canis lupus familiaris. Classification (NCBI taxonomy): domain Eukaryota; kingdom Metazoa; phylum Chordata; class Mammalia; order Carnivora; family Canidae; genus Canis; species Canis lupus. The sequence goes on along the minus strand of NC_049224.1, from coordinate 54,073,565 downwards.
TTAGTTTCTCTCTTCTCATTTCATTATCCGGAATCTATGAAGAGAAGCAATGACCTGATTTCCTTGGTGGCAGGTGTAGTTTGCCATTTCACACACACACTGCCAGGCCAGCGTCAGGGCTCCCTGTGAATCTGGCTCTGTCCCACAGCCCAGGACTGTCCCCTGACCGCCCTCCATTCCCCAGCTCCCACGTTGTTGTGGAGGTGGGGGCTGGCGTGGTCCCTGTCCTTTCTGGGAGCAGTCTAGAACTCAGGACCAAGAGTGTGGGAGAATTGTCTTCTCTGCACCCACAGCTATAGATAGATCGTGAGTTATACCAGCTTCGGGAACCGCAGCCCTGAGCTCCTCCCCTGGGAAAGAGGCATGTCTTGGACCTCAGGGACCTGCCACCAGGCAAATGCTGTGACCTGCTCGGTTAAGGAGAAGATCTAAAATGCAAACAACCCTGAAGGAAAGGAGTCTGTTAAATGACCCCTGATTGCACATAGAGGACGGAGAGGGGGAGGCATGAGGATCCCAGATCTAAAGATGGGCAAAAAGCGTCACCCAGGTGGCAAGAGTGCCGGGATGGGAGGTGGGAGCTCCAGAGGCTTGTGGTGAAGGGACCTGCCTCTTGCAGCGCCCCTGCTCTGAAGTCTGGCTGGAGCAGGGAGTTTAGACTTGTCAGGCATGGGAGCGGGCAGAGGGCACATGGGCCATGTTGCTCTTACAGGGTCAGCACTCCGTGGCTCCGAGGCCTCCAGGGTGCCCAGAACACAGATGCAGCCTTGGTGTGGCAGTCCTGTAGCCCCATGGGACTGATGGGAGTGAGTTTCCTCTGTTTCCAGATGTCCAGTCACAAGCATTTCCCTTTTTAGTTTTAATGCTTTAGTTCTAGTTGTATCCTATGGTCTTTTTAAAATCCAGTCATAAAAACCCAGGCTAGGATATTTTGGTTCTGTGTTAGATTGGCACCACCATATCAGTTCTCACCACTACAATTCTTCTGGTTACCTGAACTCTAAACCTGGGTGCCAGTTGCCTTCCATCACCCTCCTTCCCATGCCCCTGACACCATTCAGCAGCCGAGTCCCAGGCCTGCTGTCTTGTAGCGTGCCTCAGAGCTGCCTCTCGTCTGTCCTCACTGCCCCTGCCCCATTTCTTCTTGCCTGGACTAGTCTTCTGGTCTCCCCTGGTGACTCCATGCTTTCTCCTCTCCATCCCTCTCACACCCCGCTGCTGGAACACTTTCTCCAAAGCCTGGCCGTAACGCTGTCCCTTCTGTTCCCTGCATCATGCCAAGTTACTGGCAGATTCCTTTGGACCGGCCTCATCTGCCGTGCCTCCCATCTTGTGCTCCCGCCAGATGCCATTCTTGCCCTCTCACCTCCTGTTCCTCTCCTCCACCTTCTTCTCCCATCTTTACGCTGGGGTGTCCCCTTCAGCCTCACTTCCCTGTGCCTAAATCCCTCCAGCTACAGCAGCTGGACATTCTGGAGGCACACAGGCCAGAGATCTAGTCCAGAATTTGCTAGCAGTGTGCTCTTGGGGGTGCTCACAGTGCTTGCCTCAGGGCTGCTGTGAGGACAACACGTAGCGCCTCAGAGTGGTGAGAAGCCTGGCACACAGGAAAGGAACAGTAGTGCTGGCTCTTAGTATTATCATCCTCGTCGTTATCCTTCAGGGCCTAACTAGTTAGTCAGGGCCTAACTCGGATGCCACCTCCTCCACGAAGCCTTCCTTCTGTTCCAGTCTGAGGGAGAGGAGTGGCACTGATAGAATAGCATGTGGGGTGTCAGTTTTATAAGGTCACCCTCAAAAAAAAAAAAAATTAAGGTCACCCTCAGTCGGTCCTCATGTTCCAGGGGCAGGTCAGCCTTACTGAAGGAGCCCAGGGTGGTTGGGGTCTTGATGATGAACAGAGATGGCAACATACCACACCCGATGGCTGAATGAAGCTTAGTTTATTATTTTTACCGGGATGGTCACTGTTTCATGGTCAGGATGGTCAAGCTCCCAGCCCTTTCCTGAGATGAGGGCCCCAAGGAAGCCAAAATAGAATCAGAATGTCTCTACCTTCCTCCTGACAGTACCAGTTGTAGAGCTACACGTTTTGTCTCTCTGCACCTCATTTTCTAATATTCTGCTCACCTTGCTTTGTTTTCTGTTTTTTAAAGATTTTATTTTATTTATTTATTTTCATTAAGTGGGTTCCATGCTGGGTGTGGAGCCCAACATGGGGCTTGAACTCATGACCCTGAGATCAAGAGTCAAATGTGTTACTGACTGAGCCACCCAGGTGTCCCCTTAAGATTTTAAAGTAATCTCCACACCCAGCATTGCACTCAAACTCACAACCCTAAGATCAAAAATTGCATGGTCTTCCCACTGAGCCAGCCAGTCAGCCCTCACTTGCTGTCTTTGTTTTTGTTTGTTTGTTTTGTTTTGTTTTGTTTAAAGATTTTATTTATTTATTCATGAGAAACATACAGAGAGAGGCAGAGGGAGAAGCAGGCTCCCTGTGGGGACCCCGATGTGGGACTTGATCCCCAGACTAGGATCATGCCCTGAGCCAAAGGCAGACACTCAACTGCTGAGCCCAGGCATCCCACCTTGCTGTCTTTGGACTTGTTGAATTGGGACGAAGCTCTAGCCTGGTCCAGGTAGTGTGCCAAGGACTATCTGCAGAGGTCCTCAGAGGTGATGGTTAAAACCAGATTCCTGGGCCCATCTTCACACTCCCTGAATCAGTCTTTGAGGCTTGGGCCTATGAGGCTGCATTTTAACAAGCTTACCCAAGTCTTTCTGTGTCCTAAAATAAAATCTTAAATTACTAACTTAGGTTCTGTTTCAATGGGCAGAGAGAAGCTCTGTCTTGAGTGGTGTGCTTCATTCATCAACCTGTTAGTGCTTCTGGGGATTCTTAATGTTGCTTCTGCCCTTGGACTCCACCGAAATTATCTGTCTTCTGCCTCTTTTAGAGAATTTGCTGCTGTGTTCCAACTTCTCACCTGCACTCGACCACCTGGGCACACCTAACACTCCCTCCATGTGGGAACTCAATGAATGCATGTTGAATGACCATTAGACATTTTGTTTAAGCTGTAGAGGCTCATCGGGTTAACTCAGAGACTGAGCTTCTTCAGAAACTTATCTAAACTTTAAGCATTTCAGTATATTTAAAGGCTCAGAACTTAAAACTTTGCCTGATTTTATACTGAAAACCCATTTAGTGTATTTGATTGCTCCAAGGATGGTAACGTATCACATTCTTGGCATAATTCATTGGTTTTAGCTTAGAGCAGTGGGAAATACTGTACTTTGTCATCTGCAGTTTGTTTTATGGATTAGAAATATTTGATTCAGCTAGAATATATTCCAAGCCAAATTTGTAAGACTTTGTGAACAGCTATCATATGCACTACTTAAATTGAGACTACAGATAAATTTCTTTTTAAAATAACTTGACTATTGCAAACAATATGTATATAACAACATACAACATGGAACTTCCAGTCTCTCCCTCTAGACACACAGGGTAAGCACAAAACAGCCATGGAAACTTTTGGAGTTACCTGCCCTTAGCCTCCAACTTGTGAGAGTTTTGATCCATATTTCTTTATTTTATGATTTGAATAAAGTTTCAGACTTTGTTCCTCTTTCAGGAGAGAGGCAATAAAAAAAATTAAGACAGATCATTTTAAAAGAAAAATAGAAAGGAGCCAACTTTAGATTTAAATAGGCCATACCTATTTTATTTATTTATTTATTTATTTATTTTTAAAGATTTTATTCATTTATTTGTGAGAGACACAGAGAGAGAGAGAGAGAGAGAGAGAGAGAGGCAGAGACACAGGCAGAGGGAGAAGCAGGCTCCATGCAGGGAGCCCGACGTGGGACTCGATCCCGGGTCTCCAGGATCACACCCCGGGCGAAAGGTGGCGCCAAACTGCTGGGCCACCGGGGCTGCCCTATACCTATTTTAAATTTAGTAGAAATGCTGATGCACCTTATATGAACATCAGTGTACCAAAATTGCCTTGGAATTTTCACAATTCTATTTCAAATCCGAAAGAGTCACTAATAGGGCAGCCTGAGTGGCGCAGCGGTTTAGCGCCGCCTTCAGCCCCGGGCCTGATCCTGGAGACCCGGGATCGAGTCCCATGTCGGGCTCGCTGTATGGAGCCTGCTTCTCCCTCTGCCTATGTCTCTGCCCCTCTCTCTCTCTGTGTCTCTCATGAATAAATAAATAAAATCTTTAAAAAAAAAAAAGAGTCACTAATTCTTAGATAAATGAAATTGAAAACACCACATAAAAGTGTGTTTTTTTTTTCTCCCTAGGTTTCTGTGATGGTGAGAACGATGTACATGGAGAAGGTATGAACTGCTGTCACCTACAGGCGCTGAGCAAGACGCTGGCCGCAGTGCCTCTAGACTCCCTTCATGCTCCTTCCTGCTCCTGTTTTTAGTACTTCCCCAAGTGCCGATGGCGGCTGATCAGTTGACTTTTCTGAGAAGCTGTATAAAATCCAGGCTAACCACAATCAAGGGCACAGGAGAGGAACCATATACTTAGATCACAAAGGCTCCTTGTCATCTGAGTCCCCATAGTCCCGTGGTCACAGGGTTGTGCAGGGAAGCAAAAGTTGTAACCACATGAAAATATTAATGAATCAGTCACCTTAAACCATTACTTATCCCAAGACCCTTTCTTTCTCAGCTATCTGCCTCTTCCTATTTAGAAAGTTTTGCAAGTCAGTAATTGACACACATAAGTAAACAATGCGAGAAAAAGGCAAATTGATTGCAAAACAAAATTGCAGATCTTGTAGAAGATACTGTGTTTCATAGAGCCAATTGATGTTGGAGATCTACTGAAATGACACTCAAAAGCCACTGACAAATGAGAACGACATGGTTATTTTATTCATTCAGCACCAGCACTGGTTTTCTTTCTCTGAATCATTATAGCCTGAAATTTAACTGGACCAAATAAGCTTTTCAAAAGAGAGTGGCTTTGATACCAGGATGAAGAGAGTCACCTGGGAGTGCTGGTGCAGCTCAGAATTTCCAAGCAGACATGACGGTTGTCTTCCTGGCGCTGAGTAGGCTACCTGTAAAGAGCATTGCATCTCAGAATTTGCTCCACAACTTTGGTCTCTGTTTCACATGACTTTCTGGGGTCTGTTATCCTTGGGTACACAGACTATCCTGTGTGGGGCTAAGACAGGACACCATGACACATGACAGTCACACGGGAGCCTATGTGGTCACCAATACCTAACAACACTTGTAGTTCCAAGCAGTCACCAGTGTCTCTCGTGATGCATCCTCTTCCTGACATCAGATCCTGTGATCCTTGTTTCACCTGGCCAGATTGAAAACCTTGGAATGGTCCCTTGGCACAGAGCTGGCCGTCCAGCAGCAACCCCTCAAGCCCTCTGGGTTCTCAGTTACTGTCTGTACCCTGCCCCAGCCCATCTCCAAGCAGCCTCAATGCCGCCCTGTCTTCCTTATGGCATTCCTCTTGACTATCCTCATTTTGTCTCTGCTGGACCACTGTGGTCTCTCCCCATCCTGTCGACTTCCACACTCTCCTTGCCAAGCTTGCTGGGCCTCAATTTGCCTGGACCTTCTAAACTTTATATCCTGCCACTCTGTTACTTATGCCGCGCTCCACAGAGAAGAGCCACTTGACTCAATGGTCGCTCACTGATTCCTTGCTTCTAAGCTTTTTTTTTTCTTATCTCTCTGCCTCAGGAATGCCCTCTTTCCATGCCCCCAAAGGGTTTTGCTGGGTGCCTGGCTGCAGAGGCTCACACTGTCTCTTCCCTGTCTACACTGCAGCGGCCCTGTGCCCCTGGCTGCTTCTTGGGGTCCTGGGCTGAATCCATGTCCTACTCCTCTGTGGGGTCCCCACAGACATGTTCACAACCCATTCTCTAGTAGACAATCAATACATATGTGTCACGAGTCATTTTTTTACGAAGATAATTTGGCTGAGGGTGGGATGGCTGCCTTCTAAAAGCAGTGAATTTGCTTTTTTCCCCTCCTTTTAGTGCTGTCCTTCCCTGGCCCGTTGAAAGAAGAGAATCTGTTAAACGTTCCCAAGCCACTGCCAAAACAACTATGGGAGACAAAGGAGGTAGGGGAGCAGTCTGTGTTCGTTGTCCCTGAACATTTACACCTGCGAGGTCATTGTAAAATCCTTCAGTGGGGAAAATAAGAGGGATGGAGGAAAAGGAGGTGAGGACGTCCGGGGACAGAGATGGAAGAAAGTATTAGGGAATGATGGCTTAAATGAAACTGACCACAGTTGTGCTGATGAATCAGTGCAGTGATCTCTCGACTTATGCTTTTCATGTGAATTTACTTATTCAGAAGAACCTGTCCATCCTTCACACCTCATGCATGTTCCTAAAAGCACAAAGGCCCGGTCCTCAGTCTTAGGCAGATTGTTCTGTTTTACAGCCGGACCTCCTCCCTGTCACCAGCTTCTGTGCAGAATTGCTGGTTCACCAGAGATCCCTTTCTTTAATCAAGGCTATTTGACCTGAGTCCTTGGGGAGTCAGTAAATAAGTCATCTGTTTTCTGATTTCTATGAGCCTCTGAGTATTTGCATGCACAGCCATGCCAGCTGACCTCCACTGCGGTGCCCTCTGGAAACCTCACCCACTGTAGGAGGGAGGCCCACAGGACTTGACTCGGCCTTTCTTCCTGTAGGGGAGCTGTGTTTCCTTTGAAATAAAACAGGTCATCTGTTCCAGCCATGAGTGATGCTCTGTTGCAACGGCTTGCACTCCTCTAAGTATCCCCATCTGTCCAGGGTTCTCCTTGGTCAGGTTCCAGTTTGCCAGACCTGTCAAAGTCATCATTAGCATTAAGGGTGGGCTTCAAAGGGTTTTTGTGTTTGTTTTGTGTGTGTTTGGTAAAAGCAAGATGTATCTCATGTTTCATTGTTTTGGTGGGGGGAGGGAGATATAATTTAAAGTCTATGTACTTAGGGGCACCTAGCAGGCTCCCTCAGAAGAGCATGTGAGACTATTGATCTTGGGGTCGTGAGCTCGAGCCCCATGTAGAGTGTAGCGATTAACTTAAATAAATAAGCTTAAAATTTTTTCACAAACTTAAACACAGGAGGAACAGCCATACTGTTTTTGTGGCCGTGGGAGGCACAGGTGGCTTTGGAGGCTTTTATCAGAGACAGCCCTATCTTCTCCAGCAGAGAGGGCTGTGGTACCCACTCCTCCCCAAATTAGGGACTGCTCTCTCTAGAAGAAGGTGCTCATCCTAGTTGTTACAGATTTGAGCGCTCCATAAATCATTTCTGGGAAAGCAATTGAGTCAATGGTACATTCATTTTTCTCAATGTCTATTTACAGAGCCCCTGTGGCCAGAAGTTCTAGCTGCAGGGATACTAGTGAACAAAATTAGAACCCCTGCCCTGGTGAAGCTTATAGTCTAGTGGGAATATGTGTTTCTTTCTGACATTAATTTCCTCCTCCTTCACTCTTTTTTTCTATTTTCTTTTCTTCTGAAGCCAATTGAAAAAAGTAACGTTTATTTATAAAAGCTCCTTCTATAAAACGTTGGCCGTTTTGAAGGAAACAATATTCATCTAGAAGATAAATTAACAGGGCGAAAATTAAGAAAATTTACTAATGTCATGTGACCCTCGTGCCAGGGAAAGTCTAGTCCAAGCTGAAGTGGCTGCTGTGTGTGGAGGCTCCTTACTTGCCCCAGCTCTCACCTGCACTGACTGGAGCCCCAATACACGTACAAAGGCACTTTTAAGAAACTTGAATTTGACTTGATGGTGAAGTAAGCCCAGGTTTCTGTCTCTCCCCAGATTCAGTCCCTGACAGGGCGCCCTCGATCCTGTGATGTTGGAGGTGGCAAGTAAGTAGTATTCTTTCTGTTTGTGGTTCAGAGACCAACTGGCCTAAAGATTTTTTCCCCTTCAAAGGAAAGTCTTATTACGTTGCCCCCAAACTCCGAGAAACTTCACTTGTTATGTGTAACTTGGAAGTCAGCTGAAGGTTCATAAAAGCAACAGCTCCCCTTGGTGCTCATATTTTGTTTGTTTAAAGTAATGAAATCACATAAGGGCACTAGAACTGCCGTGAATACACTTGAGAATAATACAGCCAAGTGTGGGTAAACCTGCAGCTCGGCCATGAAGCAGAGGTGGCATCGGGGGACTGCAGTGGCTGAGGGCCGCAGGGTAGGCATTGGGGGGGGCCACACAGACTGAGGGGCTGGCTGCGGGGTGGGCACTGGGGGGCCCGAGACAGTGTCAGGCTGCCTGGCAGCTTTCTCATCCACAAGCCGTTGGGCAGAGTGTCTGTGAATGTCCTTCATACCACTGAGCCATCCACTTAACGCGTGAGAAACTTCTGTGGAGTGTATTTTACCAAAATTTTTTTAAAAATCAGCAAAAGAGGAATAAATAGGAAAATGTGCAAATATAAAAGGGAGCTTATAAAGCCACTAAATAATGAGTGTATTTAGTAGTGTACAACTTTACTCCCTAAACAATGAGGGGCCTAGCGTCGCCTGCCCTGGACTCAAAGGAAGGTTGGAATCATCAGACGGTCTTGAACCTGGGATAGCACTACCTGTCCCATAGCACATCCAGGAAAGGACTCCAGTGGGTCGTAGGTATATTTGGAAAGTGATAGCTTGTATTTCTGGCAAGCAGAGAGGAACCCTTCTGAATGCCACCAGTGACCTGGTTCACACCATCCCTGCTGTGTGCCGCCGGCCCCGCCTTCCCCACTTCGTCCCTCTGCCTTTGTTCCCACCTGCCGTCCAGCAGTCAGAGAGAGCCCATCCGCTCTCAGGGTGAGCAGCTAGGGGTTCTCAAGTCCATTTTTCTAATCCTTGATCTTTAACCTCATAACCTGTCTCCTCTATCCAGCCAACCTGAAAGACAAGTTATCACTTCAGTTTTTCTACAACCAAAACTTCTTCCTCATTTGTCAAAATGGACACCTTTCCTTCTTCCCCACATCCTCCCAAGCCTGCATGGTTCTGCAAGTCTCCCTACCTTACCAGGAAAAGGGGGAGGCCACCAGGAACGAAGGCTCAGCTTCCCTCCCCACCCTGTCCTCCCAGAGACACAAGTATCCTCCCAGCCAACACTGACCACCTTACCCTCCCTAGCCCTTGTCCACGCTGGCCTTTCTGAGGCCTCTCCCTCCTGCCCATCCTTCCCTCTCCTGGGTGTTCAGCCTTGCCTGCTCTACTAGGTTTTCTCTCTGTGTTTAAATGTACTGATTAAGGAATCTGCATGGAAAAATTCCTGCCTTGGCCCTAAGTTCCCTTTTAGTTACTTCCTTCCTGCTCATTTCCAGAATTTTTTTTAAAGATTTTATTTATTTGTTCATGAGAGACACAGAGAGAGGCAGAGGCACAGGCAGAGGGAGAAGCAGGCTCCCTGCGGGGAGCCCAATGCAGGACTCCATACCAAGACCCTGGGACCACGACCTGAGCCAAAGGCAGATGCTCAACCACTGAGCCACCCAGGTGTCCCTCATTTCTAGAATTCTTAGCTGCACTTTTGAAAGAGTATTTACTCTTGAGTCTTCCTCTTCCTTACTGCTTGTCCACTCCTCAACTGACTGTGGCTTGGCCTCCACCCTCACTGTTCCAAGGGAACTGTCCTCAAGAGATGTCCCCATTACACGTCCTCTTGTCCTGTGGAAATTCAGTATCTAAGAATTCGTTATCGTCCATAGCTCCCACCCTCATCCCCAGTCTACTCACACCCCTGTGTCCCTAGGCTAGTGTCCCTATGCTGGAATATTGGGAGTCCTTCTCCAATACTGCCTTAAGTGTCCCTAGGCTCCATCCCTGTCTCTCCATTCCCATGCTCTCCCCTTTTCTCCTTTGACTACTGAGCAGCACCAGCCACCACTCACCTCCCTGGCCCCAGGCTCTGCTCCTTCTGCCCGTCCTCCCTCCCCTATCCATTAGCCACATTGTCCTCAGAAGGATTATGTTTTCCCCTTCTAGCCTTCTCTGGCTGCTTGTCAGAGCCTGGTGTGTTCTCTGCCCACCTATCCAGCCCCACCTCCCTCACCACCACCCCTCCTGCACTTGACCTTCCTGCCGTATTTCCTGCCCTATCTCAATTCCTTGGGCACGCTGTGTGGTTTCATGCTTCCCTGCTTTGCCCATGCCATGAACTCTGCCTGAAATGGTTTTCCCACCTAGATTGTCTGGGTCCTCGAACTCAGCCCAGGAGCATCCCAGGGAGCACCCCAGCCCACTGGTTATCCCCTCCAGACCTCATGCCACCAGGCTAGGTCACTGTACTACACACTTGTATCATACGGCTGCCTCCCTGCCTTGTCTGAGTCTCTCGAGGCCCTAATGCCTGTGGCTGGTCCCTGAGAGGTGCTGTGTAGACAGCAGTGCCCTTGGCTGAATCCATGACCCTCCCCCTGCTCCTTGAGAACAGCTCCTTCCTCCAACCACCTTCATCCAGCCATTCTCCCCCTCTTTAGCTTCACTACTCTCTCCCTGGGTGAGACCTGGACCATCCCTGCCTCACTCTCGCTCCCTTACACCACCCTTCACACTGACCGCAGTGGCATTTCTAAAATGTCATCCTGCAGCTTACATTGGGCTCCCTACCTTCCAACAGTCTCTGGTCCAGACTCTTCAAAACAGCACGGCATCTTACCCTTGTTCACTCCACCCCCTCCTACCTGGTCTCCAACCACCCACCCCTTCCTGGCTCTGCCCTGACAACCTGGCCATGTCAGACTGCTTCCTTGAAGCATAAACTCCCTGTCATGTGCTTGGTAAAATGTTCTTTTACCAGCCCATCCGGAGATTGGCAACTCTGGCTACTGTGTTCCCAGCATCCTTCGTCCCTGATAGGCATCCCACACCTTATCATCCCTGATCCCACATGCTTCATTCCACATTGCTTGCTTTGCCGTGGGTCTGTTTCTCCTGCCTGCCTGTGAACCCCTAGAACAGTGCCCCTCAGACCTAGGCTAGGCGGTCCTTCCCAGAGCCCCACCTTTTAGACACCTCACTCCCATGGAGTCTGGAGTCCAAGGGGCCACCAGGGAACACACCACCTGCCCAAGGGGTGACGGGGGATGTGGAGTGTGGCCAGGGCTTGGCCTATAGGTTGGGATAGCTCCATGGGTGCCCATGGTGAGGGGCAGGCTGGGAGGGAAGAGATGGTGGTGGACCCAAGGACCATGGCCACCTCCATATGTCCCAGTGCAGAACTTAAGGAGCCGGAGGATTCTCTTCATCTGGCCTTCCAGGCTATTATGGAGGTATAGTTGTCAGGACAGAAACAAGGAACATGGTTCATTTAAGGGTTTGTTAATTAGATCCATAACTTTGAGAAGCTTCAACAGATGGTATGTGGGCCTCCACACACACTCTTGCTCCAGGCCTGCAGCCATCGGGTGGGCCTGACTGCGAATCCAGACACTTGGCTCATTCGTCCTTATGCCACCAGCACTCAGCCCAGTGCCTGGCACACAGTGACCAGCCAACCGGCAGATTTGGATAAGTGAATAGCAACATCTCTCTCTCACTTTACAATTTATGAAAACTAACTAAATATATCTTGGAAGGTATCTGCCTGATGCAGACTTTTTTTTTTTTTTTGTGGGAGAGATACTTTTAAAATCTAGCAAAAAGAACCATACAAAGATAAAGCAGGTACTCACGTTTTATATAGGGCTTTATATTTTTTCAAAGAACTTTTGCATCCATAGTCTGATCTGGTCTCGGAAAATATTTCTGTAAAGTGGGCATAGATGACATCCTTAGTCTGATGTAACAGGTAAGGCAGTTGCCCTTCAGAAGGGTTAAGCCAAGGATGCAAGTTCTCAGAACGAGAGAGAGTCAAAGCCTACATAAGGACTTCGATGTTTGATACCCACCGCCTTTATTTGACAAGTATGTTCTATTCCCCAGCAACCAAATGCACTTTAGAAAGAAATACTCTTTTTTTTTCCAGTGCTTTTCCACACAATGGTCAAAACATAGGCCTCTCGCCCTTTTTGGGGACCCTGAACACCGGGGGGTCATTGCCAGATCTAACCAACCTCCACTACTCCGCACCCATGCCAGCCTCACTGGATACCAGTGACCACATCTTTGGGAGTATGAGTGTGGGGAATAGTGTGGGCAACCTGCCGGCTGCTATGACTCACCTGGGCATAAGAAGTTCTTCTGGTAAGTGTCCCCTACTTGGTAAGGACTGTGCCCATGTATGTACCCTGGTGACTTAATCATAGATGGTCTCCCATGAATTGTTGAATGAGAACTATTGCATCTGAGTGAGAGATAGCTATGTACCTGTTCTTGACAGAACAGGTGGCTCTTGACATTTCACTTTGGTGATCTGTTTCTGCTGGATTCAGTGAGCTCTGGAGCACCTGCTAAACTTCATTCTTTATTGCCTTCACCAGCCCAGGTATCCTGGGACTTGGAGAGTAAGATGTGAAAGTCAAGACAAAAAAGCAGCCATTCCATTCTGTGTTCACTGAACATTAGTGGCTCTTATCAATGTATGATGATAGTTATAATTACAGCTATCTCTCTAGAGCCCTCGGATTTTCCATTGGATTTCAGAAGAGAATATTTTGAATTTTAGAAAATGTATAATGGATATGATAAAAATATTTTATACTCAACAGACAGATATATTAAATAGAAATTACCACAGTTTAAAATGATTCGTTCCGGGGTATCCCTGGGTGGCTCAGAGGTTTAGCGCCTGCCTTTGGCCCGGGACAAGGCCTGGGGTCCTGGGATTGAGTCCCACATCGGGCTCCCTGCATGGAGCCTGCTTCTCCCTCCACCTGTGTCTCTGCCTCTCTCTCTCTGTGTCTCTCATGAGTAAATGGATAAATCTTAAAAAAAAAAAAAAAAAAAAGATTTGTTCAAATTTCCAGAAGTGCTGACAGGTCAGCACATGGCTATATTACAGTGCTGCCCATGATGGACTTGAGTGTTACCATACCAAGTTTGAGCACCCACAGCTCAGACCCCATGTTGAAACATGACTAAAAATACTTGAACCCTAACAGATGCTCTTGTCAATATCAGAGGCAGGGTTGATCTCTTACTCCCAGTCCTGTGGTCCAGCCCCCGGCTGTCACAGTCCTGAGAGCTGTGCTGTGGATGGTGATGTGGTGTGGAAAGGGTCCCCAGTGATGGTCCATCAGTGGGAGGGCACCTGCTGGTTTCCACTCTGGGTTCAACATGATGTCCATGCAAATCAGAATTCACCACTCTCATGAGAGAGGTCCCCTTTGGAGTGGTCACCTGGAAGGTTCTCTAATGCTTACAGTGGTACTGCCCATTGTACCACATCATCCTAGGTTTGAAGAACTGATTTTAGAGATAACCTTTACTTACTTCGATTATTTTATTATCCTGCTGCTCTACCAAGCGTCCTGGTGAATTCTGTATAAACAAGGACACCCAAGGTCACATAAGTAAAGCAGCATCAGCACTTAACTCCCTGGGGTCTTGAGGAAGCCAGCATTCTCCCGGGCAGCCTTTGACACTTTGCTTCAGCTGAAAATCCTGTTTCTCACTATGTATTATTTTCCTCAAAACATTATTTATTGTCCAGAACCAGTATCAAGCGTTTATAGTTTCTAGGCACTCCTTAAAATGCATGGTATACAAAGTCATAGATACTTTTTTTAAACTTGCTTGAGCTTTCCTTCCAAATGAGTGGATCTGTTTCTTAACCTAAGCTCACATCTCTAGCACTGATTCTTAGTCGAGCCAGCCACATCTCTGGGCTTTCCGTGGAGAATTTCACTGTGGGATAACTGCATAGGGCCTTTTCAGAAACATCTTTCCTGTGTTTAAAAAAATCATTTGCCATCAAAAAATGCTTTATTTTGTCATTGCTCCATTGCAGTAACTTTTATCTAACACTTAGTTTTTTATGAACATAAAAGAACACACAGTTGTATGCACCCCGACTACTGGTACCAGAATTATGGGCTGAACTTTGAAACATGGGCACTGCCTTTTGAGATACACAGAAGCATCATTAACTCATGGAGCAAAGCCACTCCATGCCAGGTCCTGTGCCAAGGCTCTGGCAGGATGCAGGACACGGTCCCTGGCCTCTTGGAGCTTAAGCCCTAGCAGCCTCTGTCATGTAAATGCCATTCCCAAACCTCTCTGGCTCTGCTAAAATTCACATCCCCTCCCCTCCAAATAAAACAAAGCACCAACAAAAATTTCATTTTCCGTGAATTGGAATAGACTGTGATGAGCAACTTCTCAGGAGCCAGGAGAACAAAGAGAAAGCAGGAGACATGGGAGGGGGCCCCTTCCTGTGACTCCCTGTGTGTTCAGGGTATTTACAGGGTCCCCTGACATGGTGCCCCAGAGCCTTGACGCTCTGTGAAAGGATGCACCCTGAGAATAGCAGAGGATCTGGGCGTGGTACCTGGGACAGAGGCATGGGCGGTGGGGGGGGGAGTGGCTGTTGGGGGGGTTCCAAACAGTCTGTGTGCACAGCCCTGGGGTCTTCTTGCCAGGCTGGGGGCTGACTATGCCTTGGCCTCTGCTCACCCAGTCCCGCCCGCCCAGCGGCTCTTCACACGCTTCCTTGTAGTCAGACTCACTGTCACCCTGCTGCCACCAGCCTTGAGTGCCAATGGGTCCTTTCCCTGCTGTGGGTATATCTGATGCATGCATGGTAGGAGGACCGCCCCAGTGTCCCCCTCACACAGAAGTCCTCAGAGCTGGATAGGAAAAAGTTAAGGTTTCTTTCATCTTTGGAAACAGAAGCTGTAGCCTACAGTTCTGGCAAGTAACTGTGCTTCTGCTGTCTTGTAGGTCTCCAGAGCTCTCGGAGTAACCCGTCCATCCAGGCCACACTCAACAAGACAGTGCCGTCCTCGTCCCTGAACAGCCACCCACAGGCGTCCACCCCCAGCGCCTCGGCCCTTCACCCATCCCTCCGGCTCTTCTCCCTCAGCAACCCGTCTCTCCCCACTGCAGCCATGAGTGGCCCCTCCCGGCGGAGGCAGCCCCCAGTTAGCCCTCTCACGCTCTCTCCAGGCCCTGAAGCCCATCAGGGTTTCAGCAGACAGCTCTCAGCCACCAGCCCTCTGAACCCCTATCCTGCGGCTCAGGTGAGCACAAACCCACACACAGTCCAATGGGTTGAGGCACATGGGGCCAGGATGGAGGCCCCCTCACCGGGTGTAGCCCCTAGGGTCTCCAGTGCAGTCGGCCAGTCCTGGCCTATGCCTGAGATCAGAGAGAGCAAGTGTGAGCCAAGAACTCAGGAAGCAGTATTTATCTCCTAACAGCACATTTGTTATAAGGATCACTGTTTTACAAACAACACACAGTGTGCAGTCATAACTCACAAACCTTGGCTTTGGGGATGGTAAGGCATAGAGAACATGACCCAGACATGTCTCAGGTGGCTAGGAGAGACCAGCCTGGGGTTTTTTAATTGGTGGGGAAAATTATCCATAACTGAGTCTGTATTTTAAGCCACAGGGGAAAGCTAAAGAAGACACTTAATACCTTCCTGAAGCTTTGATATTGGATTAGACCTCTTCCCTAATTATGACTACAGATTTGAGAAGCAGTACTTTTACTGCTTATGGAACGATAGGTTTTATAATAAGGATCAGGGTCCTCCATAAAAGCACCTAAAGAAGTCTGTTCAGAAAGACGCACATTTTTGGGGCACCTGGCTGGGCAGTTAGTAGAACATGTGACTCTTGATCTTGGAGTGGTGAGTTCAAGTCCCACATTGGCCATAGAGATTAAAAAGTAAACTAAAACAATTTTTAAAAAAAGGAAAAAAAAAGCACATTTTGAAGTCACAAGCCTGTTATAGAAATTCAGATGTCAAAACATCATATTTTGTCTTGTTGACTTTGTTTTTATTCTGAGCTCTTAGGGTGGTTCTTACCATAATCATCAATGAATATATTTTCAACCTGTTGGTCCCTCCCTAGTACATTGTGTCATCATTTGCTCCCCACCTCACCATAAATGAGTCATGATTAGGCAAACAGGAGTTGACAACTTAAACGGAAGGGTTAGCAGATCCAGTTATTACTCACTCTTGACATGAGTAATCCCTTTCGGGAGAGGGTAAGAGGGTGTTTCATAATTGTTGTTTCAATGGTTCTTTTTATGTTATTGGATTGCCTTTAATTTTCTTTTGCAAGATTATCTTAATGGATGTAAAAAATATTACTCTTGCTTTCTAGCTACATTTTAAGGAGAGCTGTAGGGGCTAGAGAGCATCCTCTTCCAGATGTTTCTGGGTTTTGTTTCCTTAATATTTAGATTTTTAAAAAACCAGTGTTATCCAGGCACATAGTTTAATAAGTCAGATAGTTCTACAGGGCTTGTTACAAAATAATATTTTCTTCTCCCCGACTCATTCTTGTTCCCTAGAGATGGCTCCTTTCAGGCACTGTAGCTAATGTCTTTGGTATAACCGTGTTATTTCATGATTGTTTTGTTCTGGATTTTTAGTGTTAGGTATTATCTGATGACATCCTGTCATGGAGGACTAGGATATGGTTCTCTATCACCTCTCTCCAAACCCCACCCACCTACATGAACATTTCCTTCTCATTTCCACTATGCTTTGTTATAATTTTGTTGAGAGCAATACCTAGTGTGTTAGTGTTTTCCCAATTATAATAGCACAGTTGGAGCTGAACCATTTAGTATGCTATGAAATAACAAAATGAAAACAATTTTTTTCTTGAAAGTTAATTAATGTCTTACTTTTTTGTTAGTCTCATTTTCTATGTATGTATTGCTTATTACATCCCCACCTCTTGGAGTTGAGTGGATCTCCTCTTAGTACATTGAAAAACAAGCCTTCCATGGGCACCTGGGTCACTCATTCCATTAAGCATCTGACGTCACCTCAGGTCATGATCTCAGGGTCGTAGGATCAAGCCCCATGTAGCATTGGGCTCCATGCTCAGCAGGGAGTCTGCTTGTCCCTCATCCCTCTGCTTCTCTCCCAGCTCATCTCGCGTGCACATGCCCACACACACATACTCTCTCTCAAATAAATAAGTAAAATATTTAAAACAAAACAAGAAGAAAACTCTCTAGTAGATTTCAAAGAAAGCACATGTGGCCTGCCATGACTCAAATATGTCTTCATTCTACCCATCATTTAACTCATAATTGACCAGAGATAGAATTCAAATCTGAAATAATTTTCTCTTAAAATTTTGAAGGTATTAATTGTCTTTTAGTTTCTAGAGTTGCTCATGGGAAATCCAGTGCCATTCCAATTCTTAATACTTCTAACAAGGGCAGCCCGGGTGGCTCAGCGGTTTAGCGCCACCTTCAGCCCAGGGTGTGATCCCCGGATCCTGGGATTGAGTTCCATATTGGGCTCCCTGCATGGAGCCTGCTTCTCCCTCTGCCTGTGTCTCTGCCTCTGTCTCTGTCTCTCTCTGTCTCTGTCTCTCATGAATAAATAAAATCTTTAAAAAAAAATACTTCTAACAAAATGTCCTTTCTGCCTTTCTGGGCAGCCCAGATGGCTCAGCAGTTTGGCGCCACTTCAGCCCAGGGTGGGATCCTGGAGTCCCTGGATCGAGTCCCATGTCGGGCTCCCTGCGTGGAGCCTGCTTCTCCCTCTGCCTGTGTCTCTGCCTCTCTCTCTCTCTCTCTCTGTGTCTCATGAATAAATGAATTAAATTTTAAAAAACAACAACAACAACAACAAAAATATCCTTTCTTCCCTCTGGAGTCTTGTAGAATCTTCTTTTTGTTCCTGAGTTCTGAAACTTCAGGATCACCTGGATCTTTGGTGGCTTTCCTCAATCTGGAGACTCCTATCATTCTTCATGAATGAAGGAATGAATTCCTTAACTATTTCCTGGAAGACTTCTTCCCTTTGATTTCTCTGTGTTCTCTTTCTGGAACTCCTATTGTGTGAATGTTGGACCTTCCCTACTTCCCTGTCACGCTCTTATTTTTTCTATTCTCCTCGCCTCTTCGCCATCCTGTCTGCAAGAACTTCTCACCTTTATCTTCCCATTGTTATGTTGAGTTTTCATTTCTGCTTTCATACTTTTAAGTTGCCAAGAATTCTTTTTTGTCCTCTGAATGTTACTTATAGCATCAAACATCCTAGGATAATAAATAGTATAATAATAATTTTTTCATGATGATGTCTGCCTACATAGATTTCTCCAAGTTTCTTTTCTTTTTTCTTTTTTTTTTTTTTTTTTTTGTACATCTGCTTTGGTTTCTGATTTCCATGCAGATGCTTTCCTCACAGTCTGGAGATCTTTGGCATTCTGCTCATCTCTAAGAACAGGACACAAAAATACTGTGTACACTGACAGGCTCATTGAGTATGGTCTTCACTGTAGACTGATCTAGGTCAGCCTTTTCCTTGGTGAGTCTCTGGTGTCCTAAGTTTTGAGATTTTTCTCTCAGGCTGGTCAGATCCCTAGAGGACACTGGCACATGCCTAGATTCCAGCCTCCTGAGAGCCAAGTTGGGAAAGAAAGGCAGAGGCCTCAAGATTCAGCAGTGAGCTCTCTTAAACTCTGTGTTTTCAGTAGAGTGCCTTGCCTCCTGGGCTCTGCCCGGAGACCCTCAGCTGTAGGAGACCGTCCGAGTGCCATCCCCAGTCACCCCACGATCAAGGGCTGTGAAACCTAACCTTGCCTCACGTGCACTGATGAGACCCTCCTGGCTCCTCACCCCTGCTCCCTGCTGTCCCACAGGGAAGATCCCCAATCTTCCATCTTAAACCAGAAGTTATGGTTTAACAAAACAAACATGATTTTCACTGAGGACACTGGTTAAATTGGTGGGTGTTTGTTTTGTTTTGTTTTGTTTTAAGACAATAGAAATCGTCATTGAATGGGAAATGTTTTGTGGTGAAGTGATACTTAAGATCACTTTGAAGGAGCAGAAGTAAGAAGTAGGCTTTGGGGAACATAGCTTAGAGTACTGCCCCCCACCCTCCAGGGAAGGAAGGGCTCAGGCTTTTCTCTCACTTTGAGGTCTCCTAATCTTAAAGGATTTATCACTTAGAAGCTCCAATCCAGGGACGCCTGGGTGGCTCAGTGGTTGAGCCTCTACCTTTGGCTCAGGTTGTGATCCTGGGGTACCGGGATCAAGTCTGCATTGGGCTCCCCACAGGGAGCCTGCTTCTCCCTTTGCCTGTGTCTCTGCCTCTCTCTGTGTCTCCCGTGAATAAGTAAGTAAAATCTTAAAAAAAAAAAAGAAAGAAAGAAAAGAAAAGAAAGAAAGAAGAAGAAAGAAAGAAAGAAAGAAGAAGAAAGAAAGAAAGAAAGAAAGAAAGAAAGAAAGAAAGAAAGAAAGAAAGAAAGAAAAAGAAGGAAACTCCAATCCAAGCTAATTAGTGGCTTTGTTTTACAGATCGTGTCCTCAGACCGAAGCCCACTTTCTTTCCTGCCCACAGAAGCTCAAGCTCAAGTATCCCCACCGCCCCCTTACCCTACCCCTCAGGACCTCCCTCAGCCCCTCCTACAGCAGCCCCACACCCAGGAGGCCCCTGCTCAGCAGCCTCAAGCTGCCTCATCCCTGCCTCCATCCGGCTTCCCCCTCCTCACAGCCCAGGTGGGTCCTAGCAGGGACATTGATCAGAAGGGAGCACGTATTTTGCCTTGGGTTCCAAACTAAATGTTCCCTTCCTTATTCCCTGAAGGGTTCATCTTTGACCAACTTCTTCCCAGATGTGAGTTTTGACCAGCAGTCCATGAGGCCAGGCCCTGCCTTTCCTCAACAGGTGAGCAAGCATCCAGGTCTCTGCATCAGAGTAGGACCTGCACTGTCTGTTCAGGCCTTTCAGGGCATAGAACCCACCACACCACATAGACTGGGTACTCCATTGCCCTGATTGCAGATGTGCTCAGCAGCTAAGGGAGCCTGGAATCTCCCCCAGCCCTCAAATGCATGTGTTGGCTGCCTTATTTAGTATCAGGCCTCTGCAGAAGAACTATTTGAACAAGTGGTATTAGATTCCTGATGACAATCTGGTCATAGAATTGTAGAGTGGCTCAGAGGGCAGGGAGCACTTCGGTCCACTGGTCTATCCTGCTGAGGAAACTTAGACGCAGGAGGGGTGTGGCCCACAGGCCTCGCTGCTGTTGCCAGCTCACTGTAGTTCACTGTAGCTTCCCAGGGGAGCTCAGTCCAGGCAGGGCCAGAGGTCCTTCCTTAAGATGTTTTCATTCATTCACTTCCTTTTGCTTCTTAAGTTCTCCCTAACATTGTTTAAAATATCTCTAGATTTTGTAGTGTCCACTAAGTATGTATTAGGCTCTTGGACAGATAAAAGAGAGAAGGAAGGGTTTTGAGCATTTTACAGATATTAATAATAATTACAACAGTAAAATAAATAAAGACAGATGTTTCTGAGTAGGCCATGGTGAAGACTCCTGGCATAAACCAGTAGTCCCTGCCTCCTCGTTTTCTGAAGAAGCCAGTTTCGTTTAGATGAGTCAGTATCTCCCTGAAAAATGCTAGAAATGCCTACTTTGGAAAGATTGTTGAAAAATAGTTTGGAAATTAATTTCTGGAAAGGCACATAGCTAGGCCCCAGTTCTAAGCAATCATCCCAGAAGCTTTCTCATGGAGAGGGGTCTGTCTGAGGTTCCTCCCTCTG
The DNA here is from genome assembly GCF_011100685.1 of Canis lupus familiaris. Lineage (NCBI taxonomy): Eukaryota > Metazoa > Chordata > Mammalia > Carnivora > Canidae > Canis > Canis lupus. Next base: position 54,052,917 of record NC_049224.1, on the reverse strand, counting down.
AGCGTGAGAAGGAAAGGGTGGTCCCTCCACCTCGTTTTTCTAGAAACCAAAAGGAAAAAAAGAGCCCCTTGGTCGTATCACTTCCTTGGTTACAGATGGACTCTTTGAAGTGTTCCCAAAGATGGTGTTTCTAGAATCCTCGGGGTGGCCGGGCAGGAGGGATGTGTGAGACCAGAGGAGCCAGGGAAACCATGACTGCTACTGTCTTCTTGGATGGCTTCGTGGGCCAGGCAGCATGTGAGCGGGGAGGAGTCACCCACACTGTGGGCCTCACAGACCCCTCCTCCACCCCAGCACCTGCCTGCCCTAGAGGACTTTTCTGTGTGGGATCCTACAGAGAAGGGACCTCAAGGCAGTTTTCATGTCTGATTTTGCCCTGGGAGCATGTTGCTTTATTCACTCCTCAAAGCAGAGATCATTGCTTACAATGTGACCTTTGATGTTTCCAGGTGCCCCTGCAGCAAGGTCCCCGAGAACCACAGGACTCATTTCATGGGAGACCAAACCTGTATTCCAACTGTGGGACTTTCCCCAACACCATCCTGACAGGTGAGTGTGGGCCACCCCTCAGTTCTGCTCTGTTTTTACAGATCCCACTGTAAGATAGTTTAAACAACATCACATAAAGCAAGAGAATGAAGGCCCGCCCAGCTTGACTTTAGCTTTGCAAAAAGCAGGTGTCTGGCCCCAGAGACCATGAGCCGGTGGGGAAAGGGCCTGGTGATCTAAGATTTTTCTCAACTATTAAGTTTTAAGTGATTGACAACTGTTCAAAGGGAGAACACTTGCAAAAATGGGGAGTCATGGAACTGACGGAAAAGAATGTAGATTCCAGGGACACCTGGTGGCTCAGTTGGTTGTCTGCTTTCAGCTCAGGTCATGATCTCAGGATCCTGAGATCGAGCCCTGAGTCAGGCTCTTCACTCGGCAGAGAGTCTGCTTCTATCTCTCCTTCTGCCCCTTCTTCCAGCTTATTCTTGCTTTGCTCTCACTCTCCCTCTCAAGTAAATAAATAAAATCTTAAAAAGAGAGAGAGAGAGAAGGAAGGAAGGAAGGAAGGAAGGAAGGAAGGAAGGAAGGAAGGAAGGAAGGAAGGAAGGAAGGGGAAAAAAGAAAAGAAAAAAGAAAGAGAAAGAAAGAAAAATAAAGAAAAAGAAAAAGAAAAGGAAAGTAGATTCCAGAGCATAATGGACTCTGGGGGTGGTGGGGACACAGGCAGTCATTGTCCTGGCTGGGCAGATGACAGGGATGGCCTTTGCGGGGATGTCGTCTGTTGTGCGTGCCTCCTGACCTGCACTGTTTTTCCCTCTTGCTGCTCCTTCCAGAAGACTCGAGTACCAACCTGTTTAAAGACCTCAGCAGTGCGCTAGCGGGCATGCCTGAGGTCGGCCTGAACATGGACACTCCATTTCCACTGGAAGAAGAGCTCCAAATAGAACCCCTGAGCCTGGATGGCCTCAACATGTTAAGTGACTCCAGCATGGGCCTGCTCGACCCCTCTGTGGAAGAGACATTTCGGGCTGACCGACTGTGAACAGAATGGAATAGGCCACGAGAATTTATTTCTGAAGGGGCTCAACTAGAACGGCGTAGAATGGAGCCAGCAACATCCTCTGGGCCTGAGTCATCTCGGGCTTCTGAAATGGAAGGAGCCGATTCCATGACTCCTAGCTTCCTGAAGAGGTCCCATCTCATACCCCATGGCTCACTCCGGATCCCAGAGCTGTGCGCTGCCTCTCAGGCCTGTGGCCCAGGTGACACTGCTGCAGGCCAGCTGCTTCCGAGCTTCCGCTGACTCGGCCCTCACCGTGACCAGTACACTTTTACTGGCCATCTAATCTGCCGATGTGTACAAATAGAACCGCGTAATGGGGGCTGCAGTCACGTCATGCCGTGCCCAGAACCACTGATCTTTGTCAACACTGAAGAAGGGGTCTGGCCTGGGGGGTGGTGGGGGTTGCAGGCCTTCGGGGGTTGGCTCAGCTACGAGCAACGGTACCACAGCATCATGATGCCTTCTCCGCTCTGCCTGCCCCAGCTTGGCCCCTGCCAGCTGCTGGCCCAGCAGATGCCCATGGTCTCCCAGTTGCCTTAATTCCAATATGAAGAATTTTTATTTTTTACCACGATTTCAAGAACAAATTTGAGTTAAGCAAACTGAATGCTCATTTGTTTTCTCCAAGTATATAATCTATCTGCTGCTTCAGTACACTCTTTCCTGTGGACAAGGGGAGAAGGGGGCTGCTTTATTCAGTCACTGAAGAAAAAACAACAAAAACCCACCCTTCATGATGGATGAGCCTGAAGAGAAAAGCACTTCCTCTCGATGACTGAGGCAAGAGAGGAAAGCTGCAGGTAGCCCGCAGACACACAATGTCTTCCAGACGGGCTCCAGACAAGCACAGGCCCTCCCTCACCACAGACCACTGGAGGGATGCCGGAGGTCGGAGCCAGACCCCCCAGCAGCTGAGCTAGCAGCAGGGGGAAGTTGTTTCTCTATGGAACGGGAGTGTCTGCGTAATCCCGCTAGACCGTAAGCTCCTTGAGCACAGGGACTGTGCCTTATTTGTTACCAAACCCTTAGTACCTAACAAGTGCTGGCACTGGGTAGGTGCTGCGTTACCATGTGTTGAATGCATGAATGAACGAACGAAGGAATGAATGAATCTGCCTTGCCACAAGGCAGTCTAATCTTTAGCTAGCCCCGTTCCTTGCCAAATCTCAGAGCTTTAGCTTTTCTAACACTTGTGCCTGTGGTTAAGCTAAGCATGCACTTTATATGCTTCTAACACTAGGTGACCAAATCCACAATTAGGCCAGGATGCCCTGTTATCCTCGAGGGTATGCTCCAGAGCAGGAGGGGGAAACTGTCTTCTGAGTGAATCCAGCACAGCTGGGGAAGCTGAGGCCTTGGGAATTGGTGCTGGGACCTTGGGGATCCCAGCCAGGCCCCTACCTCAAAAATCTTCCCTTTCAGATCCATGTTTTGCTCTAAATTGCTTTAAAAAGAGATTCATTCTTTGAGGTTGCAGAAAAAGTCTACAGTAAAATGAAGGCCAAACTCGTGAAGCCGTCATTAGTACCTTAGCATAAAATGGTATGGCTGGATTTCCACCACTGCTTGCCTCCTCTGACTTAGCCCCTGACCAGACACCTGACCGGTGGACTTGAAGAGGACGGAGGGGTCTGATGCTTCAGAGCATCTGTAGGGAGGGGTCTGGGCCGTGGGGCAGAATGCAGGTGCAGGAGGACAGAACCAGGAGGACAGGAGCACTGGAGGAGAGACAAAAGGTGCTGGGACTTTTGCCCAGATAGCCACTGCCCTTCCAGGGAGACACCAGGAGTGTGGCTAGAGGCCGCTACACGGTCCCCACCTGAAGAAGCAAGGCTGCACCTAACAGGTCTGAATCTGACACATTGGCGCCCCTTGACAAGAAGAATGTGTATTGGGATCCTGGGCTCTGAACCTCTCCAGGCCTCATCCCATTTCTGTCTCCAGAGGGATCACGTTACCTCCAGTCTGAGATAACCCCAATGGCACATCTGCAGCTTCCTCTGTGGGGCACAAGCCCTCCACTTCACCTTAGCCCCAAATCTCTGCCTTTGAATTGGGAAATCCAGCCAGGGCCCTCGCCTAAGCTCCAAATCTCATTCCCAGTGAAGTTTTCAGATCCCTTTACACCGAGGATCTCAGGAGGGTGGTGACTTGTTGTTAAAGTGCAAGCCCTTTCCTTGTGGTGGGAGACAGTGTGCTAGAAGGAGCCAGCTCCATGCTGCCTTTCCCGTGTCAGAGGGCCCCATCTGGCCTTTCAGGCGGGGAATGGTGCTGCTGTGAGGAGTTTGGGTGTTCTTTAAGTGGAGGTCCCAGCATAACCCACCCTTTGTGTGGTGCCTCACCTGGCGGGATTACCCGCTCCCTGTCTGCAGCAGACCTGCCTTTGCAGGAGCCCCGGGACCTACCTACACGATGAAGCACGCTGCCGCCTCCCCCACTCCGCCCCACACATCCTCCCGGTGACTCGAGGAGATGGAGGCTCCCAGGAAAAGTGACTTGTCCGAGAGAAGTATAATGATGACAGTAAGGCTTAGCACTGAATTAAATTTGTCCCTAGGTCCACCGGTCCAGTCTTTTCCTGTGAAAAGGTTTTGGGCATTATCCAACCCACTTTGCTTACACGGCATCAAGGGCACCCTTGGGCGGGTGTCACTCTGACCTCCAGGGGTAAGTCTGCCCTCACTGCTGCCTTTGCAACAAACCAGGAATGGTCCTTGGCACCTGAAGTGGCTACGTGCACCAGAATAACTATCTTCCAATATTTAGTCTTGTTACGAGAAGATTGACGGCTGTACTACTCTCATTTACTAGCAGTTAAACAGTGTAGAACTAGAAACTTATCTGTGTTCTCTGTTTCCTTTCTGTACGGTTGTGGTTTGTAGGACACACGGTGTTAGGAGAAACTTTCTTCCGATCACGTCAAGACCAACATAAATTCTCCTCTGTCCTGTTTCATTTCTCCGAAATCTACTGTATATTAGCCAAGCTGAAGCGTTGTGTATTCCAGTCCATCTGCGTATTTGAAGCCGTTTCCAACTCTGACTCTCGTTGGCTCTGTTATGTACAGGTGATTCCATCACTTGCCGGTGGGACCGTCACAGCAACTAATCAGACTTCCCCCCAGTGTCCTAACTCCCAGGTCCCTTGTTAAACAATATTTAAAGATTGGAATTTGTATAAAGTAGCTTCCAAGTTTTATAATATATCGTTTTACATCTTTCGTAATTAAAAGCACAATAAGGTTGTATCTGCACTTGGTGTTTTTCTTCAGCGTCAGGCACGATGAATTGGTGGAAGAGCCTCTCTCACCGCCTCCCCCACAGCTCGGCCTGCAGTTGGGCTTCCCGGTCCTTGGCTTGGCAGGTCCTGCTCTGGCCTGCTTGTTCAGTGTCCCTAATACGTGCACCGTTGTACCCACACCCAAGAGAGGGGAGAAGGAGTCTGGGACACACACTTCCCATGAAGCCATCCATGGATGCCAAGGATGGAGGGCGCCTCGCTACCTGCTGTGCACTGGCAGCGTGCCTTCCGGCCCCTTGCCCTGGCCCTCACCCAAGACACCTCTCCCCTGTCAGTTCAGGCCACTGATGCTCCTTCCCCCTGTGCTGCGCTGCCATGTACTGGCCACCAGTGGCCCCCTCTGTTTTCTGTCCCAGCCCTGCCCCTCCACATCCCAGCAAGGTTCCCAGGCCTGTCCTCCCCCACCCCCCAGCCGTGCTTCCTTCAGACCCGGTTCCTCAGCCACACCCACGACTTGTCACAACCGTGACTGTTCCAAAGTCTTACTCAGAAATCCCATCTTTGACCCCAACTTCCTGAGCCACTATGTCTATCTACTCTGGTCCACACACACCCTGTTCTTTGCCCCCATAGAGAATTCTATCCCTTGTCCTTGCTCTCAGCCTCCTTGTCCTCTCCTGGCTTCCCTTCCTTCCCTGGCCTAGTCCATTGGGCCAGTGGCCTCCACTAACACCGTCACAGCCTGCTCTGACCCTTGACCTCTCCCTGCTAGGAGAAACCGAGCAACCCCGCCCTGTCTGCTGACCCAATCCTCCTCCCCTGTCACGGGGGGTGGGGGTGTTTTGGGGGGTGGGGGGCGGCTCCAGACCTCTCCTCCCCAGACGCCCTTGTTTCTCTCCTCAGGCCCAGAAGTTCCAGGCCCTTGGGGGCAGCTCCCTTGGCATCCCATCTGCTGCACATCCTGTCCCCTTTCCCAAACTGTCGCCAATTGCTATTCCCCCTGGCACCACCACCACCAACTCCTTATCTAGTTCTTGCTTGCCACGTTTGTGATTGACCTGCTCTTCCCGTGAGGATGCCCTGCGTACCCCATACCTCATCCCTCTCCATGCTCTTCCCCATCAGCCCATGCATATGCCTTGTTACCTCCTTGCTAAGAACAAACAGAATGAAACAACCCCTCCTCAACCTGGTGTCTCCTTGGCGTACAACCTTGTCTGCTTTCCCTCCTGGAAGAGTTGCTCATGTTCCACTCATTCCCCTCTTTTCCCACCCACAGCCCCGGTTGCGAACCCCTCTGCCCAACACCCAACCCCCCAGCCCCCCTGGCCCTGCCCTGCCCCTCCACCCTGTGGCCACTCTCATTCTCCACAGACCCTCTTGTTCCCTCAGGTCACATATCCATCTCCTCCATGAATCCTCCTCCTCAGCCATCTTCAGCTCAACTGTCCCCAGGACACCTGTCTGGTCCTCCAAATTGATGAACCCACCTTCCACCTCAGACCCCATCTGCCTGTTTGCTGAGATCCACCTGTGAGTGAGATTCCATCCCATGTTGTCCTCATCCTTGGTAGATCTTTGTGCACCAGCAAACACTCATAATCACCCTTTGACACCCACCTTCCCCATGGGGCTCTAGCTTGCGAGAGCAGGGGCCATGCCTGCATACTTGAAGTCTGCACCTCCCTGCCTGGCACAGAGGTGCTCAGCATATATTCTCAAACTGCCGACTCCTGTGTGCTCCCTCTCAGACCACAGCCTCCACCCTGACACTAAAATTTTGGTGTGAGCCATCCTGCACACTCCTCCCCCTTTGCCTCTCAGACCCAGCCCAAGTCCCAGGGCTGTCTCAGCTCCCATTCTCTCCCTCCTCAGCCTGGCAGGAGCTTCCCATCTGGCTGCCTGCTCATCTCCAGCCCCATGACGCAGCCTCTACCTGTCCTCAGAAAACAAGAGTGATGAATTTTACTTTTATCTGTGTGCCTCGGAGTTCCGATCTATAATATGGGACAATAAGCACCCCACACCACCACCATTTCATAGTGCTGTGGATGGAGAGTAAAATCAACTCACACAATTAAAGGACCCAGAGTTGTGCCCAGCACATGGTAAATATTCAATCAATGTCAATTATTAGAAGTCATATTATGTGATGTGTGAATATGCTGTCAAAGACAGGAGGCACAAATCCTTAGTAGTACTGAACTTGTATAATGCTTGCTTTGAAATACCAGATCTTAGTACGGGGCGGGCGGGGATGTTTTAAACTGATCTTATGTACATCCTATTTGCCCAATGAATGCTGTACCTTTTGCAAGTATGGAAATAAGGATTTTACAAGGAGCCCTTACATGTGACGGTGACGGTGTCCCAGTGTGGACACTAGATGGAGCTGAGACCATAAGAGTGGCTGTCGGGACCCAGAAACAGCTGGAGAGAGCCACCTGACCCTCTCACGCTTCTGCAGCCTTCAGACTGGGCTGGAGGTGGTGCTGGTTCCAACTGGATCCCCTGGTGGCAGAGTGCACTAAAAGGTCTGTCTAGTGACCACTCGGGCCGACCGCAGACACTGCACAGCACACGTCCCCTGTGGCCACCTGAACGTAAGGCAGGGCAAGGGTGACTTCCTGGGTTTACAGAGAGAGGAAGACGCAGCCCGAGAGGCGCAGTCACCGGCTCCGGGCCCCGCCCAGTGCCGCCCTGCGGTCACCGGCTCCCAGGCGCGGGGCTCCGAGCTCCGGAAGCGGGGTGGCCTCGCCCTCCCGGGACCTCGCAGTGGGGGGTCGGCCCCGCCCCGCCCCGCCCCCGCCCTAGCAGTGGGACCCGGCGTGCACTCTGCTGAGAGGCTCGGCGGCCGGCACCCCCACACACCTACCCCTCCCCCCCCCCCCCCCCCCCCCCCCCCCCCCCGCCCGGGATTTTCTCTTTTCCGGAAATGTTTTGTTTTTTAAGGCTTTGCTTGTATAATAGTAGCGCCCGCTCACTGTAAGAAACTCATGTACACCGAAGAGCACGAACAGAAAACGTTCAAGTGGTTCAGAAGCCAGCACCCCCAGAAACACCCACAGACACCTCCTTCCACGGCCGTCTTTGGAGAGAAGGACAGGTAGATGGATCGAAAGCTTCCGGAGAAAAGGGCTCGTACAATAATACAGGCTCTTCTGGGAAAAGTATTTAAATTTAACAGAAGGAACGGAAACCTAGATGTAAACCAAAGAAATTGCCAGGCTGCAAATAATTGTGCTTATGTTTCTAAATTATTTCCCTAAAAGGAAAGAAAAATACCGGGAGGCTGGATTCGTTTCTTTAAGCATGTTTCCACTGTAGATGGCATCTCCTGACAGCCTGTGATTTAGGATAAGGAAATGAGCTCATTCATTTCCTATCCCCTTCCTCTCCCAGAAGCTGTGACTTCTTATTTTTACATTGTCAAGGTTTGTGCTGTTTGCATCCTGTCCTGTAACCATCCTTCCCACCATTGTCTGGCCCAGTTCCGTGCACACGTGGGTCCTCTGCTGACAGCCCTTTCCAAATGGTTTTTAAGTCCTGCTCCTGAGTTCTGGATTTTGGTGTTCCTCCTCCTGCCTTGACTTGGCCTTCAAAGAGTCCATTCCCCGAGGGCCACGTTGGTCCCAGCCTCAAGGTTGTGGCTGCTGGGCTGCAGGGTTAGAAACCTCAACGCTCTGATGGGGGCAGGTGGATTGTCACATTGGCTGATCTACACCCAGTGAAACTGGCACACATCCCCAGTGGATGGACAAGCACTGCACTTCCCATTGTGACTCCTTGCTGAAAACTGAGTCTTGAACTTGTATTTGGTGAAACATAGTTGAAGTTTTAGACTCTGGAAATAAGGGAAATGACTGGTGGGTGGGGGTGGAGGAGAGAGTATTGTGTTCAAGGAAAGCACATGCCAGGCTTCTAGCCCAGGGGAATCCCCTATGCCCTCGCTTCCCATCACTACCCCTACCCCGATATATTTTGTCCTTTTGACAGCAGCACTGTATACTATCTTCATTAGGGAAAATCCAGCTTCTTCTTCAAGGCCTACGCCGGACAACTCCTCTGTGAAGCCTTCTGTGAAGTTTGGATTGTTATTTGGCAAGTATTTACTTCCCTCCACTCCCACCATGGGAGTAGTATACCTCCAGCCCCTTTGGCCAATGAGTTGTTTGGAGACCAGACCTGTGCAAAGCCTTGACATGGGCTTGGTAGCAGAGCATGCCCACTTGAGCTTCTGTCATTGCTGTAGGCACAGATTCCCTCTGCATTGCCCACTGGTTCCAAAAGAATGAGACAGGGCAGACTTCAACCAAACCCCTGCCCAGGAGCCAATCCAGCTGCCCAGCAGAGGCTGGCAGGGCTGCCCAAGTCAATCTGCAGACACAGGAGTCAGAAGTAAATCCTTATAATGTAAGCCATTGAATGATGGGGTCATTTGTTATGCAGTGTTCTGGTGATAGTTGACCACATACACTTTCTCTGTCCATTTCGTCTTTGGGGTTTGAGTGGTACTTTGTGCCACAGCTTCACTTTATTAACTGTAGGGCTGATTTTGTTGTAACATCTGCCTTCCCTCTGTGTATGAGAAACTTGAGGCAAGGACTGTGTCTGACTCACTTCTGACAACCCAGTGCCCAGCTAAATGGCACCCAAAGCTATCATCCTTTCCATTTGCACCCTCTCCAGGACAGCTCAGTCTCAGTGGGAGCCCCAGGCCTCTGCTTCCAGGATACATCTGCAAATTTGGACAACGTTCAGAAGCCCCAAGCTTTGGTATCCACTGCGGGAAGTAGAAAACACTCAGAGCATGGCTGCCCTACCTGGGAGCATTTGGAACACAACGGCTTCTTTCATAGCCAGGCTAAAGAATGGAGACAGAGAGAAGATCTGGTAAATTCATATTAGGGGGGAGGGGACAGAGAGAACATAAACGACAAGCCTTGGCATCATAGAAATCTCAGAAGGCCAGTTTGCAAAGGTGCCCAGATATCCAGGGGGCAGTGGTGGCACCCTCACTAACATAATGGAGGTCTGTCCCAGGAGAATGAGCATGGCAGCCAGAGTTCTGGGCTAGTGAGGGGCAGCTGCAGACCGGATTTTCCGAGCTCTGCCCACCAGCATCTTGCTATGATAATCTAGGTTCCAGCTAGCCTAGTTTCCTTAAACGTTATCATCCAAACCAGGACACATTGTCAGCGTGAAAGGAGGTGCTGTTAATAATTGTGCCTGAACAACAGGCATGAACAGGAACTGTCAACCAACCAGGGCAAGCAGGGATGTAGGGTCAGCCTGGGCCCAAGGAACAAGTCATAGAGGCAGTCTTGTTCAGGGGTCAGGTGCATGGGCTCTGGAATTAGAGACCTGAGTTCGCACATATCTCTATCCATCCTGGCTGTGAAACCAGGCTATTCAGTGGTCTCAGTCTCCTCGGCTGGAAAACGGGGATGGCCAGACCCACCACACGGGCTTGTGCCAGCCCCTAGTAAGCACTTTCTAAATGTTATCTGTCCTGCTTGCAGTATTTCTTTTTATGAAATAGCTCCTTTATTCCTAGACTTCAGAAGTGCAATAAAAGGATTTGTTGAGAAGACCAAGCTCACACTCTGAAAGGAGAAGCACACACAGTGTTCTCAGCACACAGAGGGGTCCTGGCTGGGCCTCCACCCTCTCCCCCCACTAAGGCGCTCGTGTGACTCACCAGTCTGGCCAGGGTGGAGGGGCCACCCTCAGATCTTTCCCGGATCCAGAGACCTGGCACTAACCTCAGAGGATGCTTGGTCTTCATCCGCTGGAAGCCTGGCCTGGTAAGTACTGATTCTGCCTCCACTGGTTTCCACAGGGCTTTCATTTCCCCTCAGCGAGCCCTGCACGTGGCCAGGGCTGGGCTTTCTGGTCACAGAGGAGCCTTGCAAGCTGGAGACTGCTCAGACCCCCTCCCCAGAAGCCAGGCCAGGTCAGGGCAGCCCAGGGCCCCTGGTGATGCTCGCTTGATCTACCTGGCCCATGACATGTTCTCTCCTGGGAATTCGAGGCTTGAGTGGGAGAGACAGAGTCTGGGTTTCGCTGAAATGGAGCCACATTCATGGCGGTACCCTGGAGGGAAGGTTCCACTGAGGCCGCTGAGTACCACTATTCCGCCCGGCCATTGAGCAAGCGCCTCTGAGGCTGTGCGCTGCCCCACTAACCTCTCATCAGTGCCCTGGAGTGAAGAGTCGCTTTGGTCGCCAGCTCATAGGGACTGGACTTCTTGAGGAGCAGTGCAGGGACCCCTGCAGCTCTGTCTGGTCCCCAGCCGGGGTGGCTGTGCTGCCACCTGGGCTCCAGCTACTGTCCCTGCCTTCCCTTCCTCTTTTGGATCAGGCAGTGGTGGTGGGAGCTGGTGAGATATTTCACTTCCTGCTCCAGGTTCTTTCTGGAGATCACTGTCCCTGGCCTAGCTCTGGGGAATTCCCAGCATCACACTGTCGCACACGTCTCACCACCTCTCTGGCAAGGCCTGGCAATCACTGGTTCTGCAGAATGCTAATGAGGGGTGCACAGAGGAGTCCCCTGCAGGCCCAGCGTGCTGGCTGCTTGAGTGCAGTGATGGCACATCTCACTGAAGGGCTTCCCGAAGGCTTTAGAGTGCCAGCCAGCTTCTAGGAGGTTGGCACGGAAGGCAGCATTTCTGAAACATATCGGACCCCCGAGTCCCCTTTGTTGGGACCAACTCGTGAGACTGATGTTCTATGGAGCAAGCCGTGAAAGGAATGGAAGCAGGTAGGGAGGGATGAGGGCAGGGTGCAGGGGACACTTAGAGAGAGACTTGGAAAGGACCAAATGGAGAGAGGGGAAAGGATGAATCAAAAACCGAGAAACAGGGGCACCTGGATGCCTCAGTTGGTTAAGCGGCTGACTCTTGATTTCTGCTCATGTCATGATCTCAGGGTCGTGAGGTCGAGCCCTGTGTGGAGCTCTGCACTGGGCATGGAGCCTGCTTAAGATTCTCTTTCTCCCTCTGCCCCTTCCCCCCAACACATGCACATGCTCTCTCTCCCTGCCTCTCTTTCTCTCTTTGAAAAACAAAACAAAATTTAAAAACTGAGAAAGAGCACAAGAAGAGGAGGAGGAGACACCCAACATTTCCCACATGCCTGTGGGTCCGGCTCAAGGGAGCCTGCGAGATGCCTTTGACTGATGGTGAATATTACTATTACATCTACTGATTACCAGTGTTGACATAAATAAGTGACTGCCCAAAGCCACACGTGAAACTTGAACCCCAAGTGGAGATGAGGTTGCTGCCTATAAAGAGCACCTCTGGTGTCCTCCTGCTGCCCTTATACACCTTTACGGCCCCCAGCTCGGTGCCCAGGAATGTGCCCAGCTGTAGCCTCCAGAAGTTGATTTTCTTTCTTCTTCTTCAATTCACAATGGTCTGCCTGGTTCATCTAGTTTGTGTGAATGTAAGTGTGGCTTATTAAAGTGTTTTTCGGTAAAATGACCATTATTTCCAGCTGACACTAGGCCTGAAAACTTGGAGAGAATATTTTTTTAATGTGTATTTTTTGAGTACAGCTGACACACAAGAGAAAATCAAATTTAAAACCACAAGAAATATCAGCCATCAGAAAGGATGAATATCCACCATTTGCTTCTACATGGATGGAACTGGAGGGTATTATGCTGAGTGAAATAAGTCAATCAGAGAAAGACAACCATCATATGGTTTCACTTATATGCGGAATATAAGAAATAGTGAAAGGGACCATAAGGGAAAGGAGGGAGTCTGAATGGGGAAAAATTAGATAGGAAGACAAACCATGAGACACTCCTAACTCAGGAAACAAAGAGTTGAAGAAGGGGAGGTCAGTGGGGGGATGGAGTGATGATGATAGACACTAAGGAGGGTACTTGATGGGATGAGCACTGGGTGTTATACTCTATGTTGGCAAATTGAAATTAAATTAAAAAAATTTTAGAAACCCCACAAGAAACAGTAAAAGAACCAAATTGTACAAATAATGAATGAGGGATTGAATCAAGATGGCAGCTTGAGAACTTATTATGACCTCTGTGCTCCAACCCACCCCTCTAAACATGACTGAGATGATAAGTATTTAAAGACCATCATAGGACTAGAAACCAAACCGATATCCTTCAGTATCAGATTATGAGAAATAAAGGATGCTGGAAAGTGAAAGGCAAATAGATGGGATTGAGTTGAAGGTGAAAATCCAACCTTAAATGTTCAGAAAAGGATGCTGGGAGGAGAGGGAGCTGGCTCTAGGGGTGTGCCAGGTACGGTGGGGGGAGTAAGGTCCAGGGAGCTGACTAGGTGACAGGTGCAACAGGTGCGGTGTGGGGAGGGCTCCCTCCTCTCCCATCCACTGCACCCAGCAGCTGGCAACAGAAGCTTCTAGCAGACGGCAGAGAGATAAGGACCAACTGGGGGAATGGGGTGGGACACAAGTCTCATTTCCTTTGTAAACAACGAGCCCTTTATCAATAAGATAAAGGCCAATGCCCCACCAAAAAAACTAGGGCCAAGATTGGATCAGGCAGGCTGACAGAGAATGGAATATAAAGAACTAATATCCATATGGGAAGACTCTGGACCTGGCTCACAATTAAAGTAATGCTAATTAAAACGAGATACCTGTGGTTCACTGTTAGCAGAAATTTGAAAAGATTGCAATGCTAGAGGCTAGTGAAGATGTGGGCAAGCAGGCTGATGGGACGTCAATCAGTGCCACCTTCCTAAAGGACCATTTGACATTAGCTATCAAGCGGGTTTTAAGGTACTGGAAGAAAATACGATAAAATATATTTTTTATAGTCTTGGAGTGGGGAAAACTTTCCTAAGCAGGACACAAAATCTAGAAACCCTAAAGGGAAAAAAATGGACAGATTTGGCTTCAAAAATAGAAAACTTCTGTAGCGCTAGAGACCATATCAAAGATAAAAGATAAAGTACTGACAACAGGAGCAGCATGCGAAACAACACCACAAGAGTCCCTTCACAGCAAATACAGAGCTTTATATTCCAATGTTAAATGGTCGGAGGACGAGAGCAGGCATCTGGCAGGAGAATGCAGATGGCCACCAGTTGAAAAGGGACATGTATGCTCACCAGGGATCAGAGAAAAGCAAATTTAAAAATTTTATAGTATCTTGTGTCAGCAAAAGGAAAGGGGTGCTTTTGTGTGCTGTGGTCATTACATGCCGGTAGAGCCTTTTGATGGGCCATTGGGAGAACCTATCAACATATAAAATGTGCAGATAAGCTTCCAGGAATCTACTCTTTGGAAATACCCGCTCAACTGCACATGGCTATGCCTGCGAACAAGTATGCTGATCACGGGGCTGTTTGCATTAGAGAAACACTGGAGATGATGTCAAGAATCAAAGTGGGGAGAGAAAGGCAAGTGTGCTTTTTATATTTTTGTATTTGAACTTTTTCTATCTAATATTTTTAAAATTATTGCCCCAGATGGGGGAAATCCTCTGTGTCTGATTTTCATGCTAAGGAGCTGAAATTCTAGTACCTCCTATCCCTACATGCCATTCGAGTATCCTTGAAATCAACCCAAACACGCTCTCAGGCACAGCCAGAACCAAAGAGAAGGAGCATAGCTCAGAATGTGGGATCCATAGAACCCAGCCCCTCCTAATGGGAAGAGAGGAAGAAGTGGATTCCCTTTACATGACCCCTTATCCCACCTGGCTGGGGAGGCTGATGTGAGGTGAGGACCATGTGGAGGCAGAAGGCAGCTCCTACCACTGGCCTGTGCCTTGTGCCCACAGCTGGGCTGACACTCTACCCAGCCCCAGAGAGGGAATCAGGACAACAGCCCAGTCCTCCAGCATCAGGTTCAGAATTGCTTCGAGTAGCGCGAGGACAAGAACTCACCCCTATCGTGCCAAGTCACAGGGTATTTACAGTGAGGTCACATAGACTTGGGAGCCCAGGAGAACACATGGATATAGAAAGAGCCAAGATGCTAGTAAAGCTGAGCAGGCGGCAGGTCTTTGCTCTGTCTTCTCCCAAACGGCACGAGTGACTCAGCCCTCCTGAGGGTGCTGCTTTCTTTCCGCTTCCACCATTTGGTCTCATCTCACTCGTGACTCCCTTCTACGTGATTACTCCTACTCAGGGCTGATAATCCAAATACCTAACAGCTACTAAAGCACGGGCCCCTGCCAGGCAAAACTAACTATGAAGAATGGAAAGAGGCTGCAAATTACCCCTAAACTCACTGACTTAGAACAACAAACATTTATGATCTCACCCACTTACGGATCAGGAATTTGAAGCTGCTTGGCTGGGTGGCCCCAGCTCAGACTCTTTCAGGAAGTTGGGGTCAAGATGTCAGTTGAAGTTGTAGTCATTTGAAGGCTTGATGGGGCTGGAGCATACGCTTCCAAGCTGTCTCATTCCTAAGTCTGCCGGCAGGAGCCCTTAGGGCCCCCTGAGGGGGCCTCTCCAGAGGGCTGCTTGAGTGTCCTCACAGCATGGTGGCTGGCTTGCTCCAAGAGAGCAAGGCAAAGTCACACTGTCTGTTAGACCTAGCCTCAAAAGTCTGCCATTTTTGCAGTATTCCGGTGGGTGCACGGACCAGCCATACTCTGTGTGGAAGAGATTTTGAAAGGGTTTAAAAACTAGAAGGTGAAGATCAGTGGGGGACACTCTAAAGGCTGCTTCCTCTTTGAAATTCTCTAATGGATTTGCATCATCCTTAGAACAAAACATGAATGTCTGCCCATAGCCTGCGATGACTGGCGTGACCTGGCCCCTGCCTGCACCCCAGGGTCATCATGTCCTTGGCCCATTTGCGCTGACCTCGAGACCTACCCACCTTCCCTCTGTGCCTCGACATCCCAAGCTCATCCTTCATATTTTCCACTCCCTCTGCCTAGAAGTGTCCTTACCAGACCTTTCCATGGTTGATTCCTTCTCACCTTTTATGTCTCAGCTGGAACGTCTTCTCGAACAGGCTTCCCCGAGCACCTTATCAAAAATAGCCCCACCCTGCCTGTCTCTCTCTCACATCACCTTGCCTGGGTTTTCCCCCCACTGTTACAAATGTGTGGATCCTACATGAATGATGATACATCATTTTTGATCAGATGTATTTACACATGCAATCAGCACTGATGTCATCCTGTCAGGCTATTTTTTCCTTTGCAGGGGCCCATTCATAACACCCTGTGCTAGCTTCTTCCCAGCTCAGCACTACCCTCTGTCCAAAATGATCTTGTGTGTTGCATTATTGTCTTTCTGTAGCAATAATGCAATACGCGTTGTGACAGCGACAGCCCTTGCTTACAAGCAACAGACTCCTTTCTAGCTAGTTTAAGCTGAAGAGGAATTCATTCAAGGAGAGTAGGCTGCCAGGCAGGGCAGAGAACCAGGCCTGGAGAGCATTTGCCTGGATCAATCCTTGTATGAGCCCCACTGCACACACACACACACACACACACACACACACACACACACCCCGCTGTTGCCCAGCTAGGCAGCTGGGCACTTGAATCTGGAGACCATCACTGGGATGCCTGCTGCTGCTGCCACCTCTGGGAGCCAGATGGATCTGCTGTATTCTCTCCAGAGAAGATTCCTTGGCACCTGC
The DNA here is from genome assembly GCF_011100685.1 of Canis lupus familiaris. Taxonomy (NCBI): domain Eukaryota; kingdom Metazoa; phylum Chordata; class Mammalia; order Carnivora; family Canidae; genus Canis; species Canis lupus. The sequence goes on along the minus strand of NC_049224.1, from coordinate 54,036,507 downwards.
TTCTCGGTGTCACTTAGGCTCACGCAGGTGCATCTGATTGGTGGCATCTCGCGTCCCATGCTCTGCTCCATCTGCAAGTGAGACTGGGAACTCACTTGGCTTCCACCATGGAGAGGTATGAGTTCATAAGGTGGGGAGTTCTCAAAACTGAGGAAGAGTATTCCATGGTTTGGGGAGGCCAGAGTGAATCGATGACATATATCCTCCATGGAGGTCTTTTTCACCTCATCACCAAACTTACCTTGCCACTTAAACTTATAAACAACAACAAAACCCAATAGCGATCAGAGAGCTGTTTCCCAAAAGAAAAATAGTTTCTTGTGAAAACAGTTGATGGCTTTGCTCCAGAACTTGAGGGCTTTCTGCCATTCTCTGACCATCTTGCTCATCTATTTATTTATTGCTTGCCTCTGGGTAAGTGCCTCGAGAACAGGGACCTTGTTTCTCTCTGTATCCCCAGTACCTAGAATGGTACCTGAGACATCACCGGTGCCATAGATGTTAAGTGAATGAATTATGTGCATGAAATCTCCTCCCACATTGAATAAGGCTGACCTGCAGAAATGGCACTGTGGGACTTCCAAGCCTCAGCTCCTCTGGCTAACCGCCTTATTCTTTGGCTATTCCCAACTTCAGAGTCCAGAGAGTAGGAATCGGATTGCTCATCTGCCTACATATACCAAGCCATGGATCATCAGGCTATAAATTGGAGGCTCCAGGGAGAGGTGTTTGCCTACTTCAGCCTGTCAGAGGGACTATGAGATCCCAGATGTGTGTTATGGGATGACGTGTCTAGTACAATGGGATCACAACTCACCTGAGGATTGGATTCTAAAATCTCCACGTAAGACCTTCTGCTGTGTAGTCAAAGATACTCATGAAAGTCCCTTACATTACCACAGATTTCTCTCCAGTACCACACCGCCTATCAGAAATCCAACATAGCCGGTTTCTCTTCAAAGTGGGGACAGATGGCAGTTTCCCTGGTGAATCACCAGGTGTAGTCGGATTGCCTTATGGGTTGTGTGCTGTAGAAAGTGCACATGAGATGCTCCCAGTGTCAGAGGTGCAGGGGACCCGACCCCCTGAGAAGACCACAGATTCCCATCACACCTTCCACCTGTTGCTCACTGGGCTACACACGGGGAGTGGTAGGAGGCAGGACCTCAGCACTACTCACATTGTCCTCCCCTCCCCTCCTTCTTTCTGTTTTCTTCTTCCTTTTCCCTTTCAAACACATACATACTATGAGGTTTGGTGATTTTTTTTTTAAAACATCCACTTGCTCTTATTGGGTTTACACATGAATTGTAAGAAGTCTGAATAGAAGAAGAAAATTAATCTGATCCCAGTGAGAAAGGCCCGAGCACAGAAGTAAAAGAAGAAAGCAGTGAAATGTTGCTAATAATCCTATTCTCTGGAATAGATCTCTCAGATGAAATGAAAGAAGACTTTAGAAAATGGCTATTACCTGTTGTTGGGGGGATGAGATGAGGACAGTGCAGGGGAGCTGGTGGCCCCCATCACCTCGAAACTACCGTTAATAGGATTACAGGAGGTTGGATTATTAAGCAGAAGAGAGACCAGAGAAACCTTTGTGGCAGTGGGGGAAATTACTGGAGAGAGGGAAGGAAAGCTGGGGAACATGCCAGATTTCCAGGAGAAAGTGTGAACATATAGGAGGACAAAAAAGCCCTGAAAATTCTGAATAAATTAAGTGGAACAGAATCAATGATCAAAATGTGTTTATTTTTTTCTCTCCCTCTTACTCTTTCATTCTCTTCCTCTTTCTTCCTTCTCCCTCCCTCCACCCACCCCCACCCCCATCTGTCTTACACACACATACACACAGCATAGAGTCTCCTCTGGTCTCCTCTGTTTTCTTCACTACTGTCTCCCCAGAACTTAAAACAGTGCCTAGTCCTGGTGCGCCTGGCTGGCTCAGTCCATGGAGTATTTGAGTCTTGATCTCAGGGTCCTGAGTTCAAACCCCACGTTGAGCCTAGAGCTTAGTTTAAAAAAACAAACAAAAACCAAAACAGTGCCTAGCTCATAGTAAGTATCTAATGTTTGTTAAATAAATGAATAAATGGAAGACTTTATAATGAACTGAGATGGGCCCTAATTAAAATGAGAAGCCCACTAATCCTAAGATACAATTTGGTGAGATCTCTAAATTTGATGGAAAAAAATCAAGACTTCTCCCAAACTTTCAGCAGAAAACAAAAATTAAATAATTTCCCCAAATCTTGAAAACCAAGACAGCTTGGTTTCACAAGTGTCTTCACAGGGCAACCATCATTGCCAGAAACAATGAAATGAAGACCACAGAGTCCTTGAGGGAACAAGAGGCTCCCAGGACCCCTGAAGCCGGAAGTCAATGGGAGGAGGCCTCTGATGGAAACTCTGGAAAATTGGCCTCGCAGGGCCTTTGGTGAAGCAGAGGTTGAAGGCCACCTGCAGAGGGAGGGAGAGCATTCCCTCACTCCCCCGAAACTTCTATATCCCAGGCCTAGAGTGAGAGTGAAGGAAAACAGGATCAAAGCTCAGAGTAGGGTTGGTTGGCCTCCCTGCCAGGGCAGCCTCAACCCTCCCTGTAGGGCCTCTGGGGAGGTTACCACCCCGCCCATCACTGGCAGCCACAGTTCTATGACAGTGCAGGTCCCTTGGCCCTGGGGGAGGGAGGAGGTGACCCACAAGACAGTGAATCTATGATCACCCACAAGACAGTGAATCTATGATCACTCAGGCTGGGTACCCCTTAACCCCAGCAGAGTTGGGGTCCTGGAACACTGGAAGCCATGGAGGGCTTCATGGTGATGACACCCTCGGAGTCTAGCCAGCGTGTTTGTGTTTGTTGCAATGTGGGATGGGCAGCCCAGTTTCTCTCCCAGATACCCTGTGGCCCCCACCCTTCAGAGCCCTGCTGGCTGCCGTGACCCTGGAACAGCTTTTGTCCTTCCTGGTAAGCCAGACCAGAGGCAAGCAGGTGCTTGCTTACCCCACCCCCACCCCATCTTAGCAGGCCTACACCGCTGCAGCCCAGCTCCTCACCCCCCTGCTCCCCTCCCTGCCTGCTGTGGCCAGTTCTACCCACAGCCACAGCCCTCAGGCCCATCCTTTCAAATGCGTTCGTGGGGTACCCAGTCTATGCTACAAGCCAGTGGGTAGAAGTCTCGAAACATGCCATGGTGCAGTTTCTGACTCTACAGAGGTGGTGACCGAGGCAGATCTCTGCACAGATCAACCACTCCCAGCTCTCCGAAGCTCTGGAAGGATCGCCTTGGACACATCCCCCCGCCTGTACACAGTAAGAAAGTAAGCAGTACTTTTTGTACCTTGGGGACAAAAATAAAAACCCAGTCACTTAAGTGTCACTCCTACAGCAGCATTGACTTAATGACTAGGGAAAAAAATACCATTGTCTGAACAAAGAGACATATTTGGTGAGTTTTATTATACTGACTGACATGCTTAATTCCCATCCCTCTGGGGGAAAGAAAGCACCAAGTGTTCCCCCCACCCCCACCCCTGCCCCAAAAGGATAAAAATAAATTACCAGAACAGACACAAAACAGCAGCCCCAGCTCCCTCCCATGCCAAGCACTGTCTGGTGACTGACTCACCCAGGGACTGTACCGAAAGGGACAGAGTCCCTTCCATTAGGTTATAAGAAAATGACTATGCCCCTGCTGGTGATAGGGCCAGCTCAGGGATCCTGGCCTGAGAGTAGCCCATCCTGGGGGCAGGGCTATGTGTGGGGAACCCAGGCCAGCCTTCAGTTCCTTTCGTCTTCTCTGTCTATGCATCTGTCTCTCTCTCTCTCTCTGTCATCTCTTTTTTTTTCTTACGATGTATTACTGTGTCTGCATGTCTTTGTCTTTTCAAGGGACAGAGGACAGAATTGTCTGTCTGTCTCCTGGTCCCCATAGGTGTCTGCCGGCTGGCCTCTCTCAAGACATGATATCTCTCATCCCTGCTTGCCTAGGACATCTGCTTTTCCTCTCTCCCTATCTTGGCAGAGCAGCTTTCTCATCGCTGCTGAACCATGGCTGTTCTTTTCATGATCCTAACAAGTTTGGTGCCCATGATACTAACTGACTGTATCTCCAGGTGTCCTGGATCCCAATCCACAGGACAGAGTGGGTGCTTGGCTCAGCCTCCGGAGGGCCTGCCCTCCCCACTGTCCTGTGGCTCTATGCTTGGGTGGGGGCGAGGGACAGCAGGACCCACTCTTGGGAATGGTGGTAGGTGTGAGTTTTCAGCCACAGGGGCAAACCCTGGGAATACACCTCTCAAAACTCTTCTAATCTTACAGACCCCATGGAAGAGGTGTTCTTAGAAATCCCTGGGGCGGCCCCCACACGTGACGCTCCCTTTTGCAGATTTCATAAATATACAAATTTCTAAGGCTTAAAAAAGACATTATTTCACATGTGACTATGAAATAAAATAGTAAAATAGGTCCCTGTTCTACATGATTCGGGCTGAAAGCCTTTCTAAATGCAGCAGGCTGCATTAGCATCTTCATGCAGCCTCTTCCTAATTTAAAGATACTATAATTATATATCATGCATTGACATTGCTGAAAATCTGTGTAGAAACTTGGCCTGGAAAGGACCTAACCAAAACACGCGCTTTCCTTGATCTAAAATGGCTAGAATTACGTCTGAAAAATCCTACATATTATCAGAGACAGCTCTGGGAATGGTGCTTTTTCCTGTGTGCCTTTTTTTTTTTTTTTGAAGATTTTATTTATTTATTCATGAGAGACACAGAGAGAGGCAGAGACACAGGCAGAGGGAGAAGCAGACTCCCTGCGGGGAGCCCAATCTGGGACTCGATCCTGGGACTCTGGTATCATGCCCTGAGCTGAAGGCAGACAGACACCCAACCGCTGAGCCACCCGGATGTCCCTTCCTGTGTGCTTTATCAAGACCTCCTCCTTATGTCTCCGAAGAGGATCAGGAAGGCACATGTTCAGCCAGAAAAAAACACTCAGAAAAACACAGCTTCTTAAATGTGGGGCAATGACAATCTGTAGGTTTCAGGGAATACAGCCCGGGGGAGAGATTCTGGCCTTTTCCAGATTCTGAATGCCCAACAGACTGCAAAAGAGAGATGTGTGCATTATAGAAACTAAATGCAGCAAAATTCCCCCATCACACAGAGAGACTCATTGTTGTTCAAGTGGCTGTATCTCATCCAAGGCATTTGGCAGTTCTCCTCTTGTTTCCCGGGCATTTCTCAAACCACGATTTGTCTAGTTTCCAACTGTGCTGTCAAAGTCCCCGGGAAGGGAGGACCAGGTCTGCCCGCTTAGGCCGAGCGCAGCAGCTCTGAGTTGATCTGTTTCATTTATTTTCCTAATTTAATTTTGATTTGGTCAGTTGTACAATAAATATTGGTTAAACAGCAACAGTCCCCTAGCCCAGAATCACAAAGTTCACACTCTTGAGTTAGTTCTTCTAATATTTACCTCCATAATTCGCAATGATAAGCTTACATGATTATTCATGAGTTTTCCATTTGAACCATCCTCTCCTGATTCCTGAACTCTTGCTGTGGAAGAGGAAGATAAAGCTCTTATCAGGCACCTCTCCCCCTACACACTCCAACACCCACACGTAAACACACCTTTTCCCCTCCTTCACCTTCCCAAGAGAGTTCTGGCACAATTTTAATTAAATCAATAGTTCTTACATTATTCTGACTGCCAAAGATGCTATTAATACCCCACCCATCATGGGAAGGGCACCTAATGCCAAGTGGGGCTGGGGGAGTGGAGGGCCAGTAGGCGGGGATAGGGAAAGATTTCTGTAAGAGGTAAGAGACAAAAGTAGGGATTGAAGAACAAGCTGGAGACAGCAAAGGGATGGGACAGCAGGAAGTGCAAAGGCCCAGAGAGGGAGGGAGCCAAGGGCAGACAGTGGGCTGGAGCAGGCTCAGGGGTGGGGGGCACAGGGACATGAGCTGGGATGTCAGCCGGTGTGGGAGCCACAGGGGAGAGCAGAGTCACCATCAGATTGCATTTCAGAATGATGCTATGGCATCCATGTGAGGACGGATAGAAGGGGCAGGCCCAAAGCAGCTTCCCCTGGGAAGAAGTGGTGAAGGGCTAGACCAAGCAGGTGGTGTCCCACACACTGAAGAAAGGAGATGTTTCAAGGAAGAAGAGGCCCAAAATGTCCCCCGGTGTTGGGAAGCCGGGAATGATGAGGAGCGAACAGAGCCTGTTGAATAGCATGGCGAGGAAGTTGGTGAGGTCCCAGGAGAGAGCTGTCTCAGTGGGTGGATAGAAACCACAGAGGTTGGAATGCAGAACGGGGAGAGAATAGGACATGAGAATATAGAGTCAGAGTAGAGATCATGCTTTCTAGAAACTTGGTTTTGAAGATGGTCCAGGAGCCCTGTGGTTCAGTTCTCCTCCAAAGACCTGAGAAGCCTGTAATACTGCCTGCCATGCAGCTATGTTGTTTTCTTCTCCTTCTGAGGAAAAAAAAATACATTATATATATATATATATATATATATATATATATATATATATCTGTTTATGATTCAAAACCCCACCGAAATCTGTTCCCCTTTCACACAAAGACACATTTTACATCTTTGGTACAAAATGAATATGGAGTGTTTTCATAAGTTCCTAGGAAAACTCTCATCCCCAAAGGGCACTGATTGCTAGACAGAGCTGCTGTGGGCAAAGGAGCAAAGGGAGAGAAGAACTGCCCAAGGAGATCTGGTGGGGAGTGGTTCCAGGGTGAGGGACGTCACATTCATGCTCCCCTTCTTCAATGCTGGTAGAATATTGAACGGTCACCCAAGGACTAGAAACAAAGGTCAGGATTTTGGTTTTGTTTGTATACATGTTTGTGTTTTGCCCAGTTTGGCCATGTCCACTATCTCCACCATGTCCCCCATGTCTCCCATATCTACCATGTCCACCATATCCACCATGTCCCCCATGTCTTCCATATCTACCATGTTCCCCATGTCTCCCATATCTACCACGTCCACCATATCCACCATATCCACCATAACCACCATGTCCACCATGTTCATCATGTCCACCATATCTACCATGTCCGCTATATCCACTATATCTGCCATGTCTGCCATGTCCACCATGTTCACCATGTTCACCATGTCCACATCCTCTCAGATGAATGAGAAACCCCAAACGCTTCCTGGAGCAGTCTGTTTGCAGTCTAAGCAATGTGTGCACAAAATGCTGAGCCTCATTCTCAGCACTGAGGGCAACATTTCCAGGACTCTGGACCCACTAGCACATAGATTCCAGTACCATCAATGGGTCTAGTCTGTGAGGTGCCACCATTGGTCTCAGGGCTCCTCTGGGAGGGTAGTAGGGTGCTCAGCTCTATCAGGGAGATGGGGGTCTCTGCACACAGCATGGTAGTTTTGCTCCACCCAGCATTTGTAATATTCGCATATACCGAATTAATCTTTTTACAAAGCTTTTATCAACTATCATATACAAAAAGGCATAAAGACTAATACAGAATGCTCACATCCCTATCACCAAGTGTAAGGAAAGTAAAACAAATATTACCAAGAGAGTTGAAGCCCCTAGAGTGTCCCTCTCTGCAACCCCCTCCCCCTGCCTTGAGACAACTGCTGCCTTGAGTCTGGGGTGCGTTCTTCCCGCACCTCCCATCACAGCAACCCAGACAGGATGACCCTGTGCAATGGGTCTTGTTGCAGGTGGATGAAGGGGTTGACTCTCAGCGTTGCACTAACAAGTAGGAAGAGAAATCCTGGCAGCAACAAAAAAAGACAGAAAGCTCTAGCAATAGAAATACAGCAATTGCATGGAGCGTCTGGCTAGCTCAGTCAGTGGAGCACGCAACTCTTAATCTCAGGGTTGTGAGTTCGAGCCCCATGTTGGGTGTAGAAATTACTTAAAAATAAAATCTTAAAAAACAAAAGAAATATGGCAATTGCAGAAGAGAGAGAGAGAGAGAGAGAGAGACCAGAAGTTCTCTGTTGCTGATACCTTAGTTCTCACACAAGAGTGACAAGTTTAGTGAGTGACCTTCTTAGGACACAGAAATCTGATTGTGGACAACCCATGGGACAATGACGAAGTAACAGGACCTGGACCAGGACTGACCCCTCCCAGCTTCTGTGGCCAAGGTTTCACCGAGGTCCAGGTGAGGATGAGGAGTTCCCAGTTAACACCAGAGCAGAGCTGGGCCAGTTCTGTGCATTGTTTTCAGGCGTGGCTCAGTATCATCTGGCTGGGCAAGTGTACTGAGCCCATTCCATGGTGTGGGATTCGTTTTTCCTATGAGTTGTTGCTCAGATGGGCCTACCCACCAGGGTCACATTTGGCTCAGGAAAATCAAACAAAAGCCCTATTGGATTGTTGGGCTGTCTTGGAGCACTTCCTCAGGGACAGATGAATGAGAGGCTGTTGGTTGACATTTAACTATGGTTCCAAATTTATCAAATGTCTCCCGTGCAGTATGTCCAAGCCAGCCTAGAAGTGGACCAGACCCAGTGGCCAGAGGGCCTGCAGGTCTTCAGGCTGTCCTGCTAGGGCTCTCCTCCCACTCCAGGCTGGGCACAGTTCCCCTGCTTGTACCTACGAAGGGTAGTTTTCTGTGCAAGACATCTTTCTCCTCTCTCGGTTCTTTGTACGAGTCACATGGTATATTAATCTGCTTGAGTTGCCATAGCAAAATACCACAGACCCAGTGGCCTCAACAGAAATTCATTTCTCCCAGTTCTGGAGGCTGGAAGTTCAAGATCAAGGTGCCAGCAAGGTAGGTTTCATTATGATGCCTCTTCTACTGGTGTGTAGGTAGGGGCCTACCATCTCAGTGTGCTCACATGACCTCCTCTTTACACACACAGAGGAGGGGTAGGGGGAGAAGAGGGCGAGCTGTGGTGTCTCTTCTTCCTACAAGGTATCAGTCCTGTTAGATTAAGGCCCCACCCTTTTTTTTTTTTTTTAAGATTTTATTTATTAATGAGAGACATACAGAGAGAGACAGAGGCAGAGACACAGGCAGAAGGAGAAGCAGGCTCCATGCAAGGAGCCTGATGTGGGACTCGATCCCGGGTCTCCAGGATCACGCCCTGGGCTGAAGGCGGCGCTAAACCACTGAGCCACCCGGGCTGCCCCAAGGCCCCACCCTTATGACTTCATTTAACCCAGATTACATCTTAAAGACTCTATCTCCAAATACAGTCACATGGGGGTTAGGGTTTCAACACATGCATTATGGGAGGGCACAGCTGAGTCCATAGTGCATGGACACCCAACAACTGCTCATAATCTGGTCTGCAGCTCCACAAAGAGTAGAGAGAGTAAAGTTTTTGTGTTAAAAATGTTATATATCTGTGTGGTGGTTACACAGCAGTGTGTGTATAAATTATTTTTAAAAATAAATTATTTGAGGTATATACTTAAGAATTGTATGCTTTGCTATATGTATGTTACACCTCAATAATTTTTTTTAAAAAATGAAAACACGGAAGAAAAGAGAATCCAATTAAATCTCTGAGGCCTCTGGGAATGAAGAAGATGGCCCATGGTGTCTTTAGCATAGGAATTGACAGCAAGGCTTTAATGTGAAGGAATGGAAGGAACTTTGCTTTTATTGAGGATTTTGTTTATTCAGGTAGTTTTGGCTTTTGGGAAGGGAGGTCAAGTGTAGAGTCTTACATGAATCTAAAAGAATTGGAAGAGTGAGGCCTCCTAAGGAACAGAAACTGGGTTATTCCCTCATTGCTAACTCAATCTCTCTCTGTCTCTCTCTCTATGTCTCTCTTTCCCGCAATTTCTGCCTATAGTAGGCAGTAGACTTTTCTCTCCTCATCTATTGCAGTCATTCCTCCCATCAACAATTCCTTCCCTTTGTGTCTCTTAGGTCAATCTCCTGAGAAGGTTCCAGCACACCTTTTTGCGCCAGTGTCCCAACATAAGTGAAAAGGCTGCCTTTGGGTCCAAACATCCGCCTCAGGAAGAAGGAGTCATGTTGTACAGTTTGAAGTTACTTACGGCCAGGTCCTGAGTTAGAACAAACTATTTTCAAAAGAGCTGTGGAGGAGCAGGCAACAAGAGAGGACTTTCTCAAGAACGAGGTTTTAAGGATCTCCATATATTTTTTTTCTTGTAATGTTTTCGGTTTGGGTATCAGGGGAAAGCTGGTCAGAAACGGAGTTGGGAAGTGTTCTCTCCTCTTCAATCTTCTGAAAGAGTTTGTGTAGAACTGGCATTCTTTCTTCCTGAAAGATTTGGTGGAATTCACCAATAAAGCCACCTGGGCCCGGAGCTCTCTCTGTGAGAAGATGTCTTAGCTACAAATTCAATTTCTTTAATAAATACAGGGCTATTCGAGTTATCTATTTCTTCCTGAATTGGCTTTGGTAGTTGGAGGCTTTCAAGGCAATTGTCCATATCATCTAAGTTATGGAATAAAGTTGTTCGTAATACTGTCTCATTAGCCTTTTCACATCCGTACAATCCGTAGTGGCGTCCCCTCTTGCATTCTTGATATTGGTGAATTGTGTTTTCTCTGTTTTTTTGCTCGTCAGTCTAGCTAGAGGTTTGTCAATTTCATTGATTTTTCTCAGAGAATAAGCTCTTGGCTCCATTGGTTTCCTTTATTGTTCTTTTTCCTATCTCGCTGATTTCTTCTTTGATCTTTACTGTTTTCTTTCATTTGCTTCTTTGAGATTTAATTTATTCACTTTTTTCTAGTTTCTTAAGGTAGAAGCTGGCTTCACTGATGTGAGATCTGTCTTCTTTTCTAACATGAGCATCTGGTGCTATGAGAACACAGGTCCCTGATGACAGTCCATGACTTGAGCACTGGATCAAGTCTTATCTGAAGCTACCGCTTCTCAACTCGGGCTACACATTAGAGCCACCTCGTAAGCTTCTAAAAGTATCCATGCTTACCCCCCACCCAAGCCAATTAAGTAAAAACTTTTGGGAATGATCTCCAGGATGAGAAGTTGTCAAAAAGCAGGTGGGTTTAAGGGGCAGCCAGGATGGTGAATCTCTACCATACTAGGCTAGTGTTTCTCAAACTGTCTGTAACAAAGGCAGTTTTGTTTTTTTTATTTCCAGTTTTATATTCCTGTTATCTTATGAAATGATACTTTGTAACATACAATAAAAATGAACTATGTGGTTTCCAGAAGTTTCCTTCATGAGAAATGGTACTTCTGTTGCCTTTTAAATCCAAGTGTCCTCATTAGTCTTTATTATTATCAACAAAAGAGAAAAGGAAGTTTGTACAAAGAGGATTATGCACATAGTCATTTCAACAGTATAGTTGTATCTCATGTGGAACAGTAACAGATGGTAGACCATTCCAGTCTATGGACCATGCTTTGAGTAGCACTATCTCAATGTCTTGATTATATGAGCCAATAACTTCTTTATATTGTTTAAGCTTAGTTGAGTTGGATTTTTGGTTAGAAGAGGAAGATTGCAGGGCACCTAAGTGGCTCAGTGGCTGAGTGTCTGTCTTCAGCTCAGGTCCTGATCCCAGAGTCCTGGGATCAAGTCCCACATTAGGCTCCCTGCAGGGAGCCTGCTTCTCCCTCTGCCAATGTCTCTGCCTCTCTCTGTGTGTCTCTCATGAATAAATAAATAAAATATTTTTTTAAAAAAAGAAGAGGAAGATTGCAGCTGAAGTACCCTACCACAGACATATCCATCTATTCTGCAGTCACCTATTCACACATTTCTTTCCCTCTCTCCCACATGAGAGCTACAACCATCCCACAGTAGTGTACGGTCATAGTTTGCTTGATGATAACTATGTGATTACTCTGTACCTCATTCTGGCTTCCTTTCTGGAGCAGAGCCAAGATGATGTAAACTTCCTTCCCTCTATTATGGATAACACTAAAGAAAATGGGGAACACCTAATTTGAGAGGTAATGAAAGCATTATTTCTTTTTATTTTATAAAAGAAAACTCTAGACGACACAGGATAGCAGGTATGGATTTCAGCATAATGGCATTTTTTTCAACATTCACATCTTCCCATATGTGAGCAGAGAGCTCCTTCTGATTGCCTGCATCCTTTTAATCCACCTCATGATCTTTGATACCTTCCTTGCCTGACCATTCCAGCCTTGGGATAACCATTTCTCAGAAGCCCTGGCTCCTTTCAGTGGAGAATGGTATTTAAAGACTAAGATCTTGGGGTGCCTGGGGAGATCAGTTGGTTAAACATCCAATTCTTGATTCCTGAAGGTCATGATCTCATGGCTGTGAGATCAAGCTCTGCATCGGGCTCCATGCTCAGCACAGAGTCTGCATGTCCCTCTATTTCTGCTCCTTTCCATGCTCACTCTCTCTCTTTAAAATAAATAAATAGAATCTTTTTTTTTTAACAGAATCTTAAAAAAAAAAAGACTAAGATCTAGGCAAGATATGTATATGGTTGATCCTTGAAATAACTCAGGGGGTAGGGACATTGACCCCAGCACTGTCAAAAATCTGTCTCTAACTTTTGAGTCCCCAAAAATGGAACTGCTAATCACCCCCTGTTGACCAAAGCCTGGCTGATAACAGAAGAGTCAATTAACACATATTTTGTATGTTATATGTGTTATATGTTGTTTTCTCATAATCAAGTAAGCTAGAGAAAATAAAATATTATTAAGAAAATCATAGGAAGAGAAAATACATTTACAGGACTAGACTGTGTTTATTGAAAAAAAAAATCTGCATGTAAGTGGGCTCACACAGTTCAAACCCACACAGTTCAAGGGTCAACTGCATACTTTTTTTTTTTTTTCAACTGCATACTTTTTAAACAAAAGATCTGTTTGTGTTTTTTTTTGTTTTTGTTTTTTCAGGTTTTTTTTTTCTTTTCTTTTCTTACCATAACTAGAGGTCTTTTCATTAAGTCAGTGACCTGAAACCATCAAGTCACTTGGGATTAAGGGTTGGTTTGGATTAGAGCAGTTTCTCAACCTCAGCACTATTGACATCTGGGGCTGGAAAATTCTTTGCTGTGGAAACTGTTCTGTGCACTGTAGAATGTTCAGCAGCATCCCTGCCCTCTACACACTAGATGCCAGCTGTGGCAGCCAAAAACGTCTCCAGATGTTGCCAGATGCTCCTTGGGGTGCTAAAATCATCCCTCATTCAGAACCACTGGAGAGGCTCTGGGATTCTCTATGGGAAGCGTCTTGGAACAAACCAGAGAAACCTCAGGACCCCCTACATCCCCCATGGGTCTAATTGGGATAATGGCTACAGGATAAAACAACACATTATGGGAAACAGTTTGACCCGCAAGGAGTCATCGGCGCAAAAGTGAGGATCAGACATTACGTCATGAGCAGCACCACACTGAAGCCACATGTCGCTTTTTGCTAACCTTGCTGAGACTGTGCAGCATCTGATTGAACAGACTCAAGCCCTGAAGATTGCTCAAACTCTGGGTTCCCACCAGGCTCCTTTTAATGTTAGTCCTGTTTAAGATCTTTCATTTTACTGTCACCAAGAGAAAGTCCCACTTAATTCATACCAGATGCTGAGTGAGTCGTCGTGAATCAATACAACATCATCCAAAAACCACCAACATGAATCATAAGGACAAACAGGACTTTTTTCTCTCTGCAAAACAGTGACTAAAATAGTGTTTTTCCCTTTTAGAAAAAAAAAATTACGAGGTTAAGAACAGACTTAGGGCCCTGCTTGCATAACCCACGTGTCAGCAGGGGTGAAAGGGTGAAGCGCACGTCCCCAGCGAGGCAGCGTGTGAGGCCCGCAGCCGAGCCAGGCAGATGCTGGCTGCAGGAGGTGCGTCTAGACTGGGGCCCCAGTGACCCCCTGGAACTCTTCGGCAGCCCTGCTTCCATCTGAGATTCAGAGCATAGGAATCTCTAACCAGGGAGGAAGGGGCTCTTGGGAGCTGTGGAGGGCCTCCAGGAAATGAGCATCCAGACCTCCCTCCCAAAGAGCCTGCCTCTACTTCCCTGGATTCGGGGACCAGCACACAGTTTGCCTATGGGAGTTGGAACCAGGGTCTGTCCTCCCTGCAGGCGGAGGGCAACCCCCCCCCCCGCCCCCGGGCACACTCTCCTGGGACTCTGACCCTTTAATGGAAGGAGGAAAAAGCAGAGAAGGGGTGGAGGCTGACACATCCCTGCAGTGGCTGGATGAGACTCTCAATCGGTGTCCGTTTTTGGGTTCCCAAGGCCTCCCCGGCTTCTGTCCTTTACAGGTAGCTTCCTCACCTTTTCCTTCATCTTGTGAGGGCCGTGTCCTGGCAGTGAACTCCGTTGTGGTCAGGGCCGGCATCTGTTGCTCACCACCGCGGCACCAAGTCCTTCTGGGAAAGGCGCTGAGCAGGGCACTTCCTGCCCAGACCGTGTGGGGCTAGAGCCATCCTCGATGACATTTATGAGGTGCAAGTCAGAAGGTCTCCTCGCTGTAAGGCAAAGTGGGAGCGATTGAGGCTGAGACCTCTCTGCACTTGCTGCATCATCACTGGCCAAGGACCCGGCCCATCGACATGGGCTGGTGGGGAGGGCCAACAAGGGACTGCGACCTCTGGCAGCAAGGGAAAATGAGCCTATTTTTTTTTTTTAAGATTTTTTATTTATTCATGATAGTCACAGAGAGAGAGAGAGAGAGAGTCAGAGACACAGGCAGAGGGAGAAGCAGGCTCCATGCACCGGGAGCCCGATGTGGGATTCGATCCCGGGTCTCCAGGATCGCGCCCTGGGCCAAAGGCAGGCGCCAAACCGCTGCGCCACCCAGGGATCCCCGAAAATGAGCCTATTAACAGGGAGGACCCCAGAACCCCTCCAGGTTCTGGCAGTGCTGTGCTGGTGGCCTGGGCACACAGGCTTAGCCACTGGGGGGCCACCCGAACCTGTCCCAGCTCTGCCTCTGGACCCCTCCATCACCTTATAGATTGTCCGTTTCTTTTGCCTGTAGTCTCACAGTCCTACTATGTGTCACCTAGCTCCCCCACTCCTGAAATGACTGTCTCAATTATTCATTCTTCCCAATCTCCATGCCTTCCTATCTCCCTTACTCCCAGAAGACAAGTTTCTTTCTTTCTTTTTTTTTTTTTAAGATTTTTATTTATTCATGAAAGGCACACAGAGAGAGGCAGAGATATAGGCAGAGAGAGAAGCAAAGACATAGGCAGAGGGAGAAGCATCCTCTCTGTGGGGGATCCAATGTGGGACTTGATCTCAAGACCCTGGGATCACAACCTGAGCCAAAGGCAGATGCTCAACCACTGAGCCACCCAGGCACCTGTAGAAGATGAGTTTCTTATTCCACAGAAAAAGTTTAGACCACGATCCAGGGCCTCCTTCAACTTGCTGACACAAAACCTACACCTCCTTCCCCTCTATGCTGCCCTGGCCTGTGCACTGCAGGGTGTGTAGCAACATTCCTGGCCTCTGTCCACTAGATGACCAGCCCCCTCATGAGTCAACGATAGTCGAAATGTCTCCAGACGTTGCCAAGTGTCCCCAGGAATGTAATGTCACCCCAGGTGAGACCCATTGATCTAGAACAACTATCAATCACTCTGTCTCACACTTGTGGCCCACATCTGATCCATAGACAGTACATAACATTTGACCAACCTTCACCTACCTCTCAAATAGAGCCCTTCGTGGAAAGCCCAGCCACTAACAGCCACAGCCTCCCCTGTAGATTTCCAGGCATGCCTCAGTCACCCCTGTGTCTTCCTGGCTCTAGGAACCACCCTTCAGGTCCTGCAAATGGCCCCCCTCAGCTGATGTGAGAAAAGAGCAAAGCACCCCTCCCTTCTCCCAGGGGGGCCTGGGGTGGGCTCTACAGTGCATGTTTCTCCTGCAGAAATCGACTTCAGAATTCCTGCTTCCTCCCTGGGCCTATCCAACCCTTTATAAGCTGGAGGTGGGCGGTCAGTGTAGTGACTCAGAACCAGTGCTCTGACATTTCCCTTCCTGGCCCCGCTTGGGAGCTCCAGCATCCCACGTGGAAATGGGGGAGCGGCAGCCCCACTTGTCAGAGGCCTCAGCCAGCCGTGAGGCAGAAGGAGCTGGCATTAACATCCGTGGGCCTTTTGGAGGTGACTTTGCTCCTCTTCCCTGGATTCTTTCTCTCTTCTGTTTATTCAGCCTCCTCCTCCTAACTGAAACCTTTAAATGTGTTTAAATCTCTCCCCAAATTAAAAAAACAAAAACAACAACAACAACAAAAAACCCTGCTGTGACCACCTTCGGGCTCCTTGCAGCTACCACCCTAATTCTCTCCTCCCCTTCAAAGCCAAACTCGTGAAAACACTGTCTGCACCCACTGTCTCTCTGTCCTCACCTCCCACTCGCTTCAGTCTGGCCTCCACCCTCCCCAGGCCCCTGAGACAGATCCTGCTAGAATGATCATGACCGGGCAGGGCTGAGCTGAGGCCAGAGCGCAGGAGGCTGGCCTGACCCCAGCCGGGACTCTGGCCGTGGGAGCAGCAGGAGGGGACGGCAACGGCTGGCCTTCCCCAGGCTTGGGAGCAGAACTGCAGACGATTGATTGGAACTTCTGAGCAGATCCAGAAAGAATATCTGGCCTTGAGTCCTGGGAGTGGGCCAACACCTCCTTGCCTTCATTCATTCATTCACTCATTCATTTGTTCTGTTTCTATTGAGCACAACTCAGGCCAGCCACTGAGGGAGGCAATTGGTATTCACCTTGTGAACAAAACAGACCTAGTCTCTACCCTCAAGGAGTTGACCATGTACTCAGGGCAGTAGTTAACGAATGAAGAGTCAGGAAGATACACAATAATCACTTAGATATTTTAGAGAGGAAAAGCACAGAGCAAAGAATGGTGGGGTCTGATGTCACTGGAAGGTCAGGAAAGACAACTTGAGGCTGAGATGAGACCCTTGAGTAGGCATTAACTAGTCCCGGAGGAACTAGTCTCCCCAGGAAGACGGTGACAAGGGGACCAGGGTAAAGGAGTAAGGGTAGTTTTCCCCAGGGGACCAGGGATTCCAGAAGGACAAGAGACCAACGAGGCAGGGGGAGAGGGATGAGACAGGCTGTGTCAAAATTAGATTTTTATCTCTGCCTCATCGTCTCTGTGCCATGCCCTTCTCCTGCTGAGGGATGTCAGCACCTGAGGTTCCCTCTGTAGGGCTAGCCATGCGTTTCCTCTGTTCTCCCAGGGCTGTGTCTCAGGACCTCGCTCTGACCTGTGCCCAATGGGAGTGTCCCACAGAATTCCACTCGGGCTTTCCCCTCCGTCTGTATTCTTTTCTTTTTTTTTTTTAATTAATTTTTTTAAAGACTTTACTTATTTGTTCATGAGAGACACACAGAGAGAGACAGAGACACAGGCAGAGGGAGAAGCAGGCTCCATGCAGGGAGCCTGATGTGGGACTCAATCCCAGGACCCCAGGATCACACCCTGAGCTGAAGGCAGCCGCTCAAACACTGAGCCGCCCAGGTTCCCCTGCACTCTTCTTTCCTGACATCGTCTCTGGGGCTATGAACTATCCTTCTAACAGACGTGCCGTCCTGAGGGCCAGAGGCAGAGCTCCCTTGACCAAGGGATCATCTCCACATGGGGACCCTGCCACCCTCTCAAACACGGCAGATCACAGTTTAAAAAGTCTCCTTTTTGTTGAAAGAAATACAGAAAATAATGTAAATCATCTTTTTTCCCCAACCCAATTAGAAAGGGATCGGTTAAGAACGAGAATCTTGAACAGAGCATGAGCATTCGACCCGGACCTATAGAAACCTGGCACAGATGGTGAGCTGTGAATAGCCTTTCTTTACGCCGATCAGGGAACTGAAATCAGACAAAGAGCTTTGATTAGCTGATTAATCAAATTGGAGCGAGTTCCCAGTAAAGCTAAATTTAACTATGCCCTATTCTGTATCCCAAACTGCAGACTTCCTGTTTCATGATTTCTTCCAACTCAGTGTAATTGGAATGTTCCGTCTGGGTGATGGGTATAGGAGGGGACCATGACACTATTCTGTGTGTGTTTGAAATTTTTCATGAGAATCTAAAAAAAGAAGTACCATCTCTCTGTGTGTGTTTTATAAAAGTGACTAGTCTGTCTTAATTGGTCAGTTAGTGCTTATCTGTAATGTAATCCTTAACCTCCTGCCTTGAGAGAATTGCCTGGACTCATGAACGTGCTTTTTTGCAGGACACCATGTGACATGAAACACATAGCTGTGCACCAAAGATGCAAATGACATCATCAATGAATTATTTTTCTTTGTGCTCCTTCCTTTCGTTCTTCTAACCATATGCGTATATAAATGTGTGTGTATGTGTGTGTGTGCATGCGGGGTGTGTGTGTGTGTGTGTGTGTGTGTGTGTACTCAGAGTTTCTGAGCTAGGAGGAAGTGGTTCAATCTGCTTGCCTCTGAGCAGCTGTTGGCTTTTAGAATAAAGAAGGGTCTCTGCCTCGTTTCTGATTCAGATGCAGCATGAGACTTGCTTTCATTCACCATGTCTAAATTTAAAAGCCTGCCTTCTCCCTCCCATAAGACTCAGGCCTCTTCCTTGTAACATGGTAGAGAAGTCTTGGCTTCACATGGTGTTTAGGTTAGAGCTGCAAGAGGAGTTTAGGTGGGGGGGAGGGTAAGAAATGTCCAGAAGAGGACGCAAACTGAAGCGGAAAGGTGCTGCAGCTCAGAGAGCTCTGGTGCAGGCATGTGGGCTCCTGACCCACATGAGAGAGACTGGGCTCCTGACCCCCCAGCTGAGCGAGCGCTGGGGGTATCTGAGGGCTCAGGCCTTCCATTTCTTTAACCATCACTTTTATTCTTTCCCACGCTTTGCCCCCTCTCATCTTTGGTTCAGCAAAGACAACTCTCTTGACAAAAATTTGAGTCGCTCAATATTATTGGTTTGCACATCTCACCTACTGTGTTTAAATTTGTATTCTGATATATGGTGGTCACCCCTTACCCACGGGGAATACGTTCCAAGTCCCCCCACCCCTCGCCCCGTGGATGCTGAAATCGCAGATAGTACCAAACTCTATATACTCGGTGTTTTCTACTACATGTACATCCCTATAATAAAAGGTAAATAAATTCATTTATAAATTAGGCACAGTAAGAGATTAGCAGCAATAACTAATGATAAAAATAGAACATTTATAACAATACTCTGATAAAAGTTAGGTGAACATGATCTCTTTCTCTGAATATCTTACTGTCTGTAACCCCCCTTCTTCTTGTGAGGATGTGAGATGATAAAATGCCTCTGTGAACAGGATGACATAGACATGATGACCTTGCGTTAGGCCGTTGGTGGCCTTCTTTCATGAGTCTGTTTCCCTCTTTTGTTTGTTCTGTTTTTTAGATTCCATGTTCAAGTGAAATCATATGGCATTTATCTTTCTTATTTATTTCACAAAGCGTAATGCCCTAGAGGTTCAACTATATTATTGCAAGTGGAACAATCTCATACTTTTTAAAAAATGGTTGAGTAATATTCCTGTATGTATACACCACATCTTCTTTATCCATTCATCTCTCAGTGGACACTTGGGCTGCCTCCATATCTTGGCTCTTGTAAATAACGCTGCTATCAACATAGGGGTGTATATAACTTTCTGAATTAGTATTTTCATTTTCCTTGGGAAATACCCAGAAGTGGAATTACTGGTTCATATGGTAATTCTTTTTGTAACTTGAGGAATGCCTGCTTTCCACCGTGGCTGCACCAGTTTGCATTCCCACCAACAGTACACAAGGGTTCCTTTTTCTCCACATCATCACCAACATTTATTGTTTCTTGTGTGTTTTATTTTAGCCATTCAGACAGCTTCAAACTGATCTCTCATTGTGGTTTTGATTTGTATTTCCCTGATGATGAGTGGTGTTGAGCATCTTTTCATGTGTCTGTTGGGCATCTGTAGGTCTACTTTGGAAAAGAGAACCTGACTATTCATGTCCTCTGCCCATTTTTAATCAGATTACTTGTTTTTTTTAGTGTTGAGTTGTGTTTTAGTGTTGAGGTTCTTTGAAGGTTTCTTTTAGAGAGAGAGAACAAAAAAGAGCATGGAAGGAGGGGCAGGGAGAGAGGGAAAGAAAATCTTAAGCAGACCCCCCCAGAACATAGACCTGATTCAGGGCTCGACCCCATGACCCTGAGATCACAACTTAAGCTGAAACCAAGAGTCAGATACTTAACCAACTATGCCACCGAGGCACCTCAAGTTGTCTTTTCATTTTGTTGATTTCCTTCACTGCACAAAAGCTTTTTATGTTGGTATAGTTCTAACAGTTTATTTTTTCTTTTGTTTTTCTTGCTTGAGGAGACAGCTAGAGACATGTTGCGATGGCCGATGTCAAAGAAATTACTGCCTATTTTCTTTCAGGAGTTTTATAGTTTCAGGTGTCACATGAGCTCTTTAATCCATTTTGAATTTGTTTTTGTGTGTGGTGAAAGAAAATGGTCCAGTTTCATTCTTCTGCATGGAGCTGTCCAGTTTTCCCAACACCATTCATTGAGCCTGTCTTTTCCCCTTGGATATTCTTGCCTCTGTTGTTGTAGGTTAATTGACCATATAATCATGGGTTTATTTCTGGGCTCTCTATTCTGTTCTATTAATCTGTGTGTCTATTTTTGTGTACACTGGTCTCACTTTTATTTTCTGTCTCTTTTTTTGCTAAGTCTTTATAGGGTTTATTAATTTCATTCACCTTTTCCAAGACCCAACTTTTGGATTTCTTTATTTTTGTTGGTTTTCTATTTCACAGATTTCTACTCTTGTCTTTATTATTGCCTTTCTTCCTGTTACTTTCAATTTAATTTCTTCTTTTCCTCACTACTTCAGGTGACCACTTAGATCATTGATTCAAAACTTTTCTTCTGTAACATAAGCAATTAAAACCATAAATTTTCCTCTAAACACAGCTTTACCTGCATCCCACATATTCTGATATGTTGTACTTTGGTTCTCTTTTAGTTTAAGACACTTTACTTTTATTTATTAAAGATTTTGTTCATTTATTTATATATTAATTTTACGGGGGAGGGTCAGAGGAAGAGAGAGAGGGAGTATCCCAAGCAGACACTGCTGAGCAAGGAGCCCAATGTGGTGTTCCATCCCTCAGCCCTGAGATTGCAACCTAAGCTAAAACCAGAAGTCAGACGCTCAACCAACTGAGCCACCCAAACGTCTGTAAGATATTTTAAAATTTTCCTTGTGGATTTTTTTCTTTGACTCATGAGTTTTTTAGCAGGTGTTGCTTAATTTCCAATACTAGAGGCCCTTCTAGGTTTGTTTTTGTTATTATTTCTCAATAATAATAACAAAACAGACCCAAGATTGTATCACTTAAGGCACGAAGTCAGTAAACCAGGACTTAACACCTAACCTAACTGCAGTTTCAACTCCCCACAAATGTAACCTTTAACTAGTTGACATGGGGATTTCCTGATTAACCTTAGGAAATATACTGGTAGGCTCCTTCTGTTCTGCTTAGGTAACTTTGCCTAGAAGAATGGATTCTTTGCTAATTTCCTTTTTTCCACTACTGCTCTACCTTTAAAAACCTTCCCTTTTCTGTAACCCTTTGGAACTCCACTCTCCTTGCTAGAAGGGGTGCTGCCCAATTCATGAATCTTTATTTTATTTTTTTATAATATTTTATTTTTATTTATTTATGATAGTCACAGAGAGAGAGAGAGAGAGAGAGAGAGAGAGAGGCAGAGACACAGGCAGAGGGAGAAGCAGGCTCCATGCACCGGGAGCCCGACGTGGGATTCGATCCCGGGTCTCCAGGATCGCGCCCTGGGCCAAAGGCAGGCGCCAAACCACTGCGCCACCCAGGGATCCCAATTCATGAATCTTTAATAAAATCCTTTAGATCTTCAAATTTACTTGGCTAAATGTTTTTTTTTTAACATTTATAATTCCATTGTTATCAGAGAACATATCTATAAGATATCAAAATCCTTCATTGTTTATTTATTTGTTTATCTATTTATTTCATGGTCTAGCATATGACTTATCTTGGGGAATGTTCCATGTATTTTTTTTTGAAGATTTTATTTATTTATTCATGAGAGACACAGAGAGAGAGGCAGAGACACAGGCAGAGGGAGAAGCAGACTCCCTGTGGGGAGCCCAACACAGGACTCAATCCCGGGACTCCAGGTCACAATCTGAGCCAAAGGCAGATGCTCTACCATTGAGCCACCCAGGTGCCCTGTCCTGTGTGTTCTTAATAAAAAAGAGCATATTCTGTGGTTATTGGGCAGAGTGAGAAAATCATATTTGTAGCCAGGATGTGGCCAATTGTTCTGGAGACACTGGGTTTTTAAAAACTTGTTTGTCTTGGGGCTGCAATTCTTCAACTGCATAGGAAATTAAAACAGAGATCCAGGATCCAGGATCATTCCATAACAGTCAGGAAGAAGAGAGTCCCTACCAAGAGCCACTGTGACTGCTCCTCATATAAGTACAAAAGACTCTGGTAGGCATTTCACTATTAAAAACTTGTTTGTCTTGGGGCTGCAAATCTTCAGCTGTATAGGAAATTACAACAGAGATCCAGGATCATTCCATAGCAGTCAGGAAGAAGAGACTCCCTACCAAGAGTCCCTGTGACTGCTCCTCTTAAAAGCATAAAGGACTCTAGTGGGCATTTCCATGGCAGCCCTTGTTTGCTTGTCAGGAGCAAAGCTATAGGCATTATTACTCTACCTCTCTACCCACCTCCCTACCTACACCGAAGCAGAATTCTCTTTGCAGTAATGGATTCAAGGCTAAAGACTTTCTGCAATGTTTCAGTAAAGGTTTTTTTCTGGTGGACTTTGATGTGTATCCCAACATAAGGCTATCCATGGCCACATGGTTTATTGGGATGTTGGTTTCTTAGGTTGGGTTCCCAAAAGCAAATATTGAGACAGAAGTCATGTGCAAATGATTTATTAAGAAAGTGCTCCAGGGAGAAACAAGAGAAGGAATGGGGGAAAGACATATGAGAAAGGTAAAAGCCAACAAGAGTATGACGTTGGTCAAGCACCAACAGATACAGAAGGGAGTTCTGAAGGGTAAACTACGCCTCAGAGTGTGTCCTTCCTCATACCCTCGCACCAGTCAATAGCCACAGACTTGGAGTAAGGACACATTAACTCCCGGGTAATACTGGCAAGTTTTGTGTGCTGATGTGCAGAGCAATCTCCATAGCCCCAAGACAGATACTGAACAGTCACAGGTAGAAGCTGTTGGAAATGAATGGCCTGGAAGCTGGAGGATTACAAGATAGAAATGGTGAAAGAGATTGTGATATTGTGATTTATAACAAGAAATATATATTTGGGGGCACCTGGGTGGCTCAGTCAGTGAAGCATCTGCCTTTGGCTCAGGTCATGATCCCAGGGTCCTGTTATGGAGCCCCACATTTGGCTCTCTGCTCAGCGGGGAGCCTGCTTCTCCCTCTCCATCTGCCCCATCCCCCTGCTCATGCTCTCTCTCTCTCTCTCTCTCTCTCTCCCTCCCCCTCTCTCTCTCAAACAAAATAATATCTTAAAAAAATGAAATACATGTTTGGTCTTTGTCCGTATTCCTGGAACAGAGCTCCTAAAATCCTTGGAATTTCCTAAGCGATGAGAGTCATAAAAGTACCTTTTAAAGTTGTATGAATGAGGTGAACTGGGAAGCCTTTAGGTCTTCCTAAGGGAAAGGTCTTTCCAAGGGAACTAAATTTGTGATTAGAGGGTTGGAACCCCCTGACCTCCATGGAGGGGAAAGGGGCTTGAGGTTAATCATTTGCCAGTGACTAATGATTTTATCAATCATGGTTATGATTGATAAAATGAAAAACCAGAAGGATGGAGTTTGGGGAGTTTCCAGGTTGGTGAACAGAGATCTGATCTGAACAGAACAGATCTCTGGGGAGAAGGGTGCTTGGAGAAGACATGGAAGCTCTGTACCTCGTTCCCATACCTCATTCACCCTGTGCATCTCTTCCATCTGGTGGTTCCTGAGTTACATTGTTTTATAATAAATTCATGATTTAATGAGTACAATGTTTCTTTGAGTTCTGTGAGCCACTCTAGCAAATTAATCAAACCCAAGGAAGGGGCCCTGGGAACCTCCAATCTATCATGTTTGGTCAGAAGCCCAGGTGACAACCTTGAGTTATGACTGGCATCTGAAGAGGGAGACAATCTTGTACAACTTTATCTTAACCCATGGGATCTGATGTTACCTCCAGGTAGATAGTGCCAGAATTGAGTCGAACTGTTGAACAGCTGGTGATACAGAGAATTACCTGGTGTGGGGAAAAAAACAATACATGTTGGAATTGGGATCAGAATCAGAGGGATTGAAAGAGATATAGGTGAAGCGCCAACAGCATTTGCTATGGTAGGACACTTACAAATGGAAGAGATTGATATACTTAAAAAAAAATGCTTTGCACTACTTTAGTAAGATGGCATTTAGTATATGATGCTTTTTAAGTGGGTGCCACAGAGCGCACAGCAGAAAACTTCATGAGTCAACCCATTAATATTTCAAGATAAGAAAGTCATGTCTCTTTGATAGCTATGCATCTTATGCTTGCAAGAACTAAGGGCAAGAGCTAGGTTGTTTGATTCAGGTATCTGCACATATCTTGGACAATCTAATTTTCAAAATCCTATTTTGCCACTTTACCCCCTTGCCAAAAGTCTACAGTGAATTTCTTGCTGTTTCTGAGAGGCTTCACAAACTTCCTTTTCAGTATAATCTATAAAGTGTGTGTCTCATTAAAGTAAAAGACGGAGGTATTTCAGATCTGTGAAACCCTTTCACAACTCTTTGATGACAATAGTGTATTACACTTTGCATATGGTGATATTTCTATATATCCTGTGAACATACATTTCTATTTATGTGATCAGTAATTTTTTATCTGGATAAAATTAAACAGAATAATCCTGCTGTGGATTGTGCCTTTCTGTTGTATGCTTTAAAAATAGCAGGCATGGGGGCACCTGGGTGGCTACGACAGTTAAGTGTCTGCCTTTGGCTCAGGTCACAATCTCGGGGTCCTGGGATCCAGACCAGAGATGAGCTCCTTGCTTGAGGTGAGTCTGCTTCTCCCTTTCCCTTTTCCCTCTAGCCCTCCTTTCTGCTTGTGTTCAATCTCTCTCTCATAAATAAATAAATAAATAAATAAATAAATAAATAAATAAATAAATAGATAGATATTGAAAGAATAAAAATGGCAGGCAAGACAGTACTATGACCCATAATGGAACATGTCAGAACATATCAACAGCTTTTTTTGGACTTCTTTATCATACCTGCTTTATTCATGTGAGCCATTCCTGGATCATGTGAGCAAAGTGAAGGAGAAGATTCTTGGGCGCCATCAAGTGGCCATATGGGGTATTACCTAAGGTCATCTAGGTGAAGACTGTAGGGCATCTCCGATTTCCCTCCTCAATGTGAGGCCTGGTTTTGGAGCAAAGCAACTTTCCAGAAAGTTGTCAGAGGAACCTGGTTGGTGGGTGAAGAAAACAAAGTGATGGCCTGAGAGGAGAGAAACGGTTGCAGCAACCAAAACATTTTCAGCTGGAGCATTTCACAAGGCTTCTTCAGAAGACAGTGGTGAGGCATATATAAAGTCCTTCATCTAAAGACATTTGGAGATTTATTTCTCTCCATTGTTTTTCCAGTTGGCCATAAATTTGAACAACCCCGGGGATCCCTGGGTGGCACAGCAGTTTGGCGCCTGCCTTTGGCCTGGGGCGCGATCCTGGAGACCCGGGATCGAATCCCACGTCGGGCTCCCGGTGCATGGAGCCTGCTTCTCCCTCTGCCTGTGTCTCTGCCTCTCTCTCTCTCTCTCTGTGACTATCATAAATAAAAAAAAAAAATTTGAACAACCCCAAAGTCGCCTGGAGTCAATACAAACATTGGTGGATTTATTAAAAGGATACATATGCTTATGAAAGCAGCCGGCAAATGTCAGACATCAAAGAGGGACATGACCTTCCTCATGAACTGAGACAAGTGAACAGATCCATCTATGTAAAAGACGACAGTAAAATGTCTTTGAGGCCATGATAGTTCAGTCAGGTAGACAGCAAGTGCCTCAGTTGAAAACCCAATGTATCAGTCAGGGTCCCTACAGAAGAGAGCTGAAAAGGGGACATTTCAGAGAGGTTAAATGGAGGGATTACAAAGGTATGGGCAGGGTTCAGGAAACCAACTAGGGATGTCACCAGTAACAGAGAGAGGCTACCCTCATACCTGAGAGGGCAAGGAGAAGGAGTGGTTATGGGAACTGCTCTCTATTACCATCCTTTGATCTACTATTGATAAATGCCATTGGCCAAACTCAACTTCATGATTCAGAGAGGAGTGGACAGTGGATCTGAAGGACCTAACAGAAAAAATGTAGTATACTCAACATCAATTTGGCTTTTAAAAATAAGAGTAGTTTATTTATTTAACAAGATTTCCTGGGGCACTTGGGTGGCTCAGTGGTTGAACATCTGCCTTTGGCTCAGGTCATGATCCCAGGGTCCTGGGATTGAGTCCTGCATTGGGCTCCCCGCAGGGAGCCTGCTTCTCCCTCTGCCTGTGTCTCTGCCTTTCTCTGTGTATCTCTCATGAATGAATAAATAAAATTTAAAAAAAAATTTCCTGAAGTGGGGAAGCTCCATGATTGGTATAATTGGGGATGTCATGGAGGACCCAAAGGCTTTCCATCTTTCTCCCCTGTCCTTCTATGGCTGGGATTCTGTCCCCACCACAAGAAGTTTGCTGTAGCTCCAGGTGCCACATGAAGACCTGACAATCATCAGCAAAAGAGAATGACTCTGGGAGTATCTTTTTGGGAATGAATAAAATCTTTGGCAGAAGTTTCCCCAGGAGATGTGTTTCCATGCATCACTGGAAGAACTTTATCCACACAGGAAGAATCCCATCTAGGGAAATGGTACCCAACTAATCAAATTTTCTCTCAAGCTAGGGACAGTGTCAGTTTGTAAGAGAAGAAGGATGTGCATAGATTCTTGCACAAAATCAAGATTCTGTTAACAAAAAAGAAGGCAGAAAGCTTGTCTGAAAGCAAACAGGGTGTGAAAACACCTTCAGACAATGATAGTTTCTAGTATGTTGGAGTTGGACATGAAGATGCAGGTTCTACTTGGGCCTGATATATGATGTATGATGACAATATGACCAGCTGAGATAGGTAAAAATCAATACTAATATACTTGGGGGGTAGGTAGGAATTGTAGTTTGGTTTTAGAAGGAGTGCTGTACCTGAAGTAGAGCAGCCTGCTCCCCATTCAGAGGGCAGCCAAGCCAAAAGTAGAAGAAAGCTCCAACTAGATAGATGTTCCAATCACAGAACACAGGCTGGAGGCACATCCAGTGCTTCCAACTGCATGGAGACTTACAATAGGCAAAAGGGAATTGTTTCTATTAGTCTTTGTGCAACAAAGGTGCTTCCCCCCCCCCCCCCAATGGCAAAAAAGAGTGAAGTGTTTACTAGAACCCAGAATAATTAATACTGAGGCTGACAGGACTTGTTTAAGGGAAGAAGAAGCCTTTTAAACCTAGGTAATCACTTAATGTTGTTAGCTTGAGTTAGATGCAGTAGGGGTTTTATATTTGAAGCATAATTTAATATTAACTGTCATCAAAAGCCAGACATGTCTAAGAAGGTATGCATTTGTAAAACTGTGGTGAGCCCAAGTCCCCTGAGGATGGCTACTTCCTTAGAAGAAAATGTGTGTCTCTCTCTTATGATTTGTCATGTCCAAGTAATGGGCTTGGGACTGGCATAACTATAATTTATTTTAGAGGCTTTGTGGCCCTTGAGAACACAAGAAGAAAGATTAAGAAATCTCATTTGAGGCCTTTTAGTGAGGAGGAGGCAAACAGAAGGCTGTTCACATCTTGGATGAGAACATTTCCAGGAAATGTTGTTATTTAAATCACTTTTAAGACTTAGTACAGGAGTTCTGGGCTACAGCTGCAGATTAAACATGCACATCTACATTCACTCCCTCTAAAACCTTTACTAAAACCATAGTAAACTGATTAAAAAAGACTACAATAAACTTGCAAGGATGAGGAGAACAGAGGAGACACCAGTAACAAAATTTTGGAGGCCACAACAGAAGAGGAATGGTGATTGTCTTAGTAGATCTGAAAAGGGGCCATTCCTGAGCCAATAGTGGGATAAGGTGAAAACCAACTCAGTTTCTACCACAGAATCCTAAAAAGGAACAGCTGTCAGAAGAATAAGGTATCTCTGGAATTAGGAGTGAAGGAAGGCCTAAAATAATGAGTACTGGGCAAAGGCAGTTTGAAAGTAGTTAAATCCCTGGATCCTCTCACCTATTACATCCATTTGGGCTGGTTTCCCATCAGCACACTCATTATGACCATATTTTTGTTGAATTCTTTGAACATACTTTCTTTTACATTCTTGAACATGTTTATAATATTTTCCTTAAAGTCTTTGCTAAATCCAACATCTGTATCTTGTTGTTAGTTTGGGCCACATGTTCCTGTTTTCCAGAGCATCTACTGGATGAGATGCTGTAGATGCTCTAGATTGCGTTATCTGCTAGATCTCTCATATATGTTTGATTCTCAACTCTGTAGCAGCTTCTCTCTTGGAAGCCTGACAGTCTTCCCCAACACATGTGCATCCCATCTCTCAGACAGCAAGTCTCAGGGGACCCGCTACATAGATTTCTGCTTCCCACAGATGAGACAACATTCTTTCCGGTGTCATGACCTATAGATTGTGTCTGCTTCAGCAGCCCTGAATTCTACTCTTCAACACAGCAGGGCATCTCTACTCTGCTAGGAGTCCAGCTCACTATGCTATGGTTGGAAAACTGTTCCTCAATAGAAGGCCAAAATGATTTGGAGTATATCTCCTGTGTTCCCCTTCTCTTGGAGGTCACTGTCATGCACTGCCAGTTGTCCAGTGCCTGGAGAATGGTTGCTCCTTCTTCTGGTCACCTTTACTGTTGTTATTAGGCAAGCTAATCTGGCACCAGGATTATACTATCACTGGAACCCTCCCATGCTAGATTTTTATTTTCTTTTTATTTTTTTAATTTTTATTTTTTTATTATTTTTAAAGATTTTATTTATTTACTCATGAGAGACAGAGAGGCAGAGACACAGGCAGAGAGAGAAGCAGACTCCATGCAGGGAGCTCACTGTGGGACTCGATCCCGGGTCTCCAGGATCGCGCCCTGGGCTGAAGGCAGGCACTCAACCACTGAGGCACCCAGGTGTCCCTCTTTCTTTTTTAAAAAAGATTTTATTTATTTATTTGAGAGAAAGAGAGAGCACACAAGTGGAGGAGGGGAGAGGCAGAGGGAGACACAGATTCCTTGCTGAACTCAATCCCACAATCCTGAGATCATGACCTGATCCGAAACCAAGAGTTGGATGCCTAACCAACTAAGCCACCCTGGCACTCCCGGATTTTTATTTTCTTATGGCATCTTTCCTCCTCTCCTTCTTCATCCATTTAAGCCAGGTCTGTGTTTATTGGCTCAGATGAGAGATGAAGCAATAATGAAAGCAGAAAATACAGAAGTCCCCCCCGCCCCCTGCCTTATCTGCTCTTTCATTTTCCATGGTTTCAGTTACCCATGGTCACTACAGTTCAGAAGCAGATGATTCTCCTCCTGATGTATCATCAGGTCAGCAGTAGCCTAATGCTACGTCAGAGTCCCTATGTCATTCACCTCACTTTATCTCATCAATGACATAGGCATTCTGTCATCGTCCATCTTCATAAGAATGAGTCCAAAGCAGCACCTAGTGGTGTAGTCAGCTAAGCATCCAACTCTTGGTTTTGACTCAGGTTGTGATCTCAGAGCCACAGGATTGAGCCCTGCGTGGGGCTCTGTGCTCAGTGGAGAGTCTGCTTAAGACTCTCTCTCCCTCTCCTTCTCCCCTGTGTACTCTCTCTCTTTCTCAAATGCATTAATAAATCTTCAAAGGAAAGAAAAAGAGTGAGTACAGAACAATAAGTTAGTTTGAGAGGGAGACCACATTCACATAACTTTCATTATAGTATAGTGTTAGAATTGTTCTACTATTATTAGGTATCGTTGTTAATTTCTTGATTTATAAATGAAACTTCATCATAGGTATGTGTGTATAGAGGCAAAAACAGCATATAGGTTCAGTACTTCTGGGATTTCAGGCATCCCCTGGGAGGGGTCTTGGAATGTACCCTCTGAAGATAAAGGGAGACTACTCTAGTCTGAAACCAATAGTTCTCAGAGGCCTTCACTGATTAAGAAGAGGGTTTCTCTACGGAGACTAGATAAAAGCCCCTCAAGCAGGGGAAAAATAAACGAGGAATTGATTTATGAGAACAGGGATGAGTTCAGTGGGTTCAAGAAAAAGGCCTGGGGCCCTGCTTCCTGGCCAGCTCCCCAGGGAACATGATTGAAGAGAGGGCACTGCTGTCTAGGGTATCTGGGGAAGCTGTGCTCTGGGCAGACTCTCCAACATCCCCATGCCCTTGGTCAGCACAGTAGCAGCAGAAAGATTCCCGCCCCCAAACCGGGAAAAGAAGTTGAGGAGGGAGTCCAGGAGCCTGAGGAAGGCACATACACAGGAACAAGATACTTCTCGGTGGCTATGGGGAAAGGTTTTTTTTTTTGTTTGTTTGTTTTTATGATAGTCACAGAGAGAGAGAGAGAAAGAGAGGCAGAGACATAGGCAGAGGGAGAAGCAGGCTCCATGCACTGGGAGCCCGATGTGGGATTCGATCCCGGGTCTCCAGGATCGCGCCCTGGGCCAAAGGCAGGCGCTAAACCGCTGTGCCACCCAGGGATCCCCTGGGGAAAGGTATTTAAGGACCACCCGCTCTTGACACATTGGCACAACATGAGCCTCTAGAACGTAAGACACACCATTCGGCAGAGAGGAAAGAAGATCCCAAATTCTGGAGATTCATTTGCTGTCACTCTAGCTGGTGGGGAGCCCAAAACATAAATTATCTAAAAATAAAGAAAATTGCTATTTATCGGGGGTGCCTGGGTGGCTCAGTCAATGAAGCATCTGCCTTTGGCTCAGGTCATGATCCTGGGGCACTGGGATCAAGCTCCAGGTGGGGCTCCCTGCTCAATGGGGAGTCTGCTTCTCTGTCTCCCTCTCCCTGTCCCCCTGCTTGTGCATTCTGTCTCAAAACAATAAATAAAATCTTTTAAAAGGGAACGAAAATGCTATTTATTGCCCACCGGGGTTGGTAAGCTGAAATTCATGCCATAACAGGACAAGACACCGTTTGTGAGGACTTTATAGAGAGTCTTATTTTTCTTATTTAAGAATATAAATAAGTCTTATTTATTCTTATTACTCATTATCTCATTTAAGCTCATTTTATGTGATGAGAGTTCACCCTCTCAGACTCCCCCGATGAATCTTCTGACCAACCAGAAGTACTCGCCTGAGAAAACACAGATATTGGGCAGCCCGGGTGGCCCAGTGGTTTGGTGCCGCCTTCGGCCCAGGGCCTGATCCCAGGATCCGGGATGGAGTCCCACATCGGGCTGCCTGCATGGAGCCTGCTTCTCCCTCTGCCTGTATCTCTGCCTCTCTCTCTCTCTCTGTCTGTCATGAATAAATAAATAAAATCTTTAAAATAAAAAAATAAAAACAGATATTTACCGTGTGCCAGGCATTATGCAAAGGGCCTTATGTCACTGAATCCTCACCCTAAAACTAGGAGACATGTGCTACCACCTCCATTTTACAAATGTGAAAACAAATTCAGAGTTGTCTGTCAAATGATGTGGCTTTCCGATTCAAGCCTGCTAGAAGCTTTGCTTTATGTTATTTATAATCCACGAGAGAAAACAAGATCTAATAGGAGCATCTACAATAGGATTTAGAAAGTGAGTTTATTTATAGTTCAAATATACAAATTCCCTTTTATTTTTTAAAACAAACATTCTAAGATCAACAGAATAATCTTCTTGGCTAAATACTGTATTCTGGAAAGACGTTAAACAAAAACTTTGCAGTTAACATTGTTCGTTCTATTCTTTCATCTTTCTGAACTTCAGTTTGGATATTTTCCATTGGCCTGTCTTCAAGTTTAGGTTACTAATCTCTTGCCTCTCTTGTGTCTACTCTGCTGCTCAGAGATATTAAATAATAATAATATCTGAATTATCATTTCAGATATTATATGTCAATTCTAGAATGTTCACGTATTCCAAATCTCTATTGAAATTCCCCATTTCATCACCATTTTGTCCACTGCTCCCACTATTTTCTTTAACATATTTTTAAAAAGATTTTATTTATTCATTTTAGGAAGAGAGAGAGGGAGTGGGAAGAGGGAGGGGGAGAGGGAAAGGGAGGGTCTCAAGCAGGCTCCCAGCTGAGTGAGGACCACCACCTGGGGTTTAGTCCCGGGCTTAGACCTGAAATCATGACCTGTGCCGAAATCAAGAGTTGGAAGCTCAACAGACAGAACAGCCCAGATGCCCTTTCTTTAACATATTTAAATAATTATTTTAAGTCCTTGACATCCAGATCAGATGTGGGTCTACCTTTACTGTCTCATTTTTTTCCCTCTTTTTTTTTTTAAATGATTTGAATTTTTTTTTTTTTTTATTTATGATAGTCACACAGAGAGAGAGAGAAGCAGAGACACAGGCAGAGGGAGAAGCAGGCTCCATGCACCGGGAGCCCGATGTGGGACTCGATCCTGGGTCTCCAGGATCGCGCCCTGGGCCAAAGGCAGGCGCCAAACCGCTGCGCCACCCAGGGATCCCCATTTTTTTCCCTCTTGATTATCAGTTGCATTGCCCTCCTGTATTAGTTTCCTATTGCTGCTATGATAAATAACCACAAAATTAGTGATCTAAGACACCACTGATTTATTATCTTAGAGTTCCGGAGGTCAGAAGTCCAGAACCAGTCTCACTGGGCTCAAGTCAAGGTGTTGGCAGTGTTGGTTCCTTCTGAAGGCTTCAGAAGAGAGAATACATTTGTCTTTTCCAGCTTCTAGGGGCCACCTGCATTCTTTGCCTTGTGACCTCTTCTTCACATAACTCCAACTTCTGGCTTCCATCCTCACATCTCCTACTACTGACTCTGACCCTCCTGCCTCTCTCTTGTAAGGACCCTTGTGCTTTTATTAGCCCCCCATCCCAATAAGCCAGGATAATCTCTCCATTTTAAGACCCTCAATCTCGGGCTCCCTGTTTGGAGTCTGCTTCTCCCTCTCCCTCTGCCTGCCTCTCTCTCTGTGTGTCTCTCATGAATAAATAAATAAAATCTTAAAAAAAAAAAAAAAAAAAAAGATCCTCAATCACATCTGCAAAGTCTCTACATCCACAGGTTTCAGGAATCAGGACACACATATCTTTGGGAGGCTGTTGTTCAGTCTACCATACCTGCTTTTTCTATGACTTGTAGCTTTCTGTTATGCCAAATATTGTGTATAAACGACTCACAGAAGTTAAAGTTAATCACATTTTCACCTGGAGGGTTTACCCATCGTCTTTAAGGCAATGTAGCTCAAAGGGATGATGCCTCAATCCAATCAGGAACTGAGCTGAGTTGGAGTGAGTTGCAGCTTTAATTAGACTCTGTCTACTCCTGTTTTTAATTATCCTGAGAATGAGGCCTGCCTTGTGTTACAGGCCCTTCCCTCTAGCAGGACTCCACCTTCCAAACACTAAGAGACAGCAGATCTTACTCTGCCTTTCCAGTCCAAGCCCTGGCTGGGTCCTCCCCTCTCCCACCCCCAATCTATCCCAGCACTTACCAATTACCCATGGGGAAAAAAGCATCATATCTAGATTCTGGCCTATAACAATAGCCTGAGTGGCCTCAACAATTCAATGTAAGCCAATCTCAGTCTTTAGCCTATGCCCAGACTTCACAAATGACCCAAGGAAAAAGGACCAACAATCTCAGCTCACCTAAAATGGGCTCTTCCTTCTCTGCTTCCACTGTTCTCTGATATCTTTAAAAATATGATTTTTGGGGATCCCTGGGTGGCGCAGCGGTTTGGCGCCTGCCTTTGGCCCAGGGCACGATCCTGGAGACCCGGGATCGAATCCCACATCGGGCTCCCAGTGCATGGAGCCTGCTTCTCCCTCTGCCTATGTCTCTGCTTCTCTCTCTCTCTCTCTCTCTCTTTCTCTGTGACTATCATAAATAAATAAAAAATTAAAAAAATATATGATTTTTGGGGATGCCTGGGTGGCTCAGTGGTTGAGCATCTGCCTTCAGCTCAGGGCGTGATTCCAGGGTCCTGAGATCGAGTCCCACATCAGGCTCTCTGCGGGGAGCCAGCTTCTCTCTCTGCCTATGTTTCTGCCTCTCTCTCTCTGTGTCTCTCTTGAATAAATAAATAAAATCTTTAGAAATATGTATGATTTTTGTAGTTTACCCCCTGCTGCCTGCCAAATTGCTGCAGCAGGAATGATGACCTACTGATACCTAACTACATCTTACTCAGAGACAGAAGTTCCTTGTGGATAACATTGAATGTTCTGCAAGAACTTTGCAGTTATCACTAGATATCTCAGAAAGCTTCTTGCATCCTCTCAGTAAACATACTACAAGTACAAGGCAGGCTATGTATACACACCCTTAAATTTACTTATTTGTTTGTTACAGTAGGCTCCACATCCAGCATGGAGCCCAACACAGGGTTTTAACTCATGACCTGAGATCAGGACCTCAGCTGAGATCACAAGTCAGATGCTCAACCAACTTTGCCATCCAGGCACTCCTACTTATTTTTTTTTAGGTTTTATTTTTTTAATAATCTCTACACCCAATGTGGGGCTCAAATTGACGACTCCCAAAGAGATCAAGAGTTGCGTGCTGCTCTGACTGAGCCAGCCAGGCACCGCTAACCTTAGATTTAATTAAGATCTTTCTCCATCTACCTGTTCTCTTAACTGTTCTTTTTCTTACTTTGTTTCTCGGCGGTTCAGAATGTAAATATACTTATCTTACTAGCATAGTCTTTGAAAATTCAATATTGTTGATGTAATAAGATTTGTTCTTCCTAAGGTTTATCAAATACCATTGCAACCTCTAGATTTTGTATTTTTAGAATTCTGTATTTAATACTATGAATAGGTAACATTCTTAGAAATGTAAATGTCAAAAGATAGAAAAGAATATACAGTGACATCTATGATTTTTTCCCCATTTACTCAGTTTCTATTCCATAATAGGTATCCTTGATTATCAGTTTCCTACTTAACAGAAAAGATTAAATGCATTTGCAAGCAGATATGTATAAACGCTATTTTCTCCTCCTTTTATCACACAAACAGTAATATAGTAGAGTAGGTCCACCAGTTTGCACCTTGAATTTTTTTAAGTATGAAAGGGAACTTATCAGTTCCCATACTTTACCGAACTGTGGGATCCAGGGTGTGGAACAATCCAATCAGAACCCAGTTTCTTTCCCACTCTTGCCTGTACTCTTCTCTGTGGTGG
The DNA here is from genome assembly GCF_011100685.1 of Canis lupus familiaris. Taxonomy (NCBI): domain Eukaryota; kingdom Metazoa; phylum Chordata; class Mammalia; order Carnivora; family Canidae; genus Canis; species Canis lupus. The sequence continues at coordinate 54,001,041 of NC_049224.1, read as the reverse complement.
TTTTTACCTAGGCTAGGTCCCACTTCTCCTCCACCTGGTGCTCCCCTCCCAATCCCAGCTCCAAGAGGACACCCTAAAGGGTGGCAACCTCACCAGAAAGGATGCACCTGCCAGACTCCCAGTATGTTCAGCAATGGACTAACTGGACTCACAGGCCCATCCCTGAACCAGTAACAGAGGCCAAGACAGCAGGAGATGCAGATTGTCCAAGCGGAAGTCACATGACCATGCCAGGCACTCTAGGCTTAAGGAGTCAGTTCCACAAGGCGTGAGTCCGCTACGCTGAGAGTTGGGAAGGGGTGGCTCCCCCAGGGAATATCAAGGTGCTGCAAGCAGACAAGTGAAAGTGACAGCTATCTACTGCAAAAGGTGTTCTTTCATTGTCTTTGGGTGTTTGGGGGTGTTTTTTTGTTTGTTTTTGTTTTTGTTTTGGCTCTTTCATGGCTGGAAGCTGTGTGGTTATGCCTAACACATGTGCAGCTGAGGTGACACATAGCCAGCAGCACTAGCTTCTTGGAAAATGCCCCAGGGTGGAAAAGGGTTGCTAAAACTGCCTGGATTCTGTATATGTCTCTTTGGCATCTGTTAACCACAAGGCCAAAGTTGTTTACACCTCACCTGCTATCCACTTTTGCAAGCTCGGAAAGTCCTATTACAAACCCTCCAACCCATCCCAAGCCCACACCGACAGCCACCTCCTTTCTGTAACCCCCACATCCCTTACCAATATTCCCCAGTCCTAAATCAACCCATGGCTAGGAACCAGAAATCTAGAGACAGCCCCTATGCCCCTCAGATCTGCTGGAATTATTCAAGCTAAGACTTTATCAGGTAAACACTCAAAAGCAAAACAGAGGGGTGGGTGGGAACTGTCAGGGACAGACAGGAGAGGAAAGAAAAAGGGGGGGGGGGGCACTTTACCCACCTAGAGATACAGCTGTATGGCTGTTCTAAAAGACTTTGCTTAAGAGGAAAAAAGGTGCATGTTGGGGGGATGGTAAGAGGGGGACAGATTAGGCTGCGGGCAAGGAGAGGCTGCTGCCTAGAAGCATAGGGCTCTTCCCCCTCCTTCTTTCCTCTTATCAGCCAGAGACAGAAACTAAAAACCACTGCTTCAGGGAGCTAAAAGCCTGAAACAAGAAAAAAACAGTAGGCAGAGAAAAAAAAAAAAGAACAAAACCACACCAAACTTTAGATACAGGGGGAGAAAAATAAAATGTAACTAAATGTGTCTATAAAATATTTTAACACAAAGGTAAATTAGGTACATTACATAGGTCTTTGTGAGAGCTAACGAAAAGATCTGTTCTTCATTTGACCTAATTGGAAATCCAAAATTTGCATCCAAAAAATGTATACACTGAATTTATATAACAAAAAAGATAAAAATGGTGCTGATTGTCTTTTGTGCATCTGCAACCTATGTTCTAAATTAACTTTAGCATTTGCTAAAATGCACCAATTGACGCAACCTCACGGTCTTAATACTCGGGCTCAAATTATAGTTATATCTAGAGATTCCACTAAATTTAAACATCATGCCTGCTATAATCTTAAGAAAGTAACTAAATATAAGATAGAGAAAAAAACTAGGAATGTCTCACTTTAACTATAGCTTTGCCTAAATTTCCCATAGTCATAATACCCATTGTCCTAAAAATATCCCATATTGGGCACACACACTCTAGCACAATGAATAATAAATTAAAGCCAAATCTTTGGCACTTGCAAATTGGCTTAATACAATGGAACTCCACGGACCCCTTAGTTAAAATAGCTATGCTGGCCCTATGTAAGTTAAAACAGGGCCTTGGAGGATTAAAACTTATTATATAAAACCTAATTAACAAAGGGATAATTATTCCTGCTGCTTCTCCATTTGACAGCCCAATTTCACCTGTTCTTAAACCTAGACAAAGTAAAGGGTGCAGTAGTGGTTAGCTTGGGTACCACAGACTGGGTGACTTAACCAGCAGAAATTGGTTTTCCAAAAGTTGTGAAAGCTGGGAAATGCAAGATCAAGGTGTCAGCTGATTCAGTTTCTGGTCAGGCCTCTCTTCATGGCTTGTAGGCTTTCTCACTGTGTCCTCACATGTCTTTCCCTCTGGTAGTGCAGAGAAAGAGAAGTCTCTCTTGTAAAGCCACCAGTCTTTTTGGATTAGGGTCCCACCCTTATGATCTCATTGAATCTTAGTCATCTTCATAAAGGCCTTACTCCAAATCTAGTCACATTGGGGGTTGGGGCATCAACCTCTCAATTTTGGAAGGACAGTCATATTCAGTCCATAACAGGTGACTCATGGTGGATTACTACATTAATGCTCTGGTCCCATCCATTGGGTCCCATTAATGCTCTAGTCTCATCTAATATATATATAGGTGTGTGTATATATATATATAGAGGTATATATATATATATTGCTAATAGGTATATATATATTGCTCTTATAAATGTGGCTAATATATCAAGTGCCTATTTCACTAATAGGTATATATATATTGCTAATAGGTATATATATATATATATATAGGTATATATATATATATATATATTGCTCTTATAAATGTGGTATATATATATTGGTATATATATATTGCTAATAGGTATATATATATTGCTCTTATAAATGTGGCTAATATATCAAGTGCCTATTTCAACAGCCTCTCAGCTGCATTTTGCCTTCACCCCCAAAAGGATACAACATACTTTTTCCAGGCACAGGGAACCTCAACAGCTTTGCCACCACATACAGTCTGTGCAGACAAGATCTTCACGTTGTCCACCAGAAGCACAGGTATGCCATGATTGATGACATCCTTCTCCAAGGAGACTCACTTGACATGCTCACTGCAGTCATCTAAGTCCCATATCTTTTGGTCCTTTTAGGGCTGGTGATGACATATTCCTCATTTACAAATTTTACTTCCAAATTAAAATCAACAGGCACTTCCATTAGCACCCTCAGAAACTCCTTCACTCTAGAGACTTCGGTAACCACTTCTTATGCCTCCTGGAGTTTCTAGACTATATATGATAGACATAAGTTGCCCAAGAGCTTGTGATACAAGAAACTAGCTCTCTTGGCTTCATGCTATATGCTATTAAAACAACAAATAATTGGCTACACACTGGGATTTCCTGGAAATTGAGCTTTCATAGACCTTGAGTTTGTGTCTTTCCATATCCATTGTGCTTTGGGTCATGGAAGCTGTATCCCACGAGGTACCTGCCTCATATCAGTCAACTCCTTGACCCCCTCAGGGAGAGGACCACTCATTCTCCAGTGTCTTATGCTCCTACCCTAGGTCCCCAACCATAATCACTCCTTCCCCGAGGTTATATACAATACCACTCATCTTTACATAGACTTTTTTTTAAAAAAGATTTTATTTATTTATTCATGAGAGACACACAGAGAGGCAGAGACACAGGCAGAGGAGAAGCAGGCTCCATGCAGGGAGCCCGATGTGAGACTCGATCCCGGGACTCCAGGATCATGCCCTGAGCCAAAGGCAGATGCTCAACCACTGAACCACCCAGGTGTCCCAACATAAGACTTTTCTAAATATCAGCTTATATCCTCCATCAACATAACTGCTGAGAAATATACCTGACCATAGAGTACAAATTGACCTGAGAAATATACCAAGACATTATTATTAACCTCATGTTTTTACATGTAAAAACCTCATGGTTTTTACAAACCAACCAGAATATTGTTAGAGATTCCAAAAATTTCAGATGTTTTTTTTTTGGCTAATGTTGTATAAGTGGGAAACCTAGTTATGTGCTGGCCTAGAAGGACTCCTTATACTTCACCTTTTCCTCCATTTCATGCTCATGTAAAATGTTTCCTGTGTTGTTTAGAACAACTTAGACAGTACTTCCTGAAAGTCTCCACTGTCATCACTCGAAAGTTTCCTTGAAATGATGCCAGGTAGCCACAGGGCCAACTGTTCTGTGTTTTTTTGTTTTTTGTTTGTTTGTTTGTTTTCCATATTTGTCCTTTTGACATCTATTAACCTCACAGCGAAATGAATGGCCGAAGTCTGTGATCCTGTTTTTTCAAGCACAGAAAGGCATATTACAAACTCTGCCTCCCATCTTGAGTCCATAACCACAGCCACCTCCTTATCTGACTCACACACCACGCCAACATTTCCCCTGGCTGAAGTAAATTCAGAGCCAGGTATGAGGCACCTAGGAACAGCTCCTCTGCTCCAAAGCCACCGGGATTATTCATACTAGCCAATCCTAAACTATTTTCTCTGCCCTGGCTTGCCTTGCCTGCACAAACCCCAATAAGGGCTCTGGCTTAGGTTTTCCCTTGCTCCTTCCTGCATCCTAGCCAAACCTGTGTGCAGTGTGCTTCCTCCTTTCAGGAAACATTAAGGAATAAAATCTTCTGTGTCCTCATTCAGTCACTTCCATAAATTAAAATTTTGCAGGTACAATTGAGACAAGAGCCACTGCTCAGTTCTCAGACCCAGAACATCAGGCATACCTGTGTGTCCGTGTGTGTGTGTGTGTAAGTGTATATGATACAAATTTTACCATTAACCATTATAAGTGCACAGGTCGGTGACATTAATTCCATTCATAGTGCTGTGCAACCATCCCTACCATCCATCTCCAGAATTATTTCATCATCCCAAACACAAATTCTACCTGTGAAACAAACTATTCATTATACACCCCACCCCAAACCCTGGTATTTACCATTTTATTTTCTGTCTCTGAATTCTGGGTACCTGATATAAGTGGAGTCATACAATAATTGTCCTTTTGTTCCTGGCTGAATTTATTTACTGTACTTCTTCAGGGCTCACACTGTTACATGTGTCAGAATTTTACTCCTTTTCAAGACTGAATCATACTCTATTGCCTGAATACAACACATATGTTTATACATTCATCTGCCAATGGACTCCCGGTTTGTTTCCACCTTTTGGTGATTGTCATTGATGTTGCTGTTGAGCGCTGGTGTACAAATGCCATTCTCCACGTAACAACCAAAAGCGCTTTCTAAAAACCCATTCAACTTCCCTCCTGAAAACCTACTATGGTTAATTAAGTAAGCAACAATGACATACCATTAAACACCCTACAGAACAGCTAAAATGAAAAGGATTGGCAGTTTCTGTGTTGGCAAGGATGCAGACAATGGGACATCTACACAGTGTTAGTATATATACACTATATATACTATATATATAAAACAATATAACCACTTAGGAAACATGACTGTTTCTACCAAAGTGAAATACACACCCCTGTGGTCCACAAATCCCATTCCTAGATACTGTTTACCGAAGAAAAAGTAATACATGCAATCACAAGAGATTTATACAAAAATGTCCATAGCAGCTTCATTTATAATAGCCAAAGGGGAAAAACTCAAGTGTCCATCAGTAGATGAATGGATAAATAAGTTGTGGCATGCTCATACAATAGCGTACTGGTGTTAAAGAATAATTTTTAAAATCAAGTATAATCATGACTCTCATAAAGATATAAACACATGTCAAAGGTTTTATTTAACTCTTTAATGAGATCCGAAAAGATATTACAACTGATTTAAAGGATAATTCAAAGTACTGCACATATATACTGTAGTTCAATGAGAAATAATGAAATACCTTGCAAAACTGGCAGAACTAATGAAATCAACAATAATTCAATGCATTCCACTGGACATAGCTTGCATTTCTATAGACAAGAATCATTTTTTGAAAAACCTTGCAGAGTTCTTTATATTGAAGACAATGAAAGGTGTAGAGCCCACATAGAATCAGCTCTCCCTGAGGATGTGCTAGACAACACCTTATTTTTCATTGGACAAAAAAAGTACTATTGGGGGGCCATTTCAAAGTTTTCACGAATTTTCTCTACATTCTGCAGTAATAAAAGAGAATGAGTTACTGGTACACACAATATAAATGAAGCTCACAGATATTATGTTGATCCAAAAAAGGCAGATGTGGAGGAGTATACACTGTGTGATACCAGATTACCTCTCAGGACACAGAGAGATGGGAAGCTCCCAAGGGAACCGTACCAGGTGCTGGAAATGGTATACACCTTGATTTAGGTGGTGGAGATACATATATATGTACATAAATGTAAAGTCGTTGGGTTTCCTTAAAATTAGTGAACAAGGCTCTCCCTATCCTACTTGCCATTTACCAGATCCAACAATTGCCATTTACCTTTCCGGTGAAGTCCAAACTGAGATCTGGTCTCTGTTTCCTCTCAAGTGTTATCTCTGTCCGTTGCTCATTTTCCTGACATTTCCTCTAAGGTACCTTACTGTGGTCTTTCCCATTTCCTGGCCTTTGCCTCCAAATCTTACCTCCTATTTATCTCTCAGAGTCTCACCTAACACTGCGAGTGTGTGTGTGTGTGTGTGTCCCTCCTGGGTGCTCCTAAAACCTCGACCAGTGTTCCTATAACTCTTGTCATCCATGTACAAGTGTCAGCACGGATCCTACTTATCATTCTGGATGGTACCCTTTGAGTCTAAGTGTTAAGAGCTTTCTCTTTTGGTAGATTTTTAATACCTTGTACTTTGTCTCTATCCCGCTTCCTAGGTAGCCATTTTGGTATTAAAAACCTGCTTTTGGGTGGCTCAGTGGTGGCTCAGTGGTGGAGCATCTGCCTTCAGCTCAAGTCGTGATCCTGGAGTTCTGGGATGGAGTCCCCCGTCGGGCTCCCTGCAGGAAGCCTGCTTCTCCCTCTGCCTGTGTCTCTGCCTCTTTCTGGGTCTCTCATGAATAAATAAAATCTTTTTAAAAAAAATTTAAAACCTGCTTTTGCCTTTTCCCAATGTGTTTTGTTTGACTGCAGCATGTTATTTTTGTAGCATTTTAAAATCAGCAGATTTCACACATAAACACATTTTCAACTTTTCTTAGAGAAAGGAAAGAAGGGAGAAAGGGAGGGAGGAAGGGAAAAGAGATGGGGGGGAGAAGGAAGGGAAGGAAAAAAAAATCTGGCATCACAGAGCCCAGAGTCCGGCGTAGCTTCTCCCTCGGGTCCTGCACACGTCCTCGAGCCCTCTGAGTTTGCGACCCTTACCCGTCGATGACAATTTTCAGTCGCTCCCGCTCGGGAGCTGGGGGGCGGGGGGAAGCCAGCGTTGCAAGGAGGTAGAGGGGACAATCCGCCAAACTCTCCGCCTGGCCTGTCGAATTGCCTCACGCTCCTCTCAAACTCCGGGGTTTTTCACTCCCGTCACAGCCGGGTTTCCTGATCCCCTTACTCAAAACCTCCACCGATACCAAAATACACATGGAAAACAAACATCGCGAGAGTGCCGGAAGCCCGGGGGCGGGGCGTCGCCATCACGTGACCTGTTTTCCGCGTTCTGATTGGGCATTGGCAAGATCCGGCCCCGGCAGCCCCCGGGGGCGGGGACAGGTGCCACGCGACGACGCCACTGGTCGGCTTCCCCAGGAAGCAGCCAATCGGGATCGGCCGGCTTCCGGCGCGCAGTGAGCTGGCGCGCGGCGCGGAGGCTGCGGAGGCGGCGCGGGGAGTTTGGACCGAGGTTTTGCCAGCTGTGAGCCAGCGTGAAAGGTGAGTGCAGCGCGCTCAGACCTACGGGCCTAGGGGCCCGAGCCCTAGCCCGGCCCATCCCCGCTCCCGGCGACCCGGCTCCGGGGCTGGAGAGGGAGGCTCGTCGGTTCCCCCGTTGCCCGCCACCCCCCGCGCGGCGAGGCCCGCAGAGCTCTCCGTAGCGGCTAGCAGCCCAGGGGGGAGAGCAGAGAAGCACGCGTATTCGCGGACCCGCGAGCAGAGGCCCGGGCGTGGGCCAGGGTCGCCCTGGGCGTCGAGGGAAGAGCCGGTCTAGCCCCCGTCTTGTTGTTCGCGTACTCCGGTGCCCACTTGCCGGGGTGCCCGGCACAGAGCGGTCACTGGTGATCCTAGCCCAGACCCCCGGCGCTGCCCATCTCCCCCGGAACGTCAAAACGCTCTACTCGTCCCGGACCCTTCCACGGTCACGTGCCGGGCTGCTGTTGTTTTGGGTGCACTGCGTGCCTCGTGCTTGGGACCCGTTGTCTTACAAATGCAGCTCCGCCCTACCTCCGCACTGGGGAGTGGTTAAGGACGCCGAGTGCATCCCCTTGCGGGGGGGGGGAGGGGAGTCGGATCCCAGCTCTTCCACGCAACAGCTCAGTGCCTGTCCCACTCGTCACTTAAACTCAGTGCTTTCCTTTCCTTCTGTCATATGGGGAGAATTATTTCTTCTACACCCTGGAGGTTTTGTTGGGATTAAATGGCTTATTATATACAATAAATGCTTCAAAGAGTACTTGGTACATAGTTAGGGTTCTGTTATCACCAGCATCCAGAGAAGTAGGTGAAATTGTCCTGATTTTTGACTAGAAGAATCTGAAGCATCAAGAGGCTGTCCCTTTGTTGAGCTGCCTAACTCCAAGGCATCTTCCACGACACCAGGCTTTCTCCCATACGTCCCACCTGCTCTCAGGTTACTCAGCACTTTAGACATTTAATGGCCTGACAGCTCCTGGTGCCACCAGTGTAGATAAAAATTTTTTTTTTTTTTTTTAATTTATGATAGTCACAGAGAGAGAGAGGCAGAGACACAGGCAGAGTGAGAAGCAGGCTCCATGCACCGGGAGCCCGATGTGGGACTCGATCCCGGGTCCCCAGGATCTCGCCCTGGGCCAAAGGCAGGCGCCAAACCGCTGCGCCACCCAGGGATCCCCACCAGTGTAGATAATAGATAAGTAGCATTTGTGTCCCTGTCAAGGTTAACGGGCAGTAATGGCAGAGAGCATGGTAAAGGTCAGCAATTGGGAAGGAAGAGAGGCAGAAGTATTGCGTTTGGGGAATATAAATAGAGCTAAATTGAACCAGGAGGCCTGGGTGGCTCAGTGGTTGAGTGTCTGCCTTTGGCTCAGGTCATGATCCCAGGGTCCTGGGATTGAGTCCCACATCGAGCTCCCCACAAGGAGCCTGCTTCTCCCTCTGCCTAAGTCTCTGCCTCTCTCTGCGTTTCTCATTAATAAATTAATAATAATAATAGTAATAATAAAAAAAAAGAATGAAATTGAACCAACATTTTGTTACCAAAGCTGCTTTTGGAGAGTAGCTTATGGTCTAGGAGGAGGGAATGAAATTTCTGGGTCTTCAGTTCTTTTCAGTGCCAGTCACCATGATAGCCACCATATACATTCTATTTCTAATCCACTAACTGGGAGAAGTAGCTACTGCCTTCATTTTACTGATAAGGAAACCCAGAGTTTAAAAACTGGGCAAAGCCCATGGTGTTAGATATGCAGTGAAAGAACAATGTACAGAGAAATCGTAGGCATCCACTTTGAGATAGTATTATCTATGAGGGTAGAGGGAAGAGGAGAAAAGAGGAGTGAGTGGGATTTCAAATATATCTGAAACATTTTATGCCTTTGAAAGAGAGTAGGAGAGAATTTGAGTTCTTAAATTTAGTTGCTGGGTACATGGGTATCATTTTTTTTATGTTTGAAATATTTAAAATTAAAAGAAATACATGATATATAAAAATAAATATATTTTAATACTAATTTTAAATATTCCAACATATATTCTCAAATACGTTTTATTTTATTTTATTTTATTTTTAAGATTTATTTATTTATTTATTCAGAGAGAGTGAGAAAGGCAGAGACACAGGCAGAGGGAGAAACAGGCTCCATGCAGGAAGCCTGATGTGGGACTCGATCCCGGATCTCCAGGATCACACCCCGGGCTGCAGGCAGTGCTAAAACACTGGGCCATCGGGGCTGCCCTCAAATACATTTTAATACTAATTTTAACTAAATATATATTCTGATATATAATGTGTGTGTGTGTATATTATATTTCTTTTAAGGAAAGAAAGGATAGAACAAAGAGGCCCAAGATAATTGCAAAGTACTCTTGGGAACTAAATTCTAAAAGCCCTAGTGGTTCTCCATTGCCTGTAGCATGTCTTTAAGCAGGCTCCTTCTCTAGCCACCTCCTCTTCTACCTCAGACTTGGCACAAATACTGCATAGACACCCTTCACACCTCCACCCTGTCTGGAAGCTTTCACCTATCCTTCAAGATTCAATTCAGTGTTCTTTGGAAAGCTCTGTGATTTTCCTGAGTTTTTACTTCATCAGGGAAGCTGTAGACTGGCCCCCACTTGCCCCCCCCTTTTTTCCATTTTGTTTTTTAAATTGTAGTTGACACAATGTTACATTTGTTTCAGGTGTACAGCATAGTGATTTGACAACTCTAGATTTCATGCTGTGATTACTGCAAGTGTAGCTACCACCTTTCACCACCTAAGGCTATTACAGCATCATTGATGATATTCCCTGTGAGGTAGCTTTGATCCCTGTGACTTCTTCATTTCCTAACTAGAAGCCTGGACCTCCCACTTCCCTTCACCCATTTTGCCCATCCCCCGACCCCTCCTCTCTGGCAACCATTAGTTTGTTCTCTGTATTTATGGGTCTGATCATGTGGGAAGTCCTAGACTTTCATGAAGAGACTTTTTTTGTGGGACTTACTTCCTTGGGTGGTAATTATTTGTTGACATGTCTGTTTCCTGCCAGCCTAGAAGCTTGTTGAGGGGAGTAATTATGTCTTGCCTGTCTCTGTACTCCAGTGCCCAGCATGGTGCGTGGCACCAAGTAAAAAATACATGTTGAAGTCACCTTGTGGAAGGTCTTGGGGTTATGACGTAAGGACTTTATTCTCTAGAATTGCAAGGACCTGGAGCACCTGGGTGGCTCAGTGGTTAAGTGTCTGCCTTCAGTTCGGGCATGATCCTGGGGTCCTGGGATCAAGTCCCACATTGGGCTCCCTGCAGGGAGCCTGCTTCTCCCTCTGCCTGTGTCTCTGCCTCTCTCTGTGTCTCTCATGAATAAATAAATAAAATCTGTAAAAAAAAAAAAAAAATTGCAAGGACCTATTGCATTTACTTTGTTTAAAAATTCCTGTATCGGGATCCCTGGGTGGCGCAGCAGTTTAGCGCCTGCCTTTGGCCCAGGGCGTGATCCTGGAGACCCGGGATCGAATCCCACATCAGGCTCCCGGTGCATGGAGCCTGCTTCTCCCTCTGCCTATGTCTCTGCCTCTCTCTCTCACTGTGTGCCTATCATAAATAAAATAAAATAAAATAAAATAAAATAAAATAAAATAAAATAAAATAATTTTTTTAAATAAAATAAAATAAAAATTCCTGTATCTTAATGAAACACACACAATATCAAGGAAAAAATATTGCAGACACAATCCTGTCCTTCAACCACATCAGCTATTTTCCTTTGTCATGAGTCCTTTCCAAATTTTAGCTATACAGATTTCTTAGCTGTAAGCATAATGTACTAATAATTTAGTCTTTTGTTTTTCCAATATTAAATCATTCCATGTAGCTACTCTTCATGGTTGTCATTTATCTTATAAATTATCACAGTATTGCACTCTCCTTGGCTTAATAGGTATGCAGTGTTGCTTAATGCTGTTAATTATTAGAAAAGAATGTTTTTTCGTAAGTTTATTTAGTGTCTGTATTTTGGTGAACTGTGTGTTTACAGTCTGATCATTCGTTCATGGGAAATTGGGTGTTCTTTGTATGTTTTTAATATTTATTTGTTTTTGGTAACTTTTTCTCAGAAATTTTGTTTTAAAAGTTTATTTATTTTAGAAAGAGTCAGAGAGAGCCACGTGCATGTGGGGAGGGGGCAGAGGAAGAGGGGGAGGAAGGGAAAATTCAAAGCAGACACTGAGCTGAGTGCAGAGTATGATTCGGATTTGATTGCAGGACCCTGACATCATGACCTGACCTGAAACCAAGAGTCAGATGCTTAACCTACTGAGCCACCCCATGTCCTCTCAAAGAATTTTTTGAGAAAGAAGATACATAGTATCTTAGGAAGTACTTAGTGTATATATATACAATTTAAAGAATAATTATTTTAAAATTACAAAGGTTAGGGATCCCTGGGTGGCGCAGCGGTTTGGCGCCTGCCTTTGGCCCAGGGCGCGATCCTGGAGACCCCGGGTCGAATCCCACGTGGGGCTCCCGGTGCATCGAGCCTGCTTCTCCCTCTGCCTGTGTCTCTGCCTCTCTCTCTCTCTCTCTCTCTGTGACTATCCTAAATAAATAAATAAAATATTAAAAAATAAATAAATAAAATAAAATAAAATAAAATTACAAAGTTTAAAAAATTATAGCTTAATTATACATTAAAACTAAATAAACTATGTTTATTAAACATAAAGATGACTGTAAAATGATAATTACACATAACCATTAAACAAATCAAGACATAGGATATTACTGGTGCCCCAGGAGTGTGCTTTCCCTCATCATAACCTCCTCCCCACACTAGAGAGAACTGTTGTGATTTTTGTGATAATTTTCTTACCTTCATCATTTACCTTATACATGCATCCATAAATAATGTAGTTCAGTTTTACCTGTTTTTGAGAGTTTATGTATTTCTACTTTGTCTTGTTTGGTTCAACATTATGTTTGTGAGAGTCTTCCATACTGTGGATATAGGTTTTTTTTTTAATTTTTGAAATAATTTTTAATAAAAATTCATATGATTGCTGTAGAATATTCCTTTGTGTGATTGTGCCACAGTTTATCCATCGTGTTTTTTTGGTTTTGGTTTATTTTTATCCATCCTGCTTTTTGATGGCATTTGCATTGTTTTCAGGTTTTGGCTATTGATGTTTGTGGTGAATGTTCTTGTATGTGTTCATTAGTTTGTATATGTGATTAAGAGAAATCCTGGGTCAGAGTATGTTTCCTTTTTACCTTCCTATATCAGGTCAAATTGTTTTCAAAAGTTGTTGCGCTCCCTTCTACTAGCCTGTGAGAATTCCATTGCCCCACCTTCTTGCTAAGATTTGATACTGTGTTGTAATTTTTTCCCATTTAGTAGACATACGTATAGTATTTTCTTGTGGTTTTAACTCCCTAGATTATTAGTCAAGTTGAGTGCCTTGTGTTTCTGGACTGTTTCCTTATTTTTAAGTGTCCAAGTTTTTTTGTCTTTCTTTGCAGCTGTCTTGCCTTTATCTCATTATTTTGTAGGAATTGTTTATACATTCCATACACTACTTATTTGTCAGTTACATGTATTGCAAATATTCTTTGTGGCTTTTAAACATAGACTTAGTATATTTTAGTCAACCATTTTTAAGCATCTTTTATTGTGAAATATCATAGAGGAAAGTGCAAAAAACATCTACATAAGCTGTGCAGGAATGAATTCACATAGTAAGCCTGAAACTTACCTTTAGAAAGACCTGCTTACAAGATTGCTTCTTGGCTGATGAGTGGGAACTTGGCTTTTAAAGCCTTTCCTAAGCCAATATGGTTGTTTTGCCTACCTGAGATACTAACACCAGCTTTCATTCTGAGAGTCTCAATTTTTGGTGGGCAGAGGAACGGTTCCTGTGTGACCAGCCCCCAGGAAAAACCCTAGATTTTGAGTCTCTGACAGGTTTCCTGGGGCAGAAATGGTGCACACACCTTGCTGCATCTTCCCTGAGAGAGCGAGAGTGCTCCTTGGGAGGTAGAGAACAGTCATACAGCCCCGATGGGTCTCTCTTGCTGATCTCGCTGTGTGTCCTTGCACATCCAGCTGTGTGTTCCTGCTCTTTGTAGCTGTAATAGATTTTAGCTGTAAATAAGACTACATGCTGAGTCTGCAGGTTGTTTCAGTGAATCACCGACAGTGAGGGGGTAGTCTCTGGTAACCCCAAAATAGCTTAATAACATATTTGTCAAAAATACCCCTGTACCTAGGTCTCAGGTAAGAAATAGCATGTAGCTAACACCGTCAGAGGCCCCTGTGTCTACCCCATCTCATCCTCTACCCCAAAGATAACCATTATCCTGACTTTTGTGCCGCCATTACCTTGCTTTTCTTTATATTCTGTTGTCTCAAAAGTCTTGGCACTGTTAAAAGCTATTTGACACGTAAAAGTTCTTAAATTAAAATGTAATTCAATTATCTTTCTTTTTTGTTAGTGCTTTTTGTATCTTAACTGAGAAATCTCTTAGAAGTTATTCTATATTATTCTCCAGAAACTTTATTTTTTTAAAGATTTTATTTATTTGAGAGAGTAGTAGAAGAGAGGAAGAGGGAGAGGGAGAAAGATTCTGGGCTGAGCATGGAGCCAGAGGCAGGGCTCTGTCTCAGGACTCTGAGATCATGACCCGATCTGAAACCAAGACTCAGGTGCTTAGTGACCCAGGAATCCCATGATCTATTTTCTTAAGTGTACATTTACATTCATAAAAACAGTTCATCTGTTAAGTTGCAAGGAAGATTAGTAATTTCCATAAAGTAGAAGTGTTACAAACAGTCCTTATCACTATATAACAAAACTAGAAATTTAAAATGAAATTTTAAAAAAGCAAAAAGACCCTTTCATGTGGAAAATTAAACCCTCAATTGGGGCAGCCTGGGTGGCTCAGTGGTCAGCCCAGCACGGGATCCCCGAGACCCAGGATCGAGTCCCACATTGGGCTCCCTGTGTGGAGCTTGCTTCTCCCTCTGCCTGTGTCTCTGCCTCTCTCTCTCTGTCTCTCATGAAAAAATAAATAAAATCTTAAAAAAAAAATCTCAATTTAAAAGACAAAGTAAAACGAAAGCACAAAAGAATAAAAAATAATAAAGATTGAAATAGGTTAATGAGATGAAGAACAGAGAAACATCTGATTGAGAAATAATAATCTTAGTTTTTTTTTTTTAAGATTTATTTATTCATGAGAGACACAAACTGAGAGAGGCAGAGACATAGGCAGAGGGAGAAACAGGCTCCTCATAGGGAGCTTGATGCAAAACTCGATCCCAGATCCCAGGATCACGACCTGAGCAACTTTGGGAGAAATCACAAATACAAAATAACAAATGACAAGTGGAAAAAAAATGTTTTAATAATATTAATTTGCATACTTCTGTGTTAAATGAATTTGAAAATTCAAATGAAATGAAAAAACAATTTAAGAAAATACAGTTTACCAAAATTGACGCCAGCAAAGATGGGAGTTAAATAACTCAATTTTCATAGAATGAGGTTATGAAAGAACTGTCCCATTGGAAACAAAACACTAGATCTAAATGGTTTCACAGAGAAATTCTATTGAAAATTTTAGGAGTCCACATAATCCCAGTGTTAAAATTCATTGTTTCAGAGCATAGGAAATGAAGGAAAACTTCCAAATTCTTTTTTTCTTAGTTACTTTGTATTCTTACAATTGTTGGTTTAGTCATCTGCCTTTAGCTGTTGAAGGGCTAAAGTGAAATAAAATTTCCCCAAAACTTTTCAGTCTTCTAGAGGTCTTTGGGTTTTGTTTTGTTTTCTTTTTTTTTTAAAGCAGATTTATTGATCTACAATAAACTGCATATAATTAGGGTGTTTTTTTTTTGTTTTTTTTTTGTTTTTTTGAGAGAGTGCATGTGCATGCAAGTAGGGGTGGAGGGGGGTGGGAGCAGAGGGAGAGGCTAAGAATCCCAAGCCAACTTCATGCTGAGTGCAGAGTCAAATGCGGGGCACAATCCCCCCATGACCTGAGCCAGAATCAAGACTCAGTTGCTCAGCCAACTGAGCCATCCCAGATAACCCTGTAAAGTGTACAATTTGATCAGTTTGATAGGAGATATCATCACTACAGTCAGGTTTGTCAACATATTCATCTCCCCCAAAAGTTTTCTTATGTCTCTTTAAAAATGCCTCCCTTCTGCTCCCCGTCCCCTACTCCAGAATGAAGAACCCCTATGGTTTGGGGCATAGGAGTGACTCAGTGGTTAGGCATCTGCCTTTGGCTTGGGTCATGATCCCAGGGTCCTGGGATCAAGCCCTGCATCTCCCTGCCCAGTAGGAAGTTTGCCTCTCCCTCTCCCTCTTCAGCTCTCTTTTGCTTCTCAAATAAATAAATAAAATCTTAAAAAAAAAAAAAAAACCTCCTATAGTTCCTTAAAACAAACAACTCAGTTAAAAGTAGACAAAGGATTTGTTTTTGTTTTTTTAATTTTTTAAATTTTTATTTATTTATTTATGATAGTCACAGAGAGAGAGAGAGGCAGAGACACAAGCAGAGGGAGAAGCAGGCTCCATGCACCGGGAGCCGGACATGGGATTCGATCCCAGGTCTCCAGGATCGCACCCTGGGCCAAAGGCAGGCTCCAAACCGCTGCGCCACCCAGGGATCCCCTAGACAAAGGATTTGAATGGACATTTTGTCAAAGAAGATACACAGATGATCAAAAAGCACACGAAAAGATGCTCAGCATCACTAATTTATTAGAAAAATGCAAATCAAAGACACAAGATATCATTTCACACTCACTAGGATGGTTACCATTAAAAAAACCTAGATGATAACAAGTATTGGTGAGGATGTGGAGAAATTGTGCCCTGTTGCTGGGAATGTAGAATGGTGCAGCTACTGTGAACTATAGTATGACTATTCCACAAAAATTAAAAATAATAGAATTAGGAACATCTGGGTAGCTCAGCGGTTGAACCCCTGCCTTTGGCCCAGGGCGTGATCCTGGAGTCCTGGAATCTAGTCCCACATCGGGCTCCCTGCATGGAGCCTGTTTCTTTCTCTGCCTATGTCTCTGCCTCTCTCTGTGTCTCTCATGAATAAATAAAATCTTTTTGAAAATAATAGAATTAGCATAGGATCCAGGAATTCCACTTCTGGGTATAGACCCAAAAGAATTGAAAGCAGAGTTTCAGAGACATTTGTACACAAATGTTCACAGCAACATTATTCACAATAGCCAAAAAGTGGAAACAACCCAAATGTCCATGGACAGAAGAATGGATAAACAAAATGTGTTAGAGCCATACAATGAAATATCATTAAACTTTAAAAAGGAAGGAAATTCTGACACATGCTGCAGTGTGAATAAACCTTGAAGACAATATGCCAAGTGAAACAAGCCAGTCACAAAAAGACAATACTGTATGGTCCTCCGAAGTAGTTAAATTCATAGAAGCAGAAAGAATGGTAATTGTTAGGGGCCGGGGAAGGGAAAAGTTACTGTTTAACAGGTATGGAGTTTCAGTTTTGCAAGATGAAAAAGTTCTGGCAATTGGTTGTGTGACAGTGTGAATATACTTATTCCACAGAAGTGTATGCTTAAAAATGATTAAGATGGTAAATTTTATATTACATGTATTTTAGCACAATTAAAAATAAAAAAGGATTCAGGAGCCAGCTTGAAGGAGCTCCACTAATCAAATATGAAACTACTTGAGCGTGAAAATAGTGACAGTAATGGATTACAACCCACCAAATACATTAAGAATCCTGACTGATAAAAAGCAAATAGGGGAGAAAGGAAAGTTCTTTACAGTAGCATGTCAGCTGCTGAACGATGATGCCAATACAAAGAATGATGGATGGGGTTATGAAAACCATCATTACACAATCCTACTGTTTACAGTCATACCATTATTTCTTCAGGCGTGAATCATCAATGGATACTACAACAGTTACTTTTTCCAATTATTGATTTGTGGCATAATTATATTGGGTTGGAAAACATGTTGTGATTTCAGTCCATTGTAATTACTGAGACTTGCCTTATGGCCTAGTACACGGTCAGCTTCTGTAAGCATCTCTTCTTGAAAAGAATGCACATTTTATAAGTTGTAAAGGTTGTGTTATTCAAATCTTCAGGGTCGTTACTGTTTAGTTACTTGTTCTTGCAATTACTGAGAGGTCATTTTAAGTCTATAATTATAGTCTTTTTCTGTTTGTTATAGTTCTATCAGTTTGGTTCATGTATTTTACAGTTATTTTATGGGCCATACAGATTTAAAGTTGTTATATCTTTCTGGTGAATTAAATTCTTTATCATTATACAGTGACCCTCTTTATCTCTAGTAAGGCTTTCTGTCTTAAAATCGATTTTGTCTGATATTAATGTAGCAGTCTCAGCTTTCTTCTGGGGAGTTTTTACCTATTTTTTCATCTTACATTCAGTTTTCTACACATCTCCTGTTTTAGACATGTCTCTAACAAATAACAAATATAATAGATTTCATTTTTAAGTTCAGATAATCTTTTTAGCCAAAGTAATTTGTCAGTTTATATTTATTATAACTAACAAATATTTGGATTTAAATCTACTACTAACTTATCTCTTAATTTGTATTATATTTTTCTTTTATTTTTTTTTATAGCTTTTTTATTTTTTAAGTTTCAGAGGTAGAATTTAGTGATTCATCAGTTTCAAATAGTGCCCAGTGTTCATTACATCATGTACCCTCCTTAATGTCCATCACCTCCACCTACCTCTCCTCCAGCAACCCTCAGTTTATTCCCTAGAGTTCGGTGTCTCTTGGTTTGCCTCCCACTCAATTTTCATCTTAATTTTTCCTTGCTTTCCCCTATGTTCATGTTTTGTTTCTTTTTTTTTTTTTAAGATTTTATTTTATTTATTCATAGAGACAGAGAGAGAGAGAGGCAGAGACACAGGCAGAGGGAGAAGCAGGCACCACACAGAGAGCCTGACGTGGGACTTGATCCCGGGTCTCCAGGATCACGCCCTGGGCTGCAGACGGTGATAAACCGCTGCACCACCGGGGCTGCCCTGTTTTGTTTCTTAAATTATACATATGAATGAAATCATATGGTATTTGTCTTTCTCTGACTGACTTATTTTGCTTAGCGTAGTACCCTCTAGTTCCATCTGTGTCATTGCAAATGGCAAAATTTCATTCTTTTTGATGGCTGAGTAATATTCCTATGTACACACACACAGCACATCTTTATCCATTCATCTGCCAGTGAACATCTGGGCTTTTTCCATAGTCTGACTATTGTGGACATTGCTGCTATAAACATTGGGGTGCAGGTGTTCTTTTGAATCACTCTGTATACCTAGTAGTGTAATTCCTGGGTCATAGGCTAGCTCTATTTTTAACTTTTTGAGGAACCTCCATATTGTTTTCCAGAGTGGCTGCATCAGTTTGCATTTTCACCAACAGTGTAAGACGGTTTCCCTTTCTCCACATCCTCACCAGATCTGTTGTTTCCTAAGTTCTTAATTTTTATAGCTTTTTAAAAAAGATTTATATTTATTTGAGAGAGAGTGCATGTGAGCAGGGAGAGAGGCAGAGGAAGAGAATCTCAAGCACACTCCCTGTGATCACCAGACCAGCCCTACAGAAAGTTTTAAAAGGGTCCTTGAAGTGAAGAGAGCCCAAAAGTTACATAGACCAGAAAGGGACAGAGACAATATACAAAAACAGTGACTTTACATGTAATATAATGACACTAAATTAATATATTTCAATAGTTATTTTGAATGTAAATGGGCTTAATGCCCCAATCAAAGGACACAGGGTATCAGATTGGATTAAAAAAACAAAAGGCAAGATCATAGATATGCTATCTGCAAGAGACTCATTTTAGACCCAAAGACACCTCCAGACTTCAAGTGAGAGGGTGGAAAACCACTTATAATGCTAATAGACATCAAAAGATAGCTGAGGTAGCAATTCTTATATCAGACAAATTAGATTTTAAACCAAAGACTGTAATAAGAGATGAGGAAGGACACTATGTCATTATTAAAGGGTCTCTCCAACGAGAAGATCTAACAGTTGTAAATATTTATGCCTCTAACATGGGAGCAGCCAATTAATAACAAAATTTAAAGAAAGGGATCCCTGGGTGGTGCAGCGGTTTGGCGCCTGCCTTTGGCCCAGGGCGCGATCCTGGAGACCCGGAATCGAATCCCACGTCCGGCTCCCGGTGCATGGAGCCTGCTTCTCCCTCTGCCTGTGTCTCTGCCTCTCTCTCTCTCTCTCTCTCTCTCTCTGTGACTATCATAAATAAAATAAAAATTAAAAAAAAAACAATAAAACAAAATTTAAAGAAACACATTGATAATAATACAATAATAGTAGTGGACTTTAACACCCCATTCACTGCAGCGAACCTATCATCTAAGCAGAAGATCAACAATGAAACAAGAGCTTTGATAACACACTGGACCAGATGGACTTCACAGATATAGTCAGAACATTCCATCCTAAAGCACCAAAATACACATTCTTCTCGAGTGCACATGGAACATTCTCCAGGATAGATCACATACTGGGTTACAAATCAGGTCTCAACCGGTACCAAAAGATTGTGATCATTCCCTACATATTTTCAAACCAATGCTTTGAAACTGGAACTCAATTACAAGAGGAAATTTGGAAAGAACTCAAATAAATGTAGACTAAAGAGCATCCTACTAAAGAATGAATGGGTCAACCAGAAAATTAAAGAAGAATTAAGAATATTCATGGAAACAAATGAAAATGAAAGCACAGCTGTTCAAAACCTTTGGGATGCACCAAAGGTGGTCTTAAGAGGGAAGTTTATAGCAATATGAGCCTTTCTAAAGTAACAAGAAGGGTCTCAAATACACAAGCTAACCTTACACCTAACAGAGCTGGAGAAAGAACAGCAAGTAAAGCCTAACCCAGCAGGAGAAGAGAAATAATAAAGATTAGAGCAGAAATAAATGAAATAGAAACCAAAAGAACAGTAGGGCAGATCAATGCCATGAGAAGCTAGTTCTTTGAAAGTATTAATAAGATTGATAAACCCCTGGCCAGACTTATCGAAAAGCAAAGAAAAAGGACCTGGATAAATAAAATCATGAATGAAAGATCACAACCAACATTGAAGAAATACAAACAATTATAAGAACGTATTATGAGCAATTATATGCCAAAAATTAGGGAATCTGGAAGAAATGGATGCATTCCTGGAGACATATAAACTACCAAAACTGAAACAGGAAGAAATAGAAAACCTGAGCAGACCCATAACCAGTAAGGAAATTGAAGCAGTCATCGAAAATCTCCCAATAAATGAGTCCAGGGCCAGATGGCTCCCCAAGGGAATTCTACCAAACGTTTAAAGAAGAATTAACATCTATTCTTCTGAAGCTGTTTCAAAAAATAGAAATGTAAGGAAAACTTCCAAACTCGTTCTATGAGGCCAACATTACCTTGATCCCAAAACCAAAGACCCCACCACAAAGGAGAATTACAGACCAATATCCCAGATGAGCATGGATGCAAAATTCTCACCAAGATACTAGTCAGTAGGATCCAACAGTACATTAAAAGGATTATTTGCCATGACCCAGGGGGATTTATTCCTGGGTGGTTCAACATCTGCAAATCAATCAATGTGATACACTACATTAATAAAGGAAGGGATAAGAACCATATGATCCTCTAGTTGATGCAGAAAAAATATTTCAAAAGTACAGCATCCTTTCTTGATTAAAACTTTCAATGTAGGGATAGAGGGAACATACCTCAATATCATAGAGCCATCTATAAAAAAGCCCACAGCAAGAATAGTAATCTCAATGGGGAAAAACTGAGAGCTTTTCCCCTAAGGTCAGGAACATGGCAGAGATGTCCACTATCACCACTGTTATTCAACATAGTACTAGAAGTCCTAGGCTCAGCAGTCAGACAACAAGAAAAAATAAAAGGCATCCGAATCAGCAAAGAAGTCAAGCTCTCCCTCTTTGCAGATGACATGATATTCTGTATGGAAAACCCAGAAGACTTGACCCCAAAATTCCTAGAACTCATACAGGAATTCAGCAAAGTGGCAGGATATAAAATCAATGCACAGAAATCAGTTGCACTTTTGTATACTAAAAATGAGACAGAAGAAAGAGAAATGAAGAAATCAATCCCATTTACAGTTGCACACAAAATCATAAGATACCTAGGAATAAAACTAACAAAGAGGCAAAGGATCTGTGCTCAGAAAACTATAGAACAGTTATGGAAGAAATTGAAGACACAAATGGAAAAACGTTCAATGCTTATAGATTAGGAGAATAAATATTGTTAAAATGTTTAGGCTACCTAGAGCAATCTACACATTCAGTGCAATCCCTATCAAAATACCATCACCTTATTTCACAAAGTTAGAACAAATAATCCTAAAATTTGTAAGGAACCAGAAAAGACCCCTAATAGCCAGAGGAATGTTGAAAAAGAAAACCAAACACAATTCTGGACTTCAAGCTCTATTATGAAGCTGTAGTCATCAAGACAGTGTGGTACTGGCACAAAAACAAACACATAGATCAATGGAACAGAATAGAGAATCCAGAAATGGACCCTCAGCTATATGGTCAACTAATCTTCGACAAAACAGGAAAAAATATCCCATGGAAAAAAGTCTCTTCAACAAATGGTGTTGGGGAAATTGGACAGCCATATGCAAAAGAATGAAACTGGATCATTTCCTCACACCATACACAAAAATAGACTCAAAATAGATGAAAGACCTAAATGTGAGACAGGAATCCATCAAAATCCTAGAGGAGAATATAGACAGCAACTTTCGTGACCTTGGCCACAGCAACTTCTTACTAGACACATCTCCAAAGGCAAGGGAAACAAAGGCAAAGGCAAAAATGAACTATTGGTATTTCATTAAGATAAAAAGATTTTACACAGCAAAGGAAACAGTCGACAAAACCAAAAGACAACAGAGTGGGAAAAGATATTTGCAAATGACATATCAGATAAAGGGCTAGTATCCAAAATCTATAAAGAACTTATCAAACTCAACACCCAGAGAACTAATAATCCTATCAAGAAATGGGCAGAAGTCATTAACAGACATTTCTCCAAAGAAGACCTACAAATGGCCAACAGACACATGAAAAAATGCCCAGCATTACTCAGCAGCAGCGAAATACAAATCAAAACCACAGTGAGATACACCTCACACAGCAGTCAGAATGGCTAAAATTAACAAGTCAGGAAACAACAGATATTGGCAAGGATGCAGAGAAAGGGGGACCCTCGTACACTATTGGAGGGAATGCAAGTTAGTGCAGCCACTCTGGAAAACAGTATGGAGGTTCCTCAAGAAGTTGAAAATAGAGCTGCCCTATTAGCCAGCAATTGCACTACTAGATATTTACCCCAAAGATACAAATGTAGTGATCCGAAGGGGCACCTGCACCCGATGTTTATAGCAGCAATGTCCACAATGGAATACTACTCAGCCATCACAAAGAATGAAATCTTACTGTTTGCAACGACATAGATGAAACTAGAGGGTATGATGCTCAGCGAAATAAGTCAGTCAGAGAAAGACAATTTTATATCACTCATGTGTGAAATTTAAGAAACAAAACAGAGGACTATAGGGGAAGAGAGGAAAAAATAAAACAAGATAAAACACAAGACTTAATCATAAGAAAGAAACGGAGAGTAGCTGGAAGGGAAGAGGTGGAGGGTAGGGTAACTGGGGGTTGGACATGATGGAAGGCACGTAATGTAATGATCGCTGGATGTTATATAAGACTGATGAATCACCGAATTCTACCTCTGAAACCAATAATACAGTATATGTTAGTTAATTGAATTTAAAAAACCTCCTGTTGGCTATTTGATTTGGATTGCACTGAATAAATGGATTAATTTGGAGATAACCCTTATTTTTTTTTCTTTAAGATTTTATTTATTTATTCATGAGAGACACAGAGGCAGAGAGGCAGAGATACAGGCAGAGGGAAAAGCAGGCTCCATGCAGGGAGACCAATGTGGGACTCGATCCCAGGTCTCCAGGATCAGGCCCTGGGCTGAAGGCGGTACTAAACCGCTGAGCCACCCAAGCTGCCCAACCCTTATTTTTTAAATAGTGCTACTTCTACAAATGAGCAAAGGAAAAAGGAAATAAACCAAAAAACAGGCTCTTAAATATAGAGAATGGATGATTACTGGAGGGGAGGTAAGTGGGAAGATGGATGAAACAGGTGATGGGGATTTAAAAGTACACTTATCATGATGAGCACTGAGTAATATATAGAATTTTTGAATAACTGTATTGTACATCTAGAACTAATATTACATTGTATGTTAACTATACTGGAATTAAAATTAAACCTTCAGTTCTCCATATTAAAAAAATTACATAAAAATTTTAAAAATAAAATTAAAAATTTTATTTATTTGAGAGAGAGCAGGCATGAGTGGGGCAGGTGGGCAGAGGGAGAGAATCTCAAGCAGATTCCCTACGGAGCGCAGAGCCCCATGTGGGACTCGATCCCACCACCCTGAGATTATGACCTGAGCAAAAATCAAGAGTCAGGCACTTAACCAACTGAGCCACCTAGGAGCCTGTATAGCTTTCTTTTAGGTGAGTTTTTTTTTTTTTTTAATCATTTCATTTTCACCTTCTAGATTTTAAGTTATTCTATTTTTATTCTTCATTCTAGTGGTTACCCTAGAATGTGCAGCATGCATATTTGTCCTCTCAAAGTCTAAAACTAAACAACACCATACACCCCTTAAATCACAGAGGCCTTGGAGCACCTCACTTATGTGTCATTACTGTTGGGTATTTTAACTATTTTATTTTTCACCCTACAAGACATTATTATTATTGCTTTGTGCAGTCAAGGCTTGCATAGATTTAGTCATGTATTTACCACTTTCTTGACTTCCTTCAGTCCACCTATCATGTGAGAACTTCCATCTAGGCTTACTTTTCTACTGCCTTAAATACTTCCTTCAGAATCTCATTTAATGAGAGTCACTGGTGGCAAACTATTGGTTTTGGTGATCTGAAAATTTTTTATATTGCCTTGATTTCTTTCTTTTTTTCTTTTTTTTTAAGATTTTATTTTATTTTTTAATTTTTTTATTGGAGTTCAATTTGCCAACATATAGCATAACACCCAGTGCTCATCCCGTCAAGTGCCCCCCTCAGTGCCTGTCACTGAGTCACCCCAACCCCCCGCCCACTTCTCTTTCCACCACCCCTTGTTCATTTCCCAGAGTTAGGAGTCTCTCATGTTCTGTCACCCTCACTGATATTTTCACTCATTTTTTTCCTTTTCCCCTTTATTCCCTTTCACTATTTTTTATATTCCCCAAATGAATGAGACCATATAATCTTTGTCCTTCTCCGATTGACTTATTTCACTCAGCATAATAACCTCCAGTTCCATCCATATTGAAGCAAATGGTGAGTATTTGTCGTTTCTAATGGCTGAGTAATATTCCATTGTATACATAGACCACAGCTTCTTTATCCATTCATCCTTATATGGAGACCATGGCTCCTTCCACAGTTTGGCTATTGTGGACATTGCTGCTATAAACATCGGGGTGCAGGTGTTCCGGCGTTTCACTGCATCTGTATCTTTGGGGTAAAGCCCCAGCAGTGCAATTGCTGGGTTGTAGGGCAGTTCTATTTTTAACTCTTTGAGCCACACAGTTTTCCAGAGTGGCTGCTGCACCAGTTCACATTCCCACCAACAGTGCAAGAGGGTTCCCCTTTCTCCACATCCTCTCCAACATTTGTTGTTTCCTGTCTTGTTAATTTTTACCATTCTCATTGGTGTGAGGTGGTATGTCATTGTGGTTTTGATTTGTATTTCCCTGATGACAAGTGATGCGGAGCATTTTCTCATGTGCTTGTTGGCCACGTCTAAGTCTTCCTCTGTGAAATTTCTGTTCATGTCTTTCGCCCATTTCACGATTGGATTGTTTGTTTCTTTGCTGTTGAGTTTAATAAGTTCTTTATAGATCTTGGATACTAGCTCTTTATCTGATATGTCATTTGCAAATATCTTCTCCCATTCTGTAGGTTGTCCTTTAGTTTTGTTGACTGTTTCTTTTGCTGTGCAGAAGCTTTTTATCTTGATGAAGTCCCAATAATTCATTTTTGCTTTTGTTTCCCTTGCCTTCATAGATGTATCCTGCAAGAAGTTACTGTGGCCAAGTTCAAAAAGGGTGCTGCCTGTGTTCTCCTCTAGGATTTTGATGGATTCTTGTCTCACTTTAGATCTTTCATCCATTTTGAGTTTATCTTTGTGTATGGTGTAAGAGAATGGTCTAGTTTCATTCTTCTGCATGTGGCTGTCCAATTTTCCCAGCACCATTTATTTATTTATTCATGAGAGAGACAGAGAGAGAGGCAGAGACAGGCAGAGGGAGAAGCAGGCTCTCTGTGGGGAGCCCGATGCAGGACTCGATCCCAGGACCCTGGGATCATGCCCTGAGCTGAACTCAGATGCTCAACCACTGAGCCACCCAGGCGCTCTGCCTTGATTTCTTTCCTAACAACTTTGAGAGGTAATTCACATAGTGTAAAATTCACCCATTTCGAGAACAACTCAGTGGCTCTTACTATGTTCATAGACTTGTGCAGCCATTGTCATGACTGATTTCAAAACATTTTCCTCAACCCAAAGACAACCTCCACACCCTTCACCATCATCCCCCAATCTGATCACCACCTCACTCCCAGGCACTCACAAGCTACTTTGTTTATACAGCTTTGCTTATTCTGGACATTTCATATAAATAGAATCATATCATATCATATGTGGTTCTTATGACTGGTTTCTTTGCCTTAGTGTAATATTTCAAGGTTCTCATTATTGTAGCATGAAACAGTACTATATTCCTTTGTATGACCAAATATTTCCTCACAGGGATACCTATGTTTTATTTTTCCATTCATCAGTGGATGGACATTTGGGTTGTTTTGCTTTTTGGGTATTATGAATACTGCCTCTGTGAACATTCAGGTACAAGTATTTGTTTGAATCCATGTTTTCTGTTCTTTTGAGTATATATCTAGGAGTGAAATTGCTGGTTTCTCTGTGTTTAATCTTCTGAAATACTGCCAGACTTTTCCAACACAGCTGCACCATTTTATGCTCTCACAACAGTGTATGAGGGTTCCAATTTCTCTGCATCCTCAGCACTTATCCGTTGCTTTTGTTATAGTCAGTTTTAAAAGTAACAACTTTACTGAGATGTAATTCACAAATCACAAAATTCATCCTTTTAAAGTATATAATTCAAAAAAAAAAAAAAAAAAAAAAAAATAAAGTATATAATTCAATCTCAATTTTTGAAGGATAGTTTTGCTGGGAAAAGAGTTCTAGGTTATTTTCTGTCAGCACATGGAAAGTGATTTTCATTTTTGCTGAAGAGAAATCAATTTTCTGTTCAAATGTTGCACAATGATGTATTTTGGTATGGATTTCTTTTTATCTATCCTGCTCAGAATTTGTTTGGTTTCTTGAATCTGAAGATTCATGTCTTTGATTCTGGAGGAAACATCTGAGCTGTTATCTTTTTAAGTATAAATTCTGCCTCAGTTTCTCCTCTTTCTGGAACGAGATTTCTGTTAGAATCACTATATCTTCTGTGTCTTTTAACTTCTCTTATTTTCCACCTGTTTTCTTTATCTCTCTGTGTATGCATTTGTTATGTCAGAAACCATGAAGGATCTTAGATTTTGTCCTGTTTTTAAACTAGTAAGTTACCTTGTCATAGTTTTTTATACACATTTATATATGTACTGACAAGACCCAAGACCCCTGGATCAGAGATATAGACAATTTATTACAGCAAAAACACCCAGCAATATCTTATATCAGTTTCTTGTGCCCTGATTCCCACAGGGTGAGGCAATAAGGACTAGGTGATACCTGTACGTACATGCAGTTTAGTGCATCACAGAAAAGGAACTCCAAAACCCAGAGACTTTGAGCACTGAATTGCTGACACATATGCACATCCTTCCTTCCAGAGAGATTACTTGTTACCTTAGGATGTAGGCAGGTCTACCCTGGGGTGAGATGGGGAGGGTGTCTTAAGGTTTATTACCCTGAAATGTAAGGAAATATCTCAAGGGAGAGAAAGGAGAGGGCTTTGTCTTTACTACTGTGGGATGTCTCTCGGGAGGTCTGACTCCAGATCTCTCTGGAGGGACATGCTATCTCTAGCTGCCAAAGACTTAACATGTCCTTTGCTCAAAAGGCTTGGACCAGGTAAGAAGGTGAGAAATCCCTGGAGACGGATCTTGGACACTTTTTTCTGATTTTCCCTCCCATTTACTAATATCTCTTTAGTTGTGTGTAATGTATTGGTAAATCCATTCATTGAATTCTTAGTTTTGGTTATTGTATTTTTCATTTTTAGAAGTCCTTTTGGCAAGATCATACTGCAGTTATTTCCAAGCTTGTCTTTGATTTTTCTAAACATAAGTTTAGTTGCCTTACACTTTTATGCCTGTTCGACCATTTCTATTACTGCAAGGTCTCATTCCTGGTGCCTTGTTTCCTTGTGTGCTTGGCTATTTTTGTCTGTGTTTGCTATACATTGTCTTGAAAAATTATTTATGGAAATTATTTAAGCCCTAAGATATATATTTCTCCAGAGACATTTTTGCATTTGCTTCTGCCAGGTACTTTGGAGCTAGGATCACTTCAATCTAAATTAATGACTTGAAGTTTTAAGAAATTATTCAGGTGTACAAATTGATTTGAAAATATTCTTGGGGGATCCCTGGGTGGTGCAGCGGTTTGGAGCCTGCCTTTGGCCCAGGGCGCGATCCTGGAGACCCAGGATCAAATCCCACATCGGGCTCCCGGTGCATGGAGCCTGCTTCTCCCTCTGCCTGTGTCTCTGCCCCTCTCTCTCTCTCTCTCTCTCTCTCTGTGTGTGTGTGTGACTGTCATAAATAAATAAATAAATAAGAAAATATTCTTGGGCTTGTGATCTCAGGATCTTTCCCACATAGCCCCTCTCAATTGGTAACTTCTATTCACTTACAAACACCAGCAATAGAAGTGGGATTTAAGGGACTCCTGGGTGGCTCAGCGGTTGAGCACCTGCCCTTGGCTCAGGGCGTGATCCGCGGTCTCAGGATCAAGTCCCACACCGGGCTCCCTGCCTGGAGCCTGCTTCTCCCTCTGCCTATGTGTCTGCCTCTTTCTCTCTCTGTGTCTTTCATGAATAAAAAAAAAAAAAAAAAAGAAGTGGGATTTAATATTAGTTTACCTTTTCCCAAACGATAAGGCCGTTGGGGTTGCCGATTTTATAGGGGGACTTTCCCCCCTGGTTAGGCCTAACTTTCATTCTGTCTTTTCCCTCCAAGGCTATCAAAATTGATACCCAGATTCTCAGGATTTAGACATCTGTCTTAGGACAAAAGCAGTTTCAGTGCTCTCCTTAACTCTCTAGTTGTCCACTTTGATTTAGGTTTTGGCCTGTTAGGGGCACCTGAGTGGCTCAGCGAGCGGTTGAGCATCTGCCTTCAGCTCAGGACATGATCCTGGATCCAGGAATAGAGTCCCGCTTCGGGCTCCCCGCAAGGAGCCTGCTTCTTTTGTCTATGTTTCTGCCTCTCTCTGTGTGTCTCTCATGAAAAATAAAATCTTTAAAAGAAAGTTTTAATTTTTTTTTTTACTTCTAATCAGGGATTTGATGTATTTAATAATTATTTTTTTACTCAACAATAATCTAGAGTAACTATCAACAAATCTTTTCTAAAAAAAGCCAGATAGTAAACATTTTAGGCTTTGCAGACCAGATAGTCTCTGCCATAACTACGCAACTATGGTGTTAAAGCAGCTAGCTATAGGTAGTATGTGAACAAATAAGCATAGTTGTGTTTCAGGAAAACATTGCTTACAAAACCTGGCTGCAGGCCAGATTTGGCCTGTGTGTCTGTAGTTTGCCAGCTCCTGATCTAGAGTATATTGCTTACTGAACATCCCAGTAACACTTGTTAAATACTGATTATTTTCCCTATTTTGTTATGTTTTTCTCATCACACATTAAACATTACGTTTTAGAGACCAGGTTTTTCTTTTTTAAAGATGAGTACCATGCCTTTTAAATTACTGTCACATTTAACATAATTGTATTTCTAATGCTGGTTCCAGCCCCAATATTGTGCTTTTGACAAAAGAACTTTAGAAGCATTTTTGTTGAGTTTTGTAAAGTATTCTTGTGGTGTTTTAATTGGAATTTTGTTAAACTCTTGAATTAATTTATGAAAGACTGCTATCTTAATGACATTTAAAGCTTTCATTGAAGAATATGAAATATTTGTCTATTTTTCCAATTTTTCTTTATTTCTCCTAGTAATATTTGGTCATTTTCTTTATATCATGAAGATGTATATCTTTTGTTAGGTTAATTGGTAGTTTAATACTTTTCATTGCTATTGTTAACTGAATGCTTTTTAAAATTTGGATTTTCTAGTTAGTTATTACCACTACACACGAATACACTTGCCTTCTGTGGATTTATATTTATCTTTTATTTAACCACTTTGCTGAAGTTTTAATTATCTATTGTTATGACTGATTTTCTTTGGATTGTGTTGGTATATAATCATATTGTCTACATGTAATGATATTCTCATCTCTTCTAGTATTTTCCTTTTTGAATATTTTCACATTGGCAAATATGTGAAAATGTGAGAGTGAAAATAAGTGAACACCCTTGTTTTTTGGCCCTATTTTTAATGGATTCATCCCTACTGTAAAATATATTACAGTGAGTCTTGGTTTCAATTTCTTTTTTTTTTTTTTGTTTCAAATTCTAATTCTGTGTTTCAGTCTACCTATTAGAAATGATTTGAGTTTTATCAGCTGGCTTTTCAAAAATACATTGATAGTACATAGTATATTATTCTATATATATGAATGAAGTTCAAGAATAGGCAAAACTAATCACTGGTGATAGAGTCAAGTAGTGGTTACATCTAGGGTATATTAACTGGGAAAGAAAACAAGAAAGCATACTGAGGTGTTACCGATATTCTATATTATAATTGAATGTTATTTATTTAATTGAATATATAAGTAAAACTGTATTGAGAGGTACATTTAAGATCAATGCACTTTACTCCATGTATGTTTTACCCCAATAGAAATATATTTTTAGAATCTATGGATCTGATCATACTATTATTAAGTAAACTGTTAAGATGACGTGTTAATGGTTTTACTTAATATTAAACAGCTTTATATTTCTGGCATAAGCCGTAGTTGATCACAGTTATTCTTTTGAGTGGAACCTGGGTGGTACAGTTGGTTAAGCACTTGACTCTTGGTTTCAGTTCAGGCTGTGATCTCAGAGCTGAGTCTGTTTGAGTTTCCCTCTCCCTCTCTCTCTGCCCCTTACCTCCCACCCCATGCATGTGTGCTCTCTCTCATTCTCACTTTCTCTCTCCCTCAGATAAATAAATAAGTAAATAAGTCTTTCAAATAAATAAAGTCCTTTGAACCATCCTTTCTATATTCTTTAAAATTGTTTTTTATTCTTTAATTTAATAAGTGTTAATAAAGCGCTAGGTATTTAGAGATGCTGTGGGTCATAAAACCAATAGTGGCCCAATCTGCATAGTACTCAAAATCTAGTAGAAGAAATAACCAATCAAGTAATTACAAAAGTGAATGTAGAGTTACAACTGTGATAAGAGCTGCAATTAAGAGGTATTTATTATCATAAAAATGTATTATAGAGGAATTATTCTTTATCAAACACAGATATCTATATACTTGTTGTCTCCCAGATAACATTCTAAACACTTCACAAATACTGATTTGCTCAAATTCACGGAACAACCACTTGAGGTTGGGGGGCATTGTATAGATGAGTAATCTGAGGGACAGAGAGGTTAAATGGCAGTGTCCAAGGGCACTTAATAAATGGCAGAGCCAGGATACAAACCCATGTACTTTGGCTCAGAACCCATGCTTTTAACCTCCTCCCTAAATACGGGTTTTCCTTAAGGAAGTAATGATTCAGATGACATACTGAAGGATGAGTAGGAGCAAACTGTGTCAAGAGGGTCTGATAGAAGGCTCCTGTTTCAAAAAGGAACATGTAGTCAACTATGTCATATATTAAGAGGTCAGAAAAGAGAAGGGTCAAAAAGGCTATTGGATTAAGTAATATAGAGATCGTTAGTGGCCCTAGTAAGGGTTTTAGCTTTGTGGTCAGGTAGAAGCCAGATTTATATGAGGAAAAGATGATTGAGGGTTGGGAAATGGAGAGTGAAGGTAAGTCTTTCAAGAAGTTTGGCTGTAGGGGCACCTGGGTGGCTCAGTCATGTAAGTGTCTGACTCTTCAGCTCAGGTCATGATCTCAGAGTCGTGGGATGGAGTCCCACATTGGGCTTTACACCTGGTGCAGAGTCTGCTTGTCCCTCTCCCTCTGCTCCTCCTTTGTGTGTGTGTGTGTTTGTGTGTGTACTCTCTCTCAAATAAATAAAATCTTTTTTAAAAGGAGCGCTTGGGTGGCTCAGTTGGTTAAGCAACTGCCTTTGGCTCAAGTCATTCAGGGTCCTGGGATCGAGCCCCAAGTTGGGCTCCCTGCTCAGCGAGGAGTCTGCTTCTCCCTCTCTCTGTCCCTTTGCCCCTCTTCCCCTGCTTGTGCATGTGCTCACTCGCTCTCTTTGATAAAATTAAAAAAAAAAAAAGGTTGGCTCTACAGGGAAGGAGATATGGAGTCATATAGGTGTTATGTTTTGGGGTTTTCTTTCCTCAAAGGGAGAGGCTTTCACATGTTTAAAATCTAAAGGGATGCCAGTCAAGAAGAATGGACTAATTATACAAGAAAGAGAAAGATTAGTAATAAATAGAGTAAGGTTTTTGGAAAGGTGAAGGATGTGTAGGGGATCTAAAGATTCAGGTGGAGAACTTTGTCAAAGAGGGTAGCCCGGCTCCACATAAAGAGGGGGCTTGCAATTTGGCAGAAAAGTGGGGGTTTCCTGTGGTGGTTTCCATGTTCTCTGTAATATAGAAAGGAAGTCATCTGTTTGGAGAGAAGAGTAGAAGTTTGAGGAAGTAAAATGAGAGTAAATTGACCAGAGAAATGTACTTTTTCTTGGCAGAGCTGCAGGCCCATTTGAGGTTGGTGAGCATCAACTTAAGTTTCTTTGTACTTATGATATTTTAGAGTCAGGACCATGCTTGTTTTGGACAATGAATTTGTACAATGAATTTGGTGCTTTTTAGAGAAACTTTTTATAGTTCTTTCCATTTTAACTGTTCATTTTGGCTTCCTATTTCTCATATCAATATTGAGTACTTACATTTTTTTAAAACGTCTATTTAATTTAGATTTTTCAAATCAACCATCATGCTTTGATGTTAGTGTTTATATGTTTCTCGTTATGTTTTATTTTTTTTTATAGTTTACTTTTCTTATTTTTTTATTTTTAACTTATGATAGTCACAGAGAGAGAGAGAGAGAGAGGCAGAGACACAGGCAGAGGGAGAAGCAGGCACCATGCACCGGGAGCCCGACGTGGGACTCGATCCCGGGTCTCCAGGATCGCGCCCTGGGCCAAAGGCAGGCGCTAAACCGCTGCACCACCCAGGGATCCCTGTTTGTCTCTTCATTGTGCTCTAGAAACACCTCTTGGTGTTATCAGTTCCCCTATTTTTTCCTTATTGACTTTTATGCCCTTAATTTTTTTAAATTGTTATTCTGTACTTTTTCTAAGATTATACACATGTGTAATTACTTCATTATTTTCCTCTCCTTCAGCTATATTCAAATAAAACAGGTTGTTACCAAAGGCTGTGGTGGGCTCCTGGTGGGACTCAGAACCCCTTGAAACTTATTACAAAATTGTGTTCATTTTTCAGACAGAGGGTCCATTATTTTCATAAGATTGTTAACAGAATCTATGACCTAAAATGCTAAGAACTACTGCCAACTAAGTGTTCAATATATAGTGTTTTAATTATCACTCTTTAAAAATAGTATTATTTTATAATATTGAGATTTTTTTATCAGTTCCAGTTTTATTTAGACCATAATTTAAACTTTCTAAATTTTGTTTTTATTTTCCCTATTAATTTGTTTTTATTAACTTGTGCCTCCAACTTGAAACTATGTAGTCTCTACTTTTTAGTATATATTATTTCTTTGACAATTTTTTTTTTTATTGCTCATCAACATTTTGGGATTATATTCTCTACTTCTCATTTTATTCCTTCCAAATACCTGCTTAGTTCTGAAATCATAGAAAGCTAATTTTAGAAGGAAACACAGAAATTCTCCAACCCAACCTCCTTACTTTACAAATGAGGGTGCTAGAGAGAGTAAATGAATTCCTCCAAGGTACACCATGAATTTGTGGTAGGATTAACCAAAGAAGCTGGGTTCTTTAATACAGTTCTCATTCCCACTGGTCTTTGCATTTTGTACTAAATTGATGCTGTGATCTCCTTACAGTTCTGTTTCTTTCCATTATCTCTCCTTGCATTTTTAACAGTTTTAGCTTTATTCATTTTTTTGCTGTGGTATTTGGGTCATAGAGATTAAGTATAGTTTGGACTTTTTTTTATCATTCTGCAATGACTTTTTATTTATTCCCTTTGCCTTGGGCTCTTTGATATAATATGTAGGTTCTTTCTTTTTTTAGCTCTTAGCAGCTGTTTTAATTTTACTTATTAAATATAACTGGAAGTTAAAAGTCTAAAAGTTGGAGTATTTATTTATTTATTAAGATTTTATTTATTCATTCATGAGAGACACAGAGAGAGAGAGGCAGAACACAGGCAGAGGGAGAAGCAGGCTCCATGCAGGGAGTCCGACGTGGGACTTGATCCCAGGACTCCAGGATCACGCCCTGGGCTTGAAGGCGGCGCTAAACCGCTGAGCCACCAGGGCTGCCTGGAGAATTACTTTACATTTTTACCATGAATTTTAAAAAGAAAGATAATTAAAACCTACATAATAAAAATAGTGGTATGGAAGAACTGTGGGCAAATGGATTTGGTAACCACCCGATAACCCTATAATTAATAAATTTCCCTTTCTTATGAGATACAGTGGGATTACACATTTTGACAGCTTTGCTTTTCATAGTTAAGTCACACAGAGATATGCCTCTTCCCAGAAGATAAACTATGCATGACAGTAAATGAAGAAAATAACATTTATGAAATCCTAGTCAGAAGTCTCTCTTCATTTAGAAATTGTGTTTGCATAATGTTTGATTAGAGGAGAAAGTGTTGCTTGTCTCTGGTGCCCTGTCAAGGTGAAGTTGAGGTTTATAAGGTTAAAATTTGCCCTCACTTTTGCCGCAGGAAAGGTAGCTCCTCCCTTTGAACAGTAACCAAGTGAAGCTCACCCCTGAAACCTCTACTTCCAGCAGAAAACTGAAAACAGTACAAGACATACTTGAATGTTAGTTGGCAGTGAATTTCTTTCTTTCTTTCTTTCCTTTTCTTTTCTTTTCTTTTCTTTTCTTTTCTTTTCTTTTCTTTTCTTTTCTTTCATTTATGATAGTCACACAGAGAGAGAGAGGGGCAGAGACACAGGCAGAGGGAGAAGCAGGCTTCATGCACCGGGAGCCCGACGTGGGATTCGATCCCAGGTCTCCAGGATCGCGCCCTGGGCTAAAGGCAGGCGCTAAACCACTGCGCCACCCAGGGATCCCGGCAGTGAATTTCTTAAGAGTAGTCTTTTTGGCTAGTCTGTCCTCATGTCCTAAAGTAGCCACCTTACGACAACAAAAAGAATAAAAGAAAGACTTGACCTAGAGAGAAGGTAGTGCTACTGATTTTGATAGATCCCAAAATAGTAACTTTAGTCACATTTATTTGAAAGAAAAGGAATTCTGCGTTAAAAAAGAGAGAAAACTTTGCTTTTTCTGCCCTTTGTTTTCCTGCAGTCTTTTTTTAACCTTAACTTTTGTTGTAATAATTCTGCATTTCATAGCAACAGTCTTTTTCCCACCAGTGTTTTCAGAATATGTCTAATAGACCTGGTTAACTCAGATGAGCCATTCCTTCCACTAACTTTTTAAATTTTTGTTTATTTTTAAACACTGAAAGAAGTTAACAGGTTATTACAATGTATTTTATTTAACAATCTAAAAGTTCCCAGCCGTCAGCAGTTCTGGTACAATTTCAGGTATATTTGGCATATTCCATGGAGCTGTTAGTATAGCAAACCTTGTAGGTAAAATACATAAGTCTTGTTTGTTGTTTGTTTGTTTGTTTGTTTGTTTGTTTGTTTGTTTTAAGTGAGAGGGCTGGTAGGGGCAGAGGAGGAGAGAGAATCCCAAGCAGGCTCCACACCCAGTGGGGAGCCCCATGCCAGGTGATCTCATAACCCAAGATCATGACCTGCATGGAAATCAAGTCAGATGCCTAAATGACTGAGCCACCCAGGCGCCCCTACACGTACTTTTGATAGCATACATGAAGGGATCTCTCTGAAATTGACCTCAGTAGTCTTGTTCTCAGCAGACTGATTCAGGCTGCACAATGTGGCTTATATTGTTCCAGATGTTAGTATATGTTCTCTTTCCACAATAAGTTCATGACCATCGAAAGACATCAATTTGACATCCATGGTGTCAGGGCCTTCACAGCCATTATAGGTTTTCTCTTCTCCACCTCTCATATTCTTAGGAAATTCTGCTTCACTTTCACAGGACCTTTAGTAGTTTCCTGATGTGGGAGGGACATAGAGTCTTCAAGCCACCTGCTTGTGTCTACCTAAATTTATGTTTTTAAAGTCAGTGTTACTATTTGAACATTTTTTTTAAAGATTTATTTATTTATTTTAGAAAGTGTGCACACATGCATGTGCAAGCTGGGGGAGAGGCAGAGAGGGAAAGAAGATTCTGCTGAGCTTGGAGCCCCATCTGTGAACATTTCTTAACAGACAGTTTTGGAGATAAGGCTTGAATCTTAAAATGTTAAAACTCCAGGGACACCTGGGTGGTGCAGATGAGCATCTGACTCTTGGTTTGGACTCAGGTCATGATTTTAGGGTTGTGAGATTGAGCCCCCTATCATGTTCCACATCAGCATGAAGGCTGCCTGAGATTCTCTCCCTCTTTTCCCTGCCCCCTTTTGCACACAAGCGTGCTCTCTCTCAAATAAATAAATCTTTAAAAAACAAACAAACAAACAAAAAACTCCAAAAAGATTACTCTTTGGAGAATGAACAAAAGTTGCTTGGATCTTTTATGCTGAGGATCTTATTAACAGCTATATCCCTCAAGTAGTTGGAAGTAATTCTATTTATTATTACAAATGTGATACTTTTCTTGCTTTGCTACATGTAGGACTTTATCTTTTTTTTTTTCCTTTTAGGGGTTCCTGGCTGGCTCAATCCGTGGAGCATGTGACTCTTGATCTTGGGGTTGTGAGTTCAAGCCCCATGTTGAGTGCAGAGATTACTTAACTATTTTTTTTCCTTTTCATGTCCTTAGACTACTTCTTAGTATCACAGCCTGCTTGTTAAATAAAAATCCTCAGTTTCTGGCCTAAACCATTTTTCTTTATTCAAGATACTGTTCAGATAGGACCCCTTTAGTCGTTTATTCTTTGCCATTGGTTTTTTTTTTTAATTTACAAAAACTTGAAGTCTCGTTTACTGGGTATATGTTTTGAATTCCAGCTCTGGATTGTTGTTATTCTCTCATTCCTCTTTTCACTGATTTATTTATTCTTATTTATTCTGTGCTTGGATGTCGTTTTGTGGTTCATTTTGTTTCATTCAGCAAATTTTTTATAACTATTGAATCAGTATTTTGCTTATCACAATGGCTTAAGAATGACTTACCCCTCTTGTAAGTGAGAGAAAATTGTTAATCATTTACCGAAGTATTCTTGTGGGGCAGCCCCGGTGGCTCAGCGGTTTAGTGTTGCCTTTGGCCCAGGGTGGGATCCTGGAGATCCAGGATCAAATGCCATGTCTGGCTCCCTGCATGGAGCCTGCTTCTCCCTCTGCCTGTGTCTCTGCCTCTCTCTCTCTCTGTCTCTCATGCATAAATAAATACAATCTTTAAAAAAAAAAAAGTATTCTTATGATTCCACTGGTGAGTCTAATTCAGAAGTTTATTTTACTTAAAGTTTTCTGGGCTCGTTGCTCTGTTCCTATTCTTTGGTATTGTGAAACTTTTCACTGATCTCTATTTTCAGTTAATTTTCCTCCATTAATTTTATATCATAGATTTTTGCTGTTAGTGAACAATTTTTTGTGTGTCAAACAATTTAATGTTCTAATGGAATAGGTACAAGGGAGACACTTTTTGCTTCTCAGCACTCACCAACTTCTTAAAGGCGATCCCACTGAAGGATATTGAGTAGAAAATTTGTGTGCTTGCTACCAGGCTCTGGACTGTGTCTCTGACTAGAGGATGGTACCCTCTGGGAATAACCAAAGAGTCATGTAGCTTAAAAGTAGGGAAAGTGCCCCAGGGTTAAGGCTGACTGCATGCTAACTATGAATCCATAATGTGTCACTACAGTTATGAAATATTTAATCAAACATTTGTCCTATTGAGGTGGTTAAATACATATCATCATGTTTTGGAGTGATGTTGGAAATCTCAGAGTACCATGGCTGATTTTGATCCAAAAATAAATAAGACATGGAAAATTCATAGAAGGATGAGATAAAAACTATAAAATCTTAGAAGGAATGTGGGGAAAAATTAAGTAATGATGCCGTGGACCATTTTGTTCTGCTCAATGTCTTAAGGTTGAAGATCTTGTGCCTCCACCTCTGTGTCAGCAGCTGAGGTTGAAATTCTGAGAGGCAGCAGTGTGACTTCACTCTTTCTCATTTATACTGTGAAGAATTTCCACACTGGACAGATCTTGGAGAGAGCATATTTCAACAAAAGACCAGTCTTTTTTAGAGAGGTGCCTGGGTGGCTCAACTGGTTGAGTTTCTGCCTTTGGGTTGGGTCATGATCCTGGGGTCCTGGGATCGAACCCTATGTCGGGCTCCCTGCTCAGTGGGGAGTCTGCTTCTCTCTCTCTCTCTCTCTCTCTCTCTCTCTCTGCCTCTGCCCCTCTCCTGCTTGTGTGAGCGCTCACTCTCTATCAAATAAATAAATAAAATCTTTATTTGTTAAAAAAAAAAAAAAAAAGAGGGACAACTGGGTGCCTCAGTGGTTGAGGGTCTACCTTTGGCTCAGGTCATGATCCTAGGGTCCTGGGATCAAGTCCCGCAGGGATCCTACTTCTCCCTCTCTCTGCCTATGTCTCTCTCTCTGTGTGTCTCTCATGAATAAATAAAAAAAATTCTAAAGAAAAAAATCCTTTTAAACTGGATATAAAATGGGGAAGTGCTAGAGTTCCTGGCTGGCTCAGTCAGAGGAGCCTGCGACTCTTGATCTTGGAGCTGTGAGTTCAAGCCCCTTGTTAGGACAAAATGGGAATGTGCCTTTGGACACACAGAAACTGGCCTTAACATATTGTCCATGTAAAAAAAATTAGGACTCTTTGGGGGAAATGGCTAATTCTAATTCTGGGGCAGAAAATGCACAATATTAGCCTGGAATATGTATTCATTCCAGATAGTGAGGGAGCTCACAAAGACTAGGTTATGTCAGAAGGACTAAGGAGATTCCCACTAGCCACACATGAAACAATTGGAGAATCAATAAGGATGAATGATAATTATTGGACTGAAATATGCCTAATACATTTAAGTGATGAGTTTATAATCTGAAAAAAAATTAACCATTGGGGGTTGTTAGAAAATCAAGTCATTGTTTTGAAAATTAATAAAGGAAAGAATCTAACATCCTGACTTTCCTGTGTGAACTGTATTATACTAGGTAACAAACTAGGTCAGAAGAGACTTCTGTTGATAGAAATATACTAGGTAATGAATAAAGAAGGGACAACAGAATTAAAATACATCATTTGAGGAGGTCAACTTCCAGAATGGTAAAGTGAGGACAGTGGGATGTGTGTGAGTACAGATGAAACAACATTGGATGTGAGTTGACAATTGTTGACTCTGGGTGACGGGTATGTAGGAGTTCATTACAACCCTTCAGTCTATTTTTTTAATTTTATTTATTATTCATGAAAGACAGAGAGAGAGAGAGGCAGAGACAGAGGCAGAGGGAGAAGCAGGCTCCATGCAGGGAGCCTGATGCAGGGCTCAATCTCGGACCCGGGGATCACACCCCGAGCCAAAGACAGAGACACTCAATCACTGAGCCACCCAGGTGTCCCCCTTCCTGTCTATTTTTTAATCATTATTTTGATAACATCTTTACTAAGATATAATTCACATTATCGATATGAATTATTCAATGCTATTAATTAATTAGCTATTTTACCTGAAGCATACTAAAGGGGAAGAAGAGGCAGAAATCATTCCTTCTGGAGAATGTGGAAGAAAATTTGTATCATAATCATCTTCATCAAGCTCAACAAATGGAAAATTTTCAATTGAATATAATTGCATTTCTTCCAAGTTCTTCTTTTCACTACTATCTAAAGTGAAATGGTGCCTGGCTGGCTCGGTTGGAGGAGTGTGTGACTCTTGATCTTGGTGTCAAGAGTTCAAGCCCCACATTGAACATAGAGATTACTAAAATAAATAAACTTTTTTAAAAATCAAGTAAAACAGTTGTTAAACAGATTATTTTAATAATCAATGAGTGGAATATGATATAAAACTTCCTATTTCCATAAACATCTAGTGTTTTTAACCCTTCCTCCTAAGGTACATGGCATAAAATAAAAGTGGGTCTCTGGTAAAGATGGAGTGGGAGAGGAGATTATAACACTCAGCCTGAATGAGAATTTTTAACTATGCATAGATTCCAGCTATCCCGTCTCCCTTCAGCCTCAGGAATTTTAAGGTGGCTGAGACTGTGCATTATCCTGCATAGTAGCTCAGCAATATCACATTTGTCCCACGAGGAGTATAAATGTGCTTGGTGAAAGTACTCTTTCAGACTGAGACCCTATAATCATGAAGCACGGCATCTTGCTGGCAAAGTGCACTATTCTCATAGGTGAGCCCTTTCTTCTTTGCCTTTCATCTGTTCTTGGGGGTTTTCCATATGCTTTCATCGTTCACTCCCACCTCGCTCCCATCCAGCTTCCATTTACTCTTCCAGCCCAAGCTAGGTCTTGTTTTTCTCTAAACCCTTTACAAATAATCTCTTCTCTTATGTCTATTGTGCTTATTTTAGCTTTGGGGGAAACCAGGTCATTTTGCTATTTAAGTGAGCCTTCACTGAGTTAAAGGCTATATATTTCAGGTATCACCAGATGTTAAAAAAAAAAAAAAGAAAAATCAAAACAATTTATTGACCCAAAAAAACGTCATTCATCTAGGCACAGTTGAAACAGTGCTCCATGCGTCCCCCTCCAGAAATACTATGATTAATGCAAAGTACTTAACTCCCCTGATCATTCTTTTCCTCCCTGTTTAGGATCATGGCTGCCGTTCCCCAGAATAATCTACAGGAGCAACTAGAACGCCATTCAGCCAGAAAA
The DNA here is from genome assembly GCF_011100685.1 of Canis lupus familiaris. Lineage (NCBI taxonomy): Eukaryota > Metazoa > Chordata > Mammalia > Carnivora > Canidae > Canis > Canis lupus. The sequence continues at coordinate 53,959,921 of NC_049224.1, read as the reverse complement.
CTTAGTAACAAATTAAGTCCTTCCAAACCGAAATCTTCGTAAGTATTTTGGCTGTCATACAGGCACTGACCCAGAGTATTGTATGAATGAAACACTTCTCTTTCAGCACTTTCACTGTGCAGATAAGGAAATGAAGCTGAGGGCTCAGTCATGTCCCTACTTTGCACATTAACGATAGAGCATGTTTTAGTAGCTCCAGGTAATAAATATTCAGTACTTCCGCATTGTTCCTGGCACATATTACTTGCTCAGTTAATATCTGTGGCATGAATGAATAATGAATCTTCCTATAAGTTTGGGCAAATAGGTATTTTCAATATTTTAATATAATTTTATATCTATTCCAACAACAGTTTATGAGGAACCCTACAGCTCTCCAGTTTTCTCTCCTCCAAGCGAGGCTCCAAACTCCTTCTGATGATATTTAGTAATAATTTTTATTCTTTAATATTTCTATTCTGTTTAATAATTTCTAGAACTTAAAAAAAATAATTTCTAGAACTTTACCAAATTCTAGACACTGATGTGAGTGCTGGACTTTAAAGTTACCATTGAACTTCATGCCACCACGCCCAGCAGACATCCAAGGGACTTTGTCCTTCCGGTTCCAGCATAGCCTGTTCAGTTTTCATCTCTCTTCCCCATAAGAACTTGTACCAAAAAAAAAAAAAAAAAAGAACTTGTACCAAAAAAAAAAAAGAAAACTTGTACCAGACAAGCAACTCAACCTCACATTTGAGTCTCTTCTCTTTTTCTTTTATGCTGTCCCTCTCCTTAATTACAGATGATCCATGTGAGAAATAAAGTAGTGGGAGTGGCCTGGATACTCTCAAAACCAAATAATTAGCTTCTAAATTGGAAAGATCAGAGCATACAAATTATAATTTTAAGTTACTGTATAAATCTTAAAACCAGAGAGGGAGGGCAGCCCCGCTGGCTCAGCGGTTTGGTGCCGCCTTCGGCCCGGGGTGTGATCCTGGAGACCCGGGATCAAGTCCCACGTTGGGCTCCCTGCATGGAGCCTGCTTCTCCCTCTGCCTATGTCTCTGCCTCTCTCTGTCTCTGTGTGCCTCTCATGAATAAATAAATAAAATCTTAAAAAAATAAAATAAAAAACAAGGAGATGGATTCTTTGCTTATCTGTGCTACAGTGAAGGAGTTGCTGTATAAATCAGTAACAGACTTTAGAGTTTTGTATAGTTGGTGGGTTTGCTAAAATTAATCAGTCTAATTCAGTTTTTCAATTATTTTTCAGAGTTTTCACTTTTAAGAAGAAAACATCAGCCAACAATGTGTCTGTCACTAGTGTGTCAGTAGCAAAAACACCTGTGTTAAATGACAAAGATGTTAATGTCACTGAGGCCTTTCCCTTCAGTGAACCTCTGCCCCACGCCACAAGTCAGCAGACAAGGCCCAGTGACCTCAAAAATACTCCAGCAGGACAGCAAACCAGGAGAACTGTTTCAAAACCATTATTGCCAGATTTGTCACTGGTTTCACGAGTTTTATGTAATACCCAGAACACACCGATTGTAAAGAAATCCAGTAATGCTACTTTCAAGAAATTGGAATTTAGCTCTTCATCAGATTCTTTTGTTACCATCAATGATTGGGATGATATGGATGACTTTGATACTTCTGGAAATTCAAAGCTTGTTACACCATGCAAAAATCACTTTGTGAGAGTTAGCACTGCTCAGAAGTCAAAAAAACCTAAGAGAAACTTTTTGAAAGCACAGCTTCCTCAAGCAAATACAGTAAAGGCTGATTTGACTCCATCCTCCTTTGAAAGTAAGCAAGCATGTTTGACTAAAAAACAGAACGACGACTCGGAATGGTTTAGTAATGATGTGATTTGCATTGATGATGACCCCAATCCTGAAGAGCTTATACATGGAGATCCTCAGGAGAGTCATTCTTTAAAAACTCATTTGGAAGAGGAAAGAGGTAAAAATTTTATTTTATCTCATTTCAATATATTGATTATATTAATTTATTCAAAGCAAGGCCCTGAAACAATAGCAGATAGATACAGCTTTTGTCCTTAGCTCTGTGGAGATACCTGTTGCACAGCGTGTGGCCACTTCTTTGAAGCAGGTTCTACAGATGAAATGAAAATTTTATTCTAGTAATATAATTTTTATATAAACACCAAGGATAGCTCTGTAAGGTCCATAGAGGTTAAATGGTTTCTTAACGGTCTACTGACTAGCTCATGGCAGAAATGGGACATGAAATAAAGCCTTTCCATTATAAGTCCTTTATGGCTTGCTTCCGCCGGATGTGGATGTATGATACGATCTAATTGTGCTATTAAAGTATTACAGATGACACTCAAATCCTTTTCTGTTTAGGTCTTCTAGTTATTAGGTGCCCAGAACCTCAGCTGAGATTAGCCATGTGTGGAAGTACCCACCTCATGAAATGATTGTAAATGTGAGACTAATACTTCTAAACACCCGAATCCCATCAAGGTTACCACAGGGTGCGAAGGGACAGAAAGGTGATTGATGAGAAGCAAAACTGTAGTCTAATCAAATGCATTGCTGTTTATGAAGAGAAAATGGGGTCACAGGTAAGCTGGAAAGCAACCATCGGGCATTGTTATCACACATAGTCGAGAGAAAGACACTGAGTGTGGCAGACTTCAGTAACTAGGAGGCCCTCATAGTCAAGTTAACAGGGTTGGTACAGTTACACACTCCTATGTCATACTTCACTTACTGAAATATGAGTGAAAAATAGAAAAAATGATCCTAAAAAAAAAAAAAATAGAAAAAACGGAAGTGCTGATACTAAGTAGGGGTTTCATAGTTGAACTGGAGAGTCCTGAGAATCCTTCAGCAGATCTTTAGCCTTCTTTCCCGCATCCATTGGTCTTAATCCAGGTGACTCAGTGATGATTTGTGAAGAAGCCCCCAGCATGGACATGTGGAAGGTGGGCACACATAGAGTGCTGGCATTGGTGTGACTCGTCTGGAGCACCCACTTGAGTGCTTGTGCCCAGCACTTCCTGTCTCAGTAGTGATGAAAGTAACCTGTGCTTGTCAATGGTTGTACTTTAGATAGCGAAAAGAAGAACTGGGAAGAAACAGAGTTATGTTCATTGGAGAAGTCGCCATGTGTAGAGCTTGACGAAGATGATTACGATACAGATTTTGTTCCACCTTCTCCAGAAGTAATTTCTGCCTCTTCTTCCTCTTTAAAGTGTTTTAGGTAAAACAGCAAATTAATAAATGTTACTGTGTATTTCTGGGATATCTGAAATAATTTTGTTTAGGACACCTGGGTGGCTCAGCGGTTGAGTGCCTACCTTCAGTCTAGGGCGTGATCCTGGAGTCCCAAAATCGAGTTCCACATCCGGTTCTCTGCATGGAGCCTGTTTCTCCCTCTGCCTGTGTCTCTGCCTCTCTCTGTGTGTGTGTCTCATGAATAAATAAAATCTTAAAAAAAAAGAAAGAAAAGAATTTTGTTTAGCTACCTAGTATCATTTCTGTATAGATTTGTTTGATGCTTTTGCAAAGTTTTCTATCCCCATGAAAGCATCAAAAAATCCCTGTTTATACACTTTATTTAATCGGTGGTATAAAGCTGTAAAGTTCTATTATGATTAATTATGTGGGACCTCCAAACGGTTCTATTTAGTTGATTTTGACATGTGAAATATATTCCTAAAAATACTATATATTTTCAAACTCCTACACCTGAAATGACACAAATGAAAAGTCACTTATTTGGGAAGTGATTTAGTTAACATTGTGTCCTTTTCTTTTTATCCTGCAGGATAGAATTGGCCATTATATTTGTCATTCACTAAATTTTAGTAAATTAGTGATGTGGTTGTGGTTAATTGACAGTATTATAGGAAAAAGACATGGTATACATAAGCCATCGATAGCTTAAAATACTAATCAGTCTTACCTCCATCTTTGACCCAATCTAGATCATGGTGCATTTGAGTGGTGGAGTATTTACTGTGAACCAATATTTTTATGAGAAACATGTCCCCCTAGTATACCACCTTAATTAAAGAAGGCAGGCAAGAAGGAGGTATTTGTCTACATAACCTCACTTCTCTGAGATTGTGTTTTAACATGTAGGTTGGCTTGTTTAAAGAGGAGGGAAAGGTCGAAACATAATTACTATTTGATAAAAAACTAAAAAACTGTAAGAGCTGTCCTCTTAATCCCATCCCATAGAATTTCAGACAACATTATAAAAAGTGAAAGAACTGAACAAGAGTTTCTATAGAGTGTAGATTCTAAACCAGATTCCCATTTAACAATGAAGCAGCCAAGGCCCAGGGGATTGTCCAGGATGATACAATCAATGGCACGTGGACTAAGATCCAGTGTAGGGTGGGGGTGACTGGGTGACTGGCACTGAGGGGGGGCACTTGATGGGATGAGTACTGGGTGTTATTCTATATGTTGGCAAATTGAACACCAATAAAAAAATCAAAAAGAAAAATAAGATCCAGTGTAGGGCTATTTTCTGGACCATATCAATTCCTACTGAACACCTGGGTTTTTCCCTCTGTTTACTAAAAAAGTGTGTTGCACAGACAACCTTGTATCCAGCTTAACAGGATGCTTGTAGTCTTGCAGTTCCAACAAACCAGACGTTTTCCTTACCCATGTTAGGTTTTGATCCTTCTTCACATGTGTGTGTGATTTTTACATTGTAATCATTTTTACATGTTGTAATCAACATGTAACCTTAATTTTTTATTCTGCTTTTCTCTTATGTTATTTTTAGACATTTTTCATACTGCTACATAGTCTTTATTTTTATTATTTTTAATGGCTACCTAATTTATTGAGTTGTCATACCATGGTTAACTTTACCTAGATTTTTGGCAGTTGGAAAATGTTTATTTCCAAGGTTTCCCCAAAGGTGAAGTCTATCTATATAGTTTCCATTGTGACCTCGAATACATATTTGCATATATATTTTTTTTAATATTTTATTTATTTATTCATAGGCACAGAGAGAGAGAGGCAGAGACACAGACAGAGGGAGAAGCAGGCTCCATGCAGGGAGTCCGATGTGGGACTCGATCCCGGGTCCAGAATCACACCCCAGGCTGTAGGCGGCGCCAAACCGCTGCGCCACCGGGGCTGCCCATATTTGCATATATTTTAAAACTGAAATAGAATTTTCACAAATGATGCTCTCAGTATGTGCAGTACATAATTAAATTTTCTTTTGTATTTTATCTTGTCTTAAAACAAGGTTTTGGATTGTGAGTTTTGGATTAATTTCAGAGGTGTAACGCTCAGGTAATATGTAACAGAAAAGAGAAACGTGTTTTTGTATCTCCTGTGTGCCAAACCTCTTGAGCCAGCCTTCAGAGTCCTCCCATCTTCAGACCCCACATCACCTCTTCAATTCTATCCCTAGTTATGCTCTTAGGATAACAATAAGCTCCAGTGAACCAAATGAGACAAACTGACAATCTAGAAAACATTGCTAAAACTATAAGGCCTTTTCTTTAATTATATTATCATTTTTTAAGACTATATAAAGCATAGTTATTCATCACTGTTCAATCTAGTTAGAAGATTGCATTCCAGCCTTAGGCAAGCACAGTTGATACCAAGTAAAGAGAATTATCTTTGTCTCTCCTCACTCAGAGAGACACTTGGTCTGTCACTTTTCCAATACCTGTCATTCAGGGCTTCCTCATATCTCCCTCCTTGGCAAAGCCTGCTCAAGTTCCAGAAGATGTTGTCTTTGTCTGGATTTCCATGGTACCCTCTCTCTAACACTTTAGTGCCCATTTGTGTTTAGTGCCCATTTGTTACTTTTAAAGTATTTTTTGTATCCAGTCAGACTGACCATGTTTATATGTGTTAATAATTTTTGTATAAAACTATACATTATCAGAGAAGATTGGATGATGAGTTTTCCAAATTGAGAGGAGAGGGAGACAGAATCCCTCACATAGACCAAGTAGACCACGCCAGGCTCCTGTGAGGAATGTAAGTGATGCCCTGTGACGCCACATAGGGTTACTAAAAGAACATCATTGGAAGGAGAATTGAAAAGATCTCTTGGGGCCAGAAGATGGGAGATTTTGAAGACCTGCCAAAGAGGTTCTAGACTAGAGGAGATTAAAAAAAAACATGCTTCTCTTATTTGTCTGACCCGTTGTGGGAAAACATGAGAGGAAAAACTATACATTTGGCTTAAGTCTCATTTAGTTTTATATTTTTAAATTCACAGTATGTTAAAGGACCTTGATGCCTCTGGCACAGAGGATGGTCCTAGCACATCCGAGGACTTGCCAACACCCAAGGGGATGACAACACAGCAGCCCAATCAAGAGACCAGCACAAACTGTGACGGTACAAAAAGTATTTCGACATAGCACATATTTTAACTACCTAACATTTGGAAACAGTACGGTTGTATTTTTAACCTGTGGCTGTCCAGTGTTAGATGGCAAATTTGCAGTTCCTCACCTCTAACACAGAACCACCTTTGGCTGCTGGTTAGCTAGCATTTGCTTGAACAACTCAGAAATTTGTGTTCTCGAAAGAAATAGTGGAAACACTATTTGTTAGAAAATTATTTCTCACATTGAGCCAGAATTTGCCTTCCTGGAACTTTAATCCTTGTGAGGAAGGTCTAAAGCTCCTAGAAACTTTCTTCCCCCATCCCCCTCTTTTTTTTTTTAAGGGCTAAATATCGTTAGGTCTTTTAATTCTTCTCTATAGATAATGGTTTCTAGACCTTCCATCCTCCTGACTCTTCCTTATTTGTACTCTGGGTTTACATCTTGATGGCCATGCAAAGTTTAATGCTTTTTGTTTGATTTGTTTCCAGTTCATTTTTAGACTTTCTATCAAGTATCTAGTATAAATAGTGCAGCCACACTACTTTGAAAAGGAGCAGCCTCCTTTCCCACTGTGATTTCTACTTCCCTGGGGCTCTGTCAGTCCTGAGATCTATGTCCTTCTATCCTAGAAAGTTTTCCGGTATATTTCCTTTTTCTTTTTCTTTTTCTTTTTCTTTTTCTTTTTCTTTTGTTTTGTTTTTCACTCTTCCTGAAACTTCTATTATTTGTATATTAGGCTTCCCTGAGTTATCTTTCATCTTTTCAGCCTCTTGCTTCTCTGCTTTCTGGGAGATTTACTCAATTTTATCTTTAACTTGTCTATATGGGATTTTCCAAGAGCCTTTTTTTCATTCTCTGAATATTTCTATAACATGTTCTGGTCCTTTTTGATGGGTTCTGTACTCATGATGAGTGTGTGTGCACATGTGTGTCATAGTGGGTGTGTCATGCACGTGTGTGGAGGTGTGTGCATGCACAGGCATGTGTGTGGTGTGTGTGCACATATGTGGTGATATGTATGGTGGGGTGTATGCACAGCATGTGTGTGTTGTTTCTGTTTCCTCCCCATTTTGTTTCCTTATTTTGGTGTCCAAATTTATTGTTAGAGATGTCCCTGAAACATCTGCTGTCCTGGGCGCTTTTGTACGTGTTTTCCGCTGTTAACTAAATTCATCCTCACAGTGGCTTTTAAGGTAGTGTCTATTATCCCCATTTTACGAATAAAGACCCCGAGGCACAGGAGAGTGAACTAGAATTAGCACAGGCAGGGTTTAAACCCAGTGGTGGGGAGGCTCCTGCACTGTGCTGCTTGTGGGCATGGTCTTGCTTATAAAGTGGTTACTCGGTTGGGGGCAAGGCCATGGTCCTCCAGGATGACATTAGAGGTCTTCCTCACAGCAGACGTGAACCCATCACTTCTTATTCCATTCTGTACAAACCTGCCTGGAGCCCATGCTTCTCTCCCTGGCCACAGGGCTGCAGAAGACTCACGTGACTGCACAGATCTGGGTCTGAGGCAGCAAGAGGGAACGGCTGGGATATGGGCTCCAGAGTGATGCGGTCCTGGGGCACAAACCTGTCTCCCTTGGCTCCTGGCGGGGAGACTGGAGCAAATCAGTTATGCTTCTCTGAACCTCAGTTTCTTCTTCTCTGAAATACCTTGCTGGGTGTTTGTCAGGATGCAGGGTAAAGTGCCCAGTGTACTGTCGGCCTTCAATAAATGGTGGCTATTGTTATATGCCAGTCTGGTAATCCCTTCAAAGAAGGAAATACATGAGATTACTGATTTATTTATATAAACTCTTGCTAACTCTATAATTGTTTCCTCTCCTTAGAGTTCACAAAGCAGCTATTTGATAACATGTTCCAGAATTTTGCCTTGAATTAACAGCCAGAGCACCAGCCTGTAGCTTTTGGCAATCAGTTTAGAATTTTTTGAAAATTAGAACAATGTTTGCCTGTCTTCACTCTTCCATCAACTGTCCTGTTCACTGGATGCCTCACATATCAGCGGGATCTTCTTTGAGGGTTTCCTTTGTGTTCTGAGGTATAATCTGCCTAGACAGGGAGACCCGAGCTCCTTTTCAATACCCATATCTCTCTCTGAGCCTGTCTGGCTTTCATTTCTTTCAGACCATTATTCATTCTCTTCTTCCCATTCTGATAGCCGTTCTCTGTGTAGAGAAAACAGGCAAAACGGGGATTCAGCCACCATCCACCCACCATCTCAGACCCCACATCCCTATCTGTGCCAGTCACCAAATTCCATATTTCCCAAGTCATTTTGACACAAACACTTGTCCTCCCGACCCATCTGTCATCTCTCCATCTCCTTTCTGCCCGTTGGACCGTACGACGGGCTACTCTCCTCAGCAATTTCCCAGCAACCTCATTCTCTTGCTGTCAGCTCTCAGATTGTCTCCTGAGAATAGTCTCCTCTGCAGCCCACTGAAACCGTTTCTTTCTCCCACATCCATAGACCCTCAGGGTGGAGTGGGCATCTTCCTCGTTTCCCTTTATTGGCCTAACCCATTCTTTTCTTCCTTCATTTATAGCCTTACCTCCTTTTACATTCTGTTTTTTAGTCTATAATGTCAATTAAATAAATGTGGACCAGACTGTCTGGATTCTGATGTGTAAACACTGTCATTAGGCATTTCTCTCCCTCACACCTGTCTTCTCTCCTCTCTTCCACCCTCCCTTCCTATCTCAGCCCCCTTCCTTTCTATCTCTGTTTTCCACTTTCCCTTGCATGGGTCTTATTCTCAAGCTGTGTGTCCCAGGGTGGTGGCAGGGGTGGCCACCAGCAGCTTGTCCAGCTCATTGAAAAGAGAAGTCTTCTTTTCCAGTCAGAAAACTCCCAGACCTAATTCTCTTTGAGCTGCCTCACATCAAAGGCCCACTGAGGTTGGGGTCCCCGAAAAGAAAGTCTCAGTGCTGTGCTGTTACCTTGAAAACAGTGTGGATGCCGGGTGGACTGGAACTACAGGTGGTGTGGGAGCCCTGCCAGTCCAGCCCTGTATGATACCTTGTATGGGCATGGCGAGATTTACCCCTCAAGTTAGTTAAAAATGATAGTAACCTGGGATGCCTGGGTGGCTCAGTGGTTGAGTGTCTGCCTTTGGCCCAGGGTGTGATCCTGGGGTGCCCAGATTGAGTCCTGCATCGGGCTCCCTGCATGGAGCCTGCTTCTCTCTCTGCCTGTGTCTCTGCTTCTCTCTCTCTGTGTGTCTCACGAATAAATAAATCTTTTAAAAAAAATGATAGTAAGCTGATAAACTTTTGCATCTTACAATGATGTTGGTTACCCTAAGAGAAATATTAAGAATTGACATAAAACAAAATGAAGATAACACAATTTGGGGCTCTCATGATATAGAATAGAGACAACATGATTTCAGATTCTTTCACAGGCAGATAATAGGGTGATACATGATAGTTTATGATCTTGTTGTTAAAGTACTGCCAGTTTTACATGCATGACTGTCAAAATTTTAAGTCTTTTTCAAGGAAAAATATTAACGAAATTACATTTTATAGCTAGACAGCCAAGTTTACAGCAGCAGCTTATTCACGTGATGGACCAGATCTGTAAATTAGTAGATACTATTCCTGATGATGAACTGAAAGCTCTGACTTGTGGGAATGCACTGCATCAGCAGCGGGACATAAGGTATCTTACTTTTCCTTCTCTTGCAGTATATCTGATTGCATTTCAACTGACCTGAGTTAGAAATGTACCGGGCAGAATTTTGAGGTGTTCTGAACAGGAAATCGTATCGGATAATTGGCATTATGTTTTATATTTTGAATTTGTGTACTTTTTCAAACTGCCCCTTTAGCATTTGTGTTCACATTATTGAGATTAAGGAAAAGAGGATATAAAGGATAGACTTCGCCACGATTGGGGATGAAAACTAAAGATACACTTGTGTGGCCTGCCCTGGCAGACTACTCATGTTTCATGTGGAGTTCTGTTTCCTCTTCAGAAGGAAGCTCCTAGCTGAAGCCGACTTTAATACAAGTGATGCCAGTGTTCTTGCTTCGGTGTGGACACGCGGGCCTGATTCACTGGGAAGCCCTGTGGAGGATATGGCATCTCTTTCTGCTCCTGATGTGTTTCCAAAGGGCAATTCCCATCCTACCGGGAATTCTGTTAAGGAGTTAAATTTTCCACACCTTCCCTCACATTCCAGTTCCACTGGGGAGTGTTTACTGGCTACTACCCCAGGAAAGACAGGATTCTCCGGCACCATGAAGAATCCCTCTGAAAGACTGTTATTCAGTCCCCATTTACAGAAGTCCTTTGTAAGTAGCAACTGGGCTGAAACACCACGGATAGAAAAAAGGAACGAGAGCTCTTACTTCCTGGGAAATGTTCTCACAAGCACGGCTGTGAGAGATCAGAATAAACGTGCTGCTCCAATAAATGACTTAGAAATTCAGGCTGCCTGTGATATTGATAATTTTGACATAGATGGCTTTGATGATGATGATGACTGGGAAGATATAATGCATGATTTAGCGGCCAGCAGATCTTCCACAGCTGCCTGTCTACCTATTAAGGAAGGTCGGCCAGTTAAGCCAGTATCAGAAAGAATTTCTTCAGCCAAGACAAACTGTCTTCCAGTGGCATCTACTGCTCAAAATAAAAACTCAGAGTCAATTCAGAATTACACTGGTAAGTTTAAATTGAATGCTTATATTTTATATGAAAACGGAACTGTCCAAAATCGCAATTGGGTAAGAAAACCAAGAGGAAATCATCCTTGCCTGAAAAGTGCATTGTTTCTATGCAAATTCCTGTTGATAATATGAATTACAAATCACAATTTCAATAGCAAGTCACTCCTTTGTCTCCGTAGCAGCTGTAGTTTTATAAAATGAGTAATTATAACCTATTGTAGTAAAGCTCTAAAGTCATTACAAATGTGCTTTGCCTTTAAATTAACATCTTTTAGTCCTGGAAACAATAAAGCTCATGAGCACCAAGTTTTTAATGATTTGGGAGATAAGTAAAAGCAAAGCTGAGTTTATATGTTAAAAAATGTAACTGCATGTATTTTTAGAACTCTGATGAGAACCAATCAATTTATAAAGTAGTAAAACATGTTTTATGTGTTAAAATATTAAAATGCAAGGCCACCTAAGAAAGACATGGAGTCAGAAATGTCTTAAGACAAATGATCTCTCTGGGCCTAAAATCTTTTTAATTCAATTCAGCAGATGTTTATGGAGTTCCCACTCCAGACCCTGGTTTATGTTGGGTTCTGGTCATAGTTGAGTAATGAGTAGTCCCTTTCCTCTTAGTAGAAGTTTGTGGAGGAGTGCAGTTAACCACTGGAAAGGCTGCAGGAGAAGCCAAAATTAATTTTAAAACCTTACATCAACCCTATAAAGTTATCACCAAGTGTTTTTTAACTGAAGCAAGTTTATATGTGTAAGATTTATAAAGTACAGCGTTCCCTATTTTTGCCATTGATGACTTAATACCATGGAGGTTGTTCTGACAGTTATGCTGTTGACCTTTAAAATAACCATTAATGGATTTATTTTTGTGTCAAGTTAGAATGTGTCATACTTAATGTTTGCATTTATCTTTGAGACAGTTGAGTGTTGGGTTTGGAGAGACTGCCAGAGCTGGTGTGAGCACCTCTTGTTCAGTGTGCCGAACCAGGGCTGCAGAGCAGGGGGGCAGATGTGAGAGACGTAGTGGAAGAGGAGCCAGAGGAAACTGAGATGCCTTGGAGGTTCCAGACCCGGTGACTGGGAAATATGTGACACCATTAGCAGAGCAGGGAAGTCAGGAGGCAGAGCAGATTGGGAGAAAAGCTGAGGAGGGCTATTTTAAGACTCGTGGAGCTTAAAGTGTTGGTAAAGTCATTCAGGTAGAAATGTCTTGCAGACATTTGGAGATGCATGCAGGACTGGAACTTAGGTGGGTGTCAGTAGGGCTTTACAAAAGAGATCTAGGCAATCTGTGCACATACGTGATGTTCAAGATCTGAGGACTAGGAGAATTACAAAGAAAGAATGGCCAAAAGTCCCAAGCATCTGCAAAGACTCCCAAGTGTAAGGGGCAGGTGGAGGAAATGGAGCCAGGAGAGAGAATTTAAATAGAAAAACTATGATTGTCTTGAAGGTCAAGAGAGGAGGAAGAAGGGAATAAATGAAATAGTGGTAGGTGCTGCAAAAAGATCAAGGAAAAGACTGGAATTTGGCCTCGGGAAGCCTCTGGCAGCTTTGACATTTGGTGGGGATGAAACCCTGATTAGTGGTTGAAGAAAGATGTGCTGCAGGGACATGTATGCCTTTGATTTTGTATGGCAAAGGGTAAATGCTAAAACTGACTTGTTAACAATAACGCACTGATTTTTCTTAACATCAATTATTTTCTCAGACAAGTCGGCGCAAAATTTAGCATCCAGAAATCTGAAACATGAACGTTTCCAAAGTCTTAGTTTTCCTCATACAAAAGAAATGATGAAGATTTTTCATAAAAAATTTGGCCTGCATAATTTTAGAACTAATCAGCTAGAGGCGATCAATGCTGCACTGCTGGGTGAAGACTGTTTTATCTTAATGCCCACTGGTATGTATTTTTAGATGTAAATTGGCAAGAGTCCATTGGCAGATGTTAAATGAAAGCCCTTTAATAGAAATAAAATGAACACCCACATGGCATTTCCATCATTAAGAGACCTCTATACCTCCCATGCCATAGTGAGAAAATGTATTACCTCACGTCCTCTGCTGACATGATAACATTTATAACCCTTTAAGATTTTCACCTCAAAGCTTGTTGTGTTGAATCGATCTAGAATTTCTCTCTCTCTTTTTAGTCTGTATTAATCTGGAACTTGAACAAAAAGTTATCATCGTCAGAGACCTTGAACATCTCTGGCACTTTATTTGGTACAGTCTGCTGTCGAAGGGTGGTTAAGATCATCGGCTCTGGAGTGACGGCCTGGCTCCAGTGTGCAGCGCTGCCACTTACTTGCAGCGTGACCTGGAGCGGAGCACTTCACCCCAAGCACCAGCTTCCTCATGTGTGCAGCGGGGGGTGATAACCAAGTACCTACTTCACATAATGTCGTGAGGAGTAAGCAGAAGGCCTTTAGCCATAGTTCTTGCTTGGCCTCAGTTTTTAAGAGATCCAGGACTTGTCATTGTGCCATTCACATCTGTAACAGCTGTTTGATGGTTTACAGTCATCCAAGTGAGGTTATTAAATCAACAGTTAGGATAAGGAGCACAGGAATCTGAGTTGCAGTGCTTCCTCAGAGCCTTCCCTCTGCCTTTTACTCACCTTGCTATGACCTTTAGTAATTAGTTATTACCGTTTTAAAATTATGTTGCTAAGCATCTGAGTTCTTTCAAACTGATTTTAGAACTCAGACAACATTGGCTTAATAACCAACATTTTGTATTTTATTAACTTGTTCACTCTGCTGCTCTGGCTCTAGTTTGGTATTTCAAAATGGAAGCTGGAAGTGATCCTGACAATGATCTAGTCAGTGGTTTCAGGGTTTTTCATGGTCCTTTAGGGTTTCAGGGGGCTTTTTGTGGTTCTTCCCACCCCAGTTTCAACCTGTTGATTTATATAGATAAAGATTCCAATAAGGTTTCTTTCAGACAAAAAAACATTTTGCAGGTGAGAGAATTGAGGCATGGTAAGGGTAGCTTGAGTGTCAAAGTCAGACAGTCTAAGTGATGGAGCAGAAGCTGGAACACAGCTTCTTGATCTTTTCTTGACATTTACACATACATATATACCAAGATATAATGTACTTACCCAACATGCAAAAAAGGTGGAATGTGATGTATAGTATTTAAAAAAAAAACAAAAACAGAGTCCTAGAAACTGCCAGGCACAAGTTTCTACCATTAGTGGATGGGAGAAGTTGAAAATTAAGAGACTAATCATTAAATGTAGACCAATTGTCTTACCATTTTGAATTAGAGTTACCCAGAGAAATGGGGATGCATCTCAGAATGACTTTCTCTTCATCTTCTGTTAGTTCTCTACATCTTCTATCTCAAAGGAAGATTGGGAATATTTTCTTACTGATAAGAGTACAGGGAGTCAAAGTGCGGATATTCAGCGTTGAAAGGTTCATATTAATGGTTTAAAAAAGTGAGATCCTAAAAGTGCTTTCTGGATCATCAAAGAAATATTAAACCATGTTTACTACAGTCTTAAGTGATGTATGTTTTATAACATTTTAACTCTTTAAAATTAAATATTATACAAGGTAATTATTTTCACCCTAATACTGTGATAGAATATCCCTCATACTGCACTTGGATTTCCCAAGTAGCTTTTTAAAGCACTTCTATTGCATTTAAGTTTCCTGCCCTGATTCCTGTTTTTGCATTCATGTATACCTACATAAGATCTCCTAAAAGATAAATTTCACACATTTAAATTGTCTAAATATTTTGGCTTATTCCAGTGTGGCAAATTATTGGCACCATAGGGAATGTCACTTGGTGTTCTCTTACTTTTAAATATTACTGTATGATTTAGTTTGTAACTTCTGCCTTCATGCTCACAAGATAGAACCTGACAGGTAGTTTTTTGTTTTTGTTTTTTGTCCTTTCAGGAGGTGGTAAGAGTCTGTGTTACCAGCTCCCTGCCTGTGTCTCTCCTGGTGTCACTATTGTCATTTCTCCTTTGAGATCACTTATAGTAGATCAAGTCCAAAAGCTGACTTCCTTGGATGTAAGTTGAAACAAAACACTACCAATTATAATTAAAAATACTAATAAAGACATAAAAGTAATTATATTTCAGTACTCTGGGTAACATTTTTTATTAAGTAGTTCATAAATTAGAAGAATCAAGCACAGCAGTTTGAGTAAGTTGTACAAGTCGTTGAAAATTCTAGTACAGATAACCTTCTCAGTTCAGTCTAATTTTATTCTAGAAAAATGTATCTTATCAAGAACTTTTAACCTGTATTTTGCTGATGTACATTTCTTTTATTAATGTGAAAGGATTTCTATTACTGCAAGATCAGCATATAATATCTTAAAATACACATGAGCACACCCACACATGTGTCCTTTTTCCTCCAGCTGAGGTTAAGAAAGTATAAAATGTATTCTACCAAACCCCACATATATTCGAAGTCGTGAGCCACCACCCCTCAACAAGACCGCCAGTTTGATTTTTCTGCCAAAGAATGTGTGTGTGCAGCGCCAATCACCAGTGTTCAGCTATTCCTGATGCTATGGCCCTCTCATCGTCCTCATGCTTTAACGCACTGGAGATACATTTGCCTAAACAAAAATGAGCTGTGCATTAGGATGTGACTCTCTTGGGCACTGAATTCATATTTATCTTACTTACAGATGTGAAAAGCAATGGCAGTAAAGAAAAGAGAAGAAAAAAGAAGGAAATAAACAATGGGAATATTCTAAGTTATGGCTAAGAAAAGTTTTGGGTTTTTTTTAATATGTGCTAATTATTTACTTTCACCGCATTGACATTAGCTTTCCTTTGACCCAGGTTTGATATGAAACTTATAAAGTATATATAGAACCTAAAGATAAATATATGCTTATGTTTATGACTTTTGTACTTAGATTCCAGCTACATATCTGACAGGTGATAAGACTGACTCGGAAGCAACAAGTATTTACCTGCAATTATCCAAGAAAGACCCAATTATAAAACTTCTATATGTTACTCCAGAGAAGGTTCGTATTGATACCATTATTTTAAAATATGATATTAGGGGCACCTGGATGGCTCAGTGGTTGAGTGGCTGCCTTTGGCTCAGGTCGTGATCCCGAGGTCCTGGGATGGAGTCTCACACTGGGAGCCTGCTTCTCTCTCTGCCTGTGTCTCTACCTCTCTCTGTGTGTCTGTCATGAATAAATAAAATCTTTAAAAAGTAATGAAATAAATAAAAATATTAAAGCTGTGTTAGAAAAACAACCCAGTTCTGTCTCCTGAGTAGGGAAGAACCCAGGCTTCCCTTCCGATGTCTCTCTCCTTTACCATCACATGGAGTATTTTACTCCTGGTGACCAAAGGTGTGGACATTTTTTCCTTATTCTAAGCAGCTCTCTGTGACCAGAGAGTCCTACAGCAGAGAGTCCTACAATTTAACACGGCTCTGACAGTGTCTACACAGAGAGAGCATTGGGTCCCCCCAGGTGAAGGGCTCAGTCCCACAAGATGATTCCCACCCTCTTTTAGATGCCGGTAGCAACTAGAAGGTCCCCAGGCACCCATAACTTCTGTTGGATTTGGCTAACAAAGCAGAGATTCCGGTGATCCCCTCCTCGGGTTTGATTAATGTGCTAGAGCAGCCCACAAAACTCAGGGAAACACTTAACATTTACCAGTTTATTAAAGGACATGACAGATGATGCAGATGAACAGCCAGATGAGAGAGACACAGTGTAGGGACTTGGGGGGAGGGGGTCCAAAACACGGGAGCTTCTGTTCCGGTGGTGCTGGGATGCATAACCATCCACAATGGAAGCTCACCAAACCTCCTACTATTGAGAATTTATAGTAGCCTCCTCACATAGGCATGATCATGTCCAGCCCCTCTCCCCTCTCAAGAGGATGGAGTGCTACTGAAAATTCCAAGTTTCTGATCATGGCTCGGTCTGTCTGGTGAGTGGCCCCCACCCAGAGTCACTGCACTAGAACAAAAGACACTCCCAGTGCTCCTATCACTTAAGAATTTAGAAGGGATTTAGGATCCCTGCGTCAGGGATGGGGTCAGAGACAGATATTGGAGTGAGGGATGCTTCTACTCTTATCACTTAGCAAATTACAAGGGTTTCAAGAACTTGTGCCAGGAACTGAAAGCAGAGACCAATATATTTTTCTATTATCTCATAAAAGCCCACTAGAATACATAATATTTTTAAATTTTTGACATAATTTCTGATACACAATATAGTACAAGGATTCCTGTATAACTTTTACCCAGAAACCCTAAGTGGTAACATTTTACTATAATTGCTTTATTGTCCTTTCCCTCTCTCTGCCTTTTTCCTAAAATATTTGAGAGTAGGTTGTAGACATGATAACCCTTTCAACCCTAAACACTTCACCATGCGTTTCCTAAAAACAAATTCTCTTGCATCATAACCTCAGGACAATCATTAAAATGAAAAAATGTTTATTGATACAATGACTTAATCTGTAAACATTATTATTATTATAGTCTTTCTAGTTGTCCCAGTAATGTCCTTTACTGCAAAAGAAAATCCTAGATTGCATTCGGTTGTCATGTCTCTTTAAAGTTTCTCTCTGTCCTTCATGATTTTGACAGTTGTGAAGAGTGAAGGCCAGTTGCTTTGAGGCCTGTCCCTCAGTTTAAATGTATCTTCTGTTTCCTCACGATGAGATTTATGTTACTCATTTTGGCAGGAATATCATAGAGGTGACAATTGTTCTCAGTGCATCAGATTGGGATGCACTTGATGTCTGTTTATCCTTTTGTTGGTGGTGTTAACTTTGATCACTGGTTGAGGTGGTGTCTGCCAGATTCTCCACTATAAAATGACTTCTTTTGTGTTGTTGCAATTGGTAATTACAAAAATAAACCTAAATCTTTTGCTTTTGTAATTAGTGGGTATCCTGCTGTGGAGTACTCTTGAGATTGTATAAATATCCTGTTACTCATCAGACTTTGACCCAAAAGAGTTTTTATCATCCATTGATGACTCCCTGTCAGTGATTTCTGTAATGGATGCCAAATGAAGAGTTTTCTAACTTAGCCAGCATTCTCCTGTAAGGAAGAGCTTTCCCTTTTACCTACATATTTATTTATACCAACATGAAATCATGGGTTCTTAATTTATCAGGGGGCTATAATCCACTCTCATTGTTTATGTGGATGTTCTAATTGTCCTAGATTTGGCCAGTGGGAGAGCTCCATCACACTGCTTCTGTATCCTGTTGACGTGTCCCTGTCAAGACATGGATGCCAGATGTTGTCATTTCTACTGGGATATCATTGCTTCTAGACCCTGTCACAGACAGAATCATGAAACACATACATATATACATACATGTGTGTATGTGCGTACCCCCCCCGCCCCCCAAAACAACATGCATGCCGACAACCTAAACCTGTAACCCTGTTACCAGTGTAAACGTGGTGAACCTCAGGCATATTGAGGCAGGAAAAAAGTTTTAGAACCACTGACCTAATACACAACTGCTTGCTAAATGTGGGTGAATATTCTAGAAGGTTTCATTTGCAATTCTCTATTCTGCTAATTTTCTTCATACATTGAAATAACTCATTTTATGTGGAGGTTTTAATACAGCTGAAGTTGTAGTGGAACTAAAGACAGCAGAGTCCTTAAGGTGCTGTGGTGTTTAAATATTTTCAGATCTCTAATGAATACATCTCTGGTCTAGGTCTGTGCAAGTAATAGACTGCTTTCCACTCTGGAGAATCTGTATGAGAGGAAGCTCCTGGCACGTTTTGTCATTGATGAAGCGCATTGTGTCAGTCAGGTAAACACTGGTTTATGTGACAATGAATATATACTACCAACAGTATATGTCTTTTCAGAATAGAGGAAAAACAATGAATTATCCTAGCTCACTGAAGAATAAAATGTTTCTCAATACAGTGAGCAGTATATGCAGTATATGCTTCCTTTTTATGTAGGAAGATCCAAATAGTCTGAAAGGCGTTATTTTTTTTTTCCAACTAGTGGGGACATGATTTTCGCCAAGATTATAAAAGAATGAATATGCTTCGCCAGAAGTTTCCCTCTGTTCCAGTGATGGCCCTTACTGCCACAGCTAATCCCAGGGTACAGAAGGACATCCTCACTCAGCTGAAGATCCTCCAGCCTCAGGTGTAAGTTGCTCAAAGTCCTGAATTTAAAAACCCTGGGGCAGTGGTTCCCAGATTGCCACACAGTAGAATCGTGTACTGAGCTTTAAAATCCCAGTGCACAGATTGCACTCTGTCAATTAGACAAGAATTTGGGGGGCTGGGAGCCATTATGTTTTTAAAAACCCCCAAATGATTCCAGCGTGCAGCAAAATTTGGGAACCAAGGCCTGAGGGCTTTTTACTTACTGAAATTCAAACTCTATCCAAATACCTATTTTGGAAGTAGAGATAAAGTGTGTGCTGTACCTGTTAACTCTAGAATGGTCCCTGTAGTAAATTAGCTTTTATTTATCTATCCTGGTTCCCATACATCCTAGGGTATACATCAGGAAGTACACAGATGACCCTATTTTGTCATTTTCCCTGAAGTTCCACTTATATCCAGGATATTGAAAACAATCCAGGAACTATGTTTTACAGTTTTTATGCTTTGTTTTCATCTCAAAAGCAGAGGTGCTTTTCATTGCCACCAAATCCATAATTACAATAGAAACTACTATAAAAAAAAATCCCCACATATCTAGGTTGTACTGGATTGTTTCATACCTCTGCATGAGTCTGTAGAGACAGGTGCATTCTCTGATAGGTTCATTCACTCAGCAAATATTTACTTAACAGCTGCTGTGTGCCAAGGTTAAAAATACTTGTCCCTTCTAATTTATTAGTGGGTGCTTTGAGTTTGAGGAATGCTTGAAGGAATGACCGGTATATTGGGGTGAATTTTTAAAGCACACCTTTTGCTCATTTGGAAATAAAGACAGTAAGATGGCTCTCTAAATATTGTGGTCAATAAAAACAGCAGCATCCCTCAGCAGCTTAGGGAAGAACCAAAAGCACCATATGAAGGATATGGGGGACCATGAGGTTAAGACAGCTGCAGGGACCTTTGCAGATTAAACTGGCATTCTCCAGCACATGAACTTTAGAGTCCTCAGAATTTTTTGTGTGAAATCACAAAATTTGGAATGGAATATCTTACTTTAATCTCACTTGAGAAAGGGTGTTTTTGTAGAATTTGGGGGTGGGGAGAGATTTTGCTTCCATAATTGATGTACATGACAACATATCTAAGGTGTCATATTATGCTTTAGGTTCTAGTGAGTAACCTACCTGCCAGAAATTCACTGCTATAAGTACTACATTGATCTGTGAAAGCCTTTCTTTTTTTTAATAGGCAGTGTTTTTAGCTTTTTTCCATCAAATTTATGCCAGATGCGGTCTGCTCATCTTCTAGGCCAGTAATATTAATTGCCAAATGCACATAGTTAAAAGAAATTGTATGAATTCACTTCACCTTTTGAATAACTTTTTGTAAGTACAGAATTTGTCATTTTTGTTTGCGTAAACATTGCACATATGCATATAGAGATAGACACCTTTAATATCTTTTCCTGGTCGTGTGAGGAGATCAGCCTGGAAAAGCAATAGATTGTACATTTCCTGAGTCTAGCATGTGGCGCCCTGTGCATAATTGGCACTCAGTAAGAATGAATAAATGGAACATATGGAGGAATTTTGGTAAATGTGGGTAAAATATGAAAATTTGGGCAAGTCTGTTGATTCCTTAATATATTTGGTACTTCTATATTTGGGAGAGTTTAAATCTCTTAGTGGAAGTAAAAAGATTTTAACAAACACTTTCTGGTACATTTTTTCCTGATCTTTTTTGCCAGTAGGCCCTTGCTTCAATTAAACATACCCAACTGCTGCTGTATCATGACCCCGGAGAAGGCAGGTCTCCCTAGGGTTGGAGCCACAGCACCCCCATGCTCCTCTTCTACAGCTAGTGTGTGGTAATGTTCTTCTTTGGAAAATAGGATAGATAATAATAAAATAGAGACTTTATTTCTTTTCCTTAGGACCTTAAAATATAAACTGAGAAGGAAAAGGCAGACACGTAGACAGTTGATACAACAATAATATCCCAAAACAATAATGAGAGCTACTAGTTACATATTTAGCCTATTCAATGGGCCAGGCGCTATTCTTGACAGTTTATGTGTATGAACTCATTTATCCACACAAAAGGCTCATGAGCTAAGTACTCCTACTTTCCTCACTTTTGGATGAGGAAACGAAGGCACAGAGAAATAACTTGCACAAGGTCATAGGCCTCGCAAGTGCCGGAGGGAGGACTTAAACCCAGACAGTCTGGTTTTAGAACCCTTTAAGTACTTCTTAATAAATTGCAGGATGAAGTACGTATTAATTAGAGATGTAAATTATGACTGCAGGAACTCAGGAAGGCAAGAGTGACTCTAACCCAAAATAACAACCAGTTGTTAATGAGGAGGGGTCGGATGGGCTTTTATAAAGGAAGCGGGCTTGGTAGGATGAGGAGTCTTTGTTGTCAGCAGCTGTACTGAGATACCATTTACATACTTTAAGAGTCACCTATTTAAGTATGCAATGCTATGATTTTTTTTTATTTATTCACAGAGTTGTGCACCCCCACCATATCTAATTTTAGAACATAATCTGTCTCCCTTGAAAGAAACTCCATACCCATCAGCAGTCAGTTCCCACTATTCCCCATATCCCTAGCCCTAGACAACCACTGATCTATTTTGTGTCTTTATAGATTTTTGCCTAAGCTGGACATTTCATAGAAACAGCATTTTGCGGAAAGTGGCCTCTGTGACTGGCCTCTCACGCAGCTTCATGTGTTCAGGGTTCATCCATGTGTTGGTTCCTGTCAGTACTGCTTTCTGTCCTACTGACAAAAACTATTCCATCACACGTGTGCTCTCTACATTTTTTCATTTATCATATGGTAGATATTTCAGTTGTTTCCATTTTGTGGCCGTTGTTATTATGAAGACTACTACGGGCCTTGGTGTCTTAAGTTGTGGGTGTGTGTTTTTGTTTCTCTGGGGCATCCGTGCAGCAGCCATGGCAGACCACAGAGCTCCAGCAGTGTGTGAGGGCTATGGTTGCTCCCTGTACACATCAACACGTGTTACAGGACATCTTTTATTATACCTGTCCTAGTGGGTGTGAAGTGATGAGAATGGTGCTTCCACAGGCAGAGAGGGAGAATTCAGGGCTGAAGTTTCAGGTATCAGAGTACAAGCGGGATCCAAGGAATGGAGAATAATACATGGGATAAGAGGAGAGACCTGGGAGGGCTTAACACCCCATCATGGGGATCTTGCGTTTTGTGGTGGTATGGTGTTTGGAATTCATTCTTTGGGCAACTTGACCTGGAAAATGGCTTGAGCTGAACCTTAGGATAGAATAATCACCCTGGCAGTGGAACCGAAGATGGAGCAGACGAACAAGGGATCAGAGGCCAAATGGCCCCTGGAAACCCCATTGTAGCATTCTAGAAGAGAGGTGACAGTGCTGGCAACAGCAGAAGAGGACCCAGGGGACCAGTTTGAGGGAAGACACAGCTGAATCAGGAAGACTGACAACTGATGGAGTAAGAAAGACAGACATTGTAAAGTTTATACTAGTTTCTGGTGCAGGTGACATGCAGGAGGGGAGAAGAGGTGAAGGGGTGGGTAATGAATTTGATTTTTAGATCTGTGGTTGGGGTGGGGGTTAAGGAATGAGTGGAGAAAGTCATGACCTCAGTTTTCATACTTTCTTTCTTTTAAGATTTTATTTATTTGAGAGAGACCAAGAGAGAGAACATGAGCAGGGGGAAGAGGGAGAAGCAGACCCCCTTCTGAGCAGGAAGCACGAGGCAGAGCTCGATCTCAGGACTCCAGGATCATGACCTGAGCCAAAGGCAGACATTCAACTGAGCCACCCAGGTGCCCCTTAGTACTTTCTTTGGTTTTATGGGCCTCCTGAAAGAATTTTAGAAAACTGTATCACCTATATATTTCTAACTTGACACCAAAAATTTTTCAACATGAATTTTAAATAAGAGAATGTAGTCTGTTGTAAATAATGTTTTTAAATTAAATCTTTAACCTAGCCCTTTTAAATGTATCCAGTAGAATATAAATATAATAGTAATTTTGTATCTACTTTCACTCACTTAAAAAACACATTAAAAAATTTTAACTTTAGGGATCCCTGGGTGGCGCAGCGGTTTGGCGCCTGCCTTTGGCCCAGGGCGCGATCCTGGAGACCCGGGATCGAATCCCACGTCGGGCTCCCAGTGCATGGAGCCTGCTTCTCCCTCTGCCTGTGTCTCTGCCTCTCTCTCTCTCTCTCTCTCTCTCTGTGACTATCATAAATAAATAAAAATTAAAAAAAATTAAAAAAAAATTTTTGACTTTAAAAAAAATTTTTTTAACTTTAAATATCATTAGACATTCAAAAATGTCTTTAACAGGGACACCTGGGTGGCTCAATGGTTGAGCGCCTGCCTTCTGCCCAGGGTGTGATCCTCGGAGTTCCGGGATCGAGTCCCACATTGGGTTCCCTGCATGGAGCCTGCTTCTCCCTCTGCCTATGTCTCTGCCTCTCTCTCTTTCTGTCTCTGATGAATAAACAACTAAAATCTTTATATATATCTTGGGCAGCCCCAGTGGCTCAGAAGTTTAGCGCCGCCTTCAGCCCAGGGTGTGATCCTGGAGACCCGGATCGAGTCCCACATCGGGCTCCCTGCTTGGAGCCTGCTTCTCCCTCTGCCTGGATCTCTGCCTCTCTCTGTCTCTGTGCCTCTCATGAATAAATAAATAAATAAAATCTTTAAAAAATATTTAACAGATTTTTTATTATATCTTTCCTTTTTCTCTTTGAACTCCTATTTCTCTTTCAGTTTCCCCACAGATTTTTATCCTAGGGTAATATATTTTTATGCTTGAAGTCTTATTACTTACTATATCATACTTACCTATAAGAAAAATATGAAAAAAATCTGTGTATATAAATTAAAAGTTGTTTTTGAATTTCCCATACCAAAATTTTTTTCCAGATTGAATTACTATAATCATTAGTAATATATTACTGATTGAAATAGTTTAATTATCTTTTTAAAAATTTAAGCCTATATTTTGATTGGGAATGTGTAATTTAATGAGATAGGACTTTTCAATTAGCTGATACATCCATGGACAAATCAAGTTGGTTCATATTTCTTATTTTTACAGATGTAAGCATTGAGAACCATTGCTCACATACACATGTAGATGGGAATGGAAAGCATTTTATTAGAGCCGTAACACTCAATTATTTGAATTTTTCTGACATATATGCCAAAATTACATAATATGTCATAAAAATTATTTTTAATGATCTGTCAACTGATGACTCAACTTAGGTTCTTTAAATTTTGTGGAAAGCAAAGTATTGTAACAATCTAACTGGCAAAATAAGTCAGATCATTACTCACTTTATTTTTTCTGGGAAGCATACTATAAAAAATACCAAGACTTATCTAATGACTATTAAATAGTCTTGTTCCTGGGGCTCAGTTTGGTTAGTGGCCAACTCTTGGTTTTGGCTCAGTTCATGATTGCAGGGTTGTGAGATTGAACCCCAAGTCAGGCTCTGCATTGGGTGTGGAGTCTGCTTGAGATTCTCTCTCCCGCTTCCTCTGTCTCCCCCGCCAAAGTAAATAAATACTCTTGTTCCTCTTGCACTGAAATGAATCTTATATCCATTATATTTGGAAGAGTTGGGAAACCAAAATGCTGTTAGTTTTAGTACATTTTTTCTAATATATTTTTGACAGGTATTTTTATTGTGGGATATGCTTTTAAATGATAGTTTCATCCAATTTTTGTGGCTACCATTTAGCACTTTCAAATGCTGGGATGTGACTACTATCTAATCTGGTTGGCAAAGCTAGTATTCAGTGCCAAACCCATCACCTAAATTAAGCTTACTTTCATTTTTAAAAGGAAAACTCTGACTTTGTTTCTCAGTTCATATAAACTGTTTAGTACACATCCCCATGACAACTATCTCAGTTTCAAAAACAACAAGAGCTGAGCACAAATTGATTCCGTTTCCTAACACATCACTTAAAATGACATGAGTTTGACACCCTGGACCTAATCATAGTTGCCATGTTAATGTCAGCTGATATAGTATTCTCTTAGTGAAGATACAGTGGAATCTCAAACTTTTTTTAAAAAATGAAAACTTGGGATCCCTGGGTGGCGCAGCGGTTTGGCGCCTGCCTTTGGCCCAGGGCGCGATCCTGGAGACCCGGGATCGAATCCCACGTCGGGCTCCCGGTGCATGGAGCCTGCTTCTCCCTCTGCCTGTGTCTCTGCCCCTCTCTCTCTATCTGTGTGTGACTATCATAAATAAATTAAAAAAAAAAAAAAAAAGAAAACTTTATTGAAATATAGTGGGGGCACCTGGCTGACTTAGTAGAGCATGAGACCCTTGATCTCTGGGTCATGAGTTCAAGCCTAATGTTAGGCAGAGCCTCCTTAAAAAAAATGATAATAATAAGAGAGAGTGATAATTGACACATCATAAAATTCACCCATTTAAAGGTTAGAATTTAGTGGGGTTTTTGTATTTTCACAGTTATGTAGCCATCCCCCAAGTCTAAGCATAGAACATTTTCATCACCCCGAAAATAAACCTCGTACTCATTAGCAGTCATTTCCCATGCTCCCCACCTCATGTGTGCCCATTGTCTTTCCCCTAGCCAAGTGTTTTCATGGTTCGTCCATGTTGCCGCATGCATCAGTATGTAGTTCCTTGTTATGACTGAGTAATCTTCCATGGAATGGGCATTCCATGTTTGTTTATGCATTCATTGGTTGATGGGACCTGTCTCTGACTAGAATACTTGGTAATTCCAAACATCCCATTTTCCAAAAGGCCAAGTAAGACAAACCCTAAGGAACCATTAATGTTCCCATCACAGCAAGTTGTGTACAAGCTACTTTTACTCAGTGGCCCATGTGCTGGAGGTTAGCTGTCCTTCTGCAGTAGAGACACCTGTTTTCATTTTAATTGAGTTTGGAATTGGTAACTTTATTTCCTAATCTCATGTCATTTTATTTTTAGTAATCCATTGACTAAGTTAATTAGTATTTCTAAGTTTTTTCAATTACATCACAAATATTAAAAATTTTTCAGATTATGTGCCAGCTTTTGGTAACTGCTTTATTGAGATAAAATCCACATATCATACAGTTCATCTATTTAAAGTATACAGTTCAGGGTATGTGGGTGGCTCAGTCAGTTAAGCATCTGCCTTTGGCTCAGGTTGTGATCCTGGGGCCCTCGGATTGAGCCCTGCGTTGGGCTCCCTGCTCACTGGGCAGCCTGCTTCTGCTTCTCCCTCTGCCCCTCCCCCTGCTTATGCTCTTTCTGTCTCACTTGAGACTTTTTTTTTTTTAATTTTTAAAAAAAGCAAAATGTACAATTCAGTGGTTTTAGTACAGTTATACAACCATCACCATAATCAATTTTACAACATCTTTATCACCTGGCAAAAACACCACGTCCACTAATAGTCATTCCCTCCCCCACTCCCCTGTCCACCCACAGCAACCACTAATCTATCTACCTTCTGTTTCTAGATTTGCCTATTTTGGATATCTCATATAAATAAAATCATTCTATCCTTGGTCTTCTATAACTGGCTTCTTTAACATGATGTTTTCAAAGTTTATTGCTGAATAATATTCCATTGTATGGGTGTGGCCCATTTTATCTGTTGGTGAATATCAGGGTTGTTTCCATTTTTGGCTCTTATGACTAATGCTAAACTCTGTGTTCACAGACAGGTTTTTGTGTGAACCTCTGTCTTCCTTTCTCATGGGCATGCACCCAGGAGTGGAAGTGTGCACTTACAGGGTGACTCTATTTTTAACCTTTTGCAGAACTACCAGGCTGTTTTCCAAAGGAGCCATACTGTTTCCCATTCCCATCTGCAGTGTCATGGGTTCTGATGCCACCTACACTTGCTATTGTCTCTTTTTTGGCCCAAACTTTTTTTTTATTCATAAAACATTATTCTGAAATTAAAGCATAGTGTAAAATGTAATAAAAGGTAACAAGGCAATTCTTGTCTATAGTCATTTTAGCATTCATATGGGTAGGGAGACTCATACACCATTCCCAACTAAAGCCCAAATTAACTCAGATAGTCTACATTGTTTGTATACCTGGGCCGTTCTTGTTATGACATCATTCTGTCAAGACTGTGGTTTCTTTGCTAGAGCAGTGGTTGTAAATAATTTAGAATGATCGAAATAGTCCATAGATATATCAGTCTTTTTACCTGTTGCCTTTTCTTGTCACAATCCATTACATGTTCTTCTGCCATTTCCAGCCCTAGAAGAGAGCTCTCAGTGTTCTGTGCATATAAATAGCATAAGAGGGATGGTTTCAAAGTATTGATTAACAGATGTCTCAAGACTCTCAGAAGCAAGGCATCCTGAGATAATAGCAATACAAGAAGCAACATCATATGATAAAAATCATCTCTACCCCCACCACTTTGCTCTCCGTGTGTCTGAAATCAGAATATCCCAACAAGGGCCAATGTACTTCATTCCTCATGTCACACTTTATTCTTAGCATAAATATGCAAAACCCTTACAAGGTATGGAGCTCTACCCAGGGTTTCTAGTACTTTGATTAAAGAAAGTTTCAGGGGTGCTTGGGTGGCTCAGTCAGTTGAGCAGACTCCATGCTGAGCACAGAGCCTGATGCAGGGCTCAACCCCACACCCCTAAGATCTTGGCCTCAGCCAAAATCAAGACTTGGACCTTTAACCAACTGAGCCAGCCAGGGAGTCCCCTTCTCTCTCTTAAAAAATAAATAAATAAATAAAAATAAAGTTTCAGCTGCACCCATACTATATTGCATTTGTTCTGCACAGTGCCCTGGAGGTTTTTATTGCCAGACGAATGTGTGATCGTGAGGTTCAGTATGGGTGAAAAGTAGGATTTGTTTATTTTTAGGAAGTGAGGAGACCGTTTTAAAAGGGAAAGGCAGGGCAGGGGTCACGAGCAGGATGTCTGGACTGCAGGTACACCCAGATCAGTCTTCTGGAAGAAAGTACACGTGAAGATGAAAGATCTGCAAATTGATTCCTTTATAGTTGTCTTTGCTTCTGTACCTTTAGAAAGTCTTTGATGGGATGCCTGGGTGGCTCAGTGGTTGAGTGTCTGCCTTCGGCCCAGGGCATGATCCTGGAGTCCCGGGATCAAGTCCCACATCAGGCTCCCCTCGGGGAGCCTGATTCACCCTCTGTGTCTCTGCCTCTCTTATGAATGAATAAATAAATCTTTAAAAGAAAAAGTCTTTGAGAACCCGTGTTGTGTGTACCCCAGTTTCAAGCCGCTGATTTTAAAAAGAAGTTGGACTGTAGTTCAGAACTATAAGGTCTAAGGTGGACAATAGCAGAAATTGGGGCATGTGGGGATGGCACTAGGTGGTGCTTAAAGCGGGGAGTGAGGTCTCTGAAGAAAGCAACATGAGGGAGAAGAGGAGCACTGAACACTTAAGTAGTCCCCACTTAAGGAGTAAGCAAAGGAAGAAGAGACAGGGGCATCTGGGAGGCTTAGTGGTTGAGGTTCTGCCTTCGGCTCAGGGCATGATCCCGAAGTCCTGGGATCGAGTCCCACATCGGGCTCCCCACAGGGAGCCTGCTTCTCCCTCTGCCTTTCTCTGTGTGTGTCTCATGAATAAATAAAATATTTAAAAAAAAATAAAAGAAAATGAGACAACTCAGAGGAGCAAGTGCGGGGGGGGAGGGCAAGTCCATGGACTGTGAACTTGTAGCTGCTGTGAGGGGTTTTCTGTGAGGACAGCCAACTACGTGGAGTGCTGGAGAGGTCAGAGAGAGTGAGGTCTGAATAAAGACCAGTGGGCACAGTGCACACAGTGGGGAGACCGCTGCCCGTTGCATGGCCGCCTTACCTACATAGAAGTCCATTCAGGAATATGGCTGCCCTCCACATGCAAGGCATTCTTTCACCCTAAAGCCAAATAAGTGTATCCTACCACTGGCAACAAAACTTGGGCCCAACCAGCTTGGATTTAGATACAAAGACAGAAAGCCAGTGGTTTTATTCACCATCATCCTTCCCTCCAATCCCCATTCCCTGTACTAGGTGTCTTCCTTAACCACAAGTTGTTAGAGTTACAGTCTCTTTTCTTCCATCAGCATGGGCACTGACTTGTCTTTATGCTCTAACCTTAACTGTTCTGCAGTGTTACCTTCTTCCTATAGAGATGTTGGAACCTGGTGAAGTGGGGGGACCCAGGCACAATCCTCTCACCTTCCTTTAGTTTTTTGTTTTTCTTTTTTAAGATTTTATTTATTCATTCATGACAGAGAGACAGAGACACAGGCAGAGGGAGAAGAAGGCTCCATGCAGGGAGCCCAATGTGGGACTGGATCACAGAACTCGAAGACCACGCCCTGAGCCAAAGGCAGATGCTCAACCGCTGAGCCACCTAGGGGTCCCATTTCTTTGGTTTTAAAAGCTTAGCTAGAACAATTTGAGTAGAATGGTGATGGCAAAAACCGGAAATGGAGGTGCCAAGAATTGAAATTGGACATATGGTTGGTTGGGGGCATAAGTGTCTTCTGAGAAACTTGCCGTTGGAGGGAAAAGAAAGAGGTGAGGTGCCAGATGCAGTGGAATGTAAGGATCCAGAGGAGCTTCTGTTTTTAGGATTGGTGGCCCTAGAACATACTCAGGCAAAAGGAAGAGACTGAAATACAGGAGAGGAGAGAATAGAGAAAAGCTCACTGAGGAAGCAGGAGGGTGGAAGTGGGCGGAGAACAAAGGACCAGCGAAAGGGGAGACAGACCTGCTCTCTGGGGCGCAGACCACAGGACAGGGATCCCTGATGCGTAGGGCGTCAGCTCCTGCTGCTGCCCTACAATCAACTCTTCATGGATGCAGTCAAAATTTGAGAACATTGGTGGTGTTAAAAAAAAAAAAAAAAAAACACCATTCTCTGATTTTCTTAATGTTTTAAGTAATGTTTTATCGGCCTCTGCTTGTAATCAACCTCATCCTGGCGACTGGGCTCCCAACTCACCTGTCTTTTGTACACCTCGGCCTACAGACATTTACTCCCTCTATCTGTGGACCCTTCACCTGACTTCCCTCCCATGGTTCTCTTACCTAAGCTGCCAGGGACCATATTCAGCTTAAGACAGCTTGATAATTAGGTTTGCAGAATGCAAAATCTGTGTTTAATGTGTGAAGGTGACTGAAACTATACTTTCTCATAATAACAGAATTTTATGTTTGGGACTTCTAGGTTTAGCATGAGCTTTAACAGACATAATCTGAAATACTACGTGTTACCAAAAAAACCCAAGAAGGTGGCATTTGATTGCTTAGAATGGATCAGAAAGTATCACCCACGTGAGTACAGCCATGTGACAAACTGTCTAGAAGTAATAAATGTCGTTTCAGTATCACAATAGAATAAACGTGCATATTAAACATTTCTTTTCTCGTTATAATAGCACTAACTAGCTACTTATAGAATAGAATACTGCAACTCTCTGAATCCTAGAAATTATAAAATTGCGTTTAGTAACAATAAACCCTAAGAAAAAGTGTATGAAATACTCCCTCCTACACACCTGTGTTATGATTTGTGGTTTCAGTGTATCTCCCCTGGTTTCTGTTGGTAGGAATTATACCGCTGTCTGGGTTAGGGTCTTCTCCCAAGAGTGTCTGCCTCTAAGTTCTGTTAACTGGAATGAGATCCTGAAATGCATGGTGGTTTTCCATGTAACCCTTTTTCTACTTCCCCATAGAAAATTGTTTCTGTTAGCCACCTCTCTTTGATTTTTAAAAAACCAGTACACATGTTTGTGGGGCACCTGGCTGGCTCTATCAGTGGAGCGTGTGACTCTTGATCTCGGGGATCATGAGTTCGAGCCCCCACATTGGGTGTAGCGATCACTTTAAAAAAAAAAATCCTTGGGGCAGCCCCGGTGGCGCAGCGGTTAAGCGCCGCCTGCAGCCCCGGATGTGATCTTGGAGACCCGGAATCAAGTCCCACATCGGGCTCCCTGCATGGAGCCTGCTTCTCCCTCTGTTTGTGTCTCTGCCTCTCTCTCTCTCTCTCTCTCTATCTATCTGTGTGTTTCTCATGAATAAGTAAGTAAATAAATCTTAAAAAAAAATCCTTAAAAAGTCCTATATGTATTTTTTTGAACAAATCAAATGATACAGGGATAGACCAAGAAGTCATTCATAATCTCCCTTCTAGGCCTCCTTTTCTCAGGCAGTGAAGAACATAGGCAGTGTGTGTGTCTATAACCTTGACTTTGCCATGGAGAGCAGACAAATCTCATACCTTTCGTTTTATGATTTTTTTTAAGATTTTATTTATTTATTCATGAGAGACCCAGAAAGAGAGAAAGGCAGAGACACAGGCAGAGAGAGAAGCAGGCTCCATGCAGGAAGCCCAATCTAGGACTGGATCTCAGGATTCCAGGATCATGCCCTGAGCCAAAGGCAGAAGCTTAACTGCTGAGCCACCCAGGCATCCCTTGTTTTGTGATTTTTCAAAACAATACATATAACATGTGCTTACTGAAGAAAACTGAGAAAGTAACAAGAAGAAAGAAGCAAAAGATAAACCTTACCTCAAGACAAGTCACCATTACCATTTGGGGGTTCATTTCCTTCCAGCAGTTGCTGTGTGCATTTTTCCATTAGCTTCTGTGTATAGTTTTTCAACCCTTAACCTGTTTTATATCTTGAGCATTTTCGTGTTTTATTTTTTAAACTTAGAGGTCACTTAAAAGTTTCAGCATATCAGGATGCCTGGGTGGCTCAGTAGTTAACTGTCTACCTTTGGCTCAGGTTGTGATCCCGGGGTCCTGGGATCAAGTCCCACATCGGGCTCCCCGCAGGGAGCCTGCTCCTCCCTCTTGCCTATGTCTCTGCCTCTCTCTGTGTGTCTCATGAACAAATAAATGGGGATCCCTGGGTGGTGCAGCGGTTTAGCGCCTGGCTTTGACCCGGGGCGCGATCCTGGAGACCCGGGATCGAATCCCACATCGGGCTCCCGGTGCATGGGGCCTGCTTCTCCCTCTGCCTGCGTCTCTGCCTCTCTCTCTCTCTGTGACTATCATACATAAATAAATAAAAATTAAAATTAAAAAAAAGGTAAAAAAAATAAATAAATAAATGAATGAAATCTTTAAAAAAAAAGTTTCAGTGTATCTTATTTCTTTTTCTTTTTTTTTTTTAAGATTTTATTTATTTATTCATGATAGACATAGAGATTGAGAGGCAGAGAGAGAAGCAGGCTCCATGCCAGGATCCCGACACGAGACTCGATCCCGGGATTCCAGGACTGCTCCTTGGGCCAAAGGCAGGCACCAAACCACTGAGCCACCCAGGGATCCCCAGTAACTTATTTGTTACTGTTGGCCATTAAAATTTTTCTAATTTTAGAGGATCCCTGGGTGGCGCAGCGGTTTGGCGCCTGCCTTTGGCCCAGGGCGCGATCCTGGAGACCCGGGATCGAATCCCACGTCGGGCTCCCAGTGCATGGAGCCTGCTTCTCCCTCTGCCTGTGTCTCTGCCTCTCTCTCTCTCACTGTGTGCCTATCATAAATAAATAAAAAAAAAAAAAATTAAAAAAAAAAATTTCTAATTTTAAAAAGTAGAAACAAAACTTTTCACAGAAGTCCTTGTACCACTTTATTTCCTAGATTAGCTTCCTAGATGCATTTCTAAGGCTGATACATACAGCTATACGCTTTCCGCAGCATTTGTGTAAGGGTACCCTCTTTCCATTTTATTGCCAGCATGAAATAGAGCCCAGGCTTCCTCCACGTCCACATAAGGAGTTATTCAGGGAACAGATAGAACAAAAGGTCACTTTTTTTTTTTAATTTATTTGAGAGAGAGAGGAAACACAAACACTGGGAAAAGTAGAGGCTGAGGGAGAAACAGCCCCCCCCCCCCCCCCCCCCCCCCCGTCACTGAGCAGGGAGCCCGACGTGGGGCTCAATCCCATGACCCCTGGGATCATGAACTGAGCTGAAGGCAGACGCTTAAACAACTGAGCCACCCACATGCCCCCAGAAGGTCACATCTTGTCATTTCCAGTCCACCTGAACTCCTTGCTTAAATTACTCTGTTACCTGCTACTATTAGAAGACTGGAGGTCTGCTTATGGTTTGTGTATTTCTAAGAACATAACAAGTGGCTAAGTTGGTTGAGCATCCCACCCTTGATCTCAGTTTGGGTCTTGATCTCAGGGTCATGGGTTCGAGCCCCACATTGGACTCCATGCTGGAATTAGAGCCAACTTAAAAAAAAAAGGAAATTGTTTTGTTACTTATGTTAAAAGCTCTCGTGTCTCAATACTGTTTTGGTTTCTTGGCAGATGACTCCGGGATAATCTATTGCCTCTCCAGACGAGAATGTGATACAATGGCTGACACTTTACAGAAAGATGGTCTTGCTGCTCTTGCTTATCATGCTGGCCTCAGTGATTCTGCAAGGGATGAAGTACAGCACAAGTGGATTAATCAGGATGGCTGCCAGGTAACATTTTTTAAAATAAAGGAAATAATCTTTTATAGTATATGAACAAACTTGCACATGCAGTATAAAAATTCTTTCTACTGAAAAGACAGCAAACATCAAAATAAGACTGAAATTTAAAAACAGATTTTTTTGAGACTTCTAAAGTTGCTTTTTCTTTCCTAAATCAAAAAACTTTTTTTCTTAATCAGTTGTAATTTACATACCATAAAATTCGCCCTTTCGAAGTTTACGAGTCAGTAGGTTTTAGTGTATTCACAGGGTTGTGCAAGCATCACCATTATCTAATTCCAGAATATTTCATCATCGCAAAAAGAAACTCCATACCCGTTAGCAGCCACTCCCCACTCCACAAACTCCCGTCTCTGACAAAAACTAATAGAACCACTGCTAATCTGTCTCTATAGTTTTTCCTATTCTGGACATTTCATATAAATGAAATTATACAGTATGTGTTCTTTTGTGACTAATTTCTCTTATTTAGCATAATGTTTTCAAGGCATTATGTATCTTGTTGTAGCATGTATCAGTACTTTCTTTGTGCACCAGATCACATTCTGTTGTATGAATATATCCTAGTTTGTTATCCATTCATCAGTTAATGGACATTTTGTTGTACCCACTTTCTGGCTATTGTGAATAATGCTTCTGCGAACATCTGTGTACATGTTTTTGTATGAATATGTTTTCAGTTCTCTTGGATAGATACCTAGAGTGGAATTGTTTAGTCATATGGTAACTGTATTTAATGTTTTGAGGAACTACCAAACTGTTTTCTAAAGCAGCTACAGAATTTTAAATTTTACATTTCCACCAGTGATATATGAGGTTCTAGTGTCCATGCTTCCTTATTATTATTATGACTTTATTTTTTTAACCATATCCATCCTAGGGAATGTGAAGCAGCATCTCATTGTGATTTTAATTTGCATTTCCCTGATAATTAATTGTGTTGAGATTCTGAGATGACAGATTTTTCACCCAAGTGGATCAAGAGACATGGAACTAAGAACCCTCTAGACATCCCGTATGGCAACAGGTGCCAGTGTTGTAGCCTTGGATAGATCTCTCTAAATACAAAGATGAATTTGAGGAAAATGACTGATAACTTTTTTTCTTAGCCTATGAAGTTTTCAGTTCACAAAAAAAGAAATTACCCCGAAGATTCAAAGGAAAAATACCTCTCAAAATTATTTCATAATGGAAACAAAAAAGTCTTAGAGGGTATTAGCTTGGGGTCCTTGGAAAGATGCCAGAAGACTCAATATATGAACTAGAAGTACTTTGCCATAAGAAGAACACAGAGATGAAGGCACAAATAAAAATTCAGTTTATCTAGATAAGAAAATTCACAAAAAGGCAAAACAAATCCAATTATGTATCAAGACATAAATGATTCATTCACCTTGGTGCAGACATTTGGATCAGCGAGGTAGTGAATATCTTGAAAATGTCAGCTTAAGAATAATCAGTGTATCCAAGGAAGAAATCAAGATGGCTGAAGTAGATACAGTAGTCAGATGTGTTCTGAATGAATACATAACAAATATTTAACAAATTTAAAAGCATTTTCTCAGAGTCGCTGGGGGAAAACTTACATGTAGACAGAGTTCACCACTTTGTTTGATTTGCAGAGAGCTGAAAGAAATTACATTCACGAAGATAGAGAAATAGGATACTCTACAAAAAAACAGACAGGCCTGAGACTGTTTCACTGAAGAACAAAAGCAGAACACACCATCTTCAGAATCAAAGGAGGGAAGCCTGGAGCTGTAGGATTTCACAGCCAGCTCTCATCACAGATGTTGGACACAACAGAAAAGCACTCTCAGATATGTAAAGTCCAAAATGTATCACCAGCTTATCTCCACTGAAGTAATCACAGATGCCAGTCTTCCCTAATTTGTATATTTAACTAAGCAGAATTCCAGTGGGTTTTTTTTTCTTTGATAAACTTTTTCTAAAGTTTATCTGGAAGAATATTCAAGTTCAAGTAACTGAAAGACTTGGGCAAGAAAATGAAAACACGTGAACACTGGCTTTGCAGTACATTACAGACAGATCAATGACACAGAAGTCCAGAATTAGACTGGAAAACAGAGCACACCGGTGGGTGGTGCAGTCAATTGAGTGTCCCAGCTCTTGGTTTCAGCTCAAGTTGTGATCTCAGGGTTGTGAGATCAAGCCCCATAAGCAGGGTTCCCTGCTTAGGGCGGAGTCTGCTTGAAACTCTCCCCCCACCCCTCCCCCAAAATGAATAAATCTTTTTTTAAAAAGGCATTATAAAAACAATATGTGGTAAGGATGACATTGAAAAATAATGAGTAAAGGAGGACAATCCAACCACTGGTACCTCTTACCTGCTGGGGGGCAATCATTTTGAATCCTCCTATCAAAATTAATTATAGGTAAATAAAGGTATTGATATTTTTAATTTTTTTGAAGATTTTATTTATTTATTCATGAGAGACACAGAGAGAGAAGCAGAGTCAGGGAGAAGCAGGCCCCCTCCAGGGAGCCTGATGCCAGACTTGATCCCAGGTCCCCAGGATCACAACCCGAGCCAAAGGCAGACACTCAACCACTGAGCCATCCAGATGCCCCAGTATTGGTATTTTTAAATGTATGAACTCTGACTAGAAGAGAACCCAACCTTAAAAAGAGCTCAAAAGGAAATAATTGCTAGAAACAATTAAAAACCTAAATAAACAGTTATTAATTGATAAAATTAAAGGCAATAGCAAATAGCAAAACTAGGAAAATAATGTCTCCAGCAAATAAAACATACCAAAGAGCATGTAAAACTTCGATAAGAAAAACATGAGTCTCAATTAATAAATTTCCCCAGGCTATCAAGAGACATCAAAAAGAAGGAGCCACGAAAAGCTAAGTAGAATTGTTTCTCAAAGGGCAGCTTTGCTAGTTATTAAAGGAAGCCAAACTTAAAACAGTGAAAGACCATTTTCACTTCTTGTATTAGGAAACTTCTATTAATTGTTGGGGATGGTGCTATAAGAGGCAGTTTCCTGCAATGCTTCTGAGAGCCTTTCTGGAAGAGAACATAGCAGACTATTACAGGAGCTTCTGATTTGAAACACACGAATGGAATTCATATCAGTGTTTGTTTATGGTTTTCTGGGTTTTTTGTTAATTGAAGTATAGCTGATATATACAATATTATATTACTTTCAGGTATACAACACAGTGACTTAGCAATTATATACATTGTCGCATGCACACCACAATAATTGTACTAGCTACTTACCACAATACTTGTACTAGCCACTTACCACAAAGTTATTAGAATATCATCGACTGTATAATAATATTATTTTTAATCGTAAGTAGCCTAAGTGTCCTGAGAGAGTGACTGTATTATAGTGCATTCCTGACATTGAAAATGATTTATGAAGAATTTCGTAATGATATGCAAATGTTCAGATGTAAATGATGGAGAAACATAGGAACAAATAGAATCTAAAACCATAAAAAAGGGACTCCTGGGTGGCTCAGGGGTTGAGCGTCTGCCTTTGGCTCAGAGAGTGATCCTGGAGTCCTGGGATCCAGTCCCCCATCAGGCTTGCTGTGAGGAGCCTGCTTCTCCGTCTATGTCTCTGCTTCTCTTTCTCTCTCATGAATATATAAATAAATTCTTGAAAAAAAATATTTATAGTATAAATACCCATGCACACATATGTACATATTTGTATACATATATATAAAACACTTTGATCAAAAATATAGTTTAAAAAATTGGTGAGTTTCTGTTTCCATTTTCAGAGTAGCTAATTATACCATCACTGGACAACTCTGATCTTGTTAGATTTGTAAGATAGAATAAAACTTCCTTGTTTTTCTTCACAAAGAAATTATTATAGTCTAGTCTATAGTTTTAAAAGTAACACAGAAATAAGGAAATAACAGCTGGATCAAGCAAGTTTTTCCCAGTGATGAGGAGTAAAGGCTTTCAGGGGGACTTGGCATCTATGTCGACTCACTGGGAGCCTACATGCTTGCTCTCTCACTGCCCTAGGCCCACCTGACCTGGGGAAATGCACCCCTGCTTCTTGGACTGCTACGGGCCTATGGGTTGCCACACCTCCCTGCCCGACCTCTCCACCTGCTCCCCACCACTAGAGGCTCCAGTAGACTTTCTCTTTTCCAAGGACATTCCCTTTGATCAAAGTGCCATAAATTTAGAGGGCTGACTGGCCTATAGCTCAGGCCGCAGCCAGACCCAATGTTGCCAAGCACATTTATTTGCTGCCTCACACTTCACAGCCTGCAGTTGCTATTTCTACTGTTCAGGCACCAAGGACTCAGTCTGGCTGCTAGGTAGCTCAGTTGCTTTTGAAATCCTGTTCTTGCAGCCGCTGTTTATTAAGAGCTAAAAAAATCAAATAAAGCCTTGCAGCTTTATTTGTATAATATAATTTTACCTGGAGATGTAACTTTTTGGTCTGACTTAATAAGTCCTAAATTTGCAACTGAAATAGATATTCTTAAAAATGATCTTTTTACTAAAAACCAATTTATGAAGCTCCTGAAATTTAACTGTCACCTGGCTTGTCCTACTAAGTCATTTGCATAGGCACAATCTCCAGTCTTTTTTTTTTTTTTTCTAGTATAAGCAACTTAGACTTTCACCCACGTGAGTTCCAATAAAAATGTCACAAGTTTTTACTTTGAAATCAGCTGTTGAGGAGAAGTTGCTGGTGTGTGATCCATCAGCTGCCCCACCTGGGAACATAGACGGTAAGCAGCGGAGCAGGGGAGAATGCCATTGCTCCCAAAGCATCAGAGAAGCTGGCAGCGGTGGCCGCTGGAAGTTCAAGCCCTGGAAACAGCCTGAGTAACGTGGGCTCCTGAGCAACGTGTTCATGATCATAGACCTGGTGATCATGGCCATGTGGATAGTGCTCCTCACACCTCCATATCAAAAATGTAAGAGAATAAGCAATGGCAACACACCAAGAGGTGACTGCTCTTGATTCTGGGCCTCTTCCATAATGACTCCAAATCACACAAAAAAGTGCCTGCTATAGCAAGTTTCTCTTTACCTCCTTGGGTCTTAATAAAATTGCCAATTATCTTGCATATGAAGATCTCATATAAGTCATGCTAAATAATGGGACCAAGTTACGATATTAGATTGTTGTATAGAGTATACTTTAAAGTAAAATAAAGGGACGCCTGGGTAGCTCAGCAGTTGAGCATCTGCCTTTGGCTCTAGGTGTGTTCCCGGAGTTCCAGGATCGAGTCCCACATCAGGCTCCTTCTGCCTACATCTCTGCTTCTCTGTGTGTCTCTTGTGAATAAATAAATAAAATATTTTTTAAAAATAAATAAATAAAATAAAATAGAGGCTGGAGCTTTTAGAGGTGCCTGTAAATGTTCCTGTAAATCTATTATGAGTCTAAAAGGCTTCTGCTTTTTCATCAGGTCATCTGTGCAACAATAGCGTTCGGAATGGGGATTGACAAACCTGATGTGCGATTCG
Source organism: Canis lupus familiaris (assembly GCF_011100685.1). NCBI lineage: Eukaryota > Metazoa > Chordata > Mammalia > Carnivora > Canidae > Canis > Canis lupus. The sequence goes on along the minus strand of NC_049224.1, from coordinate 53,920,766 downwards.
TGATTCATGCATCTCTCCCTAAGTCTGTGGAGGGCTACTACCAAGAATCTGGCAGAGCTGGAAGAGATGGGGAAATTTCTCACTGCCTGCTGTTCTATACCTATCATGATGTGACACGACTCAAGAGACTCATCCTGAGTAAGCCAAGCTCCTGTCCTCTTCAGTCTCGTGATAGAACCTTGTCCTGCCATTGGGGTACTTTCGGTCCAGTTTTCTTTAAATAGTTATAAACGTATTACATGCTTGTCATGTAACACTCAAATGATACAGCAGCAGACAATGTCCAAACCATGCCTTGTATATGGTCCTGCCCTAAGAAATAATTCCAGCTATTGGCTTCCTTTGTATCCTTCCAGATCCCGTCTCTGTGTGCATCCTTGCATGTAACATAGATTTCAAACACGCAGAAAGGTCAAATGGGAGAAATAACGAACCTTCACATATCACCAGGTTAAGAAATAAAACCCCCCATGTCTTTCTTTCCCATCTCAGCCTTCTACTCCCCCATCAGAGAGAAGCAGTATCTGATATTTAGTGTGTCTACCCCTGCCAAATGCATACATTTTAAAATTTGTAAATTCGGGGCAGCCCCGGTGGCGCAGCAGTTTAGCGCTGCCTGCAGCCCGGGATGAGATCCTGGAGGCCTGGGATTGAGTCCCACGTTGGGCTCCCTGCATGGAGCCTACTTCTCCCTCTGCTTGTGTCTCTGCCTCTCTCTCTATCTGATTAATTAATTAATTAATTGAAATAAAATTTGTAAATGGGGTTTTGTATGCCTTTTTTTGTAGACTGATAGCAAGCTGATTGTTTTCAGTCTACATGAGGATGTAATTATGACTCGGGTTGATAACGTATTGTTCAACTACGTAGAATTCCATGGCTTTTTAACCAGTCCTGTTGGAATCGATACCTAGATTATTTATTGCTTTTCACAGTTATCAGCAGTACAGCATTGAGCATCTTTTACGGGTATCTTTGGGCATATGTGCAAACAGTCTTTATAGAACAAATTTCCAGACTTAGACTTGCTAGGTTAAAGTGAATACATATTTTAGAATCTTTTATTATGCCCTTTGCCCATTTTTCTACTAAATTGTGGTAGTTAAATACATTTCCCAAATAAAATTGCTATTTTGAGACCACTTTTGAATGGATCCTTCCAGAGATACTACACATGGACATGACATTTACCAGGCACCGTGCCAAGTATCATTTCCCCTTTTGTGCCCATAATCCCTAGCTTTTGAGGTAGTTTATCCCATGGTAAAAGGGAGTTTCATGAAACCTTTGTGACTTGCCCCCAAGAGCACTGATGAGCAGCAGCAGCAATAGGACTGGGGGTTGGGGCAAGAGTACGTTGTATCAGCAATACAGATAGATGGCATTGCTTAGCACCTGCTCTGTGCGCTATCTTAACTGCTTGATTATATCCCTTTACCCAGTCTTCACAACAGGCCTAATGGGTAATGCTGTTACTCTCCTCATTTCACATAGCAGGACGAGAGATGTAGAGCTAGTAAGTGGCAGAGCTCTGATGGGGCCCAGGTCTATCTGAACCCCAAAGTCCATGTCCCTTGCACTATATACCAAGATGATTCTCAGTGAAAAAATGGACTTTTAATCTCAGCATGTCCTTTTGTGGTTTTAAACAGAACCTGTATTGGGTGGGATCCCTGGGTGGCGCAGCGGTTTGGCGCCTGCCTTTGGCCCAGGGCGCGATCCTGGAGACCCGGGATCGAATCCCACATCAGGCTCCCGGTGCATGGAGCCTGCTTCTCCCTCTGCCTATGTCTCTGCCTCTCTATCTCTCTCTCTCTCTCTGTGACTATCATAAATAAATAAAAATTAAAAAAAAAAAAAAGAACCTGTATTGGGGATCCCTGGGTAGCTCAGTGGTTTAGCGCCTGCCTTCGGCCCAGGGCATGATCCTGGAGTCCCTGAATTGAGTCCCACATCAGGCTTCCTGCAGGGAGCCTGCTTCTCCCTCTACCTGTGTCTGCCTCTCTCTCTCTCATGAATAAATAAATAAAATATTTAAAAAAAAAGAACCTGTATTAATTTAGGTCCAAACAATTCAATAAGTATTTTAAGTTTTTAACACTTAGCAATATTTTGAAAAAAATAATACTCATAAATCAGGGGAAAAAAATTTAATTTTTTTATTTTCTTTTTTTTTTTTAATTTTTTATTTATCTACGATAGTCACACAGAGATAAAGAGAGAGGCAGAGACACAGGCAGAGGGAGAAGCAGGCTCCATGCACCGGGAGCCCGACGCGGGACTCGATCCTGGGTCTCCAGGATCACGCCCTGGGCCAACGGCAGGCGCCAAACTGCTGTGCCACCCAGGGATCCCAATTTTTTTATTTTTATTCTTAGCTAACCTCAATTGCTTACAAAGAAAGTATGTGCATATGATTCTCAAACCTTGACATGAGATTAGACACTGCCACCCTTATTTCCTGTTTCACGTGGATTTTTCTGGAGGTACTTGTATTTATCACGACAACTGCCAAAACTTGAGTTTCACAGAGATGGCATTGGAAGGAATGTAGCACCCTGAGCTACCTCGGACTAGTGGTTTGTGTGGTGTTCAACAGATGTCAGATATTGCTGTGCTTAGATTTAAAATACCCTGCCAACATCCCTGTGAGTTCACTGCAGCACCCCGGGGCTCCTTGGCACACACCTCGGGAACCACTGGCTTAACTCTTTTGACCCTAGATGCCCAGGGACGTGCATGGCTCACTGCCATGGTTCCATGCCCTGCTGACTTTGAACATCCAGCTAAGTATGTGCTTATCTGATAAATACAGTAAATTTGATTCAAATCTTCATCAGTGGGAATCATGAAGATCTGAAGAAATTTTTCAGATATTCCTGATGACAATCTTCATTTATTCCTATAAAACTAAAAATTTGAGGGATAAACATAAATACCCTATTGGTCATAGTATAGAATATAGAATGATACCATACTGATATCTATGCTATTAGTAATTTTGTTTCATTTAATATTTAAAGTTATATGAATCTATTCTGTATATTTCTATGATATTTGCTTCTATTTTTTCTACTTAATACTAATAAGTATTTTTACTTTGTTCTTCACCTCTTTTAGTGGAAAAAGATGGAAACCGTCATACAAGAGAGACTCACTTCAATAATTTGTATAGTATGGTGCATTACTGTGAAAATATAACAGAATGCAGGAGAATACAGCTTTTGGCTTACTTTGGCGAAAGTGGATTTAATCCTGATTTTTGTAAGAAATACCCTGATGTTTCTTGTGATAATTGCTGTAAAACAAAGGTAAAAAAAGAAAGTTTTAAATTCCTTGTAATTCAGGAAATTGCCAGCACTTTTTTTCTTTCTTAATTTAGCGAAGTGAGGTACAAGTTAGGTTACTATAAGTGTGCCCTCAGGGATTGAGCTGGGGAAAGATGGCTTCCTCCCCATAGTAATTTGGAATAGAAACATTTAATAGTAATTCTGTGGAATAGCTTTCAGATTAGAAGCCTATAAAAAAATATACCGGACCTATCTAAAATATTGAGGTTTTGGGGATCCCTGGATGGCTCAGCAGTTTAGTGCCTGCCTTCGGCCCAGGGCACGGTCCTTGAGTCATGGGATCGAGTTCCACGTCAGGCTTCCTGCATGGAGCCTGCTTCTCTCTCTGCCTGTGTCTCTGCCCCTCTCTCTCTGTGTCTCTCATGATTAAATAAATAAAATTTAAAAATAAAATAAAATATTAAGGTTTTATATGTGCAATAAGGCTTATAGGGTATTTTAGAAATATCACTTATCTGTAAAGATCCAGAAAGATCCAACATGGGCAGATAGAATATTTAGATTCAATCCCAATATATATTTGAAGTTGTCATTCTGAAGAGAGTTATAGTAACTAGTATATTGTGTGTTTGAATCAGGTTAATTGTGTTATACTATAAATTGGTTATTTAAAAACTATAAAGAGGGGATCCCTGGGTGGCTCAGCGGTTTAGCGCCTGCCTTTGGCCCGGGGCGCGATCCTGGAGTCTCGAGATCGAGTCCCACGTCGGGCTCCCGGCATGGAGCCTGCTTCTCCCTCCTCCTGTGTCTCTGCCTCTCTCTCTCTCTCTCTCTCTCTCTCTCTCTCTCTCATAAATAAATAAATAAATCTTTAAAAAAAATAAAATAAAAACTATAAAGAATTAATGGCAATAGATTCTAGATGAGTTTGCTATCATCTGTCCTAAAAATAACCATGAGAAGTTGTTAAATTCAATCATTAGGTACTTAATTTTACCTCTCATGGTAATTCTGTGTTTTAATGTCTCTGTACAGAGACATTGCAGTTTACAGAGTGTTTTCACATTTGATACATTATTTGAAATGTCTGTGCACGATGCTGGAGATTCACAAATGAGTGTGCTATGGGCCAGTTCATAGACTGGAGGGGGACAGACATACATGTATCCACATGATTGTAATGCCACGTGATAAACACAGTCACAAAGATATGCAGCAGTAGCCAGATCAGAGGGTGGTGTACTCTCTCTCAGGGTAGGATCTCCAGATTCCTCAAGCCCTACCCCGCGCACATTGCTGATCAGTTCTTGTTTAACAAATGTTTATTGAGTGCCTGCTGTGTGAGGGTACCATTCTAGGAGATTGGGATGCGTAACTGAACAAAATAAAAAGATCCCTACTCCTATGGGGCTTACATCCTCACAGAGGGAGTCTGAGCACAGTGTAAGGGCATGCAAGCACAGCAACGTAAGGAGCCCAGAATAATGGATGGGATGAAGGTTCAGGATCAGGTAAATTGGCCCAGGGAAGTCTTAGCACAGAGATGCAGCCTACCTGAGAGGATACTTGTAGTTAGCTGAGCAGCTCCCTGGATATGGGCATTCTTAGCCTCAGGGTATTAGAGGCGAGGGCGGGTATGCCTGTGTATTTGAAGGATGGCAGGGGAGCCCGTTTAGCTGGGCACAGCTAAGAGTCAGTTGAAGGAAAGGAAATGGCAGGCCAGAGAAGCCACTGGAGGGGTGGTGTGATATGACTCTCAACCAGAATGTTTGGGGATGGCCATTTGGCAGGGCAAATAAGTTCAGTTTGGGGTGTTTTGAGTTAGATGTGTCTGTTAGATTCAGGAATTCTGAAAAGAGGCTTGTGGTACCTACAAATTTGGGAGTGGTTGGTACACAGATGGTATTGAGCCATAAGAGCAGATGAAATCTTCAGACGTCTAAGGTTAGACCAAAGAGAAGAAAACCAAAGCATTGAGTCCTAGGACATTAAGAGTTTAAGGAGAAGAGGAGGGGCTAGGAAAGGAGACCAAGAAAGAGAATTAGCAAGGTAAGAGGAAAACATACAGACAGAAAGCGTTTTAGGGAGGAGGGAGTACTCACACCTCAAATGCTGCTCCTAAGCCAAGAAGAAAAGGGACTGAGAATATGCTGCTGGCGTTAGCACCACAGGAATCATGGTAGCTTAGATTTGTTTGGCCAGTTTCAGTAGCGTGGGGCCAAACTGGAGGTAGTGAAAATAGAAAACTCTCTTAAGTTCTGCTTCAAGGATGATCAGAAAAATGAGATAGCAGCTGGCAGGGGAAGTGGAATCAGGAAAAGACAGAAGTAATATTTGTCTCTGATAAGAATGTACCTGTAGGGGCAGCCTGGGTGGGTCAGCGGTTTAGCGCAGCCTTAAGCCCAGGGTGTGATCCTGGAGTCCCAAGATCAAGTCCCATGTCAGGCTCCCTGCATGGAGCCTGCTTCTCCCTCTGCCTGTGTTTCTACCTCTTTCTGTGTGTCTCTCATGAATAAATAAATAAAATCTAAAAAAAAAAAAAAAATGTACCTGTATAGGGTGAAAACTTGATGTGTCAGAAGAGGGGAGAACCACAGATGCAATGTCCTTGAAGAGCTTGAAGAGGGTGGGTGGTGGAGGGATCTAGTGCACAAGTCCAGAGTTGGCTCTTAGGAACCGAGATAGTCCATCCGTAATAGCAGGAGGAAGAAGACTATGGAGCCTTTGCCAGTGATAGATGATGTGAGGGAAGTTTGTGAAAGCTCTCTGTGGTTGCTTTCATTTTCTGTGAAGTAGCAGATGAGGTGGTCAGCTGATGGTCAGGAAAAGAGAATTGAAGATAAAGGAGCAAGAGAAGTAGTCATCTAGGACAGTGGTCAGCAAACTTTATCTTAAAGGACCAGAGTGTATACTCCAGGCTTTGTGGGTCCTGGAATCATGGTCTCTGTCACAAGTACTCAACTCTAAAAAAAAAAAAAAAAAAAAAAAAAAAAAAAAAAAAAAACCAAGTACTCTGCTCTTTTAGCCCAAAAGCAAATATAAACAGTAAATACATCAATTTTCCATGGCTTTGTTCCAATAAAATTTGATGTACGGAAACAGGAGTACAGCTCATGGGCCACAGTGTGCTGATCCCTGAATGGAGGGGTACTAGACCAAGGGTGTGTGATGATGACCTGGCCGAGTGAAGGATTCACTTGAGGTTTCTGGCCATTTGTTGAAAGTGCAGACTTTCAACATGGCTGCACATGTTCTCCAGCCAAGGTCAGCCACCAAGGCTCGGGCATGGAATGATGAAGAGTTGGATCTAATGTGTATCATCCGTTGAACAATGAATGTGATGAAGTGACCTAAAGGCAAGGGAACTTAAGGTACATGAAAGGTAGTATTGTAATGACAGGCTGTGGAATTTAAGCTGAGTTAGGAGATCAGATGAGGATGGGAATGAGTGGGTTGTTGGAGTCAGAATATACAAGATGGCATAAGGTGGCAGTCAAAGAATGAAGGGGTTGCCGCTTTTAGTGAGGCCAAGGTGGTAGGTGTGACCAGGGGAGTGAGCTGCTGCAAACATGGAAGACAGGGTCACTGGGGCAGAGGAGATCAAGATGCCAGAGGCCAAGGTGGAGCATCTGTCTGCTGAGTCACCAAGAATTAAGGCAGGAATTGTGTTAGAGTGACAGAGCACTGTTTCATGATGGTTCTAGATAGAACCTCAGAATCACTACCAACTGTTAGAATAAGACAAGAAACCTGTTTGTCTTGTTGTTGTGAGACTGTGGCAGAGGAACAAGGGGTAGAAGGTGAGGCGGCTGGCTGCATAGGCAGAGGCCAGGAGCTTGATGCCGCTTTTGAGAACAGTGAGTGGTTAGAATCACTAGTTTGGAGATCTAGGATAGATGAAAGCAGATAAATCATACAATAATACTTTAAAAAGTAGGCTGAGTTTGGAGACCAGAGAGGAGAAGAAAGGGAGCTGCCAGGCCATCATTAAAATGGTTGACTACGGCACCAAAGGCCCAAAAGCAGTCAGAACTCATAGATTTGCATGGTTGGGCAGTGGGTTTTTTTTGGGGGGGGGGGGGGGGGGGGCAGTGTTTTTGATTGCAGAAGTCACCATCCAAGTAACAGAATGGAAGAGGAATGGAAGAATGTCTGTAAGGAGAGGAATGTCACAGTAGTAAAGTAGATATGGTAGAGTGCTAATTGTTCTAGGCACAAGGTTAATGTAAGAACTTAGAAAAGAAAGAACATTGGAAATTAGGGTTTGGGGGCACCTGGGTGGCTCAGTCAGTTAAGCATCTGTCTTTGGCTCAGGTCATGATCCCAGGGTCCTGGGATAGAGCCCTGAGTCAGGCTACCTGGTCAGCGGGGTCTGTTTCTCCCTCTCCCTCTGCTCCTCCCCTCCCCCTGCTCGTGTGTGCACACAAGTGCACTCTTTCTCTCTCAAATGAATACATTTTTTCTTTTAATGATTTTATTTATTTATTCATGAGAGACACAGAGAGAGAGGCAGAGACACCAGCAGAGGGAGAAGCAGGCCCCATGCAGGGAGCCCAATGCAGGACTCAATCCTGGGATCCTAGGATCACCCCCTGCGCTGAAGGTGGCACCAAACCACTGAGCCACCTGGGCTGCCCATCAAATGAATACATTTTTTTTTAATCTTTTAAAAAACGAAATTTGGGTTTGGGTCTTGGTTTTGGTGTGGAAATTGGTTGTAAGACTACCGCAGGTAAGATTAAACCCTAGCAACTTAGGTATTGGCTTCATTACAGCAGAAGGTAATCTCCTTTTTTTTCTTTTTTCTTTTTTGGTAATCTCTTTTTATTCATAGGATTATAAGACAAGAGATGTGACTGATGATGTAAAAAATATTGTAAGATTTGTTCAAGAACATAGTTCATCACAAGGAACAAGAATTAAAAACCAATTAGGTCCTTCTGGGAGATTTACTATGAATATGCTAGTTGACATTTTCTTGGGTAAGTTGTCTGTTTTATTGTTTGAGTTATAGTAATTAAGATTGAGCATCTAAAGAATTCATCACAAGTACACAGAAAAAAATCTCTCATCTATTTTCTTGTAGAAATTAAGGATTTCGGGGGCACCTGGGTGACTCAGTTAAGTATTTGCCTTAGGCTCAGGTCATGATTTCAGGGTCCTGAGATCAAGCTCTGCATGAGGCACCCTGCTCAGTGAGGAATCTGCTTCCCCCTCTCCCCCTCCCCTTGCTTATGTACACACTCTGTCTCTTTCTGTCTCTCTCAAGTAAATAAAAATTTTAAACCATTTAAAAATGAAATTAAGGATTTCAGAATAAAACTTTTATGAGTTACAAACAAAAATAAGCTTTTATTAATTTTACTAATTATTTATATAGAATTTATATGTCACTAAGGTGAGCTCTTCATATTCAGAAAAGGAAATAATAGGGTAAATGAGTAATAGGAATTAAGAGGTGCAAACCTCCAGTTATAAAATGAATACATCGGGACACTTGGGTGGCTCAGCAGTTGAGCATCTGCCTTCAGCTCATGTCGTGATCCTGGGGATTGAGTCCTGCATCAGGCTCCCCATAGGGAGCCTGCTTCTCCCTCTGCCTATGTCTCTGCCTCTCTGTGTCTCTCATGAATAAATAAATAAAAATCTTAAAAATAAAGTAAAATAAAATGAATACATCATGGGAATGAGAAGTGCAGGATAGAAAATGTCAACAGTAATATTGTAATAACGTATGGTGACAACTGGTGACAACCTCTCATGGTAAGCAAGACACAATGTCTAGAATTGTTGAATTTCTATGCTGTACACATGAAACTGATATATTATTATATATCAATTATATGTCAAAAAGATAGTAATAATAAAAATTAATACAAAGAAAATATTAAAGCATCAAAATTCCATCTGAATGAGTGGAATATATAACTTAATTGGAGGGATCCCTGGGTGGCGCAGTGGTTTGGTGCCTGCCTTTGGCCCAGGGCGCGATCCTGGAGACCCGGGATCAAATCCCACGTTGGGCTCCCGGTGCATGGAGCCTGCTTCTCCCTCTGCCTGTGTCTCTGCCTCTCTCTCTGTGTGACTGTCATAAATAAATAAAAATTAAAAAAAAAAAAAAAAGAAAAAAAAATAACTTAATTGGAGAATTATCTGTTGAATGACTTCTAGTTCCAGATGGCAGCCTGGGCAAAAGTATGTCTTTTTGTTTGTTTGAGGCCCTATTGAAGTAATAGTAAGGAAATAAAATGGGGATTCAATTCATTAGGGCATAGAGCACCAGAAAGAGACCATCATCAGATTCAAGGTTTTTCAAATCTTTTAGGAAATGGATAGAAGCATGGTGCCAAGTGTACTGAAACACAAAAGGCCACCATGCAAAATGAATGTAGGGAGAGAGTCATAGAAGAGGAAGGACTGTCAGCCAGGCAGAAGTCCATTATCAGTGAGCCTCAGACTAGTCTACAGGCCCAGGGGATGGGAGCGAGAGTAGGGGAGCCAGAAATAGGAGGGAGCAGTTAAAGTCTGCCCACAAGAGAACTGTATCAAATACCAGCCTGGAATTGATTCTAGAACAAAACTGCCTAAGGAATAGAAAGGCAGGGATGCCTGGGTGGCTCAGCAGTTTGGTGCCTCCTTCGGCCCAGGTTGTGATCCTGGAGACCAGGGATCGGGTCCCATGTCAGGCTCCCTGCATGGAGCCTGCTTCTCTCTCTGCCTGTGTCTCTGCCTCTCTCTCTCTCTGTCTCTCATTAATAAATAAATAAAATCTTAAAAATAAACATAAAGCTTCTTAAAAAAGGAATAGAAAGGCAGCTGAGTTAGGGGCCCGAGCCCCTAAGTGGCATTTGGGGACCACCCAGCCCACCCACTCACCCTAAAACAAACCTGGGTATTCCTATTCATGGGAGGAATTTGAGGGGAAATAGATACAAAATAACAGAGGAAGGGCATCTAGATATCTTAGTTAAGCATCCTACTCTTAATTTTGGCTCAGGTCATGATTTCAGGGTCATGAGATGGAGCACTGCGTCAGGTTCCACATTCAGTGAGGAGTCTGCTTGAGATTCTCTCCCTCACCATCTGCCCCTCCCCTTGCACATTCATGCACTCTCTTTCTTTCTCTCAAATAAAATATAGTGGTTTTTTTTCGGATTAAGAAAAATTAAATAACAGGAAATCCACCTCAAAAGTTTAACCTGATGCCTGCAGGTTAAATACAACTGGACGATCAAGAAAACCCAAGTAAGTATTTGACCCTGGGATATAGAGAATTTAGAAAATAATCAGTAGCTTTAGGGAGAAGGGAGGAAAAACTCCTAATTTTGAATCTTCACAAAGACTTAAGTAATAATGTTATGGAAAAGATACAAAGAATGAGGGAGAACTGTTAAAAATTTTACTTATTGGGCCACCTGGGTGGCTCAGTCAGCAAAGCATCTGTCTTCAGCTCAGGTCATGATCTCATGGTCCTGGGATTGAGCCCCACGTTGGGCTCTCTGCTCAGTCAGGGTGTCTGCTTCTCCTTCTGCCCCTCCTCCCTGCTCATGCTCTCTCTCAAATAAATCTTCTTTTATTATTATTTTATTTATATATTTTTAAATAATCTCTATCCCCAGCATGGGGCTCAAACTTAAAACCCTGAGATCGAGAGACTCAGCCTCCTTCAACTGAGCTGACCAGGCGCCCCAAAAATCATTAAAATTTTTTAATGATTGACAAAGTAAGTTTAGTGGAAATGTTGAAAGATAAAGTCAGTAAATTTTCTGGGACCTGAGCAAAAAGATACATGAAAAGTATGAGAGAAATAATATAGATCAGTTCTTTGGAGATGTGAAATCTGACATAATTTTTGAAATAGAAAGTAGAGGGCAGCCCTGGTGGCGCAGCGGTTTAGCGCCGCCTGCAGTCCAGGGCGTGATCCTGGAGTCCTGGGATTGAGTCCCGCGTTGGGCTCCCTGCGTGGAGCCTGCTTCTCCCTCTGCCTGTGTCTCTGGTTCTCTCTCTCTCTCTCTCTCTCTGTGTCTCTCATGAATAAATAAAATCTTTAAAAAAAAGAAGAAATAGAAAGTAGAGGGAGTTATCAAATCAGTGATAATAGAAAATTTCTGAGTGAAAGAAAAAGGCCTTCAGAATAAAACCTTCCACTGAAGGCCAAAGGAGATACTTTATAAGATGAGATTTGAGAATGCCAAGAATAAAATGATGTTGGGGAAGAAAAACTTCCTCTATCCTGTTATATTTAGTGGTTGGGGGCCTGTAAATTCATCTGACAAAAGACAGATTTCATCAAAATGTGACTCAGGGGCACCTGAGTGGCTCAGTGGTTAAATGTCTGCCTTTGGCTCAGGGCGTGATCCCGGAGTCCTGGCATCAAGTCCCACATCAGGCTTACAGGGAGCCTGCTTCTCCCTCTGCCTATGTCTCTGCTTCTATCTCTGTGTCTCTCATGAATAAATAAATAAAATCTTTAAAAAGGTGGGAAGATTCAAAGGGCCAATTAGAGTTGGGGCTTATATACCATCTTACTAGCAGAAGGGGGAAAAGAGCACTTAGGGGAAAACAAATGGTTTTTTGGAAAGATAAATGGGCCCTTCTAGGAGAAGAGATGAGAGGGAGATAAGATAGTTTGTGACAGTGTTTAGGAGTGGTATGGAGACTTCTCATCTTCAATGATAAGAATCAGTCTAATTTGGTTGCTCCCAGGGAAAGAACTTCGGACAATTGAGTTTTGGGGGGTCTCTGCTTTTTTGCAGATAAGAGGTCTCAGGAACTCAAATGCCTTCTGCTTAAAATAATGTTTATGCCACAGTGGCATGTTCTGGACCCCTTCAGAGATAATTATGAAAACTTTGGAAAGACAGAAACCAAAGCCAAACTGGCAGTTAATGTCAGCAACCCTAGAAGCTCGAAGGCAAAGTGAGTGCACACATTCTAATACCATAAACGGGAGCTGACCCATGGGTCCAGGGAGAAGAAAGCCCAGATCCACAAGCTATGCAGCAGGTCCAATAAGCAGTCTGTGCAAATTATAACAGAAAATCAAGACAAATAGGTCCAAAGCAATGTGAGAAGGAATAAGAAATGAAATTTTTTGATGACAATTTTAAGAATGCAAATATTAATTTTCAACAAGAAGAAAGACACTGAGAAATTTCATGTGAAAGATTATACAAAAAGAGCCAAGGTCAAATGTGTAAAACCAAGGAAATTGTTACATGATTTTGAGGAATTGATAAAATGTACAAAAAATAATCCAGTTGTCTGGGTGCAATAAACATTCTCCTGAGGATTGCACAGGAGTCAGGACCTTCTAAGTAGGGAAGGAAACTTGTCATAAACACTGCTGACGGGCTGTGACAGAGTCAATGTATAAACGGTAAATTGTTTAGAGCACAGGACAAGATGTGTTAATCTTGATGATGTAAAAATAAAAGTACAATTAACAAAAGGGGAGAGTACTTGGGGAGCTCATTTCTCCTAGGTAGAAGGTAGAGTAGCCACAAGTTCTGTCTAAAATTACAAAATAATCAAGAAATGAGCCGATATTAGATAACTAGCCAAATATGGGGCAAGATGAAATGCAGGGAGTGGTCTTTTTTTTTTTTTTTAAGACTTTATTTATTTATTTGTGAGAGAGAGAGGCAGAGACACAGGCAGAGGGAGAAGCAGGCTCCATGCAAGGAGCCCGACGTGGGACTCAATCCCCAGTCCCCAGGATCACACCCTGGGCTGCAGGCAGCGCCAAACTGCTGCGCCACCAGGGCTGCCCGCAGGGAGTGGTCTAAATGAGATGAAGCCCCATCTTTCATAGTGGGGAGTTAGTAGGTAAATGTCAGATGGTAGCACTGGCTAGTAGAATGACTAGACAGCAAGAGTTTGGGTTCCTCCTAGAAGGAGCCACCAGAAGAGCTGAAAACAAAAGCTATTTAAAACAGGACTGCCTGGGGCACCCAGCTGCCTCAGTCAGTTAGGCATCCTACTCTTGGTTTCCGCCCAGGTCATGATCTCAGGCTCATGAAATGGGCTCATGAGTCTGCTTGGGATTCTTTCGCCCTTCCTCTCCTTCCCCCTCTGCTCCTCCCCTGCCCCAGGCCTGTGCCTGCATACACGCTCTCTCTCTAATAAGTATATAAAATATTTTTTTAAAAAGGAATGTTGCTTTTTATTCCAAACCTTTCTGTACTATTATTTTTCCCATGGACATGCCTTACTTTAATTTAAAAAATAGATAAAGCAATTAATAGATGCATTTATTTATTAAAACATACCTAGATTGACATAGGAATATGGTTTACTCAGTTTCTCAGCTGTTCCTTCTGGACCTTCATTCCTCAGGACAAAAGCAACTTTCAGCATTGATCTTCACACTCTGGATTCTTTTTAAGATTTTATTTATTTATTTGAGATTGAGAGAGCATGAGCAGGGGGAGCAGCAGAGGGAAAGAAAGGGAGAAGTAGACTCCCTGCTGAGCAGGGAGCCTGACCCTACATAGGGCTCCATCCCAGGACCCCGGCATCACAACCTGAGCTGAAGACAGATGTTTAACCAACTGAGCCACCCAGGTGTTCCCACCCCTCCCCCACCCTTTTAAGATTGTGTTTATTTGAAGAGGAAAGAGCACAAGCAGGGGGAGAGGAGGAGAGGGGGAAGCAGACTCCCTGCTGAGCAGGGAGCCTGACACAGGGCTCCATCCCAGGACCCTGAGATCATGTGCCAGAGCCAAAGGTAGATGCTTAACTGACTAAGCCACCCAAATGCTCCCTCTTTCTGGATTCTTGCCTTCTAGTTTGGACCTCTTTGGGGGGCCTGGGGGAATAAGGAGTTGCAGATGAAATAATGTATTATAAGAGTGATACATAATCACTCCACATTGCAATATGTAGAAAATGTAAGTAACTCCAGAAAAAAACTGCTAATATTTTATTTATAATTTTTTAAGATTTTATTTATTTATTCATGAGGGACACAGATTGAGAGAGAGGCAGAGACACAGGCAGAGGGAGAAACAGACTCCATGCAGGGAGCCTGACGCGGGACTCGATCCCAGTCTCCAGGATCATGCCCTGGGCTGAAGGCAGCGCTAAACCGCTGAGCCACCCGGGCTGCCCAAAACTGCTAATATTTTAATGTGTATATGTTCACAATCACATATCATTGTACATATAATTTATATCATTTCTATTTAATAAGATAAGCATTTCTTAATTTTTTATTCTAGAATAGCTTTTAGTAATTTATATTTTATCATACTGATGAGATGTATTTAAGTAGTCTTACTTAAGGACATATTTTTCTATTACACATAATGACATGATAAATGGCCTCTTAAATACACCTTCAGTTGCATCACTGATTGCACCTTTCATGTGGATTCTTAGAAAGATTACTAAGTCAAACAATTTCCTGACATTCTGGGTTTTGTTTTTTTTTTTTTTTTTTTTTATTCATCAGAGAGAGAGAGAGGCAGAGACACAGGCAGAGGGAGAAGCAGGCTCCATGCCGGGAGCCCAATGTGGGACTCAATCCGGAGACTCCAGGATCATGCCCTGGGCCGAAGGCAGGTGCTAAACCACTGAGCCACCCAGGGATTCCCGACATATCAGTTTCTTGTTAGCTCTTTCTCATGTTAAGAAAATTGTTTCACTCAGCTTTCTTTTTTTTCCAAAGTTTGTTTGTTTTTAGTAATGTCTACAACCAGTGTGGGGCTCAAACTTATAACCCTGAGATCAAGAGTCCTGTGTTCAGGGGATCCCCGGGTGGCTCAGCGGTTTGGTGCCTGCCTTCGGCCAGGAGTGCAATCCTGGAGTCCCGGGATCAGGTCCCACATTGGGCTCCCTACAAGCAGCCTGCTTCTCCCTCTGCCTGTGTCTCTGCCTCTCTTTGTGTGTGTTTCTCATGAATGAATAAATAAAATCTTAAAAAAAAAAAAAAAGAGTCCTATGTTCCTCCGACTGAGCAAGCTAGCTCCCCCATCCCCCAACTTTTTTTTTTTTTTTAAGTTTATTTTTCCAGTTTTCTTAGTTATCTGCAGCACCAGGCTGGTCCACATTACCCAAACCCACTATTACCAGAGCAGTGGTCCTGATCCTGTAATGTGACGTTTCAGGGATACAAACCACTTGAAGGAAGGAAAACTTGAATCATGGGGCGTATGTGACCAGAAGCCATCTGACATTTACAATAACGTAATTATTTGGAACTCTTAAAATAGAGCTAAAGCTTTACAAAGTAACTGTTAATTCTGATTATAATCAGTGTCACAAGTCTTCTCAAGTAGATTGCTATAATAAAGTTGTGTTTATAATGAAGACATTAATAATTACAGCAGATTGGATATGAAACCAAAGATCCAGCCCAGGGTGGTACTCTCAGCCAGTGGGGGGCGGGGGGGGGGGGGGCAGTGCAGTCTCATGGAGGGAGGTGCTTTTGTTTTACAGGTTATAAAGATCATAAAAAGTATAGGCTTAAATAATTGGACCGCAAACAAGTAGTGCTTTCAGTACAAGACCAGAGATGGCATTTGTAAAAATGATTGTCCAAACTTTTTGTAAGTAAATCAGTAATGCAGTTATCCTAATGTAACACAGTGATATGAAGTGCTTAAAGTTTATGTAAATCTGATTTCTTTGCTCTAATGTAATTGTATAAGGTATAAATGCAACATCCTAAAATGAGAAGCTTTATTTTGCTGCTGGTTTTGGTCAATGCATGTTATAAAAAAGATCAGGAAAAGTATATAGAACTGTAGAAAGTTTAGAGTTCTATTCCAATATTCTCATTTTATGGAAATGGGTGTTTATTTGTGCTGTGGGTTTTCCTGTGGAACAGATTATTTACTCCACTTATCAGGACTTGTCCATAAATGATTTTTTCAACCTCTCCTATTAGAGGCTTCTGAAGAACCTACATTTACTAATCTAGCTTCTGGGGCCTTCTTACCAGGGAGTAAGAGTGCAAAAATTCAGTCGGGGATATTTGGACAGGGATCTACTTATTCACGACACAATGCCGAAAGACTTTTTAAGAAATTGATACTTGACAAGATTTTGGATGAAGACTTATATATCAATGCCAATGACCAACCAATTGCGTATGTGATGCCAGGAAATAAAGCCCAAACTGTACTAAATGGGCATTTAAAGGTATGGTATTTTAAATGTTTATTTTATTTAATTATCTTATAATGAGTGGGTAAAACTAAAAATACATTACTGTAAATTAGAGGGTCTTCTCCAAAGTTTATGGATATATACTGTCCATTTATATATACTGTCCTATATGAACATATTTTGTTCCTCTTAATTTGAAAGAGATCTTAAAATTTAACCCAAGTAATGTAGTACCTGTCAAAGTGAATTCGTCTGATCTCTGAATCACCATACATTCATTAGGTAAACATTTATCAAGAAGCTGTACTGCACCAGGCACTGGACATGTAAAGATGAGGAATGCACAGCCCCTATTCCTGAGGGGCTTGCTGTAACTGCTTGACATAACAGAAATACCAAAAAAAAAAAAAAAAAAGAAAACACCAAAAAACTAAAAAATGCAGTTAAGAATTAAATGAAGCCTGTATTTAGATACAAGTGTGCATGTACCCACTCCTGTGATCACTTTCTCTCTCACAAAGGTAGACTTTATAGAAACGGAAAATTCTACCAGTATAAAAAAACAGAAAGCTGCTTTAGTGGCAAAGATGTCTCAGAGAGAAGAAGTGGTAAAGAAGTGTCTTGGAGAACTGACAGAAGTGTGTAAATCTCTGGGAAAAGTTTTTGGTGTCCACTACTTTAATATTTTTAATACTGTGACTCTCAAGAAGCTTGCAGGTAGGTGTGGGTGAGTCCTCTGTTATTGGCATGATTTAATAAGCCAAAAGTTTATCTCACTAAGGAACTTTTTAAGTGCAGAGATCTAGCTCAGTTTATTTTCACTATTTTTATATAATCTCTAAACTAAAAGCTCAAAGAAATAACTTAAACTTGAGATGAAATGCAGTCTTTAAGATATGTACAGTACTGTGTTATTTGGACACATAGTATAATTTTAATTTTATAGTTTTCCCTCTAATGCCAGATGTCAGGATGTGGATAATTGTAATCACTAATACTAGCCTTCACTCATTGATTTTGTGTTTATTATCTGCCTGCTTTATGACATTTGGCTATGTTATGTACAAATGTCTCTGCAAGGAGCTATGTTCTTTATGAAAAGACATGATGTTTCATGCTTCTTTGAGCCCGAATCTAGCACACCGCTTATCTTGAGTTAAGAAATATGTGCTGACCTGAGTTATTTCCATTGCTCCCAACAGCTCAGCCCAGAACCCTAATAGGAAAACCCCTGGAAAATAAAATAAGTCACTCACATAGCTGACTGATTAATGTATGTGTTACCTTCTGCGTTCTTCCTTCATCACATCTTATGATCCACACCTCTCTGTTCTGTTCCCATTCCTACCATCCTAGATCATCACAGTGTCTCATCAACTCTGAGATGCTGTCTGTTTTCAGACACTGCTATTTTGTGTACTACTAAGAAAGCAAAAATGGTGCTAATTAAACAATGACACAGTGCTTTTATGGAAAGAATTGCTTTTGACTTATTTAAGTACAGATTTTTTATCATACATAACTCTGTCACTGAGAATGACACAGCCTTTTAGGCACGCTCCACTCTTTACCCCTGCATTTTAATCAAATCCCGTGTCAGCCGTCCTGATTTGATGGTGGCATTTCCCTGATGATGCCAGGAAGTGACAACAGGAGGCCACACATCTCTCAGGCACACACATGTAATGCTGCCCCACCAACGTGAGGCATCCTTTTTGGGTCCCATTAAGTGCTAGGATGTTGCTCACAGGTGTCATGGCCTCGTGGCCTTTTCCTCAAAGAAGGATATTAGCTATATTCTTGCAGATCCTTCCCCCATGACCCTGCACTTTTGGGCATCACAGTCACTTTCCCAGGGCTCTCACACTCTCATCTTCTGGCGGCCATTCCTGTGACGGTCAGACTCCACTCAGGTGGCACCAGCATGGCTGGGACATTGCCGATGTGCCCACAGCACCATCAGCAGTGACCAGGCCTCATGCATCCAGGGGACCACGGCCGTTCGGCAAGCAGCACCTGAATTTCTGCTTGCCCATCCAATTTCATCTTCCATCAGCCGCCCATAAACCTGCTGATCTGTCCCACAGGCCTGTTCCTTTTCCTCCAAACATAGAAATGATGCGAAAATCACAGATTTGAGGTCTACCTTTTCTTTGCTCAAATAGTAGAAATTATCACTTCCTTACTCCCCAAGAGGCAGTCCATCAATGAGTCCTACAGACCCAGATCTCTCTCTTCAGTCAGAACCCACTACCGTGTTGTAGTTGACTGCATCCTTGCCTTCTCCTGCAGGGGGTCTTCAGGGACTTCCAGTTTCCTCTCTCCCTTATGGTTCATTTTCCATGAGCAGCCGGAGCGATCCTTAAAATGACAAGCTTGTCTAACTCCAAGACTGATGCACCATCTATATGCAGGGGACTCGTAATGGTCCATTGTTCAAGTCCAAATACTTACTTCACCCCACATGGGAGAGACTAGAAGAAGAACGGGTTTAGGGTGGGGGCAGAGTAAGAATTCAACTGTGGCCTTATGGAGTAGGATCTACATGTCTGGAGTACAGGGGAGCAGTCAGAGCCAGAAATACAAATGTGGGCGTTCTCCAAAAACAGGGAGCATCATTGTGACAGCTAGACAAGTCATTGTTGTGAGAACAGCAGGTGAGAGCAAAGTCAGGTTCAAGGCTGAGACACATCGCCTCTGATCCCCCTCCCCCATTCGTGCCCCTCACTGTCTCCGCCTGCCCCCGCTCTATGTGCCTTTGCTGCTGGAACTGTATGATGGACTCCTGTTCTCTGGGCCTGTATGCTGTCTCTGTCAGCACAAACTGCCTTTTAGAAAATTGGCCTATGTGCCTGGTGCCCTGCAGTTAGTTGGCACTTGACAAATGTGCTGAATGAGTGAATGAGCATGAACTCGGTGGGTTTTCTATGGGTGGTAATTTGAATTCCTGATTTTATGCCCCTGCACAGAATCTCTATCTTCTGATCCCGAGGTTTTGCTTCAAATTGATGGTGTTACTGAAGACAAACTGGAAAAATATGGTGCAGAAGTGATTCCAATATTACAGAAATACTCTGAGTGGACATTGCCAGGTTCGGTACACTGCTAAATACGTGTCTTCTAAAAGCCTGTTTTCGTGTTAAGCACTGCATCTCACTGGATTAGAATTGTGTGGTTTCTGGGTTGTGTGAATGCTTCCTGCAGCCGGTCATATGGGCACCAAAGTGCTCAGAGCAGCCCCCAGCGGTGTGCCAGGCACCTCTTCGAGGACACTGGTGCTTAGCCCCACCCCTACCCCTGGAGAATGCCAGGCAGGTACTGGACCTGCTAGTAGGATCCAGAGAAGGATCTTTGGACCCAGGAATTCCAGTTCTCGAGGAATCCCATCTTACTCTGCTATCCTTGGCAGACCACAAATAACCTCTTTGTGTTTGGTTTCCTTATCTGCGGGAGGAGCATGTTGTCTGACAAGCGTGTCTAAAGATAAAATTTAAGAGTAGAGTTTAAATGTTTCGGGAAAATGAACGTGCGGTTGGAATGCTAGATAATCATCCTTATCAGAAGGAATCAGCCCAAGTGAGCGCAATTAGCAGACTGTCCCCAGGGTTACATTGGGCCCATCTTGTAGCCCCTCACTGTGAACCTCATCCCTGAGCCACAGACAGCTTTAACCTCAGGAAGATAGAGACAGGGAGATTGTGTTGTAGGGGATACGAGGCCCCGTGCCCATCTCCAGCATCGTGCCATGCAGTAAGACACAGAGACAGGCCAATGTCAGTGTTTTCCCTGCTTCTGTAACAATGTCAGTGTTTTCCCTGTTTCTACCCAAGGTTAATGGAAAAGGTAAGCAGAATGAGGAATGAGTGAGCGTCTGTTGCAAATTCTGTCCCTCTTCCTCTTTTTACCCATTAACAAAATGCTGAAAGGTGGGGTTTTTGTAAATTCCTCTGTGTGGTAATTATTCCATTAAGAGCCTTGCTTTGAATATTGGTAGGAACTTAACATTTGTTTAGTGTAGTAACTCATTTGGAAGGGGATTCTTGCCCACAGAAGACGGGCTGCTCTGTGGAAACAGCCCACAGCGTGGTGATGATTGCTCCCACTTAGTGAGGGACAGACGCCGTGCCAAGAGCTTTGCCTGCTAGTATCATTCAGTCCTCACAACACCCCATTTCACAGCCTTTTTATTTCCAAGTCCCACAGCTAGGATGATGGGATGACAGCTTCACCAGAGCTGTACTGCCTCCCCGTGTGAACTAGTGTTGGACAGACAAGGAATCCTGTGGGTTAGGGCCCTTCCTGCCAGTCGGGGTGGGGCGGGGTGGGGGGCAGGAAGGGGAGCCAGACCAGCCCGGAAACTCCTTCCTTCAGAGAATGGAGCTGAGATCCCTGTTGACCCATAGAGAGGTTTCATGCTTTTCAGGTGCCTTAGGATGCTAATACTTAGGGAAAATACCACCTTTTTTGTGCAAACCAGTGCTTTCATACAGACCCATTTACTGCATAGCATGTGACATGTTCACAACTGTAATGTAAAGAAGTGTTTTTTTGTCTTTGAAGAGTATAATAGGTCCTAGGCTTTTCTGACACGCATTTACTAAGTAACCATTGTTCAAAGATGAGGTGCAGAGCATAATGTTTCTCTTATATTGGGCTTTTTTTTTTTCAGCATGTGTAAACTGATAAATAAAATTTTCTTTTATATAGCACTTTATACTTTTTTTTTTAAAGATTTTATTTATTCATGAGATACAGAGAGAGAAAGAGAGGCAGAGACACAGGCAGAGGGAGAAGCAGGCTCCATGCCGGGAGCCCAACGTGGGACTTGATCCCGGGACTCCAGGATCATGCCCTGGGCTGAAGGCAGGCTCTAAACTGCTGAGCCACCCAGGGATCCCCGCACTTTATACTTTTCAAAGAGCTTGTCAGGACTTACTACCCAAATGATAACAGGGACACAGGCCACACAACAGAATATGAGCTTACCTGATGTCTCTAAGCTAAAGAGTATCACAAATTTCTGGAGCGCCCAGCTGGCTCAGGCAGTTGGACATGGGACTCATGGTCTCAGGATTGTAAGTTCAACGCCCACATTGGGGCTAGTAGGGCTTACTTTAAAAAATAGAAAAGAGGGATCCCTGGGTGGCGCAGAGGTTTGGTGCCTGCCTTTGGCCCAGGGCACGATCCTGGAGACCCAGGATCGAATCCCACATCAGGCTCCTGGTGCATGGAGCCTGCTTCTCCCTCTGCCTATGTCTCTGCCTCTCTCTCTCTCTTTCTCTGTGACTATCATAAATAAATTAAAAAAACTTAAAAAAAAGAAAAAAGGAAAAAAGTATCACGGATTTCTTTAATGAATTCTGATCTCCTTACTTTAAATTTCCAGTGAGGACTTTGGGGCTCTGTTCACATAAAAGAGAACTGTTCTATTCTTGTAGAATTGTTGAACCCATGTGGCAGGAGGACACCAGGAAAGCATAAGGTAGCAGCCAAACTGCACCCCTGGTTGTGTACCTCCACATGGACTGTAACAAGACCTGGGCCAGCACAGCGTCACGGACACTTGTCTGCCTTGTCCATTTGTAGCTGACGATGGTTCCCCACGAATCAGCCCGAGCAGCAGCAGAAGCACCAGGAGAAGTGCCCCTGAGGAGTTCGACGAGGAAACATCCGTATCTTCTCACTACTTTGCAAATAAAACCAAAAATGAAAGAAAGAGGAAAAGGATGTCAGCCACCCAGAGGTCTAAGAGGAGGAGAACTGGCTTTGGTGGCTCCAAGACAAAAGGGTATGTCCTGGCCCGCAGTCTGGGTCGCAGTGAATCGGGGAGGAAAGTACAAAAGCGCAAGTGCTCCGGGTCGCTTTGAAGCTTTCATTAAAATAATCCATTGTTCAGTGTTTGCCTCCCTAGGTAATGGAGTGATGATTAAGATTGAATCCAAAACAGGAACATTTGTTTCAGATTTTAAAATCTCTACTCCTAAATTGATTATCACTCAAGTTTTCTACTTGACCGAAAATGTCTCCAGTTTTGTTTTGTTTTGTTTTTTAAGATTTTTTTTTATTTATTTGTGACAGACACAGGGGGGCAGAGACACAGGCAGAGGGAGAAGCAGGCTCCATGCAGGAGCCTGACACGGAACTCGATTCCAGGTCTCCAGGATCACACCCCGGGTGGAAGGTGGCGCCAAACTGCTGGGCCACCCGGCTGCCCCAGTGTCTCCAGTTTTGACCTTGTATTTGGGGGAAAAAAACGAAAGTGTTTTATGATTGCTCTTCTTAAGGGACTTTTCCACCTAAAATGTTATAAATCATACACTAGCTGAGCAAACAAAGGGTTTTGTTTCCATGTTGCTTTTATGATTGCATCAGTACCTGCTACCCTGCCTGTATTGCTGTGGAATCTGCAGGCCTGCACCCGGAAGCCCTGCATGCTCCCTGCCAGTGCTCCTGCCCCTCATTAATACCTGGAAGAACCCGCCTCCCAACCTTCACAGGGCAGCAGACAAAAGGCCACAACAGGCAAACTGAAAGATCAGTTAAGCCAGGCCTTCCACCTCCCGTCCCTGGGCCAGGATGTCCCTGGGCCGGGATGCGGCAGCTTTAGGGTGCTCCCTGCATGCCAGTGGGGAATGGGGTGTTGTCAGGTCCTGGCTGGTGATTTGTACAGTGTTCTGACATCTTCATAATAGCACTAGTTCTGACAGCCCCTGCCCTGACCTTGCAGGTAAGTGAAGTCTGGCAGGATGGGGACCACCCCATCAGTCTGGAGAATGTGGCCCCCAAATAACTGGATGATCTAACAGAACTGCTTACAGGAAAAGGGAAACAAGTCCTCGGAAAACTTTTGCAAGCTGTTGTGTTTTTCTTTTGCAGTTTTTCTACCTCTTTTCCTTCTGGGTAATAATAAAAATTGAGTGGGGGAAGAGAAAAGGAAGGCAAATGTTACCAAATTGTCGTTTTCTTGTTAAGTCCATAAACAAACATCTTGTATGTGCTAATCCTTCTGCCAGGGTACAGAAATTAAAGGCATTACTAAATGTTAGTTTAATTTTGTGGTTTTTAGTGCGCAAGTGACCAGCAGATGTTCTCTGGTGGGGACATTTTCTTATTTTCCTCATCTATTCCTCTGTTTTGGGAAATACTCATTTCCTTAGGAGCTCACAGAGTTGAAGGAGAATTTAAAAGGCATCTGGTGCAGCCCCTTGGGGTTTATGATGAGGAAGCTGAGGCCTGGCCTGGGGAAGGCTTGCGTGAGGCTTTTCCCAGGGAGGTCTCAATTTCCCAGGTAGGACTGGCCTCTGGCTCACCCACGCCTACCCAGAGTACTTTCATTTCTGCATGTTGCCCGCGGAGATCCCTTACCCATGATTATGATCTCCTCATTCTTACTTGTTCGAACAAAGCTTGCCATATTTCGATGTTCGATTGCCCTTGGCTCCCTTTGCAGTTTTTCCAACTTCTGTTTGTAAGAGTGAAGCACTTCGCCTTGTGGGTTAGAACCTCATCTAGGGAGTAGTAGTAAAACTCACACTTCTCCAAAAACCAGTACCAATTTTGATGCTAGTTGTTAATTAGCCTATGTGTTTACAACGGGTTTCTTTTCTAATCCCTACCAACCGAAACCAGTGAGTTTTGTAACTTTTTTTTTTCAACCCTCGTAGCAGCCTCTTTGTACACGTGCTTTCATTCTCACTCCCACTGAACCACGGTGATGGTTTCCCACAGTTTCCAGCTGCTTACCTGGCTGAGAGTCCTCACAGCAACGGAATACAAGTGGCTCTTTGCCAGATACCTTAACTCCCCACCCTACCCTCAGAGTTTTACATCTTCAGAATAACACACAATGAACCAGTTGTGTTCTGGGCTCTCCAAGTGGGAGTGAAATGGATGGCCCAGGAGAGGCAGAGACCGCAGTTGGCGGATTCATTCTGTAAATCAACATAAACAGCAGGTTTTTGCTCAGGGCTTAATTTCTCAGCAGGAAATCAGCGTAGGGAAATTCAAGGCTGCTTCTCTGCCGGTGCAGCAGATCTTTGCCAGTTCTGCAGTAAAACTGCCCTCAAGCAAGAGTTTAAAAATGTTGAAAAACCACTCTGCAGCCCAGCCCACCAGAATGCCTTTACCACAGGTGGGTGGCCCTGAGACCCTGACCCCTAAATTCAGAGTCAGGAGGCCCTTTGCCTGCCCTAGTGTTATGGAATTAACTCTGGCATGGATTCAGACTGGTTACAAACCATGGGAAATAACCCACATCGTTTGGAAAGGCTTCTCCTGTTATCCTTGTAAAATGCTGGCCTCGTGGCTCTTTGCTTTTGTTTCATTTGGGAGGAAAAAAAAGAGCTGGTATCTTCAGGTCAGTCAGGGAAGTGAGGTGCTGGCAGGACTTTGTAATAAGCTGTGGCAGGGCGTCTTGCCTGGTTTTGAAGGCAGTGAGTAGGAGAGGAGAGTGGGCAAGAGAGGGAGCTGCTGGCGACGTGGCCATGACACAGGCGCCAGACCCAAGCACCTCCCCTGGGAACCACTTGTGCAGACTCCCCTGCTGCTGGGTGAGCTGGGTCCCGCCAGGAGGAAGCTCCGCGGTGCTCTGCTCCCGCCCCGCTAGGCTCAAAGCAGGACCCAGCTCCACTCACCTACAAAGCTACCTTTCTCAGAACTGGGCAAGCACAATAATTCCAGAGTGTCTATTGTCCTGACAGTTGGGATCTTAAATCAAGGTATTCTCACTTCCTTTATTTGGTCAGATCGAGGAACGTGGGTCTGGGCTCTTGTCCAGAGGGAGGGGTTTGATTATCAGCAGTGAGAGGTGTAGGTGGGGGTGCAGACACAGGGGTCAGTCTCAGGTCACAAAATTAAGAAATAGTCCTTGCCATTTTAGGAAGACAAATTTAGGACAAAATTGTGCAAAGGGCAGCAGTCCTCTATTCCTTGAATTATAAAGGAAACTTACAGGGGATTTATAGGAGGAGATGAACAGAGACACAGAACAAGGAAAACATCACAGACCGATTATATAGCTCTGTGCAGGTTTAAGAGAAAGAAGACTGTTCACTTTTGATTTTATTTAACATTTTAATTTTCTTTTCTTTGTCACCTCTTAGGGGGTCCACCGCATGCAGAAAGACATCTTCTAAAAGTAAATCCTCCAACATATTTGGACCTCATTCATCTTTGCATGGTTCTCAAGCAGCATCAGGAGCCGCTAGAAAATTGGGGATTATGGCTCCCCCAAAGCCTATAAATAGACCGTTTCTTAAGCCTTCATATGCATTTTCATAACAACCAAATCTCAATGTACATAGATCTTATTTCTTGTTTGTCAGCATCTCACCATCTGTGAATGTAAAGCTGTTAGTTTTGTTATACCATTTATAATTTTTACCCGTAACTATTAATATTTAAATAAATGCTTGGGGTGACAGTTCTTATTTTTAAAATAAACGTTTTCTTTTGAATAAGCATGATTTGCTGCCACTGCAAGCCTTGTGGCCGTCGTTTCTCAGAACGTCTGAAGCAGCAGCTGAATCATCTCAGTGAGAGAAATTCTAAGCACGACATGAAACACAGAAGCCGCAGAAGAGACATGCATGGGACATTGTGAAACTGTAAAACTCTGCAGAAGGTGACATAAACAAAATTAAAAGACAAATGACAGAGAAAACAAAAAGATCTGACAATTAATATCCACAATACAGAGTCCTATACAAATCATGAAAAAGAAGAAAACCAGCTCAGCAGAAAAATGAACAGGGGATGTAAAAGGCTCTTCCAGAAAAAGTGCAACTGGCCCACAAATATGTGAAAAATGCCCAGTCTCCCCAGTTACAAGTATAAATTAGGACAATGAGGATGCCATCCTTCTGCCTATTAAGTTGTCAACACTGGATAATATCCCCAAATCTGGAGCCAACAAGAGAATGATCAAACATTTTCTTGGTGAGAATATCGGAGCTGATCATGTTTAATATTTAGGTGGGGGGTGTCTCACTTTCCAAGACCTTCAACTGGTAGGCTGATTGGCCAGAAAGTCTTAATGTGGCACCTCTTTGGGGAGCTTTAGTACCTCAATTTTGGAGACAGTTTCTTAGCTGTCAGTAACTTTAGAGACCTGCTTGGTGTCCCAATTCTCTCCTGGACCTCAGTCAGAGAGAGGAGGCCCTGCCTGGGCCAAAGGTAATGGATGGGATGTGGCTGGAAGCCTTGTGGGCTCTGCCTGGAGGCTGAGTACTGAGGCGGGTCTTGTACCCACCCTGAGGGGCAGCCCTCAGCTGCACACGACTCCTTACTTCCTCGACTGCTACCTGGGGGTTTGGGGCTCCACGTGTAACACAGAGGAAACTGGCCAGACAGAAGTCCACTGAGGACTATGTCCTCTTCTCTCAAGATGTCTTCCATATGGGGCACCTGGGTGGCTCCGTGGTTGAGAGTCTGCCTTTGGCTCAGGTCATGATTCTGGGATCGAGTCCCACATCAGGCTCCCTATAGGAGAGCCTCTACGTCTACCTATGTTTCTGCTTCTCTGTGTCTCTTATGAATAAATAAATAAAATAAAATAAAAAAGTCTTACAGAGCTAACATTTTCAAAGATACCATCAAGCTCTTACTCAAGTAACCAGAAGAACCTTCTTGGGATGAGAAAAGGAAACAGGACAAAGTGGCCTATAGCTGAGGCTGCTGGGTAAGGTCACCTGGGAGTGTTGGCATCTGGCTGGAGGTCACATCCACCTGTGGCAGCTTTGGCTTGTTTGGGGGGGGGGGGGGGCAGTTTAGAGGGTGGCCTCTGCACAGAGCTGATGCCACAGACATTGGTTTACTTCCTGGCTCCAGCCTCACTCATTCCTTTCCTGAGGCTTCTTCTGCCCAGATACTGGAGACCACTGTCTCCCGAGGGTGTACCCACTATCTTGGGGCTCCCAGGGCCTTGGGACAGAAAAGGGCAGTGCAGAGGGTGCCCCCAGAGTTGGGTGCTGAGGGGGATGGAGCTGACTCTGACCCTAAACCTACTAACTCGCCTCGAGGCAGGAACCTGAGGTCTGGATGCCTGCGGCCAGTCCAGGGTCCAGTGGCAGAGCAGGGCCCCACACTCCCCTCTTAAAAATTCTGAGTTGGAATGCGCTCTGTTCAGTTCTCAGGCCCCAGCAATAGGCATGGAAAATGTTAGTGGCCTCCTTCATTCCAGCCTCCAGCCTTCTCGGATCTCCCTGGGGGTGGAGGGTGGGATGCGGTCACATGCACTTGGGCAATCTCAGGACAGCAGAAGCACAGGGACTTTGTGCCCCTGACAGCCAAGGAGAGCCAGTGACCACCAAGCCACTAGGCCCTAGCAGAGCCTCTGTGCACACCACCACGGCTGGAAGGAAGATGGGGGATGAGTTCCAGCCTGGGACACTTCCCAGCCCACCCTCCCCAGGTACGGGAAGGCCTGAGGGTGAGGAGGGGTCTGGGCCTCTACCACCTTCCCTCATCAGGGCTGTGGAGGACACAAGAAAGATTGGGATCTGCCTCCCTGGGCTCTCCCACCATGAGGACTCCAGCAAGCTGATAGGTCCTTGCTTACTTTGAAAGACAGGGACCCCACTTCCTCACGGGGGAGAACCTGCAAAGCCCACTCCATGTCAAAGGCTGTTCCAGAGATTTTCACATAATTTAATTCACTCCTTTAATCCCTCCAACAGCCCTGGGAGGCAGGCACATGATATTAGCCTTCTTTATGCAGAAACCAGAATTCAGAGAGGTTATGTAATTGCCCAGATCTGCACAGCTAAGAAGTGGTGATAAGTAGGGTAACACATCCCGGTTTGCCCCGAAGAGTCCCAGGTTGCATTTGCTGTCCTGGTGTAATAAGACCGCTCCCTTTCATTCCTGAAAGTGTTCCAGTTTAGACAATGCACTGTAAGGAATCCAGATCTGTGCTCTTTCCCTGGACAATCCAGCCTCCTCTCTCGACCCCATTTTTTCCATCCAAAGCCCCAGGGGCCACCTGCCACTACCTGCTGAAACATCAGACCCCTCGGGGCAGGCTCCAGGGCTAGAGCTGCACAACTACCAGCTGGCACAGCTGAGCTGCGGTTTTTCTCCAGAAGAGGAAGTGGAGGCTGTGGTCTGGGCCCCCTTGCTCTTCTTAAGAAACTGTTTCTCCTACAACCTGGAGCTGCTCTGAGCCCCCAAGGCTCCCCTATCCTTGGGAGGCCCCGCCGGGCCCCAGCCCAGTGTCTCTACCCTGAGCGGTTGCCGGGGTTGGCGGCCGTCCTGGGTCTCCCCAGGCCCTGGGCTCCCACCGGGGCAGAGGCCTCTGGCCGGAGAGACAAGGGCGTCATGGGCCCTTCGGGAGGGCCGGGCGGAGTCCCCGAGAGGCTCCCGCAGCCACTTCTCCCTCGGCAGCTGCCGCGGCCCCCACGTGGCCTCACGGACGGTTTGGACGGGCTGGCGGGAGGCGGGAGGCGCCGAGCGATCCGCCCTGACCAGGCCCGCCCGGAGTGGGGCGGCGGGCTCAGGCCTCTGGCTGCGCGGGCACCGCCAGAGCTGCCGGACGAACAGCCCGGCCTTCGGAAGTTCCTGCGTTCCAAAAAGCACTCGTCCTCCTGTCCTTCCCACTCCCAGCCTGGCTTTCCCAGACCCCTGTTCCTTGTGGGGGGCAGGGAAGGGAGAGGGAATGAGACTCCCCCCTGGTCGGGGTGGCCGCTTTGTTCTGGTTGTCGGGAGAGGACAGGGGACAGGACAAGAGGGAGAGGGGCGAGGGCCTGAGGCTGGGGTTTCCGCGATCTCACAGCTTGACTGCGTGGTTCCACCCACCCACCGAGGGTCCAGGGCCCCTAGGCCTACTCCGGATGCCGGAGTTCTTCCCCACGGCCTCTGTCCCTTCGGGTCCCACACAGGGCCTGGCACACACAGCGGCCACAGCCATCAGCCTGTCCTGGCCCCATGTCCTCCGTCCCCGCCAGCAGCCTGGAGGCCCCACGAAGTTCCGAGCCCGGCCCTTTGCCCAGCTCTGGGGCAGGTCCCCACCACCCATGGGGAGTGCTCCCTCCGAGGGGCAGAGCCCAGAGCAGTGAGCACGGGCCCGAGGGTGAAGGTCGGGTGGTGAGCTGAGGCCCTGACCCGGGGGACCTTCACCACTTTGGGGAGGGCCTGAAGAACACCCCCAGGAGACCGGATCCCAGCTGGGAAGGAAGTGAGTCTGAGAAGCCTGGACGTCTGGCCGGCGGCCTGCCCACACCCGGCACCCTCGGGCCTCCCCAGCAAGGGGCCTCAAGCCTCTCGTGACCCCGGGCAGGCTGTAACCCTTCTAACCTCAAGACAGAAGCGTGAACGTCTGCGGCAGCTGTGGTTTAACAGTTGTGCCAGAGAGAAGTCGCCCACGCGAGCCCCACTGCAACTTGCTGTCTGCACGTGCGTCGCCAGAGCCCGGACCACAGTCCATCTGTCACCGCCGGCTCGTCAGCGCCCAGCCCAGCCAGCCCATGCCTGCCCCGCCAGGTGAGTGACCTGTGTGCTCAGCAGCTTCCCGAGCCTCAGGGTCTCACCCGCGCCAGAAAGGAAGTGCCGGGTCCCCACGTGCAGTGATGGTGGGCACCGCCGCCGTCACATACTCCACAAGCCTTGGTGGCCCGGGCCCCGGGGACTCAGGCTTGGCCCCAGGCCTCGGCAAGACTCAGCCAGCCAAGGGAGCACATGCTCTCCCAGCCCAGGAGAAGGGGAACGGGAGCAATATTGGGGGTGCCCTGGGAGCTCCTGGCTGAGGCCTAGCCTCGTCTCAGGTGCACAAGAAGTGAAACTCCAGCCCCTAAAGAATGAGGACGAATTGGGAACAAGGGAAGGAGGCCCCAGACCCAAGGGAAGCACAGTGGTGAGGGCTGGAGGTGTGACAGAGCCTGGCCTGTTGGAGCATCTCTACAGCTCAGGACAGGCTGAGGGAGGCAGAGAAGCCAGCCCAGATGGTCCTGGCCTAGCAGCATGGCCTTGTGCCCGGGGAAGGTGCTGAAGCAACAGAGAGCTATGATCTGATTTGAGGGTTAGAGAAATTGCTCTGACCACGAGGTCAGTGAAGACCAGAGCAGATGAGCTGGATGCCAGCAGACAGGCAGTAGGCCTTTGCTGGTCCACAGAGAGGCCAGGCAACCTTCAGGGTCACAGGCAGGCGACAGGAGCAGATCGATCCCACTGGCCAAGGAGGGGAAACGGGCAGGCACAGGGGCTGCCCACACGCTCCGATGACATCCCAGAGAGATGACATGGTGCCTGCATGTGTGATCCCAACAATTCCTACTGCTCCCAGGCAGGCGGTCACTATTGCCTGAAGGCTCCATCTGGGGCCCCTGGTGCCGCCCTCTGGGCCCGGCATCTCCCCTGATGTTCAGGGTGTGCGTGCATGTGTGTGTGCACGCATTCTCTCTCTCACCCACGCTTCCTCCCCTATACTTAGCAAGTAAACCCTCAAAGGCCACACAACCCCCTACACGAAAAATCCAGCTCTGTGCTAAGTTATTGTTTTATTGAAGAGCATGTGGTAAATGCACTGCTTATTGGCCTGGGGAGTCCCCCGCAGTGGTTATTGGAGAGCAGAATGGTGCCACCCTGCCCAGCTCAGAACTCCGGGCCACATGGCTGCAGGAAGGGCCACAGCATAGCTCAGGATGCTCTGTGCTCATATAGCTTGTAAACCTCAGCTCTTTTTTTTTTTTCCTTAAAAGCAGGCTACAGAACAGCACAGCTACTAAAGTGTGTGTGTGTGTGTGTGTGTGTGTGTGTGTGTGTGTGTGTGTGTGAAGGTTGCTGACCAGAATAGTAAAAGTGGCAGGATGGAGGTGATTTTTTACTTTTCTGAATAGATTAACTTTTACAATAAGCCCTGTATCATTTTTATAATCAAATAAAGCAAGGAGACAGCCACTCAGCCACCTTGGGCTCAGCTTTTTTCCAGAAGGGCTGTGGGGTAGGAACCCCTGTGGACTAGGAACAGGCCATGGGTACACGGGCAGCCACCCCCTCACAGGGCTATGCCAGGCCTGCTGGCACCAGTGGGGTTGGACTTGTGCAGTGAGGAGGCTAGAGTAGCTGCCTAGCCTCCAGGCCAGGGGTCCTAGGGTTCATCCAGCGCCACTGGCTCTCTTTTCCTCACTTCCCGGGAAGGGTGAGAGGATCTCAGAGCCAGCTCAGGAACCCACTTCTGAGCAGAAAGTGACACTTCCCCACCTGACCACCCTCCTCACTTCAAGAGGACAGGCACCCTGGGCTGGGCCACCTGTTTAGGTGACCTCAAGGAGCACAGCAGGAACTCTCACTCAAGGAGCAGGTGTTGCACAGAGGAAGGGGAAAGGGGTCCCAGCCAGCCTGCAAGGACCCACCCCACAAGTCCCAACACTCCCTTCACAGTCCTTAGCTTAGCTTTGTGCTTTGCCCAGACTGGGGTTATGACCAGGAGGACCTGGCACACAGCAGGTGCCTAATAACATTTGTTGGATGGGTAATGGGTAGATGGATGGGTGATAGGTGGATGGATGAGTAATGAGTGGATGGATGGGTGATAGATGGTGAATGGATGGGTGGATGGATGGGTGATGGGTGGGTGATGGGTGGATGAAGAGGACCACTGGAAAGGCATCTGCCTAGACTGTCCTCTTAATGGGAGAATGAGGTAGGAGGTTGGGGACAGGGGCCTGGGGCCTGCTGACCCTGGGAATCCCACAGCCGAGTTGGTAGTGCCCAGCTGGTGGAGCATAGTGGCAGACCACTTCCAAAGGTCTTCTTCCCTCAACACTTCTGCAGGCTTCATGAAGACAAGTGGAAGTTGCCCTCCAACTGGCCTTGGTATTCACTTAGATTCCCTTTTGTGTGTGTTTGCTGATGTTTTTGGTTATCAGAGAGCTAGCTGATTTCCCCATTTATTGATTTAGAGATGCATCATTTACCATGTGCTGAGATTTATAAATCACTGGCATCTGTTTCCAGCTCCTTATTCTATCCAACATATCTGTAGTTGCTTACATATGGGGAAGGCTCCAGGTGTGGAGGAGTAGGAATGCAGACTTCAGTCATTCCTACCTGTACAGGGCTTCACATTGGTAGAAGCCTAGGGCACTGGTTCTCAACAGCTTCCGCATCACTACAAGGCTAGTTAAAACTGTTTCTGGGACACCTGGGTGGCTCAGCATTTGAGCATCTGCCTTTGGCTCAGGGCCTGATCCTGGAGTCCCGGGATCGAGTCCCACATCGGGCATCCTGCATGGAGCCTGCTTCTCCCTCCGCCTGTGTCTCTGCCTCTCTGCCCATGCAGGGAGCCCGATGTGGGACTCGATCCCGGGACTCCAGGATCAGGCCCTGAGCCAAAGGCAGATGCTCAAACGCTGAGCCACCCAGGGATCCCTAAATAAATAAAATCTTAAAAAAAAAAAAAAAAAAAAAAACCTGTTTCTGATGCAGAAGATCGGGGGTGCAGCCTGAGGGTCTGCAGTCCTTATAAACACCCCCACACACTATGAGGCTAAAGCCACCTGTCACCCCCAGCCCACACTTTGAGACCCACAGGCCTCAGGAAGAGGGAAGGGCAGCAGGGGTCAGCCCTCGGGGTGAATACAAGGTGAAAACAAACCTCTGCTGAGGCGATTTTTAGCTTTGGGCCTTGGGCAAGGAATTCTCTTTCACCCTTGGTTTCCCTGACGGCTTAAGCTACCTCCGTTCATGATGTTGGACGAGCCTGTCCGTGGGTCAGAATCTTTCTTCCAGTGGGAGCCCTTTGCAGGCAGGAGTCTGGTATCATGGGAGAGTTAGGGTTCTCCAGTCCTTTCCATCCCTAAAGTACATCTTCAACCGTGACTTGGCAGCTGGGAACAGCCACCGAACTGCCATTCCCATTGGGCGCTTTGCAGAGTGTTCTGGGGGCAAAGGAAACCCCCTTAGAAATGGTGGAAACGAGTGTAAGCTGACATTTCCCAGGCCTTGCCAGCCTGTGGGGTCAAATGGGATCACATTACCGGCCAAGTTTGCCGGAGAGCAGAGTTCTGTCTCCCTGCCAGGCCAGGCAAATGCTGCTTCATGATACGGTCCACTGGGGACTCAGACAAGGGGGTTGGGGCGCCAATGTGTTACAGAGGCTTTCCAGAAAAATGCCATTTAGGTGTTTACTTGGCGCCTGCTCTCTTTGCCCAGACCCAACGGGATCCAAGTGAGCTGGGAACAGAGTTGTCTCAGAAAAGAATGGGGCTGGCCTCCCCTGGCTGTGTCACCAGCTCACAGGAAGGAAGACTGTCACTGGCTCCTGGGTCAGAGTCCTTGAGGTCAAAGGCCAGTCGGGTCAATTTCTTGTGTGACCTTGAGTAATTCACTTAACTCTCCTTTGCCTTAGATATGTCATAATAGCATGACCCTGTGGGATTGATCTTTAGGAAGATTTAACATGATAATGCATGAGGTGCCTGGCACTCTCTGGACATGGGCAGTTGTCATTCTAGCAAAGACCCGCTCTATATATTTGTTGTTTGTGGCCTATATTGTGCCAGGGTCAAGTGGTGAATAATCTGTTCTCACTCAGTGGTGTCAGCCATTCTCAACATAATTCTTTAATAAAATTGTTCTCTCAAAAAAAAAAAAAGAGAGGGGCAGCCCTGGTGGCTCAGTGGTTTAGTGCCGCCTTCGGCCCAGGGTTTGATCCTGGGGACCCAGGATGGAGTCCCAAAACCGCCTGCTGCATGGGGCCTGCTTCTCCCTCTGCCTGTGTCTCTGCCTCTCTCTCTCTCTCTCTCTCTCTCTCTATGTCTCTCATGAATAAATAAAATAAATAAAATCTTAAGAAAAAAAAAAGAAACAAAGAGGCCTGCTTCAGGCATGACCACACCCAGCTATCCAACCGTCATAAGCATCCAGCTTCTGGGGTTCTGGAGATTGGCAGACAGCACCTCATAACACAGGAGGCCTTAATCTAGACCAGGAACCCCTGGGAAACCCAAGGAGAGATGTCAGAGGGTGTGCAAACTCCTAAATTGTAAGTTTGTGTGACAACATTAGCCGTAATAACCAGGTGGTCTGCAGGCTTGTCCGGGAGACAGGTCCCGTGAAACGCCTGCAGGCCTGGCCTGTCACAGACCCAGCGGGATGGCGGGGCAGCCACACCGTCACACGACAAGGGACTTCAGGTTCTGTGTTCATCTGTCACATGAGCCCTTAGCTTCTTGGTCTTGCTTCTTCATCTAAAAACTGGGGTGACTTATCAGTGTCTTCCTCCTGGGGCTGCTGTGAAGAGCCAGGAAGCCCACGGGTGGGGGACTGTGTTCAGCGTCCACTGTGGAAGCAGCTGGGGCCCGTGCGCCTGAGTTGGGGGCCAGAGTCGGCGCTGACCTCCTCGGGTCCTCCTGCGCCCAGCGCGGCGGCGGGGACCCCGCACCAGCCGCAGCCACTGGCGTGATTCGCACACGCCCCAGGACACACGTGGGGGCCACCGCCAGCCCCCGCCTCTGGGCGAGGGAGCCAGGCCTGAGCAGTAAAAGGGCCGCTGGGAAGAGGTGGGGGCGGAGGGAGGAGGGGAATTTAGCAGGAAAAGATCAGAAATGCCCCAGAGAGAAATGAAATTGCAGCTCTGCGGTGAACGGTGCGATTCCTTCTCCCCATCACCTCGCAAAAAGCTCCACTGAAATATTTCTTGTTACCTTGTGGAATGGATCTATTTTGGGCTCAGTGGCTCCGTTATGGAGAGCCCTGCTTCCTGTGTGCCTTTGCAGGAATTAATCCTCATCACAACCCTGTGGGGAGGGTCCTGTTACGTTTCTGAGCCAGCTGAGCCTCAGAAGGCCCTGGAAGGAGCAAGCAGGTGGGCCCAGGACCCTCGGCGCGCTGCCCGATGTCATCAGGCTGCTGGGGTGCCACAGGAACAGAGCTGGAGGCCCACGAGTACCTAGGACACACTGAGCCGCTCGGTCCACCTGCCCCAAGGGCCCCGGCCCAGGCCTCTAGTTGGAGCGTTGAGCCACCAGGCCCCCACTGCTCTGGCAGCCCCTTCCCTGGGCAGGTGGGGGACCCTCTCGGAAAAGCCTGACCCCAGCCATCGCTGGCACTAATCCAGATCCCCCACCTTTTCCGTTGCAGCTTCCTTGCCAGGACCACTCCACCTGCCACCTGGCCCCAGGTCACTGGGTCACTGCCAGGCTCTGGGCTCCTGCTGAAAGCACAGCTGCCAGGGTGGTGGGTGGATGAGGGGGGTGGGCAGGCGGGAGAGGAAGTGGGGCTCCTCCTGAGAGGGTTGGGATTTGATAACATGCCTTGCAGGGTGGCCACCCTCCCCCAAGGAAGCGCGTGACCACAG
Source organism: Canis lupus familiaris (assembly GCF_011100685.1). Taxonomy (NCBI): domain Eukaryota; kingdom Metazoa; phylum Chordata; class Mammalia; order Carnivora; family Canidae; genus Canis; species Canis lupus. The sequence goes on along the minus strand of NC_049224.1, from coordinate 53,885,072 downwards.
TTCCTCAGGAGCAGGACTGCAATCATTTCCTCTCTGCAAGGCCAGGAGATGGGACCAGGGGGCTCCTCATGCCATGGACCTTCCTGACCTCAGAGGTGGGCCACCCTGATCCCCAGGCCTGGCTGGCATTTCCAAGTCTTCAAACTTGTCTGTTGCTGGCTTGCTGTATGACCTTGGGGCAGTCACTTCTCCTCTCTGGGCCTCAGAGGCCCCACCAATAGAATGAATGATCCAATTTGCCCACCCACTTAGACATTCCAAAACTGTGAGCCATTCAGAGCCATGTGATTTCACATAATCAGAGCTGTCTTCCTTTAATAGGACCAAAATGCAATGGCCCTAGCAGATGACTCAGCAGTTCCCACCCCCAGGCCTAGACACCCTCACCACTCCGGGTGGGGAAGAGTCCCAGGCAGACCTGCAGGAGCAGGCTCTCAGGGCCTCTGGGCAGCTGGACCTGGACACTGACATTTTTAGGAGGCTGCACAGGAGAGGAGCTCAGACTCTGGGGGGGCAGAGTGAGGAAGAAATTGAGTACCCCTACCCCATGCAGAGGAAATGAGTAACAATGACAAATTGTTTATGAAAAGAATGACCAACAAACTATGAAGAGTCTCCACAGCAGTGGCCTCCAGGACCACCCCCCCACACACCTTCACGGATCCTGGGCTGCACAGCAGGGGTGGGGGATGGCAGGAGGACACCCTCCTGGCTGGGCAGAGGGGTCTGGGTGCAGTGTTTAGGGAATGGCCGGAAAGACAAGGCCTGTAGCCCCCTGCCAGGCGGCCTCTGTAGAGGACTCGGTCCCTGCACACTCGGGCTACCAAAAAGGCAGCTAAAAACCACACAGCCCTCGCAGTTGTCCTGAGGTGGGGGGCGGGGCTGGACACAGGCTGGTCCCTGTATTACAGCCACAAGGAGGATGACCATAGGACTGGCTCAGTTAACCATGCAGATGAAAAGAACTTGCAAGATCACTCTGTCAAGTGCCAGGAAAAGCAAGGAAATCACATGAGGGCATGAGAGCTGATAGGGCCCAGGATCAAAGGCAACTTCCTCAAAACCAGTAGCCTCAGAATAGAGAAGGGGGCATGAGGACATGAATTCGATATCAAAAGAGCATGAAGCAGAGACAGTCGAGAACCAATATCAGGACCCAAACAGAACCACTGCATATCTAGAAACCGAGTCACGGCATCACACGCACATCTGAAAAGCAAACTCCTAGCACAGAGAAAAAGCTGAAATCATAGCAATGACCTCAGAGAGATGGAGCCCAGAACTTCCAACCTAAGAAGGATTGGCTCCTTGAAGTAGATTATCCAACAGCTGAAGCCAAAGAATATTTGGAGATTGAGAGGGCACAGGAGGGGTTTGGGATGATCATCATCAGGAACATACCAACTCTGGCTAAACTTTAAGGATAGAGAAAACAACCGTTCAGGAGCCCAGGAGGAAACCCCAAGTTACAAACAAGGGAAGGAAAAAAAATCAATCTGGCCTCTCACTTCTCCACAGCAACATTCAACTCCAGGAGACAAGGGAGCTTAGTCTTCAAAGTTGTGTGGAAAAGAGGAAACCAAGAATATTACACCCAGTGAGGTTGTTTGGATTTATAGACAACATGGAAAGGATCATGGGAAACAGCACCCTTGAGCCTTCTTTGAAAAAAAAGAAAAAGAAAAAAACCGCAACTACTCAGCATTGAAAATCTAGCCGAGAGTTAAAAGGCCCCCTTTTTTTTAAAGGTAAAATCATGACTCTCCTGTAATATAAAATGAACACATGTCAAAAATTTTATTTAACTCATTAAATAATTAGAGAACAAGTAATATGTTCCAACCAGTTTAAAGGAAAATTAGAACAGCACAAACAGGCAGCTAAGAAGTACCAAAGTGAATGTACATATGCGTGTCCCACGGCATTCCACAGGACAAAATTCGTTTGCGTATCTCTGAACAGAAACCATTAGCACTACCCTAAGGTTTCTACAACTGAGACTTGGTCCAAGATGACCAAAGGCCCAGGTCCCTAAATACAGGAACTCCCTCCCACCGTAGGCTTTTTTCAGGGGCAGCGGTGCCGTTTCAAAGTCTTTCCCCACTTTTCCTGGTACAACGAGGACATGACTCCAAATACAAAACCTAGAGACAAAGTATGCTTTTAAAAAAAGGAATGGATGGGAACCTGGTGGCTCAGTCGGTGAAACACCTGCCTTCGGCTCAGGTCATGATCCAGGGGTCCTGGAATCAAACTCGGAGTGGTTGTGGTCGGGCTCCCTGCTGAGCAGGGAGCCAGCCTGCTTCTCCCTCTGCCTATGTCTCTGTCTCTCATGAATAAGGAAATAAAATATTAAAAAAAAAAAAAAAGATGACCTACTAGGAGAATCATGGTTGCAGAGCAGAATCTAAGTGTTAGAAACCTAGACAAAGGGAAAACATTAGATTCAAAATCAGGAATGGAGGGAAGATGATGAAGCCTGCCAAGGTGAAGCATTTCTTGTTTTTCCCCAAGACTCCAATCTGTTGATGAATTTTTTTTAAGATATATTTATTTATTCATGATAGACTCAGAGAGAGAGAGAGAGAGGCAGAGACACAGGAGGAGGCAGAAGCAGGCTCCATGCTGGGAGCCCGACGTGGGACTCGATCCCGGGACTCCAGGATCACGCCCTGGGCCAAAGGCAGGCGCCAAACCGCTGAGCCACCCAGGGATCCCCTGTTGATGAATTTTGTAATCTTGTTTCTTAACATGAGAGAAAATTCATTATGAACTAATACCTCTTATTTATTTATTTATTTATTTATTTATTTATTTATTTATTTATTTATGATAGTCACAGAGAGAGAGAGAGGCAGAGACACAGGCAGAGGGAGAAGCAGGCTCCATGTACCGGGAGCCCGACGTGGGATTCGATCCTGGGTCTCCAGGATCGTGCCCTGGGCCAAAGGCAGGCGCCAAACCACTGCGCCACCCAGGGATCCCTCTTTTTTTTTTTTTAATGAACTAATACCTCTGTGGAAAGTAAAAACTTATCTAAAATTCAGCAATTTTCTAGGTGTTTTTTTTTCTTCCCCCTATTAAACTCAAGTCAAATTACTTTTAGTTTTAAATCTAGCAGGTGTGCTACGATTCCATCTTTTAAAATTACTTGGAGCTATGTACTTTTCTGTCTATCTACACTTTTTTTTTTTATCTACACTTCTTAACCTCTCCCAGGTTCTCTGTGTATAGATGACATCTGCCAAGTGTGAGCACTGGATAGTGCGTATTAAGCATCTGCTCCATGCCAGGAACTTCTGAGTGCCTGAGAGGACAGCAGAGAACAGAGTGGATCAAGACCCTGCCCTGAGGAAACTGGCCTTTTATTTATTTTTTTATTTTTTTACTTAATTATTTTTTTGGAAGCTGGCCTTTTAATGAGGGGGTGGGGGGCCCTACTTCCTTCTTTGTACTTTCCTGTATTGCTTGTTTTGAGAATGAGCGTTATTTTTATGATAGTGCCCTCACCTCAGATGATTCTTCCAGACAGCCAGAGTTGAGTACTGCTATATATTTTTTTAAGATTTTATTTATTTATTCATGAGAGACGGCGGGGGAGGAGGTGGGCAGCAGCAGAGACACAGGCAGAGGGAGAAGCAGGCGTTGGGACTCAATCCTGGGTCTCTAGGATCACACCCTGGGCCGAAGGCGGCGCTAAACCGCTAAGCCACCCAGGCTGCCCATTTCATTTAAGTCATTGACATGTTAGTATAAATAAGATTTTCAGGAAGACAGTGTGAAGACCCAGAGTCTCTGCAGGTCCCAACCCAGGCAGCTGAATTCTGGGAAGAGCTGAAGAGGGGAGTCACTCCCCAAGAAATTCAGCCTCTCTTGCTTGGAGGAACACTTGAGCTTGTCTCCCAAGCCTCCCCTTGCCAGGGGTTCCTGTCCCTGCCCTGGGATCTAAGCCTGAGAGACAGATGCCTCTGCTGGCTGGCAGTAGACCCAGCCAGCTGGGGACCCAGCCCAGCCTTGACAAGGGTATGGGGTATGGGACAGTCCTGTCGGCCAAGGCTCCCCTCCTGCCAGCCGTGGGGGTCGCTGAGCCCCATCTGACTCCACCACCCTCATCTCCGAACCCTCACCTCCCGAGCGAAACCCTGACTCCTGCCCTTTACCATTTGTACACTCACTCTAGCTCCACTGGCTTAAGTACCTCCTTCCTGCACCACCAGGCCTTTGCACATGCTTTTTTCACCACCAGAATCCCTTACCTCCTCCTTCCCTCACCTGGGATCCCAGGTCTTCTCTGGAAGCCTCCCCTGATGTACTCCCAACCCCACAGGTCAGGCCCCTCCCACCAGCTGGGAGCTCCCCACGGGCCAGCAAGGCTCTGCTCATTCCTGCCACCCACTGACCTTTGAGGCCCTGTGAACTGTAAGCAGGAAGGTACAAGGGTGAGTCTGGGCCTTGACCTCTTCCCAGCAGGGTCCTCGCTGGCTGTTTCCTCATCTGAGAAATAGGGACATGGTAAAGTCTCCCTTGTGGGGTCCTTAAAAGAATAAAGAACATAGGTGCATTTTTAAGGTTTGTTGAAAGATGACAGTGAGTAAAGGAGGAACGGTAAGTGAAAGGATGAATCACCAAGTCAAGGGAAGGAAAGTAATAAGTTAACTGGAAAGAATTCTAAGTTTCATGGAGGCAGCTGAAGGTCTGTGGGGGCCGCGGGGTCACATGCATGGAGGATTCTGGGCAGGGCGGGGTCCTCAGCTGCCAGGCCCAGTGGGGACTCCATTCTTGCCCCCTTCCCTCCACTTCCAGCCCAGACACCCCCTGGGCCCCAAGAGCCCAGCAGCTCCCCTAGAGCTCCCCCAGGTCAGGCAGTCTATCCACGGAGCCAGTGAATGCATCTCCAGGGCAAGCCGCAGAGCCAGTGGGTGCAGTGAGGTCACCCCCACCACTAGCAGCACCGGGTGAACCTCAGGGCAGGCAAGGGTGAGGGCTGTGGCTGTCAACCGCCATGTCACCTGATGTGCCTCCTCCTCCCTCAGAAATTGTGGCATGAACTCTTCCTCTCAGAGACATGTCGTCTGCTGTGGGGGCGTCCTGGGGAGCCACAGCTCAACTCCCGTAACCCTCACACAGAGCATGTGACAGCCGGGGTGTTTTCCTGCCAGTGGACGACTCAGGGCACCTCGCTGAGCCAGGCCCTGCCCCTGGTCTGCACCCCCATAGTTCCCACTAGGCAAAACTCAAGTCATGGTCACCTTCACTGAACACCTGCTTTGTGGGCCAGATGCTCATCTCACCTGTGAGGTTGGTAAATTGTCCCCATTCTATGGATGGTGAGTGGGTCACTCATGGCCACGCAGCTGGGATTGGTAAGTCCACCTGGCTCCAGAATCTTCCATCTTCCACTTCACTCCTCCAGCCCCACCTCAGTGCCAGGCCAGAACCAGAGCCACACCAAGCAGGGGCACTGAGTGTGGCTGGAGGGGGCGCTCTGAAGGACACTGGGTACCTGGCTTAGGTGGGGGGTGGGCTGAGAGCCTGTATGGGGGCACAGGAGCTGCCTGTCTTCACATGTGAGAACACTCCAGGGAAACTTTTTTTTTTTAAGATTTTTATTTATGTATTCATGAGAGACACACAGAGAGGTAGAGACACAGGCAGAGGGGGAAGCAGGCTCCTTGCAGGGAGCCCGATGTGGGACTCGATCCTGGGATCATGACCTGAGCTGAAGTCAGACGCTCAACCATTGAGCCACCCACATGTCCCCCTCATTCTTTCTTTAATTGTTTTTTTATTTTTTTAATAAGATTTTATTTATTTATTCACAAGAGACACACAGAGAGAGAGAGAGGCAGAGACACAGGCAGAGGGAGAAGCAGGCTCCATGCAGGGAGCCCAACATGGGACTTGATCCCGGGTCTCCAGGATCAGGCCCTGGGCTGAAGGCAGCGCTAAACCGCTGAGCCACCCGGGCTGCCCCCACTCATTCTTTTCAAGAGCTCTGGGACCCCACTGAATGGTTGCCCAGGATTGCTGATCCCCCACTATTGGGCATGCAGTTTTCTTTCAGCCTTTTGCTAAGCCAAGCACGGTTGTAAGGACTGCCCTTGGCCTACATGCCTTTGCACGTGGATGTGTGTAGGAGAAATCCTCCGAGGGCTCTGCAAGGCCCCACAGGTGAGAAATGGCCTCACGCTAGGAAACTGTGGTTTTAAGGAGGGCCACTCACCAGGGACTGAGCCATCATTCCCTCCAGAGCCAGCCAGCTCCCAAGAGTGGATTCCCCAGAAAGACTGCCCAGGAACCCCAACAGGCATTCCTTTTGCCGGGAGCTTTGTTTGGCTGGTTGGTTGGTTGTGTTGTTTGTGTTTGTGTTTGTTTTTGTTTTGGGCCAGAGGGTGGTGCTGGGCTCCAGCCTAACTGCAGAAGGTACAGAGCTGGTCTGGGCAGGTGGTCATGCAAATCCAACAAGGAAGCAGAGCTTGGGGAGCAGAGGGGTTCCTTCCGGGCTCCCTGCCAGGCAGGAGCTCCCATTTCAGTTGCAGCGCCAGAAGATGTGATAGATTCCATGGCGGAAATGCACGTATCTCCCCTGTAAACACACCAATCAAGTTGACACCGAATCATGCCATCCCCCGTGGCATATGCACATCAACACCTGACAAGTAATCACCAGATGTTTTCATTTTGCCCCAGCTGCCTCCACCCTTCATGAAATTAGCCCATTTCGGCAGTTCCCAATGGTCTGCTCTGATAAGGATCCTGGTCAGGGTACCTGTTACTCAATGACTGGTGCTGAGAGCAAGCCTACAGATCTTTGCACACGTGTCTCTCTGCCCAGGGAGCCTCTTACTATCATCCTTTTATTTATTATTATTTTTAAAGATTTCATTTATTTATGACAGACACAGAGAGATGTGGAGACACAGGCAGAGGGAGAAGTAGGCTCCCCGCAGGGAAGTGTCCCCACTTCCTTTTAAAAAGAAGTAGAGGAAAAAATAAATAAATAAAAAGAAAATTTAAAAAGGAAAAAATAAAATAAAATAAAATAAAATAAATAAAATAAAATAATAAAATAAAATAATAAAATAAAATAAATAAAATAAAATAAAATAAATAAAAAAATAAAATAAAATAAAAAGAAGTAGAGGGATGCCTGGGTAGCTTAGTGGTTGAGTGCCTGCCTTCAGCTCAGGGCGTAATCCTGGGTCCGGAAATCGAGTCCAGCATCAGGCTCTCCTTGGGGAGCCTGCTTCTCCTCCCACCTATGTCTCTATGTGTCTCTCATGAATAAATAAACAATCTTTTTAAACAAATAAAATTAGGGGATCCCTGGGTGGCTCAGCGGTTTAGCGCCTGCCTTCAGCTCAGGGCGTGATCCTGGAGACCCAGGATCGAGTCCCCTGTCAGGCTCCTGACATGGAGCCTGCTTCTCCCTCGGCCTGTGTCTCTGCCTCTCTTTGTTCTCTTGTGAATAAGTAAAATCTTTAAATAAATAATTAATTAAAAAATAAAAAGAGGTAGAATCCTGTCATACATATATAAAAATGAACATGTGTTAACGTTTATTAAACTCCTAAATCAGTGAGGGAACCAGGTGCATTTTATTACCAGTTCACAGGAGACTCTGAAGAGCAGGTGCACGTATTGATCAGGAATATGCAAATGAAAGCAAAGCCGGGGAGGAGGAGGTCAGTGGGTATTCTACGGGACAATTCAGAGTCCACAGGTCTATAGATAAGAGTAGTTTTGCATTATTTATCTATAATTTGCAGAATTGTAAAATAGTTGTAAAAGAGCCTTCATAGGATGGAATCAAAATTCCAAGAGGTGTCCCTAGAATCTAGATAATGCATTGCTCTTCCACAGATGTACAAGTGTTTTCCTGCAACCCTGCTCACCCAAAGTCCTTCACCTGGCAACTGAGCCCACCCACATCCTGTCAAGGAGGCCCCCCACCCTGGCTCCCAGAGCAGGTAGGTGCCATCTGCTGGGCTCCCCCAGTCCCTCAAACTTCTGATTGCACTATCCTGTCTCCCCTGTCAGTCTTGCAAGATTCTTAAGATCCAAATTGCCTCTTTACCTCTCATCATGCCAGTGAGAAGTCAAGGTGTGTCAAATAGATGAATGAATGATAGAACAAAGGAGTAACGTGGGGCCCTGGAACCAGGGCGGTCTGTGGGGTGCCCCCATAAGAGCAGGCAAAGACTTGCATGCAGGCTGTGGAAATGTGAAGGTTTCAAGCTTAATCTTAATAAGGGCTCCTCAGAAACAAGGCTCTGAGAGCAAACAAGCTCAGAAATACTGGGTTGGGCATGAACAGGTCGTCTGCTTTTTCCCTTTTAATTATGGCACCTCTGAGACCCTTTACTATTTCAAAGTTCCCAATGAATGCCTCAGAAGGAGAATGCAATGTTCCAGTGTTTTCCATGCTTATCTGATGGTGAAGCAACTTTTAATTTTTTTAAAGATTTATTTATTCATGAGAGACAGAGGCAGAGACATAGGCAGAGGGAGAAGCAGGCTCCCTGCAGGGAGCTCAATGTGAGACTTAATCCCAGGACTCCAGGATCATGCCCTGAGCCACCCAGATGTCCTGCAACTTCTAATTATTTTATTTTTTATCTTTTTTTTTTATAGATTTTATTTGTTTATTCATAGAGACACACAGAGAGAGAGAGAGAGAGAGAGAGAGAGAGGCAGAGACACGGGCAGAGGGAGAAGCAGGCTCCATGCAGAGAGCTTGACGTGGGACTCTATCCAGGGTCTCCAGGATCACGCCGTGGGCTGCAGGCAGCTCTAAACTGCTGTGCCACTGGGGCTGCCCTCTAATTTTTTTAAAAAGATTTTATTTTCTTGAGAGAAAAAATATCACTGAAGGCGAGGGGCAGAAGCAGAGGGAGAAGCAGACACCTTGCTAAGCAGGGTGTCCCACTTGGGGCTCCATCCCAGGACCCCAGGATCATGACCCAAGCCAAAGGCAGACACCTAACCGACTGAGCCACCCAGGTGCCCTGATGAAACAGCTTTTCAAAATGAAGAGAAGAAGATGAGGGTTCTGGAGAATTCACATTGAGAAAGACCAAGGTGGGATGCCTGGGTGACTCAGTGGTTGAGCATCTGCCTTCGTTTCAGGGTGTGATCCTGGAGTCCCAGGATCGAGTCCCACATCGGGCTCCCTGCATGGAGCCTGCTTCTCCCTCTGCCTATGTCTCTGCCTCTCTGTGTGTGTCTCTCATGAATAAATAAATAAAATCTTAAAAAAAAAAAGACCAAGGTAATCCAACCTGCCCAGGTTTATATAATGTCACATAAATTATTATTGCCTGTGTCAGAGTGTTGGCTCCAATGTTAGAGCTCCTGTGGCTTCCCACAAGTGACTTGATGTCTCTGCACCTCAGCTTCTTTATTTTCTTTTTTAAGATTTTATTTATTTATTCATGAGAGACACACAGTGAGAGGCAGAGACACAGGCAGAGGGAGAAGCAGGCTCCATGCAGGGAGCCTGATATGGGACTTGATCCCGGGACTCCAGGATCACACCCTGGGCTGAAGGCAGGCGCTAAACCACTGAGCCACCCAGGCGTCCCACAACTTCTTTTCTTAAAATATTTTTTATTTATCTGAGAGAGAGAGAGAACAAGCACGAGTGAGGATAGGGACAGAGAGAAGCAGGCTCCCCGCTGAGCAGGGAAGCCCAATGCAGGAGCTCTATCCCAAGATCATGACCCGAGCCAAAGGCAGACACCCAACTGACTGAGCCAGCCAGGCGCCCCTCAATCTCTTCATCTATAAAACAGGACTAAAAAGAACTTGCCTTAAAGTTGTTGGGAGGTTTCTGTGAGTTTTTGCGAGAAAAACATGCAGTGTGGAACCTGGTACAGTCTGTACTCCATAAATGTGAGCCGTGTTACTGTTTATTTATAAAAAAACACAAGGTCTCACTTATTGACTTGCCTTTGTACCATCTCACTTGACTATCACAACTGCTCTGAGGCTGGATGAGGAAGATAAGGCAGATGAGGATAGAACACTCAGGAGGTGAAGTCACCGGCCCAAGGTCCCACAGCCGGCAAGGGGCCAAGGTTCTTGGACCGGGCGTGAGGCCGAAGAACGAGCCAGCCAAGGGCTTGGCATGAAGGTGCTTAGCAGAGTCCGGCTTCTATACTGCCCTCCTTCCTCCTTCCCGTCCAAAAGCCATGCTGGGCCCCCATCTGAAGGTCACCTCTGGGACGACAGCACCTCAGGCCAAGGGCTCCCAGGCTGAGCCTGGCCTTCTTCCCCACCAGCTGAGGTCCCCCCTATCCCTCTCCTCTGTGCCAGGCCTTGCTGCTCTGCATACCCCCTGCCTTATCTGGGGACCTGGGGGCCAGGGGGGTCCCTCCCTTCTCATCAGCCACCCTGGTGGCAAAACAAAGAGGGGGCCTCAGGTGGGCCTCGATTCAGTGAATGAAGCCCAGGCCCTGGGGATTGAGTGGACCTGCCAGGCCACCTGGGGCTGCCCACAGGCAAAACAGACTCACAGAGCCCCACCCCAGGCCTGGCCAAAAATGTTGCCCCAGCCGAAGGCTTGTTCAGAGAAATGACTCAGCTTGGGTGCTCAGATGCAATTTCCATGTTTTATGAACTAAAGGTGTTTTCATAACAGCTGGGGATGATGAGCCAGCAGCAGGCTGTAAACAGTTGAAAACACCCAGGCCTAGCCCTCACCCACAAGCAGGCCCTCTGAGGCTGGCAGCTTCTCTACCACGGTGCTTCCTTCACGCCCAGGTGAAGCCAAGGACTCCTTGCTTCATCCCAGCAAACAGCACAGGCTCCCAAAATACCGTGGAGGTGCACCTCAGTCATATCTGTAACCAAGGAGGGAGGGAGGGACAGAGTCAGGCCCACAGCCTACAGGACCTGCTTCTGTCCTTCCCCATGCCTCCTCGGGCCTCTGGTTGGACTGGAAGCCTTCCAAGAACCAGTGTCCTGGGACCAAAAGTCTGGGAGGCCCAGCTCTGAGCCAGAATTTGCAGGAGAGGCACCACCACACAGGCAGGGAAGATCCCTCTCTCCCCCACACAATGACAGTTATTCCTGGAGTAGCACATGACACAGGTACCCTTAATCCTCCCTTTGCAGGAGGTGGGATGGTGCCACCCATTCCTTCACCCCCACCCCCTCCATTCCCACCTTCATTCACACAGTTATTCATCAGGACACTCAAAGGCCAATCTGTCAGCTTCACCCCAGGCTTCCCCAGCTCAGTAAATGGCACCACCATCCTCTGGCCAAAAGCCAAGGAGCCTTCTTCCATCCTGATTTTTCCAAAGCAAATCCTGTGCACCTTACCCCTGCTACACATCCAACCTCGGGCCACTCCCCGGCCACCACCCACGGCCACGCTGCTCCCCTCTTGCTTGGACACGCAGCAGCACCACCGGGACTCCTGACCCCAAGGCCTTGGCCTCTAAAATCCATTCTCCACTCATCGGGGTGATGTGGTTGTGGGGCATCTTTCTGACTATACCATGTCCTGCCTTCACGTCCTCCACTGGATCCTACCAGATTTTTTTTTTTTATTTTATTTGTTTATTCATGAGAGACACACACAGAGGCAGAGAGAGAAGCAGGCTCGCTGAGGGGAGCCCAATGCAGAACTCGATCCCAGGACACCAGGATCACTACCTGAGCTGAGGGCAGATGCTCAACTGCTAAGCCACCCAGGAGCCCTGGGATCCTACCAGATATTAAAGCCTTTTTTTTTTTTTTAAAGATTCTATTTATTTATTCATGAGAGACACAGAGAGAGAGGCAGAGACACAGGCAGAGGGAGAAGCAAGCTCCATGCAGGGAGCCCGAAGTGGGACTCCATCCCGGGACTCCAGGATCACACCCCGGGCCGAAGGCAGGCACCAAACCACTGAGCCACCCAGGGATCCCATATTAAAGCTTTTTAAAGAAACAAAGCGCCCCAGCTTTAGCATCAGGCTATGAAGAGATGAGGTGAACAGAAGAAGGGCTCAGAGGCACAATTGTGTGTAAATGTGAACTTGCTACGTGACAGGCATCACCAACCGGCGGGGAAGAGACTCTTATAGATGGTGCCGGGACAAGTGGTAATCCATATGGAAAAAGTAAAATTAGATCCCCACCTAACATCACACACACAGCTCCAGGTGGATTCAAGGCTTACCTGTGAATAACAAGTGTTTAATACACTTAGGAGAAAATCTAGGAGAATATTTTTATGACCTCCGGGTAAGGAATGATTTCTCTTTTAAATAATTTTTTTGCTAATTACAGCATGTATTAAAGAGAAGTGTGTGTCCTACGTGTACAGCTCGATAAAATTTCAGAAACCGAACCCAGCTCTGTGTCCAGCGCTGGAGCCAAGATATAGGATCCAGCCAGCAACTGGGAAACTCCTGAGGTGCCTCTTGATAAGAAAATATCCAAGGTACAAAACGTATCAGCCATAAAGGAAAATATTAAATGTGTCTGATAACATTTACATTCAAAATCTGCAGCAAAATATACCATAACCGAGATGACAAGATACGGCCACAACCTGGGAGGAGGTATTTGCAATGCATACAACCAGCAGAAGATTAGTTTCCAGAATATGTAAAAGACCTTTGCAAATCAAAAAGACAGACAACCAACCCAACAGAAAATTCAGTGTAAACTGTGAGCAAACACACCTCACAGAAAAATGAAACCCGTGAGGTCAATGACCGTATAAGAAAAGAGTCTGTCCTTTGCTGGTACCAGAGAAATGCAAATTAAAACAACAGCAAGATATGCTGTCTCCCCCATCAGACTGGCAAAAAAATGAAACAAACAAACAAAAAAAACACAAAAAACTGCCTTTACCAAATGTGGACGCCAGCCTCAGACATGGCGGGCAGTGAGGGGAATGAGATAGCAGGAAGGTCTCTGTCCTCTCCTGGCCAGCATCGTGGTCACTGTGCTCCCTGACTCCAAAGCATCCGGCAGCCCCCATGGCTCCCCATGGCTCCCGACTCCCGAGCTCGTAGGGGGTCTCCCCTTCACGAGAGTAACAACAGTTACTGACCTCACAGAGTCTGTGGGCCAAGAATTTGGACTTGGGCCCAGCAGAGGGGACAGCTGTGCCTGCTCCCCACCCCCTGCCCCTGCCACACACACACCTGGGGCCTCAGCTGGAAGACTTGAGAGCAGAAGCTGGAATCCCGAAGGCCCTTCACTCCCGTGGGGTGTTCAATCAGCAGAAATCTTGGCTTGGCCTTGGCCAGAGCCTCCTTGCGGGGCCTGCCAAGGACTTCCTTGCACCATGGCCATGGGTTCAAAGGTCAGGAGTGACTAGGAGAGAGAGAGGTCCAACTTTATCTCTATGACGACATCTCTGTGGAAGCACAGCGCAGAAGCCCTTGCCACAGCTTCTTCATCGAGGCAGCCACCAAGGGCTGCTCCATTTCACAGAGACAGGAGATGGCCTCCACCTCCTGTGGGCATGCAGCAAGGTCTCAGGCCATGTGGGACTGGAGACATTTCTGTGGCCATTTGTAGACAGTAGACAGAGGAAAATATTCATATTTAGAACTGGAATGAGTCGGGGCAGAGTCACAGCAGGTGTTGATTAGGAGCCTCTTAGGCCTCTGAACAAAACAAGAGGCAGGGAGGCCCCCCACAGAAGCTACTTTTGGAGGGGGGGGATGATTTGCAGGGGAGGCCCACTGATTATCTCAGCTTGGTCATCAATGTGGTAAGTCCTTCCTGGGGCTTCACCTTTTATTATCTGTAAATTGAGTGGGACCAAAAGAAAGGGAGGAGGGACCTCAGTCAACTGTGGGCCCTTTGAGAATCCAATGGAAGGAATGAACCCTCCCCTCCAGGGAAGAAAAGGATACTCAGACACCCTGCCCATAAAACAAGGCTGAAAGTTCCAGGGGCAAGCAGAGTCTGCCCAGCTCCGGGGTTACATGTGGGGCCTCTGGACCCAGAGCATCTGGGTGCAAATTCTGCCCCCAGTCCTTACCAGGAAGGGGACCTCAGGTGAACAACTCGGTCTCTCTGTGCCTCTGTTTCCCCACGTGTAGAAGTTAGGAATGCATTCATCCTTCAGGTAACTGAGGACCCAACCCTCAGAACCTATGGGAGAACAGTGGCTCTGTTTTTCTCATCTGGAAAAGCCCAGATGTGTGTGGTTGTTGGTATTGGTTTGGGAGCTCGGACAGAGGATCTTTGTCCCTTCTCTCAGAAAAATCTCTTCATCCTGAAGACCTCTCCTAAATCTCACTGCCCAGAGTGGGGCCCATCATCAGTGAGGATGAGGAATGGGGAGTTAGCTCAGAGGTGCTCAACCAAGGGCCAGCACTGCAACTCTACGGAGTGTTTGGAAACCGTTGGGGGCAGGGACATTTCAGGTTGTCACAGTGATTGGGCATTTAGTGGAAGTGCACACACAAATGTGAGGATCTGGGGAGCAGGCCTGTGGCCAAGGTCCAAGAGGAGACGCTGCAGAGAACCAGCTATAGGACCAGGAGGTGGTTCTATAGAGGGGGACACAGTGTCTCTGCTCTTGCTCTCATGTTCCTTGGAACTACTTGCTGAGGCCTCGGGGGGGGGGCCGCCCAAAGCATCGCCACATCCTGCTGTGTCATGCCACATCCTTTGGTCAGTCCTCAAAGGGACCCTGACTCAGCAGCTAACGCAATGAGCAGGTAAAAGGAAGTGGGAGAAACGTCACTGTTGCCTGTTACCATGTCCTTCCGCCTGGCCTAGTTCCCGGCAGGCAGGGAGTCAGCCCCCCGGTTGGTGTGGGCCAAAACCAGAACTCCACCAGTGGGCCCGCTCAGGGGTGGGCAGGACCTCTGCCACCATCAGGACTGGGGGATGAGAGGACTGAATCCGATCTCTGAGCAAGAGGGAGGAGGTTACCCCCCCAACCCCAGCCCGTGGGACAGAGAACCAGATCTCACCATTCCCATTCCCGGGGAGGGACACCGACCAGGGGCAGGGCAGTTTCAGGAAGTCTGCCCTCTGCTCACAGTGGGGCCTAAACGGGAGGCTTCATGGACACAGCTTAAAGGTAGTGGGTTTCGTTGTTGCTATTCTGAGGATAAAAGCAGATCGTATTCACAGTCAAAACATTTGACAGGCCCAAGGAAGAAATGAAAAATCCAGCCTCAGGCCCATCTTGGACAGCTGCTCTCAGCCTGCTGGGTGGTTGTGTTTCAGTGCCTATAGGTAAACTTCATTTATACGTACTATTTTATAACAAGGCCCCTTTTTTCCTTTTAAAATTACAGTATGTGGGACAGCCCTGGTGGCTCAGCGGTTTAGCACTGCCTTCAGCCCAGGGCCTGATCCTGATGACCCGGGATCAAGTCCCATGTCAGGCTCCCTGTATGGAGCCTGCTTCTCCCTTTGCCTGTGTCTCTGCCTCACTCTCTCTCTCTCTGTCTCTCATGAATAAATAAAATAAAATAAAATAAAATAAAATAATAAAATTACAGTATGGGCCATATTTTTGTTTTAAAACTCTATAGACAGGGAAGCCCGGGTGGCTCAGTGGTTTGGCGCTGCCTTCTGCCCAGGCCTGATCCTGGAGACTGGGATCGAGTCCCACATTGGGCTCCCTGCATGGAGCCTGCTTCTCCTTCTGCCTGTGTCTCTGCCTCTCT
The DNA here is from genome assembly GCF_011100685.1 of Canis lupus familiaris. NCBI lineage: Eukaryota > Metazoa > Chordata > Mammalia > Carnivora > Canidae > Canis > Canis lupus. Next base: position 53,869,428 of record NC_049224.1, on the reverse strand, counting down.
CTGTGTCTCTCATGAATAAATAAATAAAATATTAAAAAAAAAAAACCTCTATAGACAAGGCAAAGTTTGCTCTTCCTTTCCTTCTTCCACCCAGGGGCACCAAAGTCCCTATTCCCAGTGTCACCTGGGTGATGTGGGTGGGCACACAGGAGCTGAGGTCCCCGGGGATGGGCTTTTGGGAAGCCAGAGGTTGGCAGAGTGACATCCTCTGCTTGCCAGCACTGGCTTCCAAGCAGGAGATTCACTGATCTACCTGTCCAGGCCCCAGCCACCCAGCCCCAGGGGGAGTCCCCGCCACGGAAGGAAGCTCCCGATCCGTAGCTCTGCCTGTCCGTAGCTCCCACCACGGAACGTGGGCAGCAGGGGCAGCTGTTTGGAGACTTCTGGGTCGCTCTGCAGACAGGGCCCCATCATCCCTCTTGGCCTTCCCCAGGTCCAGGAGGAATCAATTTTCTTACCTCCAGGCTTGGCCGAAGTGCATTAGCTCTGGCGACTGCAGAGCCAGTGTGAGGTGGCCTGTTTCCCACACCTACCTGTGGGTCACGGGCTGGGCTCTCGCAGCTGGAAAGGTCCTCAGGTGATCCCAGCTGCCTTCCCTCCGCACCTGCTGTGTGCAGGGCATTGTGCCATGCACTTTATAGAATTAGTTCATCCCTTTCTTGTGACATCCCAGCAGGGAGGTATCATTATCCCCCATTTAATGGATGAGGAAATTAAAGACAGCAGCCATGTTCCGGGCACGGGGCCTCCCCAACATCTGCCCACTGCAGCCCTGCTGACTCATGGAGCCCAGAAAGTCCACATTTTATAAGGTCAACCCAAGTACCCTGGGATTTCCCATTCTGCACTTGTTGACACGGAGGGCTAGAATGGCTTATTTCCGCCGGGCACACGGATGGGCGTGAGGACATACACGTGCACTCTGTCTCTGGGACCAACTGTGCAATTACAGGTGACAGCTTCCAGGGGAGGAGTGGGAAGACCAGAGCTCCACCTCTTCCTGCTAACGTCCAGCCTAAACTTGGCCATGTCTCACTCCCTAAGCCTTGGTTTCCTCATCTGAGGAATCCTAACCCCATGACTCTCAAAGGGCAGGCATGGTGAAGACGTTCCTTTTGCCCTCCAACCTTCCTCCTCAAGGGCAGGCTTCCAGCAGTGATAGACAGCCTTTACGTTTCGCCTTGTGTGCGAGTGCTGACGGATCAGCAGCAGCTGTCTGGAACACGGTAGAGAGAAGGATTCTACAGCTGTGTGGTGATGGATTAGCAAAGTCTGCCATGGGCAAGGGTAACGAAGTGGTGGTACGTGTGCTGTGTGTTTGCCATACCTGGCATCCTCCAAGTGTCTTGTCCCAAGTGAACCCTCAAGGAGTTCCCCAAATGCTCCCCACAGGTGATGTGCCCCATTAACCCCATTTCTGTGAAGACAAACTCCCTGTTGAGAGGGGATTTTGCATTGGTTCCTGCCATAGCCACTTCCTGTCCCAGATAACTGGCTCCAGTACCTGCGCTGGGGTTTATCTGTGAAATCATACTGCTCTCTGTTAGCTCTTCCATTCTGGGGACTGCTGTCATGGAAAACAGGGCCCTCAGGCTGCCTACTTTCCTGGCAGTGCCCCTGCTTCTAAATATCCCCATGACCAAACCTCACACTGCCTCATGACGCATTCGGGCCTGACATGCCACTTCGTACCTGATTTACGTGGGTGACACAGCAGAATGTGTGACCCTCCCAACGAGTGCGTTTTATTTAAATTTTTAACATTTTATTTATTCGTAAAAAAAAAAAAAAAACATTTTATTTATTCGTGAGAGACACAGAGAGAGGCAGAGGCAGGCAGAGGGAGAAGCAGGCTTGCTGCGGGAGCCCAATGCAGGACTCGACAATCCCATGACCCCGGGATCATGACCTGAGTCGAAGGCAGATGCTCGACCACTGAACCACCCAGGTGCCCCCCAATGAGTGCATTTTTAAAAAGCAGAAATTTAATGATGGAACTCCATACATTGTGGCTGATAGTTGGGACACGTCTGGTGATGTGGGGATGGCCCGACATTCCTCAAATGAGTCGGGCCAGTGAGTATCTGGATCGGCTTCATCTCACCTTTGTCACTATTTGCAGGTCTCGGTTGCATTTCCTCCCAGGACAGTCTTGTTTGGCTCTGATAGGTGATTCCGCTCCACCCTGCTCCCCAGGCCTTCTGGGTCATAGGGCTCCCCACCCACTGCTGAGGACCAAGGAGAAAGTCCTGTGCTGGTCAGTAGCTCTAGATTGCAGAGAATGCCTTCTAGTGGTAGAGGACATTTTGCAGGATCCCAAAACTTTCCTGAAATTAGGAATCTCACTGCCAGCCAGTGCATACATCCCTCCCACAGCTCCTCACCAAATGGATACTCAGTTTCCACTTTAATGCCTCCAAAGATGAGGAGCTCAGTTGGAAGAATTGGAAATTCTAGGCACCTTTTATTTTTTAATTCGTGTCTTTATATAGATTCAAGTTTTCTACAGTGAAACTATTCATTCAACAAATATTAATGGAGTACCTACTATGTGACAGCACTGTTGTAGCCACTGGGGACAAGCAGTGAACAAAACAGATAAAAATCCTGCCTTCATAGAGCTGACAATCCAGTAGGGGAGGGGAAAGGCAACAAGCAAACAGGTAAAAAGAAGACAGAACCTGTCCAATGTTGAAAAGTGCTATGGAGAAAAGATGAAGCAAGAAAAGGAGGATGGGAGTGTTACATTTGCATCTTATTTTATTTTTTAAGATTTCTTTATTTAGGGATCCCTGGGTGGCTCAGCGGTTTAGCGCCTGCCTTCAGCCCAGGGCATGATCCTGGAGTCCCGGGATCGAGTCCCACATCGGGCTAAGCATGGGGCCTGCTTCTCCCTCTGCCTGTGTCTCTGCCCCCCGCCCCTCTCTGTGTCTCTCATGAATAAATAAATAAAATATTTTTTTAAAAAAGATTTCTTTATTTATTCATGAGAGACACAGAGGCAGAAACACAGGCAGAGGGAGAAGCAGGCTCCCCACGGGGAGCTCGATGCGGGACTCGACCCCAGGACCCCAGCATTACACCCTGAGCCAAAGGCAGATGCTTAATCACTGAGCCACCCAGGCATCCCTCTACATTTGCATTTTAACATACTGTAGACAGTGAAGGTGACATTTGAGCAAAGTCCTGAGAGAGATGGCCAGGCTAGGGCATGTGGGTGTTGTGCAAGAGAAGTCCAGGTAGAATGGCCAGTGCAAAGGCCCTGAGGTAAGAGGGCTATTGGAGGGACTGAGAAATAGCAGGGAGGCCAGTGCACTGTAGCCAAATGAGCCAGGTGGAGACCTATGGGAGATGAGATGGGGTCAGGAAGGCCCAGGGCTACAGTAAATGGTGCTTGCTTGTGTATGGCTTTGGTAATGCAAGAAGCCAAGTTTTTTTAAATAGCAAAAGGTTGGATTCTAGTAGAAGCTCCAACCCAGATGAATATCCAGATCCAATCATGGAGAGCCAAGTGAAGACCACACTGGGAACTGCTCAATGGCACCAGCATTTCTGGAACTCAAACAGTGCCTGGCATGTCATGTGGAGCCAAAGAGACAAGATAACTTAGTTTTACAAGCGATTGTATTGATGTAGGAAAATGGAAACCAAATTACTACATAATTTGGTAAGTGGCTTAACAGAGAGGGCTGGGCTTCCTTGGGCCCAGTGGGGGCTGGGGCAGGGTGCCAGTATCCTCAGGCCTGGATCTGAGGAAGGGAGCATAGGTGAGCATGGATGGGTACTCTTCCTGGCTGCCTTGGGCCTGGGAGCACCTCTCAGGACCTCCACCAGGAAAGAGTATTTGGCAGACAGCTGGAATACCCAGTTGTGGTGAGGACCCAGGCATTTGTTATATGAACCTTCTAGTAAGTCAACACTGAGTATCCTGATCCTTTGGAGGCCAAACCCCCACCCACCCTGGGGCAGCCACTGAGAAGGACTCCACTAAGTCATCCTCTTCCTCATCAAACTATCGATGCCTATTGCCCAGAAGCCTGTGTAGCTCAGACATGCCCCATGACCTGGTCCCTTAGGTGGAGGCTTCTGGCTCCAGGCCAAACTGACCACCTTCTCTCCTGGAGCTGGAGCTACGAGAAGCAAGGGCAGGCCCAGGACAGGGAAAGAACAAACAGGCAGTGGCAGGAGAGGGGGTAAAAGGTAAAGTGAGACAGGGCAGGAGTTGGGGTAAATAGGAGGCCATCGGGAGGTGATGACCACAGAGTCTGCACTGTCCCGCCCTGGCCCAGCAGAGCTGGCCAGGGACTCCACAGGAACATTTAGAACTCAGCCCTCCACCAGGACCTGACAACGTGTCATTGTTACAGTCACAGACATAGATCGTTTTCTTCTAACTGGTATTTTTGGCTTGTGTTTCTTCACTCCAATACTGAGAGAGAGAAGGCAGGGTCACAATACAGGCTTGGCACACTTTTTCCACCCAGGACTTGGAGGAGAGGATCCCCTGGGAGTCCAGGTCCCACTGGGGACTGCAACCCTCACATTCTCCTTTTGCCCTCTGCTCTAGCCCCATATATCCTGCCTAGGCTAGCACAACAGGGCCTGGCCTAGGCGAGCAGTTATGACCAGGATCTGATGGCAAAGAGCTTAGTAAGTTTCCTGCACCGGCCATCAGCCCTTAGTGGTCATTGGGGTCAGTGACATGGGTTCACCATTTCCTGTACATGTATTTGACCCAGAGCAAGTTATTTAATCCTTCCAAGACTAAATGTTCTCATCTGTAAAATGGGTAGTTCTTGCTTTATAGAGTGGTTTGGAGGATTACATACAACCATGCATGTAAAGCATTGAGCATAGCAGTACTCATACCAAGTACTCAGTGAGTGTTGGCCATTGTAGTATTTTCATCACCATTACCATTGGCCTGACCACCTTACAATCTACTGTTGACACAGGATTTCACTGCCGGAGTTTGCATTTGTGTTTATGATTGTGTTGGCATCAAGCAGTCCTTTTTAATTGCTGCTGGCTAACAAGAAAAGAACAGAGGCGGATTTAATGCGTAAATGATGCGTTGAAGCCAAGTGAAGGCCAAATGATGTAACAACCCACTGTGTAAACAGAAGTATTGCAGTAATTCAAATAGAGAAAAGTAGTGGGAGAACTGAGTCATCTGCAGCACATGGCAGCATCCGTAGACATCTCAAAACCCAAAAAGAGCTCTGTTCTCATTGGTCCCATGTCCCCGCAAGCAGCGATTGGTTTCAGCCAAACAACATCATCCTTCCCTTCAGACTAATGTTCATTTTGAATTGTATTGAGTTTGTAGTTTTGTTTGTGTGTGTTATGTGAATTTTTCCAGAATGTATTGCTAAGTAAAAAATTGTTATACGCTACCTTTTGATAAGAAGGGGGCGTATAAGAATATACATGGAGAGGGATCCCTGGGTGGCGCAGCGGTTTGGCGCCTGCCTTTGGCCCAGGGCGCGATCCTGGAGACCCAGGATCGAATCCCACATCGGGCTCCCGGTGCATGGAGCCTGCCTCTCCCTCTGCCTGTGTCTCTGCCTCTCTCTCTCTCTCTCTCTCTATCATAAATAAATAAAAATTAAAAAAAAAAAAAAAAAAAAGAATATACATGGAGAGAGAGAAAAATGTGTATGTATATATATATTTTTTTCCAGAAAGAAACACTGGAAGGATAAATCAGCTCTAATAAAAATTGGTATTCAGGTGTAGAGGGGAACTGTACAGAAGGGGCAGATGTAGGATCCCTTGTGTATTTTTCTGTACAGTTTTGACCTTTGAATCATTTTGGATTGATGGCTGCATAAGAACAGTGAAAAGGAATATATACCTAATATAACACAAATAATTTACCTCAATCAGCATTGGGGAGGCTGCAGGAGTCTCCTTCCCATAAAGGGAACGTATGTGGCTCAGATTAGAAGCATGCTGTTGGTGATAAACAGCCTTCTTGCTCCCCAGGAGAACTATCTTTCTAGAATACTATCTGGAAGTATTTCTTCTCTCTAAACAACAAGAAGGTCAGGAAGAACAGCCCTGGCAGGACCCTCCGACGAGAAAGCCCAGAAAGCACAATGCTGTGGCCAATGCTAGGAGATAGTATAGCCACCTGTCCCCTATGTGGCCAGACCATCAGGTGCCCCTCAGGGAGCACTGTCCTCTAATGTGCCTGAACCGGCTTCTATAGCCCCCAACCCCCAAGTAGGCGTCAGGGTGTGGGATGGCAGGTGCCAGCAAGGCCCTGCCAGTCTCAATCTGCTTGGTCCATTTGCCCCAGCGGGCTGCCCACATACTCTGCATGTCATGATGTGAACGAGTCAGGAAGCACTGTCTCACAGGACTGTCTGCTGATCTCTGAACTCAGAGATAAGAGGTGAAAAGAACAGATAGCTTGCAGAATGGGTACAAGTCACCTTGCAGGAACCCCAGGGACCAGGCCATACCAAAGGCTGCTTTGAGCACAGACAGCAGTGTGAGGAGGCTACTAGCGCTCCTGTCTAGGAAAAAAATTAGTCTGATGGCCCCAGAAGAAGAGCTGCAATGAGGCAAGAGATTTCATGCCCGAAAGCCTGGTTTTAGGCCAATGTAGAAGCATCAGGAGAGCATTCCTGCTTCAGAAAGGAGGAGGAGGAGGCCACTTAATCACAGAGGCCATCGATTCTGGCCAGGTGCTGTGCCGAGCACTTTACAGGCATCACCTGATGAGTTGGGTAGATTTTTACCCCATTTTACGGAGGAGGGGACTGGGGCCCCAGGAGGTGACCTATTTTGCCTGGGGGGCATTCAGAGCTGGGTTTGGATGGATAACCAGAACACCTGGGAGGCGTCTTGCAAGGTTTGTGTGGGGGAAGGGCAGTTCAGCAGTTCAGCCGGACACACATTAGAGAATCAGCAGTGTGTATGGCGGGGAGGACACAGGCAGGCAGGCCTTGTCCAAGGAAGAGCCAAAAGTGAATCACAGCCGGGCAGCCTGCACCATGATGCCTGAGGGAACCTGGCTTCTGATTCAGCCATGGTTCATTTCTAGAAGCAGAAAGCTGCGTGGTTTGTTTAAGTATGTCGGCTTTCCATTACGGGTCCCTAAGTTCATATCGTGGGTCTCCCTCTTCTTAACTATGACTCCCAGCAAGCTGTCTAGACCTCAGTTTCCTAATCTGTAAGATGGAGATAATAACAGAGCCTGCCTCAGGGGTGTTCTGAGCAATGAAACAACCAGCATAAAGCGCTTAGCATAGTCACGGCATCAGTGAACAAGCGCTCTGTGACTTTCAGGCATTAACTCAAAGCAGCCCTTGTTGCCAAGTCACTTGCTAGGATGCCCACATAGATGTGGTTCAGGAAGACGTCCCCCTGACATAACCACATTACCCTCTTTATTATTTGTGTCATTACCCTCTTTATTATTTGTGTTCCAGAGTACCTAACGATGACCTGAACTTCTCCTACAACCTGGCTTACTGTTGTCTGCCTCCCTTACCACAACTGGAGCACTGGAGGAGAGTCTGCCCTCAGCAGGTGCTCAAACAATGTCTAAGGCACAAATGTATGAAATGCCTGGTGCACAATAACCCTCCAAACACAGGTTTTCATGGTCCCAATACCTTATCCTCACCCGGAGTCCTCTCCTTGCTCCCCCGCTTCACTCATGGCTTCTTGAGAACCTTGGTTGGAGGTCTCCATCAGCTAAAAAAGCTCTCAAAGTCCCTCACTGTTTGCAATGGCTCTCCCTCCTGTTCATCTCCAGCACCCCACCCTGCCAAGTGCACCCCTTTGGGCACTAGCGCTGGTGCCTTTGATGTGTCAATGGCTCCTATACTGGCTCTCTGCTCCTGGGTGGGGGGGTACCGCGCCCCTCTGAGCAATAGTGCCTGCTCTCCTCCAGGTATTAACCGACTTTCTCCTCAGCAATGTTTGTTTTAGCGATTAAAGTTAGTGGAGGAGTCCATAAGGTCCAGAATCATCTGTTCCCTTCCTGGCAGCCAGCAGTTTGTTTGTCATTTCATTTCCCCAAGCCCCTGATCATATGGTTCCAGACACATTGGTTTGATAGCATCACCTGAGGCCAACACTCCAGCACTTCCTCTGAGCTGGGGGCTGGGCTCTCACTGGCTTCACGCTGGCTTTCTCTCCTTTCTCAGGCCAGCCTTGAGGCCCATGATGTCTTTTCTTCTGTTTTCTTAAGTACTACACTGATCTTAAGTGCCCCCAATTTATCTGGCACAGTCAGGAAACAGGCATGTTAGTAAACTTTCAAAATAATGCCTTCTAACCACGAAAACTTCAACAATTAAAGATACTTTAAAAACAGATTAATCAAGATATGACTGACACACTATAAACTGCACATATTTAAAACATACAAACTGGGGATCCCTGGGTGGCTCAGCGGTTTGGTGCCTATCTTCGGCCCAGGGCGTGATCCTAGAGACCTGGGATCGAGTCCCACATTGGGCTCCTTGCATGGAGCCTGCTTCTCCCTCTGCCTATGTCTCTGCCTCTCTCTCGGTGTCTCTCATGAATAGATAAATAAAATCTTAAAAAAAAAAAAAAAACATACAAACTGATCCATTTTGACATCTGGATACACCCACAGAACCCTCAACACAATCAAGATAATGAAGAGGTCTGTCCATTGGTACCAAATTCGCTTTCTTTTTTTTTTCCCCCAAAGATTTTATTTATTTATTCATGAGAGTCACAGAGACACTTAGGCAGAGGGAGAAGCAAATTCCCTGTGGGGAGCCTGATGTGGGACTCGATCCCAGGACCAGGGATCATGACCCTGAGCCAAAGGCAGACGCTCACCCACTGAGCCACCCAGGTGCCTGGTCCAATCTGCTTTCTAAATACATATTTAATGCAAAGCTGTCTCCCCTACCTTAGTCAACAGTGTGATCAATATGATTGTTCTTTCCTTGATGCAGTATTATCTGCTGTTACTAAAGAGGTGCTGTAGAGAGATACATAGGACCGTTTGCCCTGGATACTAAATGGCCCCATTGTTGTGCTGCCGTGCCAGGGAGTTTGGAGTCTGGCAGTTTTCTCCCTTACTGCCAGCTGTCAACTCCTGTTGCTTTGAACCCTGGCATACCATCCACCTCCTGCCCCATTCCCATTCCTCACTCTGGACTAGTGGCTCTCTGCTGGGGGCGGCTCTGCCCCTCTCTTCCCCGGGGACATTAGACGGTGTCTGGGGATGGTTTTTTGGCTGTCACGATGGGGTGATGGTGCTACAGGCACCTGGTGTGTAGAGACCAGTGATATTGCTAAACATCGTACGGTACACAGGACAATCCCCACAAAAAAGAATGATCTGATGGCCCAAGGTATCAAGAGCACTGAGGTTGAAAAACCCCATTCCGGGTGACAAACTGATTGGAAAACTGAACAAGAAGTCATGAAAACGGACAGTTTTACTTTTCTGGATTGGGAAGGAGAAGGAAGAGCAGGGATTTGTCACAGTTGCAAGGACACAGGAGGGTGCAGGTTTTCGAAAACACTGATGTGCTCGCAGGCACCTGCTTCCAACCTTAGCAGACGTGGTCGCTGGCTTCCCAAGGACAAGCACTAAGGAACTCAGGTCTCTCAGGCACCGGGGCCCTGCATTCAACAGGTGCTCAGTGAATGTCTGCCAGGTAGGACTGCACCCAAAGCATCTATTAGGTGCCCAATAGTGGGTAACACTGGCTGGGTACCAGAAGTCAAGGAAGAAGACACACAGAGGGCAGAGGGAAGCCATTAAGCCGGTAAATGACTTTGGGATGTGGCTACACAGGCAAAGGTAAGCACAACACCTCCCCCCCCCCCACCAATAACTAGGAAAATGAGGAGGGCTGGCCATGCTGGGATCCTGTCCCAGCGAGACCAGATGTCACCACCCAATCATTTCTGGCTCCTCCCCCCACCCACAGACACCGTTTCCCTGTCATATAAAGGAGGATTTCCCAAAGTGGTTTAGCCAGAACTTGGATAGGCCCTGCCCTATGACCAGATAGGAGGAGCCTGGCTGTTGCTCCGGCTGCGATGGTGCTCAGGACGGATTCCAGGTGTTCTGGTGCTAGCTGGTGAAGTATGGGCATGCTTTATTCAATTTTGCATGACTTAAAGATTTAATTATTTGATTATAAAAGTTACCGTAAACATTCCTGAAAAATGCATGTAAGCAAAAAGGAAGAAAACAAAAAGCTCTCAAAATCCCATCCTTTCAGAAAAGGTACCAGTTACATTTTGTCATGTGCCCTTCCATGCATGTACGAAAGGGGTGTGGACATCTTGATTAAAACCAGGTGTGAGTGCTGCTGCGGAGGGCTCTGAGGTGCCCTCAGAGTGGGGAGGAGATCTGGGGAGAAGAGAAACCCCAGAGCACTCCAGGGGACATGGGAGTGCCTAGGTGGATGGAGCTACAAGACCGAAGACCTTGGTTGTTTTCAGGAGCCTTGCTGATTGGCCCCAATTCGAAGATAAAGGGAGGCCTGGCTGGCTGGATCCTCCCTCTGAGAGCCTTGCTGGGAAGGTGGCAACCCCCTTCAGAGCCCCTTTGCCCCTCAGGACTTACCCATCAGGCCTTGTTTCCCCACTCCCACCCCCACCCCCAGGCCTTCCTGCTGCAGGTTTCTGTCACATGGCACCACCATCCTATCAACTGCTGTGTAAAACTGTAAAACTGTGAACCGGACCCTGAGACCCTAGGGCTCTTAAGGCCCTAAGTTGGGGGCAATTTAGCTCTCTCAGGCCTTACAGCCAGCCTCGGCCTCATATAAACGTATAAACCGTTGGGTGTGATCAAAAGAATAATACATGCCCCCAGGACTTGTTTGGGGGAGATAAAGGAAGAAGTTGGCTAACAGTCACCAGCTGTGGCAAGGTGGGATTCTCTCTGGAGGAGTCTCATCTCAAGGAGGGTTGCTTCCGAGCTCTTGGCAGAGGAGTGTCTTAAAATACATTTTTATGTGAAACTCCCAAATAGAGACAGGGGCAAAGATGCTCTGGGCAAAGTAAGGACGGGTGCTCACTCGCTCAATCCTCTCCCCGCTCCTTCCCTCAAGCGATGCACCTCTGAGCAACGCAGCCTAAAGAATTGCACCTCATGCCAAAGGCGGGATGGGAGAGGCAGCTGCAGGGGTGGCAGCCATCTGAGACAGGGCTAGCCCCTCCTCCTCCTCCTGAGACCCGCTGCAGTCCCCTGGGGCCAGCCTCCGGGATGGGTGGGGCCCCTGGAGGCAGCCAGAATAGCTTTCTTTCTGTGTTGACCTTTTTTCTAGGCCAGAGGACAAGAGGGAAGGGCACCAGGGGACTCCGAGCCTAGGTGGGGCTAGCCCTGTCCCAATTTCCCCTCAATGGGGTTCTCTTGCTCACGGACTGAGGAAGAACCATGACTCACTTCCTGCCTCCCTCTGCACAAGCATTGTTCTCCCAAATGTGGCTGCTGCTGGTGGGGCTACCCCAGGGTGGCCCATACGGAGTCTCAGCTTCTTGGGAGGGAAGTTCCCACCCCGAGCCCGAGAGCAGCGAACCAGACTCAGCTCCCAAGTACAGACTTTCAGGACCTCATGTCGTAACCTGAGGCTCCAGTTTTTGCCGCATTTGAAAGGGTGTTCGTGGTACCTCATCGCATTAGCTGAATATCATCTCCACCTTACTGAGGAGTAAATGGAGGCTCTCAGAATGAAGTTAACCTAAGGTGGCAGAGGATGAAAAAGCGCCACAGGCATCAGAACCCAGGCTTGCCAGTTGATTTGCCACACAGTTACCTTGGGGATATTACTTGACGTCTCTGGGCCTCAGTTTCCTCTTTGGTAAATGCAGACAGTGCTACATAAACGGTGCCAAATTGTACCCACCTCGTGGGGGTTGCAGGGAGGCAGAAATAAGTTAACACATGGAAAGAGCTGAGAATAGCACCTGGCTCATAGTAAGTACCGGGTGGTGTTGGGTTTTGCCATTACCCCCTGTGTTAAGGAGGCCACATAATTCTGTGCGGCCAGGTAATCTCACAGGGAGCAGGACAGGATGGACAGAGACTGCTCTGCGACCTTGGAATAACCCAGCCCAGGGAGCTTTTGGCCACATTTCCCCTTTTTTTTCTCAGCTCAAGCAGTGGCGGCCTCAGCCAAGTAGCACAGACGTTTTCTAGGGCAGGGACCCAGGGAGGGAGAGGAGCCGGTTGGTATATTGCAAGTAGCTTGGATCCGAGCTCCGCCAAAGCCCCAGATCTCATCCAGGCTCTGAGGCCTGCTAGTTGGGGGACCTCGGGCAAATGGTTTAACTTTGGCTCCTCAGTTTCCTTATCTGTAAAATGGGATTAATAATGTCAGCCTGGAAGGATTATGTGGATTAAATAATGTATGTAAGAAGGAGGTAATGTAAAGTGCCCTGCAGTTGGTTTTTTTTTTTTTAGATTTATTTATTTATGATAGACATAGAGAAAGAGAGGCAGAGACACAGGAGGAGGGAGAAGCAGGCTCCATGCCAGGAGCCTGACGTGGGGCTCGATCCCGGGACTCCCAAGATCGCGCCCTGGGCCAAAGGCAGGCGCCAAACCCCTGAGCCACTCAGGGATCCCCCAGTTGGGGTTAAAAAAAAAAAAAAAAAAAGGTAAAAAAAAAAAGTAAAAGGCGTGGGCTATTGGCTCAGCTTCTCCACCTGTCTATATAGATGCAAACAGTCGTGACTCCTCCAACAGTAGGCCCTGGGAAGGTGCGCCCCGCCTCGCTCAAGTCTGACCTCAGAGGGGGCTACCCCAGGTCGGTCACCCCAGGACACTCAACCTGGTCATGCCCAAATTCACGGCTCAGGACTGGGGCGGTCGTGGGGGTGGGTGGGGAGAGGGCCAGGTCGCCCACAAGCCAGCCGACACTGAGCGCGTCCTCAAGCCTCCGACAGCCCCAGCCCAGGGTCCGGGTTCGGGTCTCCGCGGCCGCCCGCCCGGGGAGCTCCGGAGGCGCAGAGCCGGGGGCGGGGCGGGGGGGGCGCGGGCCGCTGGGCCGGGGAGGTGGGGGTGGGGGACGCGCCAGGCGGCCGCCGGGGCTTTGGGATCTCCGGCCCCACTTCCTACCTGCCCCTACCGGGCGCCGGAGGCAGCGGGCGCCCCAGAAGGCCGCAGGGCCTGGGCTCGGGGCCCGGAGCTACGAACGCGGGCCGGGGCGCGGGCGGCATGGGCGGGCGGCGGGCGGCGGCGGCGGCGGCGGCGGCGGCGGCCGCGGGCCGGGAGCGCGGAGGTGGCGCCGCGAGGGGGAGGGGCGCGGCGGCGGAGGAGGAGGAGCCCGGGCCGCCGCAGCCGCTGACAGCGGCCGGAGTAAACAAGCAGCGTCGCCGCGGCCCGGCGCTGCCCCCGCCCGCGCTGGAGCCCGAGCCCAGGCCGAGCCCTGCCCTGGTCGCGGGCCGGGCCGAGGCCGCCCGCCGCGCCTCCCCGCCTCCGCGCGGTGACGCTGCTGCTGGGCGCGGGGACGGCGCCGAGCCCAGGCCCCCGCCGCCGGGCTCTCCGCTCGGCCGAGGGGCGCCCGAGCCGCCGCGGCGCTCGCCTGGAAAAGTTACCCGCCTGGGCTCCCTCGGGTAAGCAGGAGGGCGCGGGGCCCGGGAGGCGGCGCGCCGGGGCGCGCGGGCGCCGGGCCCGGGGAGAGCCGGCCGGACTGGGCCGCTGTGCGCCGGGAGTGGGCTCCGCGGCCCCGGCGCCCCGGCGCCCGGGCGGGAGGGTCGGGGCGGCGCTGACCCGGGCCCCGCGGCCCCCGCTGCCCGCCAGGCGTTGGGACCTGGCCCGGGGGCCGGCCCGAGGGTGGAGCCGCGGGGAGCAGGAAGGGCGCCCCGCAGCCCACCTGAGCGCGCCGGGCCCGCCTCGGCCCCCGGGCCCTGCCGGTGCCGGTACTTTTCCGCTCGGGGCCGGGGCGAGCCCTCTGACCTCAGGAAGCGTCCGCGGGGCCCCCGCTGGGGGCGGGATGGGGAGAGAATCCCAGAGGCGCCGGCGCTCCCGCCCCTCCGCGGGCCGCCGGGGGCCGCCGCCGGCTCCCCAGCCCCGCCAGCCCGCGGTCGCGGAGGGGGTGATTCCGGGCCCGGCCTCGCCCCCGCCCGCACACCTGGGCGACCGAGGCTCAGGTGCGGGCTCCGCGGGCTGGCCGGGCTGGCTCAGGGCGCGGGTCGCTGCTGGGGCTACCTCCCGCCGCGGCCTGGCTCAGGCCCCTGCTTCCCTCGTGGGGTGGCCCGACTGCGGGGCTGCCTGCCTGCCAGACAGGTCTGACAGCAGTCACTGTGCCTGGTCGGTACCTGCTCTCCGCGAGCCCCGAGGGGGCGGGGGGCGCGGACCCTCTGCCCCGGGGAAGGTGTGGGAATTCTATTTTTGACTTGGGAAGTGTGAGGGCGAGCCCAGGTGTGGGGGCCTGGTGAGGGCTGGGCAGCTGCTGGCCAGGTGTGGACACAGTGCAGAAAGAGTAGCCAAGCTTGACGTGTCTCAACCAGAGCAGCCCAGATTTTACTGTTTCCTATATGGGGTTTCCACCTAAGATTTGATTTTTTTAAATAAAAGGATTATGTGGCTTTAAAAAAAAAAAAAAAGTTTGACAATCTCGGGTCTAGCAGTTTTTACCACCAGGGAAATTGAGGCCCAGAGAGAGGAAGTTACTTGTTTGAGATCACACAGCAAATGAGTAGTTTGAGCAAGGACTGGAAATCAGAATTTCAGGGGAGCCTCAGGGTGCCTGTAACAGGACCTGGCTTGCTATCTGCTGGAAAGAGAGACTGGATCCTATCCACACCAGACCCTCAGTGCCTGGGAAACAGCAGCCGGACCTGGGGGTAGGTTCAGTTTGATGCTTCAGAGTGGCCATCTGTGTTGGAGGTTCCGGAGACCTTAGAACACAGCCAGAAAGAGCACTCCCAGCTTTCTCTGTGCCCACAGCACAGAGCCGAGTCCCATGAGTCCCATGTGAGGGGACATGGAGTCCCATGTGAGGGGGCATCGAAGGAGGCTAGAAATACAGCAAGCCTGGGGGGTTTAAGCAGAACTGGGACTCAGAGGGTGAGTCAGAGTCTGGGATGGGGGTGGGGAGAAGCCCATTCATTCATTGTTCTCAGCGCCTGCTCTTTTGGGAGGGGAGTGGGTAGGGATCTTCCCTCCCTCCGGGATGCTGAGGGAGGGCTGTCCAGGGGCTTCAGGGCTCTATGGAAGCCATATCCACAGCTCACCGTGGCCAGGGATGCTGGGCCAAGGGAGGCAGGCCCTTTCTTGGGGGATTGTTGGGTTGTCCTGAGGCCTGCTTTCTCTTTGGGTGCTGCAGGGTAATTAAATAATTGGTTAATCACCTTTAATGCTGAGCAGCTGCAGCTCCATTCACAATGTGCTAGAACCTGGGCTGGACCCAGATGAGCCCGTCTTGGTTTTGGGGGCTTCGGCGGAGCTCACAGCGCTGTGGTCTGGGGCGGCTTAATTGCCATCTACACCCATGTGGTGACTATTGCAGTGGGCAGAAGAAGCTTTGTTCCTATCTGGCTCTGCCCTCAGAGCCCCACATCCTCTATTAAATGAGGCACTTGGGGTCTCTTCACACCCTAGGACCTATGTTTGGCCACGCAGCCATTGCTAAGACTGACTTTCCGGAACTTGGTGGCCCAAGGCATCATGGGCCTGTCCTGGAGCCCCATGGACTCTGCCCCATCCAGGGTGAGGAGGAGTGGTACTGTGGATGCCTCCTGCCATCAGCTGTCAGGTTATTTTGGTGTAAACTGAAAATACTCTGGGAATTGTGTGTTGAGTCCCTCCCAGCCTGCAGGGTGGGACTGCAGTAGGAGCAGCCAGGGAGACTGGTCGTGGCTGAGGGGAGCCCCTGGAGAAGCAAGGTTTCCCAGTGAGGAGGCCACCTGCCCAGCTTCCCTCTGCCTGGGTGAGCTGGGGAGCTTCATTTTTGCTGTGTGGTAGCGTGGCCTCCTTTGGGGTTGGGAGTGGTGGGGGCATCCGGGGCCCTGTGGGCAGGCTGTCTGCTCAATGAGCTTGGCACTGAGACAGGATACCTCCAGCAGCCCCGCTGGGGCCTCCCCCAGCCTCTCCCCACCCCAGGGGCTTGGCTTCTAGCTAGTCAGGGGCCCTAAGTGGGGACAGTTATGTGGCCCCGGGCAGAGAGGTCCTGCTGTCTGTTTGCTGAAGGAGGAAAAACAACACGCAGACTATTGATTCAGCCTCACCTTGGCGCTCCTGGCTCAGCAGCCAGTGTTTGCCCTGGCTGCCTGGGCTCAGATTACGCAAGGCTGGTGGGCGTGGAGTGCTAGGAGGCTGCTGGGGGCCTCTGCGCCTAGGCCCGCTTCAGGCAGGGCTGGCGGCCCCAGTGTTCCCCAGGAAACAGCCTAAAAGAGGCTGGGTCCTTGACTTTGCTGATGGTCACCAGTCTGGGGGCTACCTGTGGAGGGAGGTGAAGTCCTCCACAGGAATCTCTGTGTTTGGCCCCCAAAACCCCATCCCTCTGAGGGTCACCCAGTGTTTCTTCCCAGGGGCTGTGGGTCTTTGCAGGTAACTCCCTGTGGCTGGGTCTGCTTTGCTGGGCCAGGAAACCCTAGTGAGCTGTGTAGACACCACCCATTAAAAAACTTTGAGAAGCCAACATTTTATAAAATGTACCTCGGAATTTGGAAAATATATAATGATACAAAGAAGAAAATAACAGTTATTTGTAATCATCACCATCTTGAGAGAATCGTTAACGTTTCAGCATGTGTTCTTCCAGATTTTGTTTTGTGGCTATATATAAGTATACATGTATAAATAGTTCTTTAAAAACAAAATGGGGTCATGTGTAGACATACTGCGTTATAACCCATGTCTTTCTTACTTTGTGGTGAACATTTATTCTGTTGTTGTTTCTGATTTTGGATGACTCAAGCCTGATACTCTTCATCCCACTTCCGTATTCTTGTGTGGAAGGAGGCTTAGGAGCCGTGTGTGTGTGTGTGTCTGTGTGTCTGTGTGTCTGTGTGGAGGGGGTCCGTCCATCTGGCTGGCTGGCTGACCTGGCGGGGAGCTGGATTCCCCCCGTCTCCCCCGGGGCCCTTTGCAGGCCTGGATTGAGCCATGGGGTGGGAAGGCAGCTTTAGCACGTGGCTGGGGTGACCGACTGTCTCCCCCTCTTCCTCCCTTGTTCCCTCAGAGCCGGCAGCCCTCCTCCCCTCACAGCCCTGCCCTGCTCGGCCCCATGCCCCCACCAGTCAGCCCCGGGCCACAGGCAGTGAGCAGGCACGCGGGAGCCGAGGCCCTGTGACCAGGCCAAGGAGACGGGGGCTCCGGGGTCCCGGCCACCTGTCCCCCCCATGGAGCTGAGGCCCTGGTTGCTATGGGTGGTAGCAGCAGCAGGAGCCTTGGTCCTGCTGGCAGCCGACGCCCGTGGCCAGAAGGTCTACACCAACACCTGGGCTGTGCACATTCCCGGAGGCCCAGCCGTGGCTGACAGCCTGGCACGCAAGCACGGCTTCCTCAACTTGGGTCAGGTAGGTGCTCTGACTGCCTGCTGGCCTAGGCATAGGGTGTTCACTGCGGTGGGGTTGGTGAGGGCAGGGGTTCAGGCACCAGGACCAGGAGCTGTGGCTGATCTTCTCCGGCCATCTGGGGAGTAGGCACGTTCTGGGTGGCAAGGGGGATGGGAGCAGTGGCTCCTCCTGCTCTTGGGCTTCTGACATAGGTTGTTCGGAGGAGCAGACTGTCCCAGGGAGGGTGAGTCCCTCTCCGTGCCCTGCACCTCCTCGCGGGGTCCTGGGCAGGGAACAGATGCCCTACCACCCCCTGCCGTTGCAAGCCTCCCCTTGCAGCCCGGTTGTCCACCCCCGTCCGCTGCCTCCCCAGGGACTGACAGATGGAAAGCCTAGCTCAGTCTCCCTGCTCCGTTGCAGATCTTCGGCGACTATTACCACTTCTGGCATCGAGCGGTGACAAAGCGGTCCCTGTCGCCTCACCACCCGCGGCACAGCCGGCTGCAGAGGGAGCCTCAAGTGAGTGCGGCCCCAGCCCCTCTTGCTGCCACCCTTCCCTTCCCCCTCTCTGGAGCCTCTCCTGGCCTTCCCTCCTCTGCCCACATGCCCCCCCCACACTCTGTCACAGGTGCAGTGGCTGGAGCAGCAGGTGGCAAAGCGAAGGATCAAACGGGATGTGTACCAGGAGCCCACAGACCCCAAATTTCCCCAGCAGTGGTACCTGGTACGTTGCTTCCTCAGGTCATGGGTCCTCCTCCCTGGCAGTATCCATCCGGCCACTGAGGGCTTTCATGGGAGAATGAGGCTGACTTGGCGGCCTCCCCTCATTCTTCCTCTTTCTGTCTGCCAAGCCCTGTCTCCCCAGCCCTTCCTGCTAAGCCTGGGGGTTGCCCATTCAGAGTTCTTTACACTCCCATGGAACCCAGCTGACCAAGGCTAGCATTGCAGGAGCAGGGGCAGATGGAGAAAGAGGTTTTAGGGGCAGTGAAGGGATTCCTCGGGGGTCCCCCTAATCTCACACAACCAGTCACATCCTGTAAGTCCTGGAGTGCTGGGGTTGGTGTCTCTGCAGTCTGGTGTCACCCAGCGGGACCTGAACGTGAAGGAGGCCTGGGCTCAGGGCTACACGGGGCATGGCATTGTGGTCTCCATTCTGGACGACGGCATCGAGAAGAACCATCCAGACTTGGCAGGCAATTATGTGAGGAGGTGGGGGAGGGAGGCACGATCCCTCTTGAGGGGTGTCTTGGTAGTCCTGCCCTGCCAGCTACAGTCAGACTGCTCCTGATGATGGCCATGTCCTCTCCAGGATCCTGGGGCCAGCTTTGATGTTAATGACCAGGACCCTGACCCCCAGCCTCGGTACACACAGATGAATGATAATAGGTAAGTGATGGCAGGCCCCTGGCCCCTGCCTTACCTCTCTTCTCTTGTACTGAGGAAGCAGGGTTGATCCTGGGTTAAGACCTGCTCCCCCAGTAGGCTGAAGTTCCCATAGTCCTGCTCCAGTTTTGCTCAGAGTAGAGGTGGCCACAGAGTGGACATTGTGGGAGGGGACTGTACACACAGGTGGGGCAGTGATCGTGGCTGGTGGGGGAGGGGGATGCTGATCCGTCCTATTCCTCAGGCTGCACCTGCCATGTTCTTTCCGCTGCTAATGTCATGCTGTTGGTCCCGGCAGGCATGGCACACGGTGTGCAGGCGAGGTGGCCGCAGTGGCCAACAACGGTGTCTGTGGTGTTGGCGTGGCCTACAATGCCCGTATTGGAGGTGGGTGTGGGACTTGACAGCCCTGTCCTTTGGGAGGGCCCTTTGGGATCTTCTCTACCTGCTTACCGTCTGGCCAGTGCCTGACACTTTGCCACTGGGGATCCTTTTGACCACACGGCTGTTCCTTAGAGAATCTTTGACAACTCAAGCCAGGCCACCAGTGCTGGTGGCCCTGTGCTGTGGGGCAGGGCGAGGGTTTCTTAGCAGGATCCTCCCTGAATCCTCTGACATCTTACATGGCAGGGTTTGATCATCACGGTCCCTTAAGAATGCAGAGGCTCATTCTAAGCCAGGATATGTGGTTGAAGGCAGGATGTGTTCTCTCTCCATTTGGGGTCTTGCCCTGGAGAGCCAGAGGCAGGCCAGGGAGTTAGGGCTCAGGGTTTCCCAGCACTGGCCTCTGCCTTCCCCTGCGTGTCCTCTAGGTGCAGGGCTGGGTGTGCTTTGGGGGGGGGGTGCCCCTAGAAGCTAGACCCACGCAGTATCCCTCTCCTCACCCCCCTCCACGGCCAGGGGTGCGCATGCTGGACGGCGAGGTGACAGACGCGGTGGAGGCTCGCTCTCTGGGCCTGAATCCCAACCACATCCACATCTACAGTGCCAGCTGGGGTCCTGAGGATGACGGCAAGACCGTGGATGGACCTGCACGCCTTGCCGAGGAGGCCTTCTTCCGGGGGGTTAGCCAGGTGCGGAGGCACGGGATTCCTCAGGAGGTGTCCCGGCTTGGCCTCTCCAGGACGCTGGGCAGTCTCTCCTAGCTTTCTCCCTGTGTTTCCCTGTTTTTGTTTGTTTATTCTTGTGTTACACTTTAATTTTTTTTAAGATTTTATTTATTCATAAGAGACAGAGAGAGAGAGGCAGAGACACAGGCAGAGGGAGAAGCAGGCTCCATTCAGGAAACCAGATGTGGGACTCGATCTCGGAATTCCGGGATCATGCCCGAGCCAAAGGCAAACGCTCAACCACTGAGCCACCTAGGCGTCCCTTGTGTTACACTTTAATTTTACACAAGGCATATTTATTAAAATGTTAATGGACTAGATGTACAGAAAAAAAGAAAAATAAGTGAAAAATCACCCATCATTCCAGCCCCTGGGAATCACCAGTCTGGACATTTTGGTAGCAGCCCAGGTCTGTTGTCCAGCACAAGCACCTGACCCAGCAGGGGTCTCATGGGGTGTGGAGGAAGGGCCCTTGGGGATGGAGCCCCAGCCTTCCCAGTCCCCAGCAGCAGCACCCTCCCGCCAGGCCTCCCCAGGCCCCACCTGCCAGTGACCCTGGCACACACTGTCCACAGGGCCGCGGGGGACTGGGCTCCATCTTTGTGTGGGCCTCGGGGAACGGGGGCCGCGAGCACGACAGCTGCAACTGTGACGGCTACACCAACAGCATCTACACGCTGTCCATCAGCAGCGCCACGCAGCTCGGCAATGTGCCCTGGTACAGTGAGGCCTGCTCGTCCACGCTGGCCAGCACCTACAGCAGTGGCAACCAGAACGAGAAGCAGATCGTGAGTCCCACCCTGGTTCAGGGGGCTGCTGGCGGGGGGGTGGGAGGATCTGAAGATAGGGCTGCCTGCTGGCTGGGGGGGCGAAGGGCGGGGGCTTTCCAGACCACTAGTGGCAGGGGTTGGTGGCTCAGGCCTCACGGAACGGGAGCTGGGGGGCTCACTGGGACTGAGAATGGGGTCATGGGGCTGTCTGAAACCCTTGAGAAGTGTAGACTCTGTCTAAAGATGTGCACGGCCCTGAATAGTCTCCAGCCTGGTGCTCAACCCCTCGCACCTTGGGACACTGAGGCCCAGAAAGGGCCAGGCATTGGTCTGTTCACAGCCAGTGAGTGAGGCAGCAGCTGGGACTGAGGTGTCCTGGCCCTGGCTCCCCTGCTGTCTGTTGGTGCTCTGGGCCTGCGGGCAGGCAGCCTCCTAGTCCCTGCACCCATCACAGGCCCAACACTGTTCTCATGGTAGGTGACCACAGACTTGCGTCAGAAGTGTACCGAGTCTCACACTGGCACCTCAGCCTCGGCCCCCTTGGCGGCTGGCATCATCGCCCTCACCCTGGAAGCCAAGTAAGTCATTGGGGACTGAGGAGCAACCCTGTCCCCACCAGCGCCCCCTGCAGGGCAGCCCTTTTTGTCTCCACCTTCTCTCTAAGGAGACTGAGCCCTGGCCTGTCCTTCCCACCTCTGCAGTAAGAACCTCACCTGGCGAGACATGCAGCACCTGGTGGTACAGACCTCAAAGCCAGCTCACCTCAATGCTAATGATTGGGCCACCAATGGTGTGGGCCGGAAAGGTGAGGACAGGGTGGCCTGGTGCACTGGACCGGGGTAAGGTGGGGGCCCTCTGCCTCCCAGCTGACCCCGCCTTCCCTGCCCCACAGTGAGCCATTCGTATGGCTACGGGCTGTTGGACGCAGGTGCCATGGTGACCCTGGCCCAGAACTGGACGACGGTGCCCCCCCAGAGGAAATGCATCATTGACATCCTCACTGAACCCAAGTGAGGGCTGGACCCCAGCTGGGAGGGGCGGGTGGGGCCTGAGGGTTACAGGGGGTGCCCTCTGGGGCAGGCTGGCAGACCGTCCCTGCTGCTGTCTGTACAGGGACATCGGGAAGCGGCTGGAGGTGCGGAAGACTGTGACCGCCTGCCTGGGGGAGCCCAGCCACATCACACGGCTGGAGCACGCACAGGCCCGCCTCACCCTGTCCTACAATCGCCGTGGCGACTTGGCCATCCACCTGGTCAGCCCCATGGGCACCCGTTCCACCCTGCTGGCTGCCAGGTGCTTGTCTTCTCCCCTGCCCAGCTTCCTTCCCACTCACACACATTCTTAGACTCATCACAGTCTTAGTAGCCACTGCATTCTCGGGAGTGCTGGTGGCACTTTAGGAGACGGATGATTTTGTTCTATGAGACTGTCCTACACTCAAGGGATCCCTGGCTTCTACTCATCACATGCTGGTAGTGTGCCTGCCTGTGCGCAGCAAGCACCTTCCATGTTTCCAGAATCCTCTGACTGAGAACATCTGGCCTACTGGAAAGCAGCAATAGACATTTCCTGCCCAGTGGGGTTGGTGCTGTGCTGGAGGAGGGCGTATGGTCCATGTGTTGTGGCCTCGGCGTCCCCTGGCTGGGGTCTCCCAGAGGCCTCCAACAGTCACGGACACCCTCTTCCCCTAGGCCTCACGACTACTCCGCAGATGGGTTTAATGACTGGGCCTTCATGACAACCCATTCCTGGGATGAGGACCCCTCTGGCGAGTGGGTTCTGGAGATTGAAAACACCAGCGAAGCCAACAACTATGGTACCAGGGATGCCTGAGGACTGGGCAGGAGAGCTGGTGGGTTCTGGGATTCTGGCCGTGGTGCCAGTGCTCCCTAACCCCTCTTTCCTCCTCCCCTACCTTGGAATAGGGACACTGACCAAGTTCACCCTTGTGCTGTACGGCACAGCCCCTGAGGGGCTGCACACACCTCCTGAGAGCAGTGGCTGCAAGACCCTCACAACCAGCCAGGCCTGTGTGGGTCAGTAGTGGTGGCTGTTGGGGTTTGGGGTTAGGGTTGGGGGGTACAGAGGGGACCTGTCCCAAAGCCCAGTGCTAGGTGGAGAAGGGGTTTGAAGAGCCCTTAGGATGACCATAACTCTGGGGCTGAAAGTTTGGCTGACACCCACCTTCTCTCCCATGCTGGCAGTGTGCGAGGAAGGCTTCTCCCTGCACCAGAAGAGCTGCGTCCAGCACTGCCCGTCAGGCTTCACTCCCCAAGTCCTCGACACACACTATAGCACCGAGAACGATGTGGAGATCATCCGGGCCAGTGTCTGTGCCCCCTGCCACACCTCGTGTGCCACATGCCAGGGGCTGGCCCCCACGGACTGCCTCAGCTGCCCCAGCCATGCCTCCCTGGACCCCGTGGAGCAGACATGCTCCCGGCAGAGCCAGAGCAGCCGCGAGTCACCCCAGCAGCAGCCACCCCGGCCACCCGCAGAGGTGGAGGCGGAGCCCCGGCCACGGGCAGGCCTGCTACCCTCGCACCTGCCAGAGGTGGTGGCTGGCCTCAGCTGCGCCTTCATCGTGCTGGTCTTCGTCACTGTCTTCCTGGTTCTGCAGCTGCGCTCGGGCTTCAGCTTCCGGGGGGTAAAGGTGTACACCATGGACCGTGGCCTCATATCCTATAAGGGGCTGCCCCCCGAAGCTTGGCAGGAAGAGTGCCCATCTGACTCAGAAGAGGACGAGGGCCGGGGCGAGAGGACCGCCTTTATCAAAGACCAGAGCGCCCTTTGACAAGCGCCTACTGCCTGCCCCTTCAAGCCCATCCCTTCCTTGGGCACTTTTTAATTCACCAAAGTATTTTTTTAATCTTGGGACTGGGTTTGGACCCCAGCTGGGAGGCAGGAGGGGCAGAGACTGCCTTCCCACCCTACCTTTGGGCCACCTGGCTGCCGGAGGCGGGGCCCCAGGAACAGCTGGGGGGGCGAGCAAGGGCCTCGCCCCACCTCCAGCACCTCTTCTGTGTGGAGAAAGGAGTGGAACCTTTAGGGCAGCTTTCTGAGGTCCAGGCCCCAGCCAGTGTTCCCTGCGGAGTGAAGAGGGTCAGCCCTTCTCTTTCGGGATCCTGACCCGGGCTGTGGCTCTTGTCCCTTCCCTGTTCCTCTAAAGCAATAATGGTCCCCATCCAGGCAGCAGGGAGGCTGGCCGAGGGGATATTGGAAGGAGGAGGCCACCTCTCCAAGGGCTTTCGTATCCCTGACCCCGTCCCCCATGTCTGGTGAGCCTCTTGAGGAAGCGGTGATCAAAGGAAGGGACCGAGGCAAGGCAGGTGCTTCCAGGGTGCGTGCGCAGTCGTATGTCCCTCTGCCCATCTCTGCCACAGCTGGCCACCCGCCAAGCCCCGTGCTGGTGTCCTGACTGCCCTACCTTCTCGGGCCCCCTCCCCTCCCGCCAGGGCCCAAGTCCCTGTTTTCTGAGCCCGGGGCTGCCTGGGCTGTTGGCACTCACAGTCCCGGAGCCCCTGGGTGGGTGGTGGGGAGGGACGGTGGCCTGGCCGGCCTCTCCCGCCTCCCACCCAATGCTGCTTTCCCCTGTGGGGATCTCAGGGGCTGTTTGAGGATATATTTTCACTTTGTGATTATTTCACTTTAGATGCTGATTTTTTTTTTTTTTTTGTATTTTTAATGGGGGTAGCAGCTGGACCACCCACCTTCCCACACCCACTGTCCGCTCTGCTGTTCCCCCGGCTACCCTGGCCCTGAGGTGTGGGGGGCTGCAGCATGTTGCTGAAGATTGAGGAGTAGAGCCCCAAGTCCTGAAGAGGCCAGCGGGCAAGCCATGTGGGGCCCTAGGAAAGGGGATCATGGTGGGAGGGGCAGGCTGTCATCCGTGTTTTAGATGGGGCTCATTGTGCCAAGGGCTCATGGGTCACTGGTTCTCCAAGTGCCAGGGGTGCGCAGGTGGTGGCACTGAGCCCCCTCCCAACACTGTGCCCTTGTGGAGAAAGCACTGACCTGTTCTGCCCCCTTAAGTCCCCCTCTTCTGACGTGCCTTTCGCACCCCTCCCATTAGGACAATCAGTCCCCTCCCTGTCTGGGAGACCTCTTTTCTTTCTCTCCCCTAGCCCTTCTTGGCACCCAGCCACCTGCCCAGGGGTGTCCTCTTCTCTCCCATCCCCCCACCCTTGTGGCCAGCCTGGCTGATTTTGTAAGATACTGGGTTGGAGCCCAGTGATTTTTTTTTTTTTCTTGTAATTTAAACAGGCCCAGCATTGTTGGTTCTATTTAATGGACACGAGATAATGTTAGAGGTTTTAAAGTGATTAAACGTGCAGACTATGCAAACCAGGCCTGGTCTCCTGTGTGGTGATGTCGTTCTTCCTAGGACCCCGGGACTGCCTCCGGGCTGGGACCGGAGCCAGGATGGGGGCCAGTTAGCCTGTCCCACGGGCCTCTCAACAGTGGGCCCAAGTCAGGTCTCCAAAGTTCCTCTCCCACAGAGTTTTAGGGCCCCCTTTGGGGAGCAGTGGGATGTGTAAGGAGGGTGCAACTGGAGACAGGCCCCAGGGTGTGGGACGTGTGAGCCCCAAGAGTAGGACAAGTGGAGCACTTCCACCCCCTGGGGTGCCCCCCCCCCCCAGCAGGATCCCCTAGGCGGGGAGGCTGAGGTCTAGGTGGGGCCTGACCCAACCGCGATGGAGGGTTTTTGCCGGCCAGTGTCCGCTCAGGAAGCTCCATACCTGTCCACTCGCGGCCGGGGCCCCTCCCCTGCCCGGGCTTCCCTTGGGACAGGAAGCCCCTGCCTGGGGTAGGGGAGTGGTGGCCGCTTCACGGGACCTGCGCCCTGCGCCCTGCGCCGGAGAAGGAGGCCTCTCCTCGGGGATATTTACTTGGAATTTTTATTCAAATGTTGGCTGGCGCCTGAGCTCTCCTTGGGGAATCCGACGGGGTGGGGAGGCCCGGGGCAGGCGCCCCCGCCCCCGCCCCCTCCCCGTCCTGGCCGCGCGCCCCCGCCCCCCCCCCCCCCCCCCCCCCCCCGGCGCTGCCCAGGCCCCGGGGGCGCGGGCGGGCGGCTCTCGGCGCGGCCATTCTTCCCCGGCCCCCTCCTCCCTTCCGTTTCCGCGGCCGCGGGCAGGGGGGCCGGCAGGCGTCGGGGGCGCCGGCCCTGCCGCCCGCCCCTTCCCCTCTCCGGGCCCGCCCCGGCCGGCCGACTGAAACCGCGGCAGGAGGAAGCCGTAGCAGGAACTGGCCAGGGTCGCCCGGGCCGCAGTCGGGCCGCAGTCGTCCCCGAGGCGTCCTCGGCAGCCCCGGAGCAGCGGCCTGCGCGGGTAACCGGGCGCCCCGAGGCCCAGGGGGGCGCGCGGAGGGAGGCGGCGGAGGAGGGGGCGGCGGGGGCGGCGGGGGCGGCGGGCTGGGAGAGGGGACACCTCCCGGGTGGGGCGCGGGCGGCAGGGCAGGGGCCCCGCCGGGGCTGGGGCTGCCTGGAGCCCGGAGGAGGGTCCTGGGCACCCCGAGCCCCTGGGAAGGGTGCCCCAGGGAAGGGTGCCGGGAGCAGGGCCTGGGGAGGGAGGGGACCCTGGCGCCAGGCCTTGGCCCCAGGCAGGGGGAGCAGTGAGGGCCAGCCCCTCCATCCCCAGCTGCTGCCTTACCCAGAGTGGGGCTCTCCTCTGCTCCCAGGACGGCACCATGGGCTTCTCTTCAGAGCTCTGCAGCACCCAGGGCCACGGGGCAGTACAGCAGATGCAGGAGGCTGAGCTGCGGCTTCTGGAGGGCATGAGGAAGTGGATGGCCCAGCGTGTCAAGAGTGACAGGGAATACGCAGGGCTGCTGCACCACATGTCCCTCCAGGACAGTGGAGGCCGGGGCATTGGCCCCAACAGCCTCATAAGCCAGGTGGGGGTTCTGTGGGCCTCCGGGCTGCCTCATCCCCCCCTTCCTGCTTTCCACTGAGGAATTCCTGTGGGTGTCAGTTATATCTGCCCCCCTTCCTTTCCTGGAACCCCCCCCCCCCCCCAGGGAGGGTCAGAGAGTTGGCAGGCCCAGGCTAGGGAGCCGTTGTCGCCCACCCCCTGTCTTGCCTGTCCCATGTTATCTAGTCCTGGGCAGAGATCACCAGCCAGACGGAGGGCCTGAGCCGATTGCTGAAGCAACACGCAGAGGATCTGAACTCAGGGCCCCTCAGCAAGCTAGGCCTACTGATCCGCGAGCGGCAGCAACTGCGTAAGACCTACAGCGAGCAGTGGCAGCAGCTGCAGCAGGAGCTCACCAAGGTGAGTAGGTGAGCCTAGGCTCCACCTGGCCATTGCTGCCCGAAGCCTGAGACTAACTGGGCTGGTTTTGCACAGAGCCCCTGGATTCACTGGGGGAAGTGGAAGTCCCTGACCGCAGGCTTGCCCTAGCTTCCGTTCCTCCTCCCTGCACTTGGGCTGGCCTGTGGCAGGGCCTCATTCTACATTTTGTCACCTGACCATGGGCCCGAGGAAAGTGCTGGGAGTAGGAAGAGTGATCCAGCCGTTGCCTACAAGACGTGTGGTATCTGGCTCTGGGGTCTGAGAGACAGTGAGGGGAGTCAGGGCTAGTCTGTCTGCCATCTGCCTGGGCGCACTCCTCTCAAGGCAGCGGACACACCACAGGCAGCAAGCAGTGTGACTCCCTGACACAGAGGTGTGAAGTCAGCTCACTTGCATTCGAACCCTGCCCTGCCTTGCTGCTGGGTCTAGAGGCTGTGTGATTGCAGCTGGTTGGCTGCTTCAGCCTCCAGAATCCTGTGCTGGTCAGCAACCCCTGCACCACACCCCTTCCACCTGTGCCAAACCCAGCCTCACCGTGGAGCCACAGCGGCCCCTGGTGGCCAGTGGCCACCCGCTGTCCCTCTTCTCAGAAGCCCTTGCAATTCAAGGGCTGGCTTGCTTTTATGGGTACTTTAATTGGAACCCAGCCATACCCATTTGTTCATTTTCATATTACCTGTTGCTGTTTTTTTTCCCCAAGATTTTATTTATTTGAGAGCGAGAGAGTACAAGCAGGGTGAGGGGGCAGAGGGAGAGGGAGAAGCCGACTCCCTGCTGAATGAGGAGCCTGACATGAGGTTCAATCCCAGGACCCTGAGATCATGACCTGAGTCAAAGGCAGAGGCTTAACCAACTGAGCCACTGAGGCACCCCTTTGCCTGTGGCTATTACAGAGCTGAGTGATTTCTGCAGTAACGGTATAAGCCTAAAGTGTTTACCATCTGGCCCTTTAAAAGAAAGGTTTGTGTAGCCTTCACAGTGATTTGTTACAGACGGGAGAACTAAGATTTTGAGGAACGGGGTGGGACTTACCCAAAGGATTCCAGTGTGTCAACAGGGGAACTGGATAAGAACTTTGGTCTTGACCATCCATTGTTCCTGCCACCAGGAACATAATTTGCAAGACTCGGTGCAAAAATGAAAACGCAGGGCTTCTTGTGAAAAAATTGTGCAGTTTCAAGATGGCATCAGCAGAGCATTAAACCGAGCACGGGCCCTTCTCTGTGAGGAGCTCTGTGGAGAGACTGCACAGGCCATGTGACATCCCTGCCGCCAGGTCCTACCTGCCACCAGAGATCACTCTAGGTCAAGGAGGGCCAGGTATAGCCTGCCCAGCCCACCTCTCTGCCTCCCCCAGGAGCCTGTCCTTAAGCCAGCTCCTCTGACCTAACGTCAGCAGCAGGGGTTGGGCCCCAGAGGCCCCCAAGCCTTTCCCAGAGGATGGACTTAGATGCCCAGCCTGCCAAAACCACGGGACCTGTGCTGGGCGGAAATCTCCTGTGCCCTGGGGACCCATGTCCCCACACTGACCTCTCCTCTCTCCCAGACCCACAACCAGGACATCGAGAAGCTGAAGAGCCAGTACCGAGTCCTGGCACGGGACAGCGCCCAGGCCAGACGCAAGTACCAGGAGGCCAGCAAAGGTTTGTGGCTCTCCCTTCTGGGAGAGGGGGAATCCCAAGCCAGCCATGACCTGTCCACAGATGCCCAGATCTCCTGCCCAGGCCTCTGCACCATCACCCACCACCCCTCTCCTCACCTGGCAGACAAGGATCGGGACAAGGCCAAGGACAAGTATGTACGCAGCCTGTGGAAGCTCTTTGCTCACCACAACCGCTACGTGCTGGGCGTGCGGGCTGCGCAGCTACACCACCAGCACCACCACCAGCTCATGCTCCCTGGTCTACTCCAGTCGCTGCAGGACCTGCACCAGGAGATGGCCTGCATCCTGTGAGCCCGTAGCCCCATCCTGCCCCCCTCACAGCCTTTCAGCCCTGCCCCCAGGCCCAGAAGCCAGGTCTAGGAGATCTGGTCCTGTGAGAATGGTCACATCATCCTGGGAGAACAGGCCCTGGGCCAACACTTGGAGCCTAGCAGCTTATATCTGGATCGTGTGACCCCAGAGTCCCTTATTGCAAGGTTTCATTATATTTATGGAGCCCCATTTTAGGCTCTGGAGGACAGCAGAGAACAACAAGACAGGAGCATCTGTTCTCTAGGCTCACCCGTGTTGTTGGAGAGAGAAAAGGGAGTCCTGCCCATAGGTAGCATGTGTGAGACTATGTATTATGGAGAAAAATCCAACAAGGAAGGGCAATGGGGAGGCAAGGTGGGCAGGGAAGAGGGACAGCTGTTTGTAGAGTGCTCTGGGAAAGCCTCAGAGGTACCAGGGCAAACTGAGGGGTGTTTGCAGTTAGACCAGTCAGAGAGGGAAGAGCAGGTGCACAGGGCCTGGAGTGGGAGCGTGCCTGGAATCCAGGACCAGCAGGGCCACTGATGTAGCCCAGGCAGTAGCAGGGCAGGGCAGAGTCAGATGTGAGGCCGGACTGGTCCAGGGCTTGGGGGGGCTGCTGGGTGATGGAGGGGCCAGCAAGCCATTGTGAGGTCTTAGGTGCTACTGTGTTGAGAAAAGACTTCAGGGGGCTAGGCAGGGGGCTGTTGGAAGAGTGTAGACCATAGGCCGTGGCCGCTGGGCCAGGGTGCTGGTTCCTGGGTATGCTCCCAAAGTGGTGCTGGGGTGTCTTCTTCATGAACTGGAAGTGAGGTGTGAGGTGGAGTCCAGGGGACTCCTGGAAGGTGGAGTTCCTGCTAACTTACGAGGTCAGGGAGGGAAGGAACGGGTTCAGGAGACAAGAATGAGAGTTCATGTTTCCACTCATGGAGTTAGAGTGTCTAAGAGATGTCCACTGGGACGTTCGAGTAAGCAGGTGGCTGCTTGAGGCTGAGGTCCTAGAGGACTAGACACATAGATATAGAGCCAGCAGCATGTCAAAGGCCTGTGCACATTTCGGAGCCCCAGAGTCCCCCGCCATTCGTGCCTACCACACTCTTGCACACTAGCTCCATTGGGTCCTTATCACAATGCCCACCATCCATCATTATATGCACCAGGAAGCAAAGATAAAGGAGACATTGAGTAACTTGCCTGTGGTCATCTGGCTGGTAAATGATGAAGGGGAAGGGGAGGGTCAACTCCAGGGCTGACTACTACAAACCCAGTGCCAGGGGTCCACAGCTGGCCGGCTTTGCCCAGCCTGAGGCCCCATTGACCAGGGTTCTTGTCTGGGGGCAGGAAGGAGATCCTGCAGGAGTACCTGGAGATTAGCAGCCTGGTGCAGGACGAGGTGGCGGCCATTCACCTAGAGATGGCTGCAGCTGTTGCCCGCATCCAGCCTGAGAGCGAATACCAAGGCTTCCTGCAACAGTATGGGTAAGCCCCTCGCTCCCCCTGGGCACCAGGGCTTCTGGCCTTTTCATTGACGGAGCACCGTCCCCCTGCAGGTCCGCACCTGACATCCCACCCTGTGTCACTTTTGATGAGTCACTGCTTGAAGAGGGCGAACCACTGGAGCCAGGGGAGCTGCAGCTGAATGAGCTGACTGTGGAGAGTGTGCAGCACACGTGCGTGTTGGCTAGGCATCAGGCTGGGATGGGCTGGAGTATCCAGGGGCAGGTGCCAGCTCTGTAGAACTATGGTCAGGTAGCCAGGTGGCCAGGCTTGCTTGGCTCTGCAGGGATGCATCTGAGGGGTGTGACTCTTAACACTGCCCTTCCTTTGGGTGCAGACTGACCTCAGTGACAGATGAACTGGCTGTGGCCACCGAGACAGTGCTTAGCCGGCAAGAGGTGGTCACTCAGCTGCAGCGCGATCTCCAGAATGAAGAACAGAACACACATCCCCGGGAGCGGTGAGTGGGTTCGCCCACAGCAGCCTCGCAGCCCGCCTTTCCTCTCGTCAGCCGGCCTGACCCATTCCTTGCTGCCAGCTATGGGCTGAGCACCACCCCTCTCCCGCCCCATCTGCAGGGTGCAGCTGCTGGCCAAGAAGCAGGTGTTGCAGGAGGCGCTTCAGGGGCTGCAGGTAGCCCTGTGCACCCAGGCCAAGCTGCAGGCCCAGCAGGAGCTGCTGCAGACCAAGCTGGAGCAGCTGGGCCCTGGCGAACCACCGCCCGTGCTGCTCCTACAGGATGACCGCCACTCCACATCGTCTTCGGTGAGCTGCCTACCACTGCCCGCCGCTGCCAGCCACGCCTGCCCGCCCCGGGGCGCGCTCCTCATTTTTGCCCTCCCCCTCCCCAAGCCTGGCCACCCGCTGACGTCTGTCCCTGGCCTCAGGAGCAGGAGCGAGAAGGGGGAAGGACACCCACCCTGGAGATCCTTAAGAGCCACATCTCAGGAATCTTCCGCCCTAAGTTCTCGGTGAGTAGAACCCAGCCTGGGCCTGTATCTCTGTCCTCCTCTCTGGGGTGGGCCAGGCTAGGAGATCTCAGACCTGTACCCCCTAAGACCCTCCCACCAGGGTGTTTGGGGTTAATCATGCTGCCCTAGAGAGGAGGCTCTGCCCAGAGGAGGTTGCTTTTATCGGGGGTCCTTGTCTTCCCTGGGATTCCAGATTACATATGTCCCCAGATCTTGTCAGCCAGCACCCTCTTCCTCTTCACCCCACTGTGTGCTATAGCCTTGTTACCTCCCGGCTCTTCTTGCCCTGGGAGTCATTGCATAGCTGGGGCCTGGAGCAAAAGGCAGAAGCCTAGTTTGAGGTCACCAGCCTGGGCTTCCCCTCCCAGCTCTGTCTAGAGCAAGACTAGGTGAGTCCGTTGCTTGCTCCAGGGGCTCTAATGCCACACAGGTGGCATTAGAGGGGTAGATGTGAGACAGAGAATCCCCCACCCCGTGACTCCCGTCTGTCCTAGTGGCCTCCCTGGACGAATTGCTGAATTCCCCTCTGTTGCCCCTCCCCTGCCCCGGCCAGCTCCCT
Organism: Canis lupus familiaris; assembly: GCF_011100685.1. Lineage (NCBI taxonomy): Eukaryota > Metazoa > Chordata > Mammalia > Carnivora > Canidae > Canis > Canis lupus. The sequence continues at coordinate 53,837,432 of NC_049224.1, read as the reverse complement.
CCACCACTGCAGCTCATTCCAGAGGTACAGAAGCCCCTGCATGAGCAGCTGTGGTACCATGGGGCAATCCCACGGGCAGAGGTGTCTGAGCTGCTGACACACTCCGGGGACTTCCTGGTGCGGGAGAGCCAGGGCAAGCAGGAGTATGTGCTGTCTGTGCTGTGGGATGGCCAGCCCCGGCACTTCATCATCCAGTCTGCTGACGTGAGTGGGGCCTGGATTCAGGCCTTCCCTGCCCTGCCCCCCTCTCTGCAGGGGAATGGTCTTGAGAGGGGAGGAAGATGCTGCCACAGTAGATGCTTCCTTGGCAGAGGTGAAAATTGCCAGAGAATGCCCAGTCCGTGCAACAAGCTAGAGGCACAGTCCTCGGCGTGGGTCCTCCCCTGTGAAGGGCTCCAAGCTGTGGCACGGCAGCAGAGAGCACCTTTTCTACCAGCTATACCTCCTGTCCCCTCCTCTCCCAGGGCTCAGGGCCCCCCCAGCAGAGGAGGCTGCTGATCCTGGGTTCTCCTGCCCCACAGAACCTGTACCGACTTGAAGGGGATGGCTTTCCCAGCATCCCCTTGCTCATCGACCACCTACTGCGCTCTCAGCAGCCCCTCACCAAGAAAAGTGGTATTGTCCTCAACAGAGCGGTGCCCAAGGTGAGCCTGTGCCCAGCCCGACCATGCCACCTGTGCCACGTGGTGTCCAGGCAGGCAGGGTCTCCCAGGTTCCTGTCTATAAACGGGTGCAAAGTGATTCCTTACTACTCAGGGAGCCAGCTTCCCTCTATGGTTGGAATCCCAAGGCCATTCACCATTCCATAGAACACACACATGTACATGCAGAGCTGACACTCCCCCAGTGAGGGCACCCGCCTGGTCCCCAAAGTTGTTTAAGTGTGATCCTGATCCTGTCTAACCCCCATTTTTCAGACCAACAAACCGAGTTGCCAAGAAATGAAAGACATAGCATTGGTGGGGGACATCTGGTCCCTTGCAGGGCCCAGCACACATTTCCTCCACTGACTTCCGACCCCCAACCCCTCCCTCCCCCAGGACAAGTGGGTGCTAAACCACGAGGACCTGGTGTTGGGTGAGCAGATTGGTCGGGTGAGTTGAGTGTTCTACCAGCCTCCTGGCTGCCTGATCTCCCCTCCCCCACTTCTGCCCCCCACCCCACCCCCCACCCCCAAGCCCTCACCCCATCCAGGCCCTTTCTCCCCAGGTTGCTCTCGTATGCGTGGGGAGACACGCTTTGGTCACGTGAGCTATAAAATACCTGCTAAGGAAAAAAAAAAAGTCCCTTTCTTAAGACAAAGAATGGTTTTTCAACCCAAGTTAAAGAGAAATTTGGGTTTTTTGTGTCCCTTCTCTCTGTGAAGGTGGCAAGTTAGAGGTCACCTTCCCTACCTAGCCCATGTGCACCCAGTCCCCACCCAGGGGTAAACACCTCTGGAGCATGGCTGAGCTGTCTGAGGAGGGTGGGGACAAGATGAGGACCAGTCCCTGGGAGTGAGGAAGAGGACCATGGTCCAGGGAAAGCTGGTAGGAGCCTGAGACCATTGCAGGGGAACTTTGGTGAAGTGTTCAGTGGACGTCTACGGGCCGACAATACTCTGGTGGCGGTGAAATCTTGCCGAGAGACCCTCCCACCTGACCTCAAGGCCAAGTTTCTACAGGAAGCGAGGTGGGTGCTAAAGTAACGATCCCAGAGCTCCACATGCAAAGGGTTCCTCCATGCATGGCATGAGGTAAAGCGCTTGACTTGCTCCCTCGTGGCCCCTCACCATGTAAGTGGTCGTCCCCCCCACAACCCTGCTTAGTGCTGAGGGAGAAAGGCTCAGTGATGCCCCCAAGGTCACACAGCCAGGCCTGCTGGCCTCTCCTGTGCTGCCCTCTCCCATCCTCCCTCGGTGCCCCTGGGGCTCCCGGGGCTCCCCCAGGTGGGCTCCTAAGTGGCGGCACCCTCCAGGATCCTGAAGCAGTACAGCCACCCCAATATCGTAAGGCTCATTGGCGTCTGCACCCAGAAGCAGCCCATCTACATTGTCATGGAGCTCGTGCAGGGTGAGCAGAGGAAGCTGGTCTCCAGGGGGCACGTGTGGAGGAGGAGGCTTCTGCCAGAGGCTTACCAAGGCTTCTCCTGCCCTTCCCCCACCCACCCCCAGGGGGCGACTTCCTGACCTTCCTGCGGACAGAGGGCGCCCGGCTGAGGATGAAGACCCTGCTGCAGATGGTGGGGGACGCGGCTGCGGGCATGGAGTATCTGGAGAGCAAGTGTTGCATCCACCGGTGAGTGAGGGGAGCCAGTGGCATCACCACCCTCCCGCTTTCCTTGCTGCAGGCACCTGCTCCAGGCCTGGAGTCCACCTGTGGCCGGGGGCGGGGGGGTGGGGTGGGTAGCAGCTTTCTTCAGGGCTACTCCTGGAGCCCGGGCCTCTGCCCTGTCCGCCCCACCCAGGGACCTGGCTGCCCGGAACTGCCTGGTGACAGAGAAGAACGTCCTGAAGATCAGCGACTTTGGCATGTCCCGGGAAGAAGCTGATGGCATCTATGCAGCCTCAGGGGGCCTCAGACAAGTCCCTGTGAAGTGGACAGCACCGGAGGCTCTTAACTACGGTACCTGGGCCTCACCTGCTCTGGCTGCAGGGCCCTCTCTCTGGCCAGTGGACCAGCCGGCCCCCTCACACCTTGCCTCCCTGCAGGACGCTACTCCTCCGAGAGTGACGTGTGGAGCTTTGGCATCTTGCTCTGGGAGGCCTTCAGCTTAGGAGCCTCCCCCTACCCCAACCTCAGCAATCAGCAGACCCGGGAGTTTGTGGAAAAAGGTGAGGCAAAAAAAAAAAAAAAAAAGACAAAGGTGAGGCATCCCCACATGACAGCAGCTTCTCCGTGCTCCCGCTGGGCTCCTCCAGGTCCTCTGACCACCACTGGGGCAGAGCAATGGTCATCCTGGAGCTGCCATGGCAGGAGCCCCCCAGGTTTGCCAGGCCAACACCATCCCATTTACTCTTCGTGGCAAGTGAGGGAGGTCTTACTGTGTCCCTTTTGCTGCCAGAAAAGACAGGCTTGCAGAGGTCACACACAGTGGGACCGAGATTAGAACCTCAGTGTCCTTGGGGCCCTTGAGAGTGTCTACGACTCAAGGTAGCTGCTGGGGTCCCCATGCCCACTCCTCACACCTGTTGTGCTGTGCCTGTGCCCACAGGGGGCCGCCTGCCCTGCCCAGAGCTGTGCCCTGACGCTGTGTTCAGGCTCATGGAGCAGTGCTGGGCCTACGAGCCCGGGCAGCGGCCCAGCTTCAGCGCCATCTACCAGGAGCTGCAGAGCATCCGGAGGCGGCATCGGTGAGGCTGGGCCCCCTTCTCAAGCTGGAGGCCTCTGTGGGCAAGATTCTGGCTGCCACTGTTGGATGGCTCCTAACAGTCCCAGGCCCTGGACACTGGCATCAGTGCTGCCGGCAGGCATGTAGCTCGGTCAGCTGTGCAGCCCTGCTTCTGCTTGGGCTTCCTCTTCTAGGCGGAAATAATAAAACCACTTGTGCCCACTGAGTGCTCCTGGCATGTGCACCCCTCCAGAGGGCAGGTCTGAGGAAGAACCAGGGGCCTATGCCATGGCCATGGGGAATGGGGTCAGGGAGATGGGCAGGGCTCATGAGGCCAAACTGACATGGTCTGTGAGATATGGGGAAGGGAGAGATGCTAGGTTCCTGACATGTGGCAGTGTCTTACCTGAAAGGGTCACAGACAGAGGAGAGAGCTGCGGGAGGAATGGGAAGTTTGGAGATGTGTTTGAGGGGCCCATGGGGATGTAGGTGTGACATAGAAGTCTGGAAACCCAGGTAGAAGCAAAGGCTGGCAACTGACATTCAAAAGTCATTAGCCGATAAACACTAGGGAGCAGCTGACGCTATGTGGTGAGCAGAAGTCATAGAAGATTCAGGGGAGAGGAGATGGGAGTTGGGGAAAGTGCTTCCCTGAAAGGGCACTGAGGTGGCTGAAGAGAAAGAACATCCTCTCAGGGAGTTGGCCCATCAAGACAATAGGGTAGCAGAGTGGGGAGCCCTCACCTCCTCTAAGTCCATAAAGATCCCCCGAAATCTATAAGAATCATCTGAAACTTTCCCAGCAGCACCAGAGAAGGGCAAGAAGACAAAGAGGTAGGAACAAACCTCTCTCGCACCAAAAAACAAAACAACAAGACTCTGAGGCAAAGTGGCCATCCTCCGAGAAAGCTGAGGAAGTAGCGCATATCTATTTTTGAAGGAGTTAAAAACATGATAACTTGTGTACACAAGAGGAAATCAGGTAGAGTGTGATTAAGAAAAAAATACTAAGAAGTCAGACTATATCCATTGGAAGTGATCAAAAGCAGAACCAAGGAACTTCTGCTTCTGGGTAGGATGTGGTGAGTCTCTGCATGCCACTGCCCCCATTGCAACAGTGAGGAGGAAACGAGATGAAAATTGTTTTTATTTTTTAATTAAAAAAAAACGGGGGTGGGGGTGGCAGGTAGGCCGGTGGCTCAGCAGTTTAGCGCCGCCTTCAGTCCAGGGCCTGATCCTAGAGACCCGGGATCGAGTCCCACATCAGGCTCCCTGCATGGAGCCTGCTTCTCCCTCTGCCTGTGTCTCTGCCTCCATCTCTGTCTCTCTGTGTGTGTGTGTCTCTCTCTGTGTCTCTCATGATTAAATAAATAATAAAAATTTTTTTAATTCTATTAAATAATTTTCTTTCTTTTTTTTCCTTTTTTTTTTTTTTAAGATTTCATTTATCTATTCATAAGAGACACAGAGAGAGGCAGAGAGACAGGCAAAGGGAGGAGAAGTAGGCTCTATGCACTAGCCCAATGCAGGACTTGATCCCTGAAATCTGGGACCAGGTCCTGAGCCAAAGGCAGACACCCAACTGCTTAGCCACCCAGGCATCCCTAAAAAAAATCTTTAAGACTTTATTTTAGAGAGAGTGAGTGAGCACAAACAGTGGGGAAAAGCAGAGGAAGAGGGAGAAGTCGGCTCCCCGCTAAGCAGGGGACCTGACATGGTGCTCGAACCTGGTACCCTAGGATCATGACCTAAGCTGAAGGCAGGTACTGAGCCACCTAGGCACCCCTAAATAAATAAATCTTAAAAAAAGAGAAATAATGGAGAAAGCAGAACCTAAGAAACGTGAGGTTCTAGTATAATGAGGGATGGAAATTCCAGGAGAGCAAGGTTAGGACCAGAATAAACTGGAAATGACCCAAATGTCTCTCTAGTGATAAGAACAGACCACTGGCGGGAATACCAACATTGACAAATCTCAAAGATATGTTGAGTAAAGAAGCCAGACGTGAAAGTACATTCCTACAATTCCAGTTTATGAAGTTCAAGAACATGCAAGACTAAGCTATAGAGAAGTCAACCTTGTGGTCATGTCTGAGGGGTACTGATGGAAAGGGGTGTGAGTGCAGGGTAACAGCCCCACCCCAGTAACCTTACAACTCTGCCCGTCTCTACCTTGGCTGTGTAGGTGAGGCTTGAGGAGTCTGGCTTGAGCCTTAACAGAATGCACTCCAATTCCTCCCAGAGCAAAGAGCCATAAGCAACCAGGGGAGGAGCCTCCCCGTCTGTGGGAGACCACAGTGAGGCTGTTCCTCATCCCATCTTTCTAGTTTCACTTGAGTGCAGGGCTCTCTATCTGGCTCCCTCGCCCCATAGAGCTCAGCTTGAGGCCATGCAACTGCTTGGTTGTGGTTTAGAGTTGGCTCCTTTGCCACAGAGTGACCTGCCACCATACCTCCTGTCCCAGTCTCTCCAGTGTTCCATGTCATCCTGTGGAACTAGGGTTGCGAGAAGTTGGCTCCATGCTGGTCTTGCTTTTGCTCTGTGTGACTAAAAAACTGTCTGGATCCATGGGACTTGTCATCTCCTTCCTAGCTGAGTCTATGAAATGTGGCAGTCTATGGGGCCTGTAACTGCAACAGTGACTCTTGTGGCCCTGTTGGCCACCACACTGGCTCAGGGACTACTTGACCACCTGGCCAATCTGCCACCTGATGTGGGGCTGACAAGGTCAAAACCTCTCTTTGGAGAAGAGACAGGGTTCTATAGACATCAGGTGAAGTATGGGAGATAAGGGCACCTGGGTAGCTCAGTTGGTTGAGCAGCTGCCTTCAGCTCAGGTCATGATCCCAGGGTGCTGGGGTTGAGCCCCACATCAGGCTCTCTCAGTAGGGAGCCTGCTTCTCCCTTTCTGCCCCTCACTGCCCCCACTTGTGCTCTCTCTCTCTTGCTCTCTCTCTCTCTCAAATAAAATCTTTAGGGAAAAAAAAGTATGGGAAAGAACTCTGCCCCACTTAGTGTCCACTTCGTGCTGAGGTGTCTGGTGACATCAGAAATAGGTTGTCTTTGACCATCATCCCTGATCCCCAATGAGTTCCATTAGTGTTTTTTTGGGGGGGGGGTGTTTAAGATTTTTTTTTTTTTTAAGATTTTATTCATGAGAGACAGAATGGCAGAGACTTAGGCAGAGGGAGAAGCAGGCTCCCTGTGGGGAGCCCGATGGAGATTCATAATGGAGATCGTGAGTGCCTAGATAACAAAAAAAAATCACCCAAAGTGCACTTGAGCATTTGCTCAACACCATCAGGCTGCAGGCTGTTCTCTGAGGATGGCTTTGGGAAACGATTCGGCTACCACAGAATGGAAGCCTTGGCAAAGACCAAGATCATGCACCTCAGGCCAGGGTAGGGGGAGATTGTAAGGGATGTTCCCAACAGGGAAATGTCATGATCAGGGTATTGTCATTAGGATAGGGACAAGTGGGGCAGGCCAGGTGGCTCAGAGGTTTAGCGCCGCCTTCAGCCCAGGACATGATCCTGGAGTCCCGGGATTGAGTCCCACGTCGGGCTCCCTGCATGGAACCTGCTTCTCCCTCTGCTGTCTCTGACTCTGTGTGTGTGTGTGTGTCTCTCATGAATGAATAAATAAAATCTTAAAAAAAAAAAAAAAAAAAGGATAGGGACAAGTGGTCCCCTGTTCTGATGGAGCCAAGTGGTTACCCTGAAGCAGAGCAGGAGATGGGTATGAGGAGGGGAGCTACTGTCTTGAAGGAACTCATAGCTTTAAGGGTGCTCAAGAACATATCACCTTATAATAGCCCCGAATGGCCACTTACAAAGGCCAATTGCCTGTGGTGCCACACAGATTATTACAAATCACAGAGTTCATGGCACAGACTAAAGACACGTGGTATGTGGTGGTGGACATGGCTTGCTAATGCCTTTTTTAGCATCCCATTAACCAAAGGATGAAAATCAGCTTGCCTTCATGAGCTTGGCTTACAAAGCATCCTTACAGTGATGCCACAGGACTACCTGAATTCTCCTGTGATTTGCCACCAGTCCTAACTCCAGTAGGAAGTGCATTATGACAAAAGATTTCATGAAACACATGTCCCTGTTCACAATCCATGGTAAGCATAATGGTTATCTTATATGTCCACTTGGCTGAGCCATGGTGCCCGGATACATGGTCAAACATTAATCTGGAGGTTTCTGTGAAGGCTTTTTTGGTTGCAACTGCCATTTCAATTGATGGTTTTTGAGCAAACCAAATTTCCCTCCATAATGTGGGTAGACCTAATCCAATCAGCTGAAAGTTTGCAGAGAACAAGAGACTGACCTCCCCCAACCAAAAGGGAATTTTTTTTAAAATATATTTTTTTAATTTTTATTTATTTATGATAGTCACAGAGAGAGAGAGAGAGGCAGAGACACAGGCAGAGGGAGAAGCAGGCTCCATGCACCGGGAGCCCGATGTGGGATTCGATCCCGGGTCTCCAGGATCGCGCCCTGGGCCAAAGGCAGGCGCCAAACCGCTGTGCCACCCAGGGATCCCCCAAAAGGGAATTTTGTAGCAGATGGCCTCTGGACTTGAACTGTAACATTGGTTTTTCTGTGGGTCTCTAGTCTTATAGCCTTCAGACTTAAAGGCTCCTCTCTAGATCTCCAGCCTGCTGGTCTACCTCTAGGTTTTTGACTTACCAGCTTCCATTATTGCATGAGCTATTCCTTTACACACACACACACACACACATACACATCTATACATCCTGTGGTTCTTCTCTGGGGAATCTTGACTGATACAGGCTACCCATGGAAAAGGACACTTTAACCACAAACATCAATGGAACCAACACACTGGCTGGACCTGTACCACCCAGGTAAGAACTATAGCCACCTGGATCCATTATCACACAGGACATGGTGGCCATCTGTAACCCAGGGCCTGGCTAATATGCCTGGACTACTAGCTACACAGTGGAATGACAGAACTCTGGCACATGTAGCCTGAGGCATTCAACCTGGCTAGTCATGACGAATAGACTAGATGGGTCTCCTACTTTCTACTCAATGGTATTGCTGGGCAAAGACTGCTCTAGGCAGCTTTTTCTAGGGAGGGCACAACAGTTCCCATCTACATGGTAGATGTGGGCAATTTAAGGACTCCTAAATGGGCAGTGTTGCATATTTGGGTTCTCCAAACACATCCAATCAGACAGTGGCGCTGCCTTTATAGCCAAGAGCATTCAGCAGTGGGTAAACTACCTGCAGCATTCCCTGGACATTTCATGCCCTGCATCATGGACAGGTAGCAGGTGCCAATGAAAGATGGAATATACTTAAAAAAAAAAAAGATTTTATTTATTCATGAGAAACAGAGAGGAAGGGCAGCCTGGGTGGCTCAGCAGTTTAGCACCGCCTTCATCCCAAGGCCTGATCCTGGAGACCCGAGATCGAGTCCCAAGTCAGGCTTCCTACATGGAGCCTGCTTCTCCCTCTGCCTGTGTCTCTGCCTCTCTCTCTCTCCCTCAAGAATAAATAAATAAAATCTTTAAAAAAAAAAGAAACAGGAAGACAGAGGGAGAAGTAGGGAGCCTGATGTGGGACTTGATCCCAGAACCCTGGGATCACGACCTGAGCTGAAGGCATATGCATAACCAGCTGAGCTACCCAAGCGCCCTGGAAGGTACTCTTAAAGGAGAAACTAAAAAAAGATAAGTAGACAACTGAAAATAGCTCCCAATAGAGCACACCCTTGAGACAAGGCAGTGTGGTTTCTAAATGTGGCAATTCCAGAAAAGGGTGGTTCTCATTCAGAGAGTGTTTATAAGGTTGGGGAGAGGGAGAAAAGAGGTTTCAGCTGGCTGGAGGAGACTCAAACCCTGTATTTAGTCCCCCTTACTCTTCCTTTTCCCATATCACCCCTACCTCCAGGAAACCAGGCTGCTGGAACCTACAGCAGCAAAAACAGCCAGGGCTGGGAGATCCTAACCTGGTGTTTCTCCTGCTGCCCTGGTTATGCCTGAGGACATTAGGCCTATATGTGCCTGCCAAATACAAACCAGTCTAAACTCTGTAGTACAAGTGATGATAGACAATTCTTTTGCTCCAGGCTTTGTGCTGGCCAGTCAAGGCAGCATATTCACGGTTACCACCACCTCTTGCTGCACTCAAATTAATAAAGAAAAGTGATCTGTCTCTTGACTTATAAATAGGGTGGGTCTGAAGTCAATCCCCAGTTGTATCTGGGACATAGCAGTTTGGCTCTCCGAGTAGGGAGCCTGACTGTGGTCTGTCCTCCAAGTGGGCCTGATCATCCTACTGGGAGGCACAGTTGTGGTCACTCTCATCTGATGTTAAACAGGAAATATTTGGTCCAAGCCCAAATATTTGTAAGTATATCTAGCTCTTCAATGGAGTGGCTATGCTCCTGAAAATAATTCTTAGCTGGATACATGAAAGGCTGGGGTGGCAGGAAGTAGAGTTGTGGGAAGCAGCTACTGCCCAGTACCCTGATAACCTTGCTTAGCTCTTGACAGGCCACAAAGGTGAGGCTTGACCACGGAACCATCCAAGTCTTGACAGAACACATGATTCCTTCTGCAACATGTGGCCTGGGATCCCCCCTGGAACAAGAGGACATAAGCAGCCTGGCAGAGTGGGGACAGTCCCCAGGCCTCCTCTCGTCTCCCTCCTAGCCTTCCATCTGGCCCCTCTCTCCACTTAGAGCTCAGCTTCAGGCCATGAAAGTGTCTGATTGTAGTTGAGTTGGCTCCTGAGCCACAGAGAGTCCTGTGGCCTTGCTGCTCCTCTGGTCCCTCCAGCTCACTCCTGTCTCTGACTCGGGAAAGCTGACACCATGCTTGCCTTGCTTTTGCTGTCTATGTAAGTAGAAAGCTATCTGGATCCAGTGGGACTTGTCATCTCCTTACCAGCTGAGGCTACAGGAATGTGGCAGGCCCACCTGGCAACTTCAGTGGTGATCTTATGGCCCTATTAGCCACTGTGCTGTGCTTTGAGACTGCTTGACCTCTTGACACAGAGGAACATTTTGGGGGTGATGGGAATGTTCTGTTTCGATCTGAGTGGTAATTATACTTGTCTATACATTTATCAAAACTAACAAGGGACTCCTGGGTGGCTCAGTGGTTGAGTATCTGTCTTTGGCTCAGGTCATGATCCCAGGGTCTGGAATCGAGTCTCATATCAGGCTCCCCACAGGAAGGCTGCATCTCCCTCTGCCTATGTCTCTGCCTCTCTCTGTGTGTCTTTTTAAAAGAATAAATAAATTCTTTTTAAAAAAACTAAGCTGCACACATAAGACTTGTACCATAAACTGTAAATTATACCTCAATTTTTAAAAATCACCCCCCCCCCCTCTTGGGAATGCCTGGGTGGCTCAGTGGTTGAGCATCTGCCTTTGGCCCAGGGCGTGATCCTAGAGTCCGGGGATCGAGTCCCACATCGGGCTCCCTGCTTCTCCCTCTGCCTGTCTCTCTCTCATGAATAAATAAACAATCTTTAAAAATAAAATATAAAAAATTCACCCCCCCCCAAAAAAATCATCAGGGAACAAACAAGAGCTCTTGAAAATTATGATTGCCAAAATGAAAAAGTCAATTGGAAAATAAATTTCCCAGAACACAGAGCAAAACAGAAAGACATAAGGGACCGTGAACCTCGCCTAGGTCTAACACCCTAGTACCAGGCCTTTCAGTTTGTAAATAAACCAAGAAGAGTGTTTGCGGGAATGAAAGAGATGGGAGTTAGAACAGAGAGATGACAGTATAAATCTCGTTAATCAAACAAAAACCCGTGTAAGCAATACTCAGCCGTTCGTTAGTAACTGATAGCACAATCCTTTGGTGGAGCAATAGGATGGCAAGTACCTTCAGTTATGTGGGTCTTTATCCTTACAGCCCAGGTCATCTCCTTACCAGCTGAGGCTACAGGAATGTGGCAGGCCCACCTGGCAGCTTCAGTAGTGATCTTACGGCCCTATTAGCCACTGTGCTGTGCCAGGTAACTTCACTACTGCGAATTCGTCCTAAGGTAATACTATACAAGGAAAACAAATGTGGGATGCATGGAGATGTTCACTGCGGTATGGTTTATGATGCTGCAAAATTGTGAACCACCCAGGTGCCCAGCGAAAGGAGAACCACCACGACAATAATCTCTTATTGACTGTGTAGCGGGCACGGAAAGGGATCTGGATCAAGGCCCGGCAGCCACGGGGGGCAGTACCCCTCGGCCGGAGAGGCGTCAACTGCATCAAGTTATGGCGACCTGGGGCGACACAGAGCGGACCCGGAAAATGGGCTTCGCCGTTAAGCGGCTGAAAAGGAGGCGACAGCCTTCTACCACTGCTCGGCAGTGCGCTGACGCTGGGAAGACCCAGCAAAATAAAGTTGCGCGCCCCTCGCGGAGGCGCCGCAGCGCGCAGAGGCCGGGCCCGGGCCGCGGCTGCGCACTGCGGTCCCGCTGCCGGCGCCCCGGGACGGCGGCGGGGAGCGCGCGGGGGGCGCCGGGGCGGGGGGCGGGGGCGGGGCGGCGGGGCCGGGCCGGCGCGGAGGGGGCGCGGCGCAGCTGTCCCCGCCCCTCGCGCTGGTCTGCCGGGCGGCCGCGGGAGGGGGACGGGGCCGGCGCGGGGCGGGCGCAGCGGAGCGCGAGGGCGGCCCTGGCCCCGCGGGAGCGCGGCTGCGGCGCGCGGAGCCGGCGGCGACGGCTGGGCGTACGCCCGCCTTCGCCTGCATCGCTGCCTCTGCGCGGGCCGCCGCCCCCGGGGATGTGAGGGGCGCAGCTCGGCCGGCGGGGCCCGGAGCGGCGCGGAGGCCGGCCGCGGACGGTAACGCGTCGGGCGGACCCGGGGGAGGGCTCCGGCTGCCCACCGCCTCCCCGCTCCGGGCCGCGGCCGGGTTGGGGGGCAGGAGCGCAAGCGGTGCTTCGGGTCGGAGGCGGCCCGCGCTCCCGTCCCCGGCCGTTGTCGTTGCGGTCCCCGGGGCCGGGAGGGGCGGCGAGGGCCGCGGCCGGGCGGAGGGCCGGGAGGGGGCTGGGCCGGCCGGCCGGCGGGCCACGGAAGACCGGTGGCAGGTGCCTCCCCACCCTGTGACCCAACTCTCTCCCCGCAGCTCCACCCACTTTGGCCTAGACCCAACCTCCGAGGGCTAAAAATATTGCCCGGAGGCTTCTGAGAGGAATCAGATCGCTCTAAGTAGGGCACGACGCGCAGAGGCGACAGAGCTCCTCGGGCCCAGGGCGGGAGCCAGTCTCCGGAGCGGCGGTTCCGCCCACGCGCGGCCCCGCACCTAGCGGCCTCCCGCCCCCGAGCAGGCAAGTGGGGGCCCGCGGGCGGTGACAGCGGGCACTGGCCCCCCCTCTGGAGTCGCCCCACTGCGGAGCCACTGTGCCCAGCCTCTCCCTGGCCAGGGGACCTTGGGCACCAGTCGCTGCCGGCTTCTCAGGGGGTCTCTCCAAGCGCTCTAGAAGCAAAGGCTGAAAGTTACCCACTGCAGGAGTCAGAACTAGCCGGGAATAGACGCAGGGCCCTGCTTTATGTTAGAAACATAAGCTGCTCTTGCTGCTTTTTACACTCATTCTGTTTTCTCTTATGAGAAAAAGAGCGACGCTGTGCCAGGAGCTCTTTCTGCAAGCATCATTCTGCTCCAAGAGGGCAGAGAGAAAGGCTTTCCTGTCCATTTCTTTAAATCAGACTAAATACCAGTTTTATTCACTAGAAGCACGTGGCCAGAGAGGCTGGACACCCACCTCTGACTGGCTGTGTCTGTGTTGTAGGCAAGCTCTGTGGGAAACTAGTTAGAATCAGGAGGTCATGTGGGGAACTCTGGAGTCAGAGCTGGGAAGTTTGTGAGCCAGGCGTGTTTTTTATGGCATTACCCTGGGAAGAAGCATCCTCTGCATCCTCAGGCCAGAGCTGTCCTCAGAACCAGACAGGACCAGCTCCACATGTGCTTCTGGTGCTTTCTGTGTCTCAGCCAAGAGAGGAGGATCCACAGCCAGTGTTGGGATTTGATGCTTAGAGATGTGTTTTCCTTTGGAGTCAGGCAAATAAGCATGCCTTGAGAGTAGCACTCAGGAACTCCTGGGGCGCATTTGGTGGAAAGACTGAACAGAGGGATTTTGCCTGCTGGAGCCCTTTATGGTGTCCCTCCCACCAGGTCCATGTGGGGGCCAGTATGAAGCTGAAAAAGCAGGTGACAGTGTGTGGGGCTGCTATCTTCTGTGTGGCCGTCTTCTCACTCTACCTCATGCTGGACCGAGTGCAGCATGATCCCACCCGTCACCAGAATGGTGGGAACTTCCCCCGGGTGAGTCATGCCTGCTTGCTGGTCTCTTCACATACAAGTCATCTGAGCTTGGGTTGAGAGTCAGTGTCAGCCCAGGAAAGGAGCATTTCTTCCCAATTGGCAGGTTTTCTAGAAGCCCAAAGATAAACATAATGACAGCAAAAAGAAAGAAGGAAGAAGAAATATGTACTGCCACTCCATCCTCTTGAATTCTTGGCAGACAGTGCTAACGGATTGCAGCATTCTTTCCCACTAAGCCCGGATGGAGTCCTAGTCAGCGCAGTGCTCCAGATAGGCCACACCAGTTGTTGAGAATAGGCATGAGTGTACTCCCCACCCAAGTGGATTGCAGTCCTCTGTAGTGATTTGGAGATCTTCACTTATATGACCAGAGCCTGTCCAGCCCTATAGGCTCATGGTTCTGCCTGCATAGGAGAAAGGAAGGATCACAGTCAGGCTTCGGGTGGTGGGCCCCATGCAGAGAGCCTCCCCGTGGCACAAGGAGCCGTGGGTGATTGCTTTCTGGTCTTTTGGCAGAGCCAAATTTCTGTGCTGCAGAACCGCATTGAGCAGCTGGAGCAGCTGTTGGAGGAGAACCATGAAATCATTAGCCACATCAAGGACTCTGTGCTGGAGCTGACAGCCAACGCAGAGGGCCCGCCTGCCCTGCTGCCCTACTACATGGCCAATGGCTCCTGGGTGGTGCCACCAGAGCCCCGGCCCAGCTTCTTCTCCATCTCCCCTCAAGATTGCCAGTTTGCTTTGGGGGGCCGAGGCCAGAAGCCAGAGCTGCAGGTAGGGGCCAGCGCTGGCAGGGAGGTCTGGTGGCTGTGGATGGGTCCTGAGCTGCTCTCTGGCTTGGCAGATGCTGACTATATCAGAGGAGCTGCCATTTGACAATGTGGATGGCGGTGTATGGAAGCAAGGCTTCGACATCTCCTACAGCCCTCATGACTGGGATGCGGAAGACCTGCAGGTGTTCGTGGTACCACACTCCCACAATGATCCAGGTGAGGACCCAGCAGAGCTCCGGGAGCTGGGCTGTGCAGGGGGCTTTCTGATGGCAAAGGTAAGTGAGGGGCAGATGTGGATGCTGGCATCCTTAGGGAACCCTGTGTTGGCTCCCCAGGCTGGATCAAGACCTTTGACAAGTACTACACAGAGCAGACCCAGCACATCCTCAACAGCATGGTGTCCAAACTGCAGGAGGACCCCCGGCGGCGCTTCCTCTGGGCGGAAGTCTCCTTCTTTGCCAAGTGGTGGGAAAACATCAATGCCCAAAAGAAAGCAGCCGTCCGAAGGCCAGTGCCTGCTGGGGAAGATCGGGAGAGCTATTGCCTGGGTCCTGGGATGAGTGCCAGAGCAGCTGGATGCCAAGCTGTGGGTGCCCAGGTGGCAAGGAGACACAGGGGGAAGTGGGGCAGGGAGGAGTGACAGTAGAGAGGGTGAGAGTAAGAAGGCAGGAACTGGTTTGACGGTCACTGGTGTCAGGAGAAATCAGTCACGTGAAGGTGTCTGCACAAATGAAGAAGGAGCATGAGGCCTGGCCCTTGGAAGTGCAGGTGGAGGTACAGTGAGAGGCAGGCTGGGCCGCATGGAGGTTGTAGGGAAGGAGAAGCAGGTGCACATTTGTTCAGTTCATCTTGGGTTTGGGTGAGCGGACTCAGTGAGGCTAGTGCACACTGGTCCTGGAATCTCCTGGTTGACAGGACTGGGCAGAGATTCCCTGCTGCATGCTGAGTGAGTCCTTCACTCTAGGCTGGTGGGAAATGGGCAGCTGGAGATTGTGACAGGAGGCTGGGTGATGCCAGACGAGGCCAATTCCCATTACTTTGCGCTGATTGACCAGCTCATCGAGGGACACCAGTGGCTGGAGAAAAACCTTGGTGAGTCTGGGCTCAGGAATAGGGGTCTGCCCTCACAGCTGGGCCCAGGGGACAGCAGGGTCCTGTAAGGCACAGGAATTGGCACTGGGTGGTTTCTTTCTGGACTGGTTCCACTAGCATGGGCTTGGCATAATGTTAAGAAGGGAGCTGGGTTCCCAGGCCCAGAAGGCCAGGTCCTAAGGTGTTCAGGACCTCTGGTTCCCGTGTCCTCCCAGGTGCAACCCCACGCTCTGGCTGGGCTGTGGACCCCTTCGGATACAGCCCCACCATCCCTTACCTGCTGCGCCGTGCCAACCTGACCAGCATGCTGATTCAGAGGGTGCATTATGCCATCAAGAAGCACTTTGCTTCCACCCACAGTCTGGAGTTCATGTGGAGGCAGACCTGGGGTAAGACCAGGTAGGGTGGAGGGGTCACAGGAGTAGTTCTCACTGGGGAAGGGCAGGGGTGTGAGAAATAAGACCCAGTGTCTTAGAGCGGACCAGCAAGCACTGGTGCAGACTGCCAGAAGTGCTCCTCTCCTTCAGGTTAGGTTGGGGATTACACTGACCTCTGGCCTCTACAGGGCCTGCTTTCTATACTGAGGGTCTGAGCACAGCACGTGCTGGAGGACCCGTGGGCTCCAGAGCCGCTCTGTGTCCTCACTCCTGGCCTGCACATCTTCTGCAGCCTTAGGTCTGGTTCAGGCCTCATCTTCTGTCAGAGCTTCCCGTAGCTGGGGCAGATCCTCACCCTGCCGCCATCCCCGTGCCCAGCTCCCTGGCTGACTGCCTGGTGTGTCTTCTACAGACTCAGACTCTAGCACAGACATCTTCTGCCACATGATGCCCTTCTACAGCTATGATGTGCCCCATACCTGCGGCCCAGACCCCAAGATCTGCTGCCAGTTTGATTTCAAACGCTTGCCTGGTGGACGCATCAACTGCCCCTGGAAGGTGCCACCTCGGGCGATCACAGAGGCAAACGTGGCTGAGAGGTATTTGTCCCCAGCCTGGGCTGGACCATTTTTACCACATAGAGGACCCAGGAGACCTGGCCCTGGTCAGGACTCTACTGCACGGAGGAACTTCAGGTTGTACCTCTGTGAAATGGGAGGTGGGCTCAGTGGTTGAGTTCAGATCTGCAGCCACTAGGGTGGCAGCTCCTTTACAGAGCCTCCTGGAAAACTAGAATGGCCCTTAGGAACCACCTTTTCCAGAATGGTTTTATTTTCCCAAATGAGTATGTTTCCCAGCCAGAGCCAGTTGGCTGACTCAGCAGTGAATAATTCTCAAAAGAGATAAAGTTCCATGCACTTTACCTAATATGTCTTCATTTAGTGCAGACATCCTGCCTTTGCTAGAGATTGACCAGGACCCCCAGTGCTCATGGACCCGGCACCCCATTCAGATGCACATTAGTCCTGCTCAAGAGCCCCCAGCCTCAGAGAAGGCACACTGTCCCTTGAGGGTCGTTAGGGACCCCCAAAGATGTCTTTGTTGCTGAAGTCCACACCCCTGGGAGAGGGCAGACCGAGAGTGTTCTAGAACAGAGGGTTAGCCGGAACCAACTGGCCTTGAGAATATAACAAGTTGAACTGGTTTTCGTGTTGCAGTGCTCTGATTTCCATGATGTCCAGGCAGTGAAACATGTGACCAAAGGGGAAAGAAAGTGGTCTTTTGTTTCTGGAACCCAGAAATCTCAATAGTGGTTCTAAGCAAGAATCTAGAGCTGTTAGGGCAGGGTTTTTCTTAAAGCAGCAGCTGTGGCCTTCAGATGCCAGCTCAGGTTTGCAGAGAGCAAGTCATGAGAGTAACTTTGTTTTCTCCTTTGAAGGGTTCCCTAGGCTGATAAATTAGGGAAGAATGGTATTGGAGGAATCTTCTTTTGAGAACAGAGTAAAGAAGTATCAGCTGGATCAGCATAGTTTAGTAGATTAGTGACTGGTTGAACTATGGTATCAGTAATACGCCAATTACTAGGTTCGTCTAAAAAGAGAAAGAGGCTTTAATGAAAGGCTGCAAGGCTCTGTTTTTCTATTGATTTTACTAGTAACATGGCTAAAAAAGAAAATGACAAATGTGTATTTATAGTTTTTGCTATGTGCCAAGGATTGTTCTGAGTGTTTAATATATATTAGTTCACTTAGTTCATTTTAATTCTCATAACATCATGGTGGTAGGTATAAACATCCTTCTCATTTTATAAAAACTGAGGTCCAGAGAGGTTAAGTAACTTGGCCAGGGTCACTCAGCCTAATACATGTGAAGTTGGCATAGTCTGGCTCTGATTCTGGGCTCTTCGGTGCTATGAGGCTAACCAGGTGGGCAAAGTGAAGCTGGAGTGTCAGAATCAGGATCCCAAAGGATGTCAACAGCTGGTGTGTGATGTGGGTCGAATCTGACCAGATGTGATTTATTCAATGTCAATGTAAGGTCCTACCCTTAGCCTCAGAAAAGAGCATAGAAAAATTTAGAAGAAAGAACTTGCCAAACTTCATGAACCGAGTGCGTGGGAACACGCATGGTGGCTGATGTTAGCTCCAGGGATGACCGTGGGGCTCTCAGAGGCACCCCCACTGATGCACCCACACCCCAAGCCAGCCAAAGGGTGGGGTCTGGCCATCCACCCTGGCCTCTCACATCCAGGGCTGGGCCCCACATTCTGAGGGCCATAGGCCCAGGGGCTGCTGGACAACCGCTGGGTAATGGAGGGGCTGGGCTTGCAGAGCTGGGAGGGAAGGCACAGAGGAGTGTGGCACGGCTTGGATCTGAAGGAGAACCACGGAAGGAGAGGGGTACGGGGTCCTGCGGGTCCGAAGGCAGCTCTGGGAGGGAACCAAACCCAGAAACAGCAGCTAGCATACAAAGACAGCCCCCTGCTGTCAGGAGCATCCAGAGAACTCTGGGCTCCCGGGGACAGGTTCCCCCTCCAGGAGGTGTGCACACCACAGATGCAGGGACCCCTAGGTGGGTGTGCTCAGGGGGTCTCTGGGGCTGGCTCTGCCCCCCTCCCTCCACCACTGAGACCCCTCGTTGGGCCGGGGGCTCTTTCCCCACAGGGCTGCGCTGCTCCTGGACCAGTATCGCAAGAAGTCCCGGCTCTTCCGAAGTAACGTCCTCCTGGTGCCTCTGGGGGACGACTTCCGATATGACAAGCCCCAGGAGTGGGATGCCCAGTTCTTTAACTACCAGCGGCTCTTTGACTTCCTCAACAGCAAGCCTGACCTCCATGTGCAGGTGGGAGGGGGCGCTGAGCTGGGTGGGGAGGGTTCCCTCTGCAGTGCTACAGCTTGGCCTGAGAGGCTCGCTGCTCCCATTACCAGCCCCAGGGCAGGGGTCTGTGCCTGACTCTTGGGCAGGGTCTCCCTTTTATGTCAGAATTTCTTCTCAGGCTCCCCAGCTTCTGTGAGGGGTCCAGCGGGGTAGGACATGGGGTGACTGCCTGTGTGGAGCAGAATCCCTCCACCTAGTGCCCAGCCACAGCCCTGGGGGTCCACAACTCCTAGAAACTCTGGAACTGATGGGAGTGGGTTTTTGGGGTCTCCACAGGCCCAGTTTGGTACCCTCTCTGACTATTTCGACGCCCTGTACAAGAAGACAGGGGTAGAACCAGGGGCCCGGCCTCCAGGGTTCCCTGTGCTAAGTGGGGACTTCTTCTCCTATGCGGACCGGGAGGACCATTACTGGACAGGCTACTACACTTCACGGCCCTTTTACAAGAGCTTGGACCGGGTCCTGGAAGCCCACCTGCGGTGAGACTCACTCCCCACCCCTATAGGCTAGAGAAAGTAGAATAGCCTCTGGGGTTTGAGGAGCTAGATTGGCTCAGAATGTACTAGAAGGGCTTGGAGACCAAGGCCGGCAGAGACGTGGTAGAAAGAAGATGGCTAGCTTAGCAAGGTGGGCCTGGGAGTTGTATGGGCAGAGACTGACCTCTCTCTCTGGGCAGGGGGGCAGAGATTCTGTACAGCCTGGCTGTAGCTCACGCCCGCCACTCTGGACTGGCTAGCCAATACCCACTCTCTAACTTCGCCCTTCTGACGGAAGCTCGGCGCACCCTGGGCCTCTTCCAGCACCACGATGCCATCACCGGCACCGCCAAAGAGGCAGTTGTGGCCGACTATGGCGTCAGGTGGGAGCCCTCTCCTCCCGGTTGGATCCTGTCCTAAAGGCCATGCTGGGCAGTCAGTGAGCAGGCCTGCCGAGGGTTCTTCCTGCTAGAGAGATGGATGGTGTGTGGCCACTTTTCCATGGTCCTGCTTCTGCCCACCCCCCCAGGCTTCTGCGCTCCCTTGTCAACCTGAAGCAAGTAATCATCAATGCTGCTCACTATCTGGTGTTGGGGGACAAGGAGACCTACCACTTCGACCCTGAGGCACCCTTCCTCCAAATGGTGAGCCCCACTTCTCAATCCGCTCGGGGCGTTCTCTGGCGCGTGCAGTCCCATCCAAGAACTATGGTCTGAGGTGGTTGCTCTTCTTCCCTTCCTGTCCTAGTGGGAAAGATCTGTGCCTAGTGCAGCTGGTGGTCCACATCTAGGACAGTCAGGGGCGGGGGAGGTCAGCAAGGGTTTGGCTGAGCCAGGCCAAACCCCGTGATGATTGTTCCCTCCCCACCCATTTAATCCTAGGATGAAACCCGCTTAAATCACGACACACTGCCAGAGCGCACAGTGATCCAGCTAGATTCCTCACCCAGGTAAGCCAGACCAGGCCAGGTGCAGAGGTGAAGCCGCTCCGGCTCCCCACACCATCTCACTCCCACATCTGTCCAAGCGCTGCAGGACTCTTGGCCTGGCTGCTGTTCTGTTTCCACTGCCCAGGAGCAGTGGCCTCCTAGGTGAGCCTGCCTCTGCCCGCAGGTATGTGGTGCTCTTCAACCCGCTGGAACAGGAGCGGCTGAGTGTGGTGTCCCTGTTGGTCAGCTCGCCCCGGGTGCGGGTCCTTTCAGAGGAGGGCCAGCCCCTGGCTGTGCAGATCAGTGCACACTGGAGCTCTGCCACCGACATGGTCTCTGATGTCTGCCAGGTGAGGTGGGGCCCTGGAGGTGGGCCCCAACCCTCAGTGCTGACCTGTGGCTTCTCCCCAGGGCCTCACTCTGCCTGTGACACCAGCTCCCCATCCTCTTGCTTATTACCCAGGTTGGGGAGGGGGGTCTTAGGGAGAGGGCTGCCCAGAGAACAGTCACTCTTGGGACTTGAGTCCATCCCTGAAAGGAAGGTGAAGTTGGGTGTAGTAAGGGAATAGTAAAAGTGGGGGCTGGATTGTCCTTCCATTCCTTCCTTCAGCAAGTAGTTATTGAAGGCTTAATGCGTGCTTCCCGTTCCATAGTTTTTCAGATATCATATGAGACTCCTAAAGTCTGACCAGAGGCAAGTGAGGTCACCTCCACTTTTGGGGGTAGGGGACAGAGGCCCCAGTAGGTATAGGGATTCGATCAGACCTTCTCAGTGAGTGAGTGGCGCAGGCCTGGGATTCCAGTCTGGAATGCCCAGAACGAATGCCCATGCCGTGGGCCATGCCTCCTCACCCCTTCTGTGCCAGCAGGTATCTATGCCCATCCGCCTGCCGGCCCTGGGCCTCAGCGTGCTACAGCTGCAGCTGGGCCTCGATGGGCACCGCACCCTGCCCTCCTCTGTGCGTGTCTACCTGCATGGCCGTCAGCTGGCCGTCAGCAGGCAGGACGCTTTCCCACTGCGCATCATTGACTCTGGCACCAGTGACTTCGCCCTCAGCAACCGCTACATGCAGGTCTGGTTCTCAGGCCTTACCGGGCTCCTCAAGGTAAAGGGCCCGGGCCAGGGGCTGAGGAGGGTGTGCCCTGTGGGGGGGCAGTGCTGAGCCACCCCCTCACTGGCGGCAGGCCTCAGACTGGACCTTCTTGGCTCCGGGTGACAGCACAGGGAAGTGGGGCTGGCTCCTTGGGAAACTTTGTCCGTGCCCTCCCAGGAGGCAGGCCTGACATGCTGGTGTGGGGCCAGGGGTCAGGGCTGTGTTTTTTGGCAGAGCATCCGAAGGGTGGACGAGGAGCAGGAGCGGCGGGTGGACATGGAGTTCCTCATCTATGGCACCCGCGCGTCCAAAGACAAGAGTGGAGCCTACCTCTTCCTGCCTGACGGGGAGGCCCAGGTACCCTAAAGATTCCAGAAACCTGGCAGGCCCTGGGAAGCCCTGCTAACACAGGGTCCAAGAAACCACAGGAACTGAAGCAGTGAAGAGGGTCATCCCTGCCTGCCAGGGGCCTTGCCCAGGCTGCCTCTTGGAGGTGGGGTGGGCTGAGGAATGTCACCTGGGGCCTTGGGCCAGCTCAGCCAGGGGTGTCAGGCCAGAGCCTGCTGGAAACAAGTACTTTTACCAGTGCTGGGCTGGTACCTCCCCGCTTTGTGTTCTGTGCTGTGGCTTTAGCTGTCTCCTGCTCTTTCCCCAGCCCTATATCCCCAAGGACCCCCCCGTGCTGCGTGTCACCGAAGGCCCTTTCTTCTCGGAGGTGGTGGCATACTACGAGCATATTCGCCAGGTGGTCCGGCTATATAATCTGCCAGGTGAGCCCTGAAGATGAGGACAGTCAGAACAGAGGTCAGGGCTGCACAGGCTATGCCACGCTCGTCCTTCTGCTGGGTATCTGCTTGTGCGTCTTTCCCAACAAATGGATCATTTGAGACAGGGATGGCATTAATTCTCTTGGAGTGAAGGTCCTACGGAAATGCTGGGGGCTGCCAGAGGGTTGGGTGCAGCCTCTCCTGGCCCCATCCCTTAGGCCTCTTTATGCTCTGTCTGTTCTTATGCCCAGGGGTGGAGGGGCTGTCTCTGGACATGTCGTCCTTGGTGGACATCCGGGATTACATCAACAAGGAGCTGGCCCTGCGCATCCACACAGACATTGACAGCCAGGGTGCCTTCTTCACGGACCTCAATGGCTTTCAGGTGATTCTTGGGGCCCTGGGCCCACACACCACAGGCACTGGGCATGGAGGAAGAGGAATCAGAGGCGAGGATGATGAGGGACTCCTTCAGACCCGGGACCCCTTGGGCCTGAGTGGTGCCTGGATGCCTTTGATCCACTGGTCTCCCGCTTCCAGGTGCAGCCCCGGCGCTATCTGAAGAAGCTGCCTCTGCAGGCCAATTTCTACCCCATGCCAGTCATGGCCTACATCCAGGATGCGCAGAACCGCCTCACACTGCACACTGCCCAGGCCCTGGGTGTCTCCAGTCTGCACGATGGTGAGCGGGGAGCAGGGCTCTGAGAAGTTTAGAGGATGAAGTAGAGCCCACTTCTGCCCCAAGGCCTCTCTTCTCAGGGAGCCCCATCCCTCCCCAGTCCACAATCACCTCCATACTTGGAGAACATTAACAGCTCCTGCCAGTCACACACGGGCATGGCAAGAAGGCAGACATGTGCTGTCACCCTCTGCCCTAGCAGAGGCGGCCAGGGCAGGGGGTCCTGTTGGGTCTCTTTAAGAAGCACCAGGGTATTGAATGGTGATTTGCAACTGAGGTGTGCAGCCTCCTTCTCCTGGCCAGGGATGGAAGCAGGGCTGTTGGAAAAGTGCATTTGATGTTTATAATGAAATATTTAGCAGGGGTGCCTGGGTGCCTCAGTCAGCTAAGTGTCTGATTCTTAATTTCGGCTCACTTCATGATCTTGGGGTTGTGAGACTGAGCCCCACATTGGGCTCCACAGTGGGCATGGAGCTTCCTTGAGGTTCTCTCTCTCTTTCTTTCTCTTATTTCTTGCTCTCTTGCTTTAAAGAAAAATTTTAAAAATAAAATTTTAAAAAATTTAGCAGTGGAGAAAGATAGATACTGTTTCTACTAAAGATCGTTAAAAAAGAGAATGGTGTTCTTAAGAATTGAAACAAGCCCATGAAGAGTACTGGCCTGGAGCTGGGCATTGTTGGCAAGCTGAGGCAGCTCCCCTGTTCTCAGGGTCAAGTGAACAGTCCTTGGTGGCCTCTGAGGCCTTCAGATCTGCCGTGTTTGGGATGGAGCATTTGTATATGGGGCTGAGCCGAGAGCCTGGTCCAGGCTGTATGGGGGTGCTGTGGCTAGGGCAGTGGAGGCCTGACTCCCTGCTGAAGGAGTGTCCCTCCACCCAGGATCATCCCACTGTCAGACTGCCTGGCTCTGTCTGTGCCATCGATTGCCAGCTGAGCCCAGTGTTCCCACTTGATTCTCTCTGCCGTCTGGGAAACAGTGTGCTCAGAGATTATTGTTTTATATGCAGGGGTCCATTTTAGAACTTTGGTATATCTTCCCCCAAAAAGTTGCTCTAGGTAAAAAGGCTTAGGAACAACAGGAGTCACAGTTGGGCTGGGGAGATGGATAGGGCTACCTGAGTGGACTCCCTCCAGATTCTTAAAAAAACAGGTGCTGGGGAAAATCCTCACCTCAACATATGTCAGCTTTGCAGTGAGCCCCTTCCCCAAGTCTGTTTTACAAAGAAGGCCTAGGCGGTCACCTGCCATGTCTTTTCCCCAGGACAGCGCTCAGTGATGCCTAATTTGAGCTTCTGACTGATTTGCCATCTGCCTGTCGTCTGCGCTTTCCTGGTGACAGATGAGGCGGCAGCGCTGGAGTCTGTCCCGGAGTAGAACAGGGGCGGGGGGGCTTGTGTTCTACTCACAACGAAGTCTGCCCATGCTGCAGCTTGGGGCCCCTGCAGCCGGCGCCATGGGCCATCCAGGGCAGTGTTGTGTTGGCTTGTTTGCTGTGTTTAGGTAGGCAGTCCAGATAGGGCTCCTGGCCTGAACTCCTGGGCCTGCCCTCGGTCCTGAGGCACAGAGCCTGGGGGTGGGAGACTGCCAGCGCCTGCTTGTCTGCTCTGGACCTCGTTTCCTCTTCTGTGTTGCTGACCCTTCCCTTAACCCCTTCCAGCCGCAGGTCCCGTTAACTCTTCCTCTCCTGAGCAGCTCCACTTCCGGTTGGTTAGCTCACCAGGTTGTTCCCTTGGGGCCTGTGGTTGGGCTGCTTCTTCCAGAGCTCACGGTCTGCTTGGGGGTGGGGGTCGCGGGCCGGGGGCTCACAGTTGACTTCCCTAGGCCAGCTGGAGGTGATCCTGGACCGACGGCTCATGCAAGATGACAACCGGGGTCTGGGCCAAGGGCTCAAGGACAATAAAAGAACCTGCAACCATTTCCGCCTCCTGTTGGAACGGCGAACCCTGGGCAGTGAGGTAAATTCTGGGCCTCCCTGACTGGGAACCAGGTCAGGCTGGTCCCTTGGGCAGCAGAGCTAGAGGTGGGCAGGGGTAGTGAGAGTAGGGCTTTCCTGGGGCGTGGGGGGTGTATCTGACACTCCGCACCCTGGCACCTCTGTCTGCCACAGCCTCCTGTCACCTGTGCCCCCACCCACCCTCGTGTCCTCTGACCCCATCTGCTCCAGCCCCATTCATCTCATGGCTTTCTTTGCCCCCACCAGCCTGGCTTTTTCTCCAAACTGGCAGCCATGTTTAGGGACTTGATCTTTCACAGCAGCAGGACCAATAACCTTGAGGTAAGGGCCAGCAATGGGGTGTCGGACTAGCGTTAGCAAGGTGTAACTGGAGTTGGAGCCTGCGGACAACAGAGCCTGCCCTTGGGCTCCCATGTCCGGGGCTCAGTCCCACTTGCTCAGGAGATAGTGAGCACCTGCTGTGCTTTAAGGCCTGAGAGGGACACAAACACCTGTGTTATTGGCCCTACTCTCTAGGACTTCGCTCAGGCGGAGGGGTGGGGGATATGCTCTGTGTGTAAGACTAGGAATATGCTCTCTGGTACTGAGGAGGGAGAGAATGGTGTGAGCCACGGGATGGAGGACAGCTTCCGGGGGACGTGTCAGCCAGACACTGCTGTGATGAATGCAGGTCTGATCTAATCACATGGAGCAAGGTACAGGGCAAGGTAGGAGACACCAGGGAACAGCACTGAGTTCCCTCAGCCAGACTAGAGTGGCTTATCCATGCCATAGCTTCTAGCCACATGTGATTATTTGAAATAATTAAAACTACATACAATAACAGATTCAGGTCTTCATTCATACCAGCCACATTTCAAGTGTCTAGTGGCCATAGGTGGCTAGCAGCTACTCTATACTCAGTGCTGGTTTAGTGTATTTCCATCTCTGCAGAAAGTTCTAGTGGCCACTGGTAGGTTGGCATGAGGTCAGAGGTCGTTTGCCTGGAACAGCTGGTAGGAGAGTCTGGACTCTATTGGAGGCCAGTGAGGGACCCTGACAGTGGCCCTGCCCTAAGCCTGTCACTCTGGCAGCAAGAGTGGGTGCATCATCAGGGAGACTGGAGGTGGAGGATGGTCTACAGGCCACTCAAGCGAGAAATGTTGGTGGCTTGAACTGAGCCACAGTAGGGAGAGGGTGGGGTAGGGGTGAGGACACTGCTGAGTGGGGGGCAGAGGTCAGGGGAGGTGTAAGTGAGAGATTCTGGGTGATTGGAAGGAGATTGGCATGAGGGACAAGTCCGGAATATGGACAAGGGGCCGCCTTAGAGAAAGTCCAGGTTAGCCACCGAAGGGGCAGTCCTTGGGGACACAACCGTGGGGACCCCTGGGCCGAAGACCAGGCCCAGTGCTGTGGACACAGGACCGTGCTCAGAACTGCAGGATTACTCAGGGCACTCTGTCCATCATCTGTGTGAGGCACATGTCTGTCTGTTTCCCATCCTCCACTCTGAGAATCTGTGATGGGAGACGGTGCTCAGGGTAGTGTCACATCAGCAAAAACCTCCAAAGGCCAAGGAGAGGTGGCCTAGTAAATAGTCCTCTCTAAGTTGTGTGAGATGGAAAGTGGCCGTGCAGGGCCCTGGAGCCTTCTAGACATACTGGGGAAGCTTGCTCCACCTGGGTGTGCTCCCGCCGCCCCCCTCACCCACACCTCGGGCCAACCTTGCAGGTCCAGGATGGCCACACCAGCAGCTACCCGTCCCTCCTCAGCCACCTGACCTCCATGTACCTGAATATCCCAGTGTTTGCCCTGCCTGTGGCCAAGAGGCAGCTCCCCGGCCCTGGTCTACGCTCCTTTCATCCCCTGGCCTCCTCCCTGCCCTGTGACTTCCACCTGCTCAACCTGCGCACCCTGCAGGCCGAGGTGAGTATCCGCGCAGCCCCCGCCTCCAGGACTGGATTTGGGCCTCTCGGCCCAGCGCCTCCGGTCCCAGTACTGCCCTCTGGGGATGGCCCTCTGCTCCTCTGGGAGCCCCAAGCAGCGCCAGTACCACCCTCCCCCCCACCCCTTGTGTGTCTGTCACCAGGATGATGCCTTGCCATCAGCAGAGACCGCACTCATCTTACACCGCAAGGGTTTTGACTGTGGCCTTGAGGCCAAGAACTTGGGCTTCAACTGCAGCACAAGCCAAGGCAAGGTGAGCAGGGCTGGGAGAGGGGGGCCTGGGGGAGGGACATCCATGGGGAATGGGGAGAGGACGGGGTGGGGGCAGTCTGGGGGAGTGGGGCCTGGAGAGGGGAGTGGGGTCATGGGGAGCAGGGCCAGGGGGAGGTGGGCCCGGGGTGATGGGGGTGGGGCCCAGGTGTGGGCAGGGAAACAGCACCAGGCTGGGTAGGCTAGGCAGCTTGAGGAGACTGCAGTGAGGTGGAAAATGAGGGCGAGGCTGAGGGTGGGGGGCCCTCCAGGACCTTTTTGGGAGAGAAAAGGGGAAGCTGCCGATGAGTATTTTGTTTGTTTGTTTTAAATATTTTATTTATTTGTTCATGAAAGACACAGAGAGAGGGGATCCCTGGGTGGCTCAGCAGTTCAGCCCTGCCTTTGGCCTGGGGTGTGATCCTGGAGTCCGGGGATTGAGTCCCACGTCAGGCTCCCAGCATGGAGCTTGCTTCTCTCTCTGCCTGTGTCTCTGCCTCTCTCCCTCTCCCTCTCTCTCTCTCTCTATCATAAATAAATAAAATCTTTTTAAAAATACATTTAAGAAAGACACAGAGAGAGAAAGGCAGAGACAGAGGCAGAGGGAAAAGCAGGTTCCAGGCAAGGAGCCTGATGTGGGACTCGATCCTGAGACTGCAGGATCACGCCCTGAGCCAGGGGCAGGTGCTCAACCACTGAGCCACCCAGGCATCCCACCGATGAGTGTTTTTAAAGCAAGCGAGGCCTGGTGGGAGCGAGTTCCTGGCGAGGCCCAACAGCTGGAGAACTTGTGCCCTGATAGCAGGGGCAGCTGTCAGACAAGGTAGAAAACACCAGAAATAAAACCCCAGAAGCCTGGTGCTGCTAGTCCTTAAGCTCTTTTCATGGTATAAGCTAGTCTGGTACATGCTCCCCAGCCACGGCCTGTGCTGGGCATCTGGAGGCCAGAGTGGACCCAGACGCAGTCACTGTGCTCAGGGAGCTCCTGCTCAGTTCAGTGCCTCCTCCTCTGCCCTCCGTGGGCCGGCTGCAAAGTTGAGCAGACCTCAGTGAGCCCCTGAGGTCAAACACAGACTCACAAGTGCAGGTAGGCACCATGCTGCCCACAGGGGTCAGAGCCTCCACAAGGTTCTTTGAAAGGTAATGAGACATGCAGAGGAAGAGCCACATCGTGCAGCACGTGGGCACCCAGCCCAGCCCTGTACCATGTTCCTCTCCACAGGCAGCCCTGGGGAGCCTCTTCCATGGCCTGGATGTAGGTTTCCTGCAGCCGACCTCACTGACATTACTGTACCCACTGGCCGCACCCTCCAACAGCACTGATGTCTACCTGGAGCCCATGGAGATTGCCACCTTTCGCCTCCGCTTGGGCTAGGGCTTCCTGTGGCCTGAAAAGAAAGTTCATCCACAGAGACTGCCTCTTACAGAAGGTCGGGTTGGACAAACCAGATGGGTATCCTGTCCCGATCTACCTCTCAGAACTGTGACACACTGGGCTCTGCCCTCATTTTCTTTTATCCTTGCTTCTGTGTTCAGTGGCAGCCCCAAACCCAGTGTTGGGTAGATAGGGCAGACGCTAGTGAGAAGGTGACAAGAGGGCCCTTGGCCAGAGTGGGGGGTGCCAGCATCTGCTTTGACTTTTGAGTAGCACCCAGTTGGGCACAGGCTCGAACACCCACCCTTCTCCCCAAATGGGATGGAGGGGAATCAGAATCAAAACAGGTAGGGGAGGCTAAGTGGGTAGCAGCCCAGCACCACAGTAACTGTAGGCAAGAGCTGGCTCTGGGGGGGGGCCCTCTGGTTACGTAGGGACTGATGTGACCAGCAGGAGCTGAGTGATGGCTGGGAGGTGGGGGATGGGGACCCAGGCTTAGCAGTGGGGTGGAAGAGGAATCCCTGCTTCTTGTGATGACTCCACCATAAGTGCTCCCTGGCCCGCACGCCCTGCTAGGGAATGTGGTGTGGCAGGAAGGGACTTAGTAGAGACCATCTCATGGCCAGAGGTCATAGAATACTTCAGATACCAAAACCCCCATCTCATCATGGGCAGTCGGTCTGTATGTTGATGTGTGGGATGGTGGCAGGGACGTGGGGGCTCTTCCATCCTATCTGACCCCTCTTCACTTCTTGTGCTCTGCACACCACTGTCCCTTGGGAGTTCCTTCCCATCCTGGGGGGGCATTTGGTCTGGCATACTTCCTTTCCCTGAAGAGGAACTGAGGCGCCCATGAGTGTGAGCAATTTGAGAAGGCTTTCAGCCCCATCCCTATAGTCAGGATATGAAGCTTCACTTTTGATACCTTCTTCTACAGAAGTGTTTGAATCCTGGCACAGAGACTAGAGACATGTAGCATAAATTAGGAGGCAGTATGACTACTCATCAGCCTTCATTTCAGCTTCAATTAATAGAGAAAAGTTTTTGATAGTCTCTATAGATGCTGAAACAATATTTGGTAAAGTTTAAGATCTATCCCTCATTAAAAATCTTAGTAAGTTAAGATTATAAAGGAACATCCTAATCTAGATAAACTTCTATCATAAACCAGCAGTTACTGACATTCTAGAGTCAGACACCCCAGGCATCCCATTACAAGTTGGAAACTAGCCAAGGATGTACTACCTTTTAGCAGTGCCCTGGTACTGTTGCCCTTGCAGGAGAGCAGGCAGGCAAAGGAGAAGGA
Organism: Canis lupus familiaris; assembly: GCF_011100685.1. Lineage (NCBI taxonomy): Eukaryota > Metazoa > Chordata > Mammalia > Carnivora > Canidae > Canis > Canis lupus. The sequence goes on along the minus strand of NC_049224.1, from coordinate 53,807,924 downwards.
AGTTACAACTGTCATCATTTGCAGACAATAGAACATCTTAGATACAAAATCTAAGAGAGTTCTGTAAGTGGACACACACGATAGACATGCTTCTGTAGAGACTTCGGTTCTCTCAGAATCAGCCCATAAATTCAATGTATTCCAATGCAGTTGGATACTTTGGGGATTTGATGAGTTCTAAAGTTCATTTGGAAGAGTAAAATATGTGAGAATATTAACACATTCTGAATGATGGTGAGTCGGGGGTGGGGAGCGCTGCGGGGGTCAAAGGCACTTGGCCTGCCCCAAGAACTTGCAAGTGCCGGGAGTGGTCCCTCTGACCTGGAGTGGGGTTGGGCAGGCAGATGTAACAAAAGGCAGAGTCCAGCAGACCCCCAGGCAGATGAGAATTTGGCAGGATGAAAGGAGTATTTAAAGTGGGGAAAAGATGGATTGCTTAATAAATAGTACTTTAAGACAACCGGCCCTCAAAGTAAGAGTTAGATCTGTAGCTCACGGTTTCCACCAAAATTAGTTCCAGAGGGAAGAAACCAAAACAGTTAAGCTACAAAATTCATTGAAGAAAATACAGGGTATTATTAGATCTCTGGTGTGGGAAGCTCTGTTTTAAACATAACACAAAACCTAAAAGATACAATACGGGAAGAGATGTTTTACCACCAAAAATTATTGAAAGTTTATGTATGATGGAAAACATCACAGTACAACACAAATGTCAGATTGGGAGAAAATATTTGCAGCACTTCCAATATTGATGAGTTAATTACTTCAGGAGCAAAGCTTGCTTTGGGGTCCCCAGGGCCTGCTCCACAGCTGCCGGAAGATCAAGAGTTTTTCCAGGTCATCCAGAGCTGTTGTCACCAGCATCAAGCCAGGGCATGTGGAATCCTGTCTGTATCGTAGTAGAAGAAATAAGATACATAGAAGAGTTCAATAAACAGGAACTGTAATCTTATTAGTAAAGGACGCTGAGCAGTTATATTATAGCAGGTGTTATTTGCTGGTATCATATGACTTGTAATCAAATGATAAGGGAGACTCTGTGAACCCCACCCCCACCCCAGGAAATTAGCAGAATAAAGGCTATTATCTTTGGAGGTCTTAGATGTATCATGAAATTGTTCATCTGCCAGAAACGATCTTTAATCCTCCACACTGACTGGCCTTTGAAAAGTATTTCAGGCAGCTTTTGTTATTCAAGGTGTGGTCCAGAATCATTAGAAGTATTTGTTTCAGGTCCAGCTTGTTGGCCTGTCTTGGCAAGGGCCACCCCTTACGCCTGGATGCTGGGATGAGGGCCCATGGAGCAGAGACCAAGGCTTGTTGAGACTGCCCTGTAACAAGAACCAGAAAGAAACTTTCCTGTGGTGCGTAGGAGGGAAAGCCGATTCCTGGGCCCAACCTACTGAACCAACTTCTTGGAGTAGCAGTCAGAGAATCAGCATTTTTAACAAGCTTCCAAGCAATTCTTTTGCACACATTCATTTGGAAATGGGCCTATGATTTTAAGGCAAGCAGCAGCCCTTTACCATGGAGCTCTGACACTGAAGCCTCAGTTTTGAGGGTTATAATCATAATTAGAACCAGGACAGGAGTTCTCGCTTTCGCAGCATGTATACTAAAATTGGAACGATTAGCATGGCCCCTGCACAAGGATGACCTACAAATTCATGAAGCATTCCATATTTTTATGAACACTGGGTATTATATGTTGGCAAATTGAATTTAAATACTTTTTAAAATAATAAAAATCAAAATTGAAAAAAAAAAAAACCAGGACAGGACACAGAAGCAACTTCAACCCCTGGAAGTAGAATTCTCTTCCTGCACCCCTCCATCCACTTTGAACTATCCCCTTCCCATGAAGAAAAGGAACCATAGACAAGTGGGCAGGAACCGGGTTCTCCTGTGCAGGTTGAGCCAGGCACTGACTCAGCTCCCCAGGGTGTGGGCATAGAGCAAGGCCTGTAGAAAGAACAGCATCTCCAGGCTGAAGCTCACCCACCCACCCCACCATCACAGTGGTCTGCTAACTGCACTCAGGACCTACAGAGGAGGAACATCACAGTCTGGGTAGTAGGAATGAGGCTTTCCAACCAAAATAGAGCTCTCTGAAACATATCATTGCTTCTCACTAACAAAAATGTGTACAACACTTTAAGGGCAGTTCTCATGCAAGAACAGGTGATAGAGGAGGAGGCCAGATCCTTCGCAACAAATCTCAGTTTTACTTAGGGTCTGTGGGAAATCAGTTCAGGACTTCTTAAGAGTTGTTACCCAATGGATCTGCAAAGAGTCTCTGTCCATCCTGGGTTCTGACTTTGGATCTCCCTACCTGAGAAGAAGCCTGACCTGATCATGATTTCTGTGGGCACAAGAAACCCGAGCAGATGGACATGAGGACTTGCCAGCACTTGAAATGTGATGGGGTTGAAGATTTAAGACAAAGCTTTGAGTGTGGAAGCCTGGAGGAGCTCTTGCAGTGGAGGGGGAAAGGTGGCAGGTCTCCCTGTCGGCATGCCTAGGGACCTGCACTAGGACCAGAGCAATGAGCATCCTTGTACCACTACCTCCTCAACTCCTGATGTCTTGGAATGGTAAGTGAAATATTAACAATGGCAAGAGCGTAGGCCTGTGGTCCTATGACCCAGAGTGGAGAGAACAGAGACAGCCCTGAGCAGATGGGAAGCTGCACAGCTCAAGCGAATGAGCTGGGAAGGAGAGCAGTGCAGGGTCGTCAGAGTCCATGTGGGACACATAGGTGACTGGGAGTAACCGAGGAATGCCGAGAGGGCAGAGCCAGGTCGAGCAGGGAGCATAGGACAAGGAAGCAAAGAAGCTGCAAGCCAAAACATGACAATGTAAGCAGCCCCAAACAATACTTCATTGAAGTATAGTCTACGTGTGGGAGAAACTCTGGATTTAGTGCAGACGATACAGGCACTTGTAGATTTGGAAAACAGAGCTGAGGAATCGCTTGAACACATCATGGAGCTAAAAGAAAACTATAAAGGAGAGGTTAAGAAATATGGCAGATAGGGGCACCTGGATGGCTCAGTTGATTGAGCATCCAACTCTTGGTTTCGGCTCAGGTTGTGATCTCAGGGTCCTGGGATCAAGCTCCATGTTGGGCTCTGTGCTCAGTGAGGAGCCTGCTTAAGATTCTCCCTCTCTCCCTCTGCCCCTCTCACTACTTGTGTGTGCTCTCTCTCAAATAAGTAAAATCTTAAAAAAGAAAAAGAAATATGGCAGATAGGCTTGGAAGCATGGACAGAATGTTTAGTAGTGTGTTTAGGAGAGACCAGTGAGTAAGGAAGAGGAAACCATCAAAAGGAAAGTGGGTGCATTCTTCAGAAATGAAGATAGAGGGATCCCTGGGTGGCGCAGCGGTTTGGCGCCTGCCTTTGGCCCAGGGCGCGATCCTGGAGACCCGGGATCAAATCCCACGTCGGGCTCCCGGTGCATGGAGCCTGCTTCTCCCTCTGCCTATGTCTCTGCCTCTCTCTCTCTCTCTCTCTGTGTGTGACTATCATAAAAAAAAAAAAAAAAGAAAGACATGAAGATAGATATATAGGAGTCCTCGGAAGGAAAAGTGCTTGTCAAATTCCAAGAAAGGGACATTTCAAGAAAAAAAAATCCTCACCCACATATATTTGCAAATAAAACCCTAAAAATCAACCACAAAGAAATTCCAAAAGACCACCAAAATGACAGCAGACATCTAGTTAGCATCAATAGATACCTGGAGTCCATGAAATAGTACATTCAGACTGCAAGAACATAACTGCCAACTCCATCTGGTATTAGCTGCACTGCTATTCAGAGTGGGAGAAATGGCATTCCAAACATGCGAAGGCTAAGAATTTGCAGTGCACAAAACTTCAGTGGAAGAAAAAAGGTGTTTTTCTGAAAGAAAAAAAATCCAGGGTGTATAAACCCTAATAAGTATTGACTGTAAACTATAATTCAAAAAGCATGAATGAAAATTCTAGATCACAATAATTTTAGATATTATTCCAGGGGTGCTTGTTCAGAAGAAATAAAAGCACATCTCATGATTCATATGCACAAAGAAATGGATGAGGATGAGGATGTTCACTGGAGCATTATGTGGTGTGGTAAAAAGCTGGAAACAAAACCTATGAAAAAGAGGAATGCATAGGGGTGCCTGGCTGGTTCAGTTGGTAGAGCATAGGACTCTTGATCTTGGGGTTGTGAGTTCCAACCCTATGACGGGTGCAGAGCTTACTTAAATATTTTTTTAAAAGGGAATGCATAAAGAAAATACTGCCCATTCAAATAATGAAATATGACATAGTTTAAAGGAATGAACTAAACATCCATGTGCATTGACATGGATAAATCTCAAAAGCATTGCTAAAGAAAAAGAAAGTTACAGGGGTGCCTGGCTGGCTCAGTCAGTAAACCATGCAACTCGATCTTAGGGTTGCAAGTTCAAGGCCCATGTTAGGTGTAGAAATGACTTAAAATTTAAAAAAAAGAGAGTGATACATACTTATGACAAAATACTCCAAAATAGGTACTATAAGGACAGTCTTTTCAATAAATGGTGTGGGGAAAATTGGATATCCACATATAAAAGAGTGAAATTGGAAGCTTATCTTATACCATATACAAAAATTAAAATGGATCAAAGACCCAAATGTAACAGCTAAAGCTATAAAACTCTTAGAAGAAAACAGGAGGAAATCTCCATGATACTGTGGCAATGATTCTATAGCTACAACACCAAAAGCAAAGGCAATAATTCTGGAAAGGATTCACCATTCTAGATGCCATTAAGAATATTCATGGCTCACAGTAAGAAATAAAAATAACAACATTAACAGGATTTCAATTTGGAAAAGTTGATTCTTAACCTCATGGATGACTTTGAGGGGCACAAGACTTCCATGGAGGAAGTCACTGCAGATGTGGTGGAAAACAGCAAGAGAATTAGGATTCGAAGTGGAACCTGAAGATGAGACTGAAGTGCTAAAATCTCAAGATCAAACTTGAATGGATGAGGAGCTGCTTCTTGTGGATAAGCAAAGTGGTTTCTTGAGATGGGATCTACTGGTGAAGATATTACGAAGATTGTCAAAATGACAGCAAAGGATTCACAATATTACATAAACTTGGATTGACTCTCATTTTAAAAAGTTCTACTGAGCCTGGGTGGCTCAACTGGTAGAACATGTGACTTTTGATCTTAGGGTTGTAAACTTGAGCCCCATATGGAGTATAGAGATTATTTAAAAGAAGTTCTAGGGGCACCTGGGTGGCTCAGTTGTCCAACTCTTGATCTCAGCCTAGGTCTTGATCTCAGGGTTGTGAATTTAAGCCCTACAATGGCATTGGGCTCCATGCTAGGCATGGAACCTACTTAAAAAATTTTAAGAAGTTCTACTATGGGTAAAATGCTATCAAACAGCATTGTCCACTATAGAGAAATCATTAGTGAAAAGAGTCAATTGATGTGGCAAACTTATTCTAAGAAACTGCCACAGCTATCCCACCTTCAGCAACCACCACCCTGATCAGTCAACAATCATCAATAGGGATCCCTGGGTGGCGCAGCGGTTTGGCGCCTGCCTTTGGCCCAGGGCGCGATCCTGGAGACCCGGGATCGAGTCCCACGTCGGGCTCCCGGTGCATGGAGCCTGCTTCTCCCTCTGCCTGTGTCTCTGCCTCTCTCTCTCTCTGTGACTATCATAAATAAATAAAATTAAAAAAGAAGGGATCCCTGGGTGGCGCAGCGGTTTGGCGCCTGCCTTTGGCCCAGGGCGCGATCCTGGAGACTCGGGATCGAATCCCACATCGGGCTCCCGGTGCATGGAGCCTGCTTCTCCCTCTGCCTGTGTCTCTGCCTCTCTCTCTCTCTCTCTCTGTGACTATCATAAATAAATAAAAATTAAAAAAAAAAAAAAAAAAAAAAAAAAAAAAAAAAGAAATTTAACAATCATCAATAAGGTAAAGTCCTCCACCAGCAAAAGGGATTACAGCTCACTGAAGGCTCAGATGATGATTAGTGGGGTTTTTTGGCAACGAAGTATTTTTTAAATTAAGGTACACTGTTTTTTTAAAGACCCAATGCTATTGCACACTTAATACACTACAGTATAAACATAACTTTTATATACACTGGGAAACTAGAACTTTCATTTGATGTGCTTTATTGTGATATTGCTTTTACTGTCATGGTCTGAAACCGAACCTGCAATATCTTGGAGGTATGCCTGTAATCTCAAATGGCTCAGGGGAAAAAAGTTACTTATTCTGTACTTCCCACATTTAAGTTTCTGATTTTTAAAAAATATATATTGAATTAAGGGCGCCTGGGTTGCTCAGTCAGTTAAGTGTCTGACTCGATGTTAGCTCAGGTCATTATCTCATGCATGGATTGTGAGACTGAGCCCCAAGTCAGGCTCTGTCTCACTGGAGAGTCTGCTTAAATATTCTCTCCTTCTGCCCCCCTCCCCTCATTCTCTCTCTCTCAAATAAAAAAATCTTTAAAAAATATTGAATTATAAAAAACCCAAGTATTTACTACATTGGCTCAAATCAAACAGGTTATGTAGAGAGGCCTCAGACTCATAATCCTGCTCCACTAGTCACTTCAGTCTTGATCTTTACCATGACTCGTGGTTGGAGCTGACCTGTTATGATCACTTTTGTCTGGTTTAAAAGCCAGTAGGGAATGCCAGGCTGGTTCAGTGGGTGGAGCCAGTGACTCTTGATCTGGGGGTGAGTTTGAGCCCCACGTTAGGTGTCAGGATTACTTAAAAATAAGTAGGGCCTAGGGCCTACGTGGTGCAGTTGGTTAAGCAGCTGACTCTTGGTTTTGACTCAGGTTATGATCTCAGGGTTGTGAGATTGAGCCCTGCATCTGGCTGTGTGCTCAGCAAGGAGTCTGCTTGGGATTTTCTCTCCCTCTCCGCCTACTGCTTGTTCTCTCTCTCCTTCTCTCTCAAAATAAATGAATCTTAAAAAAAAAAAAAAAAAAGTAGGGACATCTGGGTGGCTGAGTGGGTCAAGTGTCTGCCTTCGGCTCAGTTCATGATCCTGGGATCCTGGGATCGAGCCCCGCATCGTGTGCCCTGCTCAACAGGAAGTCAGCCTCTCCCTCTGTCCCTTCTCCCACTTGTGCTATCTCGAATAAATATATAAAATCTTAACCCCCAAAAAAAGGAAATAAAAAAAACTTTAAGGTTCAATAGTCTGAAAAAAGAGAGGGGAACTGTGGTCCTCATTCCATCACTTCTCCATCTGTTTGACCATTAACAAGTCTTCTCATCTCCCTGAGCTTCACATTTCATGTCTATAAAATGAGAACAATATCCCTGCCCTGCACTACTTTGTCTGGTTATCATATAGAACAGATGAAGTAACACCCGTGAGGTTTTTTTGTAAAACATCAAATACCCGGGTTCCCTGGGTGGCTCAGCAGTTTGGTGCCTGTCTTTGGCCCAGGACACGGTCCTGGGATCTAGGGATCAAGTCCCACGTCGGGCTCCCTTTGTGGAGCCTGCATCTCCCTCAGCCTGTGTCTCTGCCTCTCTCTCTCTATGTCTATCATGAATAAATAAAAACAAAATCTTTAAAAAAATCAAGCATCCGGTAACAAGATTTTTTTTTAAGATTTATTTATTTATTCATGATAGACCCAGAGAAAGAGAGAGAGAGAGAGAGAGAGAGGCAGAGACACAGGCAGAGGGAGAAACAGGCTCCATGCCCAGAGCCCGACGCGGGATTAGATCCTGGGACTCCAGGATCATGCCCTGGGCCAAAGGCAGGAGCCAAACCGCTGAGCCACCCAAGGATCCCTGTAACAAGATTTTTATTAAATGTCCTGAAACCTCAATTTTAGGCCACTTATAAGTTGCAGATGTATTATATGTTTTGTTAGGTAATTAAATACTACATAAATATATATAAAAAACTGCAGGCATATTATATACACATTAATAGTATATTAGCAAATATACTATATTAAAATGTAAGGTATATTTGCTAATATACTATTAAATGTATTAATATTTATTATGTAAATATATATAAGTGTAAGGAATAAAGTTTTTTAAAACCCTGTAATCCTATCACCTCCCAGTTTATTAAAAAAAACTAAAATCAAAATTCTCCAAAACATACCCCATCCTGGCCTACCTTAAGAGGATTACACTGAACTTTGAACTCCCTGATCCGTGTACCTGGCCCCATTCTGAAACTCATTTCCTTCTTGGAAGGCCACCTTCTGGTGGCCCCTGACCATTTTTCCCTGCAGAAACTGCACTGGGGCCTTTGGGTGGATAACACGTAATCTAGCACGAGATGGCCTGTGACCTGACAACTGGCTCATTCCCAGGTGCGCCTATTCCAAGGGGCTAATAAGCCTCAGGTGCTCCGGTCACCTGCCGACCCCTGCACACGGACACCACCTAGCGGCTGGCTGCGTCTTCCCGAACCCGCCCACCACAGGGCTCCGAAGGCGGGGCCGCTCCGGAGCCACTTCCGGAGGCGCCCAGAGGTTCGTGTCACTCAGCAACCGAAGGCACCGCGGAGTGATTGGGCGGAGATGTGGGCTGGGCTGCGAGCCGCGGCGAGCTTCCGGAGCGGTCTGGGGTGTGGAGAACTCGCAGTACCCTCTCCACCCACACCGGCCCTGGTTTCTTGCTGCTGGTAAGCAGGTGGCGTTCCTTTCCAAAACGTGTCATCCCGCCCAACTTTCTAATGGAGGAAGACTACTACCATTTCCTGAGCACCCATGTGCGGGCTCCGTCTGGGACGTCGCAGAGTCTAACCCTAGTAATTACATAGCCTATCTGACTGATAAGGAAACCAGGCTCAGTGGTGGTGTGGTGGGGGGGCGGGGGGATCCGAGGCCCTCAAGCCGAGGGACCTGTCACTGGGGGCACGCCATCAGAGGGGCTAGGTATCTCGCCTGCCAGTCCCCCCCTCCCCCCCCACACACACACACCCTCGGCAGGCTGGGAAAGGAGCAGCAAGAACTTAAGAGCTTCACCCAAAACACTTTATTTTCCATGACTTATGATCTAGTGTTTCCAGAAGCCCAAGTCCCTGAGGGGCCGGAGTTGGCCGGTGCAGAAGAGCAAAGAGACCAGAGGTCTGGAGAAAGGGCAGTGGGTGCATGAGGAATGGACGGGCTGCATCTGATTTCCACAATCCAGGGCTCAGCTTAGTAGGCAGAACACATTCAGAGTGAGAAGAGACAGGTGTCCTTCGGCCTCTGAAACCTGGGCTGGAACCAATTAGGGTGGGAGATGGAGAGGCCCCGAAAGGCCAGAATAGGAGTCCTTTCTGGCCAGGGCAAGGTTGGGGTCCCGGCCCCCGATGGCTCCCAGCCCTGCTCAGAGTGTCAGTCCCCGCTCCTTAAACAGCTGCTTTAGAGCCTCCTCCAGCGGCGGGTTTGTTCCCTGGAGCCCCTTCACCACGTGTGCTGCCCACTCGAAGTATTCCTGGACCCGACGTTCAGACCATCCTGCACGAGAATGGACATAACACTGCTCATATGGCACCCAAGATAGCACCGGATTGTACCCACTTCCTGGCAGGGCCACCAGAGGAGCTCCTGATGGGATCTGTCCTGAAAACTTCCCTCTTGACCCCGTTATTGCACTTCTATGGTGTGAAAGAACAGAGTGGTCTGGTAGGATTAGTTTGGGGAGTCAACAAGAATGCCCGGCTCTTCCCCCCCCCCCCCCCCCAGGAACTAACCAACCTGTGCCTCCAGAAGGTGGACATCCCTCCCTTTTCCCTCAGAGCAGGGGCGGTGTGTGTGTGTGGGGGGGCGTACCCTCTGGGGTGCAGCGATTCAGATCTCTCAGATTGTACAGCTTGTCTGCCAGCTTCACCAGTTTAGCCGCGGGGCTGCTATGGGGTGCCTGCTCCACCTGCAGCCGCTTTCTCTCCAACTTGGGCAGAGTCTTGTCATCCGTTACTTCCTCCACCAAACGTCGCACTTGTGTCCCAAAGTGCAGCTCCACCTCATCCAAGGTGGTGTCTGTGTCCTCCACTGTGTCGTGGAGCAGGGCTGCCTGGGGCACAGGCTTCCACTCAGCCCTGTGGGCCAGCCAAGGAGTGCCCGGGGCTAAGTGGGGCCCTTGACGCCCACCCTAACCTTCCGAGTAGAGAACGAGGGGAGTTACCTGTAACACCACAATGTCAGTGATGCCCGCCTCATGGGTCAGGATCCGAGCCACACCTGACGGGGCAAAGCAGGAAGTCAGACCTCAGGGAGTTCCCGGGCTGCGCGTTGTGGATTTTGCAGAGCCAGATGTGACCTCTCACTAGCCAGATGACCTTTACTCTCTGTGGGTGTCAGCGGTGCAGAGGAACAATCATGCCTGCCGCCCCGGGTTGTTGTGAGGCTTAAACACAACGAGCGCCCGGCACAAAGCCTGGGACAGGGCTGGTGCTCAATGAGACCGAGGCCCTCCGCGTTCCCTTCCTGGTCCCCACCCCCTATACGCCGCTGCGGCTGCTCCAGGGGCGGTGCGCCCACCGATAGGGTGGTTGATGTAGGGGGTCCCTTCGGGGTCCTTCCGCCGCTGCAGTCGGTGCTTGCGAGCCGCGAAGTCCGCAGCCTCCACCAACTGCGCGGCCTCGGAGCCCATCGCGCAGGTGGGGCGGGCGACAGACGTCGCGGAAGCCCAGGCGGAGCGTCCACAGCGCCCCCTCGCGCGCGGAGGCCGGAGTGACCGTGGAGTCTGACAGATTTCTCTGGAGCGGATATCCCGGCGGAGAGAGCAGCTGGTGTGGGGAGCTGCCTCAGCATCGCAGCCCCTGGAAGGAGGAAGGAGGAAGACACACAAGCAATAAGACAGTGTTCTCCCAGTGTGCTGGATCCAGGGCTGGAAGGCACAGGGGACTATGGTATCCTGGAGGAAGGGCAGTTCACCTAGCCGCCCGGGGTCAAAGACCACCTCTGCCAGGAGGATCCTCTCCTCCCGTAAAAAGACAATCTTCAATGTCAGTCCTCTGAAAATTCTCAAAGTGCTCTAAAAATGTTTTTCCCTGCAGGGATGGGACTGGTTGGTATTGGCATGGGAGCTTCACCTTTGGGCCCAGAAGATCCTGGGGTCCGACCTTCTAGAAAGTGAAGCCTACACTAGAAGCCTGCCTGATTGCTTCAGGTTTAGACTCTCAGGCAGCAGTGATGTTTCTGCAAGAACGGTCTTCTGTGTTCTCGGGTTCTGTGTGTTTTTTCTTGTACCGTAAGTGTGCCTGCTTCAGTCCCTAGGCACCTGCTGTGGGGCCCCTCAGATGATAACTGTTGTCATGCTGTCCTGGGAGGATGACATTGTCAGATCTCAATGGACTCTAGGATAACACTGAACACTCCTGGCTGGGGGCCTTGGGTCTTCTAGAGAAATTCCTTGTCTCAGCAGATGGCATCTATGAGGCTTAAGGGGTAAGAGACCTGGAGACCCCGGAAGAACTTTTCCTGTGAATCGGTTTGCAAAGTATAGTGCTCCCATCAGATTGGTAGCTTTTATGTAGCTGAGGCAGACAAGGGCTCAAGGGGAAGGTCAATGGAAGGACTTGCCCTTGTTTTTCAGCGAGTCTTTGTGGTTGTCACGATGCAGAAGTTAGGGAGGGAAGCTCCAAACGCTGTAACTGAGCTCCCTGGGGCCTGAAATGTAATGACTAGAATTCCCAGGGCTTCCAAAGCAGCCTGGAAATTGAGAGTGGGGAGAGAGAAACATCTCTGTTTCTACATGCTTGTCTCTTCTCCAGGCTAATGGCTCAACTTCTCTAGTCTTCTGAACCTTTTCCTGTTCAGCTCAGAAAACCTCAGGCAGCTGGGAGACCCAGTCCCCACATTTTCCAACAGAAGACAAAAACTCAGTCACTTTCATCTCTCTCTCTAGAGGTCTGTGACAGAAGCTTTGGGTTTGTGTTAATGGCGCCCAGGAGCCTTGTGGTTTTGATTTTTATTTCCTTACTGTCTGCAGCCATGGATTAGAGAGATATTGGGGTTCCTGAGACCCGGGCTGAGGTGGAGATGACCTCTCATGGCCTTTCAGAGGAGGCTGGGCCTGTTGCTGACTGGCCTGACCGGAGGGCTGTTGCTCCTCCAGAACTGGGTGACACCTGCTCAGCCGACCTCTCTCTCAGGTATAGTACTCCCCTCTGCCGGCACCCCTCTTCAGGTCCCTTCCTGGGGAGCTGGGGGGGAGGAAGGGAGTTTGCCCTTTTGATGATGACTGACCCTTTTCACTCTCTAGAAGGGTTGGAGTTGGGTGTGGGTAGACCATTCTTGCCTGTCTCCCTCCAGCATTGGCCCACCACCCCCACTTGTGCCAGACCACCTGGGATGCTGATGGCCGCCACTACCCCGGTTTCTTCTGTCCTCGGCTCTCTGACACCCCGGAGGAAGCCTACTGCTGCCACCTGCAGGCTGCAGGGGGCTACTGCTGCACCCGGGCTGAATTTGAGGCCTTGTACCAGGTCAACCTGTCCGCCCTTCCGTCCCCACCCATTCTCAGGTGAGAACTCGAAGCCCCAGAGCCCCTGGGACACTGACAGGTGTTCCAGCATCTGGAACTCTGTTTTTTAAATTCTGGGGCGGGAGGCATGTAGCGTACAGACTGGTGGAGGGGCCGGCCTCAAATAGAAAGTCGCGTGAATACATAATTACAAACAGTTGCGTGAAGGGAAAGTCGGGGGCTGTGTTGGCAGGTAACAGGGAGCCACAGCATGCACTGTGGGGATGGGGTGGGGTGGGGTGGGACAGATGACAAACTGCGAGGATCTTGTAGTCCATGGATTACACCCATCATGATCGGGGTTTTCAAAACTGAATCTGTGTATGGATGGCTCCACGGCACCTGTGAGCCTCCTGAATTTCTATTTGCTAACCCTATATTTATCCGGGGAGAGGGGTGTCCCGAGGTTCTTCCGGACTCTCAGAGGCTCTGTAACCAACAGCCGCAGCAGCGAGCATGCGGCTGGGACCAGCACCCTGAGACTGTCCCCTCTCCTACAGGGGCAGGGGCCCGCTCCTCGCCCTGAGCCTCTATACCGTGCTGCTCCTGGCCCTGATGACCGCCGACCTCGTGCACTTCTGCTGCGGTCGGGGCGCCGGCCGGCCGCCCTCGGCGTCCTCCGCCGCGCGCCCCCTGCAGGTCCCTGTGAGAACGGACTAGGCGCGCCCACTGCAGGTCTGTGCCGCGGGCCGGAGCCCCGCCCACCGGAGCCCCGCCCACCGGAGCCCCGCCCACCGGCGCCTCTCGCCTTTGCCCCGCCCCTTCTTTGCCTCCGCCTCTGACGCGGGCCGGGGCGGGGCAGCCGTCGCCGGATTCCTGAGCTTCGTCCCACTCCGCCCCAGAGACTGCGCCTGCGCGCGCCGTGGACTCCCGCCCCGCAATGACTGTGAGTGGTCCAGGCGCCCCCGTGCCCCGGCCGGCCGCCCCCGGGGTGCGTACCCATCCTCCCGTCCCATCTCCGCTTCCCGCCTGCTCTGACCATCCCCCGGCTCCATGGGACTAGCCCCTGATCCCCGGCCCCTCTCCCCCAGCTCCCCGGCCCTGGCCTGAGCCCATCCCGACGTTTCCACCCGTTCCATCCACAGGCCAGTGCGGTGGAGCAGTTGCGCAAGGAGGGCAACGAGCTGTTCAAATGCGGAGACTACGAGGGCGCCCTGACGGTCTACACTCAGGCCCTGGGTCTGGGCGCGACGCCCCAGGACCAGGCCATTCTGCACCGAAACCGGGCCGCCTGCCACCTCAAGCTGGTGAGGGAGCCGGCTGCTCTGCCTGTCCCCTGCCCGGGCCCGGTTTGCCCGTCTGGCTGCTGCTTGGGCCCCGGCTGGGCCATTCACCTTCCCAGGCCACCGACACTTTTCTGACGTCTTGTGGGCCTCGCGGTGGTGGGAAAAAGAGTGGCTCCTGAGAGCAGCCCTGCTGCCCAGCTAATGCCCTGAAAAGGAAGGGACCAGCCTCTCAAGCTCCTTTTTTCCTTTTCTTACAGGAAGATTACGACAAAGCAGAAACCGAGGCATCCAAAGGTAGGGGACTGTGGTGGACCGGGAGGCGTGGGGCTTCTAGTGGTGGGTGAGGACTGCGGGACTTCTGCACCTTCACATTCTCCTTTCCCTGTGGCCCTTAAAACACCTCTGCCTGCTTTCTTTCCCACTTCTTGGGCGTTTCCTTCTCTGCAGCTACCCTCACCTTTTCTGAGGCTGGAATACTGAGCCCCACATCTGTCCCCCCTCCTTCCTTGGGCCCTCGAGACCTTTCCCTACTACTGCTCTTGCCTGAAGACGGTGGCCTCATGGGTGCTGACAGAGCTCCCATTTGTGCTCAGCCATTGAAAAGGACGGAGGGGACGTCAAAGCACTTTACCGGCGCAGCCAAGCCCTAGAGAAGTTGGGCCGCCTTGACCAGGCTGTCCTTGACCTGCAGAGATGTGTGAGCCTGGAGCCCAAGAACAAAGTTTTCCAGGAGGCCCTGAGGAACATTGGGGGCCAGATTCAGGAGAAGGTATGTGAATGACCGAGAGAGAGAGAGAGAGAGAGAGAGAGAGAGAGGGAGAGAGAGGCATTGACGGGTGATAGAGGAACACTGGTATATGGATTTGGGCAAAGGGTGTAAACGCAGGAGTTACTGATGGCACACAAGCCTATGGAATGATGCTCAGCCTTGCTGGTAGTTAGGGAGAAGTAAATGAAAATAATAGCAAGGTGGTTCGTTTGGCAAACTTTTCAAGTTTGCACACTTTGCCAAAAGTAGGGAGCCAGATGCTTAAGTGGTGGGCTCGATTGTGACTGCTGGAGTTGGCATATATTGGTACAGCTTCTCCAGGGAGCACTTTAATGTATCTCTTAAAATTTTAAATGAGCGTGTCCTGTGAATCCAGTACGTTTACTTCTTGCTATCTCTCCTGGAGAAGCCTTGCTCATGTACACAAGCAGGTGTGTGTATGTTTATTTCAGCCTTGTTTGTTGTAATGAAAAGTTGGAACTTATTTGACTGCCCAGCAATAGGAGAATGGCCAAATAAATGAGGTGCTACCTTTGCTGTAGACTCCCACGTTGTAGTTACTGAGAATAGGTAGATACATGTGTACAGATGCAGAGAGAGGATAGTCCTTAAATGAAAAAAAAGCCAAGTATGCTGTAATACATATAGCAGGATAGCATTAATGTTGAAACAATACCCCGAGTACATCCTCAGAACAGTACCACGTTTCTTCTGTGGGCCCACTTGGGTGTGTAAATATGAAGAAAGATAATTTCAAAGATACAGCATCAAAATGGTAACAGTGTGACCCCTGGGGAAAGGAGTGGGATTGATAGAGTTTTTCAAAGAGGTTTTGCTTCATCTCTTAACTCCATGTTATAGACAGAGACATTGTTCATCTCTTAATTTTGTATTATAGAAAGAGACATTGTTTGCATAGTGCATATATTTAAAAGTTATTTTAGGAGAAAAGAACGTAAAGCCCATGCTGAACCACAGCCGAGCTTGAATTAAGCAGATCACATGATGTTACAGTGCTCGCACAGTGAAAGCAGGTAGTAGCATGGGAAATACCTAACTGAAAGGTTGAAACCCAGGAAAGCAAATCGTTTCCTCTCCATGCCAGCTCAGTGTGATCAGCAGGAGCTACCTAGAGCCCTGTGTTGAGAAGGCTTAGGAAGCAAGTTGGTGGGCCTAGCAGAATGTTGCATGCATGACTGATTTGTCATGGATGCAATGGGGGAAGCAGGGAGGTGGCACTTGTGCTGGGTATGTGCCCATGGGTATATGCCCTGGACACTGGGGAGGGAGAGGGCCTAGGACAATCTTGCTCAATCAGATGATTTTTAAAAGTTGTCAGAAAGAGAATTCTGGAGCTCCAGGTGGCATTAGGAACTACCCCATGAGTTGCTGGCTCTTTTGCTGCAGGTGTCAATGCTTGGTTGAGTGCCATTGGCAGAGCACCCATGCTGCCACAACATAGATGGTACTGCTGGGAGGGGGTGGCCCCATGGCTAACAGGGTGCCTTCCCTTCTGACTGGCACTACCCCTGCTGCCCAAGCAGGAAGTAGCTCCGAAAGGAAAACAGCCCCAGGAAGTTTGGGTGAAGCTGCCAGGCGAGTCTCTTCCTGCCCAGGGTAGTGTGGTGTGAGCCCAAAGCCCAGATTTCCTTGCTGTGACTCTCAGAGACAGGAGCAAGGCCCTAGGAGGAGCAGAAGAGAGCAAATAAGTATGTGCTGCCTATGGCTGAAAGAGCAACCTCTTCCACGCCTTGCTTGTTTGTCGTAGGTGCGATACATGTCCTCAACGGATGCCAAAGTGGAACAGATGTTTCAGATACTGTTGGACCCACAAGAGAAAGGCACTGAGAAGAAACAAAAGGTACAGGTCTGGACAGAGTGAGTCGGGGGGGCAGAACCCCCACTGCAGCTCCCTCTGAGGTGCTGTCCCAGTGACCTGGCATTGGCCCACGAGCTGCTCAGCAGCAGCTGCCCATAGCCTGAACAAGAACTTACAGGGCCTGGGGCCTGCGTGTGTCCTTTTATGTACTTACTGGAGGAAACCGAAGTTCAGAGAAGTTAAATTTATGGCCAAGGTCACACAGCTGCCAAATGGAAGCAATGAGGTCCAGAGCTCGGAGGCGCTGCTTGCCCTGGCCTGTGCTGTGTGCTGTATCCACATCATAGGGCACTTCCTTTGATAGGCTTCCCAGAACCTGGTGGTGCTGGCCCGGGAGGATGCTGGGGCTGAGAAGATCTTCCGGAGCAATGGGGTTCAGCTCTTGCAACGCCTGCTGGACACTGGGGAGGCTGACCTGATGCTGGCAGCTCTGCGCACCCTGGTCGGCATTTGCTCCGAGCACCAGTCCCGAGTAGGTGGGGCAGAGGGTCTGCTTACTACCTCCGTCCATCCCTCCATCCTCCCTTCTACCCACCCTCCCCTGCCATGTTCCCAGAAAAACCAAAGGCAGAGCATAGGAGACATGTAACGAGAGAAGAAAACTTAAAATGGCTCAAAAACACCCCAACATTATTTTGGGATGAACTGGGACCTATAAAAAGCAAAAGCAGCCCACTGACACCTTGAGCCCTTGCTTTAGGTAAAGTAGGCTGGAGCCAGGCTTTCCTGGAGCTGCCTCAGACACACCTCATTCGGACTCACTCATTGTCTATACAGTAAAAAACAAGTTGTTGCAAGGGAAAGGGCCCCTGTCATTCCCTAACCATCAAACTGGTATATCCCCTGCAGGGGTGTCCTCCAGCCAGTGATGTGGTCAGGGATGTCACCCACAGCATCTGTACTGTTGAGACAGGACCAGATATATGGGGCTTGGCCCCAAACTGGCTCTTAGCACAGACGGGGCATATCCACCACCGACTTTTGGCACAAGAACAGTCCTTCCCTGGCAAAGTCTGGGCCCTAGCTCTTGCCTGAGCTGGCTGGATTCAGGGGATAGGGACTCAACCCTTGGTTCCTTTTGGAGGTGCCCATGATTCCTAGATCAGGGATGGAGCCGTGGGATATTCTGTGAAAGCTCTTGAGGCCAAACTCAGGCTCTCTTTCTGGGTCTCCCAGGACTGAGAATGATAAAGCCATGTGACTTCCCTCCACCTCCTTCAGCCTTCCTGCCTATCCCAGTGTGAGCCTCTGGGATATCCGGCTTCAAAATGGGGTAGAGAGGCCTTGTTGTTCCATGCTTGTCCCCATCCCTAAACTGCAGACAGAATCTCAGGGTGGGCATTGGAAAGGAACCGGGTGTCCTTGGACCTGTAGCCACGGAGCTTGTCCAGGCTTCAGTGGCCCCTTGCTGGGGGAACATGAACCAAAGCAGGTGCTCCCAGGGCCATAGTGCTCCTGTGCTCCTTGTCTCCTCTGACTGGAGCGGAGGGGAGGTAGTGGTGGATTCCTGTGGAACATTTCTTTAAGAGGCGTTTGCCACAAAATAATCCCAGCGTTACCCCGGGTCACACCCTCAGCCAGGCCCACTTTGATTCCACTTGGAGCTGGTCCTTCCACCCAAATGTATTCTCCCCTTCTGGCCACACTCACAACCCATGGTTAGGGATCTCTGTGGCTGCCCTCTGCCAACTGGAGACTCTG
The DNA here is from genome assembly GCF_011100685.1 of Canis lupus familiaris. Lineage (NCBI taxonomy): Eukaryota > Metazoa > Chordata > Mammalia > Carnivora > Canidae > Canis > Canis lupus. Next base: position 53,789,840 of record NC_049224.1, on the reverse strand, counting down.
TCCCCATTTCTCCCATCCAGACAGTGGCAACCCTGAGTGTGCTGGGAACTCGGCGTGTGGTCTCCATCCTGGGTGTGGAAAACCAAGCAGTGTCTCTGGCTGCCTGCCACCTGCTGCAGGTTATATTTGATGCCCTCAAGGAAGGCGTCAAGAAAGGCTTCAGAGGCAAAGAAGGCGCCATCATCGTGGGTGAGTAGAAGCACTCACTGTAGTCCTTTGGCTGTTGTGGCCATAGAGGGTAAGGGGCCGAGCCAGTTGACCCAGCTCTTTGGGGACCAGACTTGCTGCCACAGGTTGTTCAGGAATATGGCTTGGTGACAGTATTTTACTCTAGATTCGAAGCAGCCAGGGTACTACAGGGAAGGCTGGAGTCCAGTCCAGAGCCCAGGATGCAAGTCTCCCCTTCCTGTGTCTCCCTGGGCTATTGGGAAAGTTCAGGGGTCAGGTTGGGCTGGGCCACTGTGGGGCTTATTAATGTTTCCTTGTTGCCAGATCCTGCCCGGGAGCTAAAGATCCTTATCAGCAACCTCTTGGAGCTACTGACTGAGGTGGGGGTCTCCGGCCAAGGCCGTGACAATGCTCTGACCCTCCTGATTAAAGCAGTGCCCCGAAAGTCTCCTAAGGACCCCAACAATAACCTCACCCTCTGGGTCATTGACCAAGGTAGGTGATCAGTTTTAAAGGTGGAGAAGGAGGCTGAGCGTATCTGTTACATCTTGCTTGGGTGACTGTACCTGGCTGTGTGTCTGCCCTGCAGTGCACCCTGCGGCCTGCATTATATCCGTAGGGACACAGAGTTAAGACCCTTGAGCCGGGAGCTTGTGCATATGCTTGCGCATTGGGGAGGCCTGCAAGCACATTACCGGGAAGGCTGGATCAGCTTTCTGTATCTGAAGTGGTTTTCAGTGAGCGTGCATTAGTTCTGTACTCCGAGAAAAATACTGAAAAGTTTACTATATAAATTCACACTTCTTGGGACGCCTGGCTGGCTCAGTCAGTGGAACATGCAACTCTTTTTCTTTTTCTTTTCTTTTCTTTTTTTTTGTATTTAAAGATTTCATTTATTTATTCATGAGAGACACAGAGACAGAGAGAGAGAGAGAGGCAGAGACACAGGCAGAGGGAGAAGCAGGCTCCATGCAGGGAGCCCAACGTGGGACTCGATCCCCGGTCTCCAGGATTAGACCCTGGGCTGAAGGCGGACGCTAAACCGCTGAGCCACCCGGGCTGCCCCCCCGCTTTTTTAAAAAATATTTATTTATTACTTGAGAGAGTGAGAGTGTATGCCCACATGTGCATGGGGTGTGGGGTAGGACCAGAGGGAGAAGGAGAGAGAATCTCAAGCTGACTTCCTGCTGAGCATGATGCAAGGCTTCGTATCATGACCCCGAGATCATGACCTGAGCCAAAATCAAGAGTTGGCCACTTAACCACTTGTGCCACCCATGCACCCCTGGAACATGTGACTCTTGATCCGTGGGATTGTGAGTTCAAGCCCTGCATTGGGCAGAGTACTTAAAAAAAAAAGTATTAAATATATACATAAATGCACACACACATATATACTAATCAGTTCACACTTCTCTTTGCCCTTAAAAGATAAATAGAGAAAGTTTGGCCAAGTCCCCCCTCTGTGAGCACACTTATTGGGTGCTTATATTTTGGCATCCCCATAATGCTGTGAAACGTGGGTGTTACTCCCACCTTCAGTTTCACACATGAGGAACCTCAAAGCTCCAGAGCATCTAGCCGCTCGGGCAGAGCCAGTGTGCGGCCTCATTTCTGGGCCCTTCCCTGATGCCACTGAGGCAGGGGATCAGCCAGCCAGGCTCTTGGAACTGCCCTGCACGCAATTATCCATGCCGGTACCCTCATTCCAGGTGGCCATGTGTCCGTGCCCTCCTCCCAGGGAGCCTCCTCCCGCTGCCTGTGGGGTTGGAACTGACATCCTGCTGCCCACATCATAGCGTGTCTTTTCAGGCCTGAAAAAGATTCTGGAGGTGGGGGGCTCTGTGCAGGAGCCCCCTGGGGAGCTTGCAGTGACCGCAAACAGCCGCATGAGTGCCTCCGTGCTCCTCAACAAGCTTTTTGATGACCTGAAGTGTGATGCTGAGAGGGAGAATTTCCACCGACTCTGTGAAAACTATATCAAGTAAGGGCGTTGGCCCCACGGCCCACTGCCAGGGGCACCGACTGAGGCTCCCACTCCTCAGGGAGGGACAGTAGTGAAAGGTTTGCAGGCAGGCCTCACAGAGACCAGCGTGGTCCCAAGGCCCACTTCTTTTTGCAGAGTAGCCTCCCCAGGGATGCTTATTCTTAGATTGCTCTACAACACTACAAATGTCCTCAAGCATGTGCTGTGTGTACCGAGCACTTTGTGTATTTGTTCTGACCCTGTGTGATAGTCCTGCCCTTTAGGAGCTTACGGCTGATGACAAACCATGAAATAAGCAGAGCAATTACAGATCTTCATATATACAGGAAAGGAGATGAACGGTGATGTGAGTGAGAGTAACCTATGTCAGACATGTGATCAGGGGAGGCCCGGAAACCTAGAGAGAAGATGGGCAAACAGTGCCAAAGGGAATGTCCCAGGGGCCCCAGCAGCAGCTTTCCTTGCTGTTCCTTCCCAAGGAGCACAACTGCCTGGCCAGTGGACAGGAAGGGAGGGAAGAAGGGTCCCTTTTTGCTGGCTGTGCTGTGACAGCTGTCACTCTGTACCCCCCAGGAGCTGGTTTGAGGGCCATGGGCTGGCAGGGAAGCTGCGGGCCATCCAGACGGTGTCCTGCCTCCTGCAGGGCCCTTGTGAAGCTGGCAACCGGGCCCTGGAGCTGAGTGGCGTCATGGAGAGCGTGATCGCTCTGTGTGCCTCTGAGCAGGAGGAGGAGCAGCTAGTGGCTGTGGAGGCCCTCATCCATGCAGCCGGCAAAGCCAAGCGGGCCTCATTTATCACCGCCAACGGCGTGTCGCTGCTAAAGGACCTGTACAAGCGCAGCGAGAAAGACAGCATCCGAATACGAGCGCTGGTGGTGAGCAGGGCAGGCCCAGGCCAGGCGGGCCACCAGGCAGGGGTGTTATTGGGTGGCTGGAATCCTAGGCTGTGGCTCCAACACACGCTGGTGAGAATATGAGGTATTCAGGGCCTTGTCAAGGCCAGAGGCATGAGCCCACAGGGTCGTGGTCAAGTCAGGGAGATGGGTTTGTCCAGAGAGTCCCCCCGAGAGTGTGGGGCAGCACATGCTGCCCCCACCAGAGGTGGTGGGAGAAGCTCCAGGAGGAGGAGGGCCGGGCCAGGCTAGTTGGCCCAGCTGCTCCAGGCGGCCCCAGGTGCTAGAGCTTTGGGCCCCGGTTGGCCTCCGTGAGCCTGTTGCAGCCACACACCTTGGAAAGGCTGGTCCTCCTCCTTGGGGGGCTTGGTCCTGGGCTCCTCCTAGAAGGATCTTGCCTTGCCTGAGGCACCTGTCTCCTCCCCACACACGTCTTAGCTGTCTTAGCTTTATACACACCTGTAAAGAGCTCTTTGTATGACATGAAAAGGAACAGAGCAAATCCCAGTGCAGGTCTGGAAGGGTGGGGGTCCAGGATCACCCAGTCTCCCCCAGAGGTGTGTCACATGGCCACCCCGATTGTGCTCTAGGTGGGAACCTGGTAGGGCCATGCATGGCCACCAGAGGGCCCGGCAGAATGTTGGGGAGAGAGCCCATACCAGGTATAGAGGAGCCCAGCTCTGCCTTCATTCCTCCAGACCCATGGCTGGTTCTCACCTCTTTTTCCAGGGCCTGTGTAAGCTTGGCTCGGCTGGAGGGACAGACTTCAGCATGAAGCAGTTTGCTGAAGGCTCCACTCTCAAACTGGCCAAGCAGTGTCGAAAGTGAGTTATTTGGTGTTGCCGTGGCTGCCCACCTGTCAGCTGGGCCTCCAGAGGAGGTCTGGGTGGAGGATGGGGCCTCCTTGCCACCCTGATTTCCCCCAGGCGGGCCCTCCTAGATCCTGCCATGTGAACTGCTGCGTGTGTGGAGGGGATGCCTAAGCCTGTGGCGTTTTCTCCCCCCTGCCCCCCCCACCCCGAGTTCTGATGGTTGTCTCCTACCCTGCATGTCCCCAGGTGGCTATGCAATGACCAGATTGACACAGGCACACGGCGCTGGGCAGTGGAGGGCCTGGCCTACCTCACCTTCGATGCGGATGTGAAGGAAGAGTTTGTGGAGGATGAGGCCGCCCTGAAGGCTTTGTTCCAGCTCAGCAGGGTAGCCCTGTGGGTTGCTATCATCGGGGAACAGTCTAGGATTAGAACGTACCAGACTTTTTTGGCAGGTCTCGGGCAATGACTCCATGGCCCCCAGGCAGGAGGGCTAGCAGCCCACGTGGCCGCTCTGTGGCAGGGGCCTCTAGGGCGATAGTAGCAGCATCGGGCAGAACAGCATCTTTGGAGGAATCAGGAAGGTCGGGTGGTGAGCTCCCAGGGTCTGGGGCCAGGGGGTGCTGGGAGCTTGCCACATCCATCCTGGTGCCCAGCTGGTTCCAAAGAGGGCAGAGTGGGAGGCCTGGGCAGCACGTGTCCCACACTGCTCTGCCCCTGGCTGACCCCTTTACTGCCCCTCTGCATCCTGCAGTCTGAGGAGAGATCAGTGCTCTTTGCGGTGGCCTCGGCGCTTGTGAATTGCACCAACAGCTATGATTATGAGGAGCCGGACCCCAAGATGGTGGAGCTGGCCAAGTACGCCAAGCAGCATGTGCCTGAGCAGCATCCCAAGGTGAGGAAGCCTCTGAGAGGGCATGGGGGCCTCTGTGGCTTTCAGACCCCTGACCTAGGGCATCTGCAGCAGCCTCCTGTCCATCAGTTTGTGCCATGAGGAGGGTCCCCCTTTTCCTGTCTGGTCAGCCAGGGCCGCTCTGCTAAGCTGCCTCCTTCCCAGGACAAACCGGGTTTCGTGCGGGCTCGGGTGAAGAAGCTGCTGGCGGCGGGCGTGGTGTCAGCCATGACATGCATGGTGAAGACCGAGAGCCCCGTGCTGACCAATTCCTGCCGGGAGCTGCTCTCTAGGTGAGCCTGCCTCAGCACAGCCAGACCTTCTCTAACCCTGAAGGCTTGAGGCTGCTGAGGTAACTGCAGAGGGGACTGTCCTGTGGCTCTGGGCCTCTTGGAGCTGGGGGGCCACCTACGTAGCTGCTAGCGGTCTCTGAGTCCAGACACAGGGTATCTGCATGCCCACCTGCACCCTCTCCCCGCAGGGTCTTCCTGGCTTTGGTGGACGAGGTAGAGGACCGTGGCACTGTGGTGGCTCAAGGTGGGGGTAAGGTAAGCTGGCTTACAGACTCCCTCCCGATGGGCTATAAAGGTGACTCAGTGGCTGTTGCACTGGCGGAGGCCGGAAAACAGCAGAAGGGCCCTGCAGAACTGTTCTGCTGAATGAGTGATGCTAACGGGGGCGCGTTTGTGTCCAGCAAGATCCTAAGCTCTCCTTTCTCCCGTGTCACTGACCTGCGTGGCCCAGGGCCCAGCACAAGCCATGGCTGGCCCCTAGTAAGTGTTTCCAGAAGAGTTTGAGCAGCTTGAGGATAGGCCTGGGAGAGAGGAAGAGAGTCTGGGCAGAGAGTGTCGTCAGGCCTTGGGGAGGAGATAGGTGAGAATGCCACTGTCAGGACTCAGGGACTGGTAGTTTGGGCCTCACCCTCTAGGACTACATCAGGCACTGACAGCTTGTCCCCACAGGCTTTGCTCCCGCTGGCCCTGGAAGGCACTGACGTGGGGCAAACGAAGGCAGCCCAGGCTCTTGCCAAGCTCACCATCACTTCCAACCCAGAGATGACTTTTCCTGGTGAGCGGGTATGTGTCCTGCTGCCCCAGCCCTGGCCTCTCCATCCCTCTGACCTGTGCTGGTGGCTCCTTCTTGGGACTGACAGGAAGTGGCTTTGCTGAGCCCTTGGGTGGGGAGAGGGTGACCTCTCAACTTCGGGTTGGCAGGGCTCGGGGGGGGCCGGGGTGAGGAGCCCTGACAGGCGGGTGTATTACAGATCTATGAGGTGGTCCGGCCTCTCGTCTCCCTGCTGCACCTCAACTGCTCAGGCCTGCAGAACTTCGAGGCACTCATGGCTCTCACGAACCTGGCGGGGATCAGCGAGAGGCTCCGGTGAGGTCCCTGAGGACACAAGACCAGGGCAGCAAGGGCATGAGGGTTTAGATCATCATCCTCAGGACAGCGCTTTACAGTGTGAAGATCACCCTTTGGTCCCTGCTTGATTTGAGGCTCACAGGGATTTCCCTGTGTCCCGGAGCCGGGGAGACAGCCTGGGACATTTGACTTGTACTGCAGTCCACAGCAGGCAGGCTTGGGACGCTGACAGTGCAAGCCCTGGAGTCAGACCTCCTGGCTTTAGACCCTGACTTCACTGGTTGCTAGTGTGTAACTGCAAACAGGTGCTGCTCTGTGCCTCAGTTTCCCCTCTGTGGATTGGATGGGTATCATACCTTCTTCAGGAGTGGTAGTGAGTGTTAAATGAGAAAATACATGCAGAAGCACCGAGTACATGGCACCAGGCTCCCAGGAGTGTGTCCAAGTGCTCATGGTGACACTGGGCTCTTTATCCATTTGGCCTTGGTTTCTTATTTGCAAAGTAGTCAGAGTAAGTGGACCTGTACCTTCGTCGTAGGGCTGTGATGATTAAGGTAGACAGTGCCAAGTCCTGTGTCAGAGTAAGTGCTTCAAAGTTACATGTTAGCATCACTGTCACTTGCCCTCCCGGTCCCCAAACTCCTACCCTAGAGCATTTCCCACGGTCCCTTGCTATCTCCTAGGCCTGCTGCAAACCGCTGTACTTCTTACCTGGTGCTGGAGGGTCTTTGGTTGCTGCCGGAGGGCTCCTTGACCCGGGGCTCGATTGTGTGGGGATGCAGGGTGGGGGGTGGACACAGGAGCTCTGAGGTGCTGCCTTTCCACCCTGGCCCTGCAGGCAGAAGATCCTGAAGGAGAAGGCTGTGCCGATGATTGAGGGCTATATGTTCGAGGAGCACGAGATGATCCGCCGGGCAGCCACGGAGTGCATGTGTAACCTAGCTATGAGCAAGGAGGTGAGGGCGAGTGGTCGTGATGGGCAGGCGTGCAGAAGTACCTGTGCCCCGCCCGGCTGTGCCACAGCTCACCCAGTCCCCTCCCCTCATCTGGCCACAGGTACAGGACCTCTTTGAAGCCAAGGGCAACGACCGGCTGAAGCTGCTGGTGCTGTACAGCGGAGAGGATGATGAGCTGCTGCGGCGGGCGGCTGCTGGGGGCCTGGCCATGCTCACCTCCATGCGGCCCTCACTCTGCAGCCGCATCCCCGAAGTGGTCAGTGCCTTTTCTCGGTGGAGGAGGGGACATGGGCCGGGAACTCCCTGCACAGTGGCGGCTGGGGGGTGGGAGCATCCCAGGGCACACGAGTGTGTTCCTGCCAGGTCTGAGCCTGCTGCTCAGTGGTGACGCTGCTCTGTTAACCCACAGACTACACACTGGCTGGAGATCCTGCAAGCCTTGCTTCTGAGCCCCAACCAGGAGCTGCAACACCGGGGTGCGGTGGTGGCACTGAACATGGTGGAGGCCTCCAAGGAAATCGCCGGCACCCTCATGGAGAGCGAGGTGCTGGAGATCCTGTCAGTGCTGGCTAAGGGCAAGGAGAGCCCTGTCACAAGAGCTGCTGCAGCTTGCCTGGCGAAAGCGGTGGAATATGGGCTCATCAAACCCAACCAGGACGGAGAGGGAGGGGCTGCCTCATGCACACGCTAGCAAGAGGAGTGAGGACTTAAATAGCTTTGGCTACCAGGCACTGGGCTGCTGAACACTGGCCTCTCCCCTGTAGCTGCCCCTCAGTGTCCTCTGCTGAACCCAGGACCATGGTCAGTCACGGCCCTGCTCTGCCAGCACTGCCTCCAGCCTCACACAGCAGGACCCCCTCCTGTACCACCGTAGACAGCTGGGAACGGGGAAGGTGCATCCTAATGTCCCTGTGCATTCCCAGCATTGGGAAGGGCCCGTGACGCACTCTCACCAGCTATAGGAGCTTCACCTAAGCCTGTGAGCAGGACTGCACTGATGTGGAAATAAAGTATGTGGAACTCAGCTGTGCACCCCGTCCCTAGGCAGGAGAATTTCCCACGGTCCCGTGCTCTGGAGCAGGAGCCGGGCCTGAGTGCACAGCAGAGCTATACAGCACAGCACAGCCGCCTCTACGGAAGGAATCCAATGGATCCTCACCCTGGGGCCTGCTGAGTGCTTTTACTTCTGTTGGAGGATCAGGGGTAAACCTAGGAAGCTAATAATCTATTCAGTCACATGGGAATAAATGGGTTTGGACTCCTAGATGCTGGTTCGTCTTTTTTTTTTTTTAAGATTTTATTTGGGAGAGCGAGCACAAGCAGGGGCACTGGCAGAGGGAGAGGGAGTAGCAGGCTCCCCGCCCGGCAGGGAGCCCGACGCGGGGCTTGATATCCGAGACCTGGGGTCATGACCCGGGCGGAAGGCCGGCTCCCAAGGGGCTGGGCCTCCCCGGCGCCCCTACTTTCATCTTCATATTGAGAGTTCCCAGTGGCCTCCACTCAGGCGGTGCCCTGCGTTTGAGGCTGGTACGCCAGGGCTTTCTCTTCCCTCACGGAAGCACCCCGTAGCGCAGCCAGGCAAGAGCGCGAGCGCCCCCACGGCCCAGGGGCGGAGCCGGGAGGCCGGCTTAGGCTCGCGGAGCCCAGGTCGAAGTTCATTGGCTCGCGGGCACGCGTGACAGGTCCCGAGCCAATGGAAGGCCAGACTCGCCGACGGGCCCGCCTAGCACGGCGGCTTCCGGTTGGGCATCGACCCCCAGCGTGGGTCGCGAGCTGCGGCCGTCGCGGGCTGCGGGGAACGGCGGGTGCTCGTCTCTCCGCAGTCGCTCCTCGCCAGCCGTGCGGCTCGGATTCCAACCCGAGCTCCGCGGCCACGTCCGGTCCAAGCCCTGCCTCGGGCCCGCGCCCACCGGAGGTTACCCCACCTCACGGCCGAGGCCGCAGCGGCCCAGCCCACGCCCCGGGGCCGGCTCGACTGAGCTCGGGCCGGAGAGGCCGCGGCGGAGCTGCGGGCACCCTGCTGAGCACGGCCCTGCGCGCCCCCCCCCCGCCCCGAGCGGTGACGTCACCGCCCTCGCCGGCGATTGGCCCAGGGCGGGCCGCGGCAGCAAATGGGCGCCTGGCACCGGGCGCGGCTCTGCAAATCTTTACTCCGCGGCGGCCTCCCGCCGATTCCCGGGCCGCTGCTCCGCGTCCCCGCTTTTCCTCCTTCGTGACTACCCGTCCGGAGCAGCTGCCCGAGGAGGGTAGAGGGCACAGGGTCAAGGTCAGAGGGCCCCTGGGGTTGGGACCGGACGCGAAAGGGGTTAGGAGCCCAGGTCTCGGTCACGGCGCCTTGGCCGCAGGAGGGACCCCGTGTCTGACTTCAAAGCCGGACGCTGCACGGAGAAAGCGGCGTTGCTTTTGTAGCCACTGGGCTGTGCATTTGTCTCCCCATTTTTGTGTGAGCCCCGGGGGGACAGACGGTACGGCATCGATAAATGCTTGTAGAACAAATCGATAATTAGGTGAGGTCCCTTGAAAACCAGTAAGTCCCACCGGACTTTTAAAAATCAACTCTAGGTACTGGCTTTCACAAGGCAGCACTCACCTTGCGCCTCTCGCGGTGTGCGCCGGTGTGTGAACCGTCTCTTCCCTCTGCTGCACACGGTTCTACAGAGTAGACGGCACCCTCTCCTCTCCCCAGCCTTTGCAGCACCGAACGACGTGGATAGGACTCGGAGCTTCAGTGACCGGACCAAGGACACAGGCACCACCTGCAGAGGCAAAAACGTGGACCCCGCCCGGCCCCTGGCTCCCAAACGCTCTGCTTTGCGCGGGTGGGAAGAGCACTGTACGTGGAGTCGGTGGCCCAGATTTCAGCCCCCCGCCCCTCTTGGACCTAAGTAGTGTGATGGCATAAGGGTTACTTTCTCTGGGAGTGCTCTCTGCCAAATGGGGGTAATCCCGGTTCCCCAGATGACCTGAGATAACGTGCCTGACACGGGGAGCTGGAGGGGCTCAAATCCTAGGACGGCGGCTGAGGGCAGGGCGGCTTACCCAGCCGGCGCCTCCTCTGTGGACCAAGGAGCTTGCCTGAGTCCGAGGGAGGACGGGGCAGACGCCCCCGTTTAGGCAGCCCAGACTCGTCCTGAGTCTGGTGGGATGCCTAACCCTGCCCCCCCCCCCCCCCCCCCCGCCCCGTTCAGGTGGCAGCCAGCAGAGCGCGCGGCCCGGGCATGGCCGAGGAGCGCCGCGGGTCCTGGTTCGGCTTCGGTTTCTGCGGCTTCGGGCAGGCGCCGGGCTCCGGGCGCGGGCGCCAGGTGCTCAGCCCCGAGCCGCTGCAGACACCCGGCTCGGGCGCCGACGTCCGCCGCGTGAGCGCCAGTTGGAGCTACACCGCCCTCGTGACCCGTGAGCGCCCCCCTCCGGCCCTCCTCCGCCCCGGGCCCCGCGTGCCAGGCGCGCCCGCTCCCCAGCCCGCTCTCCGCCCCCCCGCCCCGCAGGTGGAGGCCAGGTCCGGCTGTCGGGCGCGGCGCGCGGCGCGGCGGGCGGCTGCAGGGACGCGTGGGCCTCGGAGGCGCAACTCGTGGTGCTGCGCGCGGGGCCGGGGCGCGGGGCCGGGCCGGAGCTGCAGGCCTGGGCGCCGGCTTCGGCGATGCGCGGGGAGCCCCTGTGGGCCCGCGCCCTGGGGCCGGAGGCCGAGGCGGAAGGCGCGGCGCGCGGCGAGCCCCCGGCGGGCGCGCTGCCCCTGCTGCCCCTGCTGCCCGGCGCGCGCGCCTACGTGAGCCCGCGGCCGCCCTTCTGCCGCGCTCTGGCCCCGGAGCTGCGGGCGCGCCGGCTGGAGCTGGGCGCCGAGCACGCGCTGCTGCTGGACGAGGCGGGCCAGGTGTTCTCCTGGGGCCAGGGCAGGTGAGGGGGTGGGGAGGGCTCGGCCGGCCGGTAACGTGGCCCCGAGGGGGCGGGGCAGAGGGCCTCCCGGGGGAGGCCGGAGGGAGACGTGCTGGGGCCTCCCTCGCTCAGGCACGGACAGCTGGGCCACGGGAGCCTGGAGGCCGAGCCGGAGCCGAGGCTGCTGGAGGCGCTGCAGGGCCTCCCCGTGGCAGAGGTGGCCGCCGGCGGCTGGCACTCGGTGTGTGTGAGCGGTGAGTGACCGCGTGCCCCTGCGGACAAACCCTTGGCCTCCTAGGCCCCAAGCCTCCGCCCTTCTCCCCTCCCGGTGGCAGGGAGCCTAGCCGGGCCTCCTTCCAGGTGCACCTCACGTTAGCCAGCCCGGCCGGTACCCACTCCCACGTCACTTCGCTGTCTGCCCTGTCTGCCGTCTTCCGCCGTGGGCTCCCTACTGTCCCGCCCTCGGCCTCCAGCCCAGGCTCTGTCTAAAACACAACGCAAGGGCGCTTGAAGGGGCGAGGGCAGCTGAGCCCAGGAGAACCGAGAAGAAAGGGTGCAGTGGGGCAGGTGGCAGGGACGTGTGGCTCACACAGGACACTCAGCTGCCGCAGGAGGGGGCTGGTGGTGAGGGTGAGCCCAGAATGCCGGCCTTCACTTGGGATCTAGTCACCAGCCCCCACAGGCCACCCAGCTGCGGCTGCTTCCAGTCTGCTGGCTGGGGCTGGGAGCAGAGGGTCTTCGGAGGGCCTGCGGCTGGGGCTCTGGCTGCCACTTCTATGCCGCAAAGGGGAGGTGGGGGGGGGGGCAGCTTTATAAACAGGTGTGCCTGCACCACCCCCACGCCCCAGCCTCCCGTACTGGACCTGGGTTGGCAGCCAGACTTGAAAACCACAGGGAGGAAAGGGAGGAGAAGGTTAAAGAGAGCCAGATGGGAAGTCTCACACTCGAGGTTGGAAGAAATGTGAAGTCTTAAGTTTGCTGTAGTGTTTGGAGCACGGACGTTTCAGAGCAGACTCTTAAGGTTCAAATCCTCACTTGGCCCCTCAGGTTGGACCAAGCATGTAACCTCCCCGGTGCCTCCTGTTTTCTCATGAATAAAACAACCTCCCACAACCCTCTGTAGGGTTCTTTGGAGAATTAAATGATTTTATTTGAAAAGTGCTTAAAACACAGGCATAAAGTAAACACTTGATAAAAAGTAGTTACTGTCATTAGTGAATTTTTGCGTGAGAGCCGTTGCTCCAACCAACAAAATGTAGTGTTGTGTGAGGCAAGGAAGCTGAGAGCTGCTAGAAGGGGCCTTCAACTGGACCAATGAGGGGGCCTGAGGAAAGGGGTGTCGTGGGCTCAGTGGGCTTGAAAGGGAGGCCTTTAGGAACTTCTGGGGGTACATTTCTGAAGTGTGTGATGGGTGTGCCATGAAAGGGAAGTTGATGCAAAACGATCTCCAAAGGAGCTGGAGACAAATACAAAGACCACATGCAGCCTGACACCTGTGCCTGCACCTCCCTCCCTCAGACCTGCCTTTATAGCCCTGTAGGCTGGGAGTCCTTGGGGCAGGGGGTGGAGGGGGGTGGGGGGTGGTCACCACGCAGGAGGAGAATGTTTGGGAGCAGTTCTGTGTCACTCCCATCTCCTGATCCCAGGACCTTATGCCCTGAGGATGCTAAGGGCTATTATGTGTGTGGTTTTTTAAAAAGAAGGTATGTCTGGGGGTTGTTCTTTCTTCATTCAGTCTCTGACTGAAGAAGGCTTCATTCAGGTCTCAGAGCTGTGGTCATGGCAGGTTTGTCCAAGATGGTGTTAGGCCGGTTCACTCGTGGGAGGTGGGGAGGGGGCAATTTATCCACAGAAGGAAGAAGTGAAACTGGAGGGGAAGGTCCGAGAGACTTGGTTTAAAAAAGAGGATGACGGAAGGCACTGGAGGGGAAAGGGAACCTATGAGACAAGAAAGCTGCGGGGGCCTGCGGCCACTGACCTGGACAGGGCGGGCATTAGTTGTCCCTAGGGAGCTAATGGGTCTACGGGCCTTTGGATGGCTCCAGGGGCTTAGGACAGTGGGGGTGCTGTTCATGGTCTGTTTAATGGGTCCCTTTTCTCTTTTTTTCAGAGACTGGGGATATTTATATCTGGGGCTGGAACGAATCAGGGCAGCTGGCCCTGCCCTCCAGGAGCCTGGCAGAGGATACAAAGACGATTCCGAGGGAAGGTGAGAGGCAGTTCTACACGTGTTTCTGTCCTTCCTGACTCCTGGCCATATGATGGCCTGAGACCTTATAGTGCTTTGAAGGGGCGTGTGACATCTTTGGGACCCCAGGACCCACTGCAGCACTCTGGGCTGTGGGGATGGATGGGAGTATGGCAGGGCTGACGCTGGTGGGAGTGTCAGCTTGGACTGGACACCACTGTTGTGCGGGATGAGTTACTGTGTGGCTAAGGTGTTGGCCGGGGCTCCGTGTTACCAGTCACTATCATCCTCACTTTTACTGCTTCTCTGAAGCCAGTGGACTGAACGAAGATGGCTTTGAAGTGAGAAGAACAGCCAAGGGTGAGGATGGAGCCCCGGCCCCCTTCATAGCCATCCAGCCCTTCCCAGCTTTACTGGATCTTCCCCTGGGCGCAGATGTAGTCAAGGCCAGCTGTGGATCCCGGCACACAGCGGTGGTGACCGGTGAGTGGGGCCAGGCGGGCTGGCTCACTATGGAGCAGGAGTCCCTTCACCCCATTCCTGGGCTGGTGCTGCAGAGAAGAGTGTGATTACCTTAAAAAGTTCTTTTGTGTCTTTGACAAGTATAAGCAGCCACCTCCCTCAGCGACAACAGCCCCAACCCCAATGGGGCTCTCACAGTAGCTCCCCAGCTGTCAGGCCCTGAAGGTCTCTCCTGCAGGGAGGCTAGCGTTTGCTTCCTCTGATGCCGGGGCCTGCCCAGTCCAGCTTCTCAGACTCCCGAACTTGGTAGCTGGGAGATGCAGGCCAATCAGTTGGCATACAGGAAGGTCAACTTTCTCCATCTGGATCCTTTACCCGGATGTGATCAGTTGTTAGACAGTATGTGGTGCTGAGCCAGCAGGGCTCAGGACACTTAAAAGGTGCTGGCAATGGGTTATGGAAGGCCTGCTAGACAAATGTCTTATGACAGCCCCTTCCTGTCCTTCTGGTTTTAGGAACTGGGGAGCTCTACACCTGGGGTTGGGGTAAGTAGAAGGTTTGCTTGTATGATGCTCAGACCTGGAGAGGAAGGGGCCTGGTGGAAGCTGGGGCCTGGGTCTGACCACTGGCAAGTCTGGGACGGAAATGCTGTGTATTCCCTTGTCTAGAACAGATCTAAGTACACCAAAGGTCAGCAACCACACAGGAGAGAAATAGATACTACTACTTCCCATTTATCTTTCTAAAAAATTGTCTTAAGGGAATAATAAGGCAGCATTTATGACACATCTGTTGGTCTGGCACTGGGTAGAAAAAAAATCTCTGTTCTGAGTGTCTGGAATTAGGAGCAGAGAACCTATAATAGTATCTTGCCTGGAGTGGGTGGTGGCAGCTGCCTCCATGAGGATTCGGTGATGCTGGTCTCCTGAGTTTCCAGAGCAGACACTAGTAGAGGGGTGGCTTAAGCCCTGCACTTTGGTTGATGGGCTGAATTTCCTTCCTGGAGGGGAGAAGCCCCCGGGGCCTTTGGGGAAGATAGCCAGGGGGCTTGTTTCACTTTAGGTAAATATGGACAGCTTGGCCACAAGGACACAACAAGCTTGGATCGGCCCTGCCGTGTGGAATACTTTGTAGACAAGCAACTCCAAGTAAGGGCTGTGAGCTGTGGGCCCTGGAACACCTACGTGTATGCTGTGGAGAAAGAGGGGAGCTGACCTCTACAGCTAGGGCGTAACACAAATGTATAATACAGTAACTTAAACATTTAACACCAGTGACACTCCCACCCCAGCCAAGGAAACCACTGCGAGCACCCCAGTGGCCATGCATTTGCCCCTCCCAATCACAGCCCTCTTGCCTCACCTTAGAGGTGCATCTTCATCTTCAGTTCTGTCTTCCTGTTGAAGCTTTGGAAGGGAAGGCCCAAGGCCAGCCCTGCAGACATAGTGAAATCTGAACCTCTGGGTGGGGGGCCCAGATGAGGGTAGGTTTTAAATCACCCCCCCCCCAACCCAAGGTAATTGAGGTCATGCCAAGATTGGGGACCAGCAGGGGTCATCGTTGTCATCCTTCCTTACCTATTTTCACTTGGAATTTTATCACCCTTGTATGCATCCGTATTCAGTAGACTTTAGTTTGCTTTCAACTTTATGTAAATGGCATCATTCTGTTTATGCTCCTTTGTGGCACTTTTTCATTCAGCACTATATGATCCACTTATGCTGTGCCCTGCCGTTCATTCATTTTTACTGTTAATGCAATATTCAGTGGTGTGAATATACCTCATTATATGTTCTTTTTTTGATGGTCATTTTTTCTGGAGTTAAAATATACATAACAATGTACCATCTTAACCATTCTTAAGTATGTATATCAGTAGTATTAAATAAATTTACATTGTTGTGCAACCAACACTCCCATTGACCCCTGTAATAATTCTTTTTTTTTTTTAGTTTACTTATTCATGAGAGACAGAGAGAGAGAGAGAGGCAGTGACACAGGCAGAGGGAGAAGCAGGCCCCATGCGGGGAGCCTGATGCTGGATACAATCCCAGGACTCCTGGATCAGGCCTTGGGCTGAAGGCAGGCGCTAAACCGCTAAGCCACCCAGGCATCTTAAGGGAATTCATCTTGTAAAACTTTCTGTTAGGAGCACCTGGGTGGTTCAGTTGGTGAAGCATGTGCCATCAATTCAGGTCATGATCCTGAGATCGAGCCCACATCAGGCTGCCTACCGGTTTCTCCCTCTCCCTCTATTCCACCTGCCCTGGCTTGTACTCTTGCTCACTCTCTGTCAAATAAAAACAAACAAACAAACCACTTTTTACATGTTAAACAGTAACTCCCCAATCCCCCTGGCCACCAGCGTCATACCTTCCAACTTTCTGATTTTGACTACTCTGAGTGCCTCATATAAGTGGAGTCAAATATTATCTTTTTGTCAGTAGCTTGGTTACTTAGCATGATGTCCTCAAGGTTCATCTATGTTGTAGCAGATTGCAGAATTTCCTTCCTTTTCAGGCCTGAATAATATTCATTGCATACACTTGCCACATTTTGTTTATCCACTCATCAGTTGATGGACGCATGTGATGAAGTTTTGAAATACAGGTGAGGTTTGGTGGGGTGAGGTCCGGAGCCAACAACCAACAAAGAATTCTTGAGACGTCTTTGGTGCAAAATGGTGGTTTTATTAAAGCACTGGGACAGGACCCATGAACAGGAAGAGCTGCTGCCCCAGGCCTGTGGGGGGTGGCTGATTATTTACCCTGGGAGTTGGGAGGGGTTTGGGGATAGGTACTCTCTAAGGAATTTTGGAAGCAAAGTTTCCAGGACCTTGAGGTTAGCTATTGTTGGGGCAAGGTCACTTTTACCATCTAATAAAACCTGAGTCATGAGACCCTTCAGATGTGTATCCGTGAGCCATATGCTTGGGGGATGATCGCCAACAAGTATCTTGGGGGGTAAAGATAAAGGAAATTTCTAAAGGAATTTTTATATGTTAAATTAGACTTAGAGGATCCTGGGGGTCAGGCTGAGATTGCCTTTTGCTCTTAGTAAAGTATTAACATTGAGGCATTTGAGTCCATAGAGTAATGTCCCTCTGCCTGTTTCAAGGACTTGTCAATGTGCTGCCCCAGGCTTGTGCTTTGTCCTCAGCTATCCCTGTGTTCCCCCATCACTGGATTGCTTCCATGTTTTAGCTACTGTGAATAATGCTGCTGTGAACATAGTGCAGATATTTCTTTGAGACCCTGTTTCCAGTTCTTTTGGGTATATACTCAGAAGTGGAATTTCTGGCTCATGGTAATTCTAGTTTTAATTTTTCAATGAGCCTACATACTGTATTCCACAGAGGCTGTATCATTTTTAATTCCTACAATAGTGTATAAGGTTCCAATTTTCCCACATCCTTCCCCAACACTTGTTTTCTGTTTTTCTCAATAATCACCATCCTAATCTAATGGTTGTAAGGTGCTATCTCATTTTGGTATGGATTTGCATTTACCTAATGATTAGTGATGTCAAGCGCCTTTTTATGTGCTGATTGCCCATTCATAGATCTTTGGAAAAATGCCTGTTCAAATCCTTTGGCTGTTTTTGAATTATCTGGTTTTTGTTGTTGAGTTTTATTTTATTTTTATTTTTTTAAAGACTTTATTTATTCATTCATAGAGACACAGCTAGAGAGAGAGGCAGAGACACAGGCAGAGGGAAAAGCAGGCACCATGCAGGGAGCCCGATGTGGGACTCAATCCCAGGACTCCAGGATCACGCCCTGGGCTGCAGGCGGCGCTAAACCGCTGCGCTACCGGGGCTGCCCTGTTGTTGAGTTTTAGGAGTTCCCTGTGTTCTGGATATTAATTCAGCAGATAGATGATCTGGAAATATTTTCTCCCATGGATTGCCTTTTTATTCTGTTGATAGTGTCTCTGAATGTAAAAAGCCAAAACAGAACAAAAACTTAATTTTCATCAAGTCCAACTTGTTTTTCTTTTGTTGCATGTGCCTTCGGTGTCCTATTAAAGAAATCATTGCCAAATCCAACGTCATCCTAAGGCTTTTGTCCTGTTTTCTTCCAGGAGTTTTGTTTTGGGTCCTTGATCCATTTTGAGTTAGTTTACATATATGATATTAGGTAAGGGTCCAACTTTGTTCTTTTTGGTGTGATTATCCAGTTTTCCCCCACACCATTTGTTGAAAAGACTGTTCTTTTCCTATTGAATGGTATTGACACCCTTGTCACAAATCATTTGACCCATATATGCAAGAGTTTACCTCTGGGCTCTCTATTCTGTTCCATCTGTCTATAGTCTGTCTTTTTTTTTTTTTTCCTCCCCAAAGATTTTATTTATTCATGAGAGACATACACAGAGAGAGAGAGGCAGAGACACAGGCAGAGGGAGAGAGAGGGAGCCTGATGTGGGACTTGATCCCAGGTCTCCAGGATCACACCCCGGGCCGAAGGCGGCACTAAGCCATTGGGCCACTGGGGCTGCCCTCTATAGTCTGTTCTTAATGCCCATTCCATACTGTTTCGATTACTGAAGCTTGGTGTAGTAGGTTTTGAAATCAGGAAGTGTGAGTCCTCTAGTTTTGTTTTTCTTTTTCAAGAATGTTTTGGCTATTTGAGGTCCCTTGAGATTGCTTAACAATTTTAGGATGGTTTTTCTATTTCTGCAATAAAGTCACTGGGATTTGGTAGGGATTGTATTGAATCATGGATCACTTTGGGTAGTATTGATAATATTGTTCCAATCCATGAACATAGGATATATTTCCATTTATTTGTGTCATCTTTGCAGCATTTTGTAGTTTTCATTGTACAGGTCTTTCACCTCCTTGGTTAATTCCTAAGTATTTTATTCTTTCTTTGTTATAAACATAATTGTTTTTATAATTTCCTTTTCAGATTGTTGTTTGCATATAGAAATGCATTTGATTTTTGTGTACTGACTTTGTATCCTGCTACTTTGCTGAGTTCATGTACTCCCAACAGTTTCTTTGTGGATTCCAGGATTTTCTATATATTAAGATATTATCTGGGGATCCCTGGGTGGCTCAGCAGTTCAGCGCCTGCCTTTGGCCCAGGGCCTGATCCTGGATCGAGTCCCACGTTGGGCTCCTGGCATAGAGCCTGCTTCTCCCTCCTCCTGTGTCTCTGCCTCTCTGTCTCAAATAAATAATCTTAAAAAAAAAAGATATCTGACAGTTTTACTTTTCTTCCATTTTGGATGCCTTTTATTTTTATTGCCGAATGGCTCAGACTACAACTTCCACTACTGTGTTAAGTAGAAGTGGTAAAAGTGGGTATCCTTGTCTTGTTCCTGATCTTAGAGGAAAGTCAGTCTTTCATCAGTATTATGTTTGCTGTGGATTTTTCATATACAGTTTTTATTAGGTGGAAGTAGTTTCCTTCTTTTCCTATTTTATTGAGTTTTTTTTTTATAATGAAACAGTCTTAAATTTTGTCAGATGATTTCTCTGCATTATGTGGGTGTTTTTTTTTTTCATTTTGTTCATGTGGTATATTAATTACCTCTATCATTCTGACATTCCAAGAATAAATCTCACTTGGATATGGTAATTTTTTAGATTTTATTTATTCATGAGAGACAGAGAGAGGCAGAGAATTAGGCAAAGTGAGAAGCAGGCTCCATGCAGGGAGCCCCATGTGGGACACGATCCTGGGACTCTAGGATCACACTCCAAGCCAAAGGCAGAGGCCCAATTACTGAGCCACCCAGGTGTCCCTATGTGTGTAATCCTTTTGAAATGCTGCTCAATTCTATTTGCTTCTAGTTTGCTGAGGATTTTTGCATCCATGTTCAAAAGGGATATCAGTCTGTAGTTATCTTGTAATATCTTTGTCTGGCTTCATAGAAGTTAGGAAGCATTCCCCCCTCTTCAATTTTTTGGAAAAGTTTGAGAAGTATTGTAGTAGTTCTTTAAATGTTTGGTAGAGGCATCTGTGGCTCATAGGTTAAGCATCTGCCTGTGACTTGTCATGATCCCTAAGTCCTGGGATTGAGCTTCCTGTTCAGCAGGGAGCCTGCTTTTCCCTCCCCCTCGGTCGGTCCCCCTGCTCGAGTGCTTTCTCTCTCAAATAATCTTAAAATTAAAGATGTTTAAATGTTTCGTAGAATTCACCAGTGAAGCCTTCAGGTCCTGGGCTTTTGTCAGGTGATTTTTGATTACTGATATAATACGAATCTTTCTTTGTGATTCAGTCTCCATAGTTTTTCTGTTTCTAGGAATTTTTCTTTTTTTTTTTTTTTTTAAGATTTTATTCATGAGAGACACAGAAAGAGGCAGAGACACAGGCAGAGGGAGAAGCAGGCTCCATGCAGGAAGCCTGATGCGGGGCTTGATCCCAGACCCTGTGATCATGCACGGAGTTGAAGGCAGATGCCCAACTGCTGAGCCACCCGGGCTGCACTATAATTACATCTTTATACAATGTGTGCCCCAGAACAATGCATTAGTCTCCCAAGTCATGTAGAAAACAAGATTTGGAGTTACAAACCAAAGGTAGTGAAACTACCTTTTACATTAATAGTTGTTTTCTTTGCATTAGTCTCTTAAATCACACAGCAAAAAGTAGTTACAGGCTAATTGTACAATGTGACCTTTTATAATTGCCTATGTATTTACCTTTATCTAGGTCATTTCTCCATATGGCTGGCTTCAAGTTAATTAATCTTGTTGAGGATGCCTTGTGATGATTCAATTCTCTCTCGCTTTTACATTTTGCTCTTTATTTTTAAAGATTTATTTGTTCATGATACAGAGAGGCAGAGACACAGGCAGAGGGAGAAGCAGGCCCCATGCTGGGAGCCCGACGTGGGACTCAATCCCAGGTCTCCAGGGTCAGGCCCTAGGCTGAAGGTGGCACTAAACCGCTGAGCCACCCGGGCTGCCCTCTTTTGCTTTTTTTAAATTCCACATGAGTGAAATTTGATGGAGACTTGGGCTGTTTCCATAATTGGCTATTGTAAATAATGCTGCTTATACGCAGGGGTGCGTGTATCCCTTGGAATTAGTGTTTTTACATTTTTTTGAGCAAATTCATTTTTTAAAAAATATTTTGAGGTAGAGAATGAGCTAGGTGAGGGGCAGAAGGAGAAGCAAACTCTGCACTTAGCAAGGGGCCCAATGCGAGACTCGATCCTGGGACTGATCATGACCTGAGCCCAAGGTAGGCATTTCACTGACTGAGCCACCCAGGTGCCCCTTCCTCCATTACTTCTTCAAATACTCTTTGCCCCTTTCTCTCTCCTCTTTCCGGGTCTCCCATGATGTTCCTTATTGGTCCTGGTTATGATGTCCTGGAGGCCTATTAGGCTCTGTTCACTTTTGCACATTTTTTTTTTTTTCCTATTTCTCAGCCTCAGTAACCCCCACTGTCTTTTCTTCAGTATCTGATTCTTTCCTCTGTCTGCTCAAATCTGCCTCTGAAGCCCTCTGAACTTCTGAGTTATTGGACTTCACAGCTCCAGAAGTTTTTTGGTTTCTTTTCAGGTTTTCCACCTCCTTAATGATAATTGTTTTGTTCACACGTTTTCTTGAATTTCTCCACACCTTTAGCTCTTTAAGTACCTGTAAGGCCATGGTTTTAAAGCCTTTGTCAGACATGTGTGCCATTAAGTCTTTTCAAGAACAGATCCTTTATTTTTGGGATGGCTGGGTGGCTCAGTGGTTGGGTGCCTCCCTTCAGCTCAGTACATGATCCTGGAGTCCCGGGATCAAGTCTCACATCGGGCTCCCTACAGGGAGCCTGCTTCTCTGGGTCTCTTACGAATAAATAAAATCTTAAAAAAAAATAAAATAAAGACTTTGTCAGATTTATTCCTAAGAGGGCCCATGAGTGAGTGGCTCAGTCAGTTAAGTGTCTGCCTTTGGCTCAGGTCACTGTCCCAGGGTCCTGGGATAGAGCCCCACATCAGGCTCCCTGCTCAGTGGGGAGCCTGCTGTTGCTTCTGCCTGCTGCTCCCCTTACTGTGCTCCTTCAGTCAAATAAAATCTTGAAACAAAACAAATCTGGCAAAGATGTACAAAAGATCTGTATACGTGGACCTATAAAATACTGGCAAAAAAAAAAAAAACAGATTATAATCTATAGATTCAATAATCGTAGATTTTCTGTAGAAACTGGCAAGCTAATTCTGAAATTCACATGAAGATACAAAGGACTGGGCACCTGGGTGGCTTAGTTGGTGAAGCCTCTGCCTTCGGCTGGAGTCATAATCCTGGGGTCCTGGGATAGAGCCTGGCATCCAGCAGCATTGGGCTCCCTGCTAAGCTAAGCGGAGAGTCTGCTTCTCCCTCTGCCCCTTCCCCTGTTCATGTTCTCTCTCAAATAAAGAAAATGCAAAGGACCTAGAACAGCCAAAGTAACTTTTAAAGTATAAATGGCTAGCTGGCTCAGTAGGTAGAACATGCAACTCAGGGGTCCTGAGTTCAAACCCCACACAGGGTGAGCCTACTTAAATGATTAAAAAAAAAAAAAAGTTATAAAATTGAAATCAGGTGTTAACCAAGAATTAATAGTAAATCGTCAATAATCAAGACCACATAGGACAAATGGATGTAAATCATCTTTGATTTTTAACAAAGGTACAAAAGCAATGGAGTGGAGAAAGAACAGCCTTTTCAACTAATGTTGCTAGACAACTCAGTATCTGTGTGCAAAGAAAATGAACTTAAAGTCATGCCTGGACCCGTACCCATAGATACAGTCAAAATGGATCACAGGCATAAACCCAAAACCTTTTTGCATAAAAATAAATTTTAAATTTCTAGAAAACTTATCTCTTGGGTTAGGTAATGATTTCTTAGAACAACAAAAGCACAATTCAAAGAAAAACAGGGCAGCCCGGGTGGCGCAGGGGTAAACCGCCGCCTGCAGCCCAGGGTGTGATTCTGGAGACCTGGGATTGAGTCCCACGTCAGGCTCTCTGTATGGTGCCTGCTTGTGTGTCTGCCTCTCTCTGTCTCTATGAATAAAAAAAAAAAAAAAAAAATCATACAAAGAAAAGCAGAGTTCATCAAAATTAAATCTCTGTTCTTCAGAGACACCGTTAAAAAAATGAAGAGAAGCCACAGACTGGGAGAAGACCTTTAAAAAATCAAGGTAACAGGACTTGATTGTGTGTTTCACAAGTGTATATACTCTGCCAAAATTTATCCAAGTATACCACTTTAAATGTATTTATTTTCTAAAAAAACTAATAATAATAATAAAGGCTGTTTAAAAACCAAAAGGTTTTTAAAAGCTAATCCTATTAAAGACAGATACCAATGCAACCAGAAATTTCCTAGGATTACTTCAGCGCCTTTATATATCAGGAGTTGGACTTTTTATTTCTCTCATACTTTTCTCAAAATAAATATTTTCAATTTAGAAATAAATGCATGGAAGAATATAAAAATCATACTCCTAAAAATTTCTTCTATGTTCTTTTAGTCTTTTCTATTTTCCACAGACCAAACCAACCAAAAAGTGATTGGGGGGGAAAACTCATCATACCACAATGAATTCTTTTGAAAGGTAAGTATACACTTTAATTATTTTTAAGAATATATTTATATTTTTAAAAACAGGACATGTATAAACAGCATGGCTGATTCTGACCAAACCCATGCTGGTAAGCTCTTGAGAACCACTGGCTGTGCTGACAGTAGTACTGGCACAGACAGACAGAGTAAGAATAAATAGTGCTTTGGGGAGAGTAGTGATCGATAAGGAAAGTGAAGATGTGGATGCTGTAGCAGGAGCAACTCCCCAGTACTGATATGTGCAAAGTTCAGGTCTCCAGGACAGAAATGGCCCAACCCAACAGCCTCCCAACTTGGCTGCCACCTGCAGGGGGTAGATGCAGTCCAGCACAGTGGGCACAGGGATGGGGGGGAACACTCAAGGAACAGTTCAGACAAGCATGTGTGTTTGTACACACATCCCCACAAAGGGCATTGCACTCTATAACAGAACTGTACACAATTTAACAAAGGAGCTTCTAGCCTCCCTGTCACCTCTTTGGCAGTAGGTCAGGCCATCTCAACTTCTGACACCTACACATCCTCATCAGGAGGAAGGCTATCCTGTGTGGTGGAGACAGAGCTCAGGTGAGAGAGCAAAGCTATCATAGCTATCACATTAAATGAACATCCCTAAGCAAAAAAGATGTTAATTACCAATTATAAGTGTACAACAAGCCAACGTTACTTCACGTCCCATACCCTGAGGATGGGCAAAATCATTTTCCTACACAGTGGTGAAAATGCAACAAAAGCCCTTGATCGTGCTTCAGCAAGTAGAATTATGGGGTAGAGAGAGAATTAGGTTCCATCTGCTAAAATTTGCACTTACAGCTATAAACTAGGTTTTAATGTTATTTCTTGGGTCAAAACAAAATCAAGTTTTTGAAGACCCGTGAAGCCTATGATGAACTTTCATCTCTAACACTCTCATTCACTTTTCAAAGTTAGGCCCATGGTAGTGGAACCTGTCTAGATTTTTAAGCACACCTAAACTCAAGAAAAATCAAGCCACCTCTGTATAATTAGATCTAGTCTAGGCACAGGAAGCCAAGCTGGGTGACTGATCAGGACTTCTCAGGACTGGATGTTGGTCGAATTGAGGATTCGAGAAGTAGCATCAGATTTGGAAGCCTTTGAAAGTTCTCGCTGTTGAAAAATAAATAATGTCAGTGGGAATACTGTCCCTCTCCTGCATGCCCCACCCTTGTAAGCATGGGTTAAGTGTCAGCACAAAGTCCCCTGAGGGCTGTTTGTCTGAGACCAAGGTCCCTCTCCAGCACAGGTTTTGTTAGAAACACAAGATGAGAGACTTTGAGCACCATTCTATTAGTGATAGATTTAAGTCTGTGCACATGGACTCTAGGACCCCTTTCCTTAGCCAGTGCATTCTGTTACAACTTCACAGAAGAGAAATCCCTTACATTTCACAACTCTCTTGAGTTGTCAAGCTAGGCAGGCAACAACCTTTGGTCTTTTGAGCCCTTTATAAAGCAAGGGGCCAGACCATTTATCTACCAATCCCTGGGGCTGAGGGCCTTGTAACCTGCTGGTGATTTGATCTCATGCTGGAGTACATGGAATAGAAGAAGATAAAGCATGCATGACCATTAGAGACAGAAAGACGTTAGTAGAGGTTAGGCTACTGGCTTTCGTGCTGCCTGCAACCAAAACCAGATGAACCTCCCCTCCCTAGGTCTTGCCATAAAGATAAGCAGGTACAGTTAAGCCCCATATCATCATCCACTTGGGGTTTGGCTCAGCAAGCAAGCAAAAGAACATGGGACCCTCTGCCCAGCAGTCAGCTAGCCAGAGCAACATTCACTTCTCTAAATAAAAGCATACCAATCATGTAATTTGAAGGAAAAAAAAGTGCTGTAACATAAAGCTAGTTTCAACGTTCAAAATAAGTTCTAGTCTTGGGCAAGTGCCCTAGTCTCCGTCACTGCAGCAACGAGAGTTGGCAGGATGGCTTCAAGGCCATGACCCCCCCATGGGTGAGGAGCAGTCTTGCCTCTCAACGGGAAGAGGCTGAGGGAGTTAGGGAAGGGGCACTGCAATTAAGTGTTAGTAAAGACAGAGCAGGTTACTAGGAAAGAGGAGTGCCTGGAAAAACCTCTTTCAGCGCTGCACACGTATGCTTTAGCAGCTCAATGTAGTATAAATAGGTAGAGGCAAGGAAACGAGCATCAGTGAGCTCACAGGAGACAGGAAGTTATCAGTTCAGCCCCAAGGGGTTAGTAAAGCATATACTCCAGGAAATAATCAGCACACAGGCCAAGAACCTCATGATAGGCAGCACACAGCTGGGGCTCCCCTCCCATGATGGTGCCTCTCCTTTCCAGCACATTGGAGGCCGCTGGTATCACAATTAGGGAGGGAGAAGGTCTTCTAGTTTGAAATACGTGATTAAAAAAAAAAAAAAAAAAAAAACTTTGCCTGACTTTATGTAGGGCTGAGAATCCAATTCAAGTCTGAACAAGTGCTCTTGTTAGTCAGCAGGTTAGGCTGTTGGAACTTGAGTCAAAGTATTTTTAAGGCCCACATTAGGAATTCCTGCTTCCTTTGTAAAAAAAAAAACAAAAAAAACAAAAAAACAAAAAACAAAAAATGCTCTATGAGAGTACAGCTGAGATTATTGGTTAGTGTAGCCCCTTGCCCAGACGGGAATTAAGCCAGCAGACGTGACAGATCAGTTTAGATAATGGACATGGGACATGCAGGGGTTGCCATACAGACCTGAAGCCCAACAGTGGAGCTGTCAGAGAGGGATGGATCCTTCTAAGAACAAAGAATTACGACAATTACCAAGAACTCCACCAAGAGAGCACCAGGCCAGTGATCAGAGGGTCACCTCCTGCAGCCAGGGAATGGTATTTCTTAGGCAGAAGGATCCAGGTTAAATGTCAAGTTGCTGCTGCCAACTTCCTTCTTAAGTATTCCCTTAAGCCACCCCACCCCATGCCATGGTCAAGACAAGAAAGGGATTTTCAGCCTCCAAAGAACTGTCCTAACAGCCTGGGTGCCCTTGGGAAAATACCCACTCTGCCCCAACTGTGTGCTCCCCAGAGACTGGTAGATATTAGGAAAAGGTGAATTACCGCAAACTCAGAATAGGTGCTGGCAACAGAATTAATGCTGAAGTTGCGCTGGAGGGGAGCCAAGGCGGGGTACCCACCGCTCAGGATGCTGCCATTGAGCTCCAGGTTCTCCTTGTTGGCTCCGTTCCTGCCAGCCTGGGGTGTTTTTTTCCCCAAACAAGTGGAAGTGATGATTGGCTAGAGGGAAAAGAGAAATCTGTCCATCATACTTATAATGACCACAAACACGTGCATGCACATGTGCAAATGGCCAAAGGCTGATACTATCGTTATATTATTCATGGGTCTGTAAATCTTCTACTTTTGGTTAAAAAAAAAAAAAAAAAAGAATTCTTAATGATTTGCAGAATTCTTTTTTTTTTTTTAATTTTTTTAGATTTTTCGGGATCCCTGGGTGGCGCAGCGGTTTGGCGCCTGCCTTTGGCCCAGGGCGCGATCCTGGAGACCCGGGATCGAATCCCACGTCGGGGTCCCAGTGCATGGAGCCTGCTTCTCCCTCTGCCTGTGTCTCTCTGCCTCTCTCTCTCTCTGTGACTATCATGAATAAATAAATAAAATCTTTAAAAAAAAAAAAAATAAATAAATAAATAAATTTTTTTAGATTTTTAAAATTTATTCATGAGAGACACAGAGAGAGGCAGAAACAGGAAAGAAAAGCAGGCTCCATGCAAGGAGCCCGATGTGACTCCGAGATCACGCCTTGAACTGAAGGCAGAGACTCAACCACTAAGCCACCCAGGCATCCCACAGAACTCTTCTTTTGAGCATAGTCTGTAAAATACCTGAAAGACACATTTAGCACATATTCCCCACCTCTCCTTATGTGAGAGTACCCCGACTCTGTCTAGCAGTCGTGTCGCTGGACTGGAACCCACACACTAGGCCAACACTCAGCAGCAGCTAAAGACTAGGCTTTGAACTAAGCCCACAGAATCACATCCCAGTGATTCCCATGATACTAATGGGGTTCAGAATGACCATTCTGTTTTTTTTTTTTCCTCTCAGGTAAGCTAGCTCACTCTCAGCATCTCAATGAAAACAGACTCCAGGGATCTTAGAAATTGGAACCAACAGGTGGGACACCTGGATAAATGGGCTGGAGCTGTGTTGGGGATGTCCTTGTACACAGAGCATACTAACCTTGCTGCCAGAAGGTGGAAGTCGAGACACAGGGGAACGGTAGACTGTCCCCCCAAAGGCAGGCCGGATGCTGCTGTTGGCTGTAGCATTGGACATGGTAGTAGTGTTTAGCTAAGAAGAACAGAGATTACGGAGGTGTGATAACATGCTCAGCAGCCCATCCCTACACCACACTACAGAGAAAGGAATATTAGGGAAGAGTCTAAGATAGGTTTCCATGGTTAAGAGCTTTGAGGACACCTATGGTAAGTGTTCAAAGCCAATTTCTATCTGGATTGAACTATAAAATGGTACAGCTTTTTTGTTTCTGTATCTATCATATTTAGGGATTTACCCAAGAGAAATGAAAGCAGACATCCATACAAAGACCTGTATATAAATATAGCCCAAACACCACAAACAAGCCAAGTGTCCATGCATAGGCACAAGCAAATTGTGGTTGAGTCATGGAAGGGAATACTGCTCCCCAATAAAAAGGAGTGACCTATTAAATATGCAACAACATAGGTAAATTTCACAAAAACCATGCTAAATGAAAGAAGCTAAACCAAAAAAAGAATACATTCTGTATAACTGCATTTATATAAAATGTTAGAAAATGCAAACTAATTAGTGGTGACAGAGCAAATCCGTGGCTGCCAGGGACTGTGGGAGAGTAAGGGAACACATAGTGGCAAGAAGAAACTGCGTGCAATAGCTGTGTTCACAGTCTTGACTGTGGTGATGGTTTCATGATGGTTTCAGAATGTATACATATGTCAAAACTTATTAAAGCATACACTTTATGTGCCAATTTTACTCAATAAAACTAAATTTAAAAAAAAAAAAAACTCTAGGTAGGGACACCTAGATGGCTCGGTCAGTGGAGTGTCTCTGACTCTTGATTTCAGCTCAGGTTGTGATCAAAAGCATGGGCACACACTCTCTATGATAGATAAATCTTAAGTAAAATCTAAAAAATACGATGTAATAATGATAGGGAGCTGGTTTAATAAATGATAAGGACAGAATGGACAGCTAATAATGAGTGTGTGTTTGAAGACAGTTTAATGCTATGAAAAAAAAAAAAAATCACAACCAATACCAGGTAGGGAAAAGACAAATTATATGTGATCTCTAGTTTGTAAAAATACATTATTTTAAAACCTTTTTAGGGGCGCCTGGGTGGCTCAGCAGTTGAACATCTGCCTTCAGCTCAGGGCATGATCCCAGAGTCCCAAGATCGAGTGCCCCATCGGGCTACTTGCAAGGGCCCTGCTTCTCCCTCTCCCTCTGTCTCTCTCATGAATGAATAAATAAAATCTTAAAAAAGAACTTTTTAAAACCAGGGAAAACACCAGATATTTTCAATGATCCTCTTGGAGTTTATTTTAGGCAATTTTTTTTTAAAGTAAACTCTACCTCTAACGTGGGGCTTGAACTCTCAGCCCTGAGATCAAGAGTCACATGTTCTACTGACCGAGCCAGCTGGGCCAGCTGGGTACCCCTGAGGTGATTTTTAAGCTATAGGTTATAAAATATTTAAGCTGAGGAAAGAGAAGGGAAGTAATGCTTTATTCCATTTATCTAAGAAAAGTTTAAAAAATCCTCCCCAAGCTCCTGCTCTAGAGATTAAGGAGTGCTGAATATTCCATTTTCTAAACAAGAAAGTCTTTCACAGAATACCATGGTCACTTGTTGGAATTCCAGGATGAACCTTTGAATGCTACTGGGGGTACGGTATAGTCTTCCATTCATACTTTTAGGTGAATCCAACCCAGAAGGTCTAAGAAACCCTTTCTCATCTGTTGGGCAGAAGCCAAAATGTGGCCAAGAGTCCTAGCCTCAGCAACACCCCCCATAAACAGCGGTTCATAGCCTCACGTTTACCTTACGCACTTTGCCAGGCCTGTTAGGTGTCAGGCCTTGCCGCTTGTTGGGGGTTCGGGGAATACTGCCATAGAGCATCTCTGTCTCTGTCTGCTTCTTGTTCTTGAGTTGCTGTGTGTCAAAGTCAGAGGCAATAGTGATAAATCTCAGGAAGGGAACAAGTGTGAGATGGGACAAAACAGGGCCAGAAATCTAGTGCCAAGTCCCTATACCCGGGGCTACGTCTTCAGCCACCCCACACCCATGACAGAGACCCTGGGCTGTTCACATCCCACTGTCCCCTCGTCCCACACTGTGCTCGCTCACTCTTTCTTGCTTGGCTCGTTCCTTCTCCAGTCGATGCATCTCCCATTGTTCCATCACATACTCCATGAATTTCTGTCCATTCACCACAAATGCCTTCGAATGCTCCTGTTCCCATGTTTCAATCCGTGCCTTCAACTCCTCTTCCAACTGAGACCACAGACAAGGACATGCTAATTATTTCAACTCTTTGATATAAATATAAAGCCTGAATGAAATGATTCTCCCAAAGGAAGACGCCGCCCCAGAGCACCATGAGCCAAACGAACTTCAGGTTGCTAGACCCACATGAGTAGAGGTCAGAGTGACCAGGAGGCAAAGCCTAGGGATAGTTTATTCATAACACATGAAGGTGGGAAAGGGCAAGAACCCATAGTCTAACTCGGGTTTTGGCACCTAAAGCTGGAGGCAGCACTGGGGAAGATGAGCAGCATGAAATAGGCAGTGTATGTTAAGAGCACCACTATCCAGGTTCCGACCTGATCTACTGCTTATTGACTATGAAAAGGTGAGCAAGTTACTTAAGTTCTCAGGGCCTCCATTTCCTCATCTACAAAAATGGAAATGATACCAATTCCATAAGGATGCTGTGACAACTAAATGAATAAATAAATGGAAAATATTCTGCAATAGTATCTGGTACTTAATTCAATAAATGCTAACAATTATTATTAAAATAGACAACAGGAGGGGTGCCTGGGTGCCTCAGTTAGCTGGTACCTGCCTTCGGCTTGGGTCATGATCTCTGGGTCTTGGGATTGGGCCCTGTGTCAGGCTCCCTGCTCAGTGAGGAGTCTGCTTGTCCCTCTCCCTTCCCCCATCCCCCCGTGCACTCTCTCTCTCTGATAAAATCTTAAAACAACAACAACAACAACAACAACAAAAAAACATAATGAAGCTCACAGCACTTTTTCAAAAGCTTGCCTATGTTATGGGCTGAATTGTACCCTCCTCAAATTCATGTTTAAGCCCCTACCACCCCCAGTACCTCAGAATGTGGCTTTTTTGGACATACATGTAATGAAGTTAAAATGAAGTCATTTGGGGAAAAAAAATAAGATCATTTGGGTGGGTCCTAATCCAACATGACTGGTGACCTTAAGAGAAAATATGGACATAGATACATAGAGAAGAAAGGTCATGTTGGGATGCCTGGGTGGCTCAGCAGTTAAGCATCTGCCTTTGGCTCAGGGCCTAGGCCCAGGGTCCTGGGATTGAGTCTCACATCAGGTTCCCTGCTTCTCCCTCTGCCTATGTCTCTGCCTCTTTGTGTTTCTCATGAATAAATTAAAAAAAAAAAAAAAGCCATATGAAGATACAGGGAGAAGGCAAATCATCCACAAGTCGAAGAGGCCTCAGAAGAAACCAACCATATTGATAGTTGATCTCAGACTTCTAGCCTCCAGGATTGTGAAAAAATAAATTTCTGTTGTTTAAGCAATCCAGGCTGTGGCACTTTGCTATGGCAGCCATAAAAAGCCAATAAACCGTGATATTCAAGGCTTACACCAGGAAGGCTCGGTATATACTTACCACCCTCGCCTAAGCACTGGAAGAGAAGACAGTTCTGGGGCAAGACAATTCAAAGCAAAGGATATACAAAAAGGTATTTTGTAGCCAAGCACCAAAAACTCTCAGCGGCAGTTATTACCTTAGGAAGTGTTTTTTGAAGCTTGGCTCGTTGCTTTTCTTCTTTTAGAAGATTTCCTCCACGGTTTGTAAATCGACTTGGATCTGAAGCCTTTCTCTGTGAAAAATACCTTTTAATTAGAGTAAGCCCTGAGAGAGTCAGACTAGTTACTTCTGCTAAGATTCCCTGTTGTCAAACTAACACATATTAAGGAGACTCTCAGTTTTACGTTCCCATCCATTGTCAGCGATGAGAAACTGTGGTGTTCTAAGAGAAGAGAGTGGGGTGTGAGTACTATAGGCATATGCAAGATCATCCAATGGCATGTAGGAAAAGTACTGTTTCCTTTTTAATCTAAAAGTATGATAGGAAGTGCCTGGGTGGTTCAATCAGTTAACCGTCTGCTTTTAGCTCAGGTCATGATCACAGGGTTCCTGAATCGAGACCCTCGTCAGGCTCCCTGCTAGCAGGGAGTCTGTGGCGGCTGCTGCTTCTCCCTCTCCCTCTCCCCCTGGCTTATGCTCTCTCCTTCTCTCTCAAATAAATAAGTAAAATCCTTAAAAAAAATAAATAATATACGCTTTAACGTGTAATGCACAATGTCATTGGTTCCCTCCCTTGGTTCTAATGTCAAAGATGACTGTCAGTTATAGGGAATGAGACATGTGGAGGGACAAGGGAGAGGTCTACACTCAGGAGGGCTTAGGGTGGCACCCCTACTTGCCCACTCACTCCTAGCATATTGACAATGCAGCTTAAATGTGCCCAGTTAAGAGGCTGATAATCTGGTTTTTATGAAATCAACACTCACAAAATGGGCAAGTAAAAATGTAAAGTGTTAGGCTTCTTTTCCACTTCTTGTTACTGTATCGTGTATACAGTGTATCACAACGGTATTTAAGCCTGTAATTTGTATATATAAATTAGGTTTACACACTCAAAAAGCAGAGCAGATCATCAGAAAACCAGAAACAATCTTGACAATTTGGAGGCAAAGCCTATGAAGAAATTGTTTCCCATCAAGACCGCTTGATTGGTGAATGCCTATAAACACTAACTGAAGGGGATGGCAATTTGTTTCTGATTTTTCCCTAAATACTGGCATGTCAATGAGACCCTTCCTTCTTGCTTTCAACCACAAGTTAAGGAGTAGCTGAGGGCTAGAACATCTGTTCTCAAGCAGCTGTAAGACCTCATACAGCTCTCTCCATTTGAATCCTAGTTTCTAGCCTGTGACTTTGAAGGGATTGACTGATTCTCTAACGGCCTCTTCAAGCTCAGAGTGAGTTTCTTCTCCCCTACAAGTCTCGTCTGGCTTATCCAAGACCCAGCCCCTAGCTCTGAAAAGTTCAGAGGGAAGCTATGAGTACCAAGTCTGTCAGAAAAAATGGAATTCAGACTATAGAAATGTGCCCTAACACTTAGAAAGGCAACTTTCTAAGAAGACCACGAAGTTGGAATGTAAGCATATTACGAACTACCTGCCCCAACATTCACTATCTCCTTCCTTGGTACGGAGAACCTGAATTTATCTGTGGTAGCAGCTCCCCCAGCCTCAGCAGCAGCTGGTGTGCAGGCAGAGGTGCTGGAAGAGCCCTCAGAGGGGCTGGAGGGTCAATACTCAAAGTGCAACAGTAAGAGTTCTAAAGTCACCGTGGACCTGAGGATAATGTTCACCTCTCAGTGGGTGGGGAGCCATGCATGGGCTGGAGAAGCCTGGGGCACCCCTGGCTGTGAAACAGCCATACCTGCCCTGGACTTCCTACATGCAAGGAATGCTACTTTCCTGAAGGCACTGATGGTATTCTGTGTCCCACGTACAAGCTTCACAAATACAGAGGAGTTAGTGGTAATTCAGAGACTTCGTGATAAAGACAGGGTGTGAGAACCCTGGCAGAGAGCAAAGGAGAATGCACCCTGGCTCCGTGCAGGCTAGGCCTTAACAACTGATTATGGACTCCATGGAAACAGAAGCTGGGGTGGTACCTCAAACTCCAAGAAAAGCCTCCAGCTTTCTTCCCACTTCTGGACACCTTCAAAGAGTTCTTTGTGGACCTCATAGTAGTTTTTTAACCGCACAATCTCAGCATCATGGAGCTGGAGCAGATTTTCCGTGTAGTCCTCTGCGAGATACAGACCCAGTAGTTTACAAAAATTCTAGCGTTTAGTAGCCCAATTTACTAGTCCCTCATTTCAACTTCCTTCTTCCTTATAGTAAAAGTGACACATGCAGTAAGTATAGACTGCAGATGATAAAGCCAGCCCTATCACATGATCAACCTGGGGAAGGGGCACTAAGGGCTAAGGTATGGGCTAAGACTCTCAAAGCTTTAGGGCATCTCTGACCTTGTTCTAGGTCTCCTTCATATTCTTTCTTTCCATCCTGCTCACAGAAAATGTCTAAAAATTTAGTAGACAATCTCATCTTTATACTCAGTTCAGGCCAGACCAGAATTCCGTTTAGCTCCTGGGAATGAACTCCATGGGCTCAGATGTGGGCTTTGCTATTTACTTGCTACATCCCTCTGGGTTAAGTTGCTGAACATTTATGTACTTTCATGTCCTCACCTCTTGCCATGAGGATTCACTGAGCCTGGCATAGAGTAAGCACCTGATAGACGAGCCTCACAACTACAGACTGTGGTGATTTACTATATCAGAAATCAAGAGACCCTTTGCTAGAAGCATCTGCAAATGTTAATTATACAGGAATGGCAGTTTATGCTAAAAGGCTTGAAAAGGTGCTCTATCTGTTCAGTAAGGAAAATACGTGCTGGTGAATGGCTGCCTTCATAAAGACAAGTGAGGAGGCCACAACAAGAGCACTGTGTTTTGGGCAGCCCGGGTGGCTGAGCAGTTTAGCACCACCTTCAGCCCACGGCCTGATCCTAGAGACTCGGGATCGAGTCCCACCGTTGGGCTCCCTGCATGGAGCCTGCTTCTCTCTCTGCCTCTCTCTCTGTGTCTCTCATGAGTAAATAAATAAAATCTTAAAAAAAAAAAAAATCACTGTGTTTGTACAAACCATCATAGTAAGGGGCAAAAGCTTGTCTCTGCTCCTGGCTGTAGAAACACTGGTCCCAGTACTGAGCCAGCTCCACTCGAATTGCCTCAATCACTTTCTTCATGTTTTGCATCTTCAGTTCTTCCAACCTATCCACTTCCAATTGCAGCTGTAACATAGAGACTTAGTAAAGGTGCTTGCCATACATTTGCTTTCACATAGGAAGGCAAAAGTTCAAAAGTCCATGCCCCACACCCCAAATAAAATTGTAACACAAAGCTAGAGTTAAATCAACAGTTTTTTGGAGGTGGAGGGTGGGGAGAGCAAGCATGAGAGCAGGGAAATGGCAGAGGGTAAGGGAGAGAACCTCAGGCAGGCTCCGTGCTGGGCCTGGGGCTCGATCTCATGACCCTGAGATCATGACCTGAAGAGAAATCATGAGTCAGGTGCTCAACCCACTGAGCCACTCAGGTGCCCCAACAGACACTTTTTATAACACTGATACCATGGGAGCCAGAAACCTAAGAAATGTACACAAAGGAGAGAAGATAAGCTGGCTACGGCCACCCTGGTCTAATGCTTGCCTTAAAAACAGGCTCACTTGAGGCAGACGCTGGTAAAGACAATACACGTGACACTAGTTGCGACTGCTGACCCTCTGCCCATTGGATTTCTTACCGCTTTCTTGACCTTGGCCTTTGATCCAGTCATAACCGTGGCCACAGCTTCTCTCTCTTCTGCAGGTATTTGCAACCTGTCCCAGAGCTCTCGGATCTGAGCTCGCAGACCCTCACACACTGCTTCATTTTGTGATTTTCTCATTTCCAGCTATAGCAAGGAGAGCCAATGATTATGGCAAAGATAGCAACACAAAAGCCAGCCCTGTAGCTTCCTGCAAAGAAATGTCTGGACCCACACAGAAAAGCACTTTTACTAGACTGTGAAGAGGTGTGTTTTCATGACTTGGAACACAAACTGTATAGCTATCATTATGGTAGGATCTCAAACCCCAAGAATTAGGATTTAGATTTTTAATTAAAAAAATTCAACACTGGGCAGCCCCAGTGGCTTAATGCCACCGTCAGCCTGGGGCGTGATCCTGGAGACCCGGGATTGAGTCCCAGTCAGGCTCCCTGCATGGAGCCTGTTTCTCCCTCTGCCTGTGTCTCTGCCTCTGTCTCTCATGAATAAATAACATTAAAAAACAAAAAAAAAAATGAACACTAAGCTCATTCATATGACTAATATTATTTCATCCGAAATTTCAATTTCATATTCTTAGAGCCAGAAATAAATGTTAAAAAAAAAAAAAAAAGGTTGCATCATTTACTATCTTTTTTTTTTTTTTTAAGGATTTTATTCATTTATTCATGAGACAGAGAGAGAGAGAGAGAGGCAGAGGCAGAGGGAGAAGCAGGCTCCATGCAGGGAGCCCAATGTGGGACTCGTCCTGGGACTACAGGATCACCCCCAGAGCTGAAGGCAGATGCGCAACTGCTGAGCCACCCAGGCAGCCCCTCATTTAATATCTTTATCCTCCTTCATTCTTTTAACTTATAGTGCTTATTTAAGACTGAAGGAAAAAACTGTCAAGTTTTTTTCAAATCACTGGACACTGGAGATCCCAGACCACAATGTGAGTAGTCATTACCTGCCGAAGCAACTTCTGTAGTGTTGCAATATTCTCAAGAGATAAACAAAAGGCATCTTCATCTTCACACACCACATCTCTTTCAAAGCTTGTGTCTGGGGTGTGATCTAATTCTTCCATACACAGTATGATCTGCCTCTTTATGTTGACAAACTCCTCACGTCTAGATGCCTATAAAAAAAAAAATGATTACAAGTACCTACAGGAAAGTTAAAACCGAAGTATGAATGCAAACACTTACCTTGGTTTCCCTTAATGTGGCCACGTGTTGTCTGAACTGGTTCAGTTCTTCTAAGCTGGGAACTGAGTTGCTGTCGATGTCATAGTGGGGCATGCAAAGAATTTCACACAGCTCTTGATCTTGTTCTTGAAGTAGTTTCAGTTCTTGTCTTCTCTCCTTTTTCTGTTTTCGCATCAGTTCTACCTGAGTGCGCAAATCCTTTTCTAGCTGCAAGATGGTCGTCTCTCCTTCTTCCTGCAGGAGACAAAGTACCATTGTGAGAAGATTCCAAGTAGATCTCTTTAAATGAAGAGGACAATGGAAGAGAGCTAGGATGGCAGACTTTTAGTTAAACTTACAAATAAGTCAACTCATGGCCAACAAAATATGGCATAA
This sequence comes from Canis lupus familiaris, assembly GCF_011100685.1. Lineage (NCBI taxonomy): Eukaryota > Metazoa > Chordata > Mammalia > Carnivora > Canidae > Canis > Canis lupus. The sequence goes on along the minus strand of NC_049224.1, from coordinate 53,753,400 downwards.
AAGAGGATCTCCTAAAGAAGTCGAGAAAAAGGAAAGGTACCAGGGGCACTTTTGCAAGAGGTAGAAAGTGGCTGGAAAGCTTGCTTTGAGTTTTCAGGGTAGTATATTTAGCTTATAATATGATGCTCATCCTAATAATCCTAAGAACATCACATAACCAATAAAAATTAATAGTCCTTGCTCTACTCCAACTGATTAACGGGGAGAAAGTGGCAAATTATAGGATTTAAAAATTTACACAATATTATTCAACATTGGTGAACAAAAACGGTCATAATTTAAGGAAAATATATTGGGGTGCCTACGTGGCTCAGTGGTTGAGTGTCTGCCTTCAGCTCAGGGCATGATCCCGGAGTCCCAGGATCAAATCCCACATCAGGCTCCCTGCATGGAGCCTGCTTCTCCCTCTGCCTGTGTCTCTGCCTCTCTCACTCTGTGTCTCTCATGAATAAGGGAAATATATCACTGTATATCTAACTTATCACCTAATTTCATACTGAAAGTTAAAAAAAAAAACTGAAGAAACTATTCGTCTAAAATCTATCTATATATATATATATATATATATATATATATATATATATATGATCAGTATATGTATATATAATTTTTCCTGTAGATTCCAGGAAATTCCTATGATGTCATGGTCTGAATGATTGCTCTTGGCTACCAGGTATGAATTATCCTTTACCCTTTGAAGGTGGTCTCCCAGGGGCGCCTAGGTGGCTCAGTTAAGTGTCTGACTTCGGTTCAGGCCATGATCCCAGGGTCCTGGGATTGAGTCTCACACTGGGCATCCTGCTCAGCAAGGAGTCTGTTTCTCTCTCTCCCTCTACCCCTAACCCCCAACTCATGCTCTAATAAATAAGTAAAATCGGATGAATGAATGAATGAATGAATGAACGAACGAACGAACGTGGCCTCCCTCCCAGGCTGACTCCATCTAGATACCTGGGCAGCTCTTCCTGTAACAGGGAGAGGGACTCAAGAATCTTAGAGCCATGAGGCCCTGCAGTCACAGCTATTCTAATCACTTCCCCAAGCTCCACACTGTTTTTCATTTTTATGATCCCAACACTAGTGTTACTGGTTCTAACCAGGGACACGTTTTGGACCTCTATCCTGTTACTCATTTCATCCTTGCTGGCATCCTCATTCCAGCCTTGCCTTGTGCTGGACCACAAAATACCAACCTCTTAGCCTGGTACACAGATAGTCATGCATGCTTGGAATCTAACTACAGTCTCTAGACACTCCAGCTTTTGAGATATTTCTTCTCAAGTAGCCAGTTTGGCTGGTTCAGTAGTATGCAACTAACTGGGTATGAAAAAACCCAAAAAGGCAGGCTTTTTGGCAACTTTCCCTTGTATCACTAGGCACTTTTGCTTCCTAGGTAATGCTTTTCATTTTCTTTCAGAGAAAGAATAGCATAGTACCATCTGTACCTAGGTTTTCCTTAAAGTTAAAAAATTTTAAGAAGCTTATTTTTTTATTGTTTTTTAAGTTTTTACTTATTTACTCATGAGAGATACAGAGAGGCAGACACAGACAGAGGGAAAAGCAGGCTCCCCACAGGAAACCCGATGCAGGACTCGATCCCAGGACCCAGGGACCACAATTCAAGCCAAAGGCAGATGCTCAACTACCAAGCCATCCAGGTGCCCCAAAGAAGCTTCTTTTTAATCAAAGCATTGCAACACTTATTAGTGGCTCCATCTCTCAAGAGGGCAACTCTTTACAGAAGTGAAAGTTACTCTGCTGGAACTAACTAGGTGGTATATTCTCCCCACTTTTTATGGCCAGAACTCTATAAGGAAACTTTTCACCTGCACCCCCAAGTCAGAGTTCCTTCCTAAATATCAGACCCAAGCAGGAGCCAGAGGCCCCACCACATACCTGAAATGGTTCAACGTGTAACTCACTGCACAGGGTATTGAGCTCTTTTTGACAGACGGATATGCTTTTGATGAGCCTTTCCTTCAGGCTTTCCTCTTCAGCAATCATCATATCCAGGAGATCCTACGGGAGAGAAAACAGTCCCATAAAAGTATGGGGCCAAAGGGGAAAAAAACCCAAACCAACTTTCATAATTTCAAATTCTTAAGAAAGGACTTAAACGGAGAGGGGTTGGGGTGCCTGGGTGGCTCAGTGGTTGTGTATCGAAGCCTTTGGCTCAGGTCAGGATCCTGGGATTGAGTCCTGCATCAGGATCTCTTCTATGGGAAGACTGGGAGAGTCTTCCCACTGGGAGACTGCTTCTCCCTCTACCTGTCTCTGCCTCTCTCTGTGTGTCTCTCATGAATAAATAAAACAAGGAAAGAAGGGAGGGAGGGAGGGAGGGAAAGAAAGGAAAAGAAAAAAAAAGAAAAGAAAAGAGAAAAGAATGAACTTAAACAGAAACAAAACCAGATGGTTTTGAGCCTGGGTAGCTCAGTTGGTTAAACATCTGCCTTCAGCTCAGGTCATGGTCTGGGGTCCTGGGATTGAGTCCCATGTTGGGCTCCCTGCTTCTCCCTCTCCCTCTCCCTCTGCCGGCCAGGCTCCCCACTTGTGCTCTGTCAAATAAATAAAATCTTTGAAAAAACAAACAGGAAGAGCCTGTGACATCCTAGTGTCTGTTTACAACTATCTCCAATGAGACATCAGTATCCATACTACTGTCCCACAGGAAAGAGACCAGTACTACTCAACTCACCTTGATATGCTTCTTTACAACCTCAGTTCTTTGTAACCGCTGGTCCTCTGGAATCCCAATTAATTCCCAGATTTCCCGAAGGTGATTCAGAGCTTTCTGGAGACATACTATCGACTCCTCCGCCAGCACCTCACTGAAAAGCAAAAGAGAAGCCAGTAACATCAGCCACTGCCTCCAGAATAAAAGGAGGATTTATAGAAACTAAACATACTAGTTTCTCAGTGGCCTCAGGCTAAAACAAATTGAAAACAAGCATTCAACTTTAATCACTGTTCTCCTAAACACAACATTGGCAAAGCAAAATTCACCATCACCTTATGTTGTAGAAATTCAAATTTTTTTTTTTTAAAGTAGGCTCTATGCCCAGCATGGGGCTTGAATCCATGACCCCAGGATCGAGGCCTGAGCTGAGATCAAAGGTAAGATGCTCAACCAACTGAGCCACTCAGATACCCCAGAAATTCAGTCTCCATGATACTCAGAAGCTGGGATTTATCAACAATTCTACCTATGATAGCACAATACAGAATGATAAAAGAAAAACCAGACAGGTTGTTTCTGGTTGGATTAGTCAGGAGAGCACAGGACTCTGGATCTCAGGACAGTGAGTTCCAGCCCCAGGCGAGGTGTAGAGATTAGTTAAAAAGGAAAGATAAACCAGACAAAATAAGCGCTCACCTAACACAAGAGCTTGCTTTGTGAAAAGCTCCTATAAAACTGGCATTTTACTACAATTTTTTGTTTTTTTTTAAGATTTTTATTTATTTATTCATGAGAGACACAGAGAGAAACAGAGATATAGGCAGAGAGAGAAGCAGGCTCCCTGCAGGGTGCCCGATGTGGGACTCAATCCCGGGACTCCAGGATCACGCTCTGGGGCAAAGGCAGAGGCTCAACCGCTGAGCCACCCAGGCATCCTGCAAATTTTGTTGTTCTTAAGTTACAATTACTGACTTACAGAGTGGCTAAAATTATAAGACAAACATCAAGTGTTGACGAGGATCCAAAAATGAGAACTTTCATATACTATTGGTCTGGAGTGTAAACTGGTACAACCACTTTAAAAATTGCTGGCAGCTTCCACTAAAGCTGGGCCTGGCAGTTCCACTTCTACATGCAAGTCCAGCAGAAACGTACATGTATGCAGTAAAGACATGCACAAGGGAGATCCCTGGGTGGCTCAGCGGTTTGGTGCCTGCCTTCGGTCCAGGGTGTGATCCTGGAGTCCTGGGATCGAGTCCCACATCGGGCTCCCTGCATGGAGCCTGCTTCTCCCTCTGCCTGTGTCTCTGCCTCTCTCTCTCTCTCTCTCAGTGTGTCTCTTATGAATAAAAAAAAAAAAAAAAGACATGCACAGGAATGATCAGAGCAGCACTACTCATAATAGCATAGGAGTATAAACAACCCAGGGGTGCCTGGGTGGCTCTGTCGGTTAAACAAATCTGCCTTTGGCTCAGGTAATGATCTCAGGGTCCTGGGATTGAGCCCCATGTTGGGCTCCCAAGCTCAGGGGAGAGCCTAGTTCTCCTTTTCCCTCTGCCTCTCCCATTACTCGTGCTCTCTCTCTCACTCGATCTCAAATAAAATCTTAAAAAAAAAAAAAAGGGTAGAAACAACCGATGTACATCAACAGAACAGACAGTACATTCCTACAATGGAGTAACACAGCAATGAATACACAACATGGATCAATCTCAGAAACATTATGCTGAACTATGCCAAATGAAAAAAGTCAAGTCCAAAAAGATTACATACTATGATTCCATTTTATGACATTCTAGGAAAACAAAACTATAGTGAAAGTAAGCGTGGGGTCAGAGCAGAAGATCAACTGCAAAAAGGCCCAAGCAAACGTTTTTAGGGTGATAGAATGGTCCTAGTTCTTAGTGATTACCTAACTGAACATAAAAAACAAAATTCAACAGTACAAGTAAAATGAGTCAATTTTACTGTATATAAATTATACCTTAATCTTAAAAAAAAAAAGAGAGAGAGAGGTAAGGGGCCGCCAGAGTGACTCAGTCAGTTGGGTGTCTGACACTTGATTTTCAGCTAGATCTCCAGGTTGTGAGATCAAGCCTTGCCTCGGGCTCCCGACTTGGAACTGAGCCTGCTTAAGATTCACCCCTCCCTCTGCCCCTCCCTCCTGCTTGCTCGTGCATTCTATCAAATAAAACCTTAAAAAAAAAAAAAAAAAAAAAAGAAGGTAAAACAAAACATGGAAAAACAAAAAAATTTGAGGAAGAAAGGGAAATATAGTTTGGATGAAAAAAGCAAGATGAGCATCAAGAATAGACATTTCGGGCAGCCCTGGTGGCTCAGCGGTTTAGTGATGCCTTCAGCCCGGGGCGTGATCCTGGAGACCAGGGATCAAGTCCCATGTTGGGCTCCCTGCATGGAGCCTGCCTGTGTCTCTGCCTCTCTCTCTCCCTCTCTCTCTCTCTCTGTGTTGTCTCTCATGAATAAATAAATAAAATCTAAAAAAAAAAAAAAAAAAAGACATTTCTCCAAAGAATATATATAATAGCCAATAAGCATGTGAAAACACACTCAACATCACTAGCCACTGGTGAAATGAAAACCAAAATCACAATCCCTGTGTGATTCCATGTATGTAAAATTCAAAACAGGCAAAACTAAGGTATGCTTTCAGAAGTCAGGGTAGTGGTCGCCATTGTCTTCGGAGGTGGTAACTGGACAGGGCCAAAAGGAGCACTGATTACATAGGTGTGTGCTGACTGAAAATCTACTGAGTTTTGCACTTAGATTTATGCACTTTTCTGTACGTTATTCTTCAATTACAAAAAGTTTTAAAACATTTTTATCTGAAATGCAAATTTAACTGGGCACCTTGTATTTTATCTTTAAAAAAGTTTACTTTAAAAATGATAACTATTAGTCTGCTTCACATAACACTCACAGAACAGAAATTTTCTCTCCTTTCATAGATACAAATGGATAACAAGGACACTGCTCTGGCACCAGAGAAACTAGAATGTGGATATGCTTTGCCACCAGTCAGCAGTGAGGCCTAAAACAAATCACTTAAGCTCTTCTTGTGAGGGGACTAGAAGCTCTCATTGGCCTCCTTTGTGCCTCAGGGTCTATTTGGAGGTTCAATGAGCCACCAGCCTAGATCTCCAACAACAGCAGTTTCTTCATACGTTTTAATATTTTCATATCTAAGACATTTCTCTAGCCAAAAAGTCCCAATTTAAAGGTTGCCTGTCCTAGATGAAGTTTTGGCACAAACACCAGTTGCCTATACTAGATGGCCAATATCAATACCCAGATAACAAAGTGTTTTTAAAGAATCTACTGTACTCCATTTTAGAAATGTTAAGGGGGGCAGCCCAGGTGGCTCAGCAGTTTAGTGCCGCCTTCAGCCCAGGGTGTGATCTTGGAGACCCTGGATTGAGTCCCACGTCACACTCTCTGCATGGAGCCTCCTTTTCCCTCTGTCTGGGTCTCTGCCTCTCTGTCTCTCATGAATAAAATCTTAAAAAAGAAGGAAGGAAAGAAGGAAAGAAAGGAAAGAAAGGAAAGAAGAAAGGAAAGAAAGGAAGAAAGGAAGAAAGGAAGAAGGACCCATAAAAAGGAGAAAGAAAGACATACAGAAAGCCCGAAACTCCCAGCACACCCCTCGACAACCGACACAGAACGACCAGAAGACCTCCGAAAGACCCTCCAAAGACAGAGACACCGAAGAAATGTTAACAGGTAGTTAAGGCATTTATTTAGGTACACCTAGGTGGCTCGGTGGTTGAGCATCTGCCTTTGGCTCAGGGCGTGAAGCCAAATTCCCGGGTTCGAGTCCCACACTGGGCTCCTTGCATGGAGCCTGCTTTTCCCTCTGCCTGTGTCTCTGCCTCTCTCATGAACACATAAAAACTTAAAAAAAAAAAAAAAAAAGGTATTTAATTTCAATTAACTTTTGTTCTAATCTCAATTAAAGTTCAACCACAGAGCTTCCCCAGGCACTCCAATTTTTAAGACAAAAAGAATGCATAAATCAAAATCCTAATCTTTGTATTTTATTAAAAATAACCTACAAGACCTAATCTGTGGTCATAGTCCATCTGAATGCAAACCCTAGTGTTAAACCACACCAGCCTGGGGCACTGCTCTGAGGGTCACTATTTCAGGGACTGCTCTATAGTCTCTTCTAGTCTAATTGGCCCACTCTACCCTAGCCAATCTCCACAGGACAGATAGGTTCTCTGGAAAACAAAATCCAATCAGGCCTCTGCTAAATTACTCCCTTCAAAGTTTCCCATTGCCCTCAGGAAACAGTTCAACCATCTTCAAAGGAAAGGCTTTCTAAAAATCTCTCCTGGGGAGCCTGGGTGGCTTAATCGGTTAAGCAACTGCCTTCAGCTCAGGTCATGATTCTGGGGTCCTGGGATCCAGTCCCACATCAAGCTTCTTGCTCAGCAGGGAGCCTGCTTCTCCCTTTTCACTTACCCCCCACTCGTGCTTGCTCTCTCTCTAGTGCTCTCTCTCAAATAAATTAAGTTAAATTAGAATAAAACCTCTTTCCAGGTTTGTCTCTTAATCTCTCACCCCTCACTCCCTAATACTCCAGCCAACTCAACTTTTGAGCATTCCCCGGACAGGCCTCTCACTCAACCAACTGCTGAACTCAGTTGTCCATGCTGCCATGCTTCTATACATTACCTTCCACCTGCCATCGCCTTCTCTGGACAGCCATGGATTCCTCATCATCATTTCCTCCATCACTGCCCCCATCCACACTGTAGATCATAGACTCAAGGGCAAGGACTGCCAGATCTTATCCATCTTCGTTTTACTAGACCCTAATGCACAGTGATTATTCAATAAATGTAAAAGGAATGGCCTTAAGTTCCTGACAAAGGCTCATTATGACTTACTTCCAGCTACCTTCGGTTTATAAGCTCTCACATACTGACAAATAGATTTAGAAGCAGTGCTGCCTAGCCCTGTAGAACCTTCAAGAGGGTAAAGTGATCATTTTTATACACAATAAAAAACTAACACAATGGGAAAACAATCTGAATAGACATTTCTCCAAAGAAGATCTATAATGGCCAATAAGCATGTGAAAACACACTCAACATCACTAGCCACTGGTGAAATGCAAATCAAAATCACAAAGAGATACCACTTCCCAGGCACCAAGATGACTATAATTAAAAAACAATGTTAAAAGAAAAGACAGCAACAAGTATTGACAAGGATGTGGAGAAAACAGAAGCCTACATACACTGCTGGTGGGAAACACAAAATGGTGCAAATATCCTTGGAAAACAGTCTAGCAGTTCCTCAATTGAACAGTTACCATTTAACACAGAAATTCCATTCCTAGGTATTTACCCAAGAAAAATGAAAACATGCCCACACAAAACTCACATACAAATATTCATAGCAGCATTTCTACGATAGACAAAATGTAGAAACAACCCCAAATAGCCATCAACTAATGAATAAGGTAAATGTGATATACCTATCCAATGGAATCTTATCTGGCAATAAACCTGGAAAACATTATGCCAAGTGAAAGAAGCCAATCGCAAATGACATTATCATAGGATTCCATTCATATGAAATATCCAGAATAGGCAAATCTATAGAAACAGACATAGATTAGCCGTTGTGTGGACTGGGGTGTGAAGACGGAAGAAGGTGGGAAAAGGGACTGACCTTTTAATGGGTGTGGGGTTTTGGAAGGGATGATAAAAACATTCTAAAACTGACTGTGGTGATAACTATACAACTCTACGAATATACTAAAATCCATCAAATTGTATGCTACGCGAAAGGTAAGAAATCATTTAAAAGACCTTTTGAGGGGATCCCTGGGTGGCTCAGCGGTTTCGCGCCTGTCTTTGGCCCAGGGCGCGATCCTGGGAGTCCCGGGATCAAGTCCCGCATCAGGCTCCTGGCATGGAACCTGCTTCTCCCTCTGCCTGCGTCTCTGCCTCTCTATCATAAATAAATAAATAAAAATAAATCTTTAAAAAAAAAAAAAGGCCATTTGAGATCTTTTCCAGTCCAGTGACAGATTCTTGAGACTGGAAAAATTATACCTTTTTATATCTGTGTCCTTTGTGGGAGCTATTTTTTAACTATCTTCAGCTTCCTGGTGATACATTATAAGAACAAAAATCTCCATTTTTTTAATCTTTTTTTTTTTAAAGATTTATTTATTCATGAGAGACAGAGAGAGAGAGAGAGAGAGAGAGGCAGAGACACAGGCAGAGGGAGAAACAGGCTCCCTGTGGGGAGCCTGATGTGGGACTAGATCCCGGGATCACGACCAGAGCCCAAGGCAGATGCTCAACCACTAAGCCACCGAGGTGCCCCAAATCTCCATTTTTTTAAAAAAAGATTTTATTTACTTATTCATGAGAGACAGAGAAAGGCAGAGACATAGGCAGGAGAAGCAGGCTCCCTGCAGGGAGCTGGATGTGGGACTCAATCCCAGGACCCCCAGGATCACAACCAGAGCCAAAGGCAGACCCTCAACCACTGAGCCCCCAGGCGTCACCTAAAATCTCAAATTTGTATGTACCTTTTAGGAAATTACCTGAATCTATAGGCAGTATATAATTGCACCAAGAGCATTATTCATAGAAAATGCACGGAGGTATCCTACAACTTTTTTGAAACATTACATTATTCATTAAAAAAATACTAGAGGGGGGATCCCTGGGTGGTGCAGCGGTTTAGCACCTGCCTTTGGCCCAGGGAGCGATCCTGGAGACCTGGGATCGAATCCCACATCGGGCTCCTGGTGCATGGAGCCTGCTTCTCCCTCTGCCTGTGTCTCTGCCTCTCTCTCTCTCTTTCTCTGTGACTATCATAAATAAATAAAAATTCAAAAAAAATACTAGAGGGGCGTCTGCCTTTGGCTCAGGTAATGATCCTGGAATGAAGCTCTGCATGGGGCTCCCTGCTAAATGGGGAGCCTGCTTCTCCTCCTCCCTCTGCCATCCCCCATCCGTTATGCTCTCTGGCTCTGTCAAATAAATAAAATCTTAGAAAAAAAAAAAAACTACATGAAAGTTCATTATATGTAAGATACCTTTAAGTGTTGGGGATTCTGCACTGACATCTTTGCCCTTTTGGAGTTTACATTCTAGTAACAACAGTGATAAATAAGCAAATCTTATATTAAATCATAGTAAGCGCTATGGAGAGAAATCAAGTAGTGAAAGGGGTACTAAGGTATAGGAAAGGGGAGTTGCAGTTTTTAAAAGATTGGTCAGGAAAGGCCTCCCTGGGGTGATCTCTGAGCAAAGGCCTAAGGAGGCAAGGAATCAAGCCATGGAACATGTGGGGCAAGAGAGATCTAGGTAGAGGAAACAGCAAATGCCAATGCCTGAGGTAGGATGGTGCCTGGTAGGTTCCATAAAGAGCAAGGACTCTAGTATGACTAGAGTACAGTACAGTTAGGACTCCAGAGGCCTTTGAAAAAGGTAGAGGCTTTTACACTAAAATATGAACTCACTGGAGGATTTTGAATAGAAGATAGGGCATGGAGCTTTGTGGCTCCTGTGTTGACAATAAGCTTCAGGAGGCCAAGGCAGAAGCAGGAAGACCAGTTAAAAGGCCAGTGGAGGGGATCTCTGGGTGGCGCAGCGGTTTGGCGCCTGCCTTTGGCCCAGGACGCGATCCTGGAGACCTGGGATCAAATCCCACGTCGGGCTCCCGGTGCATAGAGCTTGCTTCTCCCTCTGCCTATGTCTCTGCCTCTCTCTCTCTGTGTGTGACTATCATAAATTTAAAAAAAAAAAAAAAAAAAAAGGCCAGTGGAACACAAGAGATAATGGTGGTGACCTGGACCAGGGTGGTGGCAGTAGAGCTGGGGAAGAGTCAAATTGTCTTTTGAAAGTTAAGGCTAAGGCTAATCTTAGGAATGAAAGAAAGAGGTATCAGGATGATACAAGAATCAGAATAAATGTCAAGGGTGAAACGTCTTTTAATTCTCTGAAAACTACTGGAGAACTAGAAGATTTATTAATTCCAAACACCCATCTTCCAACTGGCCCATTAAGATTTGTTCAAGTAACAGAATCCAAGGGGTGGTTAACCTTTTCATTTTAACAACTATCTGCAGAGTGCTTTTAGTTAGTGGCCCACCTATCCACTGGAGGTTAGTGGTCCATTTGCTGTACAGATAATTGGTTTTTGGTTTTTTTTTTTTTTTTTTTTTTTTTTAAAGATTTTATTTATTTATTCATGATAGTCACAGAGAGAGAGAGAGAGGCAGAGACACAGGCAGAGGGAGAAGCAGGCTCCATGCACCGGGAGCCCGACGTGGGACTCGATCCCGGGTCTCCAGGATCGCGCCCTGGGCCAAAGGCAGGCGCCAAACCGCTGCGCCACCCAGGGATCCCTGGTTTTTGGTTTTAATTGGACCCGAGATCTACAAATCTCATGTCATTTAATTCTGTAAAAAGTAATTTGGCTAATTTTTTTTAAGTTTGTATTTTAATTTATTCATAAGAGACACAGAGAGGGAGAGAGAGAGTGAGAGAGAGGAGAAACAAGAGATTGGCAGAGGGAGAAGCAGGCTTCCTGCAAGGAGTCTGTTGTATCCCTTGATCCCAGGACCCAGGTACCACAGGTGCTCCTAATTTAGCTAACTTAATTAGTAAACATATCTAAGTTTTTCAATTAAGTCACAAACCAAAACAAACTGCAGATTATGTGCTTTTTTTTTTTTTTTTTTTTAATAGAAATAACAGCAGCTACTAGGCAGCCCTGGTGGCTCAGCGGTTTAGCGCTGCCTTCAGCCCAGGGTGTGATCCTGGGGACCCCGAACGAATCCCGCGTGGGGTTCCCTACGTGGAGCCTGCTTCTCCTTCTGCCTGTGTCTCTGCCTCTCTGTGTCTTTCATGAATAAACAAAATTTTAAAAATAAATAAATTACAGCAGTTACTGACATTAATTTTAAAACCCTGGCTGTTGGGCCACCTGAGTGGCTCAGTGGTTGAGCATCTGCCTTTGGCTCAGGTCGTGATCCTGGAGATCCGGGATCGAGTCCCGCATGGAGCTCCCTGCATGGAGCCTGCTTCTCCCTCGGCCTGTCTCTGTCCCTCTCTCTGCGTCTCTCATGAATAAATTAATAAAACCTTTAAAAACAAAACAAAAAACCCTGGCTGTTTTTACAATGGTACCATGATTTGTACTCATTTTCCATTCTCTGGAAGGCAAGCCACCTGAAAAAGAACGATGAGAATTCGAAATTAGGGAAGCAGCAGCAGCTTCTACAGCCACAGAATGATCAGCCTGACCAGTAACTACCAACCAGTAATGAATCATCTCAGTGCCTCACCCACCGCTTTCAGAAAGTAGGGCTAACGTCTTCACCACTCTCCACACAAAAGCCCTATACCCTTGGTATTATTATTTTAGAAAAGTGACATCTCTGTCCTTTTGGAGTTTGCACACTAATAACAACAAAAAAAGTGACAAATAAGCAAACCTTCCAGTAAAGGGCAGTAAGTGCTACGGAGGGAAAAACGGAGCAGAGACCGGTGAAGAGACAGCGGACATTCGGCGTGGCGAGTGACTCCTCAGTGGAGTTTCTGGACTCCCAAGGGAACCCGGCTCCCTGTCCAAGTCGGGGACGTTGGCGCGGCAGCCCACCCCGCGGAGGACACGCGGATCAACGACCTGACGGCGTTATTTAAAGAGAGGCGAGGGAGCGGCCCACCAAGAGCGGCTGCGCCGGTGCCGAGCCGAGAGGCAGCATCTGAGAGGGAGGCAGGCGGGCGGGCGGGCGGGGCTCGCGGACACTTGGAGCGTCGGGGCCTCCCGGGCGTCGGGGTGTGGGGGGCCCCCGCCGGGCCCGGGGCACTGCAGGCCTTGCCCTGCCGCGTCGGGGCCCCTCGCACCTGCGCCAGCTCAGCGCCACCCAGCCCCGCCGGCCGCGCCCCGGCTGCACTCGACGCCCGTTCACGTACGCCCCCGCGCCCCGGGGCCGCCTCGGGGCCCCCCGCTCCCGGGCCAGGCGTCGCTCCCTCGACCCTCCTGCAACCCGCACCTCCTCCTCATGGCGGACGCTCCCAGCAGCCGACCGTCGAGGCCCCAGACCTCCTCCACGCGGAGCTGAGCGCAGCAACCTCGCACACGCACCACAGTCCCGCTCCAAGCCGGGGCTCCGAGCCGTTAGCCCTCCGCGGAATTTCAAATCGAGCCCGAAGGCGGGAGCAGCCCAGCGATTGGCGCCAAGACCCGTCGCTCCTCGCCAAGCCCCGCCCCCTGGCGGCCGCCGGCGCGCGCTGCGTCCTGACGCGCGGGGACTCTGAGCTGCGGTTCCCGCGGTGGGCGTGGGAAGCGATGGCTCTCCCGCTGACGGCGGAGGTCGCTGTCTGCGCATGCGCCGGGTGGAGCCGGCCCGGAGGGACGCCCCGCCCCGCCCCGCCCCGCCCCGCCGGGGATCCTGCCCAATGCCCACCCCACCCCGTCCGGCGCAGTTAGGTTTCGAAGTTCGCGCAGCCCCCTGAGGCCGCCGGGAAGGGGTGGGGACAGCGGCCGCCCTGCGGCAGGAGCTGGCGTTGCGGGAAAGCCTGGCGCTTAGGTCGCTTCCCACGCCCAGTTAGGTGGCCAGCCTGGAGCTGGTATTTGGGAGCTCTCCCCAGGTGCGGGAAGCCGTGCGCTCGAGGGCAGGGGAAGGAACGCCGCACCCTGCTCCCCTCTCCCGGGCCGGGCACCTTTCTAGACCTCCATCCCGTTTACTCTCCACAGCAGCCGCGTTCTGTAGTATCGCCATTCTTACGTAGGAAGAGATCCGTCTCTGGAAGTCTTGAGGGACTTGCCCAGGTCACATGATTGGTACACAAAAGAAGATATGCTTGCCATAGTTCTTTCGGTGAAAACTTTAAAATTCAAAATGGACATCAAAACGATAGAGGTTTATTAAGCAGATAATAGCACTTCAGAGAAAACTCTCAAAAGTGAGAGAGAGGGGTCCCAACAGGGTATCCTTTTTTCCCTGAACATATGCTCCATCCCTAAATGTTTATATAAAACTTTGTATTCAGTGATTCACAATTGCATGATATTGATGTAGGAACAAGTTAGGAGCAGACAGGGCTAGGTAGGAAAAGATAAGGGAAAGGTCTAGAGTCAGGCTTCCAGGAATCTGTGGGTTCCCATAAACCCCAAGGACACCAAAAGGCCCCAGAGGCTCCTACCCATCCGAAGGAAACAGGTAAGACCGTAAAAAAACCAAAAAATCCTGGCTCCCTAGTTCCAAAATGTTAGGGGGTGTTCCCCTTTAATGGCTACTAGGCTCACAGAAACCCCAGATGTAGAGAAATATGGAGGAGCTCTTAACCAGAGAGAAGGGAACACTTGTTTGTGCTTATGATGTTTACAAAGAAACATCTTGTTGTTACAAGTCCACCATGTTTGTTCTAAATAAAGACATGATATATACAAGTCCACCCTGATATGGATAAGAAATTTACCAAGTTCCTGGTCAGTTCCCTATAAAAGACAGACCATAGGGACACCCGCGTGGCTTAGTGGTTGCACCTCTGCCTTTGGCTCAAGGTGTGATCCCGGAGTCCCAGGATCGAGTTCCGCATGGGGCTCCCCGCATGGAGCCTGCTTCTGCTCCCTCTTCTTATGTCTCTGCCTTTCTCTGTGTGTCTCTTGTGAATAAATAAAATCTTAAAAAAACAAAAACAAAACAAAACATAAAAGCCCTTAGTGGCAACCCTGTCAGGACCCCTCTCACTTTTGAGAGTTTTCTATCTTGCTTAATAAACCTCTATGGCTTTGCTCCCTCTGTTGTCCTGGAGATTCGTTCAACTCCATAAGAACCAAGCTCTCCCGTATCATTTTGGTGCCAAAACCTGGGACCTCCCATCAAAGGGTGAGTAAATGTGGACTCTATCCTTTATTTTCTGGAAGATGTCTCTCCTTCGGGTAACCTTTTGTAACAAACAGCAGAACCGGGCACCTGTCAGGCAGTTAAAGGCGAATAGTGCGGCTGTTGGTCTTAAGACTCAGGTGACAGGCTTTTGGAGAAAAATTTAGTCAATCCCCCTTCCCTAAAGAAAGAGAATGTTGGCCTAACCCTAACCAATTCCACTTTCCGTTTTTTGACCTCTGAATTGGCTTTTCCCCTGACTCAGGGGTTTTGCTTCTGATAGGGCTATGCTTGCAAATGGAACCTCGGGTATTGGAACAGAAAGGCCTCAAGAGTGAGGCGGGGAAATAACTGAAATTGGCCTGACTAATCAGGCTCCATGGGGCTAGGAATGCAAGCAAATTTATGACCAAAGATGAGGGCTCTTGCAAGAGACCTCTGAAGAATAAGGTCATTTATAGGATTCCCTGCTAGCCGAAACTTCATCTGGAGGGCTCACCCAAGGACTGGCAATCCAGCGCTCTGAACCTACCCTTGGGCTACCACTGGTGGCCTTGGGGTCTCCGAAACACATAAAAGGGTAGAAACCAAAAAAAAAAAAAAAAAAGGATGGAAACTGGCCTGGGGGGGGGGGGGGAAGGGTGTCACACCCCAAGGAAGCCTCATCCACAAGCAGCACATGCTTCCCGCTGAGAGATCCTGGGTGTTTCGCTTGCTTTCTCAGTCTTCTAAAAGGAATATCACTATTTTGGGCAGCCTGGATGGCTCAGCGGTTTAGCGCCGCCTTCAGCCCAGGGCGTGATCCTGGAGACCCAGGATGGAGTCCCGCGTCTGGCTCCCTGCATGGAGCCTGCTTCTTCCTCTACCTCTCTCTCTCTCTGTCTCATGAGTAAATAAATAAAATATTTAAATTATTAACCTCTTTAAGCTCTATGATTAGGTCCCTTTTTTTCAGGGAAACCCAGAGGAGGCGGGTAAGAGTGACTACTCCCACTGGCCCGATCCCTCCTGATCCCAAGATGTTAGGCCACTTTATCACCTTGGGTAGGCAGCGAATGAAGGACGCCTTGGTTTAGGCAAGAGCTGACTTGTAGGGACACCTTCGTAGTCAACCTCTCTATAACAGATACAGAGTAAGAGATCGAGATGAGAAACCAACCATCCTCAGCAGAGACGCCTCTGGATTGCATTCTGAAAAATTGGGAAAAACTTTGACCCACTGACGCTTAGAAGGACAGATATGGGGCAAGAGACTCCTATCAGGATCACGGTGTGGGAAACAAACCATCCTCCTTGGGGACTTCTCTAGTACTGCAGAATTGAGTATTTTCCCCCTTGTAAAACTGTTCTAGTGTTTTCCATGGGTTAAAGTCAGCAGATTCTTCAAGGCAAGGTAAAATAACGTGTGACTCTTACAGCAAGGCACTGTCTCTTCTAAAGTTCCCAAGGACTTTCCCTTGGTGTGCCTTTTAACCCACTGGAAACTATTTGGATTACAAAATTTAGGAAAGGACTGATTTCCTGTAGCTCTGCACGGCCTCATTGGGATCTACCAGTTAGATCTGCAGAGAACAGGAGTTTCTCCCTCATTCGTTTCCCAGGTTAATGATTATAATTGGAGCCAACGGTGATTAGTCTACCTCAGGACGGAGACTTTCAGGAATATTCCCAAGCAGCTGCCTACGCTTTTTGTTTCGGGGAAATTCCCTGTCTTCTCTGGCCTAACAGGGACTGCCTCATTCCACTCATTGGTGGAAGAACATGGCGTTAGCTCACCTGTCCAAGTGGATGACCTTTAGCATTGGGAATCCTTTTTCTCAGCCTCTGGCTGAACTTTGCCTCTGATCCTGTTTCTGAACCACCTTGGGTGCTGCCTGCATACTCGGCTCACTTCAGATTTCCCCACCAGTGTCTCAAATAAAAATTGACAAATGGGGAACAAAGTGACTTTTTTTTTTTTTTTTTTTTTTTAGTTATGATAGGCACACAGTGAGAGAGAGAGAGAGGCAGAGACACAGGCAGAGGGAGAAGCAGGCTCCATGCACCGGGAGCCCGACGTGGGATTCGATCCCGGGTCTCCAGGATCGCACCCTGGGCCAAAGGCAGGCGCCAAACCGCTGCGCCACCCAGGGATCCCACAAAGTGACTTTTAAAAAGGGGACCCAGGTGAAACATATTCAGTATGTACATATGTATGTGTTGGTTTGTTTGTTTATGAGAGAGACAGGCAGAGACACAGGTAGAGAGAGAAGCAGGCTCCACACGGGGAGCCTGATGCGGGACTTGATTCCCGGACCCGGGATCATGCCCTGAGCCAAAGGCAGATGCTCAACCACTGAGCCACCCAGGCTTCCCGTTATTCAGTATTTAAACTAAAGTTTGTAGATTTAAGATAGACGTGTAACTTTTATTCTATCAAGGTTTGCCAAAGGTCAAATAAGCTTGGGTTATCTGTTGCAATTTGTTAGCAAAAAGATGACTTAAAATGGTTTATCTTCTGTCTTAAAGTTTTAATAGGTAATTATTAAGATAGCTTTCAAAGTTTTTTTTTTTTTAAAGATTTTATTTATTTATTCATGAGAAACACAGAGAGAGGAGGGAGAGAGAGAGGCAGAGACACAGGCAGAGGGAGAAGCAGGCTCCATGCTGTGGGACTTGATCCCGGGTCTCCAGGATCACGCCCTGGGCTGAAGGCGGCACTAAACCGCCGAGCCACCTGGGCTGCCCTTTCAAAGGGCTGCCCTGTAGTTTTTGGTAAACTACAACTTTAAAGTTTTGCTTGGATAGTAACTGAGATTGAATTCATTGGACACTTAGATCTTTTCCAAATAGGATATAATACCAGCACATTAATTACTAAACATAGGTTTGTGCTTTTGACTTCTTATTGCAGAGAAACTAAGGATTTTTTTTAAAGATTTTTTTTTAAGATTTTATTTATTTATTCATGATAGACACACACAGAGAGAGAGAGAGAGAGAGAGAGAGAGAGGCAGAGACACAGGCAGAGGGAGAAGCAGGCTCCATGCTGGGAGCCCAACACCGGACTCGATCCTGGGACTCCAGGATCACGCCCTGGGCCAAAGGCAGGCGCCAAACCGCTGAGCCACCCAGGGATCCCGAAACTAAGGATATTTGAGTCTGTTGGTAAACATGCTTTGTGCTTAATAGATCCATAAATTGGGGCAGCCCCGGTGGCGCAGCGGTTTAGTGTTGCCTGCAGCCCAAGGCCTGATCCTGGAGACCCGATCCTGGAGACCTGCAATCGAGTCCCGCGACGGGCTCCCTGTGTGGAGCCTGCTTCTCCCTCTGCCTCTCTCTCTCTCTCTCTCGCTCTGTATTTCTCATGAGTAAATAAAATAAAATATTAAAAAAAAATAAAAATCCTTTAAAAAATAGATCCATAAATTTACCATCTATAGAGTTTTGGTATAACGGTTCACAGTTGTTACTACTTAGTTTTCACTGGAGACTAAGGTTTCTTTTTTTTTTTTAATTTTTTAAAATTTATTTATGATAGGCACACAGTGAGAGAGAGAGAGAGGCATAGACACAGGCAGAGGGAGAAGCAGGCTCCATGCACCGGGAGCCCGACGTGGGATTCGATCCCAGGTCTCCAGGATCGTGCCCTGGGCCAAAGGCAGGCGCCAAACCGCTGCGCCACCCAGGGATCCCGAGACTAAGGTTTCTAAGAGTGAAAAATTCTACTAAATGTAATTAAGACTGATGGAGAATAAGGAAGTGTGGGTGGCTCAGTGGTTGAGCATCTGCCTTTCGCCCAGGGCATGATCCTAGGTGCAGGGATCCAGTCCCACGTTGGGCTCCCTATGGGAAGCCTGCTTCTCCCTCTATGTCTCTGCCTCTCTCTGTGTGTGTCTCTCATGAATAAATCAATCAATCAATAAAATCTTTAAAAAAAAAGACTGATGGAGAATAAGGAAAACTGTATATAGAAAGGGTGGAAGTATGTAAGAAAGATACAAGAATGGAAATGCATTTTTGTGAAAGGTAAAGGAAGGTAATTTTGTTCTAAATAATGCTGGTTGTTTGAAAAGAAATGGCTTGGGACAAAATCTGCATGTAAAAGAAAGTTGTAGGGCAGCCTGGAAGGCTCAGCGGTTTAGCACTGCCTTCGGCCTAGGGTGTGATCCTGGAGACCTAGGATTGAGTCCCATGTCAGGCTTCCTGCATGGAGCCTGCTTCTTCCTCCGCCTGTGTTTCTGCCTCTCTCTGTCTCTGTGTCTCTCATGAATAAATAAATAAAATCTTTAAAAATAAATAAGTAAATAATTAAAGTTGTAGAAGGTTTGTGAGAGAAATCTTTGGAAAGGAATTTTAGGTGTGGTCAGGATGGAACTAAGATTGAAATGAATGGATTTTTTTTTTTTAATTTATTTATGATAGTCACAGAGAGAGAGAGAGAGGCAGAGACACAGGCAGAGGGAGAAGCAGGCTCCATGCAAGAAGCCTGTCGCGGGACTCGATCCCAGGTCCCCAGGATCATGCCCTGGGCGGAAAGCGGCGCTAAACCGCTGAGCCACCAGGGCCACCCCATATAAAAGATCTTTAGGACAATTACAAGTTTTAATTTCTTTAAGATCAAAGCTGAAATTGATAAAAATCTCCAGAACTAACTAAAGTTTCATTCAAATTAAGAATAGCGGGCAGCCCGGTGGCTCAGCGGTCTAGTGCCACTTTCAGTCCAGGGTGTGATCCTAGAGACCCAGGATCGAGTTCCACCTCAGGCTCCCTGCAAGGAGCCTGCTTCTCCCTCTGCCTGTGTCTCTGCCTCTCTCTCTCTGTGTCTCTCATGAATAAATAAATAAAATCTCTAAAAAAAAAGAATAGTAACAGGGGGGCAGCCTGGGTGGCTCAGCGGATTAGCACCACCTTCAGCCCAGGGCCTGATCCTGGAGACCCGGGATCAAGTCCTGCGACTGGCTCCCTGCATGGAGCCGGCTTCTCCCTATCTGCCTGTGCCTCTGGCTCTCTGGCTCTCATGAATAAATAAACAAAATCTTAAAAAAAAAAATAGTAACGGGGGACTAAATAAGCCAAAAAGATTATAGTTTTTTAACACTTGTTTGAAACACTGCTGTTTCTCTAATGTTTGCACTCCCAGGTTAGGAAAACCTAAGATATCTATGACTTATCAGAAATGTAAAAAAGTATTCATTTGTAGACAAAATAAAGCATTAACTTTTCTCTCTACTTAACCCTCTTCAAACGTTCAAAAGGTGTCTCAATAAGCATTCTTCCATGGCAATTATAATTATTTGCACAAGTCCAACAAGAATCTGTTCTTGTAACAGGACACCATTGGAAATATTGGTTATTTTACCAAGGCTTTGACTGGAATTTTGAGACATGCATATACTTAGATATGACTAAACAGCTTTAAGGAACTAAGGTTGACTTCATAAAATATGGAGCCACAAAAGCCACTTGGAAGTGTTGGCCTGATACCTTGCTTGTGGAGTTCCCAGCAGCCTCACCAAGTGAGTAAAGAATGTCACTCCTTGGCAGGTGCAGGAACCTCAGGATACTCTGGGGACCTGTGAAGAGGAATCTGCCCAAACCTACAGGTATTGTAGGCATGTCTGATGGCAAGCAGTTGGCTTGGCTTGGCTTCTGGCCTAGGGGGCTACAGAAAGTTCTAACAGGGATGTCTGGGTGCCTCAGTGGTTGAGCATCTGCCTTTGGCTCAGGGAATGATCCTGGGTCCAGAGATTGAGTCCCACATCGAAGTTCCAACAAAGTAGATTCTAAAAGATCTATATGATTGGGACACCTGGGTGGCTCAGTGGTTGGAGCACCTGCCTTCGGTCCACAGTGTGATACTGGAGTCCTGGAATCGAGTCCCACATCAGGCTCCCTGCATGGAGCCTGCTTCTCCCTCTGCCTGTGTCTCTCATGAATAAATAAATAATATCTTTTTAAAAATAAATAAAAGATCTATATGATCAATCATTATTCTTGCTGAGCTTATGTAAGTAATTAGGCCAAATTTGTTAAAACTGGACTTGTTTTGCAGACAAGTCAGTCCTGATGCGGTTACCTTTGATTAAAAATGAGGGTTATTATAGAGAGAAACTTTCAGATTTTTTAAAAATAATCTGAATTTTATTTTCTTTATTTTTTATGATAGTCACACACACACACACAGAGGCAGAGACATAGGCAGAGGGAGAAGCAGGCTCCATGCACCAGGAGCCCAACGTGGAATCCGATCCCGGGTCTCCAGGATCGCGCCCTGGGCCAAAGGCAGGCGCCAAACCGCTGCACCACCCAGGGATCCCAAGAGAAACTTTCAATAACACATCTTTGTGGATGTTAAATTATAGCTCTGATCATTTTAAATGAATATTTTTTGCCTAAGCTAGACTACTTGAAATAAACTTCAGAGAAATAGCTTTTCTCTCTCTATACAATAGCTCAAGTACAATTTTTTTTTAAAGATTTTATTTATTTATTCATGAGAGACAGAGAGAGAGGGGCAGAGACACAGGCAGAGGGAGAAGCAGACTCCATAGAGGAAGCCTCACATGGGACCTGATCCCGGGTCTCCAGGATTATGCCCTGGGCTGAAGGCGGTGCTAAACTGCTGAGCCACCTGGGATGCCCAAGTATAGATAATCTTTTTGCTTTTCATTTTATGGGGATAATAACAGGATCCCATGAGTGTCTGATTTTAAACAACAAAAAATGGAATTCCCCAGCCATTGTATATACAACTAGCACTTTGTTTTTTTTTTAATAACTTTAAAGATTTTATTTATTTATTTATGAGAGACACAGAGAGATCGAGAGAGAGAGAGAGAGAGGCAGAGACATAGGCAGAGGGAGAAGCAGGCTCCGTGCAGGGAGCCTGATGCGGAACTTGATCCCTGGATCTCGGGATCATGCCCTGGGCTGAAGGCAGATGCTTAACCACTCAGCCACCCAGGCATCCCACAACTAGCACTTTGACCAATTCTATATGGCTGGGATGATAAAATTGCTCCTTTAAAGCCAGAGTGTACCCCACTGCATGGGGTTAACTATGGACTTGTGAAGATAATGGATGGACCCCACTTTATGATTGGATTGGATGATGTACTTGGGGATGCCCTTATTCCTTGATAAGTTTTCTCATACTTGCTAGTGATTCCTTTTAATTATAATACTGTTCAGGCTAGATCTCAAACTAAGAGGGCTTCTTGATTGTTTTATCCCTTAGTCATGTTTATCCTAGAAGCCACCTCTGCTGAGGTACAATCGCAAACAAGGGCTATAGCCAAGCATACAATGGCTCTCATGGCAAAAAGAACCTCAAGGCTCACTATGGGACTTGTAGGACTTATGTAAGGACTGCAATATAAAATAAGCAAAACAGTGTGCTTGCAGAGCAGGACTCTAAATAATACTTCCCAGGCACTGGATACACTCAAGGAAGAATTAAGTCAAGTTAGAGAGGGACTTCTCAAGAACTGCACCACTATTGACTATCTACTATTGCTATACCATTTCTTGTGTGAGGAGCTTCCTCACATGTGTTGTTTTAACATTACAGTTAACTCCCACAAGGTGTTCCAATTAATAGGGGGCATTTGTGACCAATTAAAAGAATAAAGATATCCACTGATCTATTCAACAAAATTGATAATTGAAGATCTTATGTAAGGAATGTAATATAATTTACATTCCTTACATTTACATAATTAGGGCCTAATACTTGTTTTATGTTAATCCTTTTGCATTATCTCCCATAAAGTTTCCTTTTTAATAGTCTAATAGGCATGAGTGCCATCAGGCCAAAAGTTATATGACTCACCACAAGTCTTGCTACTCAGCTTCAAGATTCTTCCCTGTAGTACAGTCCCTGAAACATCTAAAGCATACTTAACACCTACCAAGAGGATGGGCCTTGTTTTGCACTGATATGGCCTGTTACAACATTCCTAAAAATTTTTTGGGATTATGTGCTGTAGGCAAGCTGGGATTATCACCCGTTACCAACGAATTCTTGCCTCATCTACTCCCCGACTGTGACGATACTGTGGTTCTCACATCAGATGGGGAAACAGCAGACTTAGCCCTCTCCCTTGTGGCTCTCCCAGCACTAGGAAAAGTCTTACACCGTGAGATCCAACAAACTGCTTACTCAGCAGAACTCTGAATGACACATCTTAAGTGTAGATGCCCTAAATCAAGAACTAAGTGAAGTTAGGGCAGGACTTCCAGAGAATTGGGCCACTATTGATTACTTACTACTTCAACATCACTTAGGTTGTAAGAGTTTCTACATATGTGCTGTTTTAATATAAACAATTCTCATAAGGTCTCACAATAAATGACATTCAAGCTCAACTGCACAAAATCAGTGTCTCCCCAGGGTTATTTGATTGGTTTGGAAATGGGTCAATATTTGAGATGCTCATAGAAATTATTACTTATAGAAATAATTGTTGAATTTTGTCTTTTTCTGTTTGCCGGTGCCTATGTAGCTTCAAGCCTTCCAACATCACTTGGGAGCCATACTGTAGACTTCTCGACTGACCCTGAGAATACTCTGACTGCCTCCGTTCCCCCCCTCATGCCACCCCTTTTCAGCCTGAAGCAGCCAGAGCGGTCATCATCCCATTCCCTAACGGCAGTTCGGGTTACTATTCCAAGGGGAGGAAGGATGTAGGAACAAGTTAGGGGCAGATGGGACTAGGCAGGGAAAGATAAGGGAGAGGCCCAGAGTCAGGCTTCCAGGAATCTGTGGGCTCCCATAAACCAAGGACCCCAAAGGCCCCAGAGTCAGGCTCCTACCCATCCCAAGGAAACAGATAAGACAGTAAAAAACAGAAAAAAATAAACCTGGCTCCCTAGCTCCAAAATGTTAGGGGGTGTTCCCCTTTAATAGCTACTAGGCTCACAGATACCCCAGATGTAGAGAAATATTATGGAGGAGCTATTAACCAGAGAGAAGGGAACACCTTGTTTGTGCTCATGATATTTACAAAGAAACATCTTGTTTGTTTCAAGTCCACGATGTATGTTTTTTTTTTTTATAAAGATTTTATTTATTCATGAGAGAAAGAGAGAGGCAGAGACACAGGCAGAGGGAGAAGCAGGCTCCATGCAGGGAGCCCAATGCGGGATTTGATCCCAGGTCTCCAGGATCAAGCCCTGGGCGGAAGGCAGGCGCTAATCTGCTGAGCCACCCAGGGATCCCCATCATGTTTGTTCTAAATAAAGACATGATATTTACAAATCCACCCTGATGTGGATAAAAAATTTACCAAGTTCCCTGGTCAGTTACCTATAAAAGACAGACCATATGGACTCCTGGGTGGCTGAGTGGTTGCGCCTCTGCCTTTGGCTCAGGGTGTGATTCCAGAGTCCCTGGATCGAGTTCCACATGGGGCTCCCTGCATGCAGCCTGCTTTCCTCCCTCTTCCTAGGTCCTTGCCTCCTTTTCATTTGCCTTTTCTATGAAGGAGAAGAAAAAGATGCTTGTTTGCTTCACCTGCAGGACCAGGTTTCTCTCACTTTCAGAAGGACTTAACTAGTGCTCTCAACACCCTTTAACTTCTCAGCAACAGACCAAACATTCATGCCCCTAATGGAGTGAGCTGCAGACACCATTTTTTTTTTTTAAATTTACTTGTACTTTGTTGATTAACTGTAAAGTTACTCAGAAAGCTTCAAAAACTTGTGATCCTCAGACATGTTCCCAGGGCCAGCATCATAAGTACCCAGAGATAAGATAATTTTGCTATCATGTCCTTTGCACTGTAGTTCTGAAGCCAACAAAGTCATAGAAGTATTGGAAGATATCCACTCAGAGCATATATTCAGCGTGTGAAACACTGTAATGTGTGTTTAAGTAGGACCCTGTTACAGGATCCTGTACTTCTATTGAACAGCACTGTTCTGGAATGTAAGTGCAGTGTGCCACTCTGGTCTATTTCCTTGGTCACAGAATCTTCATCTGCCACATGTTCTTTATACAGACTAACAGCCCCTGTCAGCAGTGTCTTTGATCTCACACACTAGCTTGACATAAAAATTGGAAAAATTCTAGCTGGATGCCTGAGGTATGCATTTTCCTTGGAATATGCACTGACACTGCATTCTTCTATGAAAGGAATAGTTTTGGGACACCTGGGTGGGTTAGTGGTTGAGCGTCTGTCTTTGGCTCAGGGCGTGATCCCAGGATTCTGGGGTCAAGTCCCACATCAGGCTCCCTGTAGGAAGCCTGCTACTCCCTCTGTCTATGTCTCTGCCTCTCTCTGTGTCTCTCATGAATAAATAAAATCTTTTAAAAAATTAGAAGAATCATTTTGATGATCCAACAACAGAGATTTGGATCTTTCTTTTGGGTAAGTAGTAGATGGGGAGCAAAGGGACTGGGAGGGACAGTCTTGCCAAAAACCCAGACAAAAAATAGTAAGGATCTCTGCCATGGAGATGGTTAAGATGAGCCAGAAGCATTTAGAAATAACAGGGATCCCTGGGTGGCGCAGCGGTTTGGCGCCTGCCTTTGGCCCAGGGCGCGATCCTGGAGACCCGGGATCGAATCCCACGTCGGGCTCCCGGTGCATGGAGCCTGCTTCTCCCTCTGCCTGTGTCTCTGCCTCTCTCTCTCTCTCTCTCTCTCCCTCTCCGTGTGACTATCATAAATAATAAATAAAATTAAAAAAAAAAATAACGGGTAGTGTGACCAGCTGAATGTAGGGGATGAAAGAAAACATCTAAGGTCAAGGTTATAATTTATTTCATGAACAAAATTTGGGTAGACAATGAGGATGTCAATTATAGGAATACAGAAAAAGGAGCAGATTTAGGCATTCAAAGCGAGGATAGGAGGTTCAGTCTGAGAGTTTATTTTAGACATGTTGAGTCTGAAGTGCCTGTGAAGGACTAAGTTGGAGATACCAGTGTGTGAAGCTCAACAGGAAGACAAAAGCTTGAGATCTGGAAGCAGGTGACAACAGAGGACAGGGAGGGTATAGGCAGAGAGAAGTAATCCAAGGAGACAGAAGCACAACCCAGGAGACCACAGGAAGACAAAAGAGTGTCTATGGAAGCTGAACAGAAGAGAAGAAAAGCAGTTATCAGTAAGGTCAAGTTAGAGGAAGGACCACAAAGAGAATGATAGATATGGTTTCAGTTGACAATTTTTAAAAGGTTAAGGGAGAGAAAGGCCACTAAAATCAGCAAGAGGGGGCACTGGTGACCTTTTTAGTAGTACCATTTGCCGATGCCTGAACCCATTCTAATGGGATACAATCTTTCACTCTGCAGTAAGAGGCAAATGCTTAATACTGAAGTGCTTCCTTAAGTTAAAACAGTAACAAACTTCTTTTCTTTCTAAGATCTTATTCATTCATGAAAGACAGAGAGAGGCAGAGACACAGGCAGAGGGAGAGCAGGCTCCATGCAAGGAGCCCAACATGGGACTCGATCCCGGGACTCCAGGATCATGCCCTGGGTGGAAGGCAGACACCAAACCACTGAGCCACCCAGGGATTCCCAAACTTCTCTTTTCTAAAGTATAATAAATCAAAAGAGGCGCTGGGCTGGCTCTTTTGGGAGACGCTACAAGCCTTAACCTCAGGGTCATGAGTTCGAGCCCCACATTGGGCAAAGGTTTACTTAAAAAAATAAAGTATGATGAGCTACAGTATTTTAGAGTTAGAGGGTGATTGCTTTTCATCTACCTAGTCCGTCCCCTTCGTTCCATGGTTGAGGAAACACTGGTACAGGGCAAGTTTCAGGAGAGAACCAGACCAGACCCAGAGCTGCTGCGGAGTCCAGGCCACAGAACACATGAAACCCTACCCCTCCCCACCTCTGCCGGTGCTTCACTAAGATGGAAGTGCACATCGAGAACTACATGACACTTGAGAGTAGAGGCTTTATTTACAATGATACTCAAACAAGATTTAGCAAAAGATACCTCTTCCCCCTTGTATTTTTTCAGCACAAGCTATACTTCATAAACAAAAAAAGAAATATCCTGGCAGCAGGAAGTGATCTTTCTCCTCATAACTTCCCTAAGTCCCAAGTCAATTCTGAGCTCCTAAGCTCTTAGTAGGGTAGCTGGTGGACACCTGGTTAGCAGCCTGGACCAAATTCCTGTGTCCTGTTGGGAAACGTGTCCAGGGAAGAGTCAACCCTGGCAGGAAGAACTTCAGGCTTTCACCTCACTCATGGCCTCCATCAGGCGAGCACTATTTGTGATTGCTGTTGTCAGGAAAATGAATCTGTACCCTACGGAGCCAAAAGCACAAGCATCAGTGACTAAGCAGATCAGAGGTCCCCACGCCTAAGCCACGTCAAGTGCTCCAGACCAGGGCAGCAGGTTGCAGACATGGATGCACCAGTGCCATGTTCACGGGCCTGATGACTTGCTGCACCCAGTGGAACTGCTCTTCAGCCCACAGTTTGACTCCCTGCTCTTTAGCCCACAGCTTGACTACAGCCAGTGGCAGCCAGAGGCCCACTGAGCCACCTTCCTGAGCGCTGCCTGCTGTTCCCCGGCTCCCACATTCTGCCCTCTCTTACCTTTCTCTCTGCCCAAGAACCGGAGGGCTGAGATCTCTGAAAACGTGCAACCACCCAAGAACACCACCAGGATGAGGCGCAAGCACTCGCTGGAAGCCTTGTCTTCCTTGGTCGTGTCTGCAGAGATCAGACCAGACTCAGATCTTCGCTGGTGTGCTGGTGCTGGGCAGTGGCCCCGGCCCTCTGCTCGTCCCACCTGCCCACACTGGCCAGTGCCACGCACCTGTGAATGCCAACTCACTGCAGTTGAGCAGCCGCACCACTTCATCCAGACCTTGCCAGCTTCGCCGCTCCAGCACCTGGGAGGCACGAGCACCAGTTGCAAGTCTAAGACAGGAGTAGGCTTAGGAAGGGAAGGTCACAGCAGCCCAACTGTCACATTTCTTGTTAGCTACTGGGGTAGTTAAAAGTTGGGACAGGCCAGGGACCAAGAAAAAGCAGAGAGTGAACAAGGAATGGGAGTGGGTCGCTCTCACCTGCTCGATGATTCGGCAGCTCAGGGGCACGTAGGCACCACTGAAGACGTATGCCATGTCCCGTGGCACTTTCAGATCGTACTCGCCATCCACACGTGGGATCTGAGGGCAAAGGGGATGATGTGAGGCACATGACAACTACTCTCTCCAGCCCTTTATGTGGTTAAAGAAAAGTACATCCCAAAAAACAGTTCTTATTTCAGCTAAAGGGAAAACCAGCAAAAGCCCTTAAAAAAAAAAAAAAGGAAGAATCCATAACCAAAGATTAAAGCTTTTGCTCAGTACCCACTGATTCTCCTGAATGAGCTCTCCGTGCTCCCTATCAAAGACTGGAAAGAAGATGGCCCTCTGAAGCTCCCCTGGTGACATGGGACATGTCTCTCACTGATGTGGCACTTGGCCTATCCTCTGGCATTGGTGGGTGATTGTTACATGTTTATTAAGTGGATGAATCTCTATGTCTTATCTCATTAGATTAAGCTCATGATTAAATGCTACCAAATGAAAGGACCTTTATAAAAAAAACAACAACAAAGAGATATACTCCACCAAGGGATTCAAAGTACTCCACCAAGGACTGGACCCATGACTTCCCCATTCATCCTGTTTCTACATACCAAATTCAGCTTCTTGCTGATGGCACGAAAATTGCTCCTCTTGGCCAGAGAACTGAAGGCATCAGTAATCTTTCCTGGGAAGGAAACTTGTGCTGGATTTCATCTAAGGTCTATGGATTCCGTGACACAGACACAGACGATACCATTCAGAAATGGCAAATAGCAGGACTACTCACATCTCAAGACCCTTCTCCTCTTTGAGGAGCCACTCACCCAAAATTCTCTGGAACCAATCAAGACACTCACCACCCTTCTTCCCACCACAGTCTTCCTCCTCCTGCAGGGTACCTGCTATTTACTCAATACAGTCTACAGGGTGATCTGGGCTCACCGATGAAGTGTGTGGGGCCATGGAGTCAAACTGACATGGGTTCAAACCTGATTTACTACTGAGAGACTATGAACAAGTCAGTTCACCTCACTCAGCCTGTTTCCTTATCTACAAAATGGAGGTTATACACTTATATTTGTTAGCATTAAGTGAGAATCTGTTATCTACAGTTCTCAGCACATGGTTGAGTGTTCAATAAAGGGAACATGCTCCTACTAGCAGAAGCAGTAGTAATGCCAGGAAGAGTGAAGAATCACATCGTCCTTTGCCAGCTCATTTGCTCCCTCCCAGAGTGCTCTGGCTGCTGTGAGAAGGGAGGACTATGGCCATGGAAGGGGTTCTCCATGCTCCCTGCTCACCTGCAGCCTTGTCCGTCACCAGCTTGCTCACTTTACTCTCCACAGCTGTGAGGGTGTCCCCTGGGGCCTGCTCTGTTAGGAGCCCCGCTCGCCGCAGATTGGAGAAGGTTAGTAGGTGCTCAGGGCCATAGCTCTGAAGAAAATGCAATTCAGCCATTTACTGAGCATCCGCTGCACCAAGGTCTAATACTGTTAGGTAATATGGAAGTGAGGGACAGAAGGGCTATGCATTCTGTGCCCTAAAGAAATACCCAAACACCAAACAAAGGACAAAAAAAAAAAAAAAAAAAAAGCACAAAACTATGAGAGAAAAGAGAAAGCTACTGACGTAAGGGTGCTGGGGAGGGCTTCACAGATGAGGTAAGACTGGAGAAAGATCTGGAAGGAAAGCCGTATCAAATCCTCACAAGATGGTTCAAGTGCAAGTGAGCCCCAGGGGTGAGAACTCACCACCTGGTCCAAAAGCTCAGTGGCTCCAGTTCTCCCAGCACTGGCCACCCACCAAGAGAGCAGGGAGTGGGGGAGTCAAAGGCAATGGGAGGGTCTCTGTATGCTGAGAGGTTGACTGTCCCAAGATGCTCTAAGAGGGAGGCCAGAGTGGCAACAACATGGAGATGTAGACAAGAAATGGGCCATTTCTTCTTCTGCCTCTTTCAGAAATGTCCAGGTCCTCCCTCCACCAAGCTCCCTCCAGAGCACACTCTCCCAGCCTTACCTGCAGATATTGTGTTTTCAGAGATCGGTAATCCTTGGGAATCAAACCTGAGGATCAGAGAGAGAGGACAGGTTCATGCGAACACCAGCTGAGGTATCCTGAAATCTATAGCCAAACCCCCTCACCCTCTTGTGCCCCAAAACACCTGTATCAGGAGGAAGGACTCAGTAAATGTTAACCTTGGCTCTAGCCAGTTGATTTTAAGCTGACTCCTAGGGGTGCCTGGTTGGCTCAGTGGTTAAGCATCTTGCCTTTGGCTCAGGGCATGATCCCAGGGTTCTGGGATCAAGTCCTGAATCGAGCTCCCCGCAGGGAGCCTGCTTCTGCCTCTGCCTATGTGTCTGCCTCTCTCTCTATGTCTCTCATGAATAAATAAAATCTTTAAAAATAAAAATAATAAAATAAACTGACTCCTAAACTTAAGCTTGCTCACTGAGAGACGAAGCCTGGATCTGAGAGTTCTGAGGACGAGCCCTGACCTGTGAGGGTGCTGAGGGAGGGACACAGAAAGGTGCACTGCTCACAGTGGAGGTGGCAGGGGGACATGGCAGGAGGGAGGAGGGACCTGGGCGAGTTCCCTCCTGGCTTTGGGCCAGCACCACCACAAACTGCTTCACAGACTACTGAGGAATAGGACAAGTGTTCAGATAAGATCCGAAAGGGCAGTCTGGGGTGATTTCCTCCAGTGAGGTACAAAGAATGGGCTTGCAAGTACAATCGAGGAGATGTAGAATAAGCAAACTGCTCCTCTGGGGGCAAAGAGCGGCCTCAAAGACACATCCCCACCTGCAAGACTTCAGCAGGCAACACCAGTTGCCAAAAAGGGGTGGAGGGGGGGTGGGAAGGACAGGCCCGGAGTCACAGGACAAGCAAGTCACAGGGACGAACAGCACAGCACATGGAGTACAGTCGATAGTACTGTCACAGCTGCACTTGTGGGGAGCCCAGCATAGCGTACATACCTGCCTAACCCTGTGCTGTACACCTGAAACTAAGCTTCCATTGTGTGTCAACTGTACTTCCAATTTAAAAAAAGGAGGGGGTGCACATGGGTGGCTCCATGGTTTAGCATCTGCCTTCAGCTCAGGTTGTGATCCTGGAGTCCTGGGATCAAGTGCCACATCAGGCAAAGGGGAGCCTGCTTCTCCCTCTACCTACGTCTCTGCCTCTCTCAGTGTCTCTCATGAATAAATAAAATCTTTAAACAAAACAAAACACCCCAAACAGGTGAAAAAATTGCGTAAAGGGGTTAAAAGTTGTGCCACGGATGGTCGCAGAATCTGAGCTTTTGGAAACGTTTATGAAATTGTTTGGCTATACCCCTTTCCTGGACTGTCTTTATTATGAAACCTTGCTGTAGGCAGGAGGCTGGATGAAACAGAGAGACACACCATTCTACGCTGTGCCCCTGCAGTCCTAAGATGTGACTGGGCTTGTTCTGGGGGCCCTGGGTGTGGTCCTGCTTAGGGTCGAGACAGTGAATCACCCCAGAGCCTCAGGATGTCTCACTTGGAACAAAAACTGCTTTATTTTACAGGGGAAAGAATCCATGAAATTACTGGGAAACGTTCTGTCTGCTAGGATATTATGTCTGTCATTCAAAAGGATTTGCTCTATCCCTGAGGTATGATTTTTCAGTCTGGCATCTCTGGTTCCAGGGGCTCACCATTCTCAGTGATGGACAAAAGGCACATGAGGCGAAGGCTTTCTATAGGCGACACCTGCCCAGAAAGAGAGTCAAAGAGAATTCAAGTTTCATGACACATGTTCTTCTCTCCTCTTCCTTCTGGAGGCCAACCCCATGGCACACCGTTCCCAGCAACCCCGGCCATCTGCTCACCTGCCGGTCTATGTGTTCTTCAATGTAGCTGGTGCTCTCTCGGATGTTAAAGCCCTCCAGCAGCGCTGGGAGTAAGCAGAGGAGAGCACATTATAGGGCATGCAGCTCAGCTGTTGCCATGTATGCTAACAGGTGTCTGTCTCCCCATCTTTCTCCATGCTTGGGGTGGGTTAAGGGGCCCCCAGGACTCCTAACAGGAACCAGCATTCCACCCAGCCAGCACCAGCTAGAAGGAGCCAGATGGCATCTTTGCTGGATGGGAAGGTGCTGGGAGCAAGGGAAGCAGAAGCACGGAATGGAGCTGGGCACGGCCACCGCAGCTACCATGCTCAGTCTTGATGAGCTCCTGGAAGTCCTGCTTAGTCTTCTTCTTCATGATCGATTCACAGGCCCCAATATCTGCAGACAGGACAAAAAGCAAGCAGACACATTCCCAGTTCTAGAAGAATATGCCTTTATTATCCAGAAAAACTTTTTTTTCAGATATTATTCACTCATTTGAGAGAGGAAAAGAGCACAAGCAGGGGGAGCAGCAGAGGGAAAGGGAGAAGCAGGCTCCCCACTGAGCAGGGCGCCCGATGTGGGGCTCAATCCCAGGACCCCGGGATCATGACCTGAGCTGAAGGCAGACGCTTAACCCACTGAGCCACCCAGGAGTCCCAAAAATATAAAGTTCTTAAGGCAAAATGCAGAAGCACTTCGTCCCATTTCAGGTGAAACAAGATCATTATCTGCTGGGTGAACAGAGCTCTCTCCCAGGGCAGATCTCTTCTGTAGCAGCCCCTCGCCCTCCCCTCCGGCTGAAACCTACGGACGCTCAGCAGGCGGTGCTCCTGTTTCAGTCCCTTGAGCTCCTGGGACACAAAGTTCTTCATCTGCTTGATGTCCATGCCTCTCCGGCGCTGGGGGAAATCCTCACAAGGTCAAGCTCTCCCAGCCCTCAGACACGAGACACCACCACCCTCCCTCAGTCTCCCCGATTCCAAGAGAAAAGACAGGGGGCTGTCATCGCATTAGGGTTGTCAGCCGCCTTGGGAAGCCATTGGGGAAACGAAACAGAGGACCCCGGGCTTGGACCTCACGTCATACTGAGCCTGCAAGTTCCGGGCCTTCTGACTCAAAAAGCCAAAGACGTTGGAGAAGTGCTCATTACGAATCTCATTAAACACCTGCAAGGGGAACAAGCCAGCAACAACTTACCAGAGAACCCTAACTAGTCCCTCCTCCCTCGGTAGTGTGACCAGAGCACAAGAGGTGTGTTCTGTTCTAGCAAAAGCACAGAGAAAGCGGAGCTGGCAGCATGGATGCATGACAAGTACCAGCGACTGAGCTCTGGGGTATGCTCGTTCCTAGCGGGGAATCCGTCTCCCACAGACTCAGCCTCCCCACCCAGAGTGGGGCCCACAGCAATCCACGGCCAGTAGCCAGCACCCCCTCACCTTGTCCTCAGCATTGAGTAGAACCTTTAAGCTCCTGTCAGAGGATGTGACTTCTGGGCCAAAGTCGACACTCCCTTGAGAGCAGAGGGAGCAGCTATGAGGATCTCCAGAGGTCCCGGCCCAGGTAAGAGACCTCGGGAGCCGAGGACCCCCTCCACCTTGCCAGGATGCCACTTACCGCACTTGATGCGGAAGGTGTCATCCACCAGGCCCTCGTAAACCACCTGGGAGCAAAGTGCTGTCACAAAGTCCACATCTGAAACCGAGATCCCCAGCCGTGAGGATCCTCCCTGACCTACGCGGCTGCCCGGCTCAGGTGCCGCCACGGGGCCCAAGTGCCGTGCTCCTGGTCAACGCTGGCATTCATAGCCCCAAACCAATGGTCCTAACTGAGCCACCCATGTCCTCGAGGGTCCAAAGACAACAGGAGTGCTGAGCAGCATTTACCTCTGTCCAAGAGGAAGATATGTCCAATTTCTGGCCTTCGGCCCTTGGTTTCACCATCCTCCTCCTCTTCTAGTCTCCTCCACAATTCATATGACATCTGCCAGGGACCAAGACAATCTCAGTCTGGTGACCAGGTCCTTGCTGCAGCCCCACCAACTCTTTTCCACGTAACATCTCTCCTTGACCCCAGCCAGCACTAGCTGAGGGGAGCTCACTATTAACACTACTACCCACTACACATCCATCTGGGCCCACCCCTCCCAACCTCTCCCCTGCCGATGAAGGACGATTTCCAACCCCAAAGATAAGACTCAGGAGTGCTAGTCACATAAGTCCTCCTCTCTGAGGAACTATTCTGGAACAATAAAAGCAAGCCAAAGAATCTGCATCTTATTGCAGATGCCTGTGGGCAGTCCATGGTGGGCATAGAACAGGTAAAATAGGGGCTATTAGGACAAGGGCCCTGCTAGTGCCCACCTTGGTGCATCTGCCAATTCCGTAGCAGTTAGGAAACGGTCCGTAGAGGGTGCTGAGAAGGTGCAAGGCCTGTGCCACAGTGTTGATCCAGCGCTGATCTCCTTCCTGCACGGAGATATGGCTCAACCCAACAGACCCATCTGGAAAGGGGCTAGCCCTAGAAACCCTGGAGCAGGAAGGCAGGGTGTGGGGACTGTCTGAAAGCTTTCTGATTGGCCCCTACTGGTGGACAGCAACCAGTAGCACTCAACCCACAAAATGCTCTCCCCTCATGATAAATTATAGGAATGGCATGAAGGTTACATCAATGTTGCTAGCTCACTGGACCCCACCTGTCCCTGCCTGTCGATGCCAAGACCCAAAGACCCTGCACTTACCAGGAAGTAGTCCCTGAAAAATTCTGGCAGCTCCATGCTCAACAGATCCACATCAAGAGGCAGCAAAGAAAAGGCCCATTCGTCGCAGCTCACATCTGTGGGAACAGGGCAAGTCAGCCTCCCCATGGAAGGCATGGGGCTCCATGGCGGGAGAGAGGGTCTGCCACAGTGACATAGAAACATCTGAGCGCCGCCACATGCCCACCACCACACTGAGCACAGGACACTCAGAGACAAGTAAGACCCAGCCTGAGCCTTAAAGGAGTCCATGGTCTGTTAACAGAAAGAGACATGCACATGACAGCCTGCTACGCAATGTGTCTTCATCTGAGTACCCACCAAATGTGCTGAGGGGACACTCATTCACTACTCAACAAATACTGGCAGGAAGCCACATGTGTGCAGGCACTAGGCCGAGCACCAGGGGTATGTGAATGGAACGAACATGCTCCCAGCTTCCGCCAGAGAATCCCAATCTAGTAAGCGAGGAACACACCAGATACACCTCATTCTAGGTGTGCTCCAAACAAGTAGAACAGCAATCTGGGAGCACAGATAGTTCAGGGATCGAACCTCCACCTCAGCTATGCAGGGTAGAGGAAAAGTTTAGGAGTCCAGGAAAGACTTCCCTAAAGAGCCAATATTTACGCTTAGAATTTGAGTAAGATTTTGGTATGGAAAAAAAAAAAAAAAAAAAAGCTGAGGGCGGAGAATATTCTAAGCCACAGAAAAACCAAGTGGGAAGTGCCCATGGCTGAAGGATAGAGAGTCAGGAGAGAGAAGGGAGCTGCACACGGTGAGGCTGAGGAGACAGGAAGGGGCTGACTGCAGAAGGCCCTGAAGATTCTGGCACTAGGGCAGGATCTGCAGCAGGAGCTCCGTGCTCGGGTCAGCGATGCATGCAGCACAGAGGGAGAGAAGGCAGTCTTCTCAGGGGAGTCTTGGGACGGAGGAATGGTGGTACCTGGCGTCTCCTTCAGCCTTCCCTTCAGGGCCTTGTCCCCCTCCCCCTGGGGGGGAGCTCCCCTCCTCCCAGGGCCAACATGTAGAGTGGGGGGGGGGTATAGCGTTATGTTCTCCCCGTCTCCACTTGCGGCTGCCTCTTCTCACCTCCATAGACCCCCTCTTCCTCCAGCACCATCTCACATGCGTGAAACTGAAAGACAAGAGGGAGCAGCTGGTGACCACCTTCTTTTCTGTTCTTTTCATCTTTCTGGTGTTCTTCTGTGGGCACCAAGGACAACACCTACTGGACCCAGTGACGGAGACAAGAGAACGTGGACTCATAGGGATGACCACTGGAACAATTCAGCCCAGCGCTTTGTTTCCCTTTACCCACTTTATTTAGGTATTAAGTCCATAGCTCTTTCCTCCCTGCAAGACTGGAAAGCACCACAAAGGAGAAGGTATTTCAGCTGTCCCCGAAGGGTGAGTCCTGCACTCAGATGTAGGAGGGAGGACCCAATGTACCCCAGAAACAGGGGAGGTGGGGCAGGCAGCAGGGAAGGGGCACTGGTGTGGAAGGAGGTCAGGGGAGGATGGGTCCAGGGGACCCCTGGAATCATTAAGAGATCTGGAGATCCAGGCTAGGGGTGAATGGCACAGAATATTTAAAGTGGGTGATTTGCCCAAGAGAGAAGAACACAAAGGGACATGAGCACTGTGGACAGGATTCCAGGGAACAGCAAACTAAAAGGGTGCATAGGGCACAACCTGGCAGGGAAGACAGAAAGATGACACAGAGGCAGGAACGGGGGACACGGTGCCTCCCAAGGCAGCAAAGGTCCATTTCAGGAGGAACAGGCAACAGTGTCAAATGCCAGAGACATTAGGCAGGACGGGAGGGAATCAGGCATCACTGGATTTGACAACAGAGCCCTCAAGGGTTTGGGATCTAGTGAGGATGCAGGAGAGTGACAACAAGAACTCTTCACTCAACAGAAGGGAGAGTCCCTAATTGGGAGAAGACATGAAGTAGGAAGAATTCTTTAGAAGGGACAGATGTAGTTGAAGACAGAAGACAAAGAATCTACCTGACAGGGGCACCTCGGTAGCTCAGTGGTTGTGCCTCTGCCTTTGGCTCAGGTTGTGATCCCAGGGTCCTAGGATCGAGTCCCACATCGGGCTCTCTGTCCAGAGCCTGCTTTTCCCTCTGCCTATATTTCTGCCTCTCTGTGTTTCTAATGAATAAACAAATAAAATCTTGGGAGAAAAAAAAAAAAAAGAATCTACCCAACAAAGCAGGACAGTAGAGAAGGAATATGGGCATGGGGCCAGAAACACAGGTGAATGCCTAATCAAGGAGGGGAAGAGGCCCGGGTCACTTCTTCCTTTGAGATAAGTGGGAAGGTGAAATACTTGGAATCCCAGAGCCCAGATCAAACCTGCTAATCTTCATAATTAACAAAAGGAGTCTCAGGAAGAGAGAGAGAGAATACAGCTATTGAGGGAAATTGTGTTATGATATAAAATTAAGTCAAAGAATCTAAATAGGATATGAGATGGAGAAAATTCATCAAAATACCAATTTTGGGGATCCCTGGGTGGCTCAGCGGTTTGGCGTCTGCCTTCTGCCCAGGGCGTGATCCTGGAGTCCTAGGATCGAGTCCCATATCGGGCTCCCTGCATGGAGCCTGCTTCTCTCCTGCCTCTGTCTCTGCCTCTCTCTCTCTCATGAATAAATAAATAAAATCTTAAAAAAAAAAAAAAATTTTGTTTTTCTGTGCAATAGGGAGGCTTGTAGGATTATTTAAAACTATTACCAACATGTTCTATTCCCTCTTTGAACAAATCTGTCGTTGGAAGTATAATTTGAAAAAAGTCTCTCTCTGTGGGTCTCTCATGAATAAATAAAATCTTAAAATAAAAAGGGGGGGGGGTGTTCCTGGGTGGCTCAGCAGTTTAAGCTCCTGCCTTCGGCCCAGGGCGTGATCCTGGAGCCTCAGGATTGAGTCCCGCATCAGGCTCCCTCATGGAGCCTCCTCCCTCTGCCTGTGTCTCTGTCTCTGTCTCTGTGTCTCTCAAAATAAATAAATAAAATCTTTAAAAAAAAAAAGTTTTGTTTTTTTTTTTTTAAGACTCCAAGAACTAGAATTTATTGTCACAGCTCCTTTAGTAACATTTAAAGTAACCTATAATTCCAACTGGTTATCTTACTTAATAATTTCTTGCCCTGGTAATGACATTATACTTGATACATTTCTCAGTAGGATAAATAGCAGTAAGATTGTGCTACAAATCTTCAAATGATCTTCAAAGGAAGATCATTAGCTCTTTCTTATTTCTTTTACATGATGAGAAAACAATATAAGCCTGTGATTTCACTAGATTTTGTAACAAAAACTGAAAGTCATTTAAAAGAGGTAAGGACTTGCCATTTGTAACAACATGGATGGAGCTAGAGAATATAATGCTAAGTGAATTGAGTCTGTCAGAGAAAGACAAATACTGTATGATGCCATTCAAGTGTGGAACTTAAACAAAAGAACAAAGAAAAAAAGAGACAAACTAAAAATCAGACTAACTAGAGAGAACAAACTGATGGTAACCAGAGGGGAGGTGAGTTGGGAGATGAGAGGAATGGGTGATGGGGATCAAGACTGCACTCATTGTGATGAGCACTGAGTAATGTACGGAATTGTTGAATCACAATATTGTACTCTTGCAACTAATAAAACACTGTATGTTAACTATACTGAAATTAAAATAAAGTAACATGCTCAGCCCTGTTATGTCAAAAAAAAAAAAAAGGTAAGTACTATCAACTCCATTTTATAGATGAGAAAACTGAGGCACAGAGCAGGTAAGTAACTTATCCAAGATCACACAGGTTATAATGATAAAGCAAGGATTCACATCCAGTTTGGCTTTAGTGTTTGAGACTGAGCTACTGCTTCTACTTTCTCTAGAGTTTTTTGGGAAAGATTGGAAAAGAATAAATCAGGGTGCGTGGGTGGTTCAGATGGTTAAGTACCTGCTTTTGGCTCAGGTCATGATCTCCTGGTCCTGGGACTGAGCCCCAAGTCGGGCCCCTGGCTCAGCGGGGACTCTGCTTCTCCTTCTCTCTCTGATTCTCCCCGTGCTCATGCTGTCTCTCTCTCTCTCTCTCTTTTTTTTTTAAAGATTTTATTTATTTATTCATGAGAGAGACAGAGAAGAGAGAGAGGCAGAGACACAGGTAGAGGGAGAAGTAGGCTCCACGCAGGGAGCCCAACGTGGGACTCGATCCGAGTCTCCAGGATGACACCCTGGGCTGAAGGCAGCACTAAACCACTGAGCCACCCAGGCTGCCCTGTATCTCTCTGTCTTAATGAATAAACAAAATCTTTTAAAAATAAGTAAAAGGGAAAAAAGAAAAAGAAAAAGAACAAATCTCTGTCCTTTCAACTTTATTTTCTATCTGCTCTCCATGCAGCATAAACTACTTGGTATAGCTTTATAGGCCTAAAGCAGGCCCTGTATGTAAGATGAGGATGTACCCATAATGCACCTTGCTGACATGGGAGTGAGGGAACTTGATGGAATCAGGGAACGGCAATGCGACTATCACCAAACACTACAATTATTGAGCTAAAAAAGATGGAAGGGACCTAGCCTGAAGATGTGAACTCCCTGCTTGACTGTGGGCTTTCCTTCCCTCTACTCCTCAAAGCTGGGGTAGAGTAAAATGGTCTCTAAGCTTCCTTTTTTGTGTAAGAAAAGGCTTTTTCAAAGTACATTAGTATGGCTCTAGTATCCCAGGGGCAGTTGGTCACATGCCTTGAATGAGCATGGAGGAATAATGATTTATTGTACTTACTGTTAAAGGGACAAAGGGACAAAATCACTGGAATGCCATAACATCGTGCACATTACTATACAGAAATCTGAGTTAGAAGGGATACACAGCAGGTTCTGCTTCAGAAGAAGTCTACATAGACACTCCCTCTCACAATTCCACAATCTGTAACTGGGGTGGTTTGACAACAGACCCTCTGCTAAATAATCAAGACCACGTTAATGACAAGATGGGAATAGGTATTTTGTTCAGTCACACATAATTTGTTTTGGGGGAGACACAGCTATTGGCCCCTTGCCCCTTCCCAGCCTTTCATCCTGATCTACCCTCCCCTACTCCCACCAGAACCCAAACTCACCTTCTGAGGGCAGAAGATCACTTTGTATTTTCGAGTTCGGCCAGCCATTTTGTCAGCATTGACAAGACCTACAAACAGAAGGAAAGCAACCTAGAAAATCACGGGCCCTTTGTTAAGACTAGAAGCAAGGAAGTAGACATCCTCTTCAAGTGGTATGGCCAATTTGAACCATATTTTCTCATTAAAAGGTCCTTATGGCCTAGGCCCTTAATCTTGGCCACTCTTTCCTAGGTCTTAGTTACACGTAACGCCATGGCATACTCACTGGCAATGTATCGCATGTTCTTGATGCGAGGTCGGACCAAGAAGCACAGCCTGTGGGAGAGAAAGGAAAAAAACAAAACAAAACAAAAAACCTCAGTGAGGAAAAATCATGAAGTTGGTGATAGCAGCTTTGAAGAAACAGAAACAATGTCAACTCTTCATTTGCTCTTCTTGCCAGGCTGATAGTTCTCATCCTAGCCAAAGCCATGCCAGCTCTCTTGGCCTACCACATACCATGCACAGAAAACTCCCTTCAGTACGAGAGGTACATTGGTGCTGCAGGTACTTACGGGCCCCATGTGGGCCCCAGGAGCTCCTGCCCTCACATAATTTACAATCTATTGGGCAAAATAAGATACACACATGTATGGAGCATAATAATGGTCAAGTGTTAAAAAAAGTTCCAAGATAGTATATAAAATAGTGTTTTTCAAATAGAGGTTCATGGAGGTACTCTCCATGTATCCTGGAGAACTTTTTCCTCTAAGGGGAGAATGAACATTACTTAAGTTTGACAAATACAAAAAAAATAAAAATGAAGGCCAGAAACAGGCTGTCTGTGACTACGTGCCAAGTGAGCAGGACAAACACTAAACACCATGGAAACCCTGGACTGGGATGGCGACACAGAACTTCATGGAGGAGGTGGTGCTGGGCTCTGAAGGCCAGCGATTTTTTTAAGACTTTATTTATTCATAAGAAACAGAGAGAGAGAGGCAGAAACGTAGGCTCCCCGCAGGAAGCCTGATGCAAGACTCAATCCCAGGACCCCAGGATCATGACCTGAGCTGAAGGCAGATGCTCAACCACTGAGCCACCCAGGCATCCCAAGGCCAGGTTTTTTTTTTTTTTTAATTTTTATTTATTTATGATAGTCACACACAGAGAGAGAGAGAGAGAGAGAGGCAGAGACACAGGCAGAGGGAGAAGCAGGCTCCATGCACCGGGAGCCCGACGTGGGATTCGATCCCGGGTCTCCAGGATCGCGCCCTGGGCCAAAGGCAGGCACCAAACCGCTGCGCCACCCAGGTATCCCAAGGCCAGGTATTTTTTGCAGGAGCAGCAAGGGCAGGCAGAGTGAATGGCATGGCCAGAGGGCAAAGGCATGTGCACACAGTTGGTTGCCCCACTGGCTCAGTCAATGGAGCATGTGACTCTTGATCTTGGGGTCATGAGCTCAAGCTCCACATTGGGTGTAGAGATTACTTAAATAAATACAACTTAAAAAAAAGAAAAGAAAGTGTGTGTCAAGCAGAGGCTTGAGGGGACACATGAAAGACCAGGCTGGAAAGACAATGTGAGCCTCACTGGAGATAGCCTTGGAATCTGTGGTGAGCAATCTGGATTTTATTTATTTTTTTATTTTTTTACAAAGTACAATCTGGATTTTAATCAGTAACTAAAGGAAGCCTCAAAGGTTCCTGAGAAGAGCATAATGAAAATATTTTTCAGGGATCCCTGGGTGGCTCAGTGGTTTCGCGCCTGCCTTTGGCCCAGGGCGCGATCCTGGAGTCCTGGGATCGAGTCCCGCGTCGGGCTCCTGGCATGGAGCTTGCTTCTCCCTCTGCCTGTGTCTCTGCCTCTCTCTCTATGTCTATCATAAATAAATAAAAATAAATCTTTAAAATAAAAAAAAAAGAAAATATTTTTCAAAGATTAATCAATCTGGCTAGAGATGGCTGACCGGATTAGAGAGAGAAGAAGAGGACAGGAAAGGGAGAACATGCAGAAGGAAGACCAATTAAGACGGCACAGCATAACCTAGGCATGAACTTGTGCAAGTACGGGAAGGTGAACCACATCACAAATACGGTGCCAGATCCCAGCCAAGGACAGGAGGCATAGGTGCTGGGACCTCCTCCAGCCTGGAGCCCAGATGAACTTTCCCAGACACTCACTGTTCATTGGAGCTGAGGGCTGGCTTGCTCTCCACCTTGTACAGCTTGTCTACTTCGTGTTGCTACAGAGAGAACCCAACAAGACAATGCAATAAAAGCTTGGAAACCCACAGCAGGACACAGAGAGGACTTCTGTAAGGGCTCCTCTTCATGCTACTTCTAGGAATCAAACTGCCTCCCTGACAACCATCCCACTGAACTTTCCTCAAACTGTCAACAGGTAAAAAAAAAAAAAAAAAAAAAAAAAACCCAAACCAAACAATTCAGTAACAACCCAAACAACAACATTAAATCCCCTTTGTCCACCCAATTCAGCTACCCTGCATTTTACCTAAAAGGGCAGGCACTCCTTAGTAATTTGTACTGTTCATTTATTAACATTAAAAAAAAAAAAAAAAACCTGCTTCATGAGGAAAGAGGAGCCCAAGTCCACTGGGAAAGGGGGCGGGTACCTTCAGAATGGAGACATTGGCGATCCGATCCAAGGGGCTCATGAGATCTGCCTCAATGAACAAGTCCTTTTTTCCTGGAAGCTGAACACAGTACCTTGGGTCACTCATAGGTCACACATGCTCCCTCAGCTAAGAGCTCATCCAGCCATCCACTTAATAAAAGCACAAACTGAGTTGGAGGTACCCTAGGCATCATATCATTTACCCCAACACCTTATTTATTATCTGTGGCCACAGTGGACATTTCTTTATATATTCGCCTCGTTTGTCTTCTCATTTTCTGTACCGGTGGAAAGTTACTTTACCTTCTCGAAGGTTAAGTCCTCAACACTCCTGCTTGCCCATGACCTTGTTCTGCATCATTGCTCTGTTCTCCACTCTGCCTCCCAATAATCTCTATTGACTGTTGGACAAAGCCACACCAAACAAAGCCCCCCTTTGCATCTGGCAACCCCTCAACTGTCACCTCTGTTTAAGTAGTGTTTTTTCTTCTAATTACAAAAATAACCCATGTTCAAAGCAGAAAACTTAGCCCAGAACAGTCCAAACCCACCCATCCACTCTCCCATCCAAATCCCTGCCATCTGATTCCTGCATCCCTTCTACTGCTGCTGTGTCTCATCTGCCCAGGGAATGAGGGGTCACAATGAGTGGCAAAGAGAGGGAAGTGGTTAGAAGTTAGCTCTCAACTAGGTCTTGACAAATGAGTAGGGCATTGGCAGTGATCTAAGATGGCAATCCAGCAAAGGCCACAGACAGAGTAAGGACAGAACAAGCAATTCGGTCTGGCTGATGCCTAAGGTTAAGTGTAGGGAAATGGTTCTCAAGCAGGGATGGTTCTGCCCCATGGGGACATTTGGCATTGTCTGGAGACATTTTTGGTTATCTGACTTGGGGCAGGGGGTTTTACTGGCATCTAGTGGGTAGAGGTTAGAGATACTGCTAAAAGTCTTGTAGTGTATGGGACAGTCCCACAACAAAGTATTAGCTGGCCCCATATGTCAGTGGCACCAAGGCCAGGAAATCTTGATGTAGGGGGAAGGTGGGAAACAGGATTGAAATAGGTGACTGGAACTGGAGCATGAAGGACTCCAGAGTCTGGTTAGGGAATTTGGAGTTGATCCTCTATGAACAAGGGAAAACAGAAAGTTTTTGTACCTTGAAGCATCCACTCAGCTGGAAGTTTTAGTTAGATAAATCTGGGCACTGTGGATGTAATGGATTGGAGACATGAGAAATCAGAGGCAGGGAGTCCACTTCTGTGGTTAAAGCAATAGTCCAAGCAGACCAAGAGTGGAGCAATGAATGAGGACCTGATTGAAGCTAGTGGTGTGGTCAACAAAAATATGCTAAGGATACATGGAATGTGTAAGAGAATTTCTTAAATAACTGAAAGAAATTAACAGTTAACAGTGCTTGTATCTGTTCATTGGATGTGATTTTTTTCTCTTTATACTTTCCCTTACTATCTTCTTTGTAATGTGTGTTATAATCTCTAAAGTCAGGTGTAAAAAAAATAAAAATAAAAAATAAAG
This sequence comes from Canis lupus familiaris, assembly GCF_011100685.1. Taxonomy (NCBI): domain Eukaryota; kingdom Metazoa; phylum Chordata; class Mammalia; order Carnivora; family Canidae; genus Canis; species Canis lupus. Next base: position 53,709,934 of record NC_049224.1, on the reverse strand, counting down.
TCAGGTGTGAGGAAATATTCTTAGGACTCAGCAACTGATTCAGTTAAACGTGAGGCGGGGAAGGAGAGTCAAAGAGGATTCTGAGGTTTCAAGCCAGACCAGCAGTGCCTGTCAACAAGAATTTTTTTTTTTTTTTTTTTGTCAACAAGAATTAAGTCAGAAAAAGTGCCAGCATGAAGGGCAAATTCTTGCACAGACACCTGCACTGGCCACAGTGAGTTGCCCTTGTGGGCAGCTCCTCCTGAGTTCCCTGTACAAGTACCCATCCTTGGTCTCATTTACTCTCTTTCATGTGCTTCTCACCTATTAGCAGTGTTAAGTAGCATCTCTTTTCAATTCCTCACACATTTGAGAGTCTTTTATGTGTAAGTCACTGTGCTATCATGACGAGGCATATAAATGATATAAAACTTGGTTCCAGATCCCGAGTTCTCCGAGATTCTTTTGAGTCCCCATCTGCATCCAGCTGCGGCTCTACGTTTCTATCTGCTGGATGCTACAAGCAGTATTTCCTACTAGCATCTTCACTTCACCCTATCCAGTCAACCTGTCCCTTTAATTCATTTTTTTTTTCATTTCGATTCCATGTTCATTTAAAGAATATTTATTAAATACATGCTATGTGCTTAACTCCAAGCTAGGTACTCCCTGCGTACACAGCGTTGAACAGAACAGACACGTTCTTTGTTCTCAAGGACTTTCTGATATAGTAGGGAATCTGGACATTAAACAAATAAATATACACATAATGCATTACAACTATAGCAACAACGTTGTTTTCCTATTAACACAATAAAAATCTCAAACTCAGCTTTGCTTCTCGCTCAACCTTCACAATCAGTAAATCTTTGACATTCCATGACTTAAAAATCCATCCTTTCCCTTCAACCCCACGGTCACTAATTTTGCCTGATCTATAGTCTCCTAACTAGCATTCCTGTTGCTCAGTTACTCCAACCCACAGATAATCATCTTCAAGTATTGCTTCACCCCTTAAATGGGGAAAGAAAATCTTCAGGGGCTGCCTAATGCCTACTGGTTAACTTCTGATAGCTCTCCTCCCTGTATACAACTTGTCCTTCCCCGGTTCCTCAACTTTGCTCCTACAAACCAGTCCATCTGCCTGGAATATGCTCCTCCTTCTCCAAGGAAAATATGCTTATTTTTCACAATCCAGCTCCTTAAAATTCCCAGATCATTCCTGCTAGGAATGTCTGCTTATTCTGAACGCTTCTGGCATCCTACCTATCACCCATTTACCAGACGGCGCCCCCTGTGTGGTAATCTCTGTTTCACTGGGCTCCTACTGGAGTAGACCCTTAAGGACAAAGATGTCTTAACCATCTTTCCATCCCCAGTGATGCGGGGCACAACTGGTGTCTCCCTTGCATACCAAAGTGACTTCATTGTTGGGACTCTTTGCTAGGTCCCAAGCGGCTCTTACTGCCCTCTCCTTTTCCTCCCTAAATGCTTCACCTAAGACCTGCCACAGAAGCTCCAAGGACAATACCAACGGCCTGGAACAAGATAAGGGGACTCAGGAAGAATTAGGCGTCCAGTGAGCGCTAAACTGTTGATGCAGAAAAGGCCCCAGGCGTGGCGGGGACTGACCTGCTCCAGCAGATAGATGAGCTGGTCTCGGGCCAGCCTCTTGAGCATGGAGAAGTCAGGCAGCTCGGGGGCGTCGGGCCGATGGGGAAAGGCCATGGCAGCGGGCACCGGAGCAGCGGGGTGGAAGAAGGGCGACGCCCTCCGCTCAGAGAAGGTCGGCAGCAGCCCGGGGTACGAGCGGGGCGGTGCTCCCTCAAGCCTGGGCACGGTGCCTAAGAGCCCCCGAAGGGGCCCTCGCTCCTGCGCTCGAATGAATGGCCACCTCTCGATCAGAGAGCCGCAGCCTCGGAGGACTCTCGTCCAGAACAGCAGCCGCGGGACCCACCCGTCCCTCCCTGTCCACTCCGCCTGCAGCCGGGATCCAGTCTACACCCACAGATTTCGCGGCGTGCGGCAAAGACCCCGCCTCCTGCCAGAGAGAGAAACGACTTCCTAGACCTCCCGGAAGTCTCGTGCGATCCGCCAGCACTTAGCCTATCGGGAAGGGGACGGCGGCCTGGAAGGGACCTTTGAAAACGCGAGGCAACGCGTCAACGCTCTGGTCTCTTGCCTGGCCAGAAGGCAGCGTTCCCATCATGAGGATTACACCCTAAACCAATCTCTAAAGGTACACTCAATTCTCCTAGCTCGCTCAAACAAGGGGTGGGCACTTTGGCGAGGTTTTCAGAACTTCGTAAAATGGGCGAAACCCACTGGGGATCCGGAGGGCACTGATCACTGGGGATCTTGACTGTCAATCAAATCTACCCCCCAAATTTAGCTGCCGCCTGGGAGCTCTCTGGCTTCCCAGCTGCTGGAGGCGAGGCGCGGAGAAATGGGACACGGAGCCTGAAAGAAGGGGAGCGCGTTAGGGTCCAATGGAAGCTAAATCCTGCCAGCTGTAACTTTGGATACAGGAGTTTTGACTTAATGTCCGTCGGAGGGACGTCTGGGTGGCTCAGCGTTTGAGGGTCTGCCTTCGAATCAGGTGATGATCCAAGGGTCCTGGGATCGAGTTCCGCGTGGAGCTCCCTGCATGGAGCCTGCTTCTCCCTCTTCCTATGTCTCTGCCTCTTTGTGTCTCTCATGAATAAATAAAATCTTTAAAAATTTAAAATAATAATCCTTCGTGAGAAAATGGATAAACTGTGGCATATTCATATAATAAAGATAACTGAATAGATGAAAGAATCTAGATACGGAGTGGCATCTATATGATGCCATTTCTATACGGTTCTAGAATAGGAAAAACTAAAGGGTGAAAACAATTTCAGAAAAGTGATTGACTTTGGGGTAAGAATTGACTGGGAAGAGAAATTAGGGAATTTTCAGGGGTGATGGTAATAATCTGGATTCACCTTGTTAAAAAAAAAAAAAGAAGAAAAAGAAGCCATTTTAACTCCTAGATTTGCTGACAATACCTGAACTCGCTAATTTGTAATATCAGATCATCATTTCCTTGTGAGATGCATAGGAAGTACAAAGCTTCACTAATTGCCAAAAATTGAACCTGATCAAGTCTCAAGATGTAAATACCAGTTGATAGGAAATATGGAGGGTAGTAGAAACATGACAATAAACATTGTAGGAATTGAAACCTAATATATCCAAAATATAGGAGATAGGGGTGCCTGGGTGGCTCAGCCTGTTAGCATCTGACTTCCATTTCTTCTGCTCAGGTCATGATCACAGGGAAGTAGGATCCAGCCCCGTCTATGGCTCTGCTCCCAGCTCAGCATGGAATCAGCTTAGGATTCTTTCTCCATCTCTCTCTGCCACTCCACCAGGTCATGCTATCAATCAATACATTTCTTTTTAATATAGGAAATAAATGGGTCAAATAACCTGTAAAATAGAATAAAATGGAAAGGGAAATTACTATAGAAGATACTTCTGGGACATAGCCACATCATGCAGTGTTGCAAAGGTTTGGACCTTGTTGGGATCCTAATTCCAAGAAATCAACTATAAAAGTAATTTATGAAATACAAAGAGAATATGGTCAGGGTATTAGCTGATATTACTAAAACTTTTAAGGTACAGTAATGGCTTGTGTGTCTGTGTTAAAAAGGAGTTGAGGGGGCACTGGGGTGGCTCAGTCTGTTGATTATCTGTCTCTTGATTTCTGGCTTAGATTGTGTTCTTGGGGTCATCGATCTAGCCCCATGTCAGGCTCTGTATTCAGCATGGAGTCTCTCTCCCTCTGCTCTCTCTAAAAAATAAATAAATACAACTTTAAAGTAGTTCAGGGTGCCTGGCTGGCTCAGTCAGAAGAGCATGGGACTCTTGATCTCTGGTCTCCTAACTAGCTCGGTTCGAGCCCCACATTCTGTGGAGGTTCTAAAAATATTAATAAACTTTTTAAAAAACGGAGTCCTTATCTCTTTCAGATACATACTGAAGTATTTACAGATGAAATAATATGAGGTATGTAGGATTCGATTAAAATAAGCTAGGAGGAGCTGTGGGGCAAGTATGCAAAATAATGGGAAAAGATTGGCTTCCTTTTTTTTCTTTTTTTTTAGATTTTATTTATTCATAAGAGAGAGAGAGGCAGAGACACAGGCAGAGGGAGAAGCAGGCTCCATGCAGGGAGCCCGATGTGGGACTGGATACCGGGTATCCAGGATTATGCCCTGTGCCGAAGGCAGGCGCCAAACCGCTGAGCCACCCAGGGATCCCCAAGATTCGCCATTTATTAAATGTTAAAGCTGAGTAATGAGTACATAGGGGTTCACTGCATTACAATATTATCCCAACTTCCTGTATGTTTGAAAAATCCTATCATACAAGATTAAGCAAAAGACAAACAAGAAACTTTTGTGCCCACATTAGGCTTCAAGAGCTTATCCAGTGTTTTATACTGAGCTTTTTTTTTTTTTTTAAGATTTTATTTATTCATGAGAGACACACAAAGAGAGAGAGAGAGAGGGAGGCAGAGACACAGGCAGAGGGAGAAGCAGGCTCCATGCAGGGAGCCCGATGTGGGACTCAATACCGGGTCTCCAGGATTACGCCCTGTGCCAAAGGCAGGCGCCAAACCGCTGAGCCACCCAGGGATTCCCTTTACTGAGCTTTTTCTACCACCTCCCCATTAGATCGAATCTCAGCTGCTGAGAGGTGGAAACTGCCCTGAGCAGATTAGTGACACATAAACCCTCCAAGGCATAGGGACTTAAGGGCTTTGTTTGTAGTTTGCTAGTCCTAAGCTTGGCCCCAAGGTTGCCAGGAGGTCCCCATTCCACCCACAGCCACTTATCTCCAGTTTTGGCATTGCTGTATCAAATGCTGCTCCCTCCACCAGACCCTGCACCTATGCCCCAAAGTGCAGCTCACCCCATGTGTTGTGACGTCAATATCTTTCCTCATGTCATGAAATAGGACTGCCTAGGGATAGGGCATCACAGAGTCCTAGGACTCCAGCCCAGTGGAACACAGGCTGGGTGAATCCCTTTACCCCTTTCCAGCTTGAGCTGGATTTAAGGGGGTGCAGTCTCCCCAGACACTGCAGTGTTCATAAGTCAGGATCTGAGACAGGATAAAGCAGGAATAGAGGTGCCTTGGTGGCTCAGTGGGTTAAAACTCCCACTCCTGGTTTCAGATCAGGTCATGATCTCGAGTTGGGAGATGGAGCTGTGTGTGTGTGTGGGGTCTGTGCTCAGTGGGGAGTCTGCTTGAAGATTCTTTCCCTCTGCCCCTTCTCCGACTCACTCGAGCACTCTCTCAAGTAAATAAAAATCTTTTTTTTTTAAGATTTAATTTATTCATATGGGGGGGGGGGCAGAGACACAGGCAGAGGGAGAAGCAGGCTCCATGCAAGGAGCCTGATGTGGGACTTGATCCCGGTTCCCCAGGATCACACCGTGGACTGCAGGCGGCACTAAACCACTGCGCCACCGGGGCTGCCCTCAAGTAAATAAAAACCTTAAAATAAATAAATAAATAAAGCAGTAACAGGTCAACCTGGAGGAAGCTTAGGTCTTGTTGGCTGAGGCTGGAAAAGTAAAAGGCTGGGCTTTCTGCCATTCTGGACTGGTTGATTCTCCGACTATTTCCTCACTCAACCAATATTAAAACCTATGTTGGGAGCTGAAACTACAGCAGTGAACACAAAACTGGGGCAAGATGTGTAGCAACAAAACAGTAGTTATCTATGACACACTGTGGTGATAGAAATGTGAAGGGACTTGTTTTAGACTGGGTGATTAGGGAAAGCTTAAGAAAGTAACATTTGATCTGAGACTTGAATGACATGAAACCAGCCATGTGAAAATCTGGAGAGAAAGAACCAGCAGGTTGCAAAACCTTAGATTGGCATTTGCAAGATTGGAAAAAAAGATTTAAGCTTGGTGAGCAATAGGATGGTAGGGGATAAAGTAAATGGAAAACATATCAAAGATTTTTTTAACAACACCTTTTAATTTTCTATAGTCCACTGGGGAAAGGGCATAGTCAAATGATTTGCAGGAGTTAAAAATTGGTCAAAATACCATTTTCCACCTCTTAAAACCACTAAAAGGTTCTAATGGAAAATTACCATATTTTTTAAACCATGAAAATATTGGGGCATCCAAGTGGCTCAGCGGTTGAGCATCTGCCTTTGGCTCAGGTCGTGATCCCAGGGACCTGGGATAGAGTCCCACATCAGGCTCCCCACAAGGAGCCTGCTTCTCCCTCTGCCTATCTCTAATATTTTTTTAATTTAAAAATTATAAAAATATTGTCATAACAGTGACAGAGTATTGAGAACAGGGCCTTCTCTGCCTACTACTGTTACCAGCACCTGATTTTCTTAACTTTGACTGGCATGTGACAGGGCTTTGCCATTTATACTAAACAAATGCCCAAGTTAACAGCAATCAATGATATTGCAATAGCTATTAAGGACATTTGAAATAGCAATGAGATTCATGAACAGAATTACAGGTTTGGAAAATCAATTATTTTCATTAAATATCCTGCATATATTGAAATTTTCAGTAATTAGTTTTTGCCAGGGACTTGTAAAAATGAGGCATGACTGAAAACTGTCATTGGACTCTTCTGTTGCTTGCATATCTCATTCTATTTGTCTATTGATGATCACTTTCTGGTTATAATAAAGTATCTCGGGATCCCTGGGTGGCGCAACGGTTTGGCGCCTGCCTTTGGCCCAGGGCGCGATCCTGGAGACCCGGGATCGAATCCCACATCGGGCTCCCAGTGCATGGAGCCTGCTTCTCCCTCTGCCTGAGTCTCTGCCTCTCTCTCTCTCTCTCTCTCTGTGACTATCATAAATAAATAAAAAATTAAAAAAAAATAATAAAGTATCTCTAAAAGAATTAGTAAATTAAGAGGCCTATTATCTGTTCTTGCCCACATCACAGCTCCCTTGCAAAAATGTGACTTTATTTTTTTTAAAAATCTGACAACTTTAAAGCAAGATGCTACTCAAGCTTTTGAAACTTGCTAGAGATTATGTTGAGGGCCCTAAATCCTTTGCCTGCTTGGATTTTTTTGGGGGGGGTCAACCCCCCATACTCCCATCTTTTAAGATTTTATTTGACAGAGAGCGAGAGAGCACAAGCAATGGGAGCAGCAGAGGGAGAGGGAGAAGCAGGCTCCCCACTAAGTAGGGAGCCCAGCATGGGGCTTGATTCCAGGACCTTGGGATCATGACCTGAGCCAAAGGCAGACACTTAACCAACTAAGCCACCCAGGCGCCCCTCCAATCTCTTTCAAAGCCTCAGCAACTGGAAGAAGGAAAGAAGAGCTGCTTTAGACCAGGTGATCAGAGAAGGCCTAATGTCCCAATTTTTAGTTGTCAAAATCTATTACTAAGCAGGGTAAACTCACAGAGCCCTTGGTTGGGAACTCCTCTGGCCCCATCTCTTTGTCCCAGTGGTTAAGGATAAGGGACCCTTTGCTTCTTGCCCTCCCTCACACTCCAGGTTCACAGATAAACCCTCCCACCCCAGAGAGCACCAATCAACACAAACTGCTACATTTTACTTTATTTTTACACATAAACAATCGACTAAGCAGTTCCAGAATTACTAGTGTTCATTAATCCAGAAATAAATGAAGTCAGAAGGCAAACTTTTCATTTTTTCCCCAAACATATATTGCAAGTATCACAGAAAGTCCTAACAACACATGCAACATGGGCTGGTTTCAACATACAGTTTCAACATACAGAGAGCCCAAGCAAGGGTGAATACTAAGGATCCATGTGAGTCAGACCATGAGCAGTGCTCCAGAACACTAGAATCTACCCAGCAGGTCTAGAATCTACCCAGCAGGTCATTAGCCCTGCCCTACCATACACATTTGCCCTGTGCACTGCCCTCTGTCAGATTCCAATCTGAGCAGCTCTTTTCTCCCACATTCCAGGCTCATTTCCTCCTATCCCAAAGTGGATATTCCACACACAGAAGTCCAGGCAGCTCCAAATATATTCTCCCAAAGGTATTTCACTTGGCATCTCCACAAGCCAAGCTCCAGCTCAAATTCTGTACAAGAAGTTCCCATTGCTATCGAAGAACTCTCGCCCCCTTTGGACTACTTTGCTGCTGAAGTTCTGGTTATCCAGCTCTTGAGTCTTCAAATCTTCCAGCTTGTCACTTGGCAATCCATAACCATCAGTCCCTCTTTTGCCCACACCATCACTGGTAGAGTACTTCTGCGGCTCTCGCTGATGACTTAGGGCTGCAGGAACAGCCACGGAGCGCTCCTCCTCCAGGGTCTGGATTCCTTTATTCCCTCCCTTCTGCCTTCTTGGTGTATTTTTACTGTGAGTGTTTGATTCTATCACTGTCAAAGCTCTGCTGTGACCCCAGCCTTTGAATGAAGATTCATCCCTTGGCATCAACAAAGAGCCTGATCTAGAGTGGCTTGCAGATAGCGACTTCAAGGTATCCTCAGACCCGGGGAGCTGCTGCAGTGAATGGGAAAACCCAGCTTTCTTAAGGACTTTTTGATCCTGCTTCAGTTTCTGCTCCAATGTGGGTACAAACTTGCTTTTTAAAACCCTTCGGATCACATCAGTGCTGACACCAAAGCCTTCAGCTAACCTAGGAACTGACCAGGACTCTGCAAATTCTTTATGTAAATACCTATGAGAAAAAGGAGCAGGTTTTCAAGTTGTGAAGTAGTCTATCAATGAGTTAATTGCCAATACTAGTGATATTTATGTGAAAAGGAGGCCTCAGAAATCTTGTGCCATTAAATGGCTGTGTTCCATTCCTATGTGCCAAAAGCAACCCAATCACTCTTAAAAGTCACTTTATTTACATCAACTAAACTCTTCCCACTGCACACCAGGCCCCAGGTAGATCCTTCCTTTTCTTTTTTTTTAAGATCGTTTTATTTATTCATTCATGATAAGACACACACAGAGAGAGAAAAGCGGAGACACAGCAGAGGGAGAAGCAGGCTCCAAAGGCAGGCACTGAACCACTGAGCCATCCAGGGATCTCCCTGTCCTTCCTTTCTTTTTTTTTTTTTTTATATTTGATTCTTTTTTTTTTATGATAGTCACAGAGAGAGAGAGAGAGAGAGAGGCAGAGACATAGGCAGAGGGAGAAGCAGGCTCCATGCACTGGGAGCCCGACGTGGGACTCGATCCCGGGTCTCCAGGATCGCGCCCTGGGCCAAAGGCAGGCGCTAAACCGCTGTGCCACCCAGGGATCCCTGTCCTTCCTTTCAAAGAACATGCAACCTGGTGGTGGAGACAGATACATTAACGTCTGTAACACCACTGTGGTGAGTCTTAGCAGAGGATGCTATCAGAGCACCCGGGGGAAAAAAGGATATCACAGGATATCCTCAGGAAAAGGATATCACAACACCTGCTGCGTGGCTTGGGAATTGCTTCAAAAGTCCACCTACAGCTAGTCTGAAACGATGAAGAGTACTAAGCCAGCAGAGGGGAGAAGAGCAAGAAGAGATCAGAGGTATTGATGGTAGTGCAGCACATCAAATGCAAAGCAGCACATCATCATTACTGGCAATAGCTCAACTTGTCTAACAGTGAAGACAGGAACAAGATCATGTTATGCTTACAAGTCTGGAGTTTATCTCAAAACAATAGTGAACCAAGGAAGGACTTTTTTTTTAAAGTGGGTCTATTAAAAAATAGAAGAATTGCAATTTGGGACACGAAAGTTATGACAAACCAAGGTCCAGGAAGATTTTAAACAGTGGAATGCCACAAGCAGCTTTTCATTTTGAAGCTCAATCCAAGGGTAGTTTTCAGTGGCAAGACTAAAGATGGAAAGATCGGTCAGGAGGCTGTCTTGGTTATGGAGGCAGTCTGAACTGTGGCAGTTGCAATGAAAGGAGATAAAAAGTACTGAGAACTATTTTATTTTATTTTATTTTATTTATTTTATTATTTTATTTTATTTTATTGAGAACTGTTTTAGAAGTAGAACTTGGTAAGGACTAAATACTGGAGATAGAAGTAAACGGAGATTTGGGATTTCAGTTTGAGTGACTGGTGGGACTATTCACAGAGTGTATATAGGAACAAAATGAAGTCAACAGGGAACGGTGATAGATTTTCTTCTGTTAAACGGAGTTTTCCTATTTTATTATGCTGAGTTTGAAAAACACGTGTGACATCCAAACGGAGATGATCTAGTGCATAGTTGAATATATATAAGTCAGAAGGCAAACATGGGCTAGAGATGACAGATTTGGAGTCATAAGTGAAGAGCAAGGGTGGTTGAACCCACCGGAGTGAAATATGCGGAGATAAAATGACCAACGACACAACTCTAAAAAACGGGCAATAGTGTTTAAGATATAGAAGGAAGGGGAGCCCAGGAAGGAAGGTGAGAAAAGGCAGCCCTAGAATACGAGTGAATAGTACCCTGGGTCAAAGGAGAAGAGAATTTCAGGAAAGCAGACTACAAGATCAAATGCTGCAGAAATATTAGAGAGGCCAGAGACAAGAGTGCCAGGAATGCCTAGCAGTGAGGAAGTCACTGGTAAGATTTGAGGTCAGTAGTCTCGTTGTTGTGACAAAACAAATGAGAAAGACAAGCAGCCAGGAAGAGCCAGCTGGGAACAAGACGGAGAACTTTAAGTTGCTAGCTGTAGGTCTCAGATGATTAGGTACAACGACCTAGTGTAGAGGATCAGTTCTAGACAAGTAAAGAGCCACCGCTCACCCTAGTTTGTAAATAAGAGTATAACATTGAGAATGGGAAATAAAGAGGAAGACCAAGAAGGTTTCAAGGGCTCTTAACTAGCAGTTTTTTTCTTTGAAGTAAAAGGATATTTATTACACAGAAAGGGAAGTGACCAGTAGGAAGATTTGGAAAAGCTGTTTCTCAAGAAGGGAAAGGATGACACGAGAGATGCTACAGGCTCACAAAATCTCACTACAGAATCTCCTTTCTTCTATGTGTCAACTTCAAAGTCATTCTGTTGGGAATGGAAAAGGACACATAACTTCTGGAAGGTTTCTTAGCAATAGTGATCAAAATGCAAATCCATTTGCCCCCAGCAACTCTACTTCTGGGAATGTCCACAATACTTCTGGGAATGTACACAACAAATACACCCGGCAGATATGTGGAATGATGTGTAGTTATTCACTGGAGAACCATTTGTGACAGCAAGTGAGTGCAAACAACCGAAATACTCATCACGAAAGACTAGTTAACTAAATTATGATTTACTGCGGTGCCTGGCAGGCTTAGTCAATAGAGCATGCAACTCTTGATCTCGGGGTTGTGAGTTCAAGTCCTGCGTTGGGTGTTGAGCCCCACATTGGGCAGAGATTATTTTTTAAAAAAGGTATGATTTCTCAAAAAAAGAGCTTTCTGTTCTGAAGTGAAAAGATCTGTGAAATTTGGGAAAAGGGACTGGCTCAGTCAGTAGAGCACACCCACTCTTGATCTCAGGGTTGTGAGTTCAAGCCTTGTTTTGGGTTACAGATTATTTGAAAATAAAATCTTAAAAAAAAGACAAAGAAATACGTGAAAAAAAATGTAAAAGAGTATTTACAGCATCCTCTTTCTGATTAAGGAGATGAAAATAAAAATATATATTCCTACTCGCTTATACTTGCCTACAGAGACTGGTTGGGATTAAAACTTTTCAATGTGTGGGATGCCTGGGTGGCTCAGTGATTGATTGTCGGCCTCTGGCTCAGGGCATGATTTTGGGGTCCTGGGATGGTCTTGCATCAGGCTCCTGGGCAGGGAGCCTGCTTCTCCCTCTGCCTAGGTCTCTGCTTCTGTGTGTCCTGAATAAATAAAATCTTTAAAAAAATTTTGTTTCAATGTTACACATTACAGGGTTCTAATTTTGAACCATATGTAATGTACTGTCTATTCAAAACAACAAACATAAAACTGTAAAGGGCCACTTTAAGATTTTTAAGATATGAATTTTCTCTTCAGAAAAACGTACATAACCATGGAAGCCCTCATCCCTGACCTCAGCTTAAGAACCTCACGGTCTACGATATTGGGGTTAAATGATGGGATGTCTTGCAGCTTACTATTTTAAAATGTCAGCAAAAACGAAGCGACTGTGTCATTTGAAAATCTATTAAATGTAGATGATGCGCTTACGGAAATTCATTATACTGTTCCACTTTTCATTTAGAAACCTTCAATGATAAAAATCTAGGACCCAATCTCCGCCCCTTCTCATCACAGCAGATCCAAACTACCCTGAGTCTTACCGGATCTGCTCCATCGCTTCCCACGTCAGGGTCCTGGGCGGGGCCCCAGGCGCCTCCATCTGCCTCCGAATTTTCTGGAACCGGGCGGCCTTTTTCTGTCGTTTCAAGGTGCTGGGGGAGAGAACCAACGGCAGAAGCCATGCTTGGGGGCAAAACGAGCTGCTGCAGAGCCTCGGACTAAATCAAAAGGAGCCCAGCCCTCTTCTCTTTGTTCGCAGGGGCCGCCGAGCCACGTGTGTTGGCTGACACCCGCTCCGTACACTCCCCAGAATCTAAACCCTAACACAGCCCGTGAGAAGGCCAAACTTCCTAAACAGGTGATGAAATACGTCCCTAGCGAAGAAACCTGTGGTCCCTAGGCAGCCGCACAGCTGCCTCCGCGCCCTCTCACAACGGGTGAGAAACAAGGGCTGCGGCGGCGCGACGCCCGGCTCCGAGGGGGCGCCGCGGCCTGGAGCGCCGGGGCGCGAAGCCCTTCCTCATGCTGAGGGTCCGGGAAGGAGCTGGTACCTCTCCACCTCCTGCAGCTCCCGCTCCTCCGGCTCCCAGTCGGAATCAGGATCCGGCTCGCGGCCTAGAGCGCCGGGGTCCGCCACCCCCCGAGTCGCGAACCCACACCGAGCGACGGCAGCACGGACGCGCGCGCCCAGCAAGAGGCTCAGGGCGACCGCCATGTTGACAACCGCCGCCCGACCGCCCGCAACCGCAGCACCGGAAGTCTGGGGGCGGGGTCGGAAGTGGAAAGGCGGGCCGGAAGCAGGGATGGCTGCGCGTCTGGTCCGCTTCCGGCATAGGGCCGGATAGCTGCGCTTGAACCTGTACGCGATTCACCCTTCCCGGCTGTGAGTGTGGAGGACCGACCTGAGACGCAAGGGCCAGAATGAGGTAGAGGACGCTCCTGCAAAAAGCCATAAACTTTAATAAAAAGACGGATTCATGTGCCAAGAGCCGCCCCTCTGCCCAGGCCGTCCGGTCTCCGCCGCGGCGGCGAGAAGGGCGTGCCCTTCGTCGGTCCTCTGAGGGCGACAGCCCCGGGCCGTGGGCACTCGGCTCCTCTGGGAAAGGGGCGCCCTGTCGCCAGGATAACTTCCGGTCCCGGGCTGCACCCCGGGCTCAGACCCATCACCTAGCAATAAATCCAGGATAAGGTTTGAAGGGTGGGGATGAGCACGTGGCCGACCCAGGCTCCTCTTCATCTTTTTAAAATTATTTTACGGATCATAAAATAATCTTAGGGTATTGAGGAATTCTTGATTTCTTTGTGTTTTTGCCTCGTGCAAATGGGGTTCGTGGCCAGGGCTTTACAAACCAAAGCTTTGGTGGCAGTCTCTTCATTTAGCAAAAATTGAAGGCCCTCTGCCCCTTTGGAAACCTGAGGAGGTTCTCCAGGAGAGGTTGAGCGCTGGGCTTCCATCTTGCGTTTACCTGTGGTGGCTGATGTCAAGGAGTGCAGTGGTATTCAGCATCAGGGGGGCAGAGGCAGGGCAGAGACATCCTGGGCCTTGGGTGCCCTGTGTTCAGAGTCTACCTCCGAGGGTAAGGTGCTGTCAATCCATGAGCTACTTGCCACTCTTTCTGGTTGCAGATGGTAGCCCTGCTTTAGGGTTAGAGAGGATGACTCTGATCCTGCCAGAGCTCTGTTTATGGCTTCGAGCCTTCTGCTGGCTTGGCCTTCTGCAGTGGAAACACGGGTCCCCCTGAGTTGGTATTCACAGGAGATTGGCTCACCTCTTTACCAACTGTTGCCCAACTGCCAACAGAGAGGAATGGCATCCCATGCTTCCCTCCAGCATCTTTACCACTCTGCCTTGTGATTGTGTGTTTACTTGGTCTGTTGCCCTGTTATGTATTGATTGTTGGGACTGTCCTGCCGTTTCTACCAGGGTCCACTACCTCTCCCATTCCCACACTAGTGGAGGTGCTGAGTTATATTTTGGGAACATTTCTGCTGTCATGTTTGCTAGTGGGAATTTACATGTCAGAATGACCAAAGTTGGTTTTGCATACTTACGGCTTGTGAACCTGACTCTCGCCCTGGAAAAATAGCGCCTTCCAGATATCTTCATTGACAATGAACAGGGGCTGATGGCTGCTGGATCTCCTATCCAGTTGAAGTTCTTGGGCTGTAGATGGCACCAGGAATGATGTGGAAATGCAGCATTTATGGTTGGTAGGGGCCCTAAGATCCTGGGGATGAATTCTTGGATCCGAACTGGATACAGAAAATGAGGAGGGCCCTGCACTTTGGCGGCCCCTCTCAGGAGGACCAATGGGACCAGACTCACAGATTGCAGTTCTTGACTGCCCAGCCTATCCTGGTGAAATCTAGCCTGGAGGAGAAAGCAGCCCCTTACCACATTTCTTGTGAGGCTGGGCGGAATGGTGGGAAAAAACAAGTAACCGAAACATCTCTTCTAGGCCACAACCACTATTTAACCAGCTACTCCTTTGGGGCTTAGTAAAAACAGAGGACCCAGTACACTTGCTACTAGCCCAGGGAATAGTGAATGCAGCAGCTGTTCTGTTGGCCCAAGTCTGTTTACTTAATTCCTGTTAGAGCCATGGCACTGGCAGCACTAGGGAGAGATTACAAGGAAGCCACCATGACTGGTGACCTTGTTTGTCATGAGTTTGGGGTTACTGCAAGACTCAGGTAGAGAGAGCAACTCTTATGAGAAGGTGGGGAGCTGCACTTGGCCGAATGTCATTACTACAAACAAGGGAGCTTGGGAACAAATGCAAAAGGAACAGAGACCCTTTCCCAATGCCCAGCATACTGTTTTCCCAGGCTCCACACCAGACACCATCACATTAGCCTCCTGTGCTGCAGCCACCACCACGTACCAATGCAGCCCTTGTTCCCTTGTTCTGTGAGAGGGTGCGCGCAGGGACCCTCACCCCATACTCCTCAAGATTTCTCTGGCCCTGGTGGTTGGGCTGCAGCATGCGAGTGAGCTGCTCTACAATACCGAGGCTTCGGATAAGATTCTTCCTTTGAAGCAAAGCCTTCATTCTCTCCAGCTCCTCCTCTTCCACAATTTCTTGCGGATGCATGGTATCCAGGTGTACTGACAGCAGCTACAAGGTACACGAGAGATGAATGCGAGATCTCCAGGGGCGATCTTCCACACCATCAGCAAGGATGCCTATGGGACTCCCGCCTACTCCACTCCCACCATCCCTTCCCTGACCCTAGTGGAAGGTTCCCTCTGTTATCCATTCTCTCGCCACCTGTTCCACAAGGTTAGGTGGAACACTAATTAGGAGCATTAATTAGGAGCTCCTCTCTCTTATACAAGAGGAGGAGAGGACAGCAGAGATTCCCTTCTCTAGGAGTCCCAACCTGTTTCCGGCAGCAAGGCAAGAGCTACCAAACCCCTGACACCTCTTTCTCCCGGGTCCGGTTCCTGTAAGCCAGGTGGGTGGAGAATGCCCGGAGCCCGACCCTGGATCGGCTCTTCTCCCCTGCTGATTCACCCTGGTTCTGGTCCCTGCTTTCTTTCCGCTTCTTACTGCCTGAGGTCTCCTGCTGTTCCTGCTTAAGGCGGATCTCTTCCAGTTGCTGCCTGACAAGACACAGCAACTTCAGACACTGGAGAAATTGTGTTGGGGAGAAGTAGGGTGAGGGAGAGTGGGAAATCTGTTGGGGGGATGGATGGGAGAAGAATTGAAGGGGAAGACAGGAAACCTACTTAAATGAAAACAGAGTCCCTAAGAGTCTGATAAAGTTTATGACTCCATTCCTCTTTTCTCAAGTGTCTGCCTTCCTCTCTATACCTTGCTGGGAAGCAGTTCAGCTACAGAGTATGCCCCACCCACGTGGACAGAGGAGAATGCAAAGCAAAGTACCTGGCACACTCCTCCCTGGCCTTGGAAGCAGCAGTCTCCTGGAAGAGGGAGCCATTGTGCTTAAAGAAAGGTGAATACTTCTCCATGTCAGGCCCAGGGTAGATCCGCCGATATCCTCCGAGGTGGGAATCCTCGTAGCGTTCCTGATCTAGTACCGCCACATGGGACGACTCCCTCTGTTCTCGCCTATGGAAACCAAGCTCAGAGTGAGTCGGGAGAACTGTGAGAATGTTCGGTGAGGAAAGGAAAGCTGGCCAAAGCTTTGAGTATCTCCTGCTAGCTTCGTGGCCTTTCTGGCTACTGCCCATGTAGGGAAAGTTGCCGAAACCATCTGGCCAATCCCACCTGTGTGTAGCCATGGAAATAGAGGTTTGACTTCCAGAAATCTGGTTTTCATCTTGAGTGCAAAGGAGTCCACTCATAAGCTAGCACTCCAAGTTATCACAATCTTTTAGGTTTCTGATTATAGGGCAATATATATTAATTATAGAAAATATAATTTTCTATAATAAGAAATAAGAGCAGAAAAGATAAATAAGAAATAAGAGCAGAAAAGATAAAACCTGGGATCCCTGGGTGGCACAGCGGTTTGGCGCCTGCCTTTGGCCCAGGGCACGATCCTGGAGACCCAGGATCGAATCCCACGTCGGGCTCCTGGTGCATGGAGCCTGCTTCTCCCTCTGCCTATGTCTCTGCCTCTCTCTCTCTCTCTCTCTCTCTCTCTGTGACTATCATAAATAAATAAAAATTAAAAAAAAAAAAAGAAAAGATAAAACCTCCCATAATCTAAAAAAAAAAAAAACACAAAAAACAAAACAAAAAAACTCCCATAATTTTACTGTGCAATTAGCATGTTGGTTATGGGCATCCCCCAAGTCTGAATCCTAGCTTTGCTACTAACTACCTTGCTTCTTTCTTTCTTCCTTTATTGTTTCAGACAAAAATGGGATCATACAACATTTTTTTTTAAATTTTTATTTATTTATGATAGTCACAGAGAGAGAGAGAGAGAGAGGCAGAGACACAGGCAGAGGGAGAAGCAGGCTCCATGCACCGGGAGCCCGACATGGGATTCGATCCCGGGTCTCCAGGATTGCGCCCTGGGCCAAAGGCAGGCACTAAACCGCTGCGCCACCCAGGGATCCCCCCATGTTAAATGGTTTCCTAGTATTCAAGTGACTCTATGATTGTGCTTTTTTTTTTTTTTAAAGATTTTATTTTATTATTTTTTAAAGATTTTATTTATTTATTCATGAGAAACAGAGAGCCAGAGACAAAGGTAGAGGGAGAAACAGGCTCCATGTAAGGAGCCGGATGCGGGACTTGATCCTGGACCCTCAGGATCACTCCCTGAGGCAAAGGCAGATGCTCAACCTCTGAGCCACCCAGGCGTCCCTAATAGATTTTATTTTTAAGTAATCTCTACACCCAGCATGAGGCTCGAACTTACAATCCCAAGATCAAGAGTGGCACGCTCCGTTGGCTGAGCCAGCCAGGCACCCTTGTATATTTGTGTTTAATAAAGTCCAGTAGTTTTTAGCCCTTTTCCTCACTGAAAGACATGATCCATACAGTCATGTGTGCAGTCCCACTGTGGGAATACCCAGTGTATTACAGTTACACTTCACCTCCATTCACACATTTGAGTGCCTACACCAAGGCCCTCAAGATATCATGACAAATCAAATACACAGCTGGCCTTGCATATTGCAACGCAGGTAGGGAAGAGCAGTATTGTTATAGGAATAATTCTAAATCCACTCCAATTCATTTGTATGTATTATGAACATTTTTATAGTTTATCAGCAACAAATCACCAGGTTTGTAACCCAAACTTTTCATCTTCTAATGAAACCCAAACTTTTCATCTTATAATGAAAGCAATAGTGGGTGAAAAATACTGGTTTAAACAATCCCTTATTATTGAATGACTTTCTGTTTCATTATTACGAAATTCTTAGAGGAGCTTTGTTAAAAAACAAGAACAAGAACAAACAGCTAATCCAATCACATACATCGTATGTGCTAGTGTAAAATAGCTCTAAACTACACTGCTAAGCATGGTACAGAGAGTGTGAAAGTTACACTATTGTCTGGGTAGATAAAGGGAGAAGAACAATCTGTATATATAGATATATCATAGATATATATGGTATAGGTATGAATTCGTTAAATGTTAGTGAAAGTATACACGTGACCCTATAGATTGGTTCCTCCAGGGAGGATACAGTAGCTGGAGAAGGGTAAGAGATATTACTCACAACATCTTTTGAATTTTGAACATCTTGTCAGTGATATGTAATATATTATCTATGCCAAAAAAAAGTTCTTCATAGCTAATTAGCCCCAGACCACCTTTGCCACCCAAAGAAGCACTTTTACGCTCAGGCAAGTGATAATAAATGAGATAGGTCAAACACCTGGAGCACCTGGTGTCTCGTGGCTGTTGGTGGCACTGGAAAAGCCGCTCCTTGACTCGCCGCTTGTCCTCCTCCATCACCTTCCTTTTGTCACAGCCCTGGAGGTTGACAAGGGTCATGGCATCACAGAGAAGCGCATCCTTCACTTCTCGATCGAGGCGGGAGTCAGTGGTGAAACTTGGAGAGTGGTTTACCTGCCAGGAGGAAGTCATTATCCACCCTGTTCCTAGACCACCCAAGCAGGTGTGGTGTCTTGCAGGCCTGGCTGGAGGGTCTAGTCAAGACATCCCCCACAGAGGCCTCAGCCAAGGAGGCTGGATGTTCTGACATCCAAGGCCACAGGGCTCTGCCACTAAGATTCCTCCCTTACACAGGCTGGTGAGAGCAAACCAGACAGCCTGATTCTATAGATACAGTGTCCCTAAAGATAAAGATTACATGAGGAACACTTGGGATCCAAATCCTGGATTCCTGTGGTGGAGGCCAGAGACCACTGAGGTTTGACTCAGCAGGTCAAAAGTGTAGAGATCTTAATACCTTCTGCCAGTTCCTACCCACCCCAGGGCTGCCACTGGGTCCACCACCTGAGTGCACTCCTATCCCAGGCATCCTGTTCAGGGAGGCCTCTAGACCTTGGTTTTGCAAAGCCCAGGAGATATTCCTCACCTCCAGCAGCCAGGGCTTCAGCTTGTGGTCCAGCAAGATGTCAAAACCAAGGATCTCAAAACAGGCACATGTACCTCCACTCAGATATTGGGGAAAACAGGTTCGGTAGTTGTGGCGAAGAACAGAATGAGCTGAGATGATGGTTTTGATGATGATGTCCTCAATGTCGCCCCACAGCTCTTCGGGGTTGTAGCTGTGTTCTCGCAGCCAGGCGTTGAGTGTAGACAGTTTCCTGTGAGGCCCAGTGCTCAGAAGGACCCATTTCTACACCAGTGGGTCTGGGCCGCAGGCAGGAGGCTCCCTACCACTAACCCTAATTACCCTAATTCTGTATCTACGTGGGAGCGTGGAGTGGGGCTTAGTTATCGGGGTGGGGGTGGGGCTGCACTTAGAGATCATGCACAGGACAGTGGTCTGTAAAGGTTGTTTTCCTGAGCACTGGCCTCCTAAAAGCCAGCTCAATGTCATGGGGTGCTCAGACTGTAGTGCTTAAAGTGCAATCAGAGTCGGGAGTACCTCTTACTGCCTACAGCATCATCTTGGACAAAATTCTCATTGTGTTTGTTGATAGCATAGTTGGTCAGGTGCATACAGACGTCATCCTGGGAAGAGAGTGGCCCTGTGGCTCAGACGGCTTCCCTGCAGCACCCTCTCCAGCCCATCATTCCCTTTTTATTACCCATTCCTCCCCAGGACAGCTCATCTCCTGTCCTTCTTCATCTAAAAATTCCAGGGGAAGAGGGTATGCCAGGCTCCTCTAGGTGGGTGCCTTAAGAGAGCACCCACCAAATGCTCTCTTCCCCACCAGGAGCTGGGGGGCTCACAGGTTCCTTCCTTCTTTCTGGGTGACAATGACAACGCTCTCTACCTGTTTTCTCTATAGAACTTCAGCACTCATGAGAAGAGGGTACCACCCTGCCCCCCAGGACTGCCGGCTGGCCCCTCACCAGGTTGTTGTGGCTGGGCTCCACGTAGGGCATAGTGGCAAAGCGGGCCAGGCCCTCCTCATACATGAAAATCCGGAGAGGGTCACAGGATGTGATCAGGACATAGATTCGCATATCAAACTTGAAGCCGTCAATGAGGAAGGGCTGAAAGCATGCAAACCCACCAGGGAAGAATACTTTCAAAGCGCTCATTCTATACCACTACATTGTTGTGTTTCAAATACGTAACAACTCATTTAATTTTCATAATAACTATATGAGGCATAAAGTGGTTACTGTTATTATTCCCATTCAACAAATGAAGAAACTAAGAAAGAATAAGAAATTGCCTGAGATCACATATCTAGGGAGGCAGGCAGGCTGCTCTGAACCAAGGCTCTGTACTGCCTCCAAGATACGGGCAAATGGCAGGAAGGCTAAGAGCCGGAAACTGGCTTCCTCTCTGGCACTGGGAGAGATGAGGTGCCCCAGTGCTGCAGGGAAGGCCCTGGTGGTCCCAAAGCACCCTTCACCTTGGAGATGTATTGCTGGCAGATCATATGCTCTCCTGGCTTGATCTCCCGGGGATTTCGGGTAATGAAGATGCCCCGTCCCTGGCAGCCACTGTCTGGCTTGCAGATATAAGTGCGGGTTTTTCGCTGACGACCATAGGACTGGAAGTCCCCATAGCTATGTGCAGAAGGAGGCTGGTCAGAAGGGTTCTGTGCATCACAGCCGGGCCAGGCCCTGTGGAGTTCTGCTGTTCATGCTCTTCCCAGAGCGTCAGTCTCAAACCTGCTTTTCTTTGACCAGGTGAAACTCTCATCCCTTGACACTTTCTAAGTCACAAGGCCAGAGTCTGGAGGGAACTCACACGGTGAAACCGTTCCTCCCCCAGGATATCAGCCCTGGGAGGGGGCCTCACTCACTCTGCAGGGAGGCACCAGGTGCGGGGGAAGATGTTGTATTCAGTAGGATAGAGTTTCTGCATGCGGTTGAGGTTGCGAGCCAGTAGATCTTTGCGGCAGATTTCTGTCATGCCAGGGAAGTGGTTGATTTTCTGAAACAAAGTCAGTTGGTTATCTACCTCCACCAGCAGAGTTAGCAGCCATCCCTGGAGCCTTGGGCATATCAGGAGGACTGGGAAGTTCAAGGTAGAAGTCCCCGCAGAGGGGGTGCCTGGGTGGCTCAGTGGGTTGGCATCTGACTCTTGATTTTGGCTCAGGTCATGATCTCAGGGTGGTGAGATTGAGCCCCTCATTGGGCTCTAAGTTGAGCATGGATCCTGCTAGAGATTCTCTCTCTTCCCCTCACCCTCTGCTCCTCCCCCATCCAAGTAGGCACACCCAAAAACTCTCCCTCTAAAAAAAAAAAAAAAAACCCATCAAGTCACAGTTGGATAAACATTGTACCTAAAACCCTAAGGGAGAAAAAGAAGTTTCCCTAGGACTAGTGAGAACCTTCTCAAACATCCACACTGAGTTTAGGGAATGAAGGGCAGCCAGAAGGACTCACCAGGACTTGGGCTTTCTAGCCACCTTATCACCTCCCCCACATCACCAGGGACTAGTCTTATAAGAATAATTGGTGCATGGGAGCACAAGCAAATGAGAAACCATTTTCCAAAAGAGAAAAGGAAATTGAGAACCAATCCCAGGAAATGCACTGCCATGGCACCCCCAGCATATGATGTTGCCATGGTGGCCTGCTGGAACCCCGGTGCTGGGATGCAGCATCTCAAGTTGGTTCTGGACTGTCTCACCAGCTTTACCATTCACTAGCTGCGTGAACTTGATACTTCTAAACCTTGGTGTCCTCTTAACACAAGGGTATCTGCCACTCAGGGTTGTTTTCAAGGATTTAATTGAGGGAAGGATGTAAAAGCACTTAACACAGTGTCTGACATACAGTACACCCTCCATCAATACTGTTAATTATTGTTGTGCTTTTTCTTACAACTGCGCCAGGCAGATCCCTTCTGTGGGGCTTCTTGGGCACCTGTAGCTCACCTCCTCTTAGGTGGGCTCACCTACCCCAAAGGGGGCCAGCTGGGCACAAATGCCTCCAGGCAAACAGTGCCCAGTAGATACCTCCTTCCTAAAATAGAAATTCCAGACACCCCAGAGGAGAATTTTCCCAATGGAGCAGAAGCCCTGGCCATGGCCTTTCCTGCTCTGCCCAGGGGCACAGCCATAGAGGGTAGCGGTCCCAGGTGCCTGACCAGAAGGGCAGGTGTACTCATTCAGCGGCCACAGCCCCTTTAGGCCCTTGGATCAAGAACTTGTACCTGAAACCTCTTCATGTCCATGACTCTTTCCAGGGAGACAGAGCAGTCTGTCCAGTACACAGTCCACTCCTCGTCCTCCCCCACCTCCTTCAAGCCACACGTTTGGGCTGCCCGGCGCACTGCAGAGAGAGGCAGGTCAGTGGTGCCAGCCTGGGCACTGGTAGCAAGCCTTGGGATTGTATCTGGGTCAGGAAAGGAACAGACCTGACCAGAGTGGGCTGAGGATGGAAGGGGTTCTTACCTCAGTTGTGCAATTTAATTACCATGTGACAATTCCAAGTTCAAGGCTGTCAGGGCCCTTCCAAAATCTGTGACAGAGAAAACTAGAGCCTGGCTCTCTGCTCCTGTCAGTCCAGTCTCTTTCAAAACTGGGTTTCTGACCTGCAAAGCTGACCCTCTGTAGGGGGTCACACAGGCATCTCACAACTAGGTGGCCCCTGGCACCTATGGCAGTGGGCATAGGAGGAGACAGAAAGCTAGCTGACCTAGCTGGTGATATTTTTTTTTCTTTGAATTCCTGAAGCCCCCTCAAAAACTTCCTTGAAAAAAAACTGTATTGACCTGTTCTCATCTCAATTCTGGTAAAATCTGGGAAGGGTGGGGCAATGATGACCTTCAGTCATTTTTTCTCTTATTAGTTAAGGTTGGGGGGTGGATTCCCATCCTCCCCCTAAGACTGGAACAATGATGTCTCAGTTACTAGTAGGCACATACAGGTTATAGGCCCTAACTAGATGCAGGGACAGAGAACCTGACTAGGGGACTGTCCCCAGAGCAAAAGCTGCAGGTGCCCTTTATGCGCAGTGGTGTGTGAGTGAGGTGGATGCTTACCGCTCTCATATTTGCAGTTGGTCAGGTTGATGGCCAGGGGTCTGGAATGGAGGAATAGTTGATATCAGGTAGTGGGATAAACGACACAACTTGGGCTGCAAGGCACCCAGATAAACAGACACCCAACACATCTACAGTGCAATTCATTTTCTCTGAAAGCCACACACACACAAACCAGAATGATATAAATGTGCTGAAAACGCAAACCAAGCCATTTCAAATGGTTCTGAATTTTGTGTTTTTGTAGTACTAAAAGGTTAATGATGTTCCTGTATTCTCTACCCTCTTTTGTAGAATAAAGGGAAGACCCCCAGCTACTGAAGGGAAGCCAAGGAGTGACTCTCTTCTGAAGCTAGGCAGGTGAGTGGGCCCAGGGACCTGTTACCTGCGTTTCTGCCTTCTCTTTCTCCTCCCAACTTCTAAGTCATCTGGGGCTATGATTTTCTTTGGAATTTTCTTGGCCACAATAGATAAGGGAACTCCATCCCCAAATTCCTTATAGTCAGCCTTTGAGAGTTCCTGCTGAGAAGAGTTAGAAGGGATGGTAGCTTCCCCTTTAACACACTCCTCCTCAGATTCCTCTTCTTCAGCGTACTCTGATTCGCTGGTCTTACAGGTATTTGGCTCCATCCTCTTGGATTCTGAGGGGAGAGGGGTGAGAGTGAAATATGTCTCAGAACTTCCTTCCTCCAGGGTCAGGAAGGCTGCAGGTGTCCGGGCAAAGGACCTGCTTCATGGTGCTAGAAGGGAAGGATGCTGCCCCTTCAGAACAGAACACTACTGGGGCACCTAGGTGGGAGCTGCTTCTCCTTCTGCTATATCTCTGCCTCTCTCTGTCTCTCATGAATAAATAAATAACATCTTAAAAACAACAACAACAACAATCTTTCTAGGTAATGGGGGCGTGGTGGGGGAATGCCTGTGAGATGTTGGATTCCTCAACAAGCTTTGATCATCGAAGATCCCTCCTCCATACAGCACACTGGGGTGCACGGAGAAACTGAACAGAGCTGGCAGGGGCCATGACCATGGCTTTTTTATTCCTGAGTGGGAAGGGAGAAGCCTGGCCTCTGGGGGGGACCTTCGATTTTAATATAGAGCTAAAAACCAAGGGTCCCCTAAGCCGGCCCTTTCCCTGTCCGGGGAATCCGAGACACACAGTTTCTCCATGTGTACACACTGGCACTTGATGGTTAAGACCCTCTGGGCTCAGCTGGCGGAGGGGAAGACCCTTTGGGCTCTGCTGGGGGGACACTGCCCACCCGAGATTCCGAGGAGAGGGGAGGGGCTGGTGGGTCCGCCCCTAGCGGTCTGGGGCTGGACTCGGCTGGTCGCTCATGTCCGCCTTTCGCCCGGCTCCTGCTCCTTCCCGGGCGTCTCTGGGCCTCCGGGACCGCCTTCTTGTTCCACAGGACTGACTGTCCCCGCCGATCGCGAGGGGGAGCCCGCTCTCCCTTCCCCCCCCACTGGGTTTCGCTTCTAGCTCAGAGATCCCGGCGGCGGCAGCGGCGCCTCCTAGAGCAAGCCTGTAGCAGCCGCCACCGCTGTCGCCATGGACACGAGGGCGGCCCCCATTGGAGAAGCGTTCTGGGGGCGGGGCCTCTGCGGCGGGTCTCGCGCTGGGGCCGCTGGGACTTGTGGTCCTTCTGCTTCTGCGCCACCTCAGCTCGTCTCCCTGAAGCCTGTTTCGAACCAGCCTCTTGGAATTTGGCTGAGTCTGTGTCCGGGGCAAACGCCTGCTTGCCCTCCCTTGGGTTTGTCGCGTCCGCCCTCGGGAGGGACGGCGGAGAGGATTGCTCTGTGCTGCCCCGAGAGTAACAGGACGGCCGCGTCTTCGCGCTTCTTCACCGTCGCCCTCCGACTTCTGTGCCACACTCGCCGCATTCTGTTCACCGTGTCATTTTAAGATTATCCCACGTGCCTACATCTAAAGGACACTTAGGAATCTCCCTCCTTTAAAAAGACCTGGACATTTCCTGATTCATGCATTTCTTGCTTTTTAAAAAAAGATTGTATTTTTTTATTCATGAGAGACAGAGAGGCAGAGACACAGGCAGAGGGAGAAGCAGGCTCCCTGCGGGGAACCCGATGCAGGCCTCCATCCCAGGACCCCGGGATCACGACCTGAGCGGAAGGCCGACCCTCAACCACCGAGACACCTGGGAGCTCCCATCCCCCCCATCACCAGTTCTTGCCAGAATTGCCACCATGCAGCAGTCTCTTCATTGGACTCCCTGATTGTTCTCCCCTCCTCTATCCACATTACAGCTTAAATATTCTTTCTAAAATGCAAATTTGATACTCCCCAATTTAAAACTCTTCAAGGTTTCCCGTTAGATCAAATCCCAAACTCCTTGGTTACGTAGGCCCTCCCCCGAAAAGTTAGCGGAAGTGGAGGCGCTGGGCTGGATCGTGCCTTCCTGTCTTCCTACAGTGCCAGAAGCTGAGTACAGAGGGTCCCCTAAATAGTCCACGCTTATGCTAGAAAAAGCCCAAATCCTTCCTGACAATTCACGAACTAAATAAACAGCTGGGAAGTAGCAGCATAGAGAAAACGTATTTGAACCCTCCCCCTCCCCTTTCTTATGGAAACAGTTTGGCCACAGAAGGCTTTCTTCTGAACAGCAGTCCTGGGGATAAACTTTGGTATTTGGCCTCATGGCCTGAGACACAAAGTCCACTTAGCTGTAATGGTCATCTGCACTTCCCTCAGTCTGAGCAAGCAAAACAAAGTGATGCTATTGGAGCTTGTAGATGCAAAGGCTCACAGAAAAGCAGCATAAGCTAAAATTACCGCAATGTTCCAAAAAGAGGACGTCAACCCGAAACTGTTTATAGGAAATAAAATGTCAAATATATATTTAAATGTAAATGTTCAACTTTTCTTAACTTTTTTTTTTAAGATTTTTTTTTTTTTTTAATTTATGATAGTCAGAGAGAGAGAGGCAGAGACATAGGCAGAGAGAGAAGCAGGCTCCATGCAGGGAGCCGGATGTGGGACTCGATCCAGGGACATGATATAAAAGGAAGTCTGCAAGGCAAGAATATGTAATGCTTTCCTTTTTAAATATTTATTTGTCTGTTTGTTTATTTATTTAATTCAATTCATGAGAGACACAGAGAGAGAGAGAGGCAGAGACAGGCAGAGGGAGAAGCAGGCTCCTTGCAGGGAGCCCCACTGACTAGATCAGGTCTCCAGGATCACGCCCTGGGCTGAAGGCGGTGCTAAACCGCTGAACCACATGGGCTGCCCCCTTTTTAAATATTTATGAGAGAGTGCACTCGCACAGCAGGAGCCACGGGCAGAGGGAGAAGGAGAAGCCGACTCCCTACTGAGCAGGGAGCCCAGGGCTCAATCCCAGGACCCTGAGATCATGACCTGAGCTGAAATCAAGAGCCTGGATGCCTAAGCAACTGAGCCATTCAGATATCTCCATACTCCTTTCTTAGTATCCAGTTTGACATCCCTGACGCTTGTCCAAGAAGAAAGATAAAAAGCAGATACACTGGGGAACTCAGGTGGCTCAGTCGGTTAAGTGTCTGCCTTTGGTTCAGGTCATGGTCCCAGGGTCCTCAGATTGAGTCCCCCATGAAACTCCCTGATCAGCGGGAGCCTGCCTCTCTCTCTGCCTCTGCCACTCCCCCGCCTCAAATAAATAAATAAAATCATAAAAAAAAAAAAAAAAAAAGCAGCAGCAGATACATTCATGATGGCTCATTCATTTGATTTATTCTAGGGTTTCTTCTCTTTACAGAGACCACTTATCAGTTCCTTACCCCTCCCTTTAGGCTGAGACCGGTGAGAGGCAGTCATGGAAGCCCAAATGACCACTGTGGACAACTTTCCGGAAAGGGCCTTAGGCTGGATAGAAAATAAATACTTCCAGAAGGATTACTGCTCATCCTTGGCTATCAAGTCCACCAGAGTTGCCTGTATTTCCTCTGCCTGGGCTGGGGGCAGCAGACAGTCCTGAATAAGGGCCAGAGCAGCCGCCTCTGTCAGAGTGCCGAAATCCTGGGATGTTTTGATGGGGAGGTGCCCAGCCAGCTCACAGAGGGCGACGTTGAATGCATCACCTTCCTTTACTCCAAAGTTGGACTTCCGGGCCCAGAGAATTACTCGGACACCTGTGAGAGCTGAGGAAGGTGATGTCTTTCCAGGTGGGGCCCCCCGGGTCACAAATAAATTATGGGCAATCTCATGGTCAGTCAGATAATCAGTGGCCCGACATACCCTGCCCACCAAGGCTTCCAAGTCAGGCCCTGGCCCGCTTGTGTAAAAGAGGAAGCCAGGAGCTGGGAGGGCCTGGAGCAGATGTAAATGGCCCCCCGGGTCCAGGGGCTCACTCGGTGCTCCCTCCACAGGCAGTCTGTGAGCCAGGTAATATCCGTGCAGGTGGAGGTGGTTCACAGAGGCCAAGCCACCTAGGCTGTTGAAGCCGACACGGAAGCCTGGGTGTGAGCTCAGAAGCACAGCCTCAATGCCGGCCTGCAGTGCAGCTGGTAGCAGGCGCTGGGGGAGCCCACGGGTGGGCGCAGGCACCAGCAGCACGTGGCCCCATTCCAAGGGGCTGACATTGATCATTACGTAGATGTCCTCTTGCTGAACAGCACCTGGGAGATCAGGCTCCCGGAGCAAACGGAAGAGGACTTCTCCTGGTCGGATCTTGTTGAAGTTAAACTGTTCAGGGTCAAATGCCTGCTTCACACTCTGGATGTTCTGAGGGCGCCTCCTCTGCACACCTCGCTCCACGTTCAGCTGGGCCACAAAACCCACTGGCCCAGGGAGGGTTTGGGTCTGCAGCTTCCCCAGGCAGTAGCGGAACAGCCCCAGTTCCATCCGCTGCCTCCAGGCGGAGCAGAGAACAGAGTCGAAGCGAGACCTTGCTATCCTGTCCAGGAGGCTGGGTGCGGTCCTTGGCCACTGAATCCCTTCCAGAATGAGTTCCTTCTGCCCATAGACAAAATCAGGAATGCTTTGCTCTTCCCAGTCCTTACTGTTCGGAGGGAGCAAATAGGGAGTCTCATTTGAATCCTGTGGAACAGCCATGGACTGACCTGAAACAGTCATAAGAGGTGAAAAATACATAATGCTGTCCCATTTCCAGAAATTTTATTTTGATTTTCAAATAAATTTTACTTTTTGTTCTGATTACAAAAATAATACATGCCTTTGGGAAAGTATTTTGAAAATATGGAAATCACTCATGGTTCTATCACATGCAGATTAGCATTCATTTTTGCTGAAATAAAAAATATATGCTTTTTCTTTCTTTTTCTAGCATAAAGGTCATGTATATTGAACAAACTTTTTTTTTTAAGATTTTATTTATTCATGAGAGACACAGAGAGAGAGGCAGAGACATAGGCAGAAGGAGAAGTAGGCTCCCTGAAAGGAGCCTGATGCAGGACTCGATCCCAGGACCCTGTGATCATGACCTGAACCAAAGGCAGATGCTTAATCATTGAGCCACCAGGAGCCCTTGAATAAACTTAATGGGAGAAAAAAAATGAAGATAAAATACAACCCTTATTCCAATGCCTGGGGGAAAAAAATCACCATTTACACTCAGCCTTTCTCTGTCTCTCTTTTTTTAAATTAAGTAATCTCTATGCCCAATGTCGGGCTGGAACTCACAACCCTGAGATCAAGGGTCAGTCACTCCTGGGCACCTGGGTGTCTCAGCTAGTTGGGCATCCAACTCTTCAGCTCAGTCATAAGGGTCATGACCTTAGGGTCGTGGGATTGAGGCCCACATCATGTTCTGTGCTCAGCATGGAGTCTGCTTGGGATTCTCTCTCCTCCTCTCCCTCTGCCCCAACCCGTTCTCTCTAACATAAATAAATAAATCTGTACCAAAAGTAAGTTAAGTAGATAAAGTAGCTGCTATGCATGAATGAGGGCACAGTAGCAAATGAGGTGAAAAGGCTCCTATTGTTATGGAACTTATATAATGGGTAGAGTCAGACAATGAGCAAAATGAACAGGTTAATTGCTCAAGGAATGCTAATGGTATTGGCTTTCTGTGGAAAATAAATGTGATACAATAGAGGATAACTAATAAAAGGTGGGATCAGGGTATTGTACTTCAGCAACAGGGCAGGGTAGAGCTCTCTGAGGTGACAGCTGAGAAAAGACATGCACAGAATGAGTGGAAGCCTGCAATGAAGAGCCAAGGAAAATGTATTTAGGAAAGGAAGACTAGAAGTCCGAGGTCCTGATTCAGGCAGGTGTTTGGCCTGTTCCAAAAACAGAACATTGGGCTCCTGGTGCATGGAGTCTGCTTCTCCCTCTGCCTATGTCTCTGCCTCTCTCTCTCTCTCTCTCTCTCTCTGTGTGACTATCATAAATAAATTAAAAAAATTAAAAACAAAAAAACAAAAAATAAAAAACAGAACAGAGGTTAACCAGAGCATGGCCAACAAGGAGAGGGTGGAAAATCAGCTGGAGAGGAAGTCAGGGGCCAGATTAGCTGCAGGCCCTTATGCACCAAGGTCAGGCACTTAGGTTTTATTCTAAATGGATGGCAGCCTGGGTGGCTCAGTGGTTTGGCATCACCTTCAGCCCAGGGCTGTCGGGCTCCCTGGAGATGCGGGATCAAGTCCCATGTCAGGCTCCCTGCATGGAGCCTGCTTCTCCCCCTGCCTGTGTCACTGCCTCTCTCTCACGCTCTCTCTCTGCGTCTCTCATGAATAAATAAAAAAATTTTTAAAAAGCACCATGTGATACTTTATAAACCTTTTTCAAACTGCTGTGCGGAAGATGGATATAGGGGAGCAAAAAGGAAGGCAACTCTGATGGCCAGGCAAGTGGAGAGGGCGACTGGATGGCACAGGTGGGATCAGTGATAGAGAGAAAGGAATAGGGGACTTGGGTCCTGTCTGGAATGCCAGAGGAGCAGGGCCTGCTGACAAGCTGGCTAAGGGGACAGAGGCACAGGGAAGCCCTGGGAGGGGCCTCAGCTTCAGAACGAGGCACACTGTAGAGGCAATCAGAGATGGAGGAGCTGGGGGTGGGGTGGGCATGGGGAATAGGTTGATTAGTAGGGGGGAACTGAGAGTTCAGTTCTGATGGCTGAGCTGGAGATGCAGCCCGAGCATCTGAGAAGTGGTGTAGGCAGCTGACCATCTAACCTGGAGGTCAAGGGTAAGAGTGGACTAGATAAAAATTTGGGATCACATTTTTTTTTTAATTGTATTTATTTATTTGACAGGAAGAAAGAAAGAGAGAGAGAGAATAAGCACAAGCAGAGGGAGTGGTAGAAGGAGAGGAAGAAGCAGGGAGCCCAACCAGGTCTTGATCCTGGGACCCTGAGATCATGACCTAAGCTGAAGGTAGACGGTTCACTGACTGAGGCACCCAGGCGCCCCTGATGACACACCAGAAGGCTAAAAATACGATTAAAGACATTATTGATCAATAGACTCAATAGAAAGTGGGCACAGTCAGATTTACATTAAAGTGAACTTGTAGGGGCGCCTGGGTGGCTCAATCAATTAAGCAACTTCCTTCAGCTCAGGTCGTGATCGCAGGGTCCTGGGATTGAGCCCCACATTGGGCTCCTGGCTCAGTAGGGAATCTGCTTCTCCCTCTGTCCCTCACCCCGACTTGTGCTCTCTATCCCTCTCACTATCTCTCTCAAATCAATAAAATCTTTAAAAAAGAAAAAAAAGTGAACTGGTCAGCAAAAAGCATGACTTATGAATAAAGAAGACTTTAGAGAGATCAGTCAGCAGTGACCACATGACAAGATCAAACCTTTAGAGGAAAAAAAAAAAAAACAGAGGAAAGGGAGCACTGGTTTCATGTCTGTCTTCAGGTATGGGCTGGGGGCTGAGTTCTCTCACAGGCATGACAACATGCCTGTGAATTTGGGATCATCGTGGGACAAAGGTAAGAGATTAAGCCTTACAGGCTGCCAAGGTGTTTGAATTCCTGTGCTACTAGTCACTAGGGATGTGACCTTGAGCCCCCAGAATGAAGTTCATTTCCTCACCGTGGCCTCTGGGCTCTCAAGGCATGGCTGTGCCTCCCTCTCTCACCTCCTCCCATTCTCCTCTTCCCCTTGGCTCCTCTGCTCCTCACTTCCTGAACTCCTTCCAGCTCAGAGCCTTGATGCTGTCCCACCTTCCAGCCTACAATAATACCCTAGTCCCAGACTTTCTTCAAAGGGTCAGCTCGTTCAGGTCTCTGATTAAAGGTCACTCGCCTCGGGGAAACCTTGTGTGGCTCTCCTATCTAATGTCCCAAGAAAAACAGGAAGAAGGAAATATTATAAACAGGGAAAAGATGTCCTGGAAAACCACCAAAAAAAGAGGAATGCAAATCCAAGAGTTGGTATAGTTACCAACAAAACTTTAAGAGATCCAACTAAGAAATAAAACCATTGAATAAGTAACACTAGAAGCAGTTTTGTTTTGTTTTGTTTTAGAAGAGGTTTTTAAAACTATATCAGCAACTCAGTTTTACATTGTCTCAAGAATTGGTCAGGTGCAGGCAGGACAGTATGCTAAGCAGACTAGAATGCCTATTCAATAACTTAGAGTGAGAGACATGCCAAATAGCACAAAATATTGGTCCCTCCTCTATACAAAAAATCTACCAGGAACCAAAATTATAATCAGAACAGTTGTTCAATGAAAGGTTCAACACTAAGTGAGGTGGCTAAGAGATCTTTGTCACAACTGCTCACCAATGCAACTTCCAATTTCCATATCTTCACTATCTCACCGCAAAGTCCAAGGACCGGCATTGGCTGGCCAGTGCTCCTCCCCCTCGGTCTAGTACAGGAGACACTACGACAACTTCCTGTTCTTTGCCTATCCTTTTACTAACCAAAAAAAAATTTTTTTATGATCTTATTTATTTATTTGAGAGAGAGAGTAAGAGAGAGAGAGAGAACATGAGAAGGGAGAGAGAGAGAAGCACACTCCCTGGGACTCCATCCCAGGATCCAAGAACCCCGGGATTATGACCAGAGCCAACTCAGGCACCCCTAACCGAACTCTTCTTATACAGAAAGAGCCCTAGTGTCAAGATGATTGGGTTGGGATGGGACCACACTCACTTTGGTTGTGGTGTTCCCACTGTTTTGCAGCCTCCACTTCTTGGAATGGAATATTTCCACAGTGGTGGGACTCACATGTTGAAAGAGTGAGTCTTACTAAAGTCACTCTCAGATGAACAGCTTATTGATTGCTGGGGTTAGCTAGTCATTCATCAAACATTTACTCAATTGCCACCCATCAGATACTGTAGATCACGATTCTTGCAACTCTTCATGGAGCTTACAGTCTAGTGAGGGGAAGAGCTACAGACATTAATCAACACCTAAGCAAACATAAGTTCAAACATGCTACAGTGCTGTTGTCAAAGACAAGGAAGCCCTGGATACTCTGGAAGCCTAAGATTCCTAATCTAGTCTAGGGAACTAGGAAGGGCTTCCCTGAGGCTAACAAGTAAGAGCAACGGAGAGCCCATTGTGACCGGACCCCGGAAAGCCAAGAGAAGAGGGCAGAGAGAGACTGAAGTCAGATTTTTGAGGGCCGGTATTTAGGTTTTTAACCATTTATTAGTTTTAAACTGAAATCATCATGATCAGATCTAGACTTTACAAAGATCAGCAAGTAGAATGAATCAGGAGAATCAAGAACTAACCCCTACTGTTTTGTCAATTATACATCAATAAAGGTGAAAACAAAATAATCTCACCTCCACCTCCTCTCTCAGCTTGGAATCCTCGCCTTCTAGAACAGTGTGTAGGGTTCTTCATGCACGCATGAAATTTGTTGAGAGCCTACTCCGTGCCAAGCACCGTCCTAGGATTGACAGGGGACAAGCTCAAACAGCTCAACCTCAGTCCCCGCCGCCTCTGGACGCGGGGTCGGCTCAAGGGAGGCCTACAGACACGCGGAGCGGCGAGAAGAGCCTTGGACGGGGGTGACGGCTCTCCACATGCCCGAGCCTAGACAAGTCACCGAATCCTCTCCCCACTCGGACCTGCTGTCCACATTTGTAAGACGGGAACCTACCTTGTAGGGTGAGCATCGAAGATCACTATGCACGGCTCCTGCGGTCTGCAGACCCTCAGCGTACAGCCTCAGCGGGCCTGGGGGCTCCTGCAGGTGGCATGCAGGCTGCAACACGTGCGGCGACGGTGCAATGGAAGCGTCTGGAAGAAAAAGCCCTCGCTGCGCGCGAGTGCGCGGCAGGCCGCCTTCGGCCACGTAACAAGTCTCGCGCTTTCCCGGATTTCCAGGCTCCGGGTACTTGCCTGGGGCTCGGACCGCGCCCCAGGGAGCCGCCGCCACCTACAGCAGCGGAGAAGCACGCTGCGCGACCCCGGCCGCAAGCTCCGAGCCGGGCCATGGCTAGGCGGCGGGGACGCGCACGCATGCGCAGCCCGCCCGCACCCCCGCCCGCACCCCCGCCCGCCCGCGGCGAGGCTCGCCCCGCCCTGCTCGGAGGCGGGGCCGCGCGGCCTGGGCTCCGCCCCGGAGCGTCCGGCCCCGCTCCGGGCCCCGCCTCCAGCTGGCCGCGGAGAGCCCGGAGCGGGGAGCCGGGAGCGGGTCGGCGGAACCGGACCGGCAGCGCCCGGGCACTTTAAGGAGGGGGCGGGCCCGGGGGCAGCGGCCCCAGGACCGGTTGCCGCGGGGACAGGGCGGTGACGCGGCCCGAGGGCGGAAGTGGAAAAAGTTGCCGGCGCCCCGAGGCAAGTTGGCGGAGCCGTGCGCGCGGCGCGACGATGGGGGGCTCGGGCAGCCGCCTGTCCAAGGAGCTGTTGGCCGAGTACCAGGTGCGCGGGACGCCGGTCCCCGGGGAGTTTGCGCGCGGCCCGGCGCTGGCGAGCGGGGTCCCGGGGCGGGCAGCAGGGCGGGTGCGGCCCCCGGGAGGCCCGCTGAACCCCTCCCGTTTTGCCTTCCAGGAGTTGACGTTCCTGACCAAGCAGGAGATCCTCCTGTAAGTGCAGCGTCCAGCCTCCGCAGCCGGGTCCTCTGGAGGCGGCTGCGGGGGGCTCTGTCCAGGCGGGCAAACGGAGGGCCCCAGAGGGAGGGGCAGGGGCGCGCCCGAGGTCCGCAGCCGAGCCGGAGCCGGAGCCGGCGCCGGGCCCCGGGCCCCGAGAGCTGGGCCGTGCCCTCCACCTCGCCGCCCCCGGCCGGCTGGGCACCCCCGGGCCTGCGCCTCGCTGGCTTCCGCGTGACCGAACTTCCTGCCCGCGCCCGGCAGGGGCTGCTGTGGCTCTCGGTGCGCCGCGCCCCGCGGGAGCCTGGCTCCGGGCAACTTGGCCCGAACTGACGCGGCAGCCGTTAACGTTTACCGAGCGCGCGAAGCGGTCGCCTACACGACCTAATTCAGTCCTCAGGAGGGAGGTCCCGCGGCAGGGAAGCAGGTTTCAGAGAAGTTTGGTAACTTGCCTGAGACTACATTCCAAGGAGGAGGATTTGAACTCGGGCTGGAACCCCCTTCCTAGCCGCCTGCCAGCTTTTTGCGGTCAAGGCACTTGAGCGAGGAGATTCCTGGGCTTCCCTTGGCAAAAATAATCCCAGTGGGAAGGAGGTGAGGGCTGAGGAAGAGCTCCTGTAGGGTAGTTGCTAAAAAAAAAAAAAAAAAAAAAAAACGGTGGGAGGCTTTGAGGAGCTGGAGATCCCTGCAGTGAGATGGGAGACATTTCGATTTTACTCTTTTTCCTGTTTTTCAGGGGCAACTTCTGGCTCCTTCTGCAGCCTCTCCATCCCCCAGGGAGCTCTAGAACCAATGCCCAGTACAGTGCCTGGCACACAATAGGCCCTTAGTAAATGCCCATTGCCCGAATGGACTCTCAGTGCAGTTTTGTGTCATATGTGACAATACACATGGGGGTTATATATATCGTCTCCTTTTGGCTTATGCTTGATGACGGAGAGGTTCTATGTATGTGCCTTAGCTCCCCACTTGGTGTATAACGGATAACAAGACAAGGAGCAGGGGATGTGATGCACACTGGAAGGTTTGCCAACAGGTTCCCTTCCTTCTGCCAGAGCCCACAGGCGGTTTTGTGAGCTGCTTCCCCAAGAGCACCGGAGTGTGGAGGAGTCACTGCAGATCCGAGTGTCCTTGGAGCAGATTCTCAGCCTTCCAGAGCTCAAGGTAACAGTTCGCCACCCTCCCTCCGCTACACGCCTTGAGATCATGTGGTCACTGGTCCCCATTCTGGTCTTCTCTCCACTTAGCTCTAATTTCCTGAGGACTAGGGCTTTCCCAGACTCACCCGGTCAAATTAACTGGAATAGTGTTTTTCAAGCTGGGATTCTTGGATATGTTCTTGGGGAGTCAAAGAAGTTTTGTCTTTATTTTTTTTATTTATTATTTTTAAAAAATATTTTATTTATTTATTCATGAGACACACACAAGGAGAGGCAGAGATACAGGCAGAAGGAGAAGCAGGCTCCATGCAGGGAGCCCGACATGGGACTCGATCCCAGGTCTCCAGGATCACGCCCCGGGCTGAAGGCGGCGCTAAACGGCTGAGCCACCGGGGCTCCCCCGAAGTTTTGTCTTTAAGAGGAGTTGAGCTACCTTATTAAAGTTTGAGAAACCTTATTCCAGAGGCCGATTGCCTCTCCATAGGGTTGCTGTGAAAAAATTCTTTTAAAGATTTGTATTTATTTATTTATTTGAGAGAGAGAGAGAGAGAGAGAGAGAGAGAGGAAGGAAGGGAGGGGTTGGGGTAGGGGAGCAGGGAGAGGGAGAGGGACAAGCAGATCCCGCACTGAGCACGGAGTCCAATGAGGGGCTCGATCTCATGACCCTGAGATTACAACCTGAGCCCATGACCTGAGCTGAAATCAAGAGTCCAATACTGAACTGACTGAGCCACCCAGGGCGCTACTACTAGGAAAATGTTTATGCAAAGGGCCTGGCCTAGTACCTATAACACAGTAAGTGTTCCAGTAAATGTGTTTTAAAGTAACCAGCCCATCCTGTTCTCTTTGCTTAGGATGCTTGTCTTCCTTCTCTGCTCCTGGGCCTGCCTTTGGGTTAAACTGACTCACAGGAAACCATCCCTGTCCCTTCCCCAAGTCATTTGGTCCTCCTGCCCTCCATGCTGGCCCTAAAACATTGATCCTCGTCTCCCGTGAGCCTGAGCTCATGGAGCGGGTACTGTGACCTGCTCCCCCAGGTTCCTGGTAGGATTTGAGGAGTGTGTGACCTGGGCTGCATCTGTGGCATTCACACCAGGCTCTCTTGCCTAGGCCAACCCCTTCAAGGAGCGAATCTGCAGGGTCTTCTCCACATCCCCCGCCAGGGACAGCCTGAGTTTCGAGGACTTCCTGGACCTCCTCAGTGTGTTCAGTGACACAGCAACTCCAGACATCAAGTCCCACTATGCCTTCCGCATCTTCGGTGAGAGCCAGGAGCAGCCTGGCAGGACACGGCCTGGTCCCTACGTGGTCTGGGCGGTGGCATACTGCTGGGGGGCCGGGGGGCCTTCTGTGGAGCCTTGGAGCTCACCCTGACCACATTCATTCTGGCTTCCCATGTCCATCTCTAGACTTTGATGATGATGGAACCTTGAACCGAGAAGACCTGAGTCAGCTCGTGAACTGCCTCACAGGACAGGGCGAGGACACACGACTTAGTGCCTCAGAGATGAAGCAGCTCATTGACAACGTGAGTAGCGAGGCCAGGCCAGGCCAGGGGGCGGGCAGGAAGGGCTGGGATTGGTCTGAAACTCTCTCTTTCCCAGATCCTGGAAGAGTCCGACATTGACCGGGATGGCACCATCAACCTCTCAGAGTTCCAACACGTCATCTCCCGTTCGCCGGACTTCGCCAGGTATGATGATGGTAGTGCGGGAGGGACAGATACGGCACAGCCCATTCCAAAGGGTCTTAGGGAAGATGTGGGCAGGCTGGGAGTTAGTCCCCGCCCCGCTCGCTTCTCTTCCAGCAGAAACCCTGACTCACCCTTCTCTTGTTCAGCTCCTTTAAGATTGTCCTGTGACAGGAGCCGTGGCGTGTGTCCCAGCAAGCACCCTGTCAGAGAGCCTTCCCACTGCTGAGCTGTGGCCGAGGTCATGCCTGTGTTGCCAGGGCCGGCCAAGCTGGCCTAGCCCAGAGCTGGCACTGTGTGGTCCTGCTCCAGGCAGGGGAAGGCCCTCCATGCTGGTGCCTCTCTCCTTCTGTCATTGTCATCGCTGTTTGTGTTCTACTAATATATAATAAAGGTTTAGATGTTCGGACCCTTTGCGTGATACTAGAAATGCTGGTATGAGGAAGGACTGGACTTCTAGGAGCCTTCGGTCATCCTGGGAAGAGTAGGACCGAAAGGGCCAGGAGGAAGGCAGCCTGTAGCCCACCCAGCCCACCCCTCATGAGGGTGTCAGTATGAAGGGTAGCACGACAGGTGGAACTCTCATGTATCCTGATGGTGGTGGTACTTCCATCAATTTCTACACACTTTAAAATTTATATGACTGTGTGCCAAAAGAAAAAGACACTATTTCACTGTATGATCATATAAAAAAGAAACATTTTTAAAGTGAAAAAAAAAATAGGACAAAATCCCCGATCTACCTGTGTTCCCACCCTGAACTGGAGGAGATGCAGGGTCAAAGGGGTTCAGGGAAAATGAGGGAATCCCTTGCCCTCCCATCAGTGCATGAAACTTCCAACCTTAAGGACCACACTCCACTGGGAGATGGGAGTTGGCTCAGCCAGGGTGGCTCTGGCCCGATAGCCCCTGGAAAGAGGAGGCTTGGAATGCCCCAGAACTCAACTCAGAGTATCAGACCAACTTCAAAAAGTAACAGTCCTTTGAGAGGAAGGACCATGATTGTTTCTATTCTTTAGATTTTATTAAAAAAAAAAAAAAAAAGTAAAGTGCATCTTATTAAAAAATATATAAAAGCCAGATAAACTCAGGGTTCCTGTGCTGGGCAGTGTCAACAAACCTTAGACTGGGAGCAGGCAAGGTGTAGGGGATGAACTGGGGGTCGGGTTCAGGGAGGAGACCAGGGCAAACGTGGGGACAGGCGACACACAGGTTCCAGGATGGGCTGCAGGAAGGCAGCCAAGTCACTTCCTGGACTTCGAGGGAAAGGCGTCCATTGTCATAAACGAGATCTCTCCTGGGCTCACGCTGCCCCTCTCACACATGTCCACGGCCTGATACAGGCTGGAAAGGTCCAGCAGGTGAGTCTGAGCCCAAGGCCTGTGAGAGCTGCGGTGGCAACTCAGCCCTCCAGTCCCTGAGGTGATGGGATGATGGCTGTGAGAAGTTGGCCAGCCAACATGGCAGGACCCACGGAGCCCGAGCTGGCCCCTGCTTCTGTGGGCACAAGGGCCAGCCGGCGGCCGGAGGCGGGAGAGGCCAGCCGGCGCGGAACGCCAGCTCTGTCTCAGACCACCACTTTGGGTGAGTCAGCCGGGTCTCAGGCCGCGCAGCAGGGCTGTCGGTGTGCACGGTGTTCTGCGATGTCTCGTTCTCACTGGTTTCACATTTTCAATTGTTTTTTAAACAAAGGCTCAGTTTACAGAGGGAGCACGGTTCTGCCCACGCAGGCAGGCCCCCGTCTTCACCGGGGCCCTTTGGGGCCATGCTCTTGGCTGAAGAGCAGCAGGCTAGCTGGCTCTGTCGCTCCCGAGGGGTGGGCACCACGCCAAGGCTGTGTCCCACGAGACAGAGGTCCAGCTGGCCCCCTCTGAGCACTCATGGCCTCTGAAGCCAGGGTGGCCTCCTCCGGAGGTCTGCTCTCACACCACAGAGTCCCGGATCTCAGAGCCCAGGCGGACCCGGGGCCGGGGGCACACTGGGGACACCTCCACAATGCTGTCCTGGATGCTGAGCGGCCTCTTCTCTGACTCTGTGAAGACGCGGGGCCCCGGGGAGCTCTCAGACAGGGCCTGGTAGCCTCGGTGGTCGAGCGGGGTGCTAGGGGGGCCTACTCCATTAAGCGGCCGGGTCTCAGGTGGCAGAGCCATAGGGCGGGTCTTGGGGTGCACACTGGCACACTCCCCCTGCTTCAGGAAGACTTTCATGCCATCCCGGTGGCGGTAGAGGAAGAATAAAATGAGGAGCACCACAGCAAACACAAAGAGCGTGCACATCACGAGGAACTCAGTCCAGTAGGACTTGTCTGCTCCCCAGCTGGCCTTGCCACCAGCTGGTGCACTCACACGTGACGTGCTAATGATGACAGGCACACCGCCCCTCCGGCCCACTTGGTCGGCCTCCACGTCCTCCACTACCTTTGGGTGGTAACAGGCCACCAGCTGCTGGAAGCCCTCCTCCAAGGACAAGCACTGGAACACCCCCAGTTCCTGCTGGCTGCCGACCAGCAGCAGGTCCCCGGTGGGCAGCACGCGGCAGGAGGCTGAGGTGTTGACTGGGAGGTCATTGTGCAGCCAGAGCCGGGTGGCCAGGTTGGAGAGGAGGGGGCAGACCAAGGTGTTCACCGTGTTGGGCTGGAAGTGGACTTCCTCACATCGCTTATCTAGACAGAAGAGATGCAGGGTCAGGGGGACTAGCATCCACAGTAGCCCCGGGCTCACCCCACCTCTCCCTGGACCATACTTTTTTTTTTTTTTTTTTTTTAAAGATCATTTATTTTTTCATGAGAGAGACAGAGAGAGAGACAGAGACACAGGCAGAGGGAGAAGCAGGCTCCATGCAGGGAGCCCGATGTGGGACTCGATCCCGGGACTCCAGGATCACGACCTGGGCCAAAGGCAGGCACTAACCCTCTGAGCCACCCAGAGATCCCCTGGACCATACTCTTTATACCATGAGGTGCAATTCTGCAGACTCTGGGTCAGGGACCAGGCCACTGCCACCTGCAGGAGCCTTCTAGGCAGACCTGGCCCCTACACCTCTCTCATCTCCACCCTTTCATGGGGCAACTTACCACTTAGTACAGAAGAACGCGGCCCAGGTGAGGAAGTATTGCAGAGAGTCTTAGTGTTAGCCCCCTCAATGTCCTGGATCCATGGCCTAACGACCAAAGAGAGCAAGAGATAGGCCAGGAAACTACCATGAGCCTGCATGGCCCCATCCCCAGTACAGACAGGCCCTTGTGGGGCACAGGGACCATCAGGCCCAAAACAGGAGTAAAAGGCAGGTGGCTTCCCCAGGCAGGTTCCCTACACGTGCAGGGACTGAGCCAGCATCTCCTGTTTACAACATTCATTTCCTATAATAATTCCCTGAAGACAAAAGTGATGTGGACCTTTAGAAGTCTGGAAGGACAGCTGGATCGACATGCATGTCTCTTGTCTTTTACAGCAACGCATGTGCACAGACTTATTTAATGAAACATATTCAAGAATAAAAATAATTCTCAATACACTCAAGGAAACCTAAAAACACTCAACCAAGTACAAACGCTGAAAACACTATGGATGTCACATGCCATCTACCAGCCAGTGATCGTGACAGGTGGCAGTTGGGGCAGATGCTTTCAGCTGTGCATACATGTACTCCTATGTGATTCTTTGAAATACAAATCTGGCACCAGGTCTCCCTGTGCGTGAAGCAAGGATGCTATGAGTGGGAGATGCCATTTTTATTTAAAACATATATATATATATATATATATATATATATATTTTTTTTTTTAAGATTTTATTTATTTATTCATGAGAGAGACAGAGAGAGAGGCAGAGACACAGGCAGAAGGAGAAGCAGGCTCCATGCAGGGAGCCCAAGGTGGGACTCCATTCCAGGTCTCCAGGATCACACCCTGGGCTGAAGGCGGTTCTAAACCACTGAGCCACCGGGGCTGCCCTAATATATATATATATATATATTTTTTTTTCTAATATATATTTTTGATTATTTCACATATCTATAGAAAAACCTGGGAAGGTACATATAAAAAAAAAATCTCACCGCAATTCTCTGATAGGACTCACGATAGTTTTTATTTTGTTTACACACTTCTACTTTTCAAGTTTTCTATACAAACACCTTACAACCCAATTTAGTTCTTCTGAAGCACTTTTTAATGGATTTTTTATTTTTTGTTTTTATTTTCTAATGGGTTTATTAATGGATTGTTGCACACTACTTATTTCTTTTTTAACATGTTTACATGCCAAGCCACAATTCCCAGCCAGGCTTTTCATGACTGTGACACTTCATACTTTACCAAATGATGTCCCCCAGCTCTACAGATGGGAAGGGCAAATGTAATTTATTGCCCGAAACCAGACCACTTGTGAGAGTCCAAAGGGGAGCTCATCTCTAACCACGCTGACAGTGGATGCATGCGAAACTGCCTGGGGATTCTGCAGAGGGCCCAGGGGAAGTGCTCTGATGCCAAGTGCACTGGGAGGAGGTCTCACCTGGAGGCCGTCTCAGGCTGGTAGAGGCTGATGTGTCTGCATCTGGAACCGCTCCAAGCACAGTACGGATCCCGGGCAAGGACGCAGTCCCCACAGCTCTGATACAGGCCACAGTTGGCTACAGGCACCTGGACTACGCCTGAGTAGGAGGCAGCATACAGCAGCCCCTGTACAGACATAAGGGCATGAGAGGCAGGCATGGGCCACCAGGGCCACCAACCCAGAGCCGCGCGCCAAGGAGCCTTCTCTCATGCTCCCAGGTACCCCACTGTCTGCTGGCTCATGCCATGAGTCTGGACTTTGCCATCTTGCTGGTGCCAGCGAGGAAAAGCTGGCTGGAGCCTGTGCATCAATGACAGAGGGGCAGCCGAGCACACTCCCCTGGGCTTCCTGCCCAGCTCACTCACCCTGTTGGTGTCCAGGA
Organism: Canis lupus familiaris; assembly: GCF_011100685.1. Taxonomy (NCBI): domain Eukaryota; kingdom Metazoa; phylum Chordata; class Mammalia; order Carnivora; family Canidae; genus Canis; species Canis lupus. The sequence continues at coordinate 53,667,936 of NC_049224.1, read as the reverse complement.
GCAGGTTCTGCACAGGCTGTCCTGGTGAGAAGATCTGGAGCTCCTCAATGATGTGCATTTTGGAGCCCACGCCCACTGCCTTGTGCAGCCAACCATCGCCTGGAACATGGACAGCACTCAGGCCCGTATCGCCAGAGCTAGGCTCCCTGCCCCTCAACCTGTCCCTGCTGTGGGCACTCACCAGTGCCCAGGAAAAGCACATCATAGGTGTGGTGCAGACCAGGCACGCGGTGTACAGCCACACGCTGATAGCGGGCCCGGGGCTGCAGCAGCAGTAGGCGGCTGCGGACCTGCCCATCCATCAGGAAGTGGTCCTTGAGGAAGTTCAGCACACGGTCTGGGAGCTGTAGGGATGAGGTGATCTTCCTCTCCCGGGCACTGTTGGTGATGCACTGCAGGAGAAGGTGGTGGCAGTGGCATGAGACACAGTGCCACTTATGGCAGCAAGCAGAGTGGGAGCCCTGTGGATGCTGCCAGGATAGCTGGCCCCCCTCTCAGAAGCCATGGTGCATCACATGTGAATCTGCAGGGAGCCAATGCACTGATCTGGAGGCCCAAGGGCTAAGCCTGGGTATGGGGCAAAAGAGCACCATCCTCCCACCCTCACCCTCACCCAGGCCTCAAGAAGCATGACCACACTTCCTGCTTGTTTATCATCCTTTTGCCAGTGCTCGAAGGAAGCCCTAGCTGGCCGGTTTCTGAATATAGGGGTCATGAGGGTACCAGCTCAGGGCCCCAGGGGACTGAGCCCCAGGGGCCCTTGACAATAGCAGCTCAGTGACACTCTTCCTTGGCTCTGCTCCCTCCCCTCCCTCTCCTGTTCTTTCATGGTGCTTCCCAGAGTCACCTCCTACATAAACTGCTGACACCCATAGCTCCCATCCCTGGGGGAAGCCCAGCAAGCTGGAAGGAAAGGAGGGCAATTTCCCCATAGCCAGGCCGCTCAGTCACTCAGTAACTAGATAAGGAGCCCACGGCAGAGTCGGAGACAGGCACAAGTGAAGGACAGTTATAGAAATATGCACTAAATGCCCTGATGAGAGCACACCTGCTCACCCCGAGGCAGGGGTTTTGTTTTTTTATAAAGATCTTATTTATGTATTTGAGAGAGAGGAGAAAAGAGATTGAGAATGAGGGGAAGGGGAGGGAGAAGCTGAGCAGGGAACCCAACTTGGGGCTTGATCCCAGGACCCTGAGATCATGACCTGAGCTGAGGGCAGACTGAACCTCCCAGGAGCCCCACCCTGAGGCAGGTTTAAGGCATCCTACCACTCATGGCCATGTCCAACCCAGTAAGACAAACAGGCATGGGTTTGGTCCCTACTTTCAAGATGAGAAAAGAGATGAAGAGAAGCCAGGTGATCCCAGCACCCCCCAGGTGTGGAGAGTAGTCCTTACCGCTCCAGGCCGGGGCATGGGCACTGGGTGGGTCACAGTGTACCACTGCTGGGTCTCACGGTTCACCTCCTTGTAGAGGCCATTGAAGGCCTTTTGCACGTCCTTCATGGTGAAGACGCAGATGGCAGAGCCCTCTGTGCTCCCCCTGTGCCTACAAAGGAGATGCTGGATTAATCCAGGGACCCTGGGGCTCAGGATGAGGCCAAGCTCTTGGGCCCCAGTCCCCATCATTCCCTACCCTCCCATCTCCAGTTAGGTTCTGGGGGCCGTACCACTGGGATGTGAAGACCCCATAGAAGAGGGTGTCCCGCCAGTCCTGGGGGCTGGGGCTCAGCGTGAAGACATCCTGTAGCACGTTGAACGGGAAGCCATCGTCTGGCCGGGAGCACAGCAGCTGTGCCTTAAGGAAGGATGTCCAGCGCTGCTGCAGGACCCGCTCACCACCCTCGTCCCCCTGGGGGAGGCAGAGAGAAGCTGGGCTTAGGCAAGGCCTGGTCGGGAAAGCCCAGAGCTCCCTGCAACCCCTCTGGGGGGCAGCTGACAGACACCAGGAGAGGCAAGCCAAAGCCAGGGCAGACTTCCATTTAAAACCAAGAAGATGCTGAGTGAAGTAAGTCAAAAGGAGAAGGACAAACATTATATGTTCTCAATCATTTGGGGAATATAAATAATAGTGAAAGGGAATATAAGGGAAGGGAGAAGAAATGTGTGGGAAATATCAGAAAGGGAGACAGAACATAAAGACTCCTAACTCTGGGAAACGAACTAGGGGTGAGGGAAGGGGAGGAGGGCGGGGGGTGGGAGTGAATGGGTGACAGGCACTGGGGGTTACTCTGTATGTTGGTAAATTGAACACCAATAAAAAATAAATTAAAAAAAAAAAAAAAAACCCACAAAAGTTAATTTGCAAAAACAAACAAACAAACAAAAAAAAAAAAACAAGAAGATGGGACGCCTGGGTGGCTCAGCAGTTGACTGTCTGCCTTTGGCTCAGGTCATGATCCCGGGGTCCTGGGATCAAGTCCTGCATTGGGCTCCCCACAGGGAGCCTGCTTCTTCCTCTGCCAATGTCTCTGCCTCTCTGTGTCTCTCATGAATAAATAAAATCTTTCAAAAAAATTTTAAAAAATTAAAAAACCAAGAATACTTGAAGGTGGTGTCCAGGTCCTATCACCAGGGGACGGGTGAGTAAGAGCACCTTCCTAACTGTGGAATACCCAGAAACGGACAGAGAAGAGTCTGCCTATACGGGGCAAGAGGTCAGGACTCCCCGCAAACAGGGAGCCTAAATACCTGCATTGCAGAGAACTCATTTGTAAATAGTTTTTCAATAATACAAATACATGTATATTTACACATACACAGAAAAAGAAAATGGATTGTCAAGGAACATTCTAGAATATTAACAGTGGTCACCTGCAGTGAGGCACCAGGATGCTGACGCTAACAGTCAACGTTTAGCTGTTGCCTACCACACTACTAAACGCTTTTGGGGAATGGATTTAAGCCACATGACAACTCTGAGGCAGGTCTTATGCCCATTGAACAGATGGGGACACTAAGTGAGAGGGCATGCGACTTGCCCAAGGTCACAGGACTCGTGGAGTCTGAACTGAGGCAGCCTGGCTAGAGTCTCTGCTCTTCGTCGGGATGCTAAGCTGCCTCTTTATCCTAAGCGATTTTTGTGTGTCCTTTTCTGTAGTTTTACATTTTTTTAAAAAAGATTTTATTTATTTATTCATGAGAGAGACACAGAGAGAGGCAGAGACCCAGGCAGAGGGAGAAGCAGGCTCCATGCAGGGAGCCCCATGTGGGACTCGATCCCGGGTCTCCAAGATCAGGCCCCGGGCCGAAGGTGGCGCTAAACCGCTGAGCCAAATGGGCGACCAGAGTTTCACATTTTCTTGAAGAAAAAATGTCAGAGCTATTTTAATTTAAAAGGAGAGAGAGAGAAAAGCAGTCAGCCAAGCTGTTCCTCCTGGAGGACAGAAGAGGCCTCCTGGTGTTTCCCAATCCTGGCCTCGGGGAGCCTCCGGGGTCTCTGGGGTGGACCATCCCCCTCACCTTGCAGATGCGGGCGATACGGGACACGATGGTGTTCTCAAAGAATTCAAACTCCTGGCCAGTCTCACTGAAGAAGAAGTAGATCTTATCATCATCCCCCTGCAAGCTGTTCAGGCTCTCGGGAATGTAGGCCGAGGCCACGAATGCTGGGTCTGTGGGACCAACAGGGAGGGCTAAGTCAGCCTGGGAATCCGAGACAGGCAGGAAACTGTTCCTGGCCCCAGCTGGCCCTGCAGCCCTGCAGGGAGAGCATGGCCTGCCCTGGGCTCAGGGGACTGCCCACTGGGTACATGGGGAGGACTTCACCTTGGAGCCAGTTGAGGGAGCTCTCGGTCTTAGTGGGGCGGAGGCTTTGGCTCCGGGAGATGGCCGGGTCATTCCCTTGGAAGCTGCTGACTGTTCCAGTGTAGAGCTCACCGTCTGCCAAGAGAACATTCCCATGGGAATGGCCCCTCAGCACGGCCCCTGGTCGCCCAGAGTGACCCCAGGCTGCCTAGCTCGCTTGAGGTAGACAGGGAAGGGAGGGAGAACCAGGAGAAGCCAAACCCAAGGGCAGCCAAGGGTCACTCTGTGCCCCCCCTCCCCCAGGAATCAGTATGGCATGCACTCACCACCTGCCCACCCTCAATTGAGCCACTCTGCTCTCAACACTCACCAACCACCAGGGCCGTGGACTTGAAATTGGGGTCAAAGGGACAACGGCCCTTGCCATCTTCCAGGAGGATGTTCCCTACTTCATCCTGTGCTAGAGTGAAGTTCGCCACACTCTGCAGGAGAGCAGATGGAAGAGCTCAGGGGTGTGCTAGAGGATGCACAGGCAAGGAGGGGAGGGAGGGAGGCATGCCAGAAAAGGCTGTTGGGGGGTGAGGTGGGCGAGGGGGGCAGGCCATCTTCCTCATCTCTGTACCCAGGGCATGGTGCCAGCACCGTAGGGCAGTGACCCTCTGGTGGGCATTCTTAGCCCCAGTGGCCACAGAAGAGACGTTGACAGGACTCAGAAGGGGCAGCAACATGGTCCAAACCATGGTGTGTCTGACTCCAAAACTGGCACTCCAACTCAATGCCTCAAAATACCATCCGCTGCTAAGGTGCGTGTAACACAGAAATGCAGGAGCAAGTGTGTGTGAGGAGGGGAGCATGCAGTGGGTTGTGGGACTGAGGGCCGGGGAGAGCTCAAGAAAGCAAGAGGGTAGGAGTCCTGGGTTGGCCACAACCTCTGTACCTGGAGTTCTCAGGCACCCCTCCTTTCACCCCCCGCCTGCCAACCTGGTCACCAAATCTGGGGCCAGGCCTCAGGGTTCTCAGACCCACTGCTCCCTGGAAGCTTTGCCCCGGGCCCTGCCCTTGACTAGGGACTCGTGCTAAAGAACAGCTCCTAGGCCAGCCACAGGCGGGCGTGGGCAAAGGGGAACACTTACGATGTAGGTGCACACAGGGCTGAAGGCTGCTGTCCCGCAGGTGAACAGGTGGCTGCTGTTAAGTGGAAGGAGGATCTTGATATAGTTCTGGCAGTCACGCTGGGGAAGGAGGGAGGAGGATGTCAGGCCCAAGCACGCCACCAGAGGGCAGGGCCAAGCCCGGGCTCTCTGGGGTTCCTCAAATCCCAGTGCAAATGGGAATTCAGCAGCATCTTGTCCCTGGGCAGAGCAGACGGAGGACCACGGAGCATGTGTGCTGGAGGGGGTGCCTGGGGGCTCCGCTAGTTCTGTGTCTCATAAACATAGTGATTGTTCCCCGAGACCTTTCCCCTCTTAGCTGCTGAGGCCCCAAACTCACTTCTCACACACCCCCATTTCCTGTCATCCTGAGTCTGACCATTTCTCTCCCTCCCTTACTGGCACCAGCCTGGTCTGGTCCCCCACTGGGCTCCCTCCCTCTGTCCCTGCCCCACAGAGGCCATGCTCCACCATGCAGCCAGAGCAGCCCCTTTAAAATCATGCCAGCCAATACTATTCCCCTGCCGCGCCCCCCACAGTTTCCCAAACACCTCACTCAGGGTAAGTCCACTCCTGCCCTGTCTCCAGGCAGCCCACCGCCCACCTCCTAGCAGCCTCTAGTACTGATGCAAATGCCACTTTCTTAGTGAAACACACTGAGGTGTGGCCTGACTACCTGTTACAGTGGCTGAGTTCTGCCTGTTGCTCTTTCTTCTTTTGTGTAATTGTTTTGCCAGGGTCGAGAAGTACTTGGGCACAGCGAGCGTGCTTCATACACATTTGTGGATGAAAAGGAGTCAGGGGCAGTCAGGACTTGAACCTGTGTCTGAGCCCAAATCTGGTGCTCTTTTGCCTTCCCCTCCTGCTGCGTGCAGGACAAGAAGTATCCGGGAATAACAGGGAGGCCTCCAGGAGATCCCTGGGCTGGACCAGACCTCACACGCAATTGTCTGGCCAAAACCACAGCAGGATCTGCCAGACCTGTGCCATCACTCCATCTGCAGAGGGATGCCTGCTCACCACTCGGGCCGGAAGCCGACTTTATTCAGTTCTGATTAGGTGCCCTATACATGTTACCTCGCTGAGTCCTCAGCAGGTCCTGTGAGACAGGCATCATTATCCCCATTTTACAGGTAGGGACACTAGGGCTTGGAGAGGCCAATCTACTTGTTCTGGGTCACAGAGATAGTAAGTATAGGACCAAACCCAGGTGTGGCCATCGCTGAAGCCTATGCCCTGTTTCCCACCGCTGACTCTATACTGGGTCCCGCACACCACACTCTGCCCCTCCTTCAGCCCGGTGGCCTCCAGGTGCCAGCTCACCTGTGGGTCCTTGCCCTTGAAGCTGCACTGCTGTTTCCTCTCCGCATCTGCGCTCCACAGCAGCTGGAGAACGAGAAGGGGAGGGCATGGGTGAGAACGAAGGCTGTGCCTGGCCCTGCCTCTCCTGTTTGCCTCATCTTCACACCCAGAAGGTCAGTCTTTCTGTCCACTGGCCCCTCTGCCATCCCCTGCCCAGCCTGGCCAGCCCTGGGAATCATCTCACCTCCTGGTATTCCCCGCCAGGCAGGAAACTGGTGCTGCTGTTGAGAGCAAAGAGGGCCTCCCGGGCACCCACGTACAGAGTCTTGCCATCCCTGCTCAGCAGAAGGGCCGTGTAGTTGGAGACATTTTCTGCTTCGAATCTGAGGAATGGTCGCTCTTTGGAGCCTGGGGAGAAGATGGATGTTACCTGAGGTCCACACCTCCCACAAGAAATCTATTACACCAACCTCGAGGATGGGCCAATCTGAGGGTAAGCGAGCAAGGCAGCGCATGGCAAAGAGCTGGGGATGGGGGGATCAGGTTGAAAGGGGAACAGCATTCCGGACTCTCAAACATTATGAGAAGAGCAAATGTGCAAAGATGAATGTAAAAGAACATTTATCATAGCGCCATTCATATTAGTGAAAACTGGAAACAAACTAAGGGTCCAACCATCAGGGACTAGATGAAAAGAGAGCATTAACACTCCACTCAATGGGATATTATGCAGCTGGTAAAAATGATGTTATCTTAGAAACACCAAAAAAACAAACACAATTAAACAAGAAAGGCATGGCCAATATGAAACAAACTAAAATGTAAAGTGATGGGTTTTGAGGATGTAACAAAATAAAAGGAAGGGCATTAGATCCAACGAGAACCTGTAAGCACAGCCCCACCCACCCTGGTCCTGCAGTGCATGATTTATGATGGCAGAGGAAAGCAAACATGGGGCAGTGATCTTTACCTCTCAGTACCAGCTCACAGCACTCATGGAAGACTCATGGTTATAAAACAGTAATGTAAACTGTTACCAACTTTGACCTCAGGAACTTGAATGTACAACAGAGAGACCCTGTGATGCTGGGTACACCAGGGTTGTTTAGGAAAAAATGGAGTCTCTATCTTGTTGGGACGGTGAAGAGGGCCACAAGATATTGTCAATGGTTAATGGAACAAGAAACTGTGGTTTAAGTATAGAAAAAAATTTTTTGTTTATTCTTTTTGGGAACATTTACCCCCAACATGGGGCTTGAACTCATGATCCTGAGATCAACAGTCACGTGTTCTTCCAGCTGAACCAGTCAGGTGCCCCTCAGTATAATATTTTAAATTACAGAGGCAGGGGGAATCCCTGGGTGGCTCAGCGGTTTAGCACCTGCCTTCGGCCCAAGATCCTGGAGTCCCAGGATCAGTCCCACATCAGGCTCCCTGCATGGAGCCTGCTTCTCCCTCTGCCTGTGTCTCTGCCTCTCTCTCTCTCTCTGTCTCTCATGAATAAATAAATAAAATCTTTAAAAGAAAAAATTACAGAGGCAACCCAGAAAAATGTTTGGAGGAGGTAAGGAAGGGTGATGGAAGGGATGGAAAGCCTTATTTTTCTCAGCAGCAAAAAAGTAAGTCAGATAAGCCAAGAAATAGTGGGGCAAGCATTTTACTTAACCATATGGAGGAAACCACTGTATTAACGAAAAGCCTGACTGATTAAAAGATGTCCCTTCTTGGAGGAGCTGGGGCTGGGGATGACAGGGGCATTGGTTACTTTTCGTAGTAAGTACTTCCACACTTACAAGCGAATTATGTGCATGTATCCTGGATAAAAACTTTACCTTTCATCGTTATAATAAAAGAAGATTCTAATTATCTACCACCAAGTAAAGATGAAGGTTATAAAACAATATGTCTAGTTAGATCTTATTTTTTGTGGGAAAAGTATAAAAAGAAGAAAAAATAAAAGAAAAAAAAAGTAAGGAAAGAAAAAAAAATCCAGGAGGATGACTCACAAAATGCTGAAAACTGGTAACCTTGGTGGGAGTATAATTTCTTTTCCCTTTTTACTTATCATGTTTGGATTCTGTAATAAGCAGGTTACTCTTATGTAATACAAAAGAAATGGAAGGAAAAAAGAAAGAAAGAAACACACGTACCTGTCCAACCAGGGAACCGTACCGTTTGTGCTTTGAGTGACTAATGGGTTTGAAGAAAATTATTTTAAAAATTCTAAGTAGCTGATAAGAAAAGGAAAACAAGCAGAAATGAGCCACCCTGCCCGGCCTCAGGTATCTCCAATCTGACCAATAGGTTATGACCACGCAAACAGACACAGTCTCATGAAGCTGAGGAGGCAGAAAGAGCAACATGCCAACAAAGCAGTTGTGAAGGCAGCTTCATGTGCTTTTACGTGGTGAGTGTTTTTACATACCCTCAGCCTGGTTCCACCAAGGACGAGAAAACAAAGAAAAGAACAGAACATAGTGAAAAATAAACACTAAAATCAGGAGCAAAGAAAAAAAAAATCTGAAGAAAACATCTAAACCAGAAAGGGCATCATCACATACGCAGGTCACAAGAGATCTTCACACAGCTACTGGAGATGGGTGGTGTGGTCAATGCTGAGCCTCCCAGGGGCCGAGGAGAAAAGGGAAATGAAGTTACCTGATTCTCACTGTCAGAGAGGAGGAACACATGCCAGCCTTTCTGGAGAAGCTAAGCTTTCCACCTAGCCACTAATGCTGAAGGAAGCCCTCAGGTGGGACGTCCTAGCCAAGCTGCTGGGACATGGGATGGATAACATCCCACCAGCAAACAGGATGACAGAGCTCCCAAGGCTGCTCCTCACAATGTCTCCCAATGAGGGAAGGTGATGACGTAAGGTAACCAGTGCAGGACTCAGTGCGGGAATGTGTGTGCCTCTGCAGCTGGGTGTTTTGTCGTACTCTAGAAGCAAAGCTGGAATTGGGGCGGCACTGGGTATTCATGGGCAAGGTCCTGCCTCACATCTGGTCTGCTACTGAAATTCTAGAGCAGCAGCTAGGGTCCGGAGAGGTCAAGGCGTCTCTCTGAACTATTAAGTTCAGAACTGCACAAGACTACCTAGGGCTTTTGCCCCCAGTTCCCAGCTCCTCACCATTCATCAGCACTCTACATACTGGGAAGCTCAAAAAAGTTACTAGTACTAAACCCTCACTTCTCCCAACCACGAAATTTCCAAACACAACAGGGCCCAATTGTGTTGCTTGCACTGTGTGCTGATGACCTTTTGGAACAAGCAGTCTGACCTTGTTGTGTTCCCCCCTAAAGAGACCCTTCCCATTGGCCAGTCCAGGTCCACGCCCTGGGAGGGTGTGGGCTACACGCTGCACATATGCAGACATTAACCCCTGTGTGCCCATGACAGCCCTACAAGGTAAGTACCACTGTGATCCCCAGGTTACCAAGGAAGAAGCCCAGCTTTAAAGAGACCAGACCACTGACACAGCCCCACGGCACATAAGCAGCTGTGGCAGAAGATGGGCTCAAGAGGTCTCCTTCCCAAAGAACCCACAGTCTGTCAACCACAGGATGCAGCAAAGTCACCTGAAAGGCCTGCCCTAGAGGCCTGCTGCCACTGCCCTGGGATGGCCTGACAACGGGCAATTCTATGAGCTCCCAGGCAATTCCAAAGTGGGAGGCCCAGGGACCACCCTCTGAAAAGCACCATGTCGGTCCCTCTGGAGGGCAGTGCAAACTCCAGCTCACTGACCTTTGGCTTCTCATACATACCGCAGGGATAATGAGCAAAATATGACTCCCAGCAGCCTTACAAGGAGGGAGTCTGTGAGACGAGGGCAAACGTCTTCCACATCCCCTTTGTGGTTTTCTGAAAGCCAAGGGCTGGGTCAAATATGCCAACATTTATCTGCCCACACAGGAGGGGCATCTTCCCAGGGTGGGTCCTGGAAGTCTAGGCTGGAGGCTGCACTTAGGATCCATCCAGATATAGAAATGCCGAAGGTCAAAGATAAGTTGCCATCCAGGTGGCAGCTTGGCCCTGCTCGGGCCTGGGAGGGAGTGGCAATCTGCCAAAGGTCACGTAGACAGAGCACAGCCAGGTTGGAAGGACAGCTGGGGCGCCAGCTGCTAGAGAACCTGCTCCACCGCACCTCCCCCAGTCATACTGGAAGTATGGTCAAGGAAATAGCAACGGGACAGAAGTGGACGGGGGCCCCCATACACCATGCATTCCCTCATAGGGATTCTCCTCCTTCATCCCTCTGCCCTAAACCTCTCAGACCAGAGCCATGGAATCCTGAACACCCTGCTCCCCCATGATCCCCCACGTCTTGGGGACCCCACCAGGGCGAGTCAGTGGGGCTGGCTTCCCAACTGGGAGTCTTGACCAGTATGGGCTCAGGAGTAAGAGACTCAGGTTCAAACACTGCCCCTGCCACTGACCAGCTGTTTGCCACCAGGACAAGCCACTTAACATCTTGGAGCCTCACTTTCCTTATCTGTAAAATGGGGATAATAGCACCTTTCCTCATAGGGTTGTTATGAAAAGAAATTAGATTATGTATATAAATAACAACGTACATAATAACCCATATTTACTGAGAGCTTTACTCAGAACAACTTTGCACACGTTAGCCGAGTGTTGGCATGGTGTCTGGCACACGATCAACACTCGAGTGGATCAAAAACAAAATCCAAAAGCCCTGCAGGAAAATCCAGCCCAGCGAGGGCTGCCAGAGGAGCAGGGCTGTTTGGAAGGGCTGGGCCTCTCTCATCCTCAGGGTTAAAAAAACCTCACACAGGGGTGATTCCTAATCTCAGTCTACACCTGGTCACACGGAGGTCTCACAGCCACAGGGAATCAGCTCTGGAGCTGGACAGGTGTCAGGTGTGCTGTGTGCATGAGCTGGACCCTGCTCAGTGGTGTTTTGAGCGCTGTTCCTGCCTCGGTGCCTGGGGTCACCTCCAGAGTTGATGTGCAGACGTCTGTGTGGGCCCTGCCTAAGCTTGCCAGGGTGTGTGTGTGTGTGTGTGTGTGTGTGTGTGTGTGTCTGCACACCCTACCACCAGGCTTGTCCATGCTTGTGTGTTTGCTCCAGGCTGCTTTTCGTGTAGAGGTGACTGGGAGGGGGTGTTTGTACACTCCATTCCCTGTGAGCATTAGCACACCTCAGGGGCAGTCTTAGCTTCTAGGCTTCTCTCTATGTGGCCCGAGAGTGTGTCGTGAGCTCTCCTGGGCGGCCCATGCTGCTCAGACGTCCTCCACATCCTCTACCCAGCGGGTTAGTCCAGTAGGGAGAACACTAGTCTGCCTGAGGCCGTGGCCAGTTTTCCCAGGAGGATGAAACCTCTCTTTCCACCTTCCAGGGCAGGCCTGAGGGGGTGGCCTCTGGGGGCTCCAGGAAGGCAGGGTAGGGGCTGGCCTAGGGCTGCCTCCTTGGAGAGGGCACATCAGAGCTCCCTGTGGGGCCCCACACCCCCTCCCTTGGGGCTGGGGGCTCTCCGCAGGAAATGATGTGGGAACAGCTCAGCCCCCAGCCTCACCTAGAGTTTCTTCTCTTCCCTGTGACTAAGCCGGAAGCTTGGAGCTCTCTGGGGTGAGTCGGGAACAGGGCTCAGTGGGGTCCGCACCCAGCCAAGGCAGCGAGCCGCAGCAGGGCTGTGACTCAGAGCACCGCCCCACCTTCTCTCCACCGTGGCTCCTGGCACCGCAGCTGACACGGGCCTGGCCCTGACGTCCTGCCTCCACAGACAACACCCGCTTCGGGGGAGGGGGTTAAGAGCCAGGAAGGTGCTCCCACAGAGTCCTCAGGAAGGGGTAGTAGTAGGTCCCTAAGAGGCTCTGCATGAGCATCTCTTCCCCAGGGCGTCATACTGGACTCTTGCACCCGGTTGTATCTGCAGGCACACCCCCCAGGGCAGAAGTGCTTACTCAGCAGCAAACTAGGGCACGGCAGCCGCCCTGGATGCACATCCTCTAGGCCGCCCAAGTGCTCCACAGACCAGCCTGCCGCCCCGGAAGCGGCAGGCCAAACTATAATCACCAGGTCACCACCAGGGCAGAGTCCCCAAGCAGGGAAGGGTTATTCTAAGCAGGAGAAGAGGGACTGTGGGTCAAAAGTCTTCCCTGCGCTGAGGGAAGCAAGACAGAAGTAAAGAGCCAAGGGAACCCAGCCCAGAAGCATCCCCTGTTCCTGGGGTAGGTACACTCTGGAAAGCCCGGTTCCCAAAACGCCGCCGCTATGACTTCCAGTGACTAGGCCCAGAGCTCCTGCCAGGATCACCAGGTAGCCCTAGCCCCTCAAAGACAACTCCTCACCTGGTACCCATCTGGCCAAAAGGGCCCTGACCTAGGACGGGTCTTGAGCTGCTATTACCTCAGGAGCTTGACCTCCACCTGGACAAAGGGTGACTCCTCCAGCCCTCTGCTGCAGGCCTGGCTATTCCCTAACAACCCCTCTCTCTGGTCTGCCCAAGGGTCCACCTTCCTCCTCTCACACATCTCCTGTTTTCTGAAGAAACTAGTACCATCAGGCATGGACAACCTTGACTTCCCACTGCCTCCCTATCTCCTCAAAGGCCAAGGCCCGTGTCATCAATCTCTGCCTCTCAGAAAACAGGTCTTTCCTTCAACATTCATCCTAGAAATCTGTGTGCCTCCCTTCTTCCCTTTGCAGCCAAACCCCTGAAGAGAAGAGCCACCTGGAGCTGTCTCCATTCCTCAAACTCCTACTCACCCCTTGACTGGGAGTCAGGCCTCAACCAGCTCCATGCTCACCAGGGCATCACCTGGCTGCCAAACTTCAGACACTGAGGGGCATGGCCTCTGCAGCACCTGGCCTTGTGCAGGTCCCCTGTCCCCAGGTGTGTGGGCCACAGTGGCCTAAAGGGTCATTTCACGTCTCCCTGTGACTCCTTCTGGGCCTCTATCCCTCCAAGAGCTAACCTACCAGAGCACCTAACTACGTATTTTAAATGGATGAATGCACATAATCGTAGCAAGGTTGTTGTGACACATAGGTCTTCCCCCCTGAGGTTTTCAGGGGAGAATTACAAGTGCTGTGACTTGCCTGCAATCAGTCAGTTAGGAAGAATGGTGGAGCCAGGATTTGAACCTGCACTGGCAGCTCTGGCGTCTGTGTCATTAAGCTAACTTCTGACTCTCCAGGGTTCGCTCTTTCATATTGTTCCGTGGGGTCTGCCTCGGCCTCGAGATCACACACCCACACCCATCACTTCAATAATCCAGACACTGGCAGCCCCCAAATCTTGTCAGGCAGTGGCAGATCTTCCTTTAACACGCCAGACCCCACTGAGTGGGTGGGAGATCTGCTTCGGCCACCGCCTACCACCGCCCCCTTTGGCTTGGGCTCTTGTGTCTTGTCACCCACTGGAAACCTGGATGAGTTCTTTACCCGCCTCTCTCTCACTTCACAGACATCCAATCCATAATCAAATCCTGCCTATTCTCCCTCAACACTTGCTGAATCTATTCCGCTCATGATCTTTGCCACCAAGGTCCTGTACCAGGCCACCATCCTTTCCCCTCTGGGATCCTGCCACAGCCTCCCAACGGCTCCCACAGCCTCCCATAGCCCAGCCTCTGTGTTGTAGCCAGAGGGCTGCCTGGGGATGGTCATGGCCCTGTATAACTCTCAGCTGTGTCCTCACTGTCTAAGCCCCTAACTGACCAGCCCTTTCCATGTCTCCCTCCCCTACCACAACTGAGTGACACCAGGCTGCAACTCAAGATCCTATTTCTCTCTCAAATTGACTCAGGCAGTCCTGTCTACGGCCATACCACCCTGAACGTGCCCGATCTCGTCTGACTCAGGCAGTCCTGCTGCCTAGAACTCCCTTCCTCCTCACAAACTGCTACTCATCCTTTGAGACTCAGCTGAGTTTCACCTCCTCCAGGATGTCCTCCTGAATCCCCGGCTGGCCGAGGGCCCCTTCCTTCTCTGTGCCCATCATTTCCCCTTCACGCCTCTCATGGTGCACTGGCCATATGGCTTGCTGATGGGCTTTCTGTGCCTGTCTCCTCCAGCAAGTTGAGAGATCCTTGAGGGATCAGGATGCTCTCATGCACATTTGTATTATCTGGGCCAGGTAAGGTTCAAGGAGTTGCTCAATAAACATTTAACTGAATGACCAAATGCTAAGTTCCAATGCAGGGGTACTTGGGTCCAGAGGAGTGGGTCCTAGATTCAAAGAGGGCAGCCTAGAGGTCCCAAAGCCTGTCGCTCACAAGAGTGTATCTGAGAAGTACTGCCCCTACTCGGCCCCCTCTCCAGAGCATTGACCACTCTGTCCTGCCAGCTCAGCACCCAGGCAGAAGCGTGACAGCCGACAGAACAGGAGAGGGCCACGTGTGACTGACTTTTATCACTGACCAGCTGTGCCACCCTAAACAGAGACCTGCCATCTCTGGGAGGGAGCCCTCACAGGACTGCTGGAGAGAGCAGATAAATGCCACATGGAGAAGTGTCAAGTCCTGCTCCCAGATTAGGGAGCCACCAACCATCAGGACCAACCCTACCCACACAGCCCTCCTCATCCTACCACCTCCCTTCCTCCCCACCCTCACTCTAAGCGAACTCCCTGCAGTTACCTCAGAAGCCCACTTGTGCAGAAAACAGGGGGCACTGGCAGGTGGGGTACAGCTGCCTGGGGGGAGGAGTCGCTCTGAAGAGGCAGCTATGGCTCAGCCCCAGATGCGTGCTAAGTGGAATGGGGGCCTGGCCTTACCAGACCTTCAGAAAAGCTGGAAAGTTGGATTTTTATTTTAAATTTCCTGAGTTTTAAAATATGAGCAACAAATTAAAACTTCCTAAAACAGCTGGAGGCCAAAGAAAACCTATTTCCGGGCTGGCTTTGGCCTGCTGCCCTCGAGGGTGCAAACCTGTATCTGAGACATTTGCTCCCAGTCTCCGATGCCTGACATTACCGGCCACATCTGCTAAGGGGACCAAATTTCCAACTGTGGCCACACCATCAGGGGCCTCCACCGGATCCCTCATTACCCCCCAGAAAGTGACCTCAATAGGTCTGTTTACTAGATGGACAAATATAACCTATCAATTGTTCAAGGGCTGAACTGGGCCATTTTGCTGCTTTCCTGCATTTCAAAGGACACAGCTGTTTCTAACGCAGAAACTGTGGTTCTTGAGTCAGAGAGTGCAGCCCAATGCTTGACCCCAAGCCTCTCTAGCCACATGACCCTGACAGTGTGAGTTAGCTTCTCCACGCCTTGGTCCCCTCAGATGTAGGGGACAAAATGGTGCCACCTTCAGGACCCGGCACACGGTGGGTGCTCCATCCTTGGTGGCTTTCTTTCCTGTTTCTGTTAGCACCTCTCTCTGAGGATGAACAAGGGGAGGTCAAGAAGGAGAGGAATTCGCTTTGGCTCCTGGTTAGTAGGAATTATGACAAAATAACAGGTTTCTTCTAACTACTGTACCCACTGAAGCCCCCTCACCACAGGCCCCCCACCTCTCTGAACCCTACGAATGGTCAAGATCAGCTTTCCAGAGGACCCATAAGTGCAAACCAGAGAGCTCCCATGAAGAACATGTCAGATCTCAGGGAGGCAGAGCCACAGGTCACCTCTCTGAACTCCAGCTGTCTTATCTATAAAACGGGGATAACTTCACCCACCGTGTAGGGGAAGACAAGACAACTAAAAGCCTGGTGCCCACCATAGCTCTATACCCATTGCTTTATTTTTTTTTTAAAGATTTTATTTATTTATTCATGATAGACATAGAGGGAGAGAGAGGCAGAGACACAGGCAGAGGGAGAAGCAGGCTCCACGCAGGGAGCCTGATGTGGGACTTGATCCCGGAACTCCAGGATCGCGCCCTGGGCCAAAGGCAGGCACTAAACTGCTGAGCCACCCAGGGATTCCCTATACCCATTACTTTACTTCCTACCTTCCTCTTGGCACTAAACACTGCAACACAAACGTGAGGATGCCAGTTGTGCCACCTAAGAGCTGAAGGTGGTCCTGCCCCATACTAGAGATGCTCACACAGGAGGGCAGCTATAAAAGGACCAGGGAGACTGCACAGGGCTAGACACAGAGAAACGTCTTGCCTGCAGCCTTGAGAATGGCAGGAGATGAAGTGGAGCCTTTACAGGATCTCGGGCATCTGTCCCAAGATGGCTAGCTCCATGTGAGCCACTCTCCATCCTGGACAGAGGCAAGCCAGGCTGGGAGGACAGAATGCAGGGAGGAGGGGTAGGGAAGGCGGGGCAGGGCAGGGAGAAGCTGCTCTTCCCCCTCAGCCCCGGGGAGTGGGGTGGGGGGCATGAGAGGCCTCTTCCCCCATCCTGAGCATCCATGGCAGTAGGTAGGGATGGGTGGGCCACAGCCTCTAATGAAGGCAAGAGTCCAGCCTTTTCTGCATGCTCTGGCCCTGGTGTCTCCCTTGTAAGGAAGTGTATCCAGATTGCCCCAAAACTTGTGCAAACTTGGAGTTTTGCAGATCTGACATTTCAACACAGGCTGAATGTGGGTTATGCACAGGGCAGAGTGGAACCAGCAAGGGGCAGGGTGGAGGGAGAGGTGCAGTTCAGCCTCAGGCAGAGGAGATTCTTGGGCCAAAGGAGAACTTCAAAGAGCTAAATCAGGAGCACTTGAAAAGTGTATTACATTCAGCAAGACTCCTGCAGGTGACAACCCCCCATTAGCCCTCAGGCAACTTGCTTTTTTCTTCTACCCCAGAGCAGAGGGTGGGACCTGCACCATTCTATTCCCTGACGTGGTGGTCTTGGCACCTAGCAGAAGGCCTGGATACAGCAGGCACTCAGTGTCAACCAAATTGATGCAAATAAGCTCACCAAGAGAGACAGGCAGGGAATTTCCACCATGGAGAACAGAGAACAGAGGCCGCTACCTTTTACTGGGGATGGAGCACGTGCCAGGCACTGTGCCAAACACTTGCCATACATGATTTCATGTGATCCTCTCCAAGCCCTGGGAGATGGGTCCTGCCATTATTCCGGGCTTGCCCCAGGTGGTAGAGGCAAGCTAGTCTTCAAAGCCCAGCTATTAGCACCCATAGTTACAGTTCTTTCCACTTGGCTCTGAAGGGCCCTGAAGATGCCAGGCCCCAGGACACAGCTGAAGCCCTGTCAAGGAGGGAGGCCTGTAACCAGCCAGCAAGACATGCAAGCGGCCTGCACTGGGGGCTTCTCCAGGCAGCCATGACCCTGGCTGTCCATCCAGGGTCAGAGGACAAGCAGCTGATCTGTGTCAATGCCCAGCTCCCGGGCTCAATAGGATTTTGTTGACTGTAGTTTACAAGGCCTATGGATTTACTTCCAATCTGGTTTAGAAACACTGTGTCCAGATCTTTCCAGACAGGCACTTCTGGGGCAGGGGGAAATTAATAACTCCTTTTAATTGCCCAAATAAGGGAACTCAATAAGATTTTCATGAGGAGCAGGCTTGCTTTGTTTCTTTCCACTCGGCCAAGCTAGGAGGCACTGGCCTTGCAGCTTGCACACCGAGGGCCATTATTTCCACTCGGCATCTCTCCCCTTTTGGGCCTTCGGTCCTGGAACTTCAGACTGCACTTTCCAATGCAAGAGAACCAAAATTCCATACACTTCTTTAAAGCATTCCTTCCACAGAGACAAGTAACTTCCCTGTAAGGCCTCTTGCTGGTCCAGCTGGCCCTGGAGTCCCTAGTCCCCTTCCCCTGTCAGCCACTGAATGAGACCACAAATGGGGGCTCCCCTCCCCATGGTCCCAGGAATCTGCTGCAGATTCATGAAGTAATGAGGCTTCCATAGGAAGGACCCCACACATAAACTGGATGCTCCACTTCTAGAGATTTTGTTTCAAACCACAGACATAACTCACTGTCCCTAGGTATCCAGGCCCTTGGGGAGCTTGAGTAGGAGGGAATTCAGCAGAGGATAGGTAGCAGAAAGGGGGGTGCGGTCTCTTCCTCTATGCCTCTCTCCCTGTTCTGTGAGGGAGGGGCCATGGCCCTGGTGCCCAGAGTCCCCATGGTCACCTCGGGCCTACCCAGGATAGGCATACTGCCAGGAACATCTAACAAGCCCCCAAGGATGAAGCAGGAAACTGCCTGTGGCCACCCTCAGAAAGTGAACCTCTTAGTCACAAGGGCATTCCCCTCTGGGGCTTCCAGTATCAAGGGCCAGGAGGAAGTCTAGGGAGGCCAGCATTCTGGGGTGTGGTGCATATCAGTAAAGCATGGATGTGTGCTCACAAGTTCAGGTGGTGGGTGCTGCTCACCTTCCAGGGCTTTGGGGGGACAAGAAAAAGGGACTCCCTCTGGGCCAACCCAGTCTCAAAAATGCAGCAAAGGGGCTTCTCTAGGAGCTACAGCTTTGAGAGCAGAGTATCAACTTTGTTTCTAGGCCCTTTGAAGCTCTCAAGGGGGCACCTCTGTGCATTGTATCTCTGCCAGTCCCAACAGGTGAACTTGTGGCTCAGTGGACACAAGACCTGCTGGCCCTGTGAGCTGGCCCAGGGTCATAAGTGGAGACCATGAGAGCATCTGATTTAGCATTGTACTTACCTTCCTTCTTCCCAGAGCCAAGAGGGTCTAAGGACAAAGGGAGTTGTGGCCACAACTGAGAAAATAGCAAGGCAGTAGGCCTAAGTCTGGATACACTTGTTTATCCTCAGACAATGAGATGGAGCACCCATGGGACTGTGGTCAAACCAACACACCAGCACCACCCCCACCCCAGGCAGTACCCTGGCTCTGTGCAGGATGTGCAAGAATGAAGCCTGTGCTTAACACATAACAACGATGGCAGCTAACACTTATTGAGCGGTTTCTATGTACCAAGCCCTGTCCTAAGGACTTTTCAAACACAGACTGATTTAATCCTCACAACCTTGTGGTATATGCTATTATTATACCATTTTAAAGATGAGGAAACCAAGGGCTAGGAAGGTTAAGTAGCTTGCTCAAGGTCACATGGTTACTACTAAGTGGTGGAATCAGGATTTGAACCCAGGCTATCTTCTGTGCACGGTCTTTGCAATACTTCAGACCCGGTTATTCAGGGCCACAAGGACCCTGAGTTCAGCTTCGTGCTGATTCTGCTACCCTCTCTTTTCTTACACAGAATGTCTTCAGGGGTGAGGATGTACTAAAGAGAAGGAAGTCTGGTACACTTTTAATCTGTAGCCTCTAATTTGTATGTCTTTTAGGGACGCCTGGATGGCTCAGCGGTTGAGCGTCTGCTTTCGGCTCAGGTCCTGATCCTGGAATCCGGGGAGCCTGCTTCTCCCTCTGCCTGCGTCTCTGCCTGCCTCTCTGTGTTTCTCATGAACAAATAAATAAAATCTTTAAGAAAAAAGAATAGTAATTTACACATCTTTTATTCTAATTCTCACAGTGTGACAACTAACAAAGTAAAGGGCTTGGAGAAACACCTACTGAGCCCCTATAAAGTTTGTGCCCACAGAACTCATCTAGTTTCATGAAATCTCCAAGATAGCCTTGCAATGTACCTACGATTGTGCCCATTTTGCAGATGAGCAAACTGAGACACAGGGAGAAGGGCATTAGTTGCCCAGCAGAAGAAATGGGCTTGGAATCCAGGTCCCTCTGATTTCAAAGAGGAGCTGGAGAAGCAACAAGATGTAAAGAGATAGGGAGAGGGGAGAGCCAGTGGCCACAGGAGCAGGCAAGAGCACCAGGTGAGAGACCTCGCCAATGAGGAGGGTGCTGCCAGGAGACTCTCCCAGGCCCTAGGAGTCTCAGAGCCGGCCCCACCCCCGGGGGGATCGCACTGTGTTCGGGCCGGCCCTGCGCCCGTAGGCCAGGGTGAAGGGCTGGGGGGGGACGATGGGACTCCTGTCCTGCTGTGGCTCGGGAGTCCTGCTGCGACTTGCTGTAACACCAGAACCCCGGTGTTTATGGGACGGCAAGCACGGCCCCCTCCACCCCAGACGCCCTCGGGGCGGCACCGCGGCTGGCTCTGGTCAGCATCAAAGACCAGCAGATGGGCAGGCGGACCAGCGGGCAGCCAGCGCCGGGGGGTGGGGCGCCACCGCCGAAAAGGACGCCCTGCTGAGGGGCGAGCGCGGACCCCAGGGCGGGCGGAAGACCCCCTCCGCGCCCACCAACGAAGGGAAGAAAGGGGCCCGCGGCCCCACAGCTGCCCTCCCTTCTCTCTCCCTCTCCGCAGCGCTGAGACGAGGAGGGGTGCTCACGGACCCCCGAGCCTCCGACAGGCCCCCTCCCGCCTCGCTCCTTTGTCACGTCCGCCTCCCCTCCCCCCGGCCCCCGAGCCCAGCACGCGCCCCCGCGGGGTCGCCCCAGCGCTCACCCAGCGGCAGGCTGATCCGAGGGACGAGCGCCGGAGTCGGCGGCGGCAGCGGCAGCAGCAGCACGAGGAGCAGCAGCAGGAGCAGCGGCGGCGGCCGGGGCGGCAGCGCACCCCGCGGGGCGGGCGGGCGGCTCCCCCGGCCCATCGCGGCGCTCGGGACAGCGGGGAGCGGCGGCGTCCTCCCGGCTCCGGCTCAGGTGGCTCGACTCGCTTCACGGCCGCAGCCCCGCCCGCGGACCTGGGGAGGCGGGGCGGGGGCGGAGCTGCGGTCACGTGACGGCCAGGTCGGCGAGCGCGGAGCCCCGGCCCGAGGAGGAAGTCGGCGGCGCGCCCCGCCCCTCCCCCCGCGCTCGGGGAGCCGGAGGCCCGAGGGGCCCCGCGAGCGGTCGCCGCCGAGGCCGCGGGGAGCTGGCCCGCCTCCTTCGCTCCCGCCGCCCCCCCGCGACCCCCTGAGCGCGGGGTTGGGAAAACGTGTGGGTCTGACTCCCTGGGCGCGGGCGCCTCCCGAGGGTTCCGGCCTCGGTCTCCATCCACGCCCCCGCCCCCGCCCCCGCCCCGGCTGGTGCCCCGGGCACCCGCTCGCCCGTGACCAAATGAATCGTCCGAGTCCGGACTGACGACCAGGCTAGTTGCTTCTGCGTCAACCCACCTTGGGTCTTGGCGGGGCGTTCACTACGGGGTCATCCACGTCTAGAATTCTGTCCGGACGAAACCGAACCATGGGTGGGGGGTGGGGAGCGGGGCAAGTTTAGCTTAAGTGGGATAACTGCTTGTACTGTGCTGCAGAGGACGTCTGACTTCCACAGCCTGCAGGTTGCCCGTCGGGGAAGGTACTCCCACAGGCTGGAGCGGAATCCCACAGGCACCCCCACTTAGAAGAGGTTAAGGTCCCGGACGCCTGGGTGGCTCAGTGGTTGCGCGTCTGCCTTTGGCCTAGGGCGTAATCCTGGAGTCCCGGGATCGAGTCCCGCATCGCGCTTCCTGCAGGGGCCTGCTTCTCCCTCTGCCTGTGTCTCTGCCTCTCTCAAATAAATAAATAAAATAAAATAAATAAAATAGGGAAGGTCCAACCACCCCCAATCTTCGGGGCTCCTAACATCCTCAGGGGTGGCGCTTAGTTCTGCTGAGATGGGGGCGGGGGGGGGGGGGGAAGGTTGTCAACCAGCAGCCTGGACCACCTAGCGGGTCCCTATCAGCATTAAAAAGAATAGCAAATATCTAAGTGCAGTGATCCCTGAAGATCAGAAAGTGTAGAAAGTGTTGGGAAACCTGTTTTGACTTTTCCTAAAGTCGCACAGGATGGCAGTAAAATTTAATTCTTCCTGCACTTCAAGTCAAAGGTAATTTTGAAAACCTCCGCTAGGCTAGTCATTTCAATGACAGTGGTGAGGGTTCTCCCAGAATTGGCTGGAAAGTTCCTCTTCACAACCAGCCAAAACTAGTCTCCTCAGAGCTCTTTTCCTCTCACCCTACCCCCAGGGCTCAACACCTTCTCTCCCACAGGGTGGCTATCAGATTCCACAAGGCCCCAGGTCCCCTCTCCTAAATCAGGCTTCCTCAGGTTCCATGATTTCTGTATCTCCACCATCCCAACACCCCCCCTGTGGACATGGTACAGGCTAGTAGCACCCCTTTTATAAAGGCGCTCCCAGCCCTGGACGCAGAATTCCACACGGGATGTGGGCAGTAACAACCGCCTGGAGTTCTAGCATTGCAAGCCTTGGACACTTTTCCTCTATTAATAATGGTGTCAATCTGTAGCCAAATATACCCAAGCTTCTATCTGCAGCCGGGATCTCTGTCCTGAACTCCAGATGGCCTCAACATTTCTATGGGGCTGTCTTGTCTGACAGGCATCTTATATCCAATATGTCCTACACTAAGCTCCTGAACCCTTTTCTCTCTCTCCCCAAAATGAGTTCCTCCTCTGTGAGCTTTCTCCATCTCATTTAATGCTAAGTCCATCTTCAAGTTGCTCAGGCTAAAAACCTTATGACTTTGTTTCCTCTCATTTCCTTACATCTGACCGATGTAAATCCATAATCTGACCATTTACCACCTCCCAGAAGAGGGGCAGGGGTGTTACTCTCAGCCCTCTTTCTTCTGGTTACTGTAAGGTCCTCCTAAGTGCTGTCTCTGCTGCCACCTCTGCTCCCCTGCGACCTAGTCTCAATGCAGCAACCAGAGTCTTTCAAAACCGGTAAGATCATGGTATTCCTTTGCTCAAGACCCTCCAAGATTCCCTGTCTCACTCAGAATAAAAGCCAAAGATGTACAGTGGTGTACAAGGCCCTATGTCATCCTCACCTCCACTGCTCTCCTCCTACCCACTCTACTTCAGACACACTTCCAACCACTCCTTTTAAGACCTTTGTGCTGGCTACTCCCTCTGCCTAGAGCACTCTACCCTCAGACAGCCACATGATTGAGTCCCTTGCTTCCTTCAAATCTTTGCTCAGAGACCATCTTCTTGAAGAATCTGAACTCCCCCCCCCATAGTCCCTTTACACTGAGAAATTTTTTTTCAAAGCATCTCATCACCTTTGTTGTGGTTTTTCATTATTCCCAGAAATCCCCACCCGCCCCCATCCTCCAGCACCAAAAATGTTGACTGAGGAAGGCAGGAATTTTTGCCTCTTGGGCTAGTTAATTAACATGGCCCAAGCCAATAGTGCCTGGCATACGGTAGACCCTCAGTAAGTACTGATTACACGAATGAATGAATATAAGTCATGAAATATTGCTGGCTCATGTCAACTAACAACCAGAGCTACTTTTCAATATCAACCTTGATCTAGTAAAGAGTTCCCCCAAAACCTCAAATTATGCAATTAACGTTTTCAACCTAAGCACAGGACTTCATATTTAAAGGATCTCCTTTAAATCTACTGGTTCTGGTCCAGATTTCATCCTATTCAGATCATTTTGAGTATTTATTCTATTATCATAGAATTCAGCTTCCCTTCCCAGTTTAAATCATCAATAAATTTGATAATTTCTTAGCCTTTATTCGAGTCATTGATATAAATATTTGGTGTCAGGTTGCCTGGCTGGTTCAGTCAATAGAGCATGAGGCTTTTGATCTTGGGGTTGTAAACTCAACCCTGTTGGGTGTATGGATTACTTAAAAATAAAATATTTTTTAAAATTTTAAGTGAGCAGGGCAGCCCTGGTGGTGCAGTGGTTTAGTGCTGCCTGCAGCCTGGGATTTGATCCTGGAGACCTGGGATCGAGTCCCGCGTCGGGCTCCCTGCATGGAGCCTGCTTTTCCCTCTGCCTGTGTCTCTGCCTCTCTCTCTCTCTCTCTCTCTGTCTCTCATGAATAAATAAATAAAATCTTAAAAAAAAATTTTAGGTGAGCAGACCTAGTACCTACTCTCCAATAAAAGGTACCAGGTCGGGGGGTGGGGGTGACTGGGTAGTGGGCACTGAGGGGGGCACTTGATGGGATGAGCACTGGGTGTTTTTCTGTATGTTGGCAAATTGAACACCAATAAAAAATAAATTTATTATTAAAAAGTAAAAATAAATAAATTAAAAATTAAAAAAAAAAAAAGGTACCAGGTCTCCTTGGGGAAGGCGAGCCTGGGACATTTTGTTGGGCCCAAAAGCAAGGAAGTAATTAAAGACTAATGGGGTCATATCAAAAAGATATAGGCCCAGCTTGATGACTAAACAAGATAATTTGAGAATCAAAAAGCATACTAAAGTAATGGGTTCTAATGCATCAAAATAAAACAATCCATTAGTCCGCAGTTAAACTCAGGAAAACAGAAAGAAAAGAGGTAGAAAGGCAGCTTTCCTTTATAGAGGACTGTTGGCTGATAAATGTAGAAGAAAGAGAAGACTTCAGAAAGTCTGGATTCAAGCAAGGGTAATCAATCAATGGATGCTAAATCACTGGGTAGGTTTTTGGGAAACATATGAATAAGATCTCAAAGTCTGTCCTACAAGTAAGTGACTTACTAATTACCAAAGGGAAAATGTATCTCTGACGGAGAACTCTGGTAGCCACTTTCTTAACTAAATGGTCTAAAGTAGCATCACCAGGGGCACCTGGGTGGCCCAGTTAAGCGTCTACCTCCAGCTCAGGTCATGATCCCAGGGTCCTGGGATCAAACCCTGCAGGCTCCCTGCTCAGCAGGGAATCTGCTTCTCCCTCTCCTCTCCCCTCATTCATGTTCTCTCCTATCTCAAATAAATAAATAAAATCTTTGAAAAAATAAGTAGCATCACCAGTAATGTGACTGCCTGACACCATTTATCTCCTGGTATGATGCAATAAGAAATACACAATATCATCAGTCCTTGGAGCTCTTCTGGCAAAAGTGTTTAACCCAGATCTAATGATAAGGACACAATCAGATCCAGTATTCTGCAAGACAACTAGCTTGGACTCTTCAAAGTCAATCCAGTTAAAGATAAAAAAGACACAGGAACTATTTTAGGTCAAGAAACTAAAAAGACATGATAATTAGACGAAATATGTGAACACTGATGGAATCTTGAAAGAGAAAAAAGAAAGCCATTCAGAATTGGGGAAAATGTTAGGATGTACTGTGTCTTAGATATTATGGGCCTTGATAGGCCTATAATACTGCTCATTTTCTTTGGTATGATAATGGCATTGTGGTTTCAGGAGAATGTTATCATCCTTTAGAGATGCCTGCTGGTTTGTAGAGGTGAAGGATCATGATGTCTGCAACCTACCTTCAAATGATTCAGCAAAAATAAGTGTGTGTGTTACAGTGAGTGTGACTGCCACAAAGTTTTAACAATTAGTTAATATAGAAAAGTTATAGGTGTTTTATATCAGTGTTTTGTAAGTTTTGGGGGGTTAATTGGGTAAGATGGGGCCAAAAGCAGGGCACCTGGTTGGCTCAGTGGTTGAGCATCTGCCTTTGGCTCAGGGCATGGTCCTGGGGTCCTGGGATGGAGTCCCACATTGGGCTCCCCTAGGGGAGCCTACTTCTCCCTCTGCCTGTGTCTCTGCCTCTCTCTGTGTGTCTTTCATGAATAAATGAAATTTAAAAAAAAGAAAAAAAAGAAAGAAAGAAAAGAAAAGACGGGGCCCAAAGCAGAGCCCAGTGCCACTGGAGATCTCTATCAGGGTTGAAACTGAGCAATATCTTTTGTAAGTTGAACAAGAACCATGTGTCCTCCTAACTGCACTCCTCAGCCCACATTTCTCCATATTATCCACAAGAATATTATGAAAAAAAAAGATGCAAGAAATCTTGTTGAAATCAAGGTACTAGCTATAGCATTTCCTTTCAGCTTCTGCTTACCATTCTTACCCATACAGGGTGAGTGGTGAGTGGCACATGTTCAATTAGTCATTGTTGAGCGCCTGCATCTCTGCATCAGCTAGCTCCCCAAATGGCAGCAAGGCTGGTTTGCTCTAGTGTCTTGGCAACACATGGGTTGTCTGGCTGCTCGGCTCATCCCCAAGGAGAGGAGGCAGAGGCTGATGTGGCCTCGCTTGGTGTTTAATTATACCCGGCTCATGGCTGCTCAAATGCTTCAAGTACATCTTATGCCAAGCAGGTAGTGGCCTCTTGAGGCCCGTGACCAGTCATGTCTCTGGAACCCCGCTGCCTAGCATGGCACTCTAGCAGGGCCGACAAAACGAGGGACCAACTCTTGGCCTGCAGAAGTGCCCTCCAATCTGTGCCCGAAGTATGGCAACCTTGGCCCTGTGGGCTCCCCTGTATTCCGTTAGCGTGCTAATTTGTTCTCCCCGGGCTGGAAAAAACAGGAGGACGACTGAGGAAAACCTCATTTGAGCTGACTTCCTGTGGGCTAAAGAGTGGTTCCCAAGCCAACGCTGTCTCTCCTGTTCCCCTTTGCCTCTCTTGGATGTAGGCAAGTCTTTCTCAGCCAGAACATTGGGGTTTATAAAGAGCTCAGGGGCAGCTTGGAAAGACAGCATAAAAAGAGATGAAGAGAAAAGCAAGGCTTCCATGCCCCCGGTCAGCAAGATGAAGCTGTCAAGCTTGACCCTCACCCTCCCCATCCACACTCACACAGCCCTCACCCTTCCCATCCCCCCCTTCTCTCTCTGTCTCTCCCTTTCTCTCCCTCTCTCTGGCACACAGACACACACACACACACACACACACACACACACACAAGAAATATAGCAGCACACAAATGAGAGGTAAAATATACACGAGAATACATACAAAGGGGCCAAATGAAACTTCTCGATGGTGAGAGATGTTTGGACTTGGGGGCACATGCCTAGTGGGCAGACAAGGAAACTTTAGGGATGACCAGAATATCCTCTGTCTTGATCTGGGTGTTGGTTTCAAAGTGTATACAAATGTTAACGTGTTTTGAGCTGTACACTTAAGATCAGTGCATTTTCCTATATGTAAATTCATATCTTATGCCTGTTATCATGGGAAAAAATAAAAACAAAAAACAGGGATGCCTGGGTGGTGCAGTGGTTGAGCATCTGCCTTTAGCTCAGGTCATGATCCCAGGGTTCTGGGATCAAGTCCCACATCTGGCTCCCCACAGGGAGCCTGCTTCTCCCTCTGCCTGTGTCTCTCATGAATAAATAAATAAAATCTTTAAAAAACAAAACACAAAGAAGCCGGAAGGTTAAAAAACAACAAACAAAAAACCTCACCTGTAGTATCAGGTGGGAGAAGAACAAAATGAGAAGACCTACAGGGGCTCCTGGGTGGCTCAGGCAGTTAAGGATCTCTTGATTTTGGCTCAGGTCATAACCTCAGGGTCATGGGATTCAAGCCCTGTGTCCATCTCCAGGCTCAGCATGGAGTCTGCTTGGGATTTTCTCTTTCTGTCCCCTCTAAATAAAATCTTTTAAAAAAAGAGAAGAGTTCCAGAAGAGGAAGAGAATGAAGAGACTACAAGAGGAGAAGAAAATAAAGGGAAGTGAGGGTAAAAATATAAAGCAAATGAACACACATACCCATTGCCTCTCCAACCTGCTTAGCACCAAGGAATACAGCAGTGGACACAGGCATAGGGCAGGTGCTGGCGGTGGAATGGTCAGGACACAGCCTGCTTCCCAAGCAATCGATATTCATTAATCATCTATAGGTACAGGTCCGGGCCAAGTGCAGGCCGGCCACGTCCTTGGGCATGGATGGCTCCTGCCAGGCGGCCCCTGGCCAGGCCTGCCTGCTCTCATTCCCACCCAGGGCAACCTTGCTTTCCAACTCCCACAATTCTACTCTGGGAGTAATTGCTTTGTTTGTGGCCATGGGGGGAGGGGCCTCCTGCCAAGCCCAGTGGAGCCTGAACCCAGAGGTCCCATCCACCCCCCTCTGGAGTGGCACGGTGCTCCTCCCCATCCCGGGTTCTGCTGGCAGGCTGCCTAGCCAGGCCTCAGACACGCATTGGCTGTGGTCCAGCTCCCTGGGCCTTGGCCCCGGGCCACCACCCCTCATAGCCCTGGGCCCTCCTGATGCCAACCTGCAGCTGTAGCTCCCCCCCACCCCCCAGCTGGGCACACTGCTGGTGTCTCATCCCCAGAGGCTAGGCAGTGGCTCAGCTGCTGCATCAATACATTTTGATGAGGAAGTGACACCAGCCGGCACATGCTGTGTATGCTTTTACGTCCACCAATGACTTCCAGATCCTGGAGGCTAGGAGCCTCCTGGGGGCAGCGCCCTCTGCAACACAGGGCATTCACAGGGTCAGTGCGAACACTGCCTTTAGATTTCATGGGCAGCTTTTAACTAGAGCCTGGCAATACATGGAAATGGCTTCATCTCAGATCCCCACTCTGTTCTGACCCTTCCACTAGTCCCTCGGTTTCTTGCTCTGGTAGGTGGTAGGATCATCAGTTCAAAGCACACAGTTCTCCTGTCAAAAGAAGAGTCTCAGCACCATTCATTACTTTGTGGACTCTGAGCAAGCCACACAATGTCCCTAAACCTCATCTTCCTCATCTGTGAGATGGGAACACCAGCAGTCCCTCCCAGGGCTGAGCAGAACTGATGAGTCCTTGACATACAGGGACTGGCGGGGAGGCACATAGTGACTGCTCCACGAGCAGAACCATGCTTCCTAAGGAGGCAGCTCACCTCACCTATCTGAAAGTTGCCACAACCTTGGTGACTCTTAACCATCTTATGTGCTCAACCCCAAGGACCCCCTTCTGGCCTCTCTGCTTGGATACAGCCACCTCCTGCAAACCCGGTGCTGAGTCTGCAACTCTCAAAGGGAGAAAGAACCGGCCTGCCCGGCCCAGGCCCTGGCTGCGCCTGCTGTGGCGAAAAGCCTGCTACCCGCTCCAGTGCCAGCACTGCTGGGGCCTGTTGGGGCCTGAGTTGGCCACTCCCTGGGAGGGGATCCCCCTGCCCCACAAGACTGTGGTGTAACCGGCAGGGCTCAACCTGTCCCTGTCCTGACACGGTAGAACATGAAGTTGCCACTGTCACTCCCCTGCCCTCAACCCAAGTTCAGGAGGGGCTGTCTGTCTGCGCCTGCAGGCCGCCTCACAAAGTGGGTCTAGAGGGCCTGGGTAACTGAGCTGGCTGATGCTTGGCACCTGCCACCCAGAAAAGGCACAAGGTCTGCTCAGGGACTCTCCTTCTCTGAAACCATTGCATCTACTCATAGGTGGGAGGTAGATGTTCTAAGGATGCAGGAAAGCTTGTTTCCATTTTGGCTGATCAGGCCTGAGGCATCTCCCTTCCCATGATCCCAAGAAATCCAGAAGTCATTTCCCCATTTGCCACCAAGTTCTTCCTCCTTGAATCCCACTCTGAGCTCCAGACTCCTGGCCATCACCCCATGAAGGGAAAGAAGGCCTGGGCCAGCGCCCTTCCTCCACCCCATGGAACTAACCTCCTTTCCAGAAGCCCGCGGCTCTCCCTTCCCAAAGATGAGGGGCTCTCTGACCCCTGTAGTTTCCTGGCAACTTCAGGTCACCCAGTGGCTGCCACTTTCTCCCAGAGAGATAACCTTGCTCCTGGTTCCAGGGCTTGCTACAGAGTGGGCCAAGACAGGCAAGCCCATCAGGGTGGTAGGGGATGGAACAAGCAGGTTCTCCTAATTTCTTGCAGTTCCCAAGACAGTACTACTGCCCTGTTTTGCCATGGTGGAGCTGGGTACACCTCACCTGCCATACCACTCAGTGGTATCAAGAGATAACACTCACAGAGTTGGTGTGGTGACAGCAAAGATCCATGCTTGAACAATTATTTTGTACACCAGACACCCTGGCCCAGGACTCCCAGCAACACACTGATGTCTCGTAAGTAAACATCGGGCTGGAGTACACTATGAGGCCCCAAGTGGGCCCACCTTGTCCAGAGCAGAATCACTACAGAAGAGGGGCTCTAAGGGGCCTGGGCCACCCAGCTACATAGGGATAGCCCCCGCTCCTCCAGCTGTGTTTCCACAGGGACCCCATAAACCTCCTGAGTGAAGCAGACCCACCTTGTTATTCCCAGACCCTTCCTCTATGAATTCTGCTTTAGTTCTTTCATGCCAACCTATGAGTTGCAAGGGTGAGCTTCAGGCAGCTGTGAACCCTAAGAATGATATCTTATTTCTAGTGAGAGGCATCAGAGCTTTCATCTGATTTCAAAAAGATCACTGTTCCCTTCCCCCCACAAAAAAGGTAAAGAACCATTTCTTTTGAGGTGTGCTAATCTGAAGACACAGGGACCTTCCAAAATTAGCCTTTATAAGGTAAAAAGAAATTATATCTCATTTTGGAGTAGTTTTATAACCTTGATAGGAATTGTTTGGCATACTATTCCACCTAAAGCAAAGTTGACATGTATAAGGCTAACGTTTGTTGAGTACTTACTATTCATTGAGAAGGCACTGTGCTGAGCTTTTTCTGTTCAATCATTTATGTAATTTTCACAACAGAGTGAGATAGGAATTATATATCCCCACTTTTGAGGTGAGAAACCAAGGCACAGAGAGGTTCAGGGACTTCCTGAGGTCACACAAGTGATAAGTCAGGAGTAGCACCAGAACCCGGATCTGAATCCAGAACCCACACAGGTACCATACCTATAGTTAGAATTTCAACCAGGGTTTTGTCTCAAGTTATAGCCATCATCCTCTTGATCATATAAGTTGCTGTCCCTTTCTTTCCTTCCTTCCTTATTTCCTTCCTCTCCTCCTCCTTTTCCCCCCTTCATTTTTTCCCTGCCTCCCTTCTTTCATTCGCTCAGTGAATATGTCCTGTGCACGTGTTAAGTGCTGCTGAAACTGAAGCAAACTGACAAGGTCGCTGCCTTCATAGAGTTTATAGTTCATCAGGATCCCTAAAACTCATTTCCAGAGAATCCCCATCCTGGTCCACATTTGTCTAGACACTTTCAGTCACTTGTTCCTTTGTCTCCCAACAAAGGTATTGGCCAGGGCCCCCTTGGCAGAGCCCCAGAAGTGCTCCCAGGCTGTGCAGGCTAGACTCATGCTGTTTTCAGCTGATTTCCGGAGCCACTCCTCTGGGCTCCTGCCGCACTGTGCTCAGATTTCCATTAAGGCACTCATTGTGCTGTAGTGAAACACTCATTTACACATCACATCCTTCTCTGGCCATCTCTTTTACAAGCTTCTTTGAGCTTAGGGACCAGGCCTGCCTGACGCAGGTTTTTCATCTTTTGCCCCAGTGCAGGGCTTGGAAAACAGTGGGTACCCAGTAAATGTTTAATAAATGAATAAATGAGTTTCCTGCTCTAGCTGACTGCCTCGAATCACTTCCAAATGATTCATTCAAGTGTTTCTTCCTGGATCTCTTTTCCCACCTCCCTCTTCTTTTCAAAGGAAAAGGCACTTCACTGATGTGGGAAGTCCCATTTCCCTGCTTTAGGGCGGCCAAAGGGTTTCTCGCGCATACAGTCTGAACAGATTTGTTGGCTTCAGAAGAAACAGTATTTTGGAGAGTTGCTGAATGCTTGGTTGCTGGGGATTTATTTAAGACAATACTGTCAGATATTACATTAAAGCAAAAGCCCCAAGGCACAGGACCTACATATGACGGAGAGGAGCTCTTCTAGCTCTCCCTGAGGCTCCAGCCATCATGGCTCATCTCTAGGTCACCTGTTGCCAGTGTCCCATCTTTAGATCACCTGTCACCAAAAGCTTGAGCCCTAGGGTTGCAAGAAGACTCATCCCAGATTTCCCTGAACTTCAGGAAAATAACCACCAAAGGCAACAACTATGGCCTGCAAGTCAGGATACTGGGTTCAAATGCTTACCTTCCCAGGCCATGGTCACCTTGGGAAATAATTTAACTTTTCTGGGCCCAGTTTTTTTTTGTTTGTTTGTTTGTTTTTATGAAAGTGAGGTGGAACTTGGTAGATCCCTACACTTTTTCCAATTCTAAAGCGTCAATGAAAAAAAAAAAAACATATTTTTAATCATGCACTTCACCATTCTTAAGGCATTTGACTCTTATAAGAACTCTGTGATCCCTAAATCAAATTACCTACTCACATTCAGGTTCGGAAAATGTGAGCAGAGGGCTGATGACCTTCCCCAGGTAATCGAGGGCTTCTGAGTCTTTTTGCCAGACCAGAATGACTCGAGAGTGGCCACGAGAGCAGCCTCGTTTCCAGGATCCCAACGTCTTTCCTTTGTAACCCCAAATCCACGTGTCACTCGGAGAGAAATAGCCATGACAAAAGCCTAGTTCAAAGGCCACCTCACGACCGTTTCGAGGAAGGGCCCAGGCTTTTCCAAATCCCAAATGACTTCCCTCCCGGGCCAGGATGCTGCCTCTCTCTCCATTCCGGATTTGGGAGCAGGGGGCAGGGGGCAGGGGGCAGGGGGGAGGGGGTTGGGAGCGGGGAGCAGTAGGTGCAGGGCACCCCTACCAGCTCTCGCGCAGAGGCCCCCGGTGGCCATGGGAACCGGGGCCCAACCTCCCGCGCTGCCATGGCAACAAGCTCCCCCAGTGGCCGGC
Organism: Canis lupus familiaris; assembly: GCF_011100685.1. NCBI lineage: Eukaryota > Metazoa > Chordata > Mammalia > Carnivora > Canidae > Canis > Canis lupus. Next base: position 53,635,509 of record NC_049224.1, on the reverse strand, counting down.
GCCGGTGCCCATCAGAGCGTGCAGGTGGCGCCCTCTCGGGAGCCGGCCCGGCGCGCAGCGGGGGCGGCGGCCCAGCCCTCGCCCGCCCCCTCCCGGGGCCTCGGATCCCCACCGCCCGCCCCCGGCGCCTACCTGCGAGGGTCACGGCCCCCCCGCAACCACCGCCCACGGCAGGGCCGCCTCTGCGCTGCGGCGCGGCTCCTCTTCCCGGGCCGCCCCCCGGGCTCGCCTCGCCCGCCCGGTCGGCCAGTCGCAGTCCCCAGGGACGCAGACTGTCCCCGCGAACACCCTCCGTCCCGCGCGGCGTCCCCGGAAATGCGGGGCCGCGGCCAAGCCCCGCCCCGCCCCGCCCCGCCCCGCCCCGCCCCGCCCCGTGCCTGTTTATGGGAACTGCCCGGAGGCGCCCTCGGGCTCGCCCCGGGCCACCCGCCCCGGGCGGGGACGGCCACTCCGCTCTCGCCGCTGCGCCCGCCTCCCCGCGTCGGGACCTGAGCCCACGACAGCTCGCCAGCCCCAGGAGGCCGCGGGGTCTGCGGGGCTGCGCCGTCCCTCACCTTGGGAGGCCGGACCTCAGCTGTCTGGGGCCCTTCCCTACGGGGCACGCTTATCGGCTGCAACCGGCGGGCTGGGGTTGGAATCCTACATCTACTACCACGTACTGGCTGTGTTACCTAGGGCGGGCTCCTTAACCTCTCTGAGCCTCCAGTTCCTTATCTGCAAAGTGGGCATCAGAATAGTGGAGACCTCACAGGGTTGTGGTGAGAAGTGCAATTATGTAGGCACACAACTGGCACTTGGTCAGCTCTCAACAATAGCAGTATTGTTTCCAGTTAAGAGGCAAGTGAGAGCCGAGCTCAGAGCCACCCTCCACGAAACCACCCACGTCTCCGCCCGCGGTAAATAGGGCTCACTGCGTCCCTTTCACCTGCAGTGGGCCACGCTGTGAGAGTGAAACGAAAGCAGACCTGCGGGAGGGGTGAGAGATAGGGTTATAAATATCCAGCATTTATCAAGTGACCTTGGCTGGTCCCTCTCCAGCCCCGTGCATCCTGGCTCTATCTTCCAGGAAAGCAACAGCCACTCTCAGGGCGGTTCCTGAAACAACCAGTTTTGGGCGTGTTAAGTGGATGAGCCGGCCAGAGCTGGCTGGTCAAGGGGATGGAGAAACAGGAGGGCAAGTGTCAGCCTCTTCCCCAGCCTGGCCTGGCCTTCCTGGGCCTAGCCTGCCCTGGCCTGGGGGGTAAAACAGAAAACACAATGAAAAATACCCATAATTTGGGGTGTTGCGTGGCTCAGTCCTTTAAGAATGGGACTCTTGATTTGGCTCAGGTCGGGATCTTGGTCCTTGGATCCAGCCCAAGCTGGGCTTGAGGAGTCTGCTTGACACTCTCCGTCTCCTTCTGCCCCTTCCCATTACTCATTCTCTCTCTCTCTCTCTCTCTCTCTCGTAAATAAATAAAATCCTTAAAAAAACAAACAAACCCATAATTTCACCTTCCAGACCAGAATGACTCCAGCGTGGCCCGTAGAGCAGCCTGTGTTAATATTTTCTAAGACTTTTTTTGAGAAAGAATTTATATGTAATAAAGCTCACAAATCTTAAGTCTACTGAGTTAATACGTTGGTGACTATCCTCTTTTCTATGCATAGTTTACATTTAAACCTTTTAGGAAAAAGGGGTGCCTGGCTGGCTCAGTTGGTAGAGCATGCAACTCTTAATCTCAGGGTGTAAATTCAAGCCCCATGTTAGTGGTAGAGCCTACTAAAAAACAAAAACAAAAAATACCAAAAACAAACAAAAAACCTGGCTTTTAGAAAAAGGATTATTCATTGTATACTCTTTTGTCACTTTTCCCTAGGATAGCAATAGATTACAGACGCTTTTCTGTAACATTAAAAATCCTCGCATACTGGGGCACCTGGGTGGCTCAGTGGTTGATCACACTCAAGGCGTGATCCAGTCCCACATTGGGCTCCCTGCGAGAAGCTGGTATCTCCCTCTGCCTGTGTCTCTGCCTCTCTCTGTGTCTCTCATGAATAAGTAAATGAAATCTCTAAAAAAAAAAATCTTCGCATATCTTCATTTTTAATGTACTCTATCACAAGAGCATAGCATACATTTTGAACCAGGTCTACCACTGGGCATCTCTCTTGTTTCTAATGGTTCATTGCGGTCAAATAATGTCCCTATGAACGTCCTTATCAATAAGCCTTTCCATACTCCCTCAATTATTTCTTTTTGTATCATGTATTCTTCCTTCCTCCTCATAGTCTACACTTAGGAGTAAAACATGCTGCATTTATAGCTAAGGCAGTGCACTTCATTTGTGCAAGACTTTAAAACTGGTGCATTAGTTTTATTAGCACTGCCTTCCCCAAAATGGGGCAGGAGTTGGGGAGTGAGGAAGAGAGGAGATGCTAAAATTTAGCACTGTCAAGTTCCCACTACAGAGAGGAGAGTATTGTGTCCATCTGAGCCAGGACTGCTCCAAAGAAGCTTGTGGAATCTAGGCCTCCCCTATGGGGCCTCAGAGCTCCAGAGGGCTTAAGCAATAGTGACCCATTCTCTCCCCAGACTAGCCTGAAGCCCTCAGGAAAAGAATGTTATCTAAAACCTCCCCTCTCTTCCTTCTCTCACCCTATCATCCTTTCTAACCTCCTCTCTGGCCCTCTTTCCTGCCTCTCCACCTCCAACCTTCTTCCAGCCTTCTAATGAAAAAAGGGGAAAAGTCTGTTATGCATTGAAAAAAGACCTTATCTTTAATATTATTGATCCCCTCCCCCAATCCCACCCCCTTCCAGGGCTGTGGGACCTCAGGTGCAGAAAGACTTGAGTTAATCACCTCAGTTCCCAGCACAAGGTCCCCATTGGTCAGCACGAGGTCCCTGATTAATGTAGCTGTTCATTTCCTTTTATCCGCTCCACTCCTCCTCCCTCTCCCCACAGGCTACTCTTCTAGGGTGTTTAATATACATGCCTTTGTTCCTACGCATTCTTGCAGAATGTATTATAGAATTGTGTGGCTATACATGTTAAAAAACTTCTGTATTTTGAAATAATTATAGACTCCCCAAAAGCGACAAAGATAGCATACACTGCCCTGCAAACACTTCCCCCAGCTCGCCCGCAATGATGATGTTATATAGCTATAGTACAATAGCAAAACCAAAGAAACTGACATGCGTATAATACTGTTAAACAGATGACAGATTTTATCATTGAGTTTTCAGCAATTTTTATAATGCCTTTATTTGTGTGTGTGTGTGTGTGTGTGTGCGTGTGCATAGTTCTATGGTATTCGATCCCATGAATACAGTTGTGTAACCACCACCACAATCAAGGTACAGAACTGTTTCAACACCACAAAGGGTCTCCTTCGAGGCACCCTTTCATAGTCACACGCCCCCCACTTTGATCCCTGAGCCCTGGCAATTACTAATCTCTTCCCCATCTGTATTGTTTTGTCATTTCAAGAATGTTATATAAAGGGACTCCTTGGTGGCTCAGTGGTTGAGTGTCTACCTTTGGCTCAGGACGTGATCCCAGGGGTCCTGCCCTGCAAGCCATCGAGTCCCCACAGGGAGCCTGCTTCTCCCTCTGCGTCTGTCTCTGCCTCCCTCTCTGAGTCTCTCACGAATAAATAAATAAAGTCTTAAAAAAGAATGTTATAGAAACAAAATCTTTTAAGATCGACTTTTACTAACCATAATGCCCTTATGATATATCTAGGTTTGGGGGGCTATTACAAATGAAGCTGATAGGAGCATTCATGTACAGTTTTTTTTTAAAGATTTTATTTATTTATTCATGAGAGACACAGAGAAAGAGAGAGGCAAAGACACAGGCAGAGGGAGAAGCAGGCTCCCTGCGGGGAGCCCAATGCGGGACTCAATGTCAGGACCCCGGGACCACTCCCTGAGCAAAAGGCAGACACTCAACCACTGAGCCACCCAGGCGTCCCTTTGTTTTGTTTTGTTTTTTTTAATTATTGGATTTTTTATTTAAAAAAAAATTTTTTTTTCATTTATTTATGATAGTCACACAGAGAGAGAGAGAGAGGCAGAGACATAGGCAGAGGGAGAAGCAGGCTCCATGCACCGGGAGCCTGATGTGGGATTCAATCCCGGGTCTCCAGGATCGCGCCCTGGGCCAAAGGCAGGCGCTAAACCACTGCGCCACCCAGGGATCCTAGGCGTCCCTTTGTACAGGTTTTGTATGAATATAAATTTCATTTCTTTGGGATATATACCCCAAGGCTGCCATTGTCTTGTGGTAAGTAAAGGTTTAGTTTTATAAGAAACTACCACATTATTTTCCAGAATGACTGTACCACTTTACATTCCCATCAGGAATATAGAAAAGATCTAGTTTCTCTACATCCTTACCAGCATTTGGTGTTATCACTTTTATTTTTTAGCTGTTCTAATAGGTGTATTGTGATAGTTCATTGTGGTTTTAATTTGCATTTTCCTGATGGCTAATGATGTTGAACATCTTTTCATGTGTTTATTTGCCATCTGTGTTTCTCTCTTTTTATTTAATAGTTTTTGTTTTTGTTTTTTTAAGATTGTATTTATTTGAAAGAGAGAGCACGCACCAGCAGGGAGACAGCAGAGGGAGAAGGAGAAGCAGACCCCCCCACTGAGTAAGGAGCAAACGTTGTAGGGCTGGATCCCAGAACCCTGTGATCATGACCTGAGCCTAAGACAGATGCTTAACCAGCTGAGCCATCCAGGCGACCCACCATCCATATCTCTTCCTTGGTGAAATATCTGTTCATGTCTTTGGCCCATTTCTACTTGGATTGTTTTGTATTTTTATTTACATAAATGATATCTTGTTATATATCTTTTCTTTTGGGGGGGGACCAAACTTTAATATTTCAAGGACATCTCAAGTGAGTTACTGGTGGGGTTACAGAAGCTTCCATTCATGCCACCACAGCAAGAGTCAAGAATTCTGAAAGTTGAAGCAATTACGGCTTTGGATACATAACAATATATTAAAGCATGTCAGAAAGTACAAAAAAGGAGGCATTCAGCAGGGCAAAAACAAGCAACAGGCTGATTGTCCTAACAGAAGCTCTTTCTAGACCTCAGTCCCAGGAATTAGAGCTGCCTCAGCCAGAGAGAGGTCCAGACATGGGTTTTGATGGACTCTTATTACAACTAGTCAAAGGCAAGCTAAAAAAAAAAAAAAACTGAGGTTCACATGTCCCCCATGACTGCCCTTGGATCTTGCAGCAAAGAGAACATTTGGTTACTTCTCACACCTAGGCTAAGCAAGAACCCAGTGGCAGGACTTAGCCAGTGATTCTGACCCCAGGCTGACATCTCTGGGCCCGAGCAAGCTCTGAGCTCCTCTGGCAGGACGGCCTGGAACTGCCCCTGCACCAGCATCTCCACAATCTGCTCCTTTGTGTGAATATTGGGTCTCAGCCACTGTCCAGCAAGCTCCTGGAGATGTCTGAGGACATCCCTGGGCCCAGCTGCATCCTCGGAGCAGAATCTCCGGAACCTCTGCCTAGAGGCTGCTGCCTTGGGAGGATTCCTTTGTGGCATGGTCTCCAGGTCTTCAACAGAGTCTGCATTGAAGCGCTCTGGTGGAGCCCGGACCTGGGGAGCCAATACTAGGACAACTTCTGGCTCCTCGGCTATCATCTGATTTGAAGGTGACCCTATTTTATCATTCTGGACTTCTTTACTTCTTTGTGTCTCTAGGTACCCTTCAGTTTCCATTCTGGAACTCTGGAAAAGGATGTCTCAGACTCCTGTGCAGGTGCCTCCTTGGAGGGCAGGGGGCGGGGGATTGGGGGGGCAGGGGCTCCTCGCCACCAGACTCGAAGCCCGAAACCGGCTCCGAGAAGAGCTCTTGTTATATGTCTCCTTTGGTTTCTTTTTTTTTTTTTTAATTTTTTTTTATTTATTTATGATAGTCAGAGAGAGAGAGAGAGAGGCAGAGACACAGGCAGAGGGAGAAGCAGGCTCCATGCACCGGGAGCCCGACGTGGGATTCGATCCTGGGTCTCCAGGATCGCGCCCTAGGCCAAAGGCAGGCACCAAACCGCTGCGCCACCCAGGGATCCCTCCTTTGGTTTCTTGTGTTTTATTTCTCAGACCCATCCATGCTGCTATGGGTACATCTAATCTACTGCTCCTAGCTACTACAGAGTGCTCCAAGGTGTGCATCCACAGTTTATCTATCTGCTTCCCCAGGAATGGACACCCAAATTGTCTACAACTCCCCACCCTGGTAAATAACTCTGCAGTGAATATCTTCTTCCTCTCTACCTTGAAAGAGTTTTCTTTGAGATTATTCACAGGGTATGCCTTGCTCTGGAGTCACAGGCCACCCTCTCCGCAAGCCCACTGGCCCTGGAACCCTGGACCCTCCCAATTCCTGACATTGTCCAGCTGTCTCATTTTAACAATCTAAACTATATAAAATTATAAAGTTGTTTTATTTATTTATTTATTTATTTATTGGGCTCCACACCCAGTGTGGAGTCAGATGCTTAACCAACTGAGCCACCTAGGTGCTCCTATAAATGTTGTTTTAAAATCAACTTTACCAGGGCACCTGGGTGGCTCAGTCGATTAAGCATCTGCCTTTGGCTCAGGTCATGATCTTGGGTTCCTGGGACTTGGGGTCTTGAGATAGAGCCCCATGTCGGGCTCCCTGCTTGGCAGGGAGTCTGCTTCTCCCTCTCCCTCTGCCTCTTCTCCCTGCTAGTGCACTCTCTCATCTGCACTCTCTCTCAAGGTAATAAATAAAATCTTTATAAAAATTTTTTAAATCAACCTTACCAAGGTATAATTCACATTCAATAATATTAACACATGTGATAAGCACATTTCCATGAGTTTTGATAAATATATACACTTGTAAACACAATCCAAATTAAAATGTGAAACATTTTCATCAACCTAAAATGTTCCCTATGCCTCTTACTCTCAATGTCCCTTCCTTGCTCCCCACAGCCACCAATCTGATTTCTTCTTCTTTTTTTTTTTTCTTTATTCATGAGAGAGAGAGAGACAGAGACAGAGACACAGGCAGAGGGAGAAGCAGGTTCCCAGAGGGGAGCCTGATGTGGGACTCGATCCCAGGTCTCCAGGATCACACCCTGGGTCAAAGGCAGGCACTCAATCGCTGAGCCACCCAGGCATCCCTGATTTCTATCACTATAAATTACTTCTGCCTTTTCCGGAACTTCATACAAATGTAACTGTACAGTATGTACTCTTTTGTGTCTGATTGCTTCCACTTCGCAAAATATTTCTGAGAGTTGTGTCAACAATTTATTATTTTTTATCATTAAATAGTATTTATTGTACAAATATCAATTTGTCTAACTTATTGATGAACATTGGGGTTGTTTCCAGTTTGGGAAGTCTCGGGCTCCTACAACTAAACCTAACAACTGTTTTAATTTGTATTTATTGGTTTTCTAATATATCTTAACATCTCTTATGTTTATTAGCTTTTAAATTTCTCCTTGTGTAAATCACCTATTTCCATCTTTGCTCATTTTTCCCCATTTGAGTCCGACCTTTTTCTTATTGACTTGCAGAAGTTCTTAGCATATTCTGAATTTAGATATTAGTCCCTTGTCAGCTTTAAAGATTTTATCATTTATCTCTATGCCCAAGGTCGAGCTTGAACCCATACCCTCTAGATCACAGTTGCATGCTCCACTGACTGAGCCAGCCAGGCACCCCTCTTATCAGCTTTATTTTTTTTAAAAAGATTTTATTTATTTATTCATGAGAATACACAGAAAGGAGAGAGAGAGAGAGAGAGGCAGAGACACAGGCAGAGGGAGAAGCAGGCTCCATTCAGGGAGCCCGACATGGGACTCAATCCCGGGACTCCAGGATCATGCCCTGGACCCAAGGCAGGCGCTAAACTGCTGAGCCACCCAGGGATCCCAATATATCCATCCTTTAATCTTTAATTCTGATTCATCAGACTGATCCATCTTTTCGCCTTATTGTATGTGCCTTTGTTTTGTTTTAAAGATTTTATTCAGGGCGGCCCGGGTGGCTCAGTGGTTTAGCACTGCTTTCAGCCCAGGATGTGGTCCTAGAGACACGAGATAGAGTCCCACGTCAAGCTCCCTGCATGGAATGAAGCTTGCTTCTTCCTCTGCCTGTGTCTGTGCTTCTCTCTGTGTGTCTCTCATGAATGAATAAATAAAATCTTAAAAAAATAAAGATTTTATTAATTTATTTGAGAGAGAGTGAGCATGAGAGAGCATGGATGGGGTGGGAGGAGAAACAGACCCCTCTAGTGAGCAAGGAGCCTAAAGACACAGGGATCTCCATCCCAGGACCCTGGGATCATAACCCTACCCAAAGACAGACTCTTAACTGACTGAGCCTCCCTGGTGCCCCCAGTATGTGCTTTTGAATTTTGTTTAAGAAGTTCCTTCCTGGGTGCCTGGCTGGCTCAGTCAGTTGAGCATCTGACTCTTGGTTTCGGCTCAGGTCATGATCTCAGGCATTGGGCTCTGTACTCCGTGCAGTCTGCCAGAGATTACATCCTTCTCCCTCTCCCTCTGCTCCTCCCTCTGCTCTCTCTGTTTCTCATAAAATAAATAAGTAAAATCTTAAAAAAAAAAAAAAAGTTCATTCCTGCCCCAAGGTCACAAAGTTATTTTTTAACATCTTACGTTATTAACTTCATAGTTTTCTGGACATATTTAGGTTTTTTAATTCATATGAAGTCCACATTTTCATGTGATGCTAAGTGTTTTTTTTTTTTTTTTTAAGATTTGAGAAAGAAAGAGATAGCATGTGCACCATGGTGGGTAGGGGCAGAGAGAGAGGGAGAGAGAAACTCAAGCTGACTCTGCACTGACTGGCACAGAGCCTGATGCATGGCTGATCCCACAACCAGGAGATAACGACCTGAGCTGAAACCAAGATATGGACACTCAACCAACTGTGCCACCAAGGCACACTATGATGCTGAGTTTGGAATTCAGTTTTATTTTTTTCTACAAAGTGAACCACTTTCCCCAATACTATTTTCTTGTGGGTCTCAGACTTGAACCTCTATCAAAATCAGGAAAATGCTTGTAAAAGCAGATTGCCAGGCTCCACCCAGCTGATTCAGTAGGTCTGGGGTAGGACCTAAAGATCTGCATATCTAGTAAGTTCCCAAGTAATGAGGTGATGCCACTTATGCAGGCAGAGAAAGCACACTCTGAGAACAACTGCCCTCAACAAAAAACTTTGAACCTCATGGATTTTGTTCTCTGGCTCACTGGCGTCTCCATAATGGCCTATGCTTCTTGGCTATGCTCCATCTTGCACTCCTCCCCTACGTACTGCTGGTCTCCCAGGACCTGGGGCCCCATCCACATGTTTTATGATCACTTCCCCTTGCCCCACCTGAACCACAGTCTTCCAACCTCTGGTAAAAGCTTTAAGATTGTCCACCCTCCTGGCCATTCCCCCATAGTCCCTGAAGACTTTGGTGCATGGCTCCCCTTCCTTTTTTCCACCTAAAGCCCTGTCATGGCCTTAGGTGCCTTCAGCATCCACATGGAAGATGTCCTGCAACTGGTTTCTCAGGTCTCCAGGGACCTCCCCCACCCCACACCAACCTTTTACCATCAATAATGGTTCCATCACCAAGACCCAAATTCAGGCATCTCTCTCCCTGGCCACGATGTCTGTTCTTTCCAACTTTCTGGTTTTCCACACTGCCTCTGACCTTTTTGGGACCTCACCAGCATCTCCACCTTCTCCCCACCCATTAGTCTTTCTTCATTCTCTTCTGACCCAACTCAGATGCCAAGATTCACCACTGCAACAACCTTTCCTAAACTCCCCTGCTGCCCTATTTTCACTGCCAGGCACAAGCTCTGCATCAGCTCTGGCCTCTACCTTCCCACTACCTCTTCCTGAACAGTGGTTGAGGAGCTTCACTCGGGGTGGGAGGGGAGGCTCCACTGCAAATCCAGGTCACCAGGTCCCACTGACACTCCACACTGCTTGCTGGCCTACCTGGTGCTCTGCTCACTTCTGAGGGCTGCTGTCTGCAACAAGACCTTTCCTCCCCAACTTCCAATGCTCTCCTTTTACTTCCTGTCCAAAACACAAGTCAACAGAGGAGGTCTCCTTTATCTTTTTCCTATTTGCAATGAGAGAGAGATGTGGAGGCCACTTTCAGGAACAGGGTGATAGCCTTGGGACAGAGAGCATGCTAAAACCAGGTTACAAAAATTGCAGCTATTTTAACTGTACAGGCACAATAAATCAGTGGTTTTCAATGCACCCACATAAATACAATGCTATAGGTACAGATACACTTGACAATAATATCCAAATATTATCTAATATCAGTCAATGAAGCGTCTGCCTTCTGCTCAGGTCATGATTCCGGGGTCCTGGGATCGAGCCCCAAATGGAGCCCCTGCTCAGCGGGAAGTCTGCTTCTCCCTCTCCTTCTGCGCTCTCTCTCCCTCTCTCTCAAATGAATAAAATTTTAAAAAATAATAATAATATCCAAAGTCAAAAGCTGAGGTCCTTTTTTCATGGGAGACCCACTGAAGGACCCTCCTGGGCCCATGAGAGGCCCCATCTTCTTCCAACCACCTTTCTCCTCCTGGTCTTTCTCCCACCACAGCAGAGGGTCCCCACCCTGGCTGCACTATTGCCATCATTGGGAAGCTGGCTATACCTGCAGACTATCTCTCTCTCTCTCTCTATCAGTAAGCTTTACGATCAACATAGGGCTTGAACCCAAGACCCCAAGATCAAGAGTTGCATGCTGTACTGACTGAGCCAGCCAGGCATCCTACCTGCAGACCATTTAAATCTGAGTCTTTGGAGGCAGGCCTCAGGTCAGTATTGTTTTAAGCTCCCAGAGGACCCCAGCTGGCAGCAGGGGTTGAGAACCTGCCCTGTAGGAACTGCCCCTCCACCCTACATCCCCTCTCCTGTACTTTCTATCCCACACCAGCCCCCTCCACTGCTTTATTCCCAATAGCTTTTAAACATGCTCAAATCTCTCCCACTTAAAAAAATGAATCACACACACACACACACACACACACTCCCTGACTTCCACTTCCCACTGCATGCCCTTCTCACCCCAAGGCTCTCATCTGGAAGGTTCTCTTCCAGTTTCCAGCTGCACCTAGGCTGGTAACTCCTTGTTCAACTCTTAGCACTGTGTTAGTGTGTGTATAGATCACATGAGCAATTCATGTTAAAATGCAGGTTTAGATGCTACAGCTCTAGGGTGTGAAGATTGATTCTTTATTGTGCTCAGTCTTCAAGTGGCAAAGCTGTAGACCCCTGCTCAAACCTCTCCTCTGGAAAAGCCCCCAGACCATCCTAAATTAAATCCCCCCTCCAGGCATGCTCAGCACTTCACTTAACTACTGTATTTGATATTTGTGTTCATGACTGTGTGGTCACAGGCTACTCCTCCATGAAACAAGAGTTTTATGAGGGCAAGGGACATGTCTTTTTTTTTTTTAAGATTTTATTTATTTATTCATGAGAGACACACAGAGAGAGGCAAAAACACAGGCAGAGGAAGAAGCAGTCTCCATGCAGGGAGCCCGATGGGGGACTTGATCCGGGATCCCAAGATCCCACCCTGAGCAAGGCAGACGCTCAACTGCTGAGCCACCCAGCAAGGGACATGTCTATCTCAGTTTGCCTGCATTGTGTGGTCAGCGCCTCACGCAGTGCCTGGCACATGGCAGGTGTCCTACAAATATTTGTTGGATGAGTGAAGGAATACATAAGCCAGTCAGTCAAAGAAGCAGTTTCTGCTCCTGTTCTGAAGTGGGGGGCCCTCTAGTAGGGCCTCCAGTCAGGGCAGGTAGGGCTGCCCTGTTTCCCCTTTCAGCATCTTTCCCACCTCTGGGCCTCCTGTCCCTGAGACCAGGAATGGACAAAACGGTGCAGCAGGTCTGTGGGCTAAAACTCTGTGCCTCCAGGGGTGATACCCACTGCCCACCCCACCCCACCCCCCAAATACAGGAAAACAGGCACAACAAATCCTTCTAGTTCCTTGAAAACTAATCTCTTTTTCATTGTTGTTGTTAAGGGCTGTGAGGAAAGGGTTAAAGCATTTACAGAAATGAAGGGACCTCCCTCTGGCCCTCCCTGACAACTCTTGAGATGCTCTGCAAAAGGTCAGATGTTTCCAGAATCTCAACAAACAGCCTGTGTCTGTTTAGAGGGAAGACAAGGAGTTCCCGGCCCCCCGCCAGCCTTCATGGGCAGTTCTTGCCCGGCTCTGTAAGGCACCAAGCCAGAAGCCTGGCCAAAAAGCCCTTCCTCCCTCTTGAGATGGCCATGAGCAGGCCAGAGTTCTCCAAACCCCAGCCTGGAGTCCTGCCAGCCTGGAGAAAGCTGGCATCTGACAAACAGGGCACACACACACCAACTGCTAGGAATGATGTACCAGGAATCATGGGGGCAGGGAGGCAACTTCCTGGGGACATTGAATATTTTCAGCTGGAAGAGACTGTATTCTGACCCTGTCCTTTAGAGATGAGGCTCAGGCGGCAGTGGCTGTCATGTAGTGTGGAAAATCCTGGACCGGGAACCAGAAAACCTGTGTTCAAAATCCAGTGCTGGGACCATGGGCTATGGGATCCTAGACATGGAGTAGGTAATTTCTGCGTGTCTACCTATAAAAAGTGGTATAAATACCTCTCACCCCTGGTAGCTTGCTGAACGTCACACATAGTACAAACCAAGGTTTCCTGACTCCTGGGCGCCGGCCCTAGACCCCTCTAGAGGTGAGCAGATTACCTTGAACATAGGTAGATAGTAAAATGTAGCTGAAGACACATTTAAATAAACCTTGGCTTTTATTACTTAATCATGTTCTTTGTAGGGGCACCTGGGTGGCTCAGTGGTTGAGCGTCTGCCTTTGGCTCAGGTTGTGATCCCAGGGTCCTAGGATCAAGTCCCATATTAGGCTCCCCGTAGGGAGCCTGCTTCTCCCTCCGCCTATGTCTCTGCCTTTCTCTCTGAGTCTCTCATGAATAAATAAATAAAATATTTAAAAAATCATGTTCTTTGTAGAAAAATTAACAAAAAAATTCATATCTCCATTCCCTAGAATTATAATTGCTAATATTCTGGCATTTATCTTTTTATATTTTCAAAGTGTAAAGTATTTACTTATATGCTTTTTTCAACAACGAGGTCATAGGATATATAGACTTTTATATACGTATTGCTCTTTTGTCTATAACATTTCATTGGATAATTTATACTCTTTCATGTCCAGACATAGTTAGACAAATGGAGCATTCTTTTTTTTTTTCAAAGATTTTATTTATTTATTTATTCTATATACCCAACATGGGGCTCAAACTCATGACCCAGAGATCAAGAGTCACACACTTCAGGGCACCTGTGTAGCTCACTTGGGTGGGTATCTGCCTTCGGCTCTGGTTGTGATCTCGGGGTCCCGGGATCCAGGCCCACATTGGGCTCCCTGCTCAGTTCGGAGTTTCTTTTACCCTCTGCCACTACCACCCCCCTCCTGCTCTCTCTCTCTGTCATATGAATAAAGAAAATCTTAAAAAAAAAAAAAAAGAGTCACACTTTGATTGAACCAGCCAGGCACGGGCAGCCTGGTTGGCTCAGCAGTTTAGCGCTGCCTGCAGCCCAGGGTGTGATCCTGGAGACCCCGGATCGAGTCCCGCGTCAGGCTCCCTGCATGGAGCCTGCTTCTCTCTCTGCCTGTGTCTCTGCTTCTCTCTGTGTGTGTCTCTAATGAATAAATAAATAAAATCTTTTTTTTAAGAATAAATAAATAAAATCTTTTTTTAAGAATAAATAAATAAAATATTTTTTAAGGATAAATAAATAAAATATTTTTTTAAGAATAAATAAATAAAATCTTTTTTTTTAAGATTTTATTTATTTATTAGAGACACACACAGAGAGAGAAACAGAGACGCAGGCAGAGGGAGAAGCAGGTTCCATGCAGGGAGCCTGACGCGGGACTCGATCCGGGGTCTCCAGGATCACACCCTGGGCTGCAGGCAGTGCTAAACCGCTGCGCCACCAGGGCTGCCCTAAATAAATAAAATCTTAAAAAAAAAAAAAAAAAAAAAGAACCAGCCAGGCACCCTTGAAAAGTCTGTATGTTTTTTTTTTGTTTTGTTTTTTTTTATTTATGATAGTCATACAGAGAGAGAGAGAGGCAGAGACACAGGCAGAGGGAGAAGCAGGCTCCATGCACCGGGAGCCCGACATGGGACTCGATCCCCGGTCTCCAGGATCGCGCCCTGGGCCAAAGGCAGGCGCCAAACCGCTGCGCCACCCAGGGATCCCAAGTCTGTATGTTTTTAAGGCTTCTGATACATGCTGCCAGATTGTCCTCTAGAAATGCTGTGACGATTGTTATATCTTTTTAAAAATTTATTTATTTATTTATTTATTTATTTATTTATTTATTTATTTATTTATTTATTTATTTTAGAGAGGGAGAAAGAGCATTCAATGTGGAGGGGGTGAGGGAGAGGGAGAGGGAAAATCTCAAGCAGACTCCCCACTGAGCATGGAGCCCGACACAGGATTTAATCATATAATTTGGGCCAAAATCAAGAGTCAGACACTTAACTGATTGAGTCACCCAGGTGCCCCAATGACTATTATATCTTTTTTTTTTTTTCAATTTTAAGAAAAGGTTTATTTATGTATTTGAGAGAGAGAGAGAAAGCAGGAGCACGAGCAGGAGGGGCAGAGGGAGAGGGAGAGAGAATCCCGAGCAGACTCAGCACTGAATGGGGAGTCCAACACAGGGCTACATCCCAGGACCCTGAGCTCATGACCCGAGCTGAAATCAAGAGTCAGATGCTTAACCGCCTGAGCCACCCAGCAGAATATTTATATATAAAGACTGTGCTACTTTCACTAGAAAGCTGTTCTGTTTAATGGGACACTCAGCTTTGGGAAGACAAAGGGAGGAAGGAACAGAGTCTAGTTCCATTGACACAGGGCAGCTGTTTTGCACCCATCTCACTGCTCCATCTCACAGGGCAGCCTGGCTGTAAAGATGCCCCTTTCTCTCAACCACGGCTGGGGCTGTGGGATATAAGAGAACCCGGTCTAGATGTCACCCAGAAAACTCTGATAGAGGAATAAGGGCTTAGTTTTTTAAAATTTATTTATGCCTCCCTCTCCAGTCTTCTGAACAACTACCCTGAGGCACTCCTTATTTCCTACTTAGATATTACTACTTTTGTAAGCTACCACTTACTAAGGGTTTGATTTGCACTATGGCATTTTATTGCTGCATTCACCTAGGAAGCAAGTACCAATGAGAAAATGGGAGTTTTGGGGTAGATCAAGCATCTTATCTCAGGGAACACAGCTGGCAAATAACCTATTGAGGATTCAAACCTAGGTCTAGGGGTGCCTGGGTGGCTCAATCAAGGTTGGGTATTTGCCTTCGGCTCAGGTCATGATCTCAGGGTCCTAGGATCAAGCCTCACATTAGGCTCCCTGCTCAGTGGGGTACCTACTTCTCCCTTTCCCCCTGTTCCTCCCTCCCACTCGTGTTCTCTTTCTCTCTCTTTCAAATAAATAAATCCTTAAAAACAAAACAAAAACCTAGGGGTAACTAACTACAGACTCTGTGCTATATTTTAAAATTACTGCAAAACTAGTCTGTGTATCAAATGTAAATAACGAGTCCTGGAAGGATACAGTTGGTTTGGCACGGGTGGTAGGCATCACCAGGGCTCACTGATAACTCTGGCTCCTTCTGTGGATCCGGGTAGATCATACTTTCACACCCTCTGGAAGTTAGGTGTAGCCATGTGACTTGCTGTGGCCCAGGAAACGTGAGGAAGAGTGACATGTGTCCGTTCTGGTGCCAGTGGTGGTTCTTAAGCTTTTTTTCCCGGCAGTTATAACCCTGAAGCCCCATGGTGGGACAGTGCCATCACGCACAGATAGTGGCACTCTGCTGACTACAAAGAGCTGAGCCTTTGTGAGCCTTGATGCGGATGAAGCATGGGCAAGAAATAAGTCCTTTTTAAGTCACGGAGATGCTCAGAGGTGTTTGTTACTACAGCATAATCTGTCCTGTCCTGACCGATGCAGGTCCTGATGGGAGGATTTCATGTCTTTGTCTAAATTTTTCTGAACTTTTTATCCTTTTACAATAAGAAGAGATCTACTCATACTTATTTTTAAGGATTTTATTTATTTGAGACAGAGAGAGGGAGAGGGAGAACACAGGGCCAGGGGAGGACCAGAGGGAGAGAGAGAAGCAGATTCTCCGCTAAGCAGGGAGCCTGACATGGGGTTCCATCCCAGGACCCTGGGATCATGACCTGAGCCGAAGGCAAATGCTCAACCAGTTGAGCCACCCAGGTACCCTGAGATCTACTTATAATTTTTAAAAGAGGAGTTATACACATTCACATAACAGGAACATCATGCCCACACTGCTGTGCAATTTTCCCTCTTAGCTCTTAAAACTGACCATTTTCTACATCACTTTACGTAGACCTACTTCATTTTTTTAGTACTCGCGTTGTATTACAGTCTCTGGATACACTATAATGTATTATAACAGACCACTAACTCTAGAACATGTGGGTTGTTTCTGATTATTCACAAAACACACGCTTGAAGCTACAGCTCGGCTGTTGCAACATTTATGGGAAAGAAGTACTAATATTTATTTTTCTTTTTTTGGTTCATCTCTGGCAGTTTACAGCCTGAGCTCAGCACTTAAGAGGGTTATGCACACCTCCAGGGGATGAATGAATAAGCCAAGCGTGCCCGCACCCTTCCCAGGATATAGGGCTGAGGAGACTGGCCAGGGCTCAAGTGTGTGCATGCGTGAAGGTTGGGACCTGGCCCCCAAAGAGCGGGGCGGGGAGGCACGTACACACAGCTCGGGTGAGATGACCCTGACTCATAGGTTCAGGCATATAAGTTAACGGCTGGGAAACTCCAAGGTTCTGAGTGAATTCTGACTCATTGACGTCTCACTTCTCGGTTTTCCTCCAGTGCCACCATACAATCTTCGAGAAGGGCCTATGACGTTAATCACTGGGATCTTGAGAAAGAGGAGAGCTGCTCAAAGAGAGGGCCAAGAGGATTATAATTATTGGCCTCATTCACAGCAGATGCCTAGTGAGTCCTTGTCACATTAATATTTTGAATGCCCCCCATACAGAGGGCCCATTAGCGGTTGACACAGATTACCTGCATGACATCCCCCCAGCAATTTGAGAACACGGATCATGCACATAATAAGAACTCTCCTCATTCCTTTATTTCTATTCATTAGCTTTCTTCAATTCCTTTTCAAGATGAAAATGACTTTATTATTTTTTTTCTGATTATAAAGGGAAATTCTTGCTTGTTATAAAAAAAAATTTCAGACAATTCCGAAAAGCACAAAGAAGAGACTTTAGATTACCTCACAGGCCATCCCCAGAGATGCCACTATTGGCATTCTGAAGTATGTCCCTCCAGACAGAATCTATGTGTGCCTGCACACCCACACGTGTGTATTTATGAGGTTCCCAATAAGTATAGATTTCCACTGTCCGGGATCCCTGGGTGGCGCAGCGGTTTAGCGCCTGCCTTTGGCCCAGGGCGCGATCCTGGAGACCCGGGATCGAATCCCACGTCGGGCTCCCGGTGCATGGAGCCTGCTTCTCCCTCTGCCTATGTCTCTGCCTCTCTCTCTCTCTCTGTGACTATCATAAAAAAAAAAAAAAAAAAAAAAAATTAAAAAAAAAAAAAGATTTCCACTGTCCTTTAGAGGAGCTGCCATGTATTCCATCAGATGGGTGGCACAGCTAGGCGCCTCACCTCCTCCCTCTCTGGCTGCAAGATCCAGCAGAAGGCCATGACAAGATGTAATAAGCCCTTAATGAGCTTAATAAAGGCACCTAAGGACGGCATGATGATTTTAACAATTTATACCATGAAGAACTCCATCTCTTAGGCAGCTGGAAGTGAATTCACATGCAGATGAGAGTAGTGAGAACACCCAGTTTGGAGTCAGACCAGCTGGTTCTACAGCTGAGTTCTAGACCTGCCTTTGCTACTTTCCTGGTGGGCAGGTCCGTTCACTTGCAACCCTCGCCTACAGCCAAACATACGTGCAACTGACCATATGGAGAACTAAGTACTAAGTATGGTATAGAGGCACTGCTCTAATTTCAAGGCAGAAGAGCAGGAAAGAAACTGGGATTTCCCAGTCATGAAAGAGAGCAAGCATTTTAGAGTTTCCCTGGATAGAGACTTAACACCTGCATTACAGAGTCCTAGAAAAATCTGGAGCAGAAAAGAATCTCAGAGATTAGAGTCCTACGCCCACCCCACCCCAGGCAGGGATTCTGAATATCTGTATATCTGTAACATAACTAAATGGAAAAATGGGTTTGACATATGAATTTTCTTTTTTAAGACATTCCTGTGTCTGGCCTGGAGTCCTGGAGTTTCCTAAGACTTGAGTTCTAGTCTTTGTTTTGTACCTTATGACGCATATTACCTTAGGGAAGTCTCTTAAGCCTCTGGGCGCCTCAATTTTCTCATCCACAAAACAGGGCTTCTGATGTTGCCCTACCTGTCTTACAGGTAGTTGGGACATGAGGTCCCAATGAGGCAGCGCATGTGAAAGTGTTTGGGAATCTGAAGTGTTTTAATACCCATAAAGCTGCCCCTAAAATTCACTGCCAGGAGCAGAGAGGCCTGACGGGGAACAGACCCCAAAACCCTCCTTGCAAGGGGGGCCTCACAGGTGGGGAGAGCTAGAGAGAACACCTGACTGCCTCCAGGCCAGGTGCTGTTCTGGGGCTGGAGAGACTGGGGAAGGAAAGACAGGCCCTCCCCGTAGGGAGCTTACATTCCAGTGGAAAGCAGATAAGAGAAAGGGAGATAAATCAGAATAAGAAATTGAGGGCAGCCTGGGTGGCTCAGTGGTTTGGCGCCGCCTTCAGCCCAGGGCATGATCCTGGAGACCTGAGATTGAGTCCTGCGTCAGGCTCCCTACATGGAGCCTGCTTCTCCCTCTCTCTCTGTCTGCCTTTCTCTCTGTGTCTCTCATGAATGAATAAATAAATAAAATCTTTAAAAAAGAATAAGAAATTGGAGAGAAAGGTGAGTTCTCTGGGGTGGAAGGAAACAGGATGAGGTGGAGAAAAAGAGGGATGAGGCCGGGGCTAGTTTGGAGGGTGAGAAAGAAGGCTTCTCCAAGAGGTAACACCTAAGAACTCAAACCTGAGTGACAAGGACAGTGACAAACACAGCACACAGCGTTCCAGTGCAAGGCAACAGCAAGTGCAAAGGCTCCGAGGCAGGACCAAACTCCTGTTCAAGGAGCTTGAAGAAGCTGATGGCTTGGAGCTGTGGCACGGAAGTGGCCAGGGCTTGTGGTAGGTTTGAACGAGAGGTGAGACACCAACCAGTTTGTGTTGTACTAGGATCCCCCTGCGCTGGGTTTGAAGTCCCATCTCCGACAGGCTGTGTTGGGGGCCCCAGGGACTTGTTAGGGCTTGCAAGGGTTTTATCCATGAACCAGCCCAACCTTCTGAATATCCATGCCAGGAAAACTGCAGGGAAAAAGGTGGCCTTGGGATGCTGCTCCATTCTTGGGCTGGCATTTAAGCCCCAGCCTCTACCCCATGGGCCACCCCACCTGGGGAGACTGGGAGGGGATTCATTAAGACCACAGAACCGGAAGGAGGGCCTGGTGCCCCAAGGCTTCCTGCTTTAGCCAGTGAAACTCCAGGGCTGGGCTCCAAAAAGGAAGTGCGTGGCCCAGCTGGGCCTGGTCCTGCATCACTGGGCCCAGCCCTTAGCCCTGAGCCCTCAGCTGGCAGGACCAGGTGTAGGGTGTCAGTTCCAGGAGCCCCGCCAGCCAAGAGCAACCTGATAGAGCAGGAAACAGGCCTTCAGCCAGACAAAGCATCAACAGAGCACCTGGAGCCTTTGTTCCTTTTATCCTTCTTGCAGACTTTCCCAGGCAAATGCAGCTGGGCCCCAGGTGCTCTCACCTGAGCCAGGAAGGGGCTCCCACGGGATCTGGTTCGCTTGCAACAGGGAGTGGTCTAACTCGTGGCCCTGGGGGAGGTCTTGTCGTACAATAACAAAATAACCACACTAACACCCACTTACGAAGCTCCGACTGCGTGCCAGGTGTCATTTCAATTAACCCTGACAACGAAGCCATGAGGTAGGTACTATCATCAACCCCATTTTACAGATGAGGAAATGGAGGCACACAGAGATAGAGTGACCTGGGCAAGGTCACATGGTGTATGGAAGTGGAAACAGTAGGGGCTTTGCACTCAACAAATTCTAGCCCTGCTGGCCCCTGTGACCTCGGGCAAGGCATTTACATTTGCTGTGCACAGGGGGTGATCCGAGGAGGTAGGCAAAGCCGCTGGTGCACGGCTCCTGATCCAGACGTGTCTTGCTGTCCTCCTCCCCATAGCTCCGTGAGCTGGGCAGGTGACTGGGCTGAGCCTCAGTTTCCTCATCAAAGAAAATAAGTAAATAGTATTACCTAAGAGCACCGGGGAAAGCCTGAGGCTCCTCTGAGAGCAATGCTTCGTTTTTCAAAACGGCCACCCTCTTGGGTCCATCCAAAGAGGATGCCATCTTACAAAACTGCCCTCTTTTGCTCTCTGTTAAAATAAGCAACAGCAACAACACAAATAGAAAAACCAGTTGTAGAGCCATTCCCCATTTGAAACAAAAAGCCAGCATTACACTGCTGGGCTCAGAAGATGTTCTCAGGAGTGAAACCAGAAGTGACCGCTCAAGCCATCATGTGGCTACCAGGGTTCTGCCTAGGTCTAGACCCTGCGACAAATGACACACAAGAGCAAATGAAAGCCACGAGAGCAGGGACATGCAACGTGTAGGGAAGCGGTTTCAGCCACACACACACACAACCCCTCATATAAATCAGCCTATATTTATCAAGTTGTCTTCAGTGTAGGCATGAACTGATATACAGGATCTTTGTTTCAATAATAGGGAATCATCATGAATCACTGTAGATACACAACAGGGAGGTGGCCCCAGCTCTTCCAAGTGGCCATGTCTGTTTCTTTCATCCATCCTTTGGGGTTCAACTGCTTGTCTAGCTGAACTCTGCCATTCAAATAGGGGCTGCCAACCATCCTACATCACTGCCCCTGGCTACAGTGATTGGGGCAAGGATGAGATCCAGAAGAACCAATCATATGAGAGCTTTTGTCAGGATTTTATGTATTTATTTATTTTTTAAAGATTTTATTTATTTCTGAGAGACACACAGAGAGAGGCAGAGGGAGATGTGGGACTCGATCCCAGGACTCCAGGATCACACTCTCGGCTGAAGGCAGGTGCTAAACCTCAGAGCCACCCAGGGATCCCTTGTCAGGATTTTAAAATTAGAGCAAAAGGGGCTCCTGGCTGGCTCAGTCAGTGGAGCGGGCGGCTCTGGATCTCAAGGTTGTAAATTTAAGCCCCATGTTGGGTGTGGAGATTACTTTAAAAAATATATGTTTTTTTAGATTTTATTTATTTATTTGAGAGAGGAGAGAGGAGAGAACGAGTGGGGGGATGGGCAGAAGGAGAGGGAGAAGCAGCCTCCCTGCTGATCAGGGACTCTATCCCAGCACCCTGGGATCATGACCTGAGCCAAATGAGGACAGATGCTTCACTGACAGGGCCACCCAGGTGCCCCTAAAAAATAAAATCTTAAAAAAAATTTAAATTGGAGCTGATGAGGAAAATCCTATTCCTCTTGGATTGGTGAACTTAAAGGATATGAGTCTGTAGTAACTGAAAGCCATGTTAGGAGTGGTGAAAACCTGTTTACAGAAGCAGGGACTGGATCCATCCAAGAGAGAAGCCACAGTGAGTAGCAGTGTCCTGATATTACAGTCCTAGGTTCCTGTTGTCCCTGAAGCAGGCTCAACCCTTCCTGCCCATCCCCTGGTTCAATGAGCCCATAAATTCCTTTCTGCCCCTTGCAACTTGACAGCCCTGCCCTAACCCAACCACCAGCATGCAGTGCTAATAAACACAACAGATCAGTAGGACAGATGTCACCGGCAGGACTTGATGATTTGCCAGGTGAAAGTTTTAGGCAATCAAAGCTATGAAGTCAGAGACAGACAGGATCGCCTCATTCATTCAAGTGGACAAATATTTATTGAGGCCCCACTTGTGCCAGGCATAGTATTGGGCATTCAGAATATAACAGGGCATGGAACAGACCAGGTCCTCCTCTTCCTCACTGTGGAGTAATCTGAAGGGGCTTCCCGGCACCAGTGAGACTGAGGAACTCGCTGCGGGATAGTAAAACCTGGCCAGGCTGAGATGAGTGGGGAGAAAAGCGTGAATCAAGACACAGAGGCAGGGACGCCTGGGTGGCTCAGCGGTTCAGTGCCTGCCTTTGGCCCAGGGCCTGATCCTGGAGTCCTGGGATCGAGTCCCACTTTGGGCTCCCTGCATAGAACCTGCTTCTCTCCCTCTGCCTGTGTCTCTGCCTCTCTCTGTTTCTCTCAGGAATAAATAAAATCTTAAAAAAAAAAGACACGGAGGCAGAAAATCAGTGTCCTACTCCTAGAGAAGGTAATGCAGAGGAAGGGAGACCACAGCTGACGTTGCTGGTAAGTGTAGACCTTGCCTGGGCCACACCACAGGATGCCAGTTCTGGCAGGGCTGGGAAGAGCTGGCCAGGCAGCCAAGTGGATTCCACAGGCCTGGGGGCCCCCATCTCTGTTGTGGTTGCCACACCCACGCTCTGCCCGGCCTCGCTGGTGGGACTCTGCCCAGCACCCTGGCCAGCACCACAGACACCCGGGGTCATGCCCCAGACACCACCGCCTTCCTGGCTCCTGGGTGCAGCTGCCAGCACAGCACTCCTGCCCAATCTGTAATTTCACATGGCCTCCTCCCAGCCTGACCGCTCATGGCCTTTTGCACCCCAGACATACCCGCTGCAGGAACTGCTCAAATAGAAGAGGTCCGGTGTCCACCTGAACCCCTGAACTAGGGCCACCTGAACCCCTGGACCTGGGCTTCTGGAAGCCAGTTGCTCCGTCTGAGGCTGAGCACGGCCGCCAAATGGGAGCCGCAGCCGAGGACTGGGGAGATCGCGCCCCCTGGTGGCCAAGAGCCGCCCAGCACCTTGATCTTGCTCTGGGGAGGGTTGGGGGCAACTCTAATTTGCATCCTTACTTCAAAGTTTGGTTTTTCGTTTTTTTTGTATTGTTTTGTTTTGAAGAAATACTTTTCTGAAAAGCTGAGCGTGCAAATAAATCATTTAAGTGAGACAGGTTGAGACCTCAAGGAATCTCAGAGTAAAGACTTTTGGAAAAAGTGGTCTTAGATTTTCCAAAGCCAAAGCTGAATTTTCCAACTCTAAACTTCTTATGTGTTTGTCTGCTATGGCTGGATGAGGTGCTGGCTGCAAACTGTTGTTTTAGTCATTTGCCAGCTCCGTGTGAAGCATATTCCTGGGTGAATATGTTCTGTGAGGCTATGAAAGACAGTCTCCCCCTTCTTTTGTAATAGTAACAGCCCTCTGGGGGAGAGGGGAGGGGGGAGGGAGGAAGGAATAGACATCTAGTCTGTTAAGTGAACTGTGAAAAGTAAAGAGCCCCTCTGTGCACATTCCTCAGCTCTGAATCTCTGCTTTGCACCTTGACAGTGTTTGTTTCCAGTGGGGCGAACCTTTAAGTGTTAGTAATGGCACCCCATTTACAAGCATTTTTGTCTGTTATGTAATGCCCTGTATGAGATGCTAGTTATTATTACTGGTCGTCGTGGTGGTGGTGTTTGTGGAGGAGGATGGTGATTCACAAAAACTAAAGACAGACCCTGATCTCAGGGGCCTGTATCCAATGTAGACACAACACACACATATGACATAACCTGCAAACAATCACAAATTAAGAGCAGACTACCAACTAAACATGCATGTGCTGAGAGCAGTAATCAGAGCGAGTATGAAGCTGTTGGCAGGACACTTGCTGGAAATAAGGCTTGAGGGGAGTCTGGATGATTGCCAGGCCCACAAACTGAGGCCTTCTGGGGGCTAGAAAGATGTTAAGAGGTCAGCATCTATACATCTTTGATGATGCAACCATCATGCCCCCAAGGCACAGTGACACACTTGGCACCACCACCAAAGATCCTAAACTCCTTCCCACCTCCCTCCTCCTACCATTGGTCTGCCACATGATCAAACATGAATCCCAGCAGGGATACCTGGCTCACCTATATACCACTTACTGCCCCTAGCAGACCCAAGGCTGTACCTGTGGGCATCAGAGTATCCCTTGGCAGTATGATCTCAATGAGGTTCTACTGGTTATGCCTTTGTCCTGGCCTTCCTCCATCTTAGAAGGGAGCAAACCAAAGTCCTTCAGATCCCCAGGGCCACGAACTTCAGAAACCAGGTATTCTCACTATCACCTGCCCAACACTTGGGCAGAATTGGCATGAGCCTACACATGGATGGAGCCGCAGTGCACTACAAGAGGCAGCCATACTCTGAATATCCTTGGAAGTTAGTCCCACTCATTGTGTTCAGTATAGAGGGCATGCATTTTGAAATGTAGTACATGAAGGGTATAGCCTGAGGGCAAGAGCCATCCGTCTTTAACCACATCTCAGACTAGGAAGGTCATTAGTGAGGAATGTTGGATGTGAGGATTAAGGGATTCCACTGGGCCTGTCCATTCTTTACTAGCAATTTTTCAAAAGACAAACAGAAGACTCATTTACTCATTTACAGTGGGGGATGCAATTGCCACACAGCTTGGGAATATTCAGGAACCGGGAAGTTGCTCAGTGAATAGAAGCTCAAATAAAGGGGTGCTTGAGTGGCTCAGTTGGTTGAGAGTCTGGCTCTTGATTTCCCCTTGGGTCCTGGTCTCATGGTCCTGGAAGGGAGCCCTGGCTCCAGCTTTGCACTCAGCAAGAGTCTGCTTCTCTCTCCCTCTCTCTCTGCATCTACCCCGTGCGCGCACACACACACACACACACACACACACACACTCTCTCTCTCTCTCAAATAAATCAATAAATCTTTAAGAAGAAAAAAAATTTTCAAAAAAGATAATCAAATAAATCAAATACCTAGGTAGACATCAGGATATTGGGCTAAGCAAGACGAAGGGCAGTCATCTTACCACCTCAAGATTTAACTCCTTGGGATCATCTGTACATTTGGATTCCAATAGCACCTTCAAGATACAGCTCCCTCTCATGACCACATGGGTTAAATATTACCCTAGGCAGTTACCCACCCACTAATTTTGGAATGGGCTCATAGCTCATCCTCTGGGAGGGATTCTTCTGTCAGCAATGATCTCAGCTTTTGGATTTGTACCTGCTTGGGTTTGGCTAGTCATTGGATGACCCAGTGAGATTCAATGATCTGGATTCTGGACAGAACAAGTTTGTTCCTGGGCTTCAGGTGGGAGGCAAGGGCATCATTTGGGATATTTTGGATTCTTGGTAACAAAAACTCTACTCAAACTGGCTTACTCAGTGGGGAACTTAAGTCTCACAGGAGGCTGGACTGATGTGGCATCTTGGTGAGGACATAAAGACTCCAGTTCATGTGTTCCTTTCTTTACTCTTTCCCCACTACAGGATATTGTGCCATTTTGCCCTTCATGCATGAGAGTCCCCACTTCCCCACAACCTCACCAACAGAATATGTTGTCAAACCTTTGGATTTTTGCCAATCTGATAGGTGAAAAGTAGTATTATGGTGTTATTTCAGTCTTCATTGCTCTTATGATGAGTGAAGTTGAGCATTTTCTCATATGCTTAAGGGCTACTTGTTTTTCCTCTTTCTGTGAATGTTGTCTTTACTTACTTTGCTCACTTTTCATCTGAGCTGTTGGCCTTGGATGCAGGTTCTCTCTCTCTGCTCTGTCAGAACCAAGATGGCGGCAGTGATTCCAGACAGTGAGAAGCCTGGAAAACAGGAGTGTCACTTCCTATGTGTAGCTAACCTAGTTCCACTTCGCAACCCCCTTTTCCCTTTCCTGTTTCTTCTATAGACAAGAAGAACCAAAAACTCACTTTCCTAATCTGCCTTGCAGCTAAAAGTGGCCATGTGACATAGTCTTATCTAACAAGATGAAGGTGAAAGAAAGCCAGAGCATTCCTGGGGTCTCTTTGATTAGAAGAGAGACAAGTGGCAAATTTCCTTTCTTCCCCTGCCTTACCACCAACATAATGGCTGGAGTGGCAGAACTCTTTGACACCATAAGTGAAAGGCAAAGAGAATGACAGAGATGTTGATCCTTTTTTATTTATTTATTTATTTATTTATTTATTTAAGTAGTCTCTACACCCTACGTGGGACTGAACTCTCAACCCTGAGGTCAAGAGTCACACACTCTTCTGACTGAGCCAGCTGGGTTCCCCAAGAGATGTTGATCCTGATATTATTTGAGCCATCAAACAAATGCCAGGAAACACCTACCTCCAGACTTTTATACTGAGCTCATTAAATATCTGTACTCTTGAACCTTTCATTGTTTATTTATTTATTTTTATTTTTTTAGATTTTATTTATTTATTTATTCATGAGAGACACAGATTGAGAGAGAGGCCTAGACACAGGCAGAAGGAGAAGCAGGCTCCATGCAAGGAGCCTGACGTGGGACTAGATCCCTGGTCTCCAGGATCACACTCTGGGCCGATGGCAGCATCAAACCCCTGAGCCACCCAGGTTGCACTTATTGGGGGGTTTGTATTGGAGGGTGAGTATTGGGAAGCTTTTGGTACTTGCTGATAAAAATATTTCTAACTGGAGAAAACTTCCCAGGAAGTCACCTTCCCCTTTCCCTGGACTTCTCCTCAGAATATTTGTTGACTGGGTCACATGCCCTTTCTGAAACCAACTGCCCTCAAGGGGAATGGAATTCCTCTTAGGCCAATGGGGTGACTCTTGAGGTATGGGGGTCAACTTTCCAGGAGACAAATGGATGCAAGGAAGAAAAGTGGTGGTGGTGGTGGAGGGGGAGATGTCACTTTTAGAAAGAAGAGGTGAGAATGGCTGCTGAGGAGGCCACCAGCAGGGACCTGTGAGTGCCATTAGCTCAGGTTTAGGCCTTGGGGGAGCATGGGCCCATGGCCCAGTCATGCTGCTCTAGGGTTTTGCTGCAGAGCAACAAGAATTTGCCATGTATCCCACCTGTGGAGCAATAAGGTATTCAAAACCACTAATGGATGGTTAGTTACATGAGCTATACCTCTTTCAGTGAGGTCAAAGAAATGTCCCCCCAAAAAAACAGAAAAAAACTTTCCTTAATACATGGATGGATTACACTAGTTTATCAACTCTGTGAAGGCAGCGGTATATTTATCTTGTTTTCCACTTCATCCCTAATCCCTAGCAATTGAGAAGACATGTTGAACAGGACAGAACTGCCTTCACTTCGACATCAATCCATTGATGTAGGAGTTAGGATAAAGCCAATCTGCCACCATCTGACCTAATCATACTTAAGCTGCTCCATATTTCCCCACCTCAGCCACAAGATGACAAGCCAAGATTGGTCTACAGCTGGAGCTGGTGAACCCATTCTGGTTCTCCAGAATCATCTCTTTCTTTCTGGGACTTCCCAGATCACCCCTTTACCCTTGTCCAGACCTCTGGCCCAATATCTGAAATTCCCACTTCCTTCCTTTTCAAAAAACGGGGGTGCGGGGAGATGGGGTGGGTCGGGGGTTGGGCAGTGGCAGCCTTTTGACTCTCACCAACCTTCCAGCTCATTTTCCACTTCAGTTTTTCAAAGACCACCGGTCAATGACTCAGCGTCCTTTTCTCAGTAGCTGGGATATAATTAGCCCAGACCAAAAAACCTTCTTTCAAGCTCTCATTTGCAAACTCTTCAACCCATCTTGTACCAGCTAAGAGCTAGTTCCTCCCCAGCAATGATCGCTCATGCACTATCTTCTTTGCCAGGTATGAAAGGCAAAGGACCAGTCGCCCCATGGGCTTCCATCTTTTCTTGTGGCCCCCACCTCCGTGGCCCTTGCTCAGCTCTGTGGCAGCTGGCTTGCTCTTTCTTTCATCTTCCTGCTCTGAACAGAGCTCAAAGTTCCTTCTAATTGTCCCTGTTGGCAGTATTCTATTACGGTTATTTCCCCCATTATAAAAAGTAATATAAGCTCATTCAAGAAAATGTAGAAAATCCGACTAAGTAGGAAAACAAAGTGAGAAGAATAACTTTCTGCCCCATTTCCTAAACTCAAGCCTGTTTAATGTATCAGAAGCCATTCTGAGAAGTCTCATTCGCTTTTATGTGCCTCCTTTCTAGAATTTCTTAACCCAACTAATGGTGAGAGAAGAGAGCAAGAGAAGAAAGGAGCAGAGAACTAGGAAAACAACCATAAATCAGGTAACAAAATAGCAATAAGTACATCACTATAGAATTTCCTTTTAAATCTGAGCTCTAGGGGCGTCTGGCTGGCTCAGTTAGAGGAACATGTGACTCTTGATCTTGGGGTCATGAGTTCAAGTCCCACATGGGATGGAGAGATTATTTAAATTTCTTTAAAAAGATTTTATTTATTTATTCATGCAAGACACAGAGACATAGGCAGAGGGAGAGGCAGGCTCCTTGTGGGGAGCCTGCTGTGGGATTTGATCCCAGAACTCCAGGATGATGACCTGAGTTGAGGGCAGACACTCAGCCACCTAGGTGCCCTGAGATTATTTAAATTTAAAAAACTTAAAAAAAAAAATCTGAGCTCCCATTGCTAACATTTTGTATAGCCTTCTACAAAACAATTCTAAAGTCAGTGAGAAGGTGCACAAAGATTGAACTCACAGCAGAAGGGGTGTGTTCTCTAGGACAGCGGCATGAACAGATAGAGATTTAGGGAGAAGGACATTCCTGGAAGCAGCTTGTGCAAGCACAGAGAAGGTTTAAAAGGACATGACCCTATTATTACAAAACATTATTAGGGGTGTTCTTTGGAGAGGAGGGGGTGGATGTGGAGAAAAGGGTATGTTTTTGCTTTTTATATGTTTAAAGAAAAAGAATGATTTGTGCAGAGATTCTTTCATTAATTTCTCCATTTCTGAAGTTTCTAAATTTTCTTTGGAGAATATATGTGATTTTTATAATTCCAAAAGTGTAACAAAGATGTTAGTGGTTGTGTGCCCCCCCCCCCCAAATTGATCAGTTAAAGTCCTAATCCCCAGTAGTTCAGAATATGATTGAATTTGGAGAGAGGGTGTTTAAAGAGGCAATTCAGGTTAAGTGAGGTTATCGGTGCGGACCCTAATCCAATCTGACCGATGTCCTTATAAGAAGAGATTAGGACACACACTGAGGGAATGCCATGTGAAGACACAGGGAGAAGATAGCCAATTGCAAGCTAAGGAGAGAGGTCCCAGATGGAATTAACCCTGCTGACACCTTGATCTTGGACTGGAGTCCAGAATGGTAAGAACATGAATTTCTACTGTGTAAACCACTCAATCTATGGTTCTTTGTTATGGCAGCCTGGCAAATGAAGACACTACGTAATTAAAAAGAGAGAGAAGGCAAGCAGATACAAGCACTTGGTATTTCAACTTTTCATACTGAAAGCTTTTGCTGGTCATGAGAAACCCAGGGGTTCAGGAAGTAATTTTTAACTTTTTTTTTCCTTTTTGCAGCTAGAATTTGACCCTCTGTCTGTGGGACAGGGAGCAAGCAGAGGATCCAGTGGTGCAAAGGTGATCCACCACCTTTGCTCTACTGTAAGCTGCCACCAGCCGCCACTTACACACACAAAGGCTCATGGAGGCCAAAAAGCTGGTCTTTGTGATGAACAGTCTTAAATGGAAAGCCCGCTGCTAGAATGGGAAAGAGAAACAAACGGAGGAGTCCAGAATTGGTGGTTCTTGGCCAGAGAAGTCTGCAAAGGAGCAGACAGTGCAGTGTCCAATCTGGTGGCCACTTAGACCTGCCATGTACTCTAGGTGGATCCCAGATCCCTTGGGAAATGGAATGAAAATAAACAACCTCTCCTTACGCTCACACAAAGATTTTGCACACTAATTCAGGGGGTTTGTGTCTTCCCCTTCCCAACATCAGTGTACCCTAATTAAAACCCCCCTGCTCTAGGGGCGTCCAGGTGGCTAAGTCAGTTAAGTGTTCAACTATTTTTTTTTTTTTAAGATTTCATTTATCCAATCATGAGAGATACAGAGAGAGAGACAGAGGCAGAGACACAGGCAGAGGGAGAAGCAGGCTCCACGCAGAGAGCCCGACGCAGGACTCGATCCTGGGTCTCCGGGATCACACCCCCGGCCGAAGGCGGCACTAAACCGCTGAGGCACCCAGGCTGCCCTAAGTGTTCAACTTTTATCTCAGCTCAGGTCTTGATCACAGGGTCATGAGTTCAAGCCGTATGTTGGGCTCCATGCCCAGCTTGAAAACAAAACAAAACAAAACACACTTCTGCTCTAGTTAAAAACATAAAAAGTTAATTTCCGGAACTAGTGTTTCATTCAGTTGGACTCCTGCTGTGTAAAAACTGCCCTATCCAGCCCTCTCCCCGCCCCCCCCGCCCCACTTAGAGATAAGAGGTACCAAAAGGTAAAAGAGCAGTCAGATATAACCTGGGAAGAAGCCAGGAACCCACACAAACATTTCCATGAAGCAGAAAGGTGAGGGCTCCGCATGGTTCTAAATCCAACTTGTCTGAGAACAGGAGCTGAAGAAGCGTCTGTCTGGATAATGGGCACAGCAGAGGCAGCCGCAGCCGACAGCGTGGCCCAAGAAATGTTTCCTCTTGAGCTGAAGCTCATCAGAGAGCAGAGAGGTAGTTGAAACCAAGTGTTGGATGCAGATGAAACTGGCCCGTATGACCAGAAGGTGAAGTTATAAACATAAAGCGCCAGCATTTAGGTGGACGCAGTCAGGGACTCTTCGGTGCAGTGGCAACCTGTCAGGCTTGGGGTATGTGCCCAATATACCTCCTTTGAACACCGCACAGTGGAGTGGCGGAGAATAAAAACTTCTGGGCTGCACTTTGGATTATTGGAAAAAATAATTTGCAAGAATGTTCATTGCAGTGCTATCTATATTAGTGAACCATTGCCCTCAAATAGGGACTGCTGAAATAAATAAATCATGGTGTGTTGTTTGAAAAACTGGGGCACCTGATTGGATCTATCAGTGGAACTCGAAACTCTTTTTTTTTTTTTTGGAACTCGAAACTCTTGATCTTGGGTCGTGAGTTTGAGTTCCACGTTGGGTGTAGAGTCTACTTGAAAAAATAAAATAAATAAAATAAAATGTTGGTGTAGAAGATGAAGCAAACACCTCTTTCCCTCCCAGTTCAAGCCATGAGATCATTGTTCCTTTGAACTTTTCAAAGTGGACTTAACCTTCAGTGTGGGATGCAGGTGGCTATGCCCAGCCTTTCCTTCCTGGCACTCATTGAAGTATGAGATGACGTCTCATACTGAAAACCCTCAGTTTTCATTCCCAGTGGGACCACTAAAAGTGCAAGTTCTTTGAGTTTCTCTTACCTTTCGTTTCTCTCGTGTAAAACAGAGGTTTTACAGGTTTTACATAGCAGGCCGACTTTTTTGTTAAGCTCTGTGGGAGTTAGTTGAGCCATATAATGGTGGCAGCCACACTTAGATGAGGTTGGTGGTTCAGACCCCAGCTCAGTCATTTTCTTTCTGTGTTTAACTTTTCTCATCTATAAAATGAGAATAATGAATGCATGGTTTTCATAGGAAACAGACTGAGGGTCGCTGGAGGGGAGGAGGATGAGGGAACAGGGTAACTGGGTGAAAGGCATCAAGGAGGGCGTCTGATGTAATGAGCACTGGGTGTTATACAAGACTGATGAATCACTGACTTCTATCTCTGAAACCAGTAATACAACATACATTAATTGAATTTACATAAAAATTTTTAAAAAGCATGGTTATGGAGACTGGTTATGGTTATATGAATTAATATAGTGCTTACTTTTAGAGTTAATGAGTCTAAACTATTCTGTCCAATAGAATAGCCATCTGCCACATGTAACTAGAATGCATTTGAAGTGTGGCTTGTCACCTGAGGGTGCCTGACTGGCTAAAACGGTGGAGTGTGCGACTCTTGATCTCAGGGTCGTGGGTTTGGGCCCCACGCTGGGGTTAGAGATGACTTAAATCAATCAATCAGTTTTTGAAATGTGCCACATCTAACTGAGGTGCACCATAAGTGTAAATTCACATCAGATTTTGAAGTCTTAATGTGGAAAGAGAATGTAAAATATCTCACTAATAATTTATTTGATTATATGTTAAAATAATATTCTGCATCTATTGGGTTAAATAGAACATATTTTACAATTAATCTCACTATATATAATTATTATTTATTATTTTTTACTCTCTAAAATGCAGAGGAATTACTCATATACATGTACTGTACTTCTGTCTGTTTGTATTTTATTTTATTTTATTTTATTTATTTTTTGTTTGTATTTTAATAAATAAATAAAATGCGGCTCCTAGAATATTTACAATTACATATGTGACTTGCGTGGTGTGTTTAGTAGGCAGTGCTGGCTCAGAACAATGCCTGGCATGTAGGAAGAGTAGTTGTAGCCACTATCAGCATTGAGTGCCTGGCAATGGTAAGTGCTTATCTCGTGGCAGCTTTTGTCCTGAAGACTTCTCACTGTGCCCCTCTTGGCTCCACGCTGCCGATCTCTGCCTAGAAGGTGTTATCTGTTTCCCACCCACTTTGTCATATTTATTTACCCACAGTAAGAGCTCCTGGCCTTCCCTTTCATCTTCCCCACCTCTGAGTCCTCTCCTAAGGCATCATACCACACACACACACACACACACACACACACACACACTTCACACTACACACACACTTACACCACATACTCACACTCCACACCACACACACACTCTCACGTGCACGCTCTCATACACACTCCCACACACACCACACATGCACACACTCCACACCACACATACATGCTCTTTCACACACACACTCATATGCACCATACACATTCTCTCACACACAGTCCCCCCACATGCACTCACACTCCACACCACCCACACTCACCACACACACACTCCCACACATATCACACACACTCACTCCCACACACATCATATAATCCTATCACACATTCTCTCACATACATACTCCCACACACACCACACACACTCACAACACTCTGCATCACACATATATTTTCACACACCTACTCATATACACCATACTTATTCTCTCATGCATACTCCCCCCACACGCACACTCACACTCCACCACACACACATTACCACACACCACACACCACACACATTCTCACACACACTCCCCCCACGCACAAGTGACACTCCACACAACACACACTCACTACACACTGTCACACACATTCACACACACGACACACACTCTCACATGCATACTCCCACATGCACTCCCACATACTCCACACCACACATACATACTCTTTCACACACACTGCCCCCCACACACATACTCACACACTCCACACCACATACACTCACCACACACTCTGACACACACACTCACACACAACTCAGAGTTTCTGTGCAGGGCAAACTTTCTTGACATCCATTCCTCTGTCACCTCCTGTCTCCCAGTGCCTCTGGACCCCAAGCACCTCCATTCCACTGAAGTCACCTCACCTCCTTGCCATCATCCTTTTTTGTTTTCTCCTCAGGCCTTGCACATCTGAAGCTCGATCTGTGCTGTTCACAGGGGTGGCACATTGCCAGCAGGGGCTGTTGGCCGGTTGCCGAGAGGCTGACCACAGCGGCCTTTACTCTGACAAATCCCCTCCTGGGGCCCCGGGTCGAGCCACAGCCTGGCAGCTGGTGGAGAGAAGAGCTGAGTCTCAGCTGCGAGCTTGGACTACTCAATTTCTCAGGAGGCCAGCATACACACCAGATGGCACGTTTCAATGCATTTAGCAGGGGGAGAACAGTTTTGTTTAGGAAAACATCTCGATCAGCCACTTTGGTTGAAGAAGGGGAGGGCGGTGCCAGGGACATGGTTGAAAGGACATGGTGAAACACATGAAGGAATAAACAGCTTTGCTGGCATCTTCACGGGAGCTTGAGGAAAAGAGACCCCAAGAAGAGAGAAGACAGGGAGGGTCAGAGAAATGAAATGGGGTAGAGTGGGGTGCAAAACAAAATGGCAGGAACCACAGCCTGGGATGAATTCCAGTGAGAAATTTCCAGTGGCAGAGACGCCAAAGTACTGACTGGCTGATTGATTCATTGAATTTTTTTTCTTAAAGTAGGCTCCATACCCAATGTGGGGCTTGAGCTCAGAACAAAGAGTCACATGCTTTACTCACTGAGCCGGCTAGGCACCCCCAAAGGGATTTTGAATTTTATTTTATTTTAAAATTTTATGTATTTATGTATTTATGTATTTATTTATTTATTTATTTACTTGAGAGAGAGCAGGAGAGGGGCAGAGGGATAGAATATCCAAGCAGACTCCCACTGAGCACAGAGCCCAACTTGGTGCTTGATTGCATGACCCCATAACCTGAGCTGAAACCAAGAGTTGGACGTTTAACCGACTGAGCCACCCAGGTGCCCCAGGAATTTTTTTTTAATTGTGGTAAAATATACATAACAAAATTTAGCATCTTTATAATTTCTAGGTGTGCACTTCAGTGACATTAGGTATATTCTCCTTGTTGTGGAACCATTACCACAACCCATCTCTAGAACTTCCCAAACTGAAACTCTGTACACATTAAA
Organism: Canis lupus familiaris; assembly: GCF_011100685.1. Taxonomy (NCBI): domain Eukaryota; kingdom Metazoa; phylum Chordata; class Mammalia; order Carnivora; family Canidae; genus Canis; species Canis lupus. The sequence continues at coordinate 53,600,738 of NC_049224.1, read as the reverse complement.
CAGTAACATCCTTTTCCCCCCTACTCCAGCCTCTGGCAACCACCATTGTACTTTCTGTGTGAATTCAACAACTCTGGTCACCTCATGTGAGTGGAATCATATGGTATTTGTCCCTTGGTATCTGGTTAGCATAATGTCCTGAAGGTTCATCTATATTGTAGCATGTGACAGAATTTTCTCACTTTTAAAGGCTGATTAACATTCTATTGTCTTTGTATATCATCTTATGTTTTTCCATTCATCCATTGGTAGACCCTTGGGTTGTTTCCACCTTTTGGGTATTGTGAATAATGCTGCTATGAACAGTGTCCAAATATCTCTTTGAAACTTCTTTGATTTTTTTAGGTATTCAACCAGATGTGGAACTGCTGGATCACATGATAATTCTACTATTTTTAATTTGGGGGGAATCACCATACTATTTTCCACATTGGCTGTACCATTTTACATTCTTACCAACAGTGCACAAGGGTTCCAGTTTCTCCACATCCTGACCAACATTTGTTATTTTCTAGGTTTTTAATTTTTTCTTCTTCTTTTTAAAAATAGTAGCCATCCTAAGGCATGTGAAGTGCTATCTTTCTGTGGCATTTCCCTAGTGATTGACTGGTTATGTTGATCATTTATTTGATTATTGGCCACTTACATATCATCTTTAAAAGATGAAAGGGAGTGGGAGGTAGAGGCTTCCAGTTATGGGCTGAGTAAGTCACAGGGATGAAAGGCACAACACAGGGAGTATAATTGGGGGTATTTTAGTAGCACCATGTGGTGACAGGTGGTAGGTACACTTGTGGTGAGCCCAGCATAATATATAGAACTACTGAATCATTATGCTGTACACCTGAAATTAATGTAATATTGTTACATTGTACATCAACTGTACTTCAATTAAAAGAAAGGAAAAAAATAATTCTTTGGAGAAATGTCTATTCCAGTCCTTTGCCAATTTTTTTAAAAAAATTTTATTTATTTATTCATGAGAGACACACAGAGAGAGGCAGAGACATGGGCAGAGGGAGAGGGAGAAGTAGGCTCCCTGCAGGAGCCCGATGCAAGACTCAATCCTAGGACCCCAGGATCATGACCTGAGCCAAAGGCAGATGCTCAATCACTGAGCCACCCAGGTGCCCCTCTTTGTTCTTTAAGATTGTTTTGGCTATTCAGGGTCCCTAGAGATTTCATATGAATTTTTGGATGGATTTTTATTTTCTTTAAAAGATTTATTTATTGGGCAGCCCGGGTGGCTCAATGGTTTAGCGCCGCCTTCAGCTCAGGGAGTGATCCTGGAGACCTGGGATCGAGTCCCACATCAGGTTCCCTGCACGGAGCCTGCTTCTCCCTCTGCCTGTGTCTCTGCCTCTCTCTCTCTCTGTGTCTCTCATGAATAAATAAATAAAATCTTTAAAAAAAGAGATTTATTTATTTATTTATTTATTTGAGAGAGAGAGACAGAGAGACAAAGAGTGTGTGGGAATGAGCAGGGGAGGGGAAGGGTAGAGAGAGAGAGAGAGAGAATCTCAGACAGATTCTCTCCTGAGCATGGAGCCTGACATGGGACTTGATCCCAAGACCCTGAGATCATGACGTGAACTGAAATCAACGGTTGGACACTTAACCTACCCGAGACACCCCTTAAATATTTTAAGTAATCTCTACACTCAACATGGGGCTTGAAGTTACAACCCTGAGATCAAGACTCTCATGCTCCACTGACTGAGCCAGCTAGGTGCCTCCAGGATGGATTCTTCTATTTCTGCCAAAGACGTTATTGGGATTTTGATACTATAGGACTTTTTTTTTTTTTTTCTAGAGAGAGAGAGCACATGCAAGTGCATGGGAGTGGGGAGAAGGGGAGCAGGGAGGGGCAGAAGTAGAGAAAGAGAGAGATAATCCTTTAAAAAAAAGATTTTATGCATCTATTTGAGCGCATAGAGGTGCGCAAGAGAGAAAGAGCTCAAGTGCTCCAGAGCACTCTCAACCAGGGGGAGGCGCAGAGGGAGAGGGAGAAGCAGACGCTCTTGCCCTAGCTGAGCAGGGAGCCCAAAGTGGGGCTTGATCCCAGGACCCCGGGACTGTGACCTGAGCTTAACAGACTGAGCCACTCAGGCTCCTCAAAATAGAGAATCCTAAGTAGGCTTCACACCCAGCATAGAGCCAGGCATTGAGCTGGATCCCGGGACTCTGAGATCATTACCTGAGCTGAAATCAAGAGTCAGACGTTGAACCGACTGAGCTATCCAGGTGCTCTGATACTATAGGACTTCTATTTTTTTTTTTTTTTTTTTTTTTTTACTATAGGACTTCTAAGACCAGAATCCGTAATACCTAATTTTGAAAGGCTTGTGTTCCTGCTAGATGTATTCCTCTTTGGCTGCAAGCTATATCTTGAATAAGGAGGGACCTCAGATGAGAGACTCACTCCAAGTCCAGGGCAGGTTGACGGCAGAGGGAGGAGAAGAGACCCAGAAGTGAGAGACAGGGTGTCAAGATATCAGTAACACAGGACTCTGGCCAGAGGTACTGGAAAAGAAGCCCTCCTGATCCCCGGAACAGCAAGGAGAATGCTTGGGCTCCTACTGCCTGTGGGACAGGAGTCGGAGGAGATTGGGCCCAGGCCAAGGGAGGAAGGCCTGGCAGGCTTGGATCATGGCAAGGGGCCTCAGGAGGCTGCAAACCTGGGTCACTCTGGCTGGAGTCGGCGCGGGACACATCCTCAGCCAGGGGCCCTGCTCAAGCCCCTCCCTGGGCAGACACTGCCACCTTCTGGCTCTTTGTTGACCAGCTGCCCCACCCCATCCCAAAAAGAGTTTTCTCTTGACCAAGAAATAAGAGCTGAAAGGAGGTTTCCTTTACCTGCAAACAATCCTGTTTTCCTGGGTGCCCACCCAGGTCACCTCCATTAGAATCTAGCTGGTCTCAACCTTTCATCTTTTGGCCTCCTCCCACAGACGGCTTAACACAAGCCTCACTGTTCTACCTCTCCACAGACAGCTTTGTTTGCCTTCCTCTTCAGTTGATTCGGGGGGCAGGGCCTCACTGTGGAGTGCTGCGCCCATGGGACCCCTGGAGATCCACAGATCTCCTGGGATAGAGCCATAGCACTGCTGACACCCACCCTTCTCCATCGTCTCTCTGTTTGCTGGTTATGGTTGTTTTTGCTGGAAATCCCCAGCACCTCCCAAGCATTGTTCCTTCCTTGGCAGGCCAGCTGGGAACCCTCTATTTTTTTTTTTAAAGATTTTATTTATTTATTCACGAGAGACACACACAGAGAGAGAGAGGCAGAGACACAGGCAGAAGGAGAAGTAGGCTCCACGCAGACAGCCTGACATGGGACTCGAACCTGGGTCTCCAGGATCACACCCTGGGCCACGGCAGGCTCTAAACTGCTGAGCCACCCAGGGATCCCCTGATCTTTTTTGGGGGGAGAGGGGAACCCTCTAACCAGTTAACCAGTTTCTCTAGTTTGTCAAGGTGCTTCTCTCCCTCCCCTTCTACAGTTTGTTACTTCTCTGTCTCTCTCTCTCTCTCTCACCTGAACTGGGACCACTTTGCTCCTGCCCACCCCACCCCTCAACCTGGCCCAAAGCCCTTTGTTGTGATGTCTCAAACTCAGAGCTGAAACTCCAGCTCTCCACTAGCAGGCACTACTGGGAGACCCAGCTCTTGACTTTCCATCTTCCCATCCTCAAGTCCCAGACAGGGAAGTGAACCTTGGGTACCATGTTGATTGGTTTCTTTTCTTTTCTTTTCTTTTCTTTTCTTTTCTTTTCTTTTCTTTTCTTTTCTTTTCTTTTCTTTCTTTTCTTTCTTTTCTTTTCTTTCTTTTCTTTTTTTCTTTCTTTCTTTCTTTCTTTCTTCTTTCTTTCTTTCTTCTTTCTTTTTCTCTTTCTTTCTTTCTTTCTTTCTTTCTTTCTTTCTTTCTTTCTTTCTTTCTTTCTTTCTTTCTTTCTTTCTTTCTTTCTTTCTTTCTTTCCTTCTTTCTAGACAGAGGGGCAGAGACACAGGCAGAGGGAGAAGCAGACTCCCTTCAGGGAGCCCAATGTAGGACTCAATCCCAGGACCCTGGAGTCACCACCTGAGCCAGAGGCAGATGATTAACCCCTGAGCCACCCAGGCATCTCTGTTGATTGGTTTCTGGCCTTAGACTGGACTCTAGGGGGCTACAAAGTTGCCATCCTGGCCTCATCCTGGGGAGGCTCTTAGTTGCCTGAGATTCAGCAGGAGATGGGGGGATGGGGAGTGGAGAGGTGGTGGAGGGGCCACATTCCTGTCCATTCTTGCAGCTCATCCCCACAGGCCGCCACCTACTCCTCTTTCCCTGGGCTTGAAGACACCTCTTAACCCTTCTATGTCTCCTTCCACCTGTCTCCTTCTCCACTGGGCAGACCTATTCCTGGGTACTTCGGCAATACAGTTCCTCCTTCCTCTCCCCAACCTCTGCCCTGGGCCACATGCTTCCTGCTATAGGTTGGGGCACCTCAGAGGTTCCCACAGAGATCAGTGTGGAGATTAGCCTGAGGAGGGAGCAGACCACAGAAAGGTGCTCACCTTCCTTTCCATCCCATGCATGCCTGTTAGATATTCTGGAAACGAGAGTGCTCATTCCTGGAGTCCCCACGGGTTGCTAAGGGTAACCTTAGGGTTGTCTCTATCCCATTTTTAAAAAAAGTTTTATTTATTTATTCATGAGAGACACAGAGAGAGAGGCAGGCAGATATGGGGAGAGGGAGAAGCAGGCTCCCCGCAGGGAGCCTGATGTGGGACTCAATCCCAGGATCCTGGGATCATAACTTGAGCCAAAGGCAGATGCTCAGCCACTGAGCCACCCAAATGCCCCATCCCATGGGTTTGACCTGGGATTTCTGAAGCTTTCCAGAGCCATGAAATCCAGCAGTGTAGATATGGATTCACTCTTGTTCCCAAACTGCTCTGTGGGGTGAACGTGAGTAATGCTGGGAGGCTTATCAGAGGGAGGCTCTGTAGGAAATGGGAGATCACCCCCTCACCCTTCTGACCATCAGACCTAAAAGAACCAGATTCTGCTGACACACCCCCACCTCCACTTGGAAATTTGTACAAGCCATTCTCCAGTTACCACCGTAATGCCCTTTCCATGTTTAGCCTCACTTAGAAGCCCCCAATGACTTCCCACAGATCCTGGAATACTGGTGCCCTTACCATGTCTTCCAGGCACACTGTGAACACTGCCCATTCCTCCGGACTCACCACCTCTCCCTGTGTTCTGGCTCACTACACTCCAGGCCCACCTATCCTCATGGGCTAGTGGCATCCCAAGCCTGTCTCTATCTCAGGGCCTTTGCACTTGCTGTTCCTTCAGCTCATTATGCTCTTCACTCTAATCTCTCCATGGCTGGCTCCTTGCCATCTGGCTTGCAGCGCAAAAGTCCACCTTCCCTGACTACTCCAATCTAGAGCATACACTCCTGTCCCTTGTGCTGTGCTTTGTCCCCTCATCCTATTTTATTTTCTGCTCCACACATATGCCTTTCTGAAGCTTAAGCTTCAGGGCCTCCTCCAAGGGTCAGTACTTAATTTTGTATTCTTTTCTTAAAAAGGAGCCCCCTGCCTGGCTAACCCAACTGTGCAAGCTTAAGGCTCACAGAATCTAAATCCACTTGTAGACAGAGCAAAGGACCAGGCTGCACTGGGGACATCCTGTGCCTGTCTCTGGCAGGGAGACAAACTTAGCCTTCCCCCTGCCAGGCTATTTTGACAGGCCCTTGGCCTCCCCATCTCCTCAGGCCTGGCTGCCAAGAGTAAGCCTTGCCCAGAAATCTTGGTAACTGCCCTGCTCACTGTGCCCTGGATTCAACAGGGGGTAGAGAGCATAAGGCTCCAAGAGCTCCTGTTTGTCCTTCTCCCCCTGGAGAACCTCTGCCTTGATGCCCCTAAGAGGGATAAACACCAGCCATACAGCTCCAGGCAGCTCAGCAGGAGGACAGAAAACACTTTTATGGAATCTTTCATGTCTTGTTTTCCCAAAGTTTTCTGCAAAGCTAAACCTTCAGCCTGTCACCTACCCCACCTCTTAGCAGCTTGGGCAAATATTTAGCAGGTAGGATTAACTCTCCCACTGCCTTGCCCTTGGCAGACATGGCTAATTGATCACATAAATCTTTCCAGATGGGTTCCTGGGTAGTCACTACTCATAGTTCAGGGAGGACACCTATTTGCCTTTTCATGAAAGTCAAGTCTAAATTATCCAAGAGACGGAAGCCTGGGTGGCTCAGTGGTTGAGTGTCTGCCTTCGGCTCAGGGCTTGATCCTGGGGTCCTGGAATCCAGTCCCGCATCGAGCTCCCTGCATGGAGCCTGCTTCTCCCTCTGCCTGTGTCTCTGCCTCTCTCTCTGTGTCTTTCATGAATAAACAAAAATCTTAAAAAATAATAAATTAAATTGAATTTTAAAAATAAAAATAAATTACTCAAGCCTTGGTGGCTCAGTCGGTGAAGTGTTTGCCTTCAGTTCTGGTCATGATCTTGGGGTCCTGGGATCAAGCTCTGCATGGGGTTCCTTGCTCAGGGGGGAGCCTGCTTCTCCTTCTCCTGCCCCTCCTCCTACTTGTGCTCCCTTGTGCACGTGTGTGTGCTCTCTCTCTCTCTCAAATAAATAAATAAATAAATAAATAAATAAATAAATAAAATCTTTAAAAAAAATTATCGAGGAGGTAAATCCGTTTCAGCAGAAAAAGGCCAGCGCTTGCCATGAATCCCTACATCCAGCTGAGTCCAGGCAAGCCAATATCAAGGACGTATTTTCTATTTGATCAAGTAAGGGGAGACCTCAGGAGACCAAGCACCTTGTGGCACATCCCGTGATACAGTGGAAAGTCACTGGCCTGGAGCTGGAAGTCCTGCCCTGTTCTGGGCAAAACGACTCACTTCCTCATTCTGCACATGGGGCTAGAGCTTGGGCTGCTGGAGCAAATTACCATAGACCCAGTGAGTGAAAAAACAAAGATTGAATCCTCACTGCTCTGAGGGCTAGGGAGGGCCAAGACCAGGGGGCTGGCTGCAGACCGCCAACGTGGTGTAACCTCACATGGTGGCAAGAAAATCCCTCCCTTTTTCCTGGGGGACTGTGGTAAGCTGTACTTAGAACCTGTCCTCTCCTGGAGAGTAAAGCAGGAAGAAAGGTGATGAAAAATGAATGAGCTTGATGAGCTTCCTGACCAGAGACAGACTCAGTGTCCACCAAGAGGTGCAGGTATAGGGCTGCTGGTAATGACAGCTGGGGGACTGGCCCCCACGAACATTGCTTCCTACTGCAGCGGCGTCTCCAGCCTCCCAAACTGCCTGTTACAAGCCCCCGACTCCCTGTGGCGCCCCCACTATTCATCCCGCTCACTCTCTGCCTCCTACTTATCAAAAGGGTTAGAGGGCAGCGCCCAGCGCAGGTCACTCTTCCCAGGCTGCATCTCAGACCCCCTCAGCGTGGCCTCAGCCACCTCCCTCCAATCGTTCTCTCTTCTGTCAGACAGCCTGGCCTCACCTCTCCAGCTCCTTTTCTTCAGCATCTAGATTTGCTAAGGATATTCCCAGTTTAAAACAACAAGAGGACACCTGGCTGGCTCAGTTGGTGAAACACTGCCTTCAGCTTAGGTCATGATCCCCAGGTCCTGGGATGGAGCCCGGTATCGGGCTCCCTGCTCAGCGGGGAGCCTGCTTCTCCCTCTCCCTCTGCTGTTCCCCCTGCTTGTGCTTTCTCTCTCTCTCTCTCAAATAAATAAAATAGAATATTTTTTAAAGGAAGATTTTATTTGTTTATTCATGAATGACACAGAGAGAGGCAGAGACACAGGCAGAGGGAGAAGCAGGCTCCCTGTGGGGAGCCCAATGTGGGACTTGATCCCAGAACCCCGGGACCACACCCTGAGCTGAAGGCAGCCACTGAGCCACCCAGGTGTCCCTAAAATAAAATCTCAAAAAAAAAAAAAAAACAATAAAGAAAAGGCTACACCCCAAAAGCCCTCCTCCCATCTCCCATCTTCCTCTTGTATTCTTGCTGGAAGAGAGGTCTACACTGGCTGACCCCACTCTGATAGCTCTTGGCCTTTCTTCAACCCACTGTGATTGGATATTTCCTTGTCCTGCTCTGGCTTCCTTATCATCTGGTAAAGAAATAAATAAAAGGCCCCTGCGAAGATCACTGATGGTTGCTGGATTGCTCAGTCTAGGGGACACCTTTGGTGCCCATTTACTCATCCACTTTGCAGCTTCCCCAATGGGGACCATCCCCAGGACATCTTGTACCATCTTCAGTGGTAGGTGTCCCTCCGGATGTTGTCAGTGGTCTCTCCCCACCTCTCACCCTATTCCACAGCACACCCTCTCCTGAGCAATCTTTCCAGATGCATGGCTTCTACTACTGTCTCTATGCCTGAGAACGCTTAGTAGTAAGCAACATGTTAAAGAATGCAAAATAATTGTGCACAAACTGAGGAGGATACCACATGAAGAAGACATTTGAGGGAGAAAGGGAAAATACTAGGTCCTTCCCATACCATTGTGGGCAAGTTAGCACACAATCCCAAGCTCTGGATTTCTCATCCACAGGACTTGGGACAAGAATAGTACCTACTTCATAGGGTTGCTATGAGGCTTAAGTGGGATGATTCTAGAGCAAACTCCCAGAGCACGTTGTTGTCAACACTGCAACGCAGGGGTAGAGATGCAAGGGAGAGAAGAGAAGTCAAATGAGAAATAGTAGTTTGGACCCAGGATTGGAAACATATGAGAGCAGCAGACTGGTCAGTTCTATTTGTCAAGGGCATGCCTAACCTATGAACATAGACGTTCTGAGGCTGAAAGCCGAGGAGCAGGCTGCTGCCCTCCTTCTGGCCATCTGGATGACCTTGTAAGCACCTGACATGGGTTCAGCAAGTGGCTGGCCATGATGTCCTATGTGCACGTCCCAGGAATTCCCGAGATAGTCTGTCCTGAAGTGTGTGCATGTGTGTGTGTGTTTGCTGGTGACTTAGGAGGATAAACAACTTGGAGCCAGGAAAGGAAAAGGTCACCTTCTGGGCTTCATCATGGGGGAGGGAACACAGTTCCCAGGGAAACTAGCACTGGTTCTTAAGAAGTACATTGAGCCCATCCTTAGCACTTGGCCATGAGCCAGGCCATGAGCCAGGTCCTGGGCAAATAACATAAATGTTATTTGCCCATGATCACAGGCTTCAAATGAGGACCTGCAGACTAATTCAGGGGTGGCTAGAGACAGTTCATACAGGTTCATGAAAGCCAATTATTAAATTTTCAGGAATTTTGCGAGCCATTTGTTAAACACAGCCACTATTAAAAATTAAGTTATGTATATAGGGGCGCCTGGCTGGTTCAAAGCAGTGTGTGACTCTTGATGTTGGGGTTGTGAGTTCGAGCCCCATTTTGGGTGCGGAGATGACTTAAATAAATACACTTATAAAATTAAGTTATGGGGCACCTGGGTGGCTCAGTGGTTGAGCATCTACCGGAGTCCTGGGATCAAGTCCCGCATTGGGCTCCCTGCAGGGAGCCTGCTTCTCCCTCTGCCTATGTCTCTGCCTCTCATGAATAAATAATAAAATTTTAAAAATTAAGTTATATAAACCTATATTTAAATTATATTTAAAAACTCAAAACTCACTACTTCTTACTTTATTTATTAATATCTCTTCCCTTCTATTGGATCTATATGATAGAAAAGCCATATAGTAGAAATACTACACAATCTGTTCAATGATGTCATACTGGTAGTTTGAAATTGGTGGTGGCTGAAGTATTTACATTAGGAAGTCACCACACATGCACATGCATACACATGCACACACCTTCCATAGAGCTGGTTGTTAATAACATTTACCAGCACCTCACTGGACAAACTCATGTCAAGAATTTTGTCTTTAGCCACATCTCATCAGTTCAGTATTCCCCATCCGCTCCAGATAAACACACACTCCATCCATCCCCTCGGATTCAGAGTCTGCTGCCTCATATGGCCAACTGTCACCCGTCCATACCACCAGAGGGGAGAATACTCACCGCGTCCTCCCTCAGCCAAGCGCTCATTTGATTTTGACATCAGGGTGAGGCGGATATTGAACTTTGATTCTGCCCATTTCACAGATGCTAGAGTGAGCCACAGGGAAGTCAAGCAACTGTCCCCTGTGGCCGTCAGCTAAAATGAGGTTAGGATCCTCTCAGAACCACTAGCTCTACAGATAAAGAGTAATCTCATGATCTGATAAGGGATTGTGATTAAGTGGCTCAATTGCCATTCCTTCAGGCCCTCAGCACTGGCTTTGGTTTCCAACCATCACAGGGCACTTGTTTTGATATAGTTTTACTGTCCTTGGTCACATCCAATAAAACTGCGGACTCACAAAATGAGGCCCAGCCCAGGTCTTTAGGAGACTTTCATGAGTAAATAATATGGTTCTAAAGTTAACGATCCAGGGGATCCCTGGGTGGCGCAGCGGTTTGGTGCCTGCCTTTGGCCCAGGGCGTGATCCTGGAGACCCGGGATTCGGGCTCCCGGTGCATGGAGCCTGCTTCTCCCTCTGCCTGTGTCTCTGCCTCTCTCTCTCTCTCTCTGTGTGTGACTATCATAAACAAATAAAAATTTAAAAAAAGAAAAAAAAAGTTAACGATCCACTGTTTCAGTTGATACAGTGCTTCTAAGTCAATCAATTATTAATTAGGAATTGAGGAACTACATAACCAATTCAGTTCAAGATCTGAACACCTCCCGTGAAAGCTAAAACCCAGAGTATTTAAAAACTTGTTGAAAGTTACAGTTTCAGGGGTGGCTGTGTGGCTCAGTTGGTTAAGCATTTGCCTTAAGCTCAGGTCATGATCTTGAGGTCCTGGGATCAAGCCCCACATCAGGCTCTATGCTCAGTGGGGAGTCTGCTTCTCTCTTCCCCCTTTGCCCCTCCCTCTCCATCTCTCCTTCCTCCTCTCATTCTCTCTCTCAAATAAATAAATAAAATCTGAAGAAAAAAAAAGTTACACAGTTTGGAAGAGTTTAGGATATTCATCAGCCTTGTCTGATTCCAGAGCTTCTGTGCCAGGGTAAGGCATTGATGAATACTTGGAAGCTATTTAAAAAAACTTTTTCTTTTTTATTTCTTTTAAAGATTTTATTTATTTATTCATGAGAGACAGAGAGAGAGAGGCAGAGACATAGTTAGAGGGAGAAGCAGGCTCCCTGCAGGGAGCCCGATGTGGGACTTGATCTCAGGACCCCAGGATCACGACCTGAGCCAAAGGCAGACACTCAACCACTGAGTCACCCAGGTGCCCTATTTAAAAAAAAAAAAAAACTTCTTATAGAAAAATTCTTAATAGGGACTCCTGGATGGCTCAGTTGGTTAAGTGTCTGACTCTTAATTTCAGCTCAGGTCATGATCTTAGGGTGGTGGGATTGAGCACTGTCTGTCTGGGCTCTGCACTCAGCAAGGAGTCTGCTTGGGATTCTCTCTCCCCCACTGCCCCTCACCCAGCTCATGCATTCTCTCTTTCAAATAAATAAATAAATCTCTAAAAAATAAAAAAAAAATAAAATTGCCACAAGATAGCTCTATACATTCAGGAGAATGACCCAAACTGAGAAGAATGACAATTGTGTCAGCAAAGATGTGGAGAAACTGAAACTCCCATACATTGCTGGTAGGAAACAAATTAGACAATCATTTGGGAAAACCATTTGGTAGTGTCTGTGAAAGTTGAATTCTCATGCAATAACCAATGAGCCACGAACTCACTTCTAAGTGTTGTCTAACGGAATTTCCTATATACATAAAATAAAAGACAAGTGCTAGGACATTCATATAAGTGTCATTAATAATAGCCCCAAACCAGAAAAAAACAAAAAACAAAAAACAAATGTCCATCGATAGTAGAATAGATACATAAATTGTGGCAGATTCATAAAGTGGAATTTTATATAGCAACAGAATAAATTACAGCACTTTATACAAAAGCTTGGATGAATTTCACAAATGTAATGTTGAGAAGTAAGACACAACAGAGTATATGCTGTCTGATTCCATTTACACCCAAAATAAAAATAGACAAAACCAGCCCATTTTAGTAGAATTTAGGAAAGCAGTTAATTTGGGGGAAGTTGGGGAAAAGCAGTGCCTAAGAGATGGTCTGAAGAGGGCTTCTGGTGCGCTGGTGAGGTTACATTTCCTGAGCTGGGCAGTTATGAACATTCATAACCTGTACATCAATAATTTGTGTAATTTTCTGTATATGTGTATACATATATTATGCCCCAGTAAAACATTTAAAAAGAAAAGGAGGAAGGATAAAGTTGGATAATTTGAGACAGGATGTTAATTACCCACAGACCTTTGTTGAAAGACATGTTCAATTATGCCCTTCAGTATGGAAGTGGGAGTGGAATGCAAGATGCCACGCTGAGCTACAAGATCAGCAAAATGTGACAATAAATCTATTTGAAAAACATGAGAGTGCTAAAAAAACCCACTGGAACTAAAATACTATGGAATAATAACATGGAATATAGGAGAGGAGAAATTGGACAGGAATCATCTCAGTTTTTCACATTTCTTTCTTTTCTTTCCTTTTTTAGAATTTATTTTTTTATTTGAGAGCGCATGAGTGCGGGAAGAAACAGAGGGAAAAGAACAAGCCGAATCTTCACTGAGCTCAGAGCCTGATGTGGGGCTCAATCTCAGGATCCTGAGATCATGACCTGAGCTGAAACTAGGAGTCTGGAAGCTCAAGTCAGGTTCCCTGATCATCAAGGAGTAGCGTTTTCCCTTTCTCTCTGCCCCTGCTCCATCCTGCCTCACGCATGCACTTTCTCATAAATAAATAAAATCTTAAAAAAAATAAAAACAAAGGGGGTAGGAGAGAATAAAGAAATCTTGATTGACTCAATAGAAAACTAAAAACTAAAAGAAAATAAAAAGAAAACTAAAAAGGATGTGGGAAAAAAGCAAAAGAAGCATGACAAGCAGAAAATGCAAAACAAAGTGATAGAAATCAGTAAAAAATCTTCAGTAATCTCTATAAATGTTACTAGTTTAAATGTGTCTTTTATAAGATCTGGACTTTCAAGTATGCTACAAAAATAAAATTCAGCTACATGTGGATACATGTAGAACCCGGTGACAGAAAAGACAGGCATAAAAAGCATGAAAAAGTATGTATCAGACAAATACCAACCAAAGTAAAGCCAGGTGTGGTAATATTATATAACATAACATAATATAAATCTTAGAGCAAAAAGCAGTATTAGGTATAAGGATGCTTATTATTTAATGATAAAAAAAATAATTCAGGGGTACCTGGGTGGCTCAGTCGATTAAGTATTCGTCTTCACCTCAGGTCATGATCTCAGGGTCCTGGGATTGAGCCCCACTAGGGCTCCCTACTCAGTGGGGAGTCTGCTTCTCCTTCTTTCTCTCCCTCTGCCTCTCTCGCTGCTTATGCTCTCTCTCTTTCATGCTTTCTCTCAAACAAATAAATAAAATTAAAAAAAATTCACTAGAAAAAGAGAATAAATAAAATCTTTAAAATAATAATTCACTAGAAAAAGAAAAGAAAAAGCTACACTTAACATAGCTTCAACATACATATATCACCATGGATGTAATTGCATAGAGAAAAGAACATCACAACCACAATGGGAGACCTTAACACTTCTCTCAGAAACTAATAGATTGAACTTATAAAAATTTGCAAGAGTGTAAGTTTGAGGGATGCTCAGGTGGCTCAGTGGTTAAGCATCTTCCTTCAGCTCAAGGCATGATCCTGGAGTTCAAGGATCAAGTTACTTGATCCTGGGATCAAGTCTCACATCAGGCTCCCTGCATGGCACCTGCTTCTCCCTCTGCCTATGTCTCTGCCTCTCTCTCTGTGTCTCTCATAAATAAATAAATAAAATCTTAAAAAAAAAAGAATATAAGTTTGAGGAATGCAATGGAGAAGCACCTTCTCAAGGTTAGACTCTCTACCTTACAATTAGGGGACATATTTTTGTTTCAAGAACATGTGTAACATAGAAATGTAGCCACATGTTGGACCATAAAGAACAGTCAGTAAGTGCCAAAAAAGACAAAGCATTAAACCTAGTGCAATAAAATATAAAATCACAATCAAGGGGGGCCTGGCTGGCTCAGTAAGTAGAGCATGAGACTCTTTTTTTTTAAGATTTTAATTTTTAAGCAATCTCTACATCCAACCTGGTGCTTGAACCCACAACCACGGAATGAAGAGTTGTACGCTCCACCCACTGAGCCAGCTAGGAGCCCCAAGCTTGTGACTCTAGGTATTGGGGTTACACGCTGGAGCTCCAGCCCCACTCTGGGTGTAGAGACTACTTAAAAATAAAATCTTTAAAAAAATAATAATAAAATAAAATCACAATTAAGAAGAAAGTCCCCAAATATAGTTTATTTATTTATTTATTTTTATTTTTCAAATATAGTTAATGATAATTAAATAGGATACACGAGGGGGCTGGCTGGCTCAGTTAGTAGAGCATATGACTTTTGATCTTGGGGTCTTGGGTTCAAGCCCATGTTGGGTGTAGAGACCACTTAAAATAAATATATTAATTAATTAATTAATTAATTAATTTAAAAAATAAAATACAAAAGGACACACAGACATCAGGGGCTTTCTAAGTGATACAATGGGAATGACACAATGTAAAATCCTGTTAGATATGTTAGCTTGAATCCAATGATAAAGAAACCATCAGACAAAAGAAACAAGGCAATTGTTAGGATATTCTGTGAAACACTTGACCTGGCTTTTTCAAAAATAGTAATACAAACACCTCCCACCCATCTACCCACAGAAGAACAAGGTATTGCTTTATTTTTATTTTCTTTTAAAGATTTTATTTGGTTATTCATGAGAAACACAGTGAGAGAGCCAGAGGGAGAAGCAGGCTCCATTCAGGGGGCCTGATGTGGGACTCGATCTTGGGATCAGGCCCTGAGTGAAAGGCATACGCTCAACCACTGAGCCACCCAGGGGTCCCAGGATATTGCTTTAGATTAAAGAAAGCGAATGAGACTTGCATGACAACCACATGCAATCCTTATTAGATTCTAGATTCCAGAGCCCCTCCCCAAATTTAAGAAATTATGGGGACAACTCGGGACAGTTCTTATGAACTATCTGTTATATATTGATATTGCATCAATGTTAAATTTCTTGTGTATGATAATGTGGCTCTGTTTTTGTTGAGTTGCTAGGGCTTTCCTCCAGCATAATTCTCAATCATTTTGGTTTAGGACCCCTGTACATTCTAGAAGTTGTTTAGGACTCCAAAAAGCTTTTGTTTATATGAAACCACATTTGCTGAATTAAAAGTTAAAGCAGAAAAAATTTAAAAAGTGTATTTATTGGGCAGCCCGGGTGGCTCAGCGGTTTAGCACCATCTTCAGCCCAGGGCCTGATCCTGGAGACCTGGGATCAAGTCCCGTGTCAGGCTCCCTGCATGGAGCCTGCTTCTCCCTCTGACTGTGTCTCTGCCTTTCTCTCTTTGTGTCTCTCATGAATAAATAAATGAAATCTTAAAAAAAAAAAAGTTTATTTGTTCATTTAAAAATAACTACAGGACACCTGAGTGGCTCAGCAGTTGAGCATCTGCCTTTGGCTCAGGTCATGATCCCAGGGTCCTGGGATCAAGTCCCACATTGGGCTTCCTGCAGGGAACCTGCTTCTCCCTCTGCCTATGTCTCTCTCTGTGTGTGTCTCTCACGAATAAATAAACAAAATCTTAAATAAAAATAAAAATAAAAATAAAAATAAAAATAACTACATTTCTGGGGCACCTGGTTGGCTCAGTCGGTTAAGCATCTGACTCTTGATTTTGGCTCAGGTCATGATATCAGGGTCCTGGGATGGAGCCCTCCGTAGGGCTCCACACTCATCGAGGAGTGTACTCAAGGAGTATTTCTGTTTCCCTCTGCCCATCTCCCCTGTTCTCTATCTCTCAAATAAATAAAATAAATCTTTAAAAAATTCAAAAAACAAAAACTACATTTCTAGGGCACCTGGCTGGCTCAGTTGGAAGGAAGAGCATGCTACTGTTGATCTCAGTTTATAAGTTCAAGCTCCAAATTGAGTGTGGAGATTACTTTAAAAAAAGAGGTTTCAAAAAAAATTTTTTTAAAAGATATGTTTCCCAAAATTAAAAAACAAACAAACAACAATTTAGTGGGGAGAGTTGTTTATTTACATTTTTGCAGATCTCCTCCTATCGGACTTTGTGGAAATAGCTGAATTCTCTTATCTGTTTCCGCATTCAGTCTGTTTGCTGTGTGCTGTTTTGGTTGAGGCATAAGAAGGAGATCTAGCCTCACACAGATTTCTATTTGGAAAAAAAAAAAAAAGGAAGGAGTATTTTTTTTTTTTCAGATTTATTTATCTATTTGAGAGGCAGAGGGAAGGGCAGAGAGAGAGGGAAAATCCTCAAGTGGACTCCCCACTGAGCTCTGGGCCACAGCTCCATCTCATGACCCTGGGATCATCAACACACTAAGATCAATACCCTGAGATCATAACCCTGAGAGGGACACTTAGCTGACTCTGCCACCCAGGCACCCCCATCTATCATTTAATTTTTAAAGATCCATGATACCAAAAACATACAACGGTGTAGAAGAAAATAGTTTTTTACAAGTATGATTTAATTGAAGCTGTTCACAGCTATTCTGTCCCACCAGTCGTTCAGCATGAATTTGACAAGATTAAAAGATGAGATAAGCGACCACATGTGCATATAGGGTCAGAGAAGCCAGCATGTGGTCTGTGGCACCTCAGGTTTCACTGTACCAGGAAGAGGACCAGAAACAGGTGGCCTTTTTTTTTTTTTTTTTAAATTAAGGCAGTTACTTGATTTTGAACAAGAAAGTGGCAAGTGGCATAAGCAACTGAGAGTGTGCCTCTATTATGAGACCTCTCTTCCTCCTTATCACTCCATACTCAAAGGTTAAGGTACGATTTGTGGAGAAGAGTGTGCTGTATCTAATTAGTTGTGTTATCTGTTAGTCCACCTTTCTAGTTTGTTTTTCCACACAGAGCAATTCTCCAATCCTGAGCAGGACTGAACGTCCTACAATTTAATTTAATTCTGGCACCATCTACCTGGAGATACCATCAGTTCCCATAGGGTAAGGGCTTACTCCCACCAGAATGATGCTAGTTGCAGATCTGGGACACTTACACCTCTGATCAATAGGCTCTAAATTGGGGATTCCCACGACTCTCTACTCTGGTCCCATAATTTGCTGGAATAGCCCACAAAATTGAGGGACACATTGATTTACATTTACCAACTTATTATAAGGGATCTTATAAAGGGTTTAGATGGATAGTCAAATGAAGAGGTACATAGACTGAGGTCCATTGGGTCCTGAGCAAAGGAGCTCCTGTCCCTCTTATGAATAACAAAGGATACTCCTGTCACCCAGGAAATTCTAAGGGGTTTAGAAGCTCTGTGCCACGGTCTGAGGACAAAGACCCAATATATTTCTCTACCACAACCTTCTTATAAGGCAGACATGGCATTAAAGTCCAGATAGAACATCTGTGGAGTTATATTTCAGGAGATAAGACTTGCATTTGAGTTAAAGTTGAAGATATGTCTAAACCATTGATCTTGACTGAGTTACAGAAACCGATGTGTGATTTATCCAAATTTGCACTGTTTTTTCCATGTAAAAAATCAGCTTTATAGCTCCTTTCATTAAAACATATTCTGATCAAATAATCTTACAAAAGAAAGATAACCTAGCTTCAAAACAATGTAAAAGTGCAATGTAAAAGCAGAGAGAAAATGATTGATTTTCCGCTCACTTATCAGGTTTAGGATCTTTACAAGAAGTGTGTTAGCTCCCAGGAGTACCTCTGTGCCATCTGTGCCAAAAATTTCACGTACTGTCCTTGAATGTGAAAAACCGTCAGCTGGCCAATTGTATGTGGTCCACACTGGTCCTCCCACAAACAGCCTGGTGACTGTCACGGGGTTGTTTTCATCCAGTGTGAAGCAGGAGGAGTTATAATGTTGCCCTTTTCCATGAAAATCTGGATCCACTGGTTCTCTTTATCTCTAACATCAAAATATCTAGCACCAGCCAACCTGCAGCAAATCTTATATCTAAGTGTAATTGGTCCTCACCAAATGCCTTTACATTTTCTTCAATTCTTCCAGTTTATCTTTGCATGTGGTTATTATGTCCACCTAAGAGTAGTTTCCCTTTTTAGAGAAATCTAATTCTGAATCATGCTCACATTTGTCAGCTTACTGGTAAAGGACTCTGAGCTGGCACAGCTGTTTCAGTTTCCCAGGCAGTCATGCTCTTGGGTAGTAGGGCCACCTTGGGTGGTCCTGGGACTCATCCCTGTGTCAGCCCTGTGCCATGGTCCTTCTGTGGGATGGGGTGGATCTGAGCATGGTGGCCACTGCAAGCACCAGGGCCACCCCAACTTACATGGGCTGATCTGGACTGAGGCCCGGGTGGCTTTTCTGCTCTAAGTGTCTGGGTGCTCCACTGCTCAACGTTGGTTTCCTGTTTTTCCTGGGGTTTCCTGGTCACTGAGATTGGGTGAGAGCCCATGGTGGGGTGGGGGTGGGGGGCGAGAGGGTATTCTTTTACTATAACAAGGTGTATGGGAACACCCACTGGCTCAGTTGGTAGAGGGAGTGACTCTTGATCTCTGGGTCATGAGTTGGAGTCCCATGTTGGGCATGGAGCTTACTTAAAAACAAAACCTATTTTTAAAAAAGATTTTATTTATTTATTCATGATAGACATACAGAGAGAGACACAGAGAGAGAGGGGCAGAGACACAGGCAGAGGGAGAAGTAGGCTCCATCCTGGGAGCCTGACGCGGGACTCAATCCTGGGACTCCAGGATCACGTCCTGGGCCAAAGGCAGGTGCTAAACTGCTGAGCCACCCAGGGATCCCCAAAATCTATTTAAAAAAATTTATTTGAGAGAGAAAGAGAACACAAGCAGGGAGGAGGGATAGAGGGAGAGGGAGAAGCAGATGCCCTTGTGAAAAGGGAGCCTGATGTGGGGCTTGATCCCAGGACCCCAGGACCCTAGGATCATGACCTGAGCCACAGGCAGATGCTTAACCATCTGAGTTACCTAGGTGCCCCTAAAAACAAAATATTTTAGAAAAATGTGCAAGTGGTTCTTTCTTTCTTTTTAAAAGATTTTATTTATTTATTCCTGAGAGACAGAGAGAGGCAGAGACAGGTAGAGGGAGAAACAGGCTCCCTGTGGGGAGCCTGATGCCGGACTCTGGGATCACATCGGAGCCAAAGGCAGCAGATGCTCCAACACTGAGCCACCCAGGCATCCCACAAGTGGTTGTATCTTAGAGGTTAATTGTAATGTGGAATCTGGCAAGACATCAATGTGCCTTTCCCACTCTGTTACATTCACATTTATTACATTCAAGTTCATTCTTGACTAGATTTTTTTATCCACGCATAATGTTTTATTATTTTATTTTATTTTTAAAAAGATTTTTAATTATTTATTCATGAGAGACACAGAGGGAAAGAGGCAGAAACACAGGCAGAGGGAGAAGCAGGCTCCATGCAGGGAGCCCGACGTGGGACTCCATCCTAGGTCTCCAGGATCACGCCCTGGGCCAAAGGCGATGCTAAACCATCGAAACACCCAGGGATCCCCAAAAGTTTTAATATCATGCACTGGTCACCTGGAAAGTTCTGGGTCACTGAGTTACGCAGATCTTCTAAAAATTGATACATTTCATCACACAGTATGAAAAAAAAAAGCCACATTTGGTAATGCCACCAGTTTCACTAGAAACATCTTTCACGGGGCAGCCTCGGTGGTTCAGTGGTTTAACGCCACCTTCAGCCCAGGGCCTGATTTTGGAGACCGGGAATCGAGTCCCACATCGGGCTCCCTGCATGGAGCCTGCTTCTCCGCCCCCCCACCCTCTCTCTCGTGTCTCATGAATAAATAAATAAAAATAAAAAAAAGAAACATCTTTAACAACTGGGAAGCTCTCAAGCTCAGGTGGTATATACAAGTTTTCTAAAATTTTAGTTTTCCTTTAAAAGCTCAAATATTATCATTGGCAACAAATACTGTCAGTTATTTCCTTAAAGTGACTGGCTCATTTCATTCATTCTTGAGAAAATATCTGCCAGATATTCAAGTCTGAAAAACTAAAGTTTCCCTATCAGTTGTTCTGCCCAGTTAAAATGATGTTCTTCTTCTTTTTTTTTTTTTTTTAAATGATGTTCTATGAAAAAACCCAGCTGCTTCATCTCGAAACTCAAATAAGCCTAAATGCATTTCCAAAAGACAACCATCTTACCTGGGTCTGTGCCAGGAGGACTTTATGTGTACTTCCCACTTTTACTATATAGGCTAGTCAAAAGGGGTAAACCCAAGGGTTAAGATTTAATAAAATTATTCATTTTTACTGCCTTATTAAGGACACCTTCACACTTTTTTTTAAAAGCCAAAGAGTGCACGCAGTGGGCAATAAAATCACTCCTACTATAGCTGGGTGCCTCTGTGTCATGATTCATGGTGAAATGCCAGCAGCTTTCCCCACCTGTGCAAACAAAAACAGTCAGAAAGGCAAGTGGCTTCTTAGTATTGTTGCGAAAACAGTTTTGACCTCCTGGATACCCCTGCCCCTCCCTCTCCAGGTCCACAGAGAACCACTGCTCTAGGTGGCACTATCTTGTTCTCATCTTCACCTGACTTTACATTAAGTTTTTTTTTTTTTTTTTAGATTTTATTTATTAGACAGAAAGAGGCAGAGGGAGAAGCAGGCTCCATGAAGGGGGCCTGACATGGGACTCGATCCTGAGTCTCCAGGATCACGCCCTGGGCCGAAGTCAGCGCTAAACCATTGAGCCACCTGGGCTGCCCTTCAGCGCTAAACCATTGAGCCACCTGGGCTGCCCTTAAGTTCTCATCATTGGGGCATCTGGGTGGCTCAGTGGATGAGCGTCTGCCTTTGGCTCAGGTCACAATCACAGGGTCCTGGGATCGAGTCCCACATCAGGGTCCCTGCAGCGAGCCTGCTTCTCCCTTTGCCTATGTCTCTGCCTCTCTCTGTGTCTCTCATGACTCTCATGAATAAATTAAAAAAAAAAAAAGTTCTTATCATTGGTCCTCCTAAACCCGTAGGAACAGTGCCCCCGGCCCCAAGGCAGCGGGCGGGGTTGGCTGCTTCCAGCCCCTAGGCGTGGCCAGCCACCAGGCAAATAGGATTGCCCTCAGGGCCCCTCACTCTGCTTTCCAGACCTCATTTCCTTTTCCCTATCCCCAGTCCCGTCCCCTTAACCCTTCACTTGCAGGGTGAAAAGCCTCAATGTGAAGGAAGCCTCTGGAGTGAGTTGTTCTGGGACATGAGACACTGCACAGCACCTAGGTTATGGCGGTGATTTGTTTTAAAAAATTAAAAAAAAATCTACATCTTGTTGTGCTTTCTCTGGTTATAAAAGTAATAGATGAATTGTATACAGTAGAGATTGAGAGACTTCCCTCATCCCCCACCTCCCCATGCTCTCTCTGGCTTATATGCCTTCAATTTTTCACATATATGTATTTTTCATATATATGTATGTATATGATGATAGGATATTTCTCTGCAACTTTCTATTTTCACTTAATGTATCACATTACATTTTTCTGCATCAGCAAATATAGATCTGCCTTATTCTTTTTTTTTTTTTAAGATTGTATTTATTTATTTGACAGAAAGAGAGAGCACAAGCAGGGGGAGCAGCAGACAAACGGAGAGGGAGAAGCAGGAGGGAGAAGCAGGCTCCCTGCCTCAAGGCTCCACTTAACCAACTGAGCCACCCAAGCACCCCAGATCTACCTCATTCTTTTTTTTTTTTTTTTGTAGTAACAATACTACTAGTAAAAGCATATATTAATGAAGCTCTTAGTATCATTTAGAATAGGTTAAATCACAACTGCCCATCGGCATATTTCAGAAGAAACAAGTACAAGACGGGACGTCTGGGTGGCTCAGCGATTGAGCATCTGCCTTCAGCTCAGGATGTGATCCCAGGGTCCTGGTTTCGAGTCCTGCATCGGGCTCCTTGGGAGGAGTCTTCTCCCTCTGCCTATGTCTCTGCCTCTCTGTGTCTCTCATGAATAAATAAATAAATAAGATCTTAAAAAAATGCAGAGAACCCTTAAGCAACCTGAGAGAAAATTTCATAAAGTTATATAGTATTCTAAAATCTTCCAAATTCATTTCTGGACCTTGCCTGTTATTATCCATACTTTTTTTAAATATATAAAGTTAAAATCAGTGTAGTTTATATGATATTTATTTATTGGGACGGGGGCCTGGGGAGCTGTTTGCCTTGCATGATGATTTAGGTATAAATGAAATGTGCCCCTCAGCCCTGGTGTGGGCTTGAGAAGGTGGGCTTGGGCATGGGCAGTGGGAAGAGTCCACTTGCTGGAAGGAAGGGGCCATGCAAAGGCTCAGAGTCAGGGATTACTTAGGGGAATTGCTAAATTCAGAGTTCTTGGGGAGAGGAAATAGTAGAAAAGGCGGATGGATGGTGAGGGAGGTGAAGGCCAGGAAGTGTTACAAGCTTATAAGACTCGACTGTATCAGGTGTGGAGAGCTAACAGTCGCTGGGAGTGACTGCTCAGGGCGGTGCTTCAGGATGGCTGTGATGGCAGCAGTGGTCAGGTGATTGGGAAGGGGAGGGAACAGACTGCTGGCAGAGAAATCAGTTTAGAAATGACCATAAATAGCTCTGCTATCAACAGCCCCCCTCCTGCAACACACACATTCTCTGCCTTCTTCTCTTCTTTTCTGATTTCTAATAATGGCATTGCTATTCTTCTAGCCCCAGGGATGGAAGTCTGAGTCACTCTGACTCCTCCTCCTGCCCAAGTCCAGCCAGCGGCAATTCCTGCTGAGTCCATCTCTACACCGTCTCCAGAGTCTTGAAGGTCCTGCCAGGACCTTGTGTGAGGCCTGGCCGTGGCTCGAGGACTCTTACCTTTCCCTGCCAGGTCTGATCCTGTACTCCCCAACATCGTCTCACTGCTGTTGCCAGTTGCCAGATGTTACCCCCTCCCCTGCCAACAAACACACCACTCAGCTGATGCCCTGGAGTGTCCACCTGGGTGAAGTACAATCCCTTACCTGTCCCAGAATGCCTGTCCAACCTCTTTCCAGATCATAAATATCCTTAAGAGCCAGCCTGTTGGGCTTCCTGCCCTAAATGAACCAGGGTCTCCCCCATCAGAAGTAATTTTGTCTTTGACAGGTACCTTGTTGTCACCCAAGCTCCTCTTGGGATACTTTCTTCTTGTGCCTGGTTTGTGGTGATTGCACAGATGTGTGTCTGGCTCCCAAAAGGTAGAGACTGAGTTTGGTGCCTCCACAGGGAACTTGTATATGACCTAGTCTCAGTAACTAATTGTGGTTTAATTAAAAATATGGAAGGGTGGGAGTTTCCAATTCTGCTGACTCCAACTGGAAGATCTGAGCATTTTTCCTTTAAACACCTCTTCTTTCTTTCTTTTTTTTAGATTTTATTTATTTTTTTATTTGAGAGAGAGAGAAAGAGAGTATAAGCCAAGCAGATGGAGAAGCAGGCTCCCCATCTAGCAGGGAGCCTGATGCAAGGCTTGACCCAGGATCCCAGGACCCTTCCTTGATCATGACTTGAGCTGAAGAGCAAGGAGGCCGATGCGGGGCTCAATCCTAGGACCCTGGAATCATGATCTGAGCTGAAGGCAGGTGCCTAACTGACAGCCAGCCACCCAGGTGCCCTAACCTAAGCACCATCTTTCTATGAAGTGACTTTCAGGGCCAGTAGTTACTACCACCAGGAATTCCAAACAAGTGCAATAAATAGAGACTCTGTGATCTTCTTTCTTCTTAAAAGAGCAATAGACTGTGAGCCAGGTATATGGGTATGAACTAGAGTTCTACTTTCCCAGCTGTGTGACTGAGTAAGTGTCCTAACCTCTCTGAGCAAATGATAACAGCTGTCTTCCCAGATAGGCCTGTATGGGGAAGGCTGGCATGGAACTGGAGCCCTGGGAGGCAGGGAGTGAGAGACAGTTTAATCTAAAGACTTTGGGGATCCCTGGGTGGCTCAGCGGTTTAGCGCCTGCCTTTGGCCCAGGGTGCGATCCTGGAGTCCTGGGATCGAGTCCCGTGTCGGGCTCCGGGCATGGAGCCTGCTTCTTCCTCCTCCTGTGTCTCTGCCTCTCTCTCTCTTTGTCTATAATAAATAAATAAATAAATCTTAAAAAAAAGAAATCTGAAGACTTTGCCTCAACTGCCCTGGGCTACTGCTGTGTTTGCAAAGGATACATATGCCCCCACCCTGATCCCTCTCTGCGGGTGAAGGCTGGACTCTGGAACACACTGAGGCTTCAGGGCTGCCTCTCACTAGGGGTCTGACACACTAGTCTACCATGCAGAGGAAGAGATGAGCCCCTGGAGTGGACAGCAATTTCTTCATGGTCATTTCAGAAGTGGTAGTATGGGTAGCTGACATACATAACTGAATCTCATTGTGTGGGCTATAAGGATCCTCAGGGGGCCCATTCTCCTAGTTGAGAGGTAGGGTCACTGGGCCCAGGTGCTTGATAATACCAGGATGGCATAAAGCCAAATATCAGGGGCTTCCAAGGTCTTTAACTGTGTTTTGAACAAGACTGGGAACAGAGTGAAAGGTATCATGTGGGATCATGCTGGCCTTGACTGAGACCTTAGACTTTGTGGGGGTGTGTGGGGGGTTGGGGGGTGGTCCAAAAGCAACCTCCCCTTGGATCCAGTCTACTGGATCTCCAAACCAAAGCAGTAGCTCTGCCTGGTTGGGACAGGGAAGAAGGGAGAAGGAAGCACTGAAGTCAATAATTCAAGGTCAGTTTCCTGGCCCAGCCCCATCTGGCAATGTTGACTGTGAGGCAACCAAGGGGAGAGCTGGGAACACAGGGCAAAAAGAGGTTGCTAGTATTTGGAGTGAGTTGGTGTGACCAGGAAAGTGGGGGTTAGGGTCAGATTTTTCTAAATAAAACCCAGCCCCAGCTGGTGTCTCATTTCAAGAGGCTTTGGCTGCTTATGACAGAACCAATCAGTATTGTGTTGCACATGGAAACAGGCAATGGTGAACTGTTTGCCAGGGTGGATCCCGAGCTCACTCGGTGCAAGCCGCTTGAGGACGCATCTGGATCGTGATAAGCATCAACTACAACAGTCCAGCGCGGGGTGTGCCGCAAGCCTCTTACTTACGTTATGTCACCCACCTCTCCTGGCAGCCCTGTTACCATTACAATCCCCATTGCGGACGGGAGAACACAGACTCTGGCCAGGCTGAATGACTTCGAGGAGTAGCGGCTTGAATTTCGGGCGAGAAGCAGAGGAGAAGAGATGTCAGCTCCTGACCCGGGTCAGTCTACACAACTCGTGGAGGGGACAGGAGCATCTGAGCGCGAACCTGAGGAGAGCCGACGTGCTCTCGGTCCAAGAACACGGAACCCGCGCTCGGTCAACGCGAAGGAGTTTCAATCCAGCCAACGCGGAGGGCGCGGGGGTCTGCTCCCTTTGGGGTTTGACACCTCGGTTTCAATAGGGCATCCCGGAGAGAGGGGTTCAGGCCGCCGACCGCGGCCGCCAGCGCCCAGCTCCCGCCCGCGCCAGCCGGTCCGGGGCAGTGGGGGCGTCGCGAGGCCTCCCGCCGCAGGCCGTGCGCGCCAATGGAGGCGCGCGCCACGGGCGCGGGGGCGGGTCCGCTGCTGCGGCGCCGCTCGAGGAGTCCGGGTCCCGGCCCGCCTCCTTCCGGGCGAGGCCCAATCGGGGGGCGGCCCCCGGCAGCCCCGCCCCGCCCCGCCCCGCCCCCGCCCGGGCGCCGGGCTGGCCTCTGCCGCACGCAGCCTGGCCGCCGGGAGCAGCGCCGGCGCCGTCTTGCCTGTGGCGCGCGGGGAGCTGGCCTGCGGCGGCGGGATGGCTGGCTACCTGCGGGTCGTACGGTCTCTGTGCAGAGCCTCGGGCTCCGGCTCCGGCCCGGCCTGGGCCGCCGCGGCGCCCACAGGTCCCAGCTTGCAGGAGCAGCCGCGGCGCCACTGTGAGTGCCACGAGGAGGATCCGGGCGCGCGCGCCGCGACGTGGCGGCCTCCCGGGCGGGGACCGGGGAGCGCGGCTCGGGACCGTCGCCGGGCCGGGGACGGCGGGGTTGGCGCGCAAAGAGCGGGGGGACGGGGACGCGCTCCCCGACCCCGGGGCTTCCGGCCGCGCCAGGCGCACGGGTGGGGACTTGAAGGACAGTGGCAACTGGTGGCCCTGGCGCGGCGGGCGCTGCGGCCCTGCGCGGGCGGGGTTCTGGGCTGCTCCGCGCCCCCAGATACTCCTGTAGGGGGTGCTGGGGGTGTCCGGGCCCGGAGGGCCTCCCGCCTGCCCTGGGAGGGGGGCCGGCCAGCGAAGAGGGGGCGGGAGCCCCGGGCCGGTGTTCCCGTGAGAGGGAGGGTCGCGGCGCGGTCTCGGCTCAGACAAAGGCGGGGAGGAGGCATCCACTTCCCCTTCCTTTGCAGCCCGGCGCTCTGTAATCCCTCCTCGCTGTCAGGCCCTCGTCGGCTATTTTAGGAGCCTTTTACGCGACAGCTGGAGGAGCGTCCTTCTTATTTTCCCTTTTGTTTGGACACCCCCCCCCCCCCCCCCCCCCCCCAGCCCGTCACTTAAGTCTCCATCCCGGGTCCTCTCCTTGGCCTGAGCTGCCTTTTCTCGCCAGCCGGCTCCTGCGCTGCTCTTCGGCCCGCCCCACTCTCCCGCCTGGGAGACTGGGCCCTGGGCAGCCACACCACGGTGCCTCTCTCCTGAATAGTGCCTGAGTGCTTCTGTGGTACCCTCAGCACCCTGCTTAGGAAAGAAGCCAGTAGTCAGGTGAGAATAAGCAGGATTTAGCCTGAATCTCCATTACCAATGCCTGCTGCCCCCTGTGGCATGTGGGCATCGCCTTCCCCGTGACTCTCCATTGCCAGCTACAAAAGGCCAGGACAGTGTACCCCCCTTGGCCCTGCCTCTTGCCTGTTGCCACGGGAACCTCTTTCCTGACCTGGCCTGGGGCCCCTTGGAGTGAGCCAGGGCAGTGAGGAAGAGGGAGGGGGGCCCAGGCAGCCTGGCATTACTGGTAGGGTAGGTAATCTTTAACGAGTGTGGGAGCAGCTGACCAGAATTGGGGAAGAGTGGGCGGTGGGGAGCACAGAGCTTGGGCCCCCACCCCCACTCCCCTGCCAAGGAGAAAGGGACATTTCTGCTTTTGTACTTCTGGGATGTGTCTCTTAAGTGGCCAACCCTGCAACTCCAAGATTCCAAGTGCCCACAGGCCCCAGAACAGTTTCCCATATGGCACCACCTTTAGCAAAATAGTTAGAGTTACACTGTCCAGTTCACCCTTTTTCTCTCCTGCATCGATGATAAAGAAAAAGAAAGTTTTTAGTTGTAGGTCCTTCTAGAAATCCCCAAGTGGTGGGTTGGTTATTAATGGGGTGAATACATAGTATTTGATTGAGTTAGACAAGAGATGACAACTGTGGCCTCTGCTAGCTTGTTACCTGGCAACACTGCTGGAGAGAATATTTGGCATTCCCCTTGATGACCAGAAAGAATATATTTTTTTTGGCTAAAACACTCCTGTGTCTTTGCTGCTTGGTAATTCCCACGTCTCTAGTTTTGCAATTCCCTGGCCTCCAGCGACTGCTGGTGGTAGTTCTGATAAACTGGACTTTGGGAAAGTGAGGGTGGGCTCTGCTCAGGCACTCCCTGGGAGAATTATCTTGGCTGGCCCTCCTTAGCTCTGTTCCTCACCTAGGAACTTCTTGATTTTTCTTACCCTCCCTCTTCACTTTTCAGACCTTGGTGACTTGCCTGCACTCTTAGATTCTAGGGCAGATTATTTAATGATTGATCAGCGTTCTGCAGACCTACCCGTGGGGTGGTGATTATGTGTTCTCCGCTTGTTTTGGCCACATCAGATAAGACCACTGCTGCCCCATCAGAGGTGTTTTGGGTGGTCATGTTTAGGTCCAGCAGGTTTGGAGAAAGCCTGGGGCCCTCAAATCCTCCATGTGAGGTTGGAGCCTCTTGTGCTGGTTGCATTCCGGGTGTGAGGTGCTGGACACTGCCCTCTGGTTACTGGAAGCCATGCTCTGTGACCTACCCTGGAGTTTACATTAAGGTAAATGCATGTTTAAAATGTCAGTGGATTGCACATATTAACACAGTATAAGTTGTGAGTTTTTCCAGGGCAGTTTGCCCATTGCCTGGCAGACATGCCACCCATGTACATTTGTGTTGGTCTGGTGAAATCTGATGGGGAGAGCTCACTGGTCTCTGTGTGGCATTCCCAGAAGGTAGGAGGGGAGGGGGCACATTGCATCCCAATAGGAGGTGAGGACAGGGTAGCTGCTTACTCTAGACCAAACTGACTGACTTGGCATTCATTTGTGACTTCAACAACTATGGTGCTCTACTGTGTGCCAGCCTCTGTGCAAGGTGCTAGGGACAGAGCCAGAAATAAGAGGCAAAGATTTCTGCTCCTGTGCAGCCTAAATTCTAATGTGGGGACAGTCAGTAAAACAAGGTAGAAATTGACTAGTGTGGTGTGTGAGAACACGAACTAAGGGGAACAAATTGGTCAGGAAGGTGTGTGTGGAAGTTTTTATGGGGCCGCCAGAAAAGACCTTGAATGAAGGGCTAATGGAATAAGGAAACAGGTCATTTGGTTATCAGGTGCCAAGGCCTGGTGGAGAAGTGCACTTTTGCTTGTAGGGAAGCAGAGGGGTAGGGAGTGCCTGAGGCTGGCACAGAGTAGGGTGGGGAGTGGGGGTGGGGTAGGGAGGAGGGCAGTAACAGATCTGGTCGGGCTGGTTGGGAGGTGGGGGGCATGCTTTTTTGAGGACTTTGACCTTTGGAGGGTTTGAGAAGAGTGTCTTGGCCTGATTTAGATTTAACAGGTACACTTTGGCTTCAGAGTTTTGGTAGGAGGCTTGGAGTCATAATCTGGCAAAAGAGGGTGGCCTGCACCTGGCTGGTTGCGCTGGGGGTGGTGAGAAGTGGCTGGACTCTGGATGTGTTTTGAAGGAAGAGCCATTAAGATTTTTTGATGGTGTAGATGTGGCTGTAAGGAAATGGAGGAGTGGAGGTTGACACCAAGGAAAATGCTAGAGCCTCTTCCAGAATTGCTGCCCTGCCTTCTTGAGCTCCCAGGAATTGGGGGCTTCCCCCTACATGCTGCTCAGCTATGGTAGCTGAGAGCAGCCTGAGTGAGAACGTGGTAAAGTACTTAGTCTTGGGGGTGGTAGCTTTCTTGGGAGGGATCTTTAGCCTTGGGTTTGGAGCAGCAGGTGGATCCTGAAACTGGGGACAGGTTTTAAAATCCTTCCTTGGGGAATATAAATAATAGTGAAAGGGAATATAAGGGAAGGGAGAAGAAATGTGTGGGAAATATCAGAAAGGGAGACAGAACGTAAAGACTGCTAACTCTGGGAAACGAACTAGGGGTGGTAGAAGGGGAGAAGGGCGGGGGGTGGGAGTGAATGGGTGACGGGCACTGGGGGTTATTCTGTATGTTAGTAAATTGAACACCAATAAAAAATAAATTAAAAAAAAAAATCCTTCCTTGGTGTTGGGTGCTAGCAGACCAGATGGTGAGGAGAGTTGGCCTACTGTGACTGGTGTGATTCCATCCCACACTCTGGCCAGGACAGTGTGCAACGTGTCTTCCGAAGATTTAATATGGTGGCTGTTCCTTCAAAGCTTTCAGGGAGGTCCGTGCCCTTTTCATTGGATTTCAGATTGCTTGTCATCACTTGTCACCCAGAGAGGGGCAGACGATGGGGGTGTCCCTACCATATCGGCTGAACACACAACATCTCCTACTCTGATGCCTTGGAGCTTATGTCCTCTGGAGGGTACAGGATAGGCCTGGAATCAAGAAGCTGTCTCTAGTGCCGCCCATCCTTGCCATGAGTGAACACCATCTCAGTGTGGTAGAAGCAACTCACCCTTCAAAGAAGAGACTGTATTTTTACGTAAAATCTCCTCTGGGTTGTTGTTGTTGTGTGTGTGTGTTTCTTTTTTTCTTTTTTCTTTTTTTTTGTTTTTGTGTGTTTTTCCCCACTGGTTTAGATTTTTAAAGACTAAAAATTGGGCAGCCCCAGTGGCTCAGCGGTTTAGCGCCGCCTGCAGCCCGGGGTGTGATCCTGGAGACCCGGGATCAAGTCCCACATCAAGCTTGTTGCATGGAGCCTGCTTCTCCCTCTGCCTGTGTCTCTGCCTCTCTCTCTCTCTCTGTGTCTCTATAAATAAATAAATAAATAAATAAATCTTAAAAAAAAAAAACTAATAAAAACTAAAAATTTTTCTTATTTTGCATCGTGGCAAAACTGCGTAACAAAAATTTCCATGTTAGCCATTTTTAAGTATGAAGTTCAGTAGCATTAATACTTTCACGTTGTCGAACGACCAATCCCCAGAGAGACCAATCCCCAGAGATTTATCGTCTTGCAAAACTGAAACTCTGTGCCCATTAAACAACAGTTCCCCACACCCTCCTCCCCCACAGCTCCTGGCAATGACCAACCAACCGTTCTACTTTCTGTTTCTATGAATTTGACTCCTCTAGGTACCTCTTGTAAGTAGAAGCAGGCAGTATTTTTCTTTTTGTGACTAGCTTATTTCAGTACTCTTAATGTCCTGCAGGTTTGTTTTTTTTTTTTAAAGATTTATTTATTTATTTATGATAGAGAAAGAGAGAGAGAGAGGCAGAGACACAGGAGGAGGGAGAAGCAGGTTCCATGCCTGGGAGCCCGACGTGGGACTCGATCCCGGGACTCCAGGATCGCGCCCTGGGCCAAAGGCAGGCGCTAAACCGCTGAGCCACCCAGGGATCCCCTGTCCTGCAGGTTTATCCCTGTTGCAGCTTATGTCAGCATTCTCTTAATTTTTAGGACTGAATATTCCATTCTTGAGATACCCATTTAAAAAAAAAAGAGTTTAAAATTTAATTGACCTTCTGGGTAAGGTACAGGGATTGTGAGAAGCTTAGGCAGTATATGGTTATTAATTCCTTGCATAGTTATTACTGCTTTTAATTTATTATAAGAGTAACCTTCTAGAGGTACCTGGGTATCTGGTTGAGCATCTGCCTTTGGCTCAGGTCGTGATCCCGGGGTCCTGGGATGGGATGAGTCTTGCATTGGGCTCCCCGCAGGGAACCTGCTTCTCCCTCTGCCTATAATTCTGCCACTTTCTGTGTGTCTCTCGTGAATAAATGAATAAAGTCTTAAAAAGGGGGGGAAAAAAAGAGTTACCTCCCAGAAATGGTTTGAGAGTGTTTGGGAAATGTGGAAATGCTGTCTATGTAAGTATACCACATCATAACTCCACTGGCCATCCAAGGGGAAACTGGCTTTATGGGATTTGAAACAAAAGAACTTGAGCAGCAAGAGATATGGAGGTAGGTCTGGATCCATTGCTGTCACTGACGGCGGCAGCACTTCCTTTTTTAGTTTCCAAGCAAGTACATTCACATTTGAGTGCTGGGGAGCCCAGTCTTAGAGAAACTTGGAATTATGAACATCATTTAATCTTTTGTAGGGACGTTTTTCTTAACCTTCCTGCATTAGTTTCCAGTGTCCTCTCGAAGGCTCATACCACATTTCATTCATCCATTCGTTCCTTGGTGATATTTGAGTTGCTCCCACCTCTTGGCTATGTGAATAATTCCTTTTTTTTTTAAATTTCATTTATTTATTCACGAGAGACACAGAGAGAGGCAGAGACATAGGCAGAGGAAGAAACAGGCTCCCCACAGGGACCTGATGTGGGACTTGATCCTGAAACTCCAGGATCGTGACCTGAGCCGAAGGCAGACGCTCAATCGCTGAGCCACCCAGGTGTCCCAGTGTGTGAATAATTCTGCTATGGACATGAGTGTACACATATGTCTTTGAGACCCTGCTTTTAATTATTTTGGATACATATCTAGAAGTGGGATTGCTGGCAAGGTGGCAATTCTCCCTCCCCCCCACCTTTTTTTTTATAGGGGAAGGGCAGAGGGAAAGAGAGAGAGAGAATCCCAAGTAGGCTGTCCCCCCAGAGCAGAGCCCGAGCCCCAACCCCATCTCAACACTGAGATCATGACCTGAGCCAAAATCAAGAGTTGAATGCTTAACTGACTGAGCCATCCAGGTGCCCTGGACAATATGGCAATTCTATCTTTAATTTTTTTTTTTTTAAAGATTTTATTTATTTACTCGAGAGACACACAGAGAGAGGCAGAGACACAGGCAGAGGGAAAAGCAGGCTCCATGCAGGGAGCCTGACGTGGGGTCTTCCAGGATCATGCCCTGGGCTGAAGGCAGGCGCTAAACCGCTGAGCCACCTGGACTGCCCTCTATCTTTAATTTTTTGAGGAACCATCATACTGTTTTCCATAGTGGCTGCAACATTGTACGTTCTTACCAGCTGTATACAAGGGTTCCAGTTTCACCACATCCTCACCAACACCTGTTGTTTTCTGTTTTGGGTTTTTTGTTTTGTTTTTGATAGTAGCCATCCTAATAGGTGTGAGGTGGTATTTCATTGTGGTTTTGATTTGCATTTCCCTAGTGATTAGTGCTGTGGGGTGATTTTCATATGCTTATTGGCCATTTACATGTCATTTTTGAAGAAATATCCATTTAAGTCCTTGGCCCATTTATTAACTGGCTATTTGTTGTTATTGTTGTTGAAATTACCTTTTAAAATCTTAGTCACCAATTAATAATATTTAGTTTCTTTATTTTTGTAGTTGTTTATAATTTTTATTTTATTAAGTCTGCTCCGTGCCCAGTGTGGGGCTTGAACTCATGACCTTGAGATCTGGAGTTGCATGCTATACTGACTGAGTGAGCCAGTGCCCCAAGTCTATGCTGCTTTAGCTCCCGTGGTTGCCCCCAGCTCTGGGAAGTGCTCCTTCAGGGTGGCTGTACTCCTGACTCTGATGACAGAGCAGCTGCTTGGTCTCTCTCCATCATAGATTTACCCTTACTCACACTCCTTGAGGCCAGGCACTGTTATGTTTTTCTCAGTGTTTCAGGAAGAGGTGCTTAGCACCTGGTTGTAAATAAGTGGGCCTGTGTTCTCTGAGGGTTTGACACCTGCAGGCACAGCAGGGAGGGCTGCCTGCTGTGATCTTGACATTGAGTTCCCCATACAGGTGTCTGGTGTCGGAAGTCCAAAAATTGAGCAGACCCAAGTGAGGCTGAAACCTTTAGGATTAGCCCCAGATGACTTCTCCTTAGGGATTATGATTATGGCAGATTCAGTACAATTAAAATAACACCTTGATTAGCTCTCATGACTTTAATTCAGGAGAAGCGCTCTTAAAAGCTGAGCTAGCTCTGCAACAGCCCAGTAGACTTTCTGAGGTCCCGAGGCCCTCTCAAGCTTTCAGCCAGGAAAGGTGAAGAAATTTTGTAGCTTGGGTCCAAAGGCCCCTTCGCGTCCTGGAAAGGGTGGTAGAGCAGTGCCAGCTGCATCCACCTTGTTCTCTAGGGAATGGAATGTTTGGAGTGTGTGTTTGCTTTCTGCTTCTCTACATGTGACCCATGAGGGTATCCAGAGGCTATGCTTGAGCTAGAAACCTGGGATCTATCCTGACTTCTGACATAAGCCACACTCCCTGGGTCTCATTTTTCTTCCTAAATAATCTCTAAAAATCTTTTTCGATTAAAAAAAAAATCTGTTTGCATATCTTTGGGAGATTATTTTTAGATTAAAAAATCTGTGCACATCTTTGGAAAGTGAGTCATTTTGCTGCACATAATTCACCTTTTTCTCTGTGGGTTGGGGATGCCAGCATGAGTCATGGTTGTGGTGTGTATTGTGGGACAGTTATATGTTTGGAGTTGTTGGGTTTTGGTCACTTCTGTTTTAAATGTGCGTAGGTGGCAATGCTTTTTTTAGTTTGAGGGCCTGCTTTTCATAGACTTCTGTCCCTTGCTGTCTACCCGGCAGTGGTCACTTCTTCTGACCATTTAAGTGTACATCCTGGTCCCCTCTTTGGACTTGCTCTAATCTCTGGTGAGGTGGAAGACCCGGAACTATATTCGTAAGGATTGTGTGTGACATAAAAGTTAATGGGCCCTAAGTGAGGGCTGAGGAGACTCCACTGGGGACAGAGCCCCACTCTCAGCTGTCCTCTTGCCTGGGTTTCAGCAGTGAGTGAGCCTTCTGGTGATGGAAGCCCAGTGGTAGGTTTGACACAGATCTGGTCGCCCTACTTAGTCACTGCTTCTTCCTGGCTGTGGGTAGAGGAACGTGCTGGTGCTCAGGTACCTCTGTCTACTCCAAGTAGCCTGCACTGATTTAACTGGATGAGCCATTTTCTTGTGTTTTCTTTGGACCTCACTTCCCAGACTGTTGGTTTTTCTCATGAGTCAGACTTTCCTTGGAGAGCCTCCCCTGGTTCCTCTTGTCCTCCACCATCTCCCCGGACCTTTAGTGCTTCTCTGTGCGACAGGCCACCTTGAGCCAGCTCGGATCCAGGGTTCTGAGTTCCATTCCGATGTCCTAAGCCTATGCTTCCCATTGAGAAAGGTGGAAGATGTGTTGTCTTCAGGCGGTGTAACCTTTGGCAGTAAGCTGGGAAACTCTGAGAGTCTCAGTTGTATCACATTTAAAGGGGGAGATAACCATATACCGTTTTGGGAGCAGTTTGAGACCTAAAAGGAATCACGTAAAGGGCGTGTGTATGCCATCAGGCACACAGGAGGTGCCAATACAGTTTCTGTCCTCACTTAGCTTTAGTCCGGCTCCTGTTACAAGGTTAGTAACTGGGTGACTTTGAGACGAGGTTACAGAAAGGATGTGGGATAGCTCATAGAGCTGCAGGGATTGGGCCACAGGGGCTGCTGGCTGCCCTGGGGACGGAGTGGCAGCAGCTTGTAGGCGTCCGCTTCCTGACTTGCTGTTGGACAGGGTGGCCCCAGCTGGCTCTTTGTCTCTGAGTTGGTCTCCTCTGCCTTCAGATTCCAAGGGAGAGGATCTGATTGTCCAGGCTGGCATCTCTCTGGCTGGTCCTAGCTGCCCGTCCTCAGTGGGGTGGTCCAGGTCCCCCAGGTGGCCCAGGAGCTGCTCCTGCTGAGGGGGAGAGGGAGGGCACGTGGGTAACTGGGCCCCTTGACAATGCTCCCTCCTGGGTGAAGGGCAGGTCTGGCTGGTGGGGCGAGCCAATCCCCCGCCCCCCGCCACCGCGGCCCTCCCCAGAGGTGTGACGCACTGCGTGTGCCCGGTCCTAGATGCCGACAAGAGGATTAAGGTGGCAAAGCCGGTGGTGGAGATGGACGGCGATGAGATGACCAGGATCATCTGGCAGTTCATCAAGGAGAAGGTAGTTCCTCCCAGAGTGGGCAGCTCTCTGCACAGCTCCCTGTGCCCCAAGTCAGGTCCCAGGGTCACCAGCTGCCCTGGTGGGCGGCAGCAGCCCTGTGGCCCAATCTGTCCTTCCATCCACCTTGCTGTCATGTCCAGACCATGCATGGTTTTCACAATATCGGGCAGGGGTCCGTCCTCAGCAGTGTGTCCTGTGCTGGTGCCAGAGCCCACATGTTTTACAGAGTGTGTGTGCATTCAAGGCCTACCCTGCATCGTGGCCTTTTGATACCCCATGTTCTGATGTGCTTTCTGGAAGGAGACAGGGGCTGGTGTGCCGGGCAGCATGCATAGAGTTAACCTATCCTTGGGGTTCGGGGCTGCTACCCAGATTATGGCTGCAGTGCTCATCGGACAGGGATGTATGTGTCTGAGCTATCATGGTGTTGGCTTCCAGCATGGCTACTTGGCTTCTCCAAAGTTGCTGTGGTGTGGATCTGCCTGGGAGAGCCCATATTGTGTGTGTATTCACAAGAAGGTTGAGAATTGCTACTTCCCATTGGGGAGGAACAGGGAACCCACTGTACAGAGAAATACAGAGATACTTGGAGTTGGGGTTCAGCTGAGTTGGGCCACTGCTGTCCATGCTGGGAGCAGAGCCCTTCCAGAGGCTGCGGCCTGGTCTCTCCCGAGAACCCTGGCATCCTGACAGCTCTCACCTGGCCCCACTGAGGAATGGCTGATCTCATCCCTCTGCCATGCTGTCCCCTTGCTCCACTGGCCTTCTGTCATCCTTGCCCCAAGTGGGTGTCCTCTGCTTTCGCCCATGCATGCCCCTCGGTCACAGACATCTGGGCTGATACCTTGTCCTGGTCATCTGTCTCTAGCTCATCCTACCCCACGTGGACGTCCAGCTCAAGTATTTCGACCTGGGACTTCCAAACCGTGACCAGACCAACGACCAGGTCACCATAGACTCCGCGTTGGCCACCCAGAAGTACAGTGTGGCTGTCAAATGTGCCACCATCACCCCCGATGAAGCCCGAGTGGAAGGTGTGAGGGGGCGGAGGTGGGTGGGCCAGGGCCGTGGGGGCTGAGCCACGAACCCAGTCTCCCTGTGATTGCCTGGGAGGCAGGGGAGCCCTTGAGGTTCTTGCAGATGAGGCTGGGTGGGGTGGTGTTCCCAGGCCCGTGGGCTTTCTGCTGTGCTATGTGGCTCTGGCCAGTGTAGGTGTCTTTGGTGACAGTGAGGAGGATGCTCATGCTGATGCCGGCACAGTA
Organism: Canis lupus familiaris; assembly: GCF_011100685.1. Classification (NCBI taxonomy): domain Eukaryota; kingdom Metazoa; phylum Chordata; class Mammalia; order Carnivora; family Canidae; genus Canis; species Canis lupus. The sequence continues at coordinate 53,564,046 of NC_049224.1, read as the reverse complement.
AGGAGAGCTGCTTTGGCAGCCTGCCCCTCTGGCCTCCTGGATTGTTCAGCAGGCAGGTTTACGAGAGCCTTGGTGCCACCTCTGTCCAGCAGAGTGCTGTTTATCAGGCTCGAGAGCCTCAGGGGGCTCTGGGGAGCATTGCTCATGTCTCGCCATCATCTTGGCATTGCAGCTCTGCCCCTTGCCCCTGTGGCTGTGGAAAGGTCTCAGCCGCCCTCACCAGGCTTGGACTGGCTGCTGGTCCCTGGTTCTGGGGACCACTTTTCACGGTTCCAGGAAATAATGGCACCAGCGTGTGGATAAAGGGGCCAGGTTTGGAAAATTTGAGAAAGGGTGGTTTAGGGGTTTGCAGAGCTCTTTCTCTCTTGCTACTTGCTACAGTGTGAGGAAGCTAGAAGGAGGCATTCAAGGCACATTTCCAAATGCTCCAGAGCTCCTCCCGTCTTTCGGGTGGTATTGGAATCATTTTAGTGTGAGGCTTTTTTTGCAGTTCTTATTTCTCCTGAGCCCTGGGATTTATATATTCTTATTTTGTGGACAAGGAAATAGAGAGTCACAGTCTTAGCAATGTGGGCTGGACCCCGAGGTTCGTGGCAGTACCGTGGCAAGAACAGAAGAAGGTCTGCAGAGTGGCAGCGTGCTGCCAGAGTCCCGTCAGACCGAGCGTGATGTGGGAATAATGGCAGCTGATAGAGCACTTCTTTGCCAGGTGCTGTGCTAGCCACTTTACATACGAGTTCATTTAATCCTCACAGCAACCCAAAGGCTAGGTATCTTATCAATAATTTCATTTTATAGCTCAGGTTAAGCCATTTGCATAAAACTCACAGTTGGAGGTGGTGGACCTTGCAGCCAAGGAATCTAATCCCATGGCCCACTCCTTCATATTCTAGGCATTCCCCAGGATGATTTGCAGGCTCCCATCAGGCTGCATTCTTGCTTAGGGTTCACATTTTGGTTGGAAGGTGGGGGCTGCAGCGGGGCCGCTCCATCTCTGTCCTCGTAGAGTTCAAGTTGAAAAAGATGTGGAAGAGTCCCAATGGAACCATCCGGAACATCCTTGGGGGGACCGTCTTCCGGGAACCCATCATCTGCAAAAACATCCCACGCCTCGTCCCCGGCTGGACCAAGCCCATCACCATTGGCAGACACGCCCATGGTGACCAGGTGGGCCACGGCGGGAGTTGGCTCTCACTGGCCTGGGACCCTCACTGGACCCCTGGCCTGAGCTGCACTCTCATCTCTGTAGTACAAGGCCACAGACTTCGTGGTGGACCGAGCTGGCACGTTCAAGATCATTTTCTCCCCAAAGGATGGCAGCGGTGCTAAGGAGTGGGAGGTGTACAACTTCCCCGGCGGCGGCGTGGGGATGGGCATGTACAACACCGACGAGGTAAGGCTGTGGCTCCCGAGTCCCTCCTCGCTGGGCCCTGCCTCCCTTCAGGCCACCTGGAACTGCTGACTCTGACTCCTCCCGCGCCCAGGGCCTGGAAAGGTCTGAGGCCTGTGAGCCAATGCCTCCGAGATGCGTTCAGGGGGACCCATGGTGTGCCCGGTATGGAGTGGGGCTCTAAGACCCCTGCTCAGCCAGACGCCCCTGCTCTCCAACTTCCTGTGCTCATTCTCCCAACATGCCTTTGGGACTGAGTTAGTTGTCAGGATGCTTGGCTTAAACAAACCGGATAAGCATTCTTTTTTCCCTTTCTCCAGCTCTTGGTTTTCATTTCTTCTGTGGTTGGCTTCATTCTTGGGTTCTGAGGAAGTGGCCATCAGTAGCTCTGGGCTTATCCCCGGCCAGCTTGGTTTCCCTATCAGGAAAGTGCCCTTTTTGTTCATGGTTCCAGCAAAAAGTGCCAGGCCTGGGTCATGAGACCATCTCTGAGCCAATCATGGAGGTCCCAGATAGGCTCCACCGGGACACACGGTCAACTCTATAGAGATGGGTTGGTGGGCTGGGGGAATCAGGGGAGAGGAGGGGCAAAATTCAGGGGCTGCTTCCTCCCAGAAGTTGAGAGGGGGATACTAGGCCAGCAGACACAGCGGATGCTCCCTCCAGGGTGGTGGGTTCACCCAGGCTGTCAGAGCAGGTCGTACATCTGGAGGGAGAGGATGCCATTCCTGGGGCCCCGGTCCTGACCCTGGGGACCAGGAAGGGTGGGCAGTGCCCAGACTGGGTACCATGCCAGGGGCCTCTCTCTCTCCCTACAGTCCATCTCGGGTTTTGCGCACAGCTGTTTCCAGTATGCCATCCAAAAGAAGTGGCCCCTGTACATGAGCACGAAGAACACCATTCTGAAAGCCTATGACGGGCGCTTCAAGGACATCTTCCAAGAGATCTTTGAGAAGTAACAGCCTCTCCCTTTATTGCTCTCTAAGGATCCCACACCCTTTCTATGGAATACACTAAGCAACCCCCTCAATCCCCATCCTACAGGGTGGCTGCTGTCCCAGTGAATTCAGCTCAGCTCTGAGCTCAGGGAGAGATCCCCAACTTGTTAGCTTCCTGCCCTCTCCCCACATCAGGCCCTTTTGCTTCCAGGCACTACAAGACCGACTTTGACAAGAATAAGATCTGGTATGAGCACCGGCTCATTGACGACATGGTGGCTCAGGTCCTCAAGTCTTCAGGTGGCTTTGTGTGGGCCTGCAAGAACTACGATGGGGATGTGCAGTCGGACATCCTGGCCCAGGGTATGCTGGGAGTGCTGTTCCCCAGGGGGTCGATTGTTGATTTTCTCTGGCTGGGCGATTTTCAGACCCTTTTCAGAGAAAACCTCTTTAGTGAGGCAGTAGGACTGGGGCTCACTAGCTCATTGAGAGGTTCCGGTTCCCCGTGGACAGCAGGGGGCAGGAGCTCCCTGGAATAGAAGGGAGGAAGGATCGCAAATTTGGTTTGGACTGGTGTATTACTAAGGCTACTTTTCCAGAGAAAGGAGAACATAGGAATTCAGGTCCTAAAGGGTGAGGTGTGTCAGCTTTGAGGTTGCTGCTGTCCACGAAGGAGCCAAGTCACCCTGGCTCCAGGTTTGGGCTAGATTTGGCTCTAGCAGAAAAATGGGATTGAGCACAACCGAGTGCTTTTTGAATTACAGAGAATTCATTTTGCCCAGTAGATCTGTTGGTTGTAGGATAATAGTGGGGAAGGTGGCAAAGCCCCAAGCCCTAGAGCATCCTATGAGACAAATTGGATTACAGCAAAAAGCATGGATGAGGCCATTAGAGAAGTAGCTATAAGAACTAGCTCCTGAGAAGAAAAGTGAACTCTACTTTTTCCAAGTGAAAGTTGTGAGGAAAAGATACAGTGTCCTAATGTTTTATAAAAACCTTTGGTTCGGGACTCCTGGGTGGCTCAGCGGTTGAATGTCTGCCTTCGGCTCAGGGCCTGATCCTGGAGTCCTGGGATCGAGTCCCATGTCAGGCTCCGTGCAGGGAGCCTGCTTCTCCCTCTGCCTGTGTCTCTGCTTCTCTCTCTCTCTCATAAATAAATAAATAAATAAATAAATAAATAAATAAATAAGTAAAATCTTTAAAAAAGCAAAAATAAAAACAAAAATCTTTGGCTTTATTTCAGTAAGTAGATCCTCTTACTAGAACAATTCCTGTCTAGGATGGAAGGATGAAAAGCCATAGCAGACAAGAGAAAGACATGATAATTACCTTAAAGTATATAAGGAATTGGTGGGTATGAGAGTCTAGTAAACATAGAGAAGGGACCCCTTTCCCATGCCCCAGCTGCAGGCATTTTAGAAAACTAATTTTCTTTTCTTCTTAAGATTTTATTTATTTATTTGAGAGAGAGAATATAAGTGGGGTAGGGAGAGGGGGGATGAGTAGATGGAGAGGGAGATGCAGACTCCCTGCTGGTCTGGGAACCTGACTCAGGACACAATCCCAGGACCCTGAGATCATGACCTATGCCAGAGGCAGATGCTTCACTGAGCCACCCAGATGCCCCTTGGACAACTAATTTTTTTTATAAGTTTTTCACTTTTTCTAAATCTGGGGACTTAACAGTTCTTATTTTTGGTGCTGTGGGGTGCTTTTGAAGCCCAAGAGACCTTGACAATAGAAAAAGTTGACATCTGGATTTGGGAAAATTTGGGAATAAATCATAAATCGCCAAAAAGTCGCCTAAAAGAGCAGCAGATAAAGTGATCGTTGTGCAGTAGCTGGTGGTGGGCTTTCTGCTTGAATGAGCTGTTTGGTTATGAGCCAGACTGGGTGGGTGGAATGCTTGGGGTCTGGGGCCCTGGCAGTGGGGACACAGATGTATGTTCACAGGCTGATGTGTAGCCATCTGTGAATAGCCCCGTGCCCTGTACCAGGCTCTGCAGACCCACGACAAGGGTAGTCAAGCCCAAAACAGTGACTGTCCTCCCAGGCACAGTCGGGGGTCATGAGCAGAGAGGCAGCTCAGAGCTGAGAGGCTCCTCCTCACAAGCAGGAGGGCAGGTGGGCTCAACCCATGGTTGGAGGAGTGGTACTCACACTCCACTGAAAGGAAGGTCTTCCCCCTCTTCAGGCTTTGGCTCCCTTGGCCTGATGACATCTGTGCTGGTCTGCCCCGATGGGAAGACCATCGAGGCTGAGGCTGCTCATGGAACGGTAACCCGCCATTATCGGGAGCACCAGAAGGTGAGTGTAGGGACTGTGGTCGCACGCCCATCTACCCCAGGGGCCCAGAACCCAGTGATGCTGAAGGCTGGGAGGATGGAGTCTGGTTTGTCAGCCTAGGGGTGGCCAGCTGCATCCAGGTGCCCCCTTGTCGGCTGGTTTGGTTCCTGATGCCCCTGTGGCCCCCACCCCCAGGGCCGGCCTACCAGCACGAACCCCATTGCCAGCATCTTTGCCTGGACACGCGGCCTGGAGCACCGGGGGAAGCTGGATGGGAACCAGGACCTCATCAGGTGAGTGGAGAGGGAGGGGGCCTGAGCTGATCCAGGGCAGATCCTGGGTCCTGGTGCTGTAAGCTGGGGCCTCACTCTGTGTCCCCCCCCCCCCCCCCCCCCCGCCGCAGGTTTGCGCAGACCCTGGAAAAAGTGTGTGTCCAGACTGTGGAGAGTGGAGCCATGACCAAGGACCTGGCAGGCTGTATCCATGGCCTCAGCAAGTGCGTGGCCTGTGGCAGAGGGTGGGACTGACCTTTAGGGACCTCAGGGTTGGATGGGAAGAAGCCAGAGGATCCTCTTAGAGGCCCCCTCTAGGGTGAGCTTAGCCACCAAGGGCCCGAGCTTGGACAGGTCCCTATCCCCGAGGCTAGCACCCCGAGCCTGGCCATCCCCTGCTGAACTCACTGTGGCCCTTTGGTGGTGGGCTCTCAGCAGCCTCTGACCTGGGAGGGCGGCCACTCAGGTGCCCAGGCTCAGGCTCTGCCCTGGGAGGGCCCGGCTGGAGCCGCTCCTCATGCGAACGGTGTTCTCTCGGCAGCGTGAAGCTGAATGAGCACTTCCTGAACACCTCCGACTTCCTGGACACCATCAAGAACAACCTGGACAAGGCTCTGGGCCAGTAGTGGGGGCGGGCCGCGGGTGGCGGGTGGGGCTGAGCTAGCAGTGGGCCTCGAGTGAGCCCCCTCTCAGGCCTTTGTAGGGAACTTTTTTTTATAAGCAAGATGTTTTTAAAAGTATCTGTGTGTTTCCCCTCATGGTGATGTGAGGCGGGAACAGTGTGTTTTACCTCAGCCACTCAGTGTGTTTTGCATACTGTAATTTATATTGCCCTTGGAACACATGGTGCCATATTTAGCTACTAAAAAGCTCTTCACAAAACTGTCTGTTGTGTTTGTTGCTGAGGGAGGGAGGCACCCAGCCAAGGCCCTGAGAAAGAGGTCCTCGGAGGGCTGGCGGGTTCGGGTTCCACCTGGGACAGCCCGTGATGCCGCAGGGCTGTGTCGCGCACGGTTCTCCATTCAGTCAGGGGCCACGATGGGTGTGAACATCCTGAATGCTGTGGTGCTGTCTGACTGAGCCCCGGGGAGTCTCAGGGTGCAGGCCTGTGGGCTCCCTGAAATTTTCTAGCATGATCCGGTTCCTACATCCTCCTCTCCATTTTCTGATTGTTACCGCTTCCTCATAGATTGTTTTTTTGCTTTGTTGGTTCTAATGTTCTTTTTAAAAAAAGATTTTATTTATTCATTCATGAGAGACACAGAGAGGCAGACACCGGCAGAGGGAGAAGCAGGCTCCCTGCAGGGAGCCTGATGTGGGACTCAATCCTGGACCCCGAGATCATGACCGGAGCCAAAGGCAGACTCAACCACTGAGCCACCCAGGTGTCCCTCGGTTCTAACCTTCTAAACCTCGCCAGATCTTTATTTGCCCTTTTCTCGGTTTTCAAAATGAGTCCCACCCAGCAGCTGCCTCTCCGTCCTCTCCATGGCTGCCTGGGGCTTGGCGCTGGGACTGGGGGCCCCATGGGGTCTAGATCACTGCATCCCAGACTTGGGTTCATTTTCACCATTCTTGGGCAAAACCAAAAGAGTAAGATTATAAAGTTGCTGTAAAGCGAAATAAATCCAGATTAAAGGGCTATTTTTTATGCAGGGATCATATCCTACTTTTGGTGTTTATATGTCCAGGGGAAGACTTGTACCAGCTTCACTTGATAAAATAAATACTTGGCAACCCAAAGCCAATTCCCCAGTTTCGGGGGACTCTCGTGGCTTCTGACACTGGACCTTGATAGCTTTGCGATGGGCTCCAGTCGCCACTCACACTGGTGGCCTCCACCTGTTCCAGGGACTACTCGCTTGCTTGTCTTCAGTAATCACACCGAGCCCCCAGGGCTGTGGGAAAAAAGCTGGTGAGCTGGCCCAGCTTAGGCCCAGTTTCTGGGCCTAAGCTCGAGGTTTCCGGCCCCCTCTTGCCCACTGGTAGAAAGGGCTGGCAGCCTCTGAAGTGCAGTCTGGCATCGTGAGCTGGCTTCTTTCCTGGTGCTCTGTTGGTGGGTCAGGAGGGGACACGGCTTTTCTCTGCAAGTGGTGGGAATTCTGGGGCCTTGGCCAGAGCCCTTCCCTCTTGGGCTTGGAGCTGCTTCGTGTAGGCGCCTGGCCCTGCAGGTGGCCATTCTGATGCCAAGGATGATCTGGGTCTCTTCCCCGCCTTGGGGAGCTATGGCCCGCGGCATGGGGTTGGGAAGCCCTGTTAGGGGTTCCTCGTGGGAGGAGGGCAAAGACCAAGGCCTCAGGAATGATGGGAAGAAGCACTCACAGTCACCTCACTAAAGAATATTCATTTATTTATAATTATTGCTAAGTAAACTTCTCTTTTAAACGGGAACATAAAAACACAGTAGGGCTTTGCACAAGTGGAATTTCTAAACAGTTGGTTTGTATACACGTCAAAATAAGTTAGAATGGAATTCGTCCAGGAGTTTCTAAGTCACCCAAGAGGCTGCACGCCTCTCTTGAAAGGTCGGGGAGGGGTGAGGACAGGAGCCTTGCCGAGACCACCCCCCAGCTCAAACTGTGAGTTGTGCTGCTTCCTTCTCTTAGCTTTGCCCGGGTCCAAGGCACAGGGCAGGGGGGCGTTCAAGTATCGAATCTCGCAGAAGGCCGGTGCTGATGGCAGGGCTGGGGGAGGAAGGGGGAGCCCCACCCTGGGGGCCAGACCTTCTCCCTTAGGTTTCCAAGACCAAGGCCACTGCACTGGCAGGAAAGAGGAGGAGGATGGGGAGGAGGTACAGGGTTCTTTTTGGTACCAGGGGAGAAAGACATTGTGGGAAGAGGTAGTTTGCAGGGGGTGATGCTTCTGCTCAGCAGGAGAAAATGTCTTCTACAGTGACGGGGGTCACTGCCACCTGAGGGTCATCATGGCGGGCACCTGGGGGGCTGTGGTCAGGGGGCCTCGGGGTTCTGGAGGGGAAAGGCTCCTGTGAGACCCCAGCCATCTTGTCTGCTGCCTCTTAGCATGAGCTTTAGCAGAGACGGAAGGGGGCACCTGGCTGCCCGATCCCGAGGCCACCTTGTCCTCCCCTCTGTCCTGATCACAGCCACCCTGAAGCCTGGCTTGGTCCTTCACTAAGGATACAGCTTTGGGGGTAGCTGCATTTCAGACTGGTCCCTGCACCCCGCCCGGGCTGCGACCCCTCCTTTCCTGGTATCCAGGCTGAAGTTGGCGGCTTCACTTCCTTCGTGCCTTTGGGGACAGCCCTGCCTGCCCCTCCCCACTGAGGCCTCAGGAGGTAAGTGGGTAGGAGTCTGGGTGCCCTAGTGTTCCTGAATGTGCTATGATTTCACACCCTGGGCCTGTCTTTCGGTTCCCCGGGGCAGGAGCTGTCATGGGGACAGAGGCGATGCAATCGGGCAAGCAAGGGAGCGAGCTGCCGGCCCCAGCGGAATCAGCCGCTGCGGTGGGTGGTGCCAGGTGAGTCACTGGCCAGAGGGGCTGGGCAGAGGCCGAGGGCCTGCCCAGCTCTGTCTCCCGCCTCTTGCCCGGCCCGAGGCTCCCTGCGGGCACCTGCGAGGCCAGAGCAGCCCCCGCTCTGCCCGAGTCCTGCCTGGCTGGCTGCTTGCTCGAGGTTGGGGAGGCACGGAGCACGCACAGCATGCGAGGGAGCTTCCATTTGGAAAAAGAAAATGATCTCCATCAGAAAAGAAAAGGCGACACAATTGGAAAGGAAAAAAAAATAAATTACCTTCAAAATACCCCTTTTGCTCAAAAAAATTTTTTTTCTCTATGGTCTTCATTTTCTTTTTAACTATGTTGCTCTTCTTGGGAAACTGTTGACTCTTGGCTGTCCACTTCCTCAAGATGGATACTTGTTAATGATACGATACTCCAGCCGCCGCCACCCCGGTGGTCCTTGGCCTCCTCTGAGGACAGCCCTTCCAGGTCCCGTGATCCCATCTCTGTGCCCTGCCCCTCGTCCAAGGGCCTCCGCCTGTCTTAGCGTGTGCCCAGTGAAAGGCATGTCCCAGCTCTGTTCACACTGGGGGACCCTCATACAGTGACCAGTATAACCAAGAACTGGGTGACATCTGTTGAAACCCACTTTAGGGACACCCACTTTCAAGCTGCTGTTAGATGGGAGCCTTGGGGGGTGGGCTGGAGAGGGCATTAGCTGGGGGCTGGGCCGCATCCCGCTTTCCTGAGGCCAGGGCCGGGGCTGCATGCATGCCTGGCTTGAGGAGAGCGTGGGGACACCAGGAGGTAGAAGGCAGAGGGCCCTGCCTGGCTGTTCATGGACAGGGTGGGGAAGGGGCCTCTGGGTTTCCCTAACCCAGGGGCTGGTGGGGGGTGGAGGTGGGGGGCAGTGCTGACCAGCAAAGGAGCTCAAACATCCCTAGAGGCAGGAGTTGGTCTACAGGGGAAACAACGCAAGGCTCAAGTTCTTCCTCCAGTGTCAGGACCCCTGAGGAGCTATCGGGAGGCCCTACCCACACCGGCTGCTCCAGCTCGGCTGGGCCTGGAGAGACCTGAGGACCTGTGCCCTTTGTGAGCTGTCCCCAGCTGGCCCCATCAGCATTTCTCCCATCCTCCCACAGCAGAAGGCCGAGGAGACCCAGAGCTGGGCCTCCTGCATCCTCCTTCCTCCCCCCATGCCTGGGGCCTGTGCCTGGCTCGCAGCTGAGGCCAGTAGTACAGTCTCCATTTGGTCAAAAGGTCCCTAGTGGTGCAAATGACTCAGTGTGTGTGTGTGTGGGGGAGGCCTCAGGACTGTAGGCAGTAGCTTCTCAGCTGCAGGAGGTGCAGCCCGCAGCACGTGGGTCCCCCCCCACGCCCCCTGCCCCCCACCCCCCGCCCCTTCTGGGCGGCCCTGCTTGTGCTATAGCACGTTGTAGTAGGCCATCTCTTTCATGGCCTGTTCGGTGAGGACGCTGGCCTCAGCGCTGCTGTCCACACCGGCGTAGGCGTAGGCGTTCTCGAAGTCCTCTATCTCCTGCTGGCTGTCAAGCTCAGAGGGGTCCGTGCCCGTCAGCTCCATCATGGGGTCTGCAAGACAGGGGCACGGTTAGGCCCGGATGCTGCCTCCTGGCAAGAGCCAGTCGCTTCTACATGGAAGCAGATGACCTTTCTCAAGGAAGGACTCTTAGTCATTGCTTCCAGAGGATTCTCAGCTGCCTCTCTTCCTTCCTGCACTCGGAAACCCCAGGCTCCTGTGGCTTCTCAGAAGGGTCACCAGACCTGAGCGGTAAAGCTGGTGGGGAAGGCGGGGGGGATGGTGCAGGCCTGGCCTTGAGCTCTTCTTTGGGTCAAGCCTCTGCTGCCCTCCTGAGTCAGCCCTACTATGCATCCTCTGCAGTGTTTCTCATTGGTCCCATTGGCCACATGAAACCCTGCTGCTCTACGCCATGTTTCTGCAGCACCACTTATTTAAGCACCTACTGTATGCCCAGTACTTCCCATACACTGTCTCATGAATGCTCGCAGCAATCCCATGGAGTAAGTCAAAAGGAAGTTCAGAGAGGTCAATCAACTTGCCCAAGGGCACCCAGCTGGTGCTGTTGTTTTGATCCACTGCACTGCTCTGGCATTTCAAATGGTGGGAGGGAGCCCTTTCTAACCTCTGCCTTGCTACCAGCATTGGTGCTTGCTTGCTTGCTTTCAAGATTTTATTTACTTATGAGAGACACAGAGACAGAGAGAGGCAGAGACACAGGCAGAGGGAGAAGCAGGCTCCATGCAGGGAGCCCGATGTGGGATTCGATCCTGGGACAGGGATCACGCCCTGAGCCGAAGGCAGGTGCTCAACCGCTGAGCCACCTGGCGTCCCAGCATTGGTGCTTTATTTTTTTATTTTATTTTATTTTTTTTAAAGACTTTATTTATTCATAGAGACATACACAGAGAGAGAGAGAGAGGCAGAGAGAGAAGTAGGCCCCATAAAGGAAGCCTGACATGGGACTTGATCCTGGGTCTCCAGGATCACACCCCAGGCTGCAGGCAGCGCTAAACCACTGCGCCACCGGGGCTGCCCAGCATTGGTGCTTTAAACCCATTCTGCCCAGTGGTCTCCTTGGGCTTTGCTCTTCAAGGACAAACATCCAAGGTAGCTTTTTTTTTTTTTTTTTTTTAAGTAGGTAAGCTTGCTTTCTTTCTTTCTTTCTTTCTTTCTTTCTTTCTTTCTTTCTTTCTTTCTCTTTCTTTCTCTTCCTTCTTTTCTTTTTTAAGATTTTATTCATTTATTCATGAGACAGAGGGAGAGGCAGGCTCCCTGCAGGAGCCCGATGTGGGACTCCATCCAGGGACAGGGATCACGCCCTGAGCCAAAGGCAGATGCTCAAACGCTGAACCACCCAGGTGTCCTCAAGGTAGGTTAACATAGATGCACAAGGCAAAACCTCTAGGAAGCCTCTTGTAATTTTATTAATTTGAAATATTACTATAAAGTGCTTAAGTATCTGAACAAAAGCCAGTTGGAAAGCTCCACAGAGGAGGCCTGAGGCCACCTTCTGTTACATGGAGGGAAGCCCAGGGTATGATCTGGGGACCCTGGGAAGCTGGCTGGCAAGGATTGAGCCCCACCTAGGACAAGTGAGTGATGTGTTTTGAGGAGAAGCAGACCCCAGTGGGGGGGGGGGGGGTAGCCCTAATAAACTTAAGGCAGGGTTTTGGGACTATTAACATTTGGGCCATAATTCTTTGTTGTGGGGGGTACTGTAGGATGCGCATGATGGGATGACTAGCAGTATCCCGGGGCTTTACCAGCAAGATGCCAGTAGCATCACCCCAGGTGCAACAATCAAAAATGTCTCTAGACTTGGCTAGACATCCCCAGGGGGCAAACTCACCCCCAGTTGAGAGCCAACGGTCTAGGGGTAATTCCGGCCCTTGCCAACCAGAGGTTCAGGAATGAATTCAGGCCTCTGAATCCTGAGGAGGGGCCTGCTTCTGAATTCTTTGAATTTACACAATTCTCATTGGTTTTACAGAGCAAAGGGAATAGGCTTACTCTCCCACTGGTTGTGCACAAGCAAGCACACTGCCCTGAAGAGGCTGGCAGCCATCTTGTGACCATGAGGAAAATCAGAGCTAATGCTGTGAACAAATGGAGGGAGCCTCACCCCGCTGACATTGTTGGGGGGCTGAATCAGGCAACTCTGAAGATGGCCTGGATTTCAAGCCCTTTCTTAATCTATTTCATTATCGTTTCAGCCAGCCCAAGTGTTGGGGGTGGGGTGAGGGGGTGGGGAGGTGGTCTACTACTTGTGCCCAGAGCATCTGACACACTATGAGTCTTCCTGACTTTATAAAACAAGGCCAGCTGTTCCAAATCTTAAAGACACTAGGCTGTTTCTTCCTGAAATCCTTGTGCCATACCTTCACATGACAGTTAACTAAAGGATGAAAGACAAGCTAATAGTGTACCATTTTTGACAAGGACATTGATCCACCTCCCAAATCATAGTTCCAGTTTACTAGATGGTTCCATCTAGAACGTACACTGCCTTCCTCCTACACAAGTGTGAAGCCTAGGCTTTCAGACCAAGGTTATACGTGAGGCAGGTTGGCTTGGGTCCCAGCCATCCAGTGCCCATCACTACTTTACGTCCGTCATCTGGCACAGTCAGGAAGAAAGCAGTCATGTGTATGCCTGGTTCCTGACCTCAGACAGAAAGAGCTGGTGCCTTAACCACCCCTTGGAAGCAAGGTGTGCAGGACAGCTGTTTCCAAAAGGACAAGTTCTGTTCTGGTCCCTCCTGGTGGGCTAGGTACAGGCAGGTCTGCTGGAGCAGTGGCTCTCAAACTCTACTGCACATAGAATTATCTAAAGTGCTTTAAAGTGCTGATCCTAGACCACATGCCAGATCAATTACATTTGAATCTCTGGGGTTGAGACTCGGGCATCAGCATTTTAAAAATTCCCCAGGTGCTTCCGATGTGCAGCCAAGTTGGAGAACCAGACCTTTAGAGTCCAGATCAAAGGTTCTCAAAGTGAGGTCCCTCATCAGCAGCTTTGTCATCCCCTGAGAACTTGCTGTAAATGCAAATTCTGCAACTCTACCCCAGACCTACAGATTCAGCTGCTCCAGGGGTGGAGCCTCACCATTGCTTTTAACAAACTTCCAGGTGATTCTAATGCATACCAAAGTTTGAAACCACCACTCTAGTGCCATTGCCTCTAAAACTCTACTGTGCAAACTGATCGCCCTGGGATCTTTCTTGAAATGCAGACTCTGACTCAGGAGGTCTAGGGTAGGACTGAGTATGCTGTTCTAACAAGATCCCAGGTGATGCTGATACTGTTGGTTCCATAGCACATTTTGAGTTTGGAAGGGCTACAGAGAGCGCCTATATGCAGCCAATGGGGTTGCATCCTTGCTCACAAGACTAGAAAACTGATTGACAGTCCTTTCTGCCAGAAAACCCAGGCCATTCACTGGTTAGCTGCTGCAAAACCAAATCAGGGTTCCTGCAGTCATCCCCCAACATCTGATTGATGGCTAGTGAGTAATGTCATCCAGGCAAGTCAACTTACCCATATTGTCAAGGCATGTTCCTTGCTGCTTTGTCTATAGGGTTTTTTGTCTATTTGCATTTCCAGCAAGTTCTTTGACACTAGTCAAATAGCTCCAGACCATACAGGGAGACTTCCTGACGTGCCATCAGCTTTTTCTTCCAGTAGAATCTCTAAAGTCCCTCCTCCCCTCAATATGCCACAGAGACTAATAGTCTTCCATGTCTGATGAGCGTGGAGGGGACAGGCTGTCACTCACACTTCAGGACGTTACAACACCAGCCTATGGAACTGCTATGGACCGTGAAGAGTGTGACGGATCACATTAAGCTTTTTGCCTTGGCTGCTGGGAAGCTCAGAGCTCCTCCCAGATGCCCACAGACCTTCCCATGGTATAGCTGGAATTAGGATCTCACCCGGTTTCCTTCATCTCTCCAGCTGCTCCTTTTCCCTTTTGATCCTTTCAGTCCCAGCCAACCATAAATCTTCAATGTCATTGTCATAGTCATAAAAATGTCTGTGTCCCCTGCCCCCGTGCCGCCCCCGCCGTGTTGTGACCTTCCAAGCATTACCTAACTTCTCTGTCCTTCAGTTTCCACATCTGTAAGATGAGGATAATTAGTAGAGCCAACTTCACTGTGAGGATCAGGTAAGTTACTAAAGGCCTGACACACAGCATGGGATCAATATCACTTAGTGTATTTCTTTATGATCATGAGCATGCTGAAGTCCTTTATAGAATATGTCAATACCCCATTCTTATCACCAGGACAACCCTCACAGGGACCTGCTCTCTCAGCTGGGGCCCCTCCCAGTGAGATCCCAGGCCTGGCCGGCCTCCCCAATGTCCCTGATGGGACAGGGGGCTCCCAGGTGTGCTGCCCACTGTGTGGGGCTCACCCACCTTGGCTGTCCAGGCCGATGTCCATGACACCATGTTTGACCTTCATGTGTCGGCTCAGGTTGCCTTTGAGGTTGAACTTGCTGGAGCAGTAGGGGCACTTGAAGGGCTTGCTGCCCGCGTGCAGATGCATGTGACCCAGCAGGTTGTACATGCGGTTGAAGGACTTCCCACACACCTGAAACACACCAACTTGGCGTCAGGAGACCCTGGAGCCTGCCCGCCCTCCCAGAGCCCCTGGTGGGGCTGGAATCCCATTCATTCTGGACAGCACTCACTCTGTCCCCTCCTATGGGACCCTAAAGGCCTGAGAGCTGGAGAACCAAGCTGCTCATTTTGGTCTCCCTGATCAGGAGTTTCTAGAACCCCAGGGCTGGGCTCTTCCACCACAGAGTCCTACCCCTGGGCTTTCTCCCTCCGGAGACCCTCACCCCTTCCCCAACTCCCAAAGCAATACCACCTCTGAACACCACTGCCCACAGCGACCCCCTCAAGCCCAGGCATTTTCACCCAAACCTGGGTCCCTTGCTGGCACTGGCCAGGCAGGATCTGAGGTAGTGCTGACTCTGGGCCACCCATGGGGACGTCCTGCTTTGGGGCCCCAACAGCCTGGTACCTTGCATTTGAATGGCTTCACAGGTGAGTGTACAATCATGTGGGTCTTGAGGGTTTGCTTCTGGACGAAGGTCTTGAAGCAGATGTGGCACTGGTAGGGCCGGACGCTGGTATGGATCAGCATGTGCCGCTTCATGTTTGCCTGCAGGGTGAACTCCCGACCGCACACCTCGCACTTGAACTCCTTCACGCCCTGGCAGGGGGTGGTGGTGGGGAGAAGGTGTGATAGTCAGGCTACGGGATGGGCACAACCTCTGGAAGTGTGAGTGTGAGTGTGTGTGTGTGTATAGGGCACGGTGTCTGGGTATATGCACAGCTTCTGGAAAGCGACTTCTTGGGGGTGTTCTGGATGGGAACAACTTGTTGAAAGCCACTGGGAGAATGTCAGGCCAGGGCCACTTACTCCAGGAAGCCTTCCAGTAACAGGCAGAGACTGGCTGAGCCTTATTGTTCCTACACACCTGTCTCTTGCCCACCTGTACTTCTAGGTTTGTACCAGCACACCAAGGCCAATTCATGTTCATTCATTCATTCGTCCAGCAACGATTTACTGGGCATCTGTGACAACTAGCATCACACAGGCACCAGGGATCTGTGGCCAAGAAGACAGTTGTAGCCTGGCTGCTGTGCTCAGGTCAAGGGCATGTGTATGCATTTTCCCCTCAGTGTTGTGGTCCTTCTGGTTCACTGACCCTTTTGAGAGTATGACAAAAAGTATAGACACTCCAGGAAAAGTGACATTTGGATCTTGAACACAAGAGTTCTCAAACCTCTGGAGCCTATCCACTTGACCCCTTGAGGCTATTCCAAGCTTCCCTGGTAATAAGAACCACCGTGTTGCACACCCAGCATCTCGGGAGAGTCTTCCCTGGCGATTCTGGGCCAGTGAGCCCAGGAATGTTTATTCTCAACAGGACCCTCCAGTGATTCTTCTCACTGAAAAAGTCTGGGACACTTGGCCCTAGGAGACAATGATTCCAGTGGAAAACCCTCCGGTTTGACTGTCAACATGTTCTTCCACTGTCTAGAGGTGACCCCAGAGCAGGAAAGGGTGTGGTAAGCACAGGGGGGCTGGTGTATTGTCTGGGGAGGAAAGTTAAGACAATAGTTGGGAGCTGACCTCGTTGCTGAGGCAGTAATCTAGGAGACCCCCAGAGGGACAGATGGGTCAGACTCTATGTGTGGTCGCAGCAGCTGTCCCAACTGCTTATTCGGCACAAAGTTTCTTAGTATAAGCAACCGGTGCCTGGGTCTGTTTCTTTGAGCAAAAAGGGGCTCAAATGCTGGCCTGTCACACTGAGGAGGTGTCTGACCACCAGGGGGCCTTGCCTTGGGGCACTTGGTCTCTAAGTGTATGATGTACGCATTGTGCAAATGGAGGCTGATGACAGGGATATTTTCAATTTTATCAGCCTTTTTGTTTTCAGTTTTTCTTCGAGATATTATTTCTCTCTTAACACTTTGCAGATCGTGGGGATTTTTAGTAGGGGAGAAAAATGGCACATAATGGGCACATGTGCTTATCACTCCCACTCTCTCCCCTGCAGATGCACGGTCAAGCAGTCATCTGGTTTCACTTGATGCACAGTCTGCTTTTATGGCTGAGCTCATCCGCTTCAGAATCCTTCTTAACATCACGTTCTGGGCAGCTATACCAACTGACTGCAATAAAGCCTACTAATCATCTCTGCTCTAGCAGAAAACGTTCCCAGGGTGGGGAAGGCTGGATTCTTGGCCTGGCTACTGCTCTCCCCATGTACTGCTGTTTCCACTGTGAGAGGTGAGGACAAAGGTTGGATGCAATGTGTCCCTATGGCTGCCATTAGGGAAAGAGGGAACTCTGTGCACATTGAGCTTCAGAGCGTGAAGTTGGTTGGATTTGGAGTGGAAATGATGGGGCAGGCTCAGTACCAGACTTAGGCTGTGGGACCCCAGAGGCCTCATCTTATCTGCCTGGACAGCAGGGCCTCTGGGAGGGGGTGACAGTGGCTGGAAGGCAGGGTGGTCAGTGGCCTGAAGGGAGGGAGAGGACGGTCGGTGACAGTGGGCCAGAGTGGTAGCCAAGGGACATTGTGGACAAGGACATCACGTTCCATCTTCCATCCCTACAAACCGCTCTGCCTAGGTTAGTCATATTGCACTTTTCCATAACAGATATTTTTCCTTATATCTGTTCCCCTTTAAAATGAAATATATTTAGCTTTTTCCTAAAGGGAAGTCACAGGTTCTGATACAGTTCTGTAATAACAAGGAGCAGAGGAAATCCGCTCTACTTCTGACTATCTTGTCCACTGCCCTGTGGCCTCTTGGCCTCCACTCTCCCTGGAAGGCAGAGTGCTTCAGTGATTACCCAACTGGGTTCCCTGGGTCCTGCAGGGGTTCCTCCAACATTTCAGTCACAAACTTTTAAAAAAATAAGTTTTACTTAAAAAAAAAAAAAAAAAAACCAAAACCCCTAATTTCAGGGCACCTGGGTGGCTTAGTCAGCCAAGTATCTGCCTTCAGATCAAGTCATGATCCCAAGGTTCTAGGATAGAGCCCCACGTTGGGCTCCCTGCTCAGCGGGGAGTCTGCTTCTCCCTCCCCCTCTGCTTGTGTGCACATGCGCATGCTCTGTCTCTCTCATTCTCAAAAGAATAAATAAAACCTTTTAAAAAAATCATAAAAAGGGCAGCCTGGGTGGCTCAGCGGTTTAGCACCGCCTTCAGCCCAGGGTATGATCCTGGAGGCTCAAGATTGAGTCCCATGTCAGGCTCCCTGCATGGAGCCTGCTTCTCCCTCTGCCTGTGTCTCTGCCCTACCCCCCCGTATCTCTCATGAATAAATAAATAAAATCTTTAAAAAAAATCATAAAGTCCCCTAAATTTGATTGTATTTTTTTCTATTACTCCTCCGAATGAATATGGAACTATAAACATAAGAAATGTTCATCTGTGTCCCATGTTCATCTACACTGCCCTCCTAATGATCTCCAGCGGTACTTGGGGAAGCACTGGATGAAGGACCTGCAGGAGGAGAGGCCCCTGGGGGTGGTGCCCCCCAGGGAAGGAGGCAGGGAGAGCGGCAGGCAGCCCTACCTTGTGGGTGAGGGAGTGCTGCTTGAGGTGGTGGATCTGACTGAACTCCATGCCACACTCCGTGCACACGAACGGGCGCACGTTCTGGTGCTTGAGCATGTGGTTCTGCAGCTGGCTGCGGTAGTGGAAGGACTTGTCGCACTCGAGGCACTGGTAGAGGGTGGGGCCCTGGTGAGAGGCCAGGTGGCGCTTGAGCTGGGTCAGGGTGGAGAAGTCCAGGCCGCACTCGACACAGACATGGCAGCGGCCGCTCTCGTGCTTCACTTCGTGGGCCTTGAGCTCGCTGGGGTAGGCGAAGCCGCGGCCGCAGAAGTGGCAGCTGTAGGGCTTGACCTCAGAGTGCAGCAGCATGTGGCGCTTGAGGTGGCTGGTCTGCGTGAAGGCCTTCTGGCACACCTGGCACTTGTGGGGCCGGGTGCCCTGGTGCGTCAGCAGGTGTGTCTGCAGGTGGCTGGGCTGCTTGAAGAGCTTGCTGCAGTGCGGGCACGAGTGCGGCTTGATGCCGTTGTGACCGAGGATGTGCGTCACCAGGTTGTACTTGGACGTGTAAGACTTCTCACACATGCGGCACTGCCAGCGCTTCTGGCGGTCGCCCGCCTCCACCAGGTACGAGTCGTCGATCTGCACGTTGATGTCCAGCCGGTCCAGCTGGGCCTTCTTGTGGCGCTCCACCGTTGAGCCCGCCGAGTCGGCCTCGAACTCTCCTGCCTCCTGCCACACGAAGCCCTGCTCTGGCTTCACCGGCTCTGGGGACTCCATGGTGGGGGCCTCGGGATCACTCAGGGGGGCCAGGTGGGGCGGCTCAAAGCCACACTCGGGGGGCAAGGCCTCCGGCCCGGGCAGCGCCACACCGGGCTCGGGGAAGCCATCCCGGGCCGGGTCAGGGAAGTGGGGGTCATAGGGTGCCGTGTCCAGCTCCGGCCTCGGGGCTCGGGGCAGGTGCCGCAGCGTCCGGGGCTTGCGGCTGAAGGCGCTGAGGTCGATCATCTTGACGGCGCTGCTCTGCACCAGGGCCTCGCAGCCGCCACTGGCCACCTCGGCGGGGGCCTCTGCGGGGCCCGCATCCTTGTCGTCCCCGGGCACGGACACCTCGTAGACCTCCTGTTCTTCCTCCTCTTCCACCTTCTCAAACTTGACCTTGGGCACCAGCCGCACAGGTGGCCGTGTCTTCCGCCGGGTGTGCTTCTCGAAGGCTGCCTCTACCTCAAGCACCTCCTCTTCTGCTGGCTCCTCCAGGGCCCTCCCGTTGCAGGCCAGCTGGTAGACGTCAGGTCCCGGAGGCCCGGGCTCCCCGATGGCCGTCGCCGACAGCTCGGGCCCCAGGTCCGGGTAGAAGGCTTCGGCGCTTATGGTGGCTCCAAAGAGCTCATTTTCCGAGACCAGGCCCAGCACGGCGGCCTGAGCCAAGGACAGCACCACCACGGCATCCGTCTGTGTCCCTGAGTCCATGAAGCCCTCCATCCCGTGGCGGCCGGCTAGGAGGGCATCGCTGCGGGAGGGAAAGGGAACATCAGTACTGCCGGCTCCGCGCTGCACACATGACAGACAGACACACACATTCAGCAGGGGCTCGGCTGGTTCTGGGGGCATGTGTCCCTGGGTGTCTTTCTCCTCCTGCCTGGGCAACAGGACGCACTTGTCATTACGGGGATCGACGACGCCCTCTGCGTAGCTGCCCATCTTCTCCATCTCCCTGGGGGATATCAGATGAGCCCTGCCCCCTTGCTGGCCTGAGTCTTCCCACCTGCAACAGGAAGGTTGAATTTCCACAGCGGTTCTCACACTATGCCCCTCATCATGTCCTGCAAGGGGTCTTCAAAAAGCTGATTTAAGGGACGCCTGAGGGGCTCAGTCGGTGAGCATTGCCTTTGGCTCAGGGCGTGATCCTGGGTTCCAGGATCAAGTTCCCATCGGGCTCCCTGTGGGGAACCTGCTTCTCCCTCTGCCTATGTCTTTGCCTCTCTCTCTCTCTCTGTGTGCCTCTCATGAATAAATAAATAAATCTTTAAGAAAAAAAAGCTGATTTAAAATTGCAAAAACTAGGGGCACCTGCGTGACTCAGCGGTTGAACGGCTGCCTTTGGCTCAGGTTGTGATCCCAGGGTCCTGGAATCGAGTCCTACATTGGGCAGGGAGCCTGCTTCTCCCTCTGCTTATGTCTCTGTCTCTGTCTCTCATGAATAAATAAAAAAAATCTTTAAAAAAATTACAAAAAAATAAAAGATTCTTCTCTTTTAAAAATTGATTTTAGGGAACCCATCTACTCAAATGCAATATACACCTCGCTCCAGCACATTCTGTAGCCCTACTGGCTTTGTTCCTAAGGTAATTAACTTTGCATAGGCCTGGAGGCCATACAGTGAGGTGTTAAACAACCGCCACCATTTGTGATGGCTTGACCATATGAGGGAGGGGTTTGGTTTAAAAAAAATATATATATATATATATATTGGGGTGTTTGGGTGACTCAGTTAAACCTTTGGCTGAGGTCATGATCCCAGAGTCCTGGGATCAAGCCCCCAACTCCCATTTGTCTGGCTCCCTGCTCAGAGGGGAGTCTACTCTTGCTTCTGCCCTTCCCACTGCTTGTGCACACACATGCACATGCACTCTCAAATAAAATCTTAAAAAAAAAATATATATATATATACATACACACACACATATTGCCAGGAGGGGGAGCTGAGGTGGGGATAAAATAAAAAATATATTTTATATTATATAAATGGCAATAAATTGGCAAAACCAAAACAACACACAAAGATAAATTAGGTGCCAAGGTCGATCTCAGTGGCTACCACCTATCTATTAAGGCTTATGCTACACGACTGTGTCTATCACAACAGGTGATTGTTCTGGATTCGCTAAGTATCATACATTTAGATATCTAAATTTATGCCAATTAAAAATACAGCTTTCATCTGATTTGTACACTGGAATTCCAGGTAAGAAGATGTGGTGTGATAGAAGGGCCTGTGCTGGCCAACACGTTTGAGAGAACTGTCTGAAATGAATGCCAGGTTCACAGGCACGCTCCTCTGGCCTAAAGGGTTCTGAAAAAGCCGAAGCACCCACTGTCTGGGTCCAAACCTCAGGTCTGAGCCCCAGCACACTGGCCCCCTCCCTGCCTTCCCAGGGGCGCAGCCTGAGCAGCCAGCCTTTGCCGGTGGGTACCCCCCCTCCCCCGCCCCGCTGAGTCCCAGCTCCTCTCACCACCCTGCCAGG
This sequence comes from Canis lupus familiaris, assembly GCF_011100685.1. NCBI lineage: Eukaryota > Metazoa > Chordata > Mammalia > Carnivora > Canidae > Canis > Canis lupus. The sequence goes on along the minus strand of NC_049224.1, from coordinate 53,542,831 downwards.
CTTCCCTCAAATTCCACCTGTTCCTGGGACTCCTTGGGCCTCCCCCTCCCCCAGGCCCTGGCGCCCTCTCTGGGCCTCCGGGCCTCCCCAGGACTGGTATGTGCCCCAGATGTGAGTGGCCCTTCTGCCTGGCCTGGGATACTTGTCAGGGTTTTAAGGCCCACCCCTGCTCAGTGCAGGCACAGCAGAAGAGCTCCAGGGGTGGGGGAAAGACATTACTGGGGTGTCTGGGGCCACCTTGCCTGCTCTGCTCTGTCCCAGGATCAGGGTCAGGGTCAAGCGTGCATGGTGAGCTGCGGCCCTTCCTCAGGAAACCGGCTCCCGGCCCTCAGGCCTCGTGTCTTCCTCCTCCCACAGGCCAGGGGAGCTTCCCCTTCCTGAAGCCGGCTAAAAATAAAACACCCCAGAAGGAATTTAGCTTCCTTGAGACGGACACTAAAGACTAAACTATTAATCTGGAGGTAAGGCTCTTGTGGGAGGGTCAGGTGGAATGGAAGCGACCTGGGTCCAGGGTCCATCTGGAACAGGGTGGAGGGGCTCAACCTCCTTCAGCACCCCTCATGCCCCTGTTGGTAAGAGCCCCCCAGTGGGGGGTCAGGCAGCCTGGGCCCAAGTCCAAGCTCTGTCACTGACAACGCACTAAGAAAGGTCCCGTCTGCACCTCAGTTTCTCCATCTACCTACCCACGGGATGGAGGCACCTACCTACACAGGGAAGGATGGCCAGAGCTACGAGGTCATACTAGGTGACGGCGATTCGTTAATTATAAAGCCCTCACCAAATGGAAACAATCAACTTCTTTGCGCAGATCTCTGGGCAAATAAAGATCAGATTTTCCTGGTCAGATTTTTCTGACGAGGGCCACAGAGCCTAGAGAGGTCTCCATCCCGGGGCCCCCAATTCAGCAAAGGTTGGGGTGCTTCTGGGATGAGAACTCATTCATTTCTCTGCACAACAAATGCTTGCTACTACGTCCCTGCTCCAGGTCAGGCCCTGCGCCTGGAGCTGTGAGTACAGGAGGCAGGGTCCCTGTCCTCACAGAGTCTTCAGAGGAGACTGCTGTGCCTGCCACGGCCACGCCATGGGGCAGCATCATTCCCCCGCTCTCGGCCGCCAGTCTGACACAGCACCCGGACGCAGCCCTCACTCCGGCTGTGGGTTTGAGCAAACAACAAGCTCAGCGCTTTTTCTGGACTTCGCTGAAGTCAGGGCCAGAGAGGGAGCAACTTATCCCCAGCGGCGGCAGAGCCTATGCTGGGACGTGGCCCTGGGTATGTTCAAAACCAGATTTTGGCCATTTCTTGCTCAGGTACATCCCATAGTGTCCCAGGCCTGTTTCTTCATCTGTGTGGAAGGGGAGCAGGGCCTACTCGTGGGGTGGTGAGAAGAGATGAGGACGTCAGTGTAAATATTTCCTCTCTGTCCCTTGTCTCCTCCGCCCCAAAGTTGGCACCCTCTCCTCCTGGCTCTGTCAAGGGAATGGGAGCAAAGAAATTATCACTCTGGCAGCAGAGGAGCCGTGGGAACCCAGGGGCAGGTCTGGTGTAGTCCCCTGTGTGGCGGGTCATCATACACTTTACCATCCCTGCTAATGATGGTGCCAGCCCTTGGCCAGGCAGGCATCCCCTTCCTGTGGGAGCAGGCAGGCAGTTTTGACTTTGGCATCAATGTTTCTGTAATAGGAATGTAAAAGGGGACCTGCCCGGGGTTCTTGTTCATGAGAGGTTTGTGCCCAAGTGCGGTAGGACACAGAGGTGCCAACAACTAACCACAAATCTGGACAGAAGGGCTAGCTTCCTATTACCGGTGCTCACAAGGTCCCAGGTGAGCCATGTAATTGTAAAAACAACCCATGGGAGGGTGCGGGTAGGATGCACCCCACTTCACAGCCCAGGAATCCAGGGTCTGAGTCACATGCTTGAGGAGGACCCTGTCAGGGCAGAGCTGGGTCTATACCCAGGCCTGTGGGCCCACAGCCAGGCCCCATCTGGGCCCATGCCTCTGGCTCTGCTCCATTGCACAGCTCCGGTAGTCATGTCAAGACTCTGAGCCTGGTATCAGCTCCCAGGTGCTGCCCTGTGGTCCCCAGGTCCCGAGGAGCCCAGTAGGTGCTCATGAGTTCCAGGCAACCTGCAACGGGGAAGCCTGAGCCATCCCTGTCCGGCTGGTCCGGGGTCCCCTCCATGGGTCTCTACTCAGCAGCAGCTGGAAGCCTGGCCAGTCAGACCACTGCTCTTCCTGAGAACTGGAGAACACTTACTTGCCTGAGCAGAACACATATCTGCCTCTATAAGTGCATGTTCATTCAGTGTGGTGGCCAGGCTGGCTGTGCGTGCATGTGTGCGTGTGTTTCAGAGGGTCTCTGTTTGTTGAGACAGAGGCCTAGAGAAAGAAGACAGAGGGAATCTAATTTACTTGCATTTTGCATGCGTCTTCCGTCTACCATACACAGAAACAAGTGGAGGGAAGGCAGGGACTCTGCAACCCAGTGTCACTATTTTTCCTCCTCCTAGGTCATCTTTTTGGAGCCCCTCACCCCTGCAACACACACACACACACACACACACACACACACACACACACACACACACACACTGGCTACAGCCCTTGTTTTACACCCTAGCTTGAGGCTGCCCAGGGCAGGAGAGCCGGCCAGGTGTGCACCAGCTGTGTACCCGGCACTCCCTCCTCAAGGCTCCTGCTGCCATTGGCCTGGGGCTCCCCTGAGGTGCCTCCCCTCTTAGGCAAGGCCTTCCCCCCCACCACTTGTGCTGGGCCTCAGGGTCCCATAGAAAGGAAGCTCAGACCTTCCTGGGCTCTCTGCAGCCTCGCTAGGAGGTGAGGGGCATCCATCTGGGCAGGATGGCTCTCTTCTCCTTGGTTCCCAGGGTGGAGAGAAAGGACATGGCAAAGGCAGGAAAACAGAAGATAGAACAGCTGTCTGATTGTAGCTTAAAGTCTGGGACTGGGAGTTGGGGGAAAAGAAGCCATGGGAGGGGCGGGTGGGGCCTGGGAGGAGGGAGGAAGGGAGGGAGAGAGAAGCTGTGGAGGCCGAGAAATAAAAGCAGAGGAAGGAGAGGGAAGGAGGAGCAGTCCTATTCCCCAGGGCCCAGCATCACCCAGGCCAGCCCCCTGGGGAGAGCCCCAAGCCTCAGTGTCTGAGGCCCAGCGGAGGCCTTCCCCACCCAGACAGGGACCCTGCCCTCCAGAGCGCTGTCACTCTATCTCCTGCTACACTCTAAGGGTTCCTGTAAACAGACACTCTTACCACATGCATTAATAGGTGACTTGCTGTGTGACCCTGGACTAGTCACCTGACCACACACGGTCTTCATTTCCTATCTGTAAAAAGGGTACAAGTGGCTTCTTGGAACCTTGAGGGCAGGTTAATCCTTGGCCTACCTGCCTGTCACCTGGGGTCCCCTCTGCAAGATGCAGCAGCATCTCTGCTCACCCCACACTGCTCTATAGGTCCCTTTCCCATCAGTGGGAGCCCCTCCACGGCTCTGAGAGCAGGAGAGGGCTGAGGAGCTCGGGGTGGCCGGTGTCCTTGGAAAGCAGATGAATGGGCAGAGCTCAGATGGAAGGCCCTGGAGGCCTGGTGTGGCTTGGGGCCACTGGGAAGGGAGTGGCCATCATGTTATTTTTTGACCAGGACACCTTCTTAAAAAATCAACTGGCAACATAGGAATGCCCTGGGGCTCCTGCCAGCCCAGCCTTGGAATGTCACCAGGCACCCCGTGATCCATTTATTGTGATGACTACCCTCAACGGTCTAGTAGGTGTCAGGGCCAGGACACAGGCTTCCCCGTGCTCCAGGCTTCTGCTGGGAAGGCAGTTTTAGCTCTTGGTCCCTTCACCTTGGCTTTGAACCACCAGGTGGCTCAGAGGCTAAGTCTCCAGTCCTGCAACCGAATCACTGACTCGGCCACAGTACCGGGGGGCCCAGCAGGTGCTGGGTATTGGTCTTGGTCGTTGGGATAGACAGCAAAATAAAGTTGCTGTCCTCAAGGAGCTGCCCTGAGTGAGCTCAGTTAACAGTGGAAGCACCAGGATGGGGTGGGGGGTGGGGTGCAGCACTGGGGTTGACTGGGGGCAGGGCTGAGGCCTGGTTCAGGGCCCTACAGAGAACAGAGGCTGGTCTCATGCCTGGGTCTGGCATTCGCGCCCTCTGGAATGTGGCTCCCGCTTCCTTTTCTGCCTCTGTCCCAGCTGCACTGCTGCGGGGGTGGTGCACACGAGTGTGTGCACGCGTCTGGGCCCTCTGCCCTTGGGTCCGGAGAAACTGGGTCTGGAGTGGGGCGGGACAGGTAGCTGGGCCGGGGGAGGAGAAAAGGCCGTCACAGCTAGGTCCGGGGCTGTAAACCCTCCAGAAAGGAAGAGGAAGCAAAAGCCAGAGCTGGAGTCTTGTGCAAAGGCCGGGGCTCCTTGCCATAGTCTCACTTGTGTCAGCCCTGGGCCTCACTGGATGGGGGGGCAGGTGGGGGTGGGGCGCGGTGGCCAAGGGGGAAGTGTGTGAGTCTCTCTCTCCCTCAGCTTCCCCTTTTCTCTACGGACAGATTTGCTGAGCCCGCCCCCAGGAGTCAGAATGGCTGGGCCACCAACCCACAAACCACATGAGGGCCTGATGTACGTGTACACCGTGTCCAGTCACTTCTTTTTACACATAAGGAGGCCCGGGGTGGGGACTGGTCCAAGGTCACACAGTGTGAGGGTGAAGCAAGGACTAGAGTATGGGCGGTGGCTCCGAAGCCCAGCCTCAGCCACATGGCTAGAGGATGAAGTCCTCATGCCTTAGCGGGCTGTTCAGCACCGTCCCCGGCCAGGCTCCACCGGACCCCCATCAAACCTTCCTGCCTCTCCGCAGTGTGGGCATGCACACATACACACACACCTGTTCTCTAACCTCAGGGCCTCTGCACAGGCTGACTCCTGTGCCAGGGCTGCCCTCCGCTGCACTGATTCGGTGCAGGCACGGCCTCCAGGGAAGCATTCCTTAGACTGCAAAGGCCTCTTTGGCAGCCTGAGTCTCTCAGGTTAGCTTTCCTGTAGACTTGGCTAGACCAGGGTCCCATTGTTTGCTCAAAGGCTAATCTAGATGTTGCCGTTAACTATCCTGTGGACGTGATTCACATCTACCACCAGCTGACTTGAAGTAAAGCAGATTGCCCTTCTTAATGCCAGCAGGTCTCATCTAATCAGCTGAAGCCTTAAGAGAACAACTGAGGTTTCTCAGAGAAGAGATTCTGCTTGAAGACCGAATCGCAGAAATCCTGCCCAAGTTGCCAGCTTGCCAGCTTGCCCTGCAGATTTCGGACTTGCCAGCCCCCACAATTGGGTGAGCCAATTCCTTAAAATAAATCTCTCTCTCTCTGTATATATATATATCCTACTGGTTCTGTTTCTCTGGAGAACTCTGTACAATCACGCTGATTCATAACTGTATGTTTACGATCCTCTCACCACCACACGGCCCACCCGGAGGATGGTGACTGTAGGGGAACAGAGAGGGCCCCCAGGGGAGTGTCCGGGAGAAAGACACCAGGCGAGGGAAGGGGGATGAAAGAGTCACTGAGGCACGTAGAATGAATGAATGAATGAGGCCCAGGGGAAATGCTTGCCCGAGAGTTCCACGGGCACTTTTGCTCTTCTCTGCCTCACCCCTGGACAGTCCTGCCTCCTCCACAGGGGTGGACTCCAGGCTGCACGGGGAGGGGGGTTGTCTTGCTCTGGCAGAGTCCCCAGGGGCTCAGATCCAGGATCTCTGAGCTATTCCCACCCGTGACACTCTCCCAGGCAGGCCAGTGACAGCAAAGCCTGTCCTGAAAGCCCTTCCCTTTTAGATCTCTCAGGACTCAGGCACCCAGACCCCTCCTGGGAACCACACCTCTGCTTTACAAGCTGAGGGCTGAGGTGGGCCTGGCTGCCATAGAGCAGCCACTGTGTGAGGTCCCTTCCTCCAGGGAGGTCATGGTGACCCCTACACCCCTGGAAACAAAAGATGGAGTCCCCATAGGGAGAGGCTGACCTCTCAGACTCAGAGGGCAGACATTTTGGCTTCATAGAGTCCAAAGGCATCATCTGATTAAGAGTACCAGGGCCCGGGCCTGGAATCTCTGGGGATGGGGGCCTCAACATCTTGTTTTCTTTCTTCTTAAGTTTATTTATTTATTTTGAGTAATCTGTACACCCATCGTGGGGGTCAAACTCATGACCCCAAGAGCAAGTGTTGCACGCTCTTCTGACTGAGGCGGCTGGGCTCCCCTGGACATCCTATTTTCCAAAAGCTCCCCCACTGATCCTGATTCTCCAAATTGATTAGTGAGATCTGATGAGCACCCTTGTGGTGACTTGGCAGGTGAATTAAGAGTACTCTACCTTACTAAATATGTGGAATTTAAGAAGCAAAGGGAGACACACACACACACACACACACACACACACACACACACACACACACCAAGAAACAGACTCTTCAGTGTAGAGAATGCCCTACTGGCACCAGAGGGAAGATGGGTGGGGGATGGGTAAGCAGGTGATGGGGATGAAGAAGGGCATCATGATGCCCTGTGATGAGCACCGGGCGATGCACGGGAGTGTGAATCCCTATACCGCACAGCTGAAACCAGTATTGCATGGTATGTTAAGTAACTGGATTTTCTTTTTTAATAATAAATTTATTTTTTATTGGTGTTCAATTTGCCAACATACAGAAGAACACCCAGTGCTCATCCCATCAAGTGCCCCCCCCTCAGTGCCCGTCACCCAGTCACCCCCACCCCCCGCCCACCTCCCCTTCCCTCACCCCTAGTTCGTTTCCCAGAGTTAGGAGTCTCTCATGTTCTGTCTCCCTTTCTGATATTTCCCACACATTTCTTCTCCCTTCCCCTCTATTCCCTTTCACTATTATTTATATTCCCCAAATGAATGAGACCATATAATGTTTGTCCTGGATTTATAAAGGAGTACCCTGCCTTCCTGAAGCTGTGACAACTCACCCCACGTGGGCTCCTTCTTCTTCTCCTGATGGGCAGCTGCCCCACACAGCTCAGCCCCACACAGGTGGTACACACAGGAGCCATGGCCATGGCTCCCACCTGATGCCCCACCGGCTCCCTGAGCAGACGCATCTGTTTCTTTACCACAAAGGAAGAAAGCTCGGTTTTCCCACCAGGGGGACAGTGGCCCTGCTGGAGACCCTTCACCCCGGCCACTTTGGCTGGCTTTGGAGTCTTCATCAGCAGGGCTAGGATGAACTCTATGGACTCTCCTGTCTAATGTTGTCATTTAGAGATGTGGGAAGCGAGGCCCCAAGCCCCCACCCCACAACAGGGATGGACCTGAGAGCTCTTGATTCCCAGCACGTTTCTGTCCAACCATGTCACACGTGGTGGCCGCTCCACACTTGGGCCTCCCTACAAGGGTGTCTGCCTTCCAGAGTCTGGAGGCCTCCAGGGTGGGCACCAGGGGATGGGGTAGCAAGGGATTCAACCAACCTGCACAAAGCATCTTGAGTTCTCAAGAGTTCGTCCTCACGGCCCTCTGACCTCAAATGCTAAAACAGTCCCGGCTCCCCGCCCCCCCCTCCTTCAGGGACCTTCAGGGCCCCAGCCGCTTCCCCTGCAGCCAAGTACAATCACCCCACCAAGGGCTTAGAAGACCTTGTGTGGTTGGTCTCTGCTCGTGTGGCAGCTTCACGGCATGCTGCTTCTTCTCTTACTTACCACCCCCCAGACACATGGGCTTTTTTCATCTTTAACAGACCTGCCTGCACACAGCCCTTTCATGTGCTGTTCCCCCTGCCTGGAATGCCCTTCCTCAGGAAACCTCCCCTGACTCTCCCCGTGGCCCCCATCAGGTCAGACCCCGCAAGTTCTAGGAAGTTAATACATTTGATACTGTCCCTTCCTGGACCTTATTAAAATTGTAACGATAGATTTATTTAACTATTGGCTTGTTGCCTGGCACTCCAGTTCCAGCACAGAGGAAGAGGGCCGAGAGCTTGTCAGCGCGCTCCCCAGGGCATTCCCGGTGGAATGCACCTACACAACACTCCAGTGGAACCAGCCTCCTCCCCTGGGCCTGGACTTCCTCTGCTTGAGCATCAGGACCACTACCTGTTCCCAGGAGAAGGGGCAGGAGGCCTCATGTTTCCAGAAAACTCCATGTCCTCCTTCCAATTCCAGAAGCAAGAAGCGCATCTGCTCCAAACAATCACCCTGTGCTGGACCCAAAGATCACCAGCTTAACGTAACAGGGAAAAACAAACAGGTCTCGGGCTTCCAAGTTCATGGGACAAAGATAATCACAGAGGAAGGAGCAATGACAGGGCCATTTATCGGGCTTGAACTTTGTCAGGCCTCGTGAGGAGCGCACACGACTTCGAGGCTCCTGGGGTTGGGGGGACCATCTCCATGTTCCAGTTCTGGAAACGGAGGCTTGGAGAGAGGCCCTGCAGGGTGGGGGCAGCAGACTCCTGCTGTCTCCCCAAGATCCTGGACCCCTCTGGGTGGGGACGAGGGTCCTGATGGCCTCTTTCTCCCCTGCCGACCTCAGTTTACCCGCCAGGGCCTGTTCTAGCCGCAGGAGCCCCTCATGGCTTCCCTTCCTCCTCGCCAGGCCCCGCCCTTGCTGAGACCTCAGCTTCTCCATCCTGTCTTCCTCTCCCTCCATCCCTCCCCTCCTTCCGTTTCCGTGGCAACCCCATCCTCTGCTCTGCCACTGGGTCCCGTGCTCCCATCTCCTCTTTCCTCTTTCATCTCTCTCCTCCGTGCAGGGTATGGTCCAAATACCCCTCTGTCCTTTGCTTCTGGTCTCTCACTCCCTTTTACTGTGCTTTTATCTCCTTCAATGTTCTCTTGTCATCTCAGGGCGACATTTATTTATCTCCTGCTTAAGAAAAAAGAAAAAGGAAGGAAGGAGGGAAAAGAAACCCCCATTTCGCTAGTCCTGGCTTCTCTGGTTCGGTCCCAGCCACCTTGCTCCTAGGGAACCTAGAGACACAGATGCAGACAAACCCAGGATGGGCCCCCTGCCCGCCACCAGGCAGGCTCCCTACTGACCTCACCTGCAAAAGGGAGGAGGTAAAATGCATAGCAAGGAGGTGTCCCGGTGAGGGCACGCCAGGGGCAGGCACGCCAGGGGGCTGCACCCTGCTTTCCTGAGGCTGGGCTGGGGGAGATGCTAGAGACCCCTCTCAGGATGAAGCAAGGGCAAGACCTAGAGTGTGGGATAAGCCAGGTCCAGGATTCCTCTTCGGTGCAGCCCAGGGAAAGCCCACCTGCACACTGCCCCACACTGCAGCACACAGGGGGATACCCCATGTACCAGGCAAGGTACACTCCCACCCCAAACAGGATGGTGGATGCATCCATTCTTCAAGATTCACTCTTTACCATAATCCTAAATTGTCTCTGAGAAAAGGAAGTGTATGCTCTCCTAACCAGATCTGTGTCTCCACAGTTTAAGGTAGAAATAAGGTGGTCAGCCAATTTCCTTTTCAGCCATCATTTACCAAGCTTATGGGATAAACAGGGCATATAATACAGGCCATCCCATGAAGATGGGATTCATTTTCCAGATGGACAAACTGAGGCTTGGAAAAGCTGTTACTTGTCCAAATCACACAGTCAGAGGTAAGGGTGGGCTTTGAATGGATTATAATCATGTTCTTCCTCTTTTATGTCCCTTCTTCCTATGTTCCCAGGAGGGGAGAGTCAGGTCAATCCCTGGCTTGGCTCCTCCTCCAACCCTGCCTTCTACATTTCTGTGTTTAATCTGCAGTGATCAGAAATGACAGAAGAAACAAAGAGATTTACCACAGAAACTACAAGCAAGCCGATTATCACTGTGGCCCTGGCATCTCAAAGTGACAGAGGGAATAGATGGCCTGGTGAAAAGTGGTGTTACTCTCATCTGAGACAAAAGTCACCTGGAGAAGAAAGGGGCCCTGGATCTTTGGGAGCCCCAGAGGCTTGTGAGCATCTGTGGGAGCTGCTGGGCTAGGGTCTCGGTCCTGGTATCGATCCCGAGTTCCGGGACTCAAAGCTCTGCTGGAGTTGCTTCTGGCCCACCTTACCGGGTGCACCTGCCAGGGCCTGGCCACAGAATGCAGCGGGGCACAGAGCCCAGCCTGCTAAGCCTGCAGAGGTGCCGATGACACAACAGCTGTGCTTCTCCCCCAAGAGGCTATTGGAGCACCTCAGGATCCCTGGCATGCAAGGCCTGGCATAGGAAGCAGCAGACAGAGATGGGAGGATAGGGAAGAACAGCCCCTGGCTCTGCAGATGAACAGAGTGGGGAGGGTCTGGCCTGCACCCCCCTCTCTGCCACTTATGAGCTGTGTGACCTGAAACAATTTCCTCCACCTCCCTGGGACTCCCTTTCCCCAACTGTAGGATAGAGTAGGGATATGGAAAGGCCTTGACATGACCTGAAACTCTTCCTTCAGGTTAGGTTTGTACCTGATGAGATCATGTATGTAAAGTATGGAATCCTGATACAGATCCCATATCACAGAGGAGGAAGCAAAGGCTCAGAGGCATAGGGTGACCCACCTGAAGTCACCAGAGAAACATGGAGTTTGGGTTTCCTTCTCGGGTCTAACTTAAATGCTTGTGCTTAAAAGGAGATTGGGGAGATAAGATTTGCTAACATGGCTGGAGCATAGTAAGGACTCGATGTCTAGGAGCTATTTGTTCATTTTCTCCCCATCGCCATCCACTCTGTTGGGTCAGGCCCCTGCTGGCTCCTGGTGGGACCCAAAGACCCTCCCCTTCCCCCATGCTCAGGGACCTCACAATTTGATTAGATAGACAAGACCAAGAACCATGAAACAGAAAGGCAAAATAGCAGACAGGAAATAAGCCCTAAATGTGTGGGCTACCACAAAAGGACAAAGTAACGTTGGTTGCTTTTTCCCCTCCTCTGTTTCAGCTTACGGGGTCAGGAACATTCTTCGTTATCAATTGGAGCTTCAGGAGGCCATAGAGGCTCAGAGCGTGGGCTATAGGGCCGGCTGCATCCCTTACATGTTGGTTTGTGTGAGCCTGTCTCTTCTGCGACAGGTGACAATGGTTCCCACTTTCCAGGGCCATCAGGATATCTGACCGAGCCCACCAGCCGGGTGAGCATGACCTCGTGCTGAGTACACAGAGGTCGGGTGGAATGGTGGGGAAGCCTAGAAACAGGGGAGGCTGGCTAGGAAGCCTCCAACCCCAGAGGTGCAGAAGAGGTGGAGGCAGACGATGAAGGAGGGAATGTAAAGAGAACAGAAGAGCAGTGGGCAGAGAAGGTGCTGAGGGACGAGCATGGGGGAGGAGGGTGTCCTGGGCACAGAGCCCTCCCCTTCTCTCCCACAGCCACCAGTGTGTGAGTCACCCCACGGCCTCCATCCCTGCAGAACCTCCGAAATGGCTGCCTCCTGATGCCCATGCCATAATCAACATTTATTTTGCAGTCACCCACACGCCCAACTCGAGAACGGATTTATGCCAGGAGAGGAGTAAAAAATGCCTCTCATTCACGTAAAGCCTTCATGCATCTCCTGGGCGGGGAGGGACAGCTGGCCCAACATTTAGGCTGACAGTCTACACATGCAGACATCACACATGCACACCGTCCACACAGGCTATAATCAGAGGCAAGCAGGAGTGATGTGCAAATCCATTCTTAGTCACCTTCATGCAGCAAGATGGACGGGACCCACTCGAGGGGTGGGAGCCCAGTGTGCATATACACGCTTGTGGACTCTGCACAGTGGCCGGGGAGGAATGTACATGGGGGTGGAGGGAACCTACAGTGCAGCTGTGAGATAAGAGTTTAGGCAAGAGGTTGGCAGGAAAGGTGGGATGGGCATCCCAGCTGGGGGAAGTGCTGGGTCTGTCTGGCCCCGGGAGCCAATGTAGTGGGCCAAGGTGGGCCTTATCCACAAGCTGGAGGAGAGGTAGGGGGAATCCTGAAAGGCAGAGCCAGGAGAGGCCCTTGGCTGCAGGTCCCTAGCGGCAGGGATGGATCCACCGACTCAGAAGAAGTTGCCCCAAGAGGCTAGCTCTGCCCAGTGCACTATCTGGTTTCCTCTTAAATCTAGATCACAGGGCAGCCTGGGTGGCTCAGCGGTTTACCGCTGCCTTCAGCCCAGGGCATGATCCTGGAGACCCTGGATCAAGTCCCACGTCAGGCTCCCTGCATGGAGCCTGCTTCTCCCTCTGCCTGTGTCTCTGCCTCTCTGTCTCTCTGTCTCTCATGAATAAATAAATCTTGGAAAAAAAAAAATCTAGATCACAAAGGATGATAATCGGGCTCCTGAAGCCTCATCTGCAGAGCGGTGAGCTCCAGAGCATGGATCCCCAGGTGCAAAAATTCAAATGCATGTGGTGCTGTGACCCAAGGGCCAAAATGACTTTAGTAGAGGTGACAGTTATAAAACAAGCAAATATCTGGCCTTCACCAGAGGCGTCTGTGGTCCAACTTGAGGGCTTCCTCCCCACTATCCTGTGGGATGTGGAGTCAGTCTCACTGCTGCCTGGCTGAATGGCCTTGGGTGACTTGCTTCATTGCTCGGAGCCTCAGTATTTGCTCAACTGTAAAATGGGGATGCCAGCTGCCTACCCCACAGAATGGTAGAGAAGATTAAATAAGTTCTTAAAGATCTTAAATAAGAAAGTACCTGGCATGCAGGCTGGCATTTGGTAAATGGTGCTTTTTGGGTCTCACCGCTACAATATAAGTGCACACACAATGTGAATCACCTAGGACCCTAAAGTATCTGGCATGTACTCATTAGTACTAAAAATACGCTCTTACCACTCCCATGAATTAGCATGACCACTTGGAAAAAGCATCTGCTATTGTGAAGGAGAAAAAGTAGCCAAATTGTCGGAGGAGAGAGGCTGAAACAAACTTGGCTTTATGGAAGGTTCTAGCTTAGTTCTCAGCCCACAGAGGAGCCCCTGGCTTGTCTGGGGATGGGTGTTCCCGACCACTGTGCTTGTAGGCCATGAGGGTCCCTAGGGCCCCAGGACCCAGAGTAGAGCCCTTGGAGAGGCAGGTAAGGCTTGGCCTGGTAGGACACGGAAGCCCTCCTTGTAGGTGCCAGACATCGCCTTTTTTCTGAAACTTTACAATCCGTCAAGGCAGCTCCAAAGATCAAATTCCCACACAAATCACAAAACCCAACTCTTCCCATGCATGTAGTTGATTTCTGGGATCCCTGGGCACCTGCTCAGTCTCTCATTGCTGGGATGACCCAACCATCAGCAAACACAGCCCTGATGGGTCACAAGGTGAAGGGGAGATGCTCCCTGGGCTGGCCCCGATTCCCTGAAACAAAAGTGTCCACAAAGCTTCTGGTATGAAGAAGCACTCACAGACACATGCATGGGTCCGGGAGCAAGGGTCACCCTCCTCCCTGAATTGCAGCAAGGCCTGCCTGGGCAGCATCCTGGCTCAGAGCAAGCCCCTCCCCCCAACGCCCCCAGGTCTGGGTGCCAAGTGCAGGACAGAACACAAGCTCTTCCGGGACTCAGAAAGATAGGCCGGGCTGGGGAGTGAACACGCCGGCTCACGCAGGCACAGCCCTCCGCCGTTTACAAAGCCCTCCCAGGCACAACGCCACGGGATCCTGGCTGCTGGGAGCCGACCTGGCATCTGTACGGGCAGCTCCTGTGTGGGCAGCGCTTATTCCCACTCCGCAGATCGCGGATGAGGATCCTGACATTAGCAGACTGCCTGGCTGGCCTGGGAGCTACGGTGCCAGCCCGTGCCAGCTCTAAGGGCATTGTCTAACTCAGTGCTGACCACCGTATGTGTGGTTGGTACTCGTACCGTTGCCCCTATCCTACAAATAAGGAAACTGAGGCACGGAACAATTAAGAACAGCTTTAGAGCAGTCCTTCCATATTGATGCAAGCAGGTAGCATTTAGGGTGTTTTTTTTTTTGTTTTGTTTGTTTTTTTTTTAATTTTAGAGAAAGCAGGGGAGGGACAGAGGGAGAGGGAAAGCATCTCAAGCAGGCTCCCAGCTGACCATGAAGCCCGACGCTGGGCTCCATCTCACAACCCCGAGATCGTGACCAGACCCGAAATTAAGAGTCAGACGCTTAACATGCTGAGCCACCCAGGCGCCCCAAACAGGTAGCATTTAGAAACTTTTACAGAAACTCGAAATTGCTAGGACATCCAGGCAGGCCTGATAAGGTGCTGGTCTGTAAGGATCACAAATAAGAGTAATTTTAAGAAGAAAAGCACTGGTTTAGAGCCCAGACTGGTTTCTGAAGGTCCAAGTTTAGTCCCTGTTAATTCCCAGAGGTGTGACTATTTCTCTTTACTAAAGTGTGGTCGAGGGATCCCTGGGTGGCTCAGCGGTTGAGCGCCTGTCTTTGGCTCAGGGCATGATCCTGGAGTCCCGGGATCAAGTCCTATGTTGGGCTCCCTTCATGGAGCCTGCTTCTCCCTCTGCCTGTGTGTCTGCCTCTCTCTCTGTCTCTCATGAATAAATAAAATCTTAAAAAAAAATAAAAAATAAAGTGTGGTTGTGCTTAGAGCACCTGCCATACAAACCAAAAGATGCAAAGTGCTCCCAAAGAACCTGGCACCTGTTTGCTACTATTATTAGTGCTTGGCAATGTGCTGGGGACCATACTGCTAGTTCCTGGAGAAGCTGTGCTCCTTGTTGGCAGTTCTCGAAGGGGGCTTGACCACCTGCTCTTCTGCTATCCTGGTACCCGGGGCCCAGGAAACACGCCTGCCTCCGGAAGCCTTCCCACCGCTGCAGACCCTCAACCCCCCTGCCAGGAGCTAGCTGCTCCCCTATCACCTCCAAGCCAGGTGGGTGTGGGCACCTTCATGGGGTATAAGGAGATGTTCTTGCCCAAACCAGAAAAACCTGCCGGGCAGCCAGCACCCCTAACTCTTGCAACCTCCAGTTTTGCCAGCAGGTGTCTTGAGAAGCAAGTGGGGCCAGGAAGAGGGGTGGTGGTGGTGGCCTTCTCACCTGGCCCCAGTCTCAGATCTCTCCAGCTGGGACAACCTTGCTCCCCAGGCTTCTCCATGCTCCTCTGGAGCACAAATTCTAAACTTCCCCAGATAAGCACATTCCTCACTACCTTTACCCATAGTCCACTTTGTCCAGTCACTCAGACCCAGAGTGAGAACACAGTCTGCTTGTGGCATGTTTCCTGAGCAAACTACCCTTCGCTGGTGAGTGGGGCACAGGGTGGGTTCAGATCCACCTCCCCAAAGCTCTTCCTCCACCTGGACCCCAGTCGTCACAGTTGAGTCTGCTCTGTCCCCACCCGTGCCTGCTTGTGCCACCCTCCAAGTCTGGTGCTGACTTGTCCCTCTCCCTTCCTTCACAGACGTGGCTGGAACCTTGCCCAGTCTTCCTTGGGGAGGAGACCACCCGCTTCCCTTGATCCCCTGTGCCCTCAGGGGGCAGGGGATGGGGCCCCACTTGATATGAGGCTATCCTCCCTACTAGCACTTGGGTATGTGCTGTAACCATTCCACATCTGCTAAGGATAAATTCAGTTCACACTTCAACAAACATTTATGAAGCACCTACCCTGGGACCAGCTGTGTTGGGTGTGGCAGAGGAAGGAGACACAGAGCTTGCCCTTGGGAGCCTCCCACTAGCCCAGGCTTCCACTTCAGCCTCATGGCTTATGCCAGCATCCTTGCTCCACATCACCCGGGCCACATGCACCCCACGGCTCCCTGTATCCCCTGAGGTTATCTGGCTCTTCCTGGGCCCCCCGGGCACTTCTGGGCTAGACAGAGGCCCTCGTGGCTGCAGAGACCTGAAGACTTGACCCTTTCTCCTGGCTCTGAGGAGGTGCAAAAGGTCCCCCAGACCTGTAGCCTGAAGCCAGCTCTCCCCAGACCTGGCCTCCTCTCCCCTGCAGGTCTGCCTCTCCTACTCTCCTCAGGTAACCCTGATCCACTGACACGCCTTCCCTCTCAGGCCTCCAGCTTGGGGCCTCCACCACACCCTGGCTGCAGCATCCGGCGGCGCCCAATGTCTTGCCTTCTCTCTCTACCCCTGAACAGGGGGTCAGATCCCATTTCCTCCACCACCTCTTTGACCCCACCTCTCTGTCCCCTCCACTGGACATCCTTGGTGAAAGCTTCCGCACACTCAGGCTTTGAATCAGGCCTCCCTCCTGACCTGGCTGCAGCCCTGCCATCCCCCCTGGGCCCCAAGCCACTCACAGCTTCCCTCTGTCTCTGCTCTGTCATCCCGATGGCCTCTGCTTTCCCATCTTGCCAGGGCTTCCTTGGACTGTCCCCTCTGTGCTGATGTCACCAGCAGAGCCATGCCTCTACTCCACACCCCAGGGCATTTCCTAGGTGTCGAACCTTCTGTCAACCATCCGTTTCAACTCCAAGGATTGCCAGCTTCCTGGGAGCCACCAGCCCCCTCAGCGTCCTTCTTTCTGCGGTTCTAGTTTTTTCAGTCTCCTCTTTGGGACTCCAGGTCTGGCCGAGGCCTGGCCTGCCAGCCCTAGGGGCTGGGACCACGCCAGACAACGGTGGCAGTGCATGCGACCCCAGCCACATTCCTCATGCTCAGCCCGCAAGCCACATTCCCATGGTCTCCACTGCAGCCTCCAACTTGCAGGACAGCCAGGCTCTCCCACAGGAGGGAGTTTGGGGAGGCAGAGGGCCCCTGAGTCCGCCTCTGACCTTGACCCTCACATGGAGGCCCATGCTACGGCCCGGCCGAGAGGGAGTGGGTGCCTGGGGCTACATGTGAATCCCGCAGGCTCCAGGACCAGCCCTGCAGCCAACCAGCCCTGGTGGCTGGTGCGGGGCTTCCTAGGGAGAACCTTCTGCCAGCCAGTGGCTCGCTCTGGCCTGGTGGAGCCCCATTTCCAAACATCCTTCCCTCTCAGAGTGGGAGCCTGGAGGAAACCATGTCCCACATGGTGGTTTTTTTTTTTTTTTTTTTTGTCCCTTTCCTTTTACACATTTAGAGCAATGGAGGAAAATGAACACATTCACATTCTCTCTGCTCAAATAAACCGACTTCTCTGTTCATTCCATCCCTTGAAAACAGAAGCACTATTCAAAAAGAAAAAGAAAAAAGAAGAAAGAAAGAGGCAAAAAGAACTGAATAGAAGAGGAAGAAGGGGGGAAGGAGAGCAGAGCAGAGTGGTCCCCAAGGGAGCCGGGCAGGACTTGGAATGAAAGGCAGAGCGTGGAGGGAAGGAGAGCCGAGAGACAAAGCGGGAGAGAAAGACGGGAGCTTTGAAAGAAGAGTGGTCGGCGTGAATACAGCGTGCAGGGGAGAGGGGAGCACTTGAAAAGGAGCAGCCGAGGCGGTGACCCCTCATTCACACCCGTGCCAATCATAGCGACAATGTAGACAGACCCTTGCTTCATTTTTCCTTCTCCAGTTTCTGGGGAGCTGTTTCTGAGGAGCGAGGGAGGGAGGGAGGGAGAGGCTGAGAACTGCAAGTTAGTTCCTAAAAATACAAAAAATAAATCCAGTTCTGCTGGAGAAGCATCGAAGAGCTGCTTGAAAGGCTCCCCCTTGCCCCTGAAACTCACTCCACCTGCAAGAGCAGTGCTCCCTCTCGGGGAGTCAGGGTGTAGGGGGTGGGCGGTGGCCATCAGCTTTATTTCAGGGTCCTGGAGGAGCCAAGGCAGAGAGGGCCCCAGGTTGCAATGCTGTGGAGGGAGGCATGGTCTCCATGGGCAGGTGGCTTGGCCCTTGGGGTTGTCCTGCTTCCCGCAAAGAGCTAAGGGCCTAGGCAGGAGGGTCTGAGTGGGGGGGGGGGGGGGGGGGGAGTGGCAGCTGTTCCCGCCTGGGCCGTGCCTGGGAGCAGGAGACACGTGACACTTGTGGATGGGGGCGGGGAATGATTCTTTCCAGGGACTGCCGCAAGGAGGTACTGCTCAGGCTTGCTGAGGCCAGCCTCCCAAGGCCGGGTGGTAGGTGTGAGAGGTGGGGGAGTCCTCTTCATTAGCTTCCAATTGTGGGATCACTGTGCTTACAAGGGAGGGGCCTCTGCGGACACGTCACAGATCAGCACTTTCCTGATTTCATCAAGATATACAGGTGCCCCAAGGATTCCAGGTCCCTTGTTCAGGAACAGGCCTGGATGTGGGCTTCCGTCCTTCCCTCCTCTCTGCAGCCAGACATAGGTTATGACCCGGTATCTACCGTGTGCTCAGCCCGGTGCTAAGCTCCGGGTGACACAGAGCACAGGACCTCACCTACCCACACATAGCCCTGTCTAGGGACCAAATGGCTCCCAAGATATTCCTCTGAGATCACCGGTCAATGTCCCTGATCCCCCTCTCTTTGTTTTTCCTGGTCTCACTCTTCTCATCTTTCAACACTCAGCGAGTCATGACGAAACCTGAAATGGGGTCACCTTTATGCAGAGGTTCCTTTTTCCTTCTGATCATTCAGACGCTGGATAATGAGTAATGCCTGGGAACAGCGAGGCGGCCGGGTGCAGGAAGACTGATTGGTTTATTGATTGATTGATTGAGCGAGTCTCACCCTCACTCCTCTATAGAGCAATCAGTCTGTGCCGAGCTTAGTGGCGTGGGCTGAGATTCGAAAGTGACAAGGACCAATCGGAGGCCCTGAGACGCTTGAGGCCAAGCTAGTGGGGGGTGGGGGTGGGGTGAACCAGGGAGCCGAGAAAGGAAACCCAGCCTTTGCTAGCTTCATCTAGGAAGGGCTGTTAAGTTGGAACGGGCCCAGAAAGGCCTCCAAACCCAACAAGGAAGCCGAGAGAACAGGCACATGGAAAATGCAAAAGAGCGCAGGGTTGGAAATTTCACTGCACCACCAAGAGCATATAATTACTCTTGCCTTTCAATCCAACAAATGCAAATTCCAACAAATATTTATTGAGTGCCTGCTATGTGCCAGCCAGCTCTCAGGCATTCCTAGAGAATGCAGTGAACAAGAAGACCAAGGCCTGCCCTCGATAACTCATACTCGAGGTGCAGGCGGGGGTGGGGGTGGGGAGTATCAGGCAAGGAAACAGGTGATTACAATTTAGTGTGAGCCCTGAGGAGGGTCAGCCTCGGGCAGCTGCGGGGAGGGGTCAGGGAAACCTTTTCAGAGGGGGCATGGAGTCATTGTAATCCGTTAAAATGAACTACATTTTCATTTGTTTTGAGAAAGCTTTAAAGAATTTCGCTGGCGAGATATCCCAGTGTCTAAGGGAAAAAAAAAAAGAAACTAATCAATGAACTACAGATAAAACATCTGATAGATGTTTTCTCGATCCTTTGGTGTATTGGGAAGAATCAGAAATGGACCCAGAAAACTAAGCTGTTGAGAACAACAATTAGTTCTTTTTATTTTTAATTTTATTAATTTTATTTTTTTTTTCAATTACTTCTTTTTATTTTTATTTTATTTTAATTTATTTTTTTTTGTTTTTTTTTCCAATTACTTCTTTTTAAAGAAGAAATGTAGCTCTGCACTAGGCTCGGCGATGAATCCTATTAACACTGTGAGTTTAACCCCAAGTCATGATAGAATATTAGCAGGAAGGGCAAGAGCATGGAGGCAGCAGATAATGTCCAAAATTGCTAAGTGGAGAAGTGGTAGGATAAACATATTCTTTCAAAATACGGAGGTGAATAACAGAGGAGAAATAAAAGGAATTGAGAAATCATTTATGGGTCTGGAGGGCTGGAGTGGGCAGGAAGGCAGGCGGGGCCTGCTGCTTCATCCTGACCAGGCCTCTAGTATTGTCTGACATGAAAAAAAGATGCATATGGATTAGTTTGATAAAAAAACAAAACGAAAAGCAAGCAAACAAGCAAAAAAGACTTGGCAGAGGACTCACTGTGAAGTCAAATTGGGATCTTTCTGGAGTACTCAGCCGAGAAACAGAAAGGGCACCATGCTTATACATTTATGAGAACAGAAATTTCTTTGAGAAAGAGCACGATTCAGTGGGCTCCTGCCCAAGGTAACACAATTAGACAGAAGAGAATGGAAGGAAAGTACCTTGGGAAAAAAAACCTGCAAGATATTGGCATGTGGCTCCAACAACGAGATCTGAAGCACTAGGGACCCTTCTCTCGGTGACTAGGAGATCCAGACACTGGGATGCTGCTCTTGTGCAGGAGCTGAGATGCTGGAAAACTGGGGTGTGTGCTATACAGCCCACTTGGGAGAAGGAAGCATGATCTATGTGCAAGGAGGGTGGTGGTCTGCACATGCTGGCCTGAGGCCGGGGACCCCTCGCCATGCCCCAACCCGAGCCCCCCGGCTCAGTGTTGAGGCCACAATGTCCAAGTGACCTCGTGCTCCAGCACTCACACACGCATCAGTCACTCTGCTGACCATTATGGTCCTTTCTAGACCTTTTAAACTTGAAATGTGTGCGGGGCGCCTGGGTGGCTCAGTCAGTGAAGCATCTGCCTTTGGCTCAGGTCATGATCTCGGGGTCTTGGGATCAAACCTCAAGTTGGGCTCTCTGCTCAGCTGGGAGTCTGCTTCTCCTTTTCCCTCTGCCCCTGCTTTTGCGTGAGCTCTCTCTTTCTCAGCTAAATAAATAAAAATCTTTTAAAAAATAAACTTGAAATGTGTGACAGCAACATCTCACTTGTCCAGAAGTCCCTTCTCTGGCAACCTCACTTCCCCCAAGAATAGAGACGAGTGGAGCATACCAAACAGCTCAGAAAGCCCAGAAGTTACTTGGACAAGGGTGCCTCCAAGAGTTGTCTTTGGATTTACAGTAAACTCTTTCTCCATGACAATGCCCGTTGCTGGCAGCCTCTGGACTCAATTCTAACAAGCTTGTGCATCTGGTTTCCTAAACTGGTGGATGCAAGCCGCAAATGAGAAGGACGAGCAGGGAGGTGGATGGGGTGCTGGTGCTGGAGGCTGTGATAGTGAGAGTACAGGATACAAAGCTCCCAGACAGCAGCGTGGGACCAGTTGAGGTGGGGCTGGAAGCTCCAGCACCTTTATACCTCAATTCGGTCACTAAGCTCATAACCAATCAAGACAGGTTAGATCCTATTAGAGTATATCCAGTATTCTGCTTAGCACTCAGGAACACATGTGTTGGGTCCAGGGCTCACCTCGTAACCTACCCAATCTGGGGCAGGCACAGCTGAGGCATGGACACTGCCCCATCTCCTAGCTGCTACATCAGTGCAGAGGGCACAGGAAGCCCCAGTGTGGGTCAGAAAGGCTGGGCTCTGGGCCAGTTCTGCCCACCGTGTGGACCTGGGCATGAACATGAACCCAATCTCTCAGAAGCTCATCTACTCAGTGGCTAGAGAACACCTGCTGGATTGGGCAGGGCTTGGTGCAGATCAAGTGAAAATAATCTTCACAGTCAGCTGAAACATTTTATAAATATAACGTTATGTTACTAAAGCCACCTCTTTTTCTGGTGGCTGGACAGGACATCCCATGACTCCCACAAGGGTAGAGGACAAAGGAGATACTCTAGACTGTACCCTCTGCCTTAGGACTTTTCTCGATACAATGAAGCAATTATCAGGCGAGTTTCAAAACCATGCAAAGTTAACTTGTGCAGACTCCATCAAAGACAAAGCCAGATCCATTCTACAAGATGGTTGGCCTGCCTGGACTCTTCAAAGCCACCGGCACACACACACAAAGCAGGGAGACTATTCTAGATTAAAAGGGGCTAAAGAAACATTACCAAATGCAATGCATGAGTCTTTTTGGGTCAGGAGAAGAACCTAAGAAACACTTCTGGAGGACGATTGGGGAATATCATATTATTACATATATATTATAGTACTGAATAATGGTCATTTCTTTAGGCACGATGATGGCATTGTCCCTCTACAAGGGGCAAGTTCTTGCTCCTAACAGACACCTGCTGAGGTGTTGAGGGGTGAAGTAGCATGCTGTCCATAACTCACTTTCAAATGATTCAACACAACCATGTGAAAGAGAATGAGAGAAAGCAAACGGAGCAAAATGTTAACAACTGGTGAACCTAGATGAAGGCTCTTGGCTTTTCTGTTAGGCTTGGCATTTTTTTTTAAAGATTTTATTTATTTATTCATAAGAGAGAGAGAGAGAGAGAGAGAGAGAGGCAGAGAGAGAAGCAGGCTCTATGCAGGGAGCCCGACGCGGGACTTGATCCTGGGACTCCAGGATCCCGCCCCGGGCCGAAGGCAGGCGCTAAGCTGCTGAGCCACCCAGGGATCCCCGGGCTTGGCATTTTCAAAATAAAAACTTATGAGCAAACAGACCCTGCGTGAACTGTGACTCGTTCTTTGCATTTGTTGGGCCAATCTTTGGTTTGTTATCCAACCTGCCCAATGCAGAATTGACCTGCTCGTGATGAGATTGAGGGCCATGCTGTGCTCCCCCATCCGCACATGCAGGAAGTACCTGGATGGTGTGCTGTGCAGGCCAGGGTGCTCACGGCCAAGGTTGGCCACAGCTGGCCCAGCCCTGCCCAGCCCCGCTGCTTGAGGTCTGAGGGCAAGTCTGCACCTGGACACGGCTTCCTCTTGGCTTCCTCTTGGTTTGGCCCCTGGAGGAGATAATCTCTGGCCTCCAGCACATCTCCTGGGCATCCAGATTTCAATATTTATGACTGGGCCCACTGGGCCCCCTGGATCCTGAGTTCTTTATGTACAGAAGCCCAGATCCTTGTACCTTATGTGTGAAGGTCAAAGAAAAGGATCCAGAGTGTGGGGCTCATGGTGCTGAAGATGCTCTAATGGTCAGAACCATAAAGGACCTGTTGGAAATCATTCAGACTGTAATGTACTAGCTCAGCCCTCATTCTGTCCTAGGCAGGTGGTGGTGAAGCCTGGAAACCCCGGACTCTGCTACCCAGTAGTGATGTTCCCAGGTGATGAGGGCTCAGTTTCCCTTTCTGAACATGGGTCCTGCTGGCTGACTCTCTAGGGATCCCATCTCTGTTTAGTGCTCTCTTAATTTTTAAAAATATTTTATTTATTTATTCATGAGAGACGCAGAGAGAGAGGCAGAGACATAGGCAGAGGGAGAAGCAGGCTCCTTGTGGGGAGCCCAATGCAGAACTCAATCCTAGGACCCCAGGATCACGACCTGAGCCAAAGGCAGATGCTCAACCACTGAGCCACTCAGGTGCCTCCCCTCCTTCCTTAGTTCATTCTGGCCAAGAAGCACAGGGTTGATTGAGCAAAGCAGCTTCCCATCACCAGGGAAAAGTCCCGGTGCATTCTTGCTGAGGCCATCTTCCTAAAGTGCTCATTGGGGATTCCCGGATGTGCTGCCCTGGGGGAGCAAATGAGAGCACCCAGGACAGGCCCATCCCCGGAGGCTCTGGTAATTTTCAAAGCCCCATTGGGATGTGCACCAGGCCAGAGCCAAGACAGACCGTTCTCTCCCTGTTCTCTCCCCGTCTTGCTGCCCCTCCTCCCCAGCCATCTTGGACTCCCACCTTCCCCTTGTTCTATAGAGGAGCCATTCCTTCCTTGTATATCCCCTCCCCTTTCTACCTCCCTGAACCTCTAGCATTCTTCAAGTTGTGGATCAAGGGTCACTTCAGCCACCCTGGGCTGCCTGCCTCTCCGGGGGAGGGACATGACCTTCAAGGGGCCGCACCAGGGTCTGGATGCCATTCTCAGGCATCAGGAGGCCAGGGGACAGTTTTAGGCCAAGGGAGTATTGTTATCCCGTGGGTGCTCTGAAAGTCCTTCTGGTTACAGTGTGGCGAAGGTGAAGGCAGGCGGGGACAGCATCCCATGGGGCTTATCTCTTTAACTCCTTCATAGTCCCCACCCCCAGCTCTCTACCCACCCCGAGGAAGCCTAGAAACCTCCGTCTTTGGGAACCATGGCCAGGTTTGTCACCAGGGCAGGAACGGTGTCATAAGGAAGAATGGAGCAGACTTTCTTTCCACTGTGGCCAGTAGGGCTGACAGCTGAATGTGAGGAGGACATGGTGAGTGACAAATGCTAACAATGAGAATTCAGTCCAGGCTCCCAATGGGCAGAGACCATCTGGACAGAGCCAGAGGCCACTGAAGGGATGTCCCTCGATGGGGGAAGGTGCTTGCTTGAGCCACTTCAGAGAGAGACTCTGGAAATCCAAGGAGTGTTCTTGTTCATTCAAAGGGACATTTAAAATCAAACAACACCTAATGAATGGTTGGGAAATGTCACACAGCAAACATGGGAAGGGTTTTCCCCCAGATGAAAGCAACAGGAAAGGAAGAGGGAAACAGAGCTGGAGTGAGGGGGAGGGCGGCACAGGAGGAGGAATGGGAGGGAGTGTCCAACGTTTCTGAGTTTACAATGAAAGGGGGAAGCAGGGTAGAGGAGAAAAAGAAGAAGTGGAAGTGGAAGTCACTCCAACCCTTGAGAAAAGTGGCCTATGGGACAGAGGGGGGAGAGCATGTCTCAGGACTCACAGCTGGCGTGGAGTTGTAAAGTCCCTCTTTTTCCAAAGAGAATTTGGCCACCAATTTGGCCACCCCAGAAGCATCAGAAATCTAAAGGCTGGGAAATACTGACCTCAGGGTGCAGAACCTCCCACCCCCGCGCCAGGGTGCCAGACTTAGGAGGGCCTGTGCTTGGTTCCCTTGTGCTCTGCTATAGCCATCTTGAAATTCTTACTAATTTCCAAACCAGGGCCCTCTTTTTCATTTTGCAACAGCAAATTATGTAGCTGGTCCTGGCTGACCTTTCCAGAGGACATTTTTGCTAGAAAGGCAAGCAGGAAGGCAGTGGGCTGGCTCTGGCTGCTGTTCCCTGTTTGCTAACCAAATATGCATCCTGGCCTTGTAGACTCAGCCAGCAGGTATTAGCAAGTACAGGACTTCCCATCCCTGCCTGACTCAGATGAGGTGTGAGGAGCTGTGTGTGCACCGTGGAGTACAATCGTTTTAGGAGCTCTGAGGGTCCGGCCCACACTGGCCACAAGATGGTCCTAACCCCATCCCCCGGTGTAAGAGGCACGGCTGGTCCTCAGGCCCCAAAGCCAGGCTAGACACCCAGCCCAAGTTGGGGACCTGCCTCCTGCAGTTCAGTAGTGCCTGAGGGGCCACATCTAGGAACAGCTGCGCTCCTCTGTGGAGTGGAGACACCACATCTGTGGTTGCTGAGGGCTCTGAAAAGGGAGGCTCAGCTTGTCACCAGCATGCTGCAACCAGAGAGCTACAGTGTTTGGGGGCAAGACCTCAGATTCATATGGTGGTCACCATGTCTCTAAATGAAGTGGCGAGGTGGTTCTAGTTCAACACGGCAACCACGTCCCTGACTCGAGCCCAGCCCAGCCCCCTCCCAGGCTGTGCTCCCCTTCTCTGCTGCTTCTTCTCTCAAGGGTCAGGACCTAGGCTGGGGACCCCAAATCCCAACACACTGGCTTCTCCCCACTACCAAAACTTTCCTTCTGAAGACCAAAGGCATACTCTCCAGACACCCTTTCTACCAGCAGGGAAATCCTGGGGTTTGCGGCTCCCACCCTGGTGCCTTTCTGTAATCCCTGGCCTCAGCCTCCCACTCTGAAGGAGCAGAGGACCCCAACAGCATCATTTCCAGGGCTCACAGTTCGGATGACCAAACCTCTTGGCCCCAACCTGGGGGCAACTTGGAAGAAGCCCAAGTCCCCACAGGTGCCAGGTGGGCAAAGGAAACACACCTGCAGGCAAAACCCAAGGCAGCTGGAACCCGGGAGCCCCCCCCCCCCATAGCCAGAACAAAGTCAGGCTCAACAGGCCTGTAAAGGGCATCCTAGGCCTGAGGTTGGAGAGAGAGCGGGTGGGCTTCTTAGAAGGGGCCAAGAGAGTGAGGCAGTGAGGCAGGCGGCCAGGCCCCCTCACTGCCAGGGAAGGGCCCCTCCAGGAACTGGATTAATCAGCAGGAAACCGATGACTGTTCCCCCAACCCCCCACGGGCACAAAACACACACACACGCACACACACACACAGGAATTCAGAAACAGAGGGCAGCTGGCAACTTCCTGGAGACCCACAATGCAATCCATTTTTTCAAACAATACAGACAAAATAGCACAAAGAACATTCCCTTTCCCAAGCGCAGAGTCCCCAGCGTCATCTCATTTTCATCTCACATGTAAGTCCTTCCAGGAGCAACTATCATTGCCCCTTTACTCAACTCTGAGACCTGGAGAGGGAAAGCCAGTGGGGCCGAAGTCACAACTGGTAGTGCCTATTTCCGAAGCCAGGAGTGCAAGGCCTGCCAGGGCTATCTCTTAAAATCACTTCACTCCATCCCAGACCAACAACTCTCTCCTGGGCTCCCTGACCGGGCTTTACGTGCATCTTCTAGGACAAGCAGAAGGTCTCACAAGGGAGTGGCCAGCTGGTGTGGCAGTCAACCCCCTTCTGCACGAACTGGCCCGTTGAGACCCCATATAGAAAGAGAACTAGCGGGCAGCTCCCGGCCCCATGACTGTCGTGGAAGATCAGCGATGGCCACGCTGGTCCATGCCTGGCTCGAGATGCAGCCGTAGGGCCCACCCTCGGATGCTGTCCTGGCAGTGGCACACAATATGAGTCGCCACAGCTCATTCTCAATTCCTCTTGGCTGGGTGATGCTATGCAGAGCAGCACCATCAGCCCACGGCCCATCCTTTTGTGTGGCACTGGCCTAAGAAGGTCTGACAGTGCTTATAAATTTAAGAAATTAAATGTAGATGTGTATCTTTCCTCTTAGGTGAACCCTCCACTGTTAGGAGAGCCTCAAATTTGCCCTTCTGAAGGTCATCTTGCCTGCCTCTCCTCTCTCTTTAAAACAGAAAAAAAAAAAAGAACCCCAAAACATTTAAGTTTCTTAAGTGTTCTTTAAATTTACATTCAACCGCACATGGCCTGCTGAGTTCCGTGGAGCTGAGGTTTGAAGAGAATCTTCTGTCAATGGGAAATTCACAAGTGTTCAGAGTACAAAATTTGCAATCCTTAGCCACATTCATCGCTCTACTGGGTTCCTCCGGATGGAAATGGGTTCTGGTTTATACTCGCCCAAGCGTCTGCAGGTTTATTTTATTTTTTTAAAGGTTTTACTTATTTATTCATGAGAGACACACAGAGAGAGGCAGAGACACAGGCAGAGGGAGAAGCAGGCTCCCTGTGGTGAGCCCGATGGGGAACTCGATCTCAGGACCCCGGGATCACAATCTGAGCCAAAGGCAGATGCTAAACCACTGAGCCACCCAGGTACCCCACATCTGCAGGTTTAATCTCAAGAAGGAAAAGGCCACTCTAACAGTTGATGGTTGGCCCATGTTGGCCACAAAAAAGACCGGCAGCTAGGAACCAACCTGATGTTATTTTAAGATATGGTCTCTTGAGCCCTGCCTGGATTCAGTGGATTTGGGGCTGGACACAGGGAACAAGCACCGAGCAGGGAATAAGGAATGACCTGACCACTCAAGATGGCCCTGCTATGTAAGAACCAGGAGTTACAGGGCATCACCAGGGGCTCAGAAGCTTCAGCCTTGGGAAAGTCAAACAAGCCCAAACCAACAAGACCAACTGGGTTATGGCACCGGGGCAAGTGCCGTGCTAATCCCTGGCATAGAGATGCCAGTGGCTGAAATCCAGTCTGTTTGCTGAAGGCGGCCTCACATTCTCTGCTCAGCTGAGCCTCACACATAGTAAACACTCAACTAATGTCAGCTGCTGTTGTTCATAAACAAGGAAATTAAAGCCGAGAGGCTTGCGGTTTGCTGGAAGTTAAGTTCTTGGCAAAACTGAGACTTGCCCTAGAACTCATGCCTCAGTTTCTTGATCTAAAAAATGGAGATAAAATAGCTGCTAATCCTTACATAGTTGTCAAAACTAAAAGAGAGGATGGCTTTGTAAATGCACTTAGCCTGGCCTCCGGGGAGTGCTCAATAAAAAAGAACTGTTCATATAACCATTACTATCAATTTTGAAAAGTCTGAGAATGATATAAAATCTGCTTCTGTCCGACTAGAGTTTGTTTATTCCACATGAATATTAGCACTAAATGCCCTGGTGATGCTGAAAGGACAAAATGGCTCCTCTGCCTGGGTGGGGGCCCTGTCTGGTTGGACTGGGAGAGCTCACCACCTTGCAAATCCACCACCCCAGGACACACACCTGGCCTGTGCCTGCTCTCGGGGAGACCAGCTGGCAGAAACTCTCTGCAAACACATTCCGGGCCCTGAGAGGTTTCCCAGTGGGCATTTGTCCAGCACACTTATTATGTCCATAATGTGCCAGACATGGTGCTAGGCACTGGAAAATAAAAGAATAGCAATAAACAGAGCAGAGCCTTCCCCTGCCGTGAGCTTACAAAACTGTAAAGTGGGTACAAATTTCTTTTTCTGATTAAAAATTTCTATTATAAAATTAGTAAAACGACCCATTGCAAAGAGTTTGATGAAAAGGATGGAAGAGAAAAAAAATACTCCTCCCCTTCACCGAGCCCCTTTTTGTGTTTTTCTTCCTGGGCCTCTCCCAAGCGGGTGGTTTTCACAAGATGTTAATCGTGGCATATACACCCGGTGTCCTGCTCATTTCCCCTTACCTGGACCACTGAGCAATTTTCCATGTTGTACCTTCATAATCAATAGTCTGTGTTCATAAACACAGCATATCCACACGAACACACAGACCACCATCTGCCTGCCTGCCCACACTTACACCAAAAGACACTCAGATTGCTTCCCATTTGTCCATACAACCCACAAAATGCATTCGTGCAGACAGAAGATAAAGGGAAGAGGCAGATGTACAATGTGATGGGGTCAGATGAGGTTCGGTTGAATAATGCCACTGTGTGATCTTGGTCAAGTCACTTAACCTCTCTGAACTTGTTTCCCTCCAAATGGGCATAACACCACCTTCATACAGTTGTGAAGAGGATTAAACTGGAGACCATCAGTAAAACACCCAGCACGGGGCCTGACAATAAATACATACTTTTTTTTCTCGTAAATACCAGAAGGTCATGGCTATGACTCCTGAATGCCTCCTAAAGGGCTAGGACAATCTGCAGAGACACCCCTTGGAGGATGGTGCAGGAGCTTCCCAAATCCTCTGCACAGCTAGCTAAATTCTCGGAAATTTAGGATTCACAACTGAAGTAATTCAGAGAAGTGTTATGTATTCTGCAACTTCAAGATGATTCAGGAAAAAAAAAAAAAAACTACACATACAGATAAAAAACTACACGTACAGATGAAGCAAAAATTGCAGCAAATGTCATTGTTATATCTAGTCAAGGGTGTATGAGTATTTACCGTATTATTTCATTTCTATATACTTGCAATTTTTCATTATAAAACCTTGATGAAAACTTCTGCTTTAAATTTAAAAGGTAAAAAATGATGTAATACTTTAAAAGCTTGCACTGCATTAATTTATTTGTTCAACAAATAATACTTAGTACAATATCTGGGATGCAGTGAACTGAACGGGTCCCTGACCTCATAGAGCTTACCACCCAGCATTTCTTTGAATGGGGTATATATTTGCTAATTTTATTGTCTGTTCACTTTCTCTTCAAGTTTAAATCTTGATTAAAAAAAAAAAAAGATTTACTTATTTATTTGAAGGAGGAGGGTCAGAGGGAAGGGGGAAAGAGTCCAAAGCAGACACTGCACTGAGCGTGGACCCTGACTCCGGGCTTGATTTCATGACCCCAGAGATCAGGACCTGAGCCAAAACTATGAGTCTGACCACCCAGGGGCCCCTAACTCTTGATTTTTGAAAACAAATATAGATATGATCTTAGTAGAATCAAAATATTAACTCTTTAGGGTATCTTATGAGAAAATCTTTTTCCCCAGGCTCTCAATTGTTTTGTAGAATTCACAGAGCAGTTACACTTTTTTAAATGTAGTCAAATCTGTTGGATTTTTTGATGACTTTCATACTTCTAAACTTTGGAAATCAACTTCTAGCCCAAGATATGGTATGTATATATGGAATGTTTACTTCTTCTTTCGTATATATTTGTTTCAGTATTATTGAGGATCTTAAAAGCAAGGTTAGACAGTGAATCTGATGGCAGGCCTCCTCACTTTACTACTGGTTTCAACAGGAATGCTTCTAGTATTTCATGGTTAATTATAACATTGGCTATTGGTTTGAAATAGATATTCTTCATCATGCTACAAATGTGCCCTTCTATTCCTTTTTTGGTGTATTGATTAGGTAGAAATGGTTGCTCGATTTTAATCAATTTTCCCCTACATATATTGGAATCAATCGTTTTTACTTCTTTAACCCATTAGCATGACGTAGTTACTATATTAAGCTTTCCTGATATTGACAATTGCCCCCACTGGGTTATGGTAGATGACTTGTTTAATACATTATTGAATTCTATTTCCGACATAACATTTCCATCCTTTAATACGCTCTGTGCCATGGTTAATATCAGGCTTATTTTGCTTTGTAGAATGAATTGGATCATTCCATCAATCTTGTGCTAAGCCATGGAATAGCTTAATGTTATCAGTATTATCAAATTTGAAATAATTACCTAACAAAAACACTTGGGATCGGTGACTTCTTAGGGTAAAGGAGGCAGTGCTTTGATAACAATCACAAATTTTTTTCTCCATTAACAACATATATATTTTTTTCAGAACAGTCTTCATTTAATTGAGATTTTTCAAACTTAAGCCAATCACACCTACATTTTTATTTCTTGAAATGTCTCTATTGCGACATTCCCTTTCTTGTTCCTATTTTTTTTTTCTCTTCTCTTTTTTATTTCTCAAGTAGACTTGCCAGAGGTTAGTCTATTTTATTGTTTGTTTAAAAACAGAATCAGTTCTTGGATGTATCTGCTAATTTCACTGTTTCTGCTTTCTAATTCATTTATTTAGGGCTTTACTCTTTTTTTCTCTCCTTTTTCCTTAGGGGCTGTTTTTTATTCTTTTTTTCCTAAGATCTCAGGCTAATGCTTGGTTTATTTTCTTTTTCTGTCTCCCTTCTTAATAATAAAAGCATTTTAGTCTACAAGAATAGCGACAGCTGCCTCCCAGAGGTTTGGTTATGTGACATTCTGGTTTTCAAGGCTTTCTAAATATTTGTCACTATAGTCTTTATTTCTTCCTTGACCAAACAGATTCGGAGAGGGTTTTAAATTTTTCAAGTGGCTGGGTTTTAGTTTTAGTCTGTTTAAATTTACAATTATTTTGGCTACGTTTACTGCATGATGATCAAAGGACTCCCCGACTGGCACAATTTCTGTTGTGGGTGGAACATGAGTTCTTATAGTTGGTTACTGGCGGCTGACAGAAATGTCTGCAAAGCATATGCTCAGTTGTAAAGCCCAAGCGCTTTGCAAAAGTTCTTGCTTGCCATAATATGACGTCAAATGAAAGACAAAGAGGATACAAAGTTCAATGTGCTCTTAAACATTCTTAAAATACAGTATATTTGAATATGTACACTAAGAAGGCTGTGACAATATATAAAGGCACTGAACAGTGTTGGTAATTTCTACTTGAGGAGACTATGGGCAATTTTTACTTTCCTGTATTTTTCTTTTTTTCTTATTTATTTTTTTTAAGTAGGCTCCACACCCAGCATGGAGCCCAACTTAGGGCTTGAACTCATGACCCTGAAATCAAGACTTGAGCTGAAATCAAGAGTCTGACACGCAATCCACTGAGCCACTTGGGCACCCTGACACTTTCCTTTATTTTTAAATTTCCTATATAAGTGTAAGATTTACTATTTTAATAATAAGATTTCTTTGAATGCTTATTTGCCTAAGCTTTGGTTAGAGAAATGCTCTGTAGCTCAAAGTGTTTTTGCAAAACTCCCCCTGGCCAGAGTCAAGGAAGTCACCAGTAAGAACCTGAGGAATGCCTAGATTTGGACCCCAAATGGTAATGACTCCCAAAGATGGTGGCCCTTGTGAGGGACTCACAGTCACTCTGGTGCCGGAGGTCCCCTCTGGAGGACACTCATTTGCAGGGGGGTACCCAGGAGAGCCACCCTCATCCTCCATAGTCCCTACTCACAAATGAGCTTGCCCTCATTACTGTGATGGTGGAGTTCTTCCTCAAAGGAAAAAAACGGCAAAATCCAACTGCCACAACTGACCCATGTAGGCTTTTATTTTCTCCCTTCCTATATGAGCTCTAAGGCCTACCCAAAAAAACACATTTTCAACCCCAGGTCAACTGCCAGAGCTGAATGTGGAGCAACTCTGGCCAACCGCCCCCCTCCCCCACCAGGGCTCTTGCAAATGGAAAAGGTGGCTGATGGTCCCCTTGGCTGTTCCACCAGCTCCTAGGGCTCCCTCCAATACCAGCAACTTTGGAGACGAAAAGATCCAGAGATCCTGCTCCGTGGCTGCCCACCCTGAGAAGGAAGCAAGGAGGGAAGCTGAGGGAGAGGGGGCAGTGGGGGAAAAAGATGAGACAGGGAGTGGAGAGGTAGTCCCGGTGTTCCCGGGAGACCTTTCTTTCAGAACCACGGGCCAGTGAGCATGCCGCACAGGTGCATTGGCCCAGCCAGCCACCTGGGCTGACTCCCCCTCTCACGTTCATTACCATTACCAGGAGTCCCTCACCCTGGAGTCTTTCTTCTGTTTCCCTGCCCTCCATCCCCACTGATCTGACTCCTCTGCACTGGAAGAGTGGCAGGGAGGAGGGAGAAAAGCATGCTGGGGCAGGAGGACCCTCAGATGTCTCAACTGGCTTCCAATGAGCCCCCTGCCCAGTCTGGTGGGTAGTCTGGGGCCATCTGCATCATAGGGAGGAGATACTTAGAAAGCCGGGGAAGAGAATCCTGACGGAGGTACCTTCCCCACACGGAATGTATTAAGGGGGCCAGGTGAAGAAGACAGCAAGGGTCAAAAGCAGGGCAGGGGTAGGCAGAGAGCCCTGGGTGTGTGCCCAACTCCCAGCGGTGTCTTATCTCTGGAGGGCATTCACTACCTGGGTAGGTGCAGGTAAGAGGTGTGGAGGAGGGTCTCGTGATGCCGCCAGAGAAAAGAGCCACAGACATCCTTTCTCTAAAAACCCTGCCTGCCCCCCTTTGCTGTTCCTGTGGCTTCCTACATCCAGGCAGAGTAATGCCCACCACTCTGGATGTTCTGAGCAGTGACCTTTAAGCATATCTATGTTTAAGCTTGATGGCACCTATAGGCACCAACTTCCTGCCCTCTGCTCCATGCAGCGTCTACACAGCGGGTTGAAATACCCAAATCAGAATGCAGCCAAGGACTTGGAGCTATCACCCTTTGGAAGAATGCTCTCCAGGAAAGCAGTGTTCTCAGCACGTCAGCCAGCAGAAGAACTTACAGAGGGAGGATGGGAGTGAACTCGTGTTTTCGGTTTAATTTTTATCTAGAAGTTAGCAGGCTCTCCAGTGGCTCATCTGGCCCACCTCCGTATGTTCTGCTTTACTGTTCTGTTGTGTTCCAGGGGTTGGGTGGCAGAGTGGTTCAATGGATGGAGTGTGAACTCTGGACTTATTCACACCTGGGTTCAAATCCCCCTATCAGGTTCAAATCCACCTTACAGCTACAAGGCCTTGGGAAAGTGGCCACCTTCGTGAACCTGTTTCCCTGCCTCTAAAACGAGTCTGGAACATTGTTCCTTGCAGGGTTACTGAATTAAGAGTCTAGCCCTGTGCCTGGCCCAAAGCAGGTGCTGAAGAAGCACTGGTTTTCTTTCTCTTGCCAGGATTTAGGGAAACCCAGCCTGAAGATCTCGTGCACTCATGCAACATTTCAAAAGATCTTCCTACATTCTCAAGTCAATTTGGTAACTATAAATATGTATTAGGAACACACCCTGGTGAAAAATTTTACTTGGGGTTATTTCTTGGTGAGTTTTAAGAAATACAATCAAGCATAGAAAATGTACTTTTGTAAATTATCTGTAAACAACTGGTGCAAAGCTGAAATTTTAGGTGAACTAAGAAGGAATTCAAGCAAAAGTGCTATACTTATTCCTCTAAGGGGTTTCTCAACTCTCTGATCAACATTTTTTTTTAAAGATTTTATTTATTCATGAGAGACACACAGATTGAGAGAGAGAGAGAGAGAGAGAGAGAGAGGCAGAGACACAGGCAGAGAAAGAAGCAGTCTCTATGCAGGGAGCCCAATGTGGGACTCGATCCAGAGTCTCCAGGATCATGCACTGGGTCACAGGCAGGCACTAAACTGCTGAGCCACCCAGGGATCTCCACTCTGATCAACATTTCCAAGAGGATTTCCCCACATGGATTTAACAACAACAAAAGTCCCAAGTCCCCTGGTTCATGCCAGTGATCTATCATGTTGCTTCTTTGCTCAGAACCCATGCGGGCCTCTGCCTAGCCTCTGGATCAAGTCTAAGCCTTTGGACAAATTCCCAGATCAGCCCCTACCTACACCTCCGGCCCCATCTCCTACCATCCCACCTACATATCCTATCTTCCATCCACACCAAATCACCAGAGTCTTCACATGTGCCTGTTCTTTCTGCCTCGTCTGTGCCATTACCCAATGGAAGGCTCCTGCTCCCCTTGCCTGCTGAGCCTCGGCTAAATACCACCTCCACCAGGCAGTCTTCTCTGCACACACTCCTGTTCCCAGCATGTTCCTAACTTCCCATGCTCTTGTTTGCATAACCAATATTCCTTCTGGCTGAGGGCTCACTGTGGATAAAAGCCCTGTCATTTCCCTTCACATCACAGAGTTTAGCCCATGGTAGGTACTTGGTAAATGTTTGCTGATCTGATGAAGGAAGAAAGAGATGAGTAAGGAGATTTATAAGAGACAAGACAATTCAGGATGGCTCTTCCCTGACTTCACTGCCCTGCGGTACTCAGGTCACAGTGATAACCATGTGTTACACAGCACAGAGCACAGCTATACAAAGTAGGCTCATAAACCCATTTCACAGGCCATGAAACTAAGGCTTGGCAGGAAGGTTGTGCCTCATCAGGGCTAGGGGATGATGAGCCAAGACGGAAAGCCATGGATCCCGTGCACCTGAGTCTTGTGGCTTGAAAGTAATATCCCCCCCTTTGCCACGATGCCCACTTTCATGGAGAGCTTGTGGGGAAAAGAGCAGCTCCATGTTTCTGCATTGAAAACATTTCTGTCCTACAGAGTCCCCTGGGCCAAGAAGGCGCCAGGGCACAAGGTGGAACACATACGAGAGCAAATCTATGACTCTGTCTCAGGCCACCCTGAGCCGAGCCCCCCCCACCCCCCTGGGACCCACTGCTCAGGGTGGGGTTCTACCCCCCCTCTAGTGGGACACCAGACTTGCCCACTGCTTGTACCTTTGGTGGGTCCAACACCATTAAAAGCGGACCCAGGTTTTCCCCAGGTCTTAATCGGCTCAGAAGCAAAGTGACAAGTTCCATTTTACATAAGGTGGCAGAATGGGCTCTAACAATGTGTCATAAATGGGGGGTGGCAGTGGTGAGGTGGGGTCGAGAGTGTGGGATGGCGATGGGCCATTCAGGGAAGAGAGCCAGGACAGGGCAGATAAGAGATCTCATCCAGCAGACAGATAACGGAGGCTACAATGACAAAAGAGCCAGGAGCCGTCGCTGGTGCATCGAGAGAAAGGAAGAACATATTAAATTTTAAAACAAAGCCCACCCCAGGGGAAACCTCCAGCCTCCGTCTCCCAACCCGCGCCTCTCATTTCCAGCACAGGTTCATAGAAACTGAAACGTCTGTCCCTCATCTCCGGGGGCTGGGTTTTGTGTGTTTTGGTTTTTGTAACCCTATGCGCAGCAGCTAGCATACTGTGTCTCTGGGTTGGAGGGGAGCAGCCTGGGCCTCCAGGAACCCCTGTAGCCTTCCCACCAGGCCTGGGAAAGATGGGCAGGCCGGGACTGGGCCACCCTCTTGACAGGATGGTGAAGGGGGGTTGGGAACCAGAGCAGGGCAGGGACTTGCCTGAATGTGCTAGATCTGGAGGGTGGGCACCAGTCTGGGTGTCAGCAGCAGAGAAGAGGAAAGAGGGAAGCTAAGAAGTAGGGAAGGTCCTCAGAGGCCACGCCAACGAAAACTACCATAAAGAACACGCTGACATGCAGGAGGAAGAGAGCCGAAAAGGAGGAAGAGCGAGCGTGGAGCTGGAACAGGAAGGCTCGATTTAGCCTAAGCAAATGTTACTTCCTCAGTAATTCCATCAAACCTCCCTCCTGGCCCCCTCCCTCCCCGCCAGGGCAATGGTGGAGGAGTCAGGCTGGCGGGGCTGGAGGCCTGGGCAGATGCACTCCCCCTGGGGCCAGTACAGGAAGCCGCCCCCCACCCGGACGCCGACCCAAGACCCCAAACCCCGACCCAGATTGGGAGGGGTAGCCTTGATCTCTGGTTAAGGTCAGATGTTTGCTTTATGAGCATCCTCTTGGAAGGGAGACTGTCAGAGCTCCCCGAGAGACTCTGAGCCCTCAAAGCCAGCACTGTCCAGGGCATTCTGAGGTTTCCCTGGGGAGCTGCGGGCCTGCCCAGCTGCTGCCTGCAGTCCGGGGAGACACAGCCCTGGAGTCTCACTGCTAACCAAGGGGCAGGGATGGGACTTTCTCCATCACAGCTCAGCTCAGACCTTCCCTGACCCCTGGCTCTCCACCAACAGGTGCTCAACATTTGGCAAGTGATGTCTGAGAACCACACAGCCGGGGTTTAAAAGAAAATGACTTTGGATTTGCCCAAAAGGAGTAAAAAATATGAGACAACCTTTCTGGAGGGCAGTTTAACTATTTTAATCAAGAGCCTTTAGGGGTGCCTGGGTGGCTCAGCAGTTGAGTGTCTACCTTTGGCTTAGGTCGTGATTCTGGGGTCCTAGGATCGAGTTCCGAATCAGGCTCCCTGAAGTGAGCTTGCTTCTGCTTCTCCCTCTGCCTATGTCTCTGTCTTTCTCTCTGTGTCTCTCATGTATAAATAAATAAAAATCTTAAAAAAAAAAAAAAAAGAGAGAGAGAGACTTTAGACTGTGTCCTTGGGCCAGGGGTTCCGTTCTAGAAACAGATGCCAAGGAATAATCAAAGCTGTGGGCAAAAACACCCAAGGATGTTCACCACAGCATTCCTTATAAGACAGAGAAAGAGGAAATAATGTAAATGTAGGAGGGCTGATTAAGTATATTATGATTCTTCTGTTCGAAAGCATATTATGCAGCCGTTTAAAGTGAGCTGGGCACAATGAGCTCTGGGAAGTCCTGGAAGTGTTGAATCACTACACCACACCTGAAACTAATACAACACTCTATGCTAACTCTACTGGAATTAAAATTTAAAAAAAAATAATAATAAAGTGACTTGGAGGAAGAGGTTTAACTCCATGAAAATTTTAATCACAAGTTGTTAAGGAAAAGCAAAAAAAAAAAAAAAAAAAAAAGACAAAGTAACATGAAGGTACACACAGTATGATCTCATTTTAATTAAAAAATATAGGGTGGGAGGGCATATAATATACCAAAATATTAATAATTATAGAGGGTTCTTCTTTTTGCTTGTTTATAGTTCCTAAATTTTCTGCAAAAATCACAAATCTCTTTGTAACAAGAAAAAAAATCAATAAAATCTATTTTCTAAAAAACAAAAGGAAGAGATCCAAGAGCCAAGAGACTATTCATTCCTTGGACATTCAAACCTGAACTGGATTTGAAACAAACAAACAAACTGAACAGAGATATCTTAAAACCGCCTAAGAATATTTTCAAGAACTAAGGAGTAGTTTCCAGTGAGGAGGAATTAAAATCTCCGGGAGGGCTTTCTGCTTGCAGGCAGGGTGTGAATTATGAGCAGAGAGCCAAACCCCCCAGAAAACTCAGAACCCAACTTCTCAGTCCAGATCCTTCAAATAATTGCCACCGGGGGAGGAAGAGGAGAGCAAGCAGAGGGGCCAAGGTGCAAAAAAGGTAAAACAAACATTTCTTTTGTCCTTCGTGGAGGACACAGGACAACAGCCATCTCTTTAGACAGTAAATCCAAAAAGAAAGAGAGGTTTTGGAAAAAACAGGCCCGTTCCTGAGCTGAGACTGGTTAATTTACCTGGGTATAGGGAATGAATTTTTACAACCAAGGTATAAAAGTTCTAAAAGGTGAGTTTGGGGGCACCTGGGTGGCTCAGTTGGTTAACCGAGGGACTCCTGATTTCGACTCAGGTCATGATCTCAGGGTCATGAGATTGAGCCCTGCATGGGGAGTTGGGGAGTCTGCTTAGGATTCTCTTCTCTCCCTCTCCCTCTGCCCCTTCCCTCTGCTCACATGCGTACTTTTTCTTTCTAAAAAAATTAAAATAGGGGTACCTGGGTGGCTCAGTCAGCTAAGTGCCTGCCTTCTGCTCAGGTCATGATCCCAGTGTTGTAGGATTGAGCCCTGTGTTGGGCTCCCTGCTTAGCAGGGAGTCTGCTTCTCCCTCTCCTTTTGTTCCTCCCCCAACTCATGCTCTCTCTCTCAAATAAATAAAATCTTTAAAAAAATTAAAATAAAAAAAGATAAAATAAAATAAGGGCCTGGAAGACAAATTCTCACAAGCTCTGTAACCAAAGCAAAAGAACTTAGCTGATGTTACATAGAAGTTTTCCCGGAGAATGAGCTGGAACACAGGCAGATAATGGACTGGAACACTTGAGGGCATTGAGAATACTCAGCACACCATTTACAGAAGTTGGCCTCAGCCTAAAAAAGATGACCTAAAGACCAAGGAAGGAAAAATTCTACAGAGGATGGTCTTAATTATTCAAGCATCAGGAAAATCCAAGGAGGAATAATGGTAGACATCTATATTTCTCCAGTCCTCTTTATGATCAAAAGTTTTAAAGTCTACCTCAAATATCAAAGTTTATTCATTTGAGGGACATATACTGGGTGCCTCCTGTCCGTTCATGTGTTCAGTAAATAGCTGGGTACAAACTTCACATGGGGACAGTTCTGTGATGTTCAAGGCACTTCCACTGGCCAAACAAAAAGGGACAGGGTGGGTCATTAGGATGCATCCCTTGTAAAGATGCCAAGTAGCACTGTGACAGGGAGTTGGACATGTTGGCTCAGGCCCACAGACCCTGAAGACTTCTTACCCCCAAAAGCATTCCTCAGCCCCAAAGGACCCTGCCTATTTCTTAAGAAATGATGACTCCAACTTAGAAAATAAATATGACACCACACACGAGTACAGGTGGTGCTGGATGATTTTATATCTCTTAAAGACATCAAATTCTTCCCCCGGGTGAAGCTGTACCTATAAATTACAGCCTCATATTATATATGGCCAACACCTTTAGCTTTGTTCTCCTACAGCATTTCTCCTTGACAAAAAAAGAAGCCATCAATACTCTACTTTGAAAACAGCATAGGAGGTATTTCTGTGAGACCAAAAAAAAAAAAAAAAAAAAAAAAAAGGAAGAAAGCAAGCACTTTTCCTTCCCTTTAATTAAAGGGATGCCATCCAGTTGCACCTCTGGATAGAAAAATAGAAACAGAAAAGTATTCTTCCAGAATCTTCTGAGTACCAAGTACCTTTAGCCCTACAAACTTCACCATCTAACAAAGTGAAAGCCCCAGCTTAAGGCACCAGGAAGTGTTCCCTTGGCACCTGGCAGCAGCTGGTACCTACCTGAGGCCAGTTCATAGACAGTAATAAAAGCTCCCTTGAAATAATGTTAAGGTTCAGACACTCTGATAAAAGCTGGGAACTTCAAAGGTAGGACTGCAAAGCCCATCCCTAATCCTCCTCATTGTGTCTGATGTGGCTGGTTGGGCTCTGGGTTGGCCCTACCACCTAGTGTCTGAGCTTTGCCCCATAGGCATTTGTGAGCCGGACAGCCAGCTGGGGTGGGTGGGACAGAACTTCACACTCACTCCCTAGGGAGGGGCGGACCTTAGGCCACAGTGCATAGCCACTGGTCTCTGACCAATGGGGTATCAGTTAAAAATAAGGGAAGAAAACAAGAAAAAAAAATACTGATCTACAGGCAGGAGCCCAGTGGTTCTGGAGTGACAACGGGATTCAACGCCAGGTTCCGAGGCTCTCTATGAACTTGTGCAAGTCACTTCAGACTTGAACCTTAGTTTCTTTGTCTATAAAAATGGTAACGTTACTGGGAGTTGTTGATGGGAGTAAAATAACCTGTGTGAAAATGCAGAGCAAAGGTGAGATTCTTCTTCCCACCCACCCTTCCTTTTTTCTACTCTAACTTCCTTCTTTAAAAACACCCCTTTTTTTTTGGCTAGATATGCCCAAGGCACAAAATTCGAAATGTAGAAAAAGTAACCTTGCAGAGCTATTGCATTGCTGGGCCTTCTATCTTGTACTCTCTCATTTAAGAAACTATCTCAGTGACCAGGACCACATCAACTGACCACATGGATACATAGGGAGCTTTCACATTCTTTTTTTTTTACAGCTGCATGTATTGCGTTGTATGATCAAAGGACAGTTTATTTGCCAGTTCCCTCCTGGTGAACATTACGGGGTTTTTTTTGTTTGGTTGTTTGTTTTTTGCTTTTACAAGCAAGATGTAATGAACTATCTTGAAAAATGCTCATTTTGCATGTTATACAACAAACCTGTGATAAAAATTCCCAGAACTAGAATTGCTTGTGCATTTTGGATTTTAATAAATATAGTCAAAATCCTCTCTATATAATATGCACTCTATCGACAGTTGTGAGAGTATCTGTTCCCACTGCCACTTCTTCATGGTGGAGTTAACTTGCATCTCTCTAGTTAGTAGTGGGCTGAACATGTTCTTACATGGTTGAGAACCATTTGTATTTCCTTTTCTGTGAACCGTCCATGTTCTTAGCCTATTTTAAAAACTGAGTTGAGGGTATGCCTGGCTGGCTCAGTTGGTGGAACATGCGAATCTTGATCTTGGGGCCATGAGTTTGAACTCTATGTTGGGTCTAGTGCTACTTAAAAACAAAAAAGAAAAAGAAAAAGAAAAAGATGAAATAAAATAAAACAAAAAAAGTTGGGTCGAGGGGTGCTTGGGTGGCTCAGCTCAGGTCATGATCCCAGGGTCCTGGGATGGCTCCCTGCTCAGCGGGGAGTCTGCTTGTCCCTCTCCCTTTCCCATTTCCCGTTTGTGCTTTCTCATGCTCCCTCTCTGTGTCAAATAAATAAATAAAATCTTTTTTTAAATTGTGTAGGTGGTCTTTTTCTTAATGATTTGTAGGAGTTCTTTAGGTATTAAGGAAACCAGCTCTATGACCTGCATAGCAAAAATGTTCTCCAGTTTTGATTCCCTTTATGATGACTTTAGCCACACAGAAATTTGTTACTTTGTGAATAAATATATCAATATTTTCTTTTATGGCTTCTGGGTTTTAAGCCATAGTATTTTCCCAGGTTCATTTTTTTGTATTTACCATCTTTAAGCCATCTGAAATCTATTGTGTTATAATTTGTTTGTTTTTTAAAAAGCCATCAAGATGTTGTCTCAAGTCACAAATTTTAAAATGCCATCTTTCTTTCTTTTTTTTTTTTTTTTAAGATTTTATTTATTTATTCACGAGACACACACACAGAGAGAGAGAGAGAGAGAGAGAGAGAGGCAGAGACACAGGCAGAGGCAGAAGCAGGCTCCCTATAGGGAGCCCGACGTGGGACTCGATCCTGGGGCTCCAGGATCATGTCCTGGGCCGAAGGCAGGTGCCAAACCGCTGAGTCACCCGGGATCCTGCCATCTTTATTTCATATCAAATTACCTTTAATTGACCTCTGATTCCCTTCTCTTTTTTGTCTTCCAAATCCCGCCTAGTTGCCTCAAATCATGCTCTTTCTCTCCATGGCCCTCATATCCCTTCATTCCATTCCTGAGCCAAAGGTTGATCCACGTTATCGTGACTGACAATCATGCAGATCATGCTGAATCTCAGCATCTTAGAGCAAGTAGAAATCTCAGAAGTGTCCCTTCATTTTATAGATAAGGACGTTGAGCTCCAAAAAGGTGAACTGGACTTGTCCAAGATTACAGAGCAGATTAGTGCTTAGATTTTTTTTTTTTTAATTACTATCCAAGAAGAAAAGAAGAATTGATTTTCCCATAAATTCTGCTCAATCAATAGGTATCTATTAAGCAACTACTATGCCCAACAGTGAACCAGGCTTTGGGGCTCCAGAAATAAATGACACAGCTCAAGGTTTCAGGAAGCTGAGTCCAGTGTGGGGTCTAAACATACACACCTATAGGCTAAGAGGTAAGGCAACAGTGGCCACTGGATGTGGAAGAACAAGTCATTTTTGCAAGGGATGGCATGGGGAAAGCTCAGAAGATACACAGTTTTTATTTTTATTTTATTATTTTTTTAGAAGGTACATGATTTTTTTTTTTTTTGAAGATACATGATTTTTAATTGGGCCTGGCATGACCAGGACTTTGTCCAAATATGAAAAGAAAGTATTTGGCAATAGGGGAACAATGAGACAAAGTGGGGTGTCTCGTGGTATATAGTCAGGAAGGAAGTAATCTGGCCTAGTGTTAGCTGTGGGTGGATTTTCAAGAAAAGGTTCCTCTGAGGATCTGTGGTCATTGCCAGGCCCTCAAAACTGCACAGTAAGACATAAATAAATGGACCCATCTGAAGGGCCTTTAGGTGCCTGGCAGAAAGCAACATATCCACTGTGG
The DNA here is from genome assembly GCF_011100685.1 of Canis lupus familiaris. NCBI lineage: Eukaryota > Metazoa > Chordata > Mammalia > Carnivora > Canidae > Canis > Canis lupus. The sequence goes on along the minus strand of NC_049224.1, from coordinate 53,500,323 downwards.
AAGAATGTACTTTCATCCCATACCTTAAAGAATTCTCACAGATAGAATTCTAACAAACATAAACTCACAATCAAAAATCATGATACACATACAGGGGTACCTTGTGGCTCACCTTGTTAAGGGTGTGACTCTTGATTTTAGCTTGGGTCATGATCTCAGGGTCTTGGGATTGAGGACTGTGTTGGGTTCAGCATTCAGTGAGGAGTCTGCTTGAGGACTCTCTTTCGCTCCCCTTTTCCTTATTCTCCTCTCTCCATCACATGTATGTGCGTGTGTGTGTGCGCGCGCGCATGGCATGCTCTCTCTCTCTCTCAAATAAATCTTAAAAATAAACACAAAAATCATGAAACACGTGGGAAGCAAGTTCTCAAGAGTGGGAATCAGCAGAATTATCATACAACAGAACTATACCTGCATACACTTCAGAGACTGGAATTAGTGGATACAGAATACAAAGTAAGTATGTTTAATGTGATTAATAAAATGAGGAATTAAAAATACAAGTAAGGAGTAAGATATTACTACAAAACACAAACTACCGGGATCCCTGGGTGGCGCAGCGGTTTGGCGCCTGCCTTTGGCCCAGGGCGCGATCCTGGAGACCCAGGATCGAATCCCACATCGGGCTCCCGGTGCATGGAGCCTGCTTCTCCCTCTGCCTATGTCTCTGCCTCTCTCTCTCTCTCTCTCTCTCTGTGTGTGTGTGTGACTATCATAAATAAATATAAAAAAAAAAACTATTAAAAAAAAAAAAAAAACAAAACACAAACTACCATGCATACTCAGAAAAGGATAAAATAGGAACACAGAAATAAAAAAAAATAAGCATCCAGATTAAAAACTCAAAGGATGAACATCAAAAATAATAACTCCAGGGATCCCTGGGTGGCGCAACGGTTTGGCGCCTGCCTTTGGCCCAGGGCGCGATCCTGGAGACCCGGGATCGAATCCCACGTCGGGCTCCCGGTGCATGGAGCCCGCTTCTCCCTCTGCCTGTGTCTCTGCCTCTCTCTCTCTCTCTGTCACTATCATGAATAAATAAATAAGATCTTTAAAAAAAAAAAAAAATAACTCCAGGGGCAGCCCGGGTGGCTCAGTGGTTTAGTGCTGCCTTCAGCCCAGGGCCTGATCCTGGGGACCCAGGATCGAGTCCCACATCAGGCTCCCTGCATGGAGCCTGCTTCTCCCTCTGCCTGTGTCTCTGCCTTTCTCTCTCTCTCTCTCTCTGTCTCATGAATAAATAATAATAAAAAATATTTAAAAAAATAATAACTCCAATGGAAACATATCAAATATATTAAAATTTGTGAGTTAATACTGATATTAAAAATACTTCCATGGAAGGGCTAACCAGAAGATTAGAGATAACTGAAGAGAGAATTAGTGAGCTGGAAGATAAGTAAGGTATTATCTAGAAAACATTACAAAAAAACCAAAAAATTGAAAATGAAAGTTAAGAGATATAAAGGATAGAATAAGATCTAACTGAGACAGAGATAAGGATGGAGAGACAATATTCGAAAGAGACAACTGCTGAAAATCCTCTAGAATTGACAAAAGTCACCAATCTTTGGTTTCAGGAAGCCCAATGAATCCTTAGCCAAAGAGATTCAAATCCACTCCTAAGTAATTAACAGTGTACTGCAAAACATACCAATGAGTGCACACACACACACACCCCACCACCAACAACCAGGCAGAAGATATTATCTAAGAAAAACAGTAATTGTGCTACCAAACTTCTCAACATCAACAATGGCCAAAAGACAATGGAATACTATCTTTATTTATATATTTATTTTTTAAAATATTTTATTTATTTATTTGAGAGAGAGAGAGCAAGCATGCATGTGTGCATGCTCACATGCAAAGCAGGGGGAGAGTGGGGCAGGGAGGGAGAGGAGAGGCACAAGCAGGCTCTGCGCTGGGTTAACTGTATAGAACATTAAAAATAAAAGCCTGGGGGCGCCTGGGTGGCTCAGTCGGTTGAGTGTCCCTCTTAATGTCAGTTCAGGTCATGACCTTGGGTTCGTGAAAATAAGTAAATGAATGAATGCCTGATTTGTGTGACTGAAGAGAGAAATAAGATGCATCTAAACCATTGTGTGACAACTGAATGTGACTTTATATAAAGCATTCACCAAGGTCCTTGTATTATTTAAGAAAAGGAAGACACCGACTAACTTTAAACCTGCAATCTGCATGCATCAAAAGAATAGAAACAGTGTATAAACTGCAAAGCAGTAGATAAAAAACAGAGTGAAGGAAAGAAAGAAAAAAAAGAAACCCTTTTAATCGATTTAAAAGAATGAACAGGGGCTCCTAGCTGGCTCAGTCAGCTGGTGGAGCATACGACTCTTGATCTTGGGGTGTGGATTTGAGCCCTGGGATGCATGATGTAGAGATGACTTAAAAATAAAGTCTTTTAAAAAATTAAGGAATAAATGAAGAATCAGAAAAAGAAGAAACAGAAAGCACAAAATAAGATGGTAGAAATCCATATCTAAAACTATAACCAATGTAAACCTAGCTCTGAAACTGTTTATAGGAGACAGGAAGACAGGGACATAGGACAAGAGTCCTGTCCTTGCAGGCTGAAACCAGACATGGAAAGGAAAGAGTAGCAGGGAACCGTGGCTGAGGCACCCAGTGTAGCCAGTAGAGAAGGGAATGGCAGAAAACAGGGTCAGAGAGGGAGGAAGCGGGCCCAGAGTGACAAGCCAACACTCTCTGTAACAGCATCTGCTATGGAGAAGTCAGGTAAGTAGAGGTCTCCAAATGGACTACCAGGTGGGATTAGGGAATGGGTCAGGGTCCCTGTGAGAGCAGGTAGGAGTGGGGGGTGAAATACTCTGCTGTTTCAGAGCTGGAGAGAAGAGGGGGACAGAGGAGGCAGGGACAGAACGGGTGAACTCTTCTCTGTGAAGTCCTAGGTGGGGAGAGAGTGATACAGGAGTTGAGAGGTAGAGCCAAAGGAGAGGGAGACAGGTGTGTCTGTACCTGTAGGTATGGGACTGGGGCACAGGAGGATGTGCTCAGGCCTATGGAGGCAGCTGGGGCAGGATACCTGGGGATCTAGGGATGGAATTGATGGTAGGCATGTTCCCCCAGTGGGTAGGCACTGGTTCCCCAACTTGGGCCAAGGGTGCTTCAAAGGGCTGTGCAGTGGTGAGAGATGGGAAGAATTCTGAATTTCAAACGTGACCTGCTTTCAGATTAATGGCAAGTCCACAGTGAACTCATGGTCTGTGGCTAGTGAATGTGGCCCTGAAGGGCAGTGAGGCATGTAAACTCAGAGACCCCAGGATCAAACACCACAGTGTGGGATTAACCTACCAGCACTGCCAGCCTCCAAAGGGTACTTGATGCTCTTCAAGAGGCTGGCTTGGATGTGAGGAGGTTATGATAGGTTTGGCTCTTGTGTTTTACCGAACACATGCAGGATTGCCTTCCCTATCTGGAAGCCTATCCCATGGCTGCCCTCTGGGGAATCGGATGGGGTCACTGATGGCATTCAGATGTGACCCAGAGGACAAACCACACATAACCAAGAGTCATCACAGACGTTACAGTTTCCCATGTAAATCTGGAGGGTGGACATTCCTGCTTTCTGTGGGGATCATTCTTACCTGATTTTGATCCCCTACTTACTCCACACTGGGGGTGCAGAAGGAAGAAAGGGAATGTGGTCGGGCTACCACAACGGGATCCCCTATTCTCAGCTTCCAACTGTGCTGAAAATCCTCCCGTTTCCAACATCTCTCTCAGTACTCCCAAAATATACACACAATAGAGCATATATATTTAATATCAGAGATACCTTTACGATGATGGTTGCAGAAGACAGAATTAAACCCCCCCTAGAGGTCAACCCACTTCTAATAGTCCTTTTACTCCGTTTATAAATATATAGATGATAAAGATAAGACACACTGATAAAAATGCACAGAGCACAGAAATGAATTAAAGAGAAAACAAAAGGCCTCTGTAGTTGGGGGTAAGGCACTGGGGATGGGGGAAGGGTCAGGTCTTCGAGCTACACACATTAATTAGTAAGTAATAAGAACCAGTCATTTTACCTTTTGAAGCTGCTGATTCGACATAGGTTTTTGGCTCTGCTCTGGCTTCTCACATCTTTTGATCCCCCTTTTGGAGTCTGCCCTAATCTCTAGCCACCACCTCACCCCTTATTTGACAGTGCATTGCTTCAAGTATCTTTCTGCCTAATGCTAAAAATTTTAATTTAGCCTGTAGCACTGTGGCCAACTTGTTTTCTATTTATTTATTTATTTATTTATTTATTTATTTATTTATTTATTTATTTAGCAAACAAAAATGAGTTGGGCCCAACAGTGACACAGGCTCTCATGGGCTAGCCTGGCAACCTGGTATAGCTTGTAACAGGTCTCCTTTCTGTTTTATGCATGGGCAATTGGGGGACACTGGTAATCGTAGGGGCCTCCGTAATCCCAATTTCTGTTCTACCAAAAGAGTTCTCCCCTAATCCCTGTACAAGGCCTTTTACGAAGTTAGGCTTTGTGAGCAGGGGCTCTGTGGCCCAACTACTCAGGGCCAGCCTGGTTCTGACACCTGACCTCGGGAAAGTTATTCCACCTAAATGAAGAGATATGTGGAAAGTGCTTATACTAATGCCTGGTCCATATTAAGTGCTGTGTCATTAGAGAGCTGGGTGAGATTAGTTAAGAGAGGCATTTGCCCCTAGTTCCGGGAGGCCAGAGATCCCTTTGAGGCTGGCAAGAGCTATGGGTCCTCTCCCCAGCAAAGTACACATACATGCACATAACCCTCTGCACAGCTGCTGGTGCCCCCCATGCTGCAAGGCTCAAGGACCACTGGTCTTGGCCCTCTGGTCCTCTCTATGCTGATGTGAGGATCTCAGGCGCGAAACTCTGTGGCAATGGTTCAAGTCTTAAGTTCACAAGCAATGGCCTATTGAGCAACTCCCTCGTTTCAGGTTCCGCTTTTGGCAGAAATGTTACACCTTTCTTCCCCAAAGCCCTTCTGACCCTTGCCAGTTTTGCTCTTGATTCAGGCCAAATCCTCCTTGGGTCACCTTAAGACTATCACTCTGTGTGCAACAAAGCTCCACATGCTCTTTGCGAATCATCCTGGTCCTTCTGCAAAGCTCTGATGGTCAGGCCACTGTCCAGCATTGGCTGAAGTCAGACCACTGCACGGACTGGTGCCTGCTGGGCTCCCACCGAAGGCCCTGCAGAGGTGGATACTGCAGACGCCCAGGCCCTCACTCTTAATAAGCTTAGAAATGGCACAAAGCAGGAAAAGCCAAAGATGACAGAAGCCAGAAGGAACTCATGAGATGATCTAATTCCCTCATTAACCCAGAGAAGTGACTTCCCCGTGGCCACCCAACTCATTCACAGCAAAGCTGAGAACTTAGCCGGTTCAGTGCTTGGACTCCTTCGGCATTTTTCAGGCTTTACCAGGCAGGTGAGTTGTGTTAAAATGCAGATTCTGCATTTCTAACAAGCTCCTAGGCTGCAATGCTGCTGCTGCTGGGGGTAGATGGGCCACTGAGAGTAAGCAGGAGTTTATGTCACAGTCAACAGACTATTCCACCCTAGTTAAAGCCTCCTCATCCACCCTTCCTGTGGCTGTTTAAATGTTCTTTCTTCAGGAAAGCCTCCTCCTTCCCCTCCATCCTCCCTGATTATCAGCTCCCATGGCCTCTGTACTTTTCCCTTTGAAGCGTTTATAACAACTGTAATTAAAGAGTATTTGTATAATTATTAGCTCAGTGTCTGTCTCCCAGGGAGACTACAAGCTCCATGAGGTCGGGCCCAGCACAGAGAGTGGTAAGTCATACTATCAGCCAAAGGGGGACTGTTGTGGTCTGGAATGGCCTGGGCCAGCATTCTGGAATAGGAAGGGATGGATCATACACCTTCTGGATGGAAAACACCTTCTGGAGGCCTCAAGACCAACAACGACACTGCTAGCTTTAGAATTCCCCAAGTTTCAAACACATACCAACTGAAATTTAAGTTGAAAAGCATCTTTCAAAAGAAGAACATCTCCTGAATGTCTATCAAGTGCAAAAGAGCCCCAATCTGGTACTAGCCACTCTGCCTAGGGAACAGTTAGGCCTCCCAAAGAAGCATTCTCTTGGAATCTTCGTTGGGCAAATGGTCTCTGAGCACTGTATGGGACCCGGCAACCACAGCAGAGGCCACGCTCCCTGTCTAGCCTCACTCCTCTGCAGACCAACAGTTTCTTTTTCAGTTTTTCTACTGCTATCCTTCTGAGGAACCCCAAAGCTCTGAGTGTTCAGCTCTTTGGTGTGGGCAGAAAGATGCCTGACCTCGTGGAGGAGGCAAAGTCTGAGGTCAGTTGGCCTGGGTTCAGGTATCAGCTCTGTGCCCTTGGGCAAGTGACTCCAACTACTCTGCGGTCTAGTTTCCCCATCTGCCAAATGGGAATAATGATGTAGCGAGCAGCAGCTGCAAGGACTCAAGGACAGAACAAATACACAGCACAAGCCTGGTCCCAGATCCATGATTATTATTATTCTCCCTCTATCCAGTACAATTCAAGGTCTCTCTATTGTTTGGCACAATCTCTTCTACCCAGTGGCTCCACCTATTCAGGATCGACTCTTCCCTGCTGCTCCTGCCTTACCTGTCTGGAGCTTGTCTGAAGCCATGACTCACTGCAAAACTCTGCAGGTCCCATCAATCACCTCCCTGTCCCCGCCTCTGTGTGTCACTCGTAGGTTCCTTCTGAGAGATAGGTCTTTTTCCCAATGCCCAATACACTTAATCACCAGGTATTATTGAGGGCCAGCCCTGTGCCAGGCTCTGTTCTGGGCACAGGGGGCTAAGCAATGAACAAAGGCTTTCTACCATCACGAGCTGATATTCCAGTAAGAGATCTGATATCAGCTCAGGTCTCTGGCTCTTCCTTCACCCCCATTCCTCTCCACAGGCCAATCTTAAGTAAATCGCACACAAGTACAAAGCACGCCAGATCAAAAAGCGCGGAGTGTGACTTAGGAACATCCCAGTGATTAAAATCCTGCCCCACTGAACTGGTGGACTTTGCTCCTGGTTCCCTAGCAGTCGTGCTGGCCTGTCAAATCCTCCAGAACAGAGTGTGTGTTTAAACACCTGGACAATGGGGTGCTCCGTTTATGTGTCTCATGCAGGTAGCATACACCCATGGTTTCATTATTCTCAGAGCCACACTCTTTGGACAGAGCCTGATTCAGGATTCCCAGCAGGAATAGAGGCCATGGCCTTGGGTTCAGGAGCACTGGAAATGGACTCTGAAAGCCCATGTTCAAGTGCTGGCTCTGCCAACAGAGTGTGGCCCCAGGCATGGAGATTTTCTGCGCCTCAGTTTCTTTTAGACAATCTCTGAGGTCTTTGAAGTCTAAGGGTTGCGATCAACCATCATTACCAAGAGACTCAGCAGATTCAGCTGAGATTCAGCTAATTCTCCTTAATTCAGCAACATGAGTCCCTGCCCTTGGACGTGGTGGCGAGCTAGCCAGATGAAGAGCCTGTGAGGAGCATCCTCTGAGATATACCTGACTTCTCCTTGGTTTATTTACTCCCTTCTAACTTCAAACTTGAACTTTTAAAGAAAACTCTGATAGAAATATCTCCAGGCCACAAGGCAAACCTAAAATAGAAGTCATGCAAAATCTCTGGTGGTCCCATTAGTCTCCCTTCCTTCAACTCGAGAACCATTCCAGACCTTGTCTGTCTCCTTATCTCTAGACAGAGAGCGTAAAATAAGTCTCTCAGTAGGCAATGCCAGGTTGGGATGGAAGTGACCCAAGTGCAGAACAAATGGCCTACCGGCCACACACCACAGGACAAGGACTCACCTAGGACTCTGCCTGGAGAACAGTAAGCACCTGCCCTCCCCTCAACTTACCGCATCTCCCTCCACAGACAGGTGGGCAACCAGGCGAGCCTGGAGGAAAAAAAAAAGTGACCCAAATGTCCAACTCCCCCTGCTCAAAAGAAAGCAGCTCTACTCCCACTACCCTCCTGTGAGAAAGCTAGGTCCTGAAGGTTTCTGGAACAAGAATGCATCTGGAACTATAGGTAACTACTTATGGGTCAGGCAGGTGCTTGGCCCAGGTGACAAAACCACCAAGAAAGCTCTAGAAAACAATATATTCACTTTAAAACAAGTAAGAAAGGTATAATCATACTTGGTCTCAAAAATCAAAACTGGACAGGCCCATGGATTGATCACAACCGCTCAAAATACATATTCTAATGTCTAATGACAATTAGGGGTGGTTTTCTTCCCTTCTCCCATAAGACCCGGTCCTTTGAAGGCCCCTGATAAGAGCACAACAGGGATGCAGGCCCCGGGGCCCTCTACTTGGGAGAAATTGAACTTTGACTGTTTGCGCTTACACGTGTCAAAGAGTAGCTTCAAAGTTGGCTGGGTGACCCCCGAGGGTGCAAAGTCCCGCTTTGCGCACCTGTGGGGGAATTTGGGTGAATTTCCCAGGCGCCCACGGGAACCGTTTACGTCCCCTCCAGGACAACCACCAGCTAGGAGTTTCCATTTTGCACAGAAATAAAGGCGCTCAGCCTGCGGCTCAAAGGTGGGCCACCAGGATGGTCATTCGCTGGGCCGCTCAGACAAGGAAGGACGAGCCCCTCGCAGTGTCCCTGCGAAAACCCACCCCGGCTGCGGCTCTGCCTTTGCCCCAACCGACGAAGAGCTCAGAGATACACTGAGGACCGTTTTGGGTTAGTTAAAACCCACGCCAGCACCTCCCTGGCTTCTTCTACCTTCCCAAACTACAGCCTAGACTGGAGGGAAGCAGTTGCAGCGACCATACAAGTCATCTTAAAAGGCAAGTTGGAAAAAAAAAAAATCCGACACGCACTAGTTAGCAAGTCCGCAGTTAGGGGGGCGGTGGCCCAGGGGCCGGGTCTGTGGGATCCGCGCGCCCGCAGGGGCTGCCCCGTCGGTCCCCGGGTCCCCGCGCCCACCCGGCAACTCTCGGCCCCTCGTCTGACGCCGGCGATCACACCCCACAGCTCCGTCCAATTAGGAAAATGACCGCGAGGAGACCGAGCGAGGGGCGACGGGGAAGGGGAAGTGAGACGAGGGAGCCCAGGGACAGGCCGCGGGGACCCCGCCGGCCGGCGAGCGCCTTCAACAGGTTCCCCCGCCCGGGGCGGCCCGGGTCCCGCAGCGCACGGTGCGCGGCCGCCAGCTGCCTCCGGGGGCGCCCCCAGCCCCCGCCCCCCACGCGGCGGCGGCGCGCTCGGCCCTCCCCCGCCCCCCGCCCCCCACCCCCCACCCCCCACCCGGGACGGCGGGGACGCGCGCAGCCCCCCCCACCCGGAGAATAAAGTTTGTGGGCAGCCGCAGGGGCGGGGCGGCGCGGCGAGGGGGTGAAACTTTGAGTCCCGGGCCGGGTGTGGGGGGAGCGCGCGGGGCGCCGGGACACCCACGTGCGGGCCCGGAGCCGCCGCCGCCGCCGCCGCCTCCCGGGCCTCCCGCTCCGCCGCCGCCGCCGCCGCCGCCGCCGCCACCGCGGCGCTTTCCTTTCATTTCTGCTTCTCTCGCTCCCTCTCTCTCTCCATTCGCGCGCTCTCCTCGCTCTCGCCCTCTTTCGCTCGCTCCTCGCTCCCTCCTTCCCCTCCCCCTCCCCCCCCAGACGCCATCTCTCCCTCTTTCCCCGGCTCTCCCTCTCTCCCTCCAGCTCCCCGGCATGAGGGAATGTGGAAGTGAAAGGAAAAGACGACATGTTTGCAGCGCGGCGCGGGCCTGCGCGCGGCCGTCCCCGGGGAGAGGCGGGGGGCGGGTCGGCCGCGGCCGCCGCGACCCACCCCCGCGCCCCCCGCGCCCCCGCCGGCGCGCCGCCCGGGGCTGCGGGGCCGGAGCCCGGGGGCCGCGCGGGACACTCACCCTGGTCCGGGCGCGGCTCCTGCGCTGGGGCCCTCGGCGGGCCGGGGCCGGGGCCGGGGCCGGGGCCGGGGCCGGGCCGGGGCGGGCCGGGGGCTCCTGGCTGCCCACCGCCCGGGCTGCTGCTGCGCGCCCGCCGCCCGCCTCCACGCGCGCCCGCCGCCTGCTCCTGCCGCCCTCCCTCCGGCTCCTCTCTTTCTCTCCCTCGCTCTCTCTCTCTCTCCCTCTCCCCCCTCTCCCTCTCCTCTCTCGCTCTCTCTCCCTCCTGCTCGCTCTCTCGCTCGCTCTCTCTCTCCCTCCCTGGAAGAAGGGAATGAGGCAGGGCTGACGTGAAGGGATGCAAAACAGCTCCTCCTAACCCAGCTCGCAGAGGAAGAGAGACAGAAAAGCAGCCCTTTTATCTCTCTTTTGTTTTCTCACTTCCTTCCACCGCCCCCCCCAGCACCCCCCTCTTGTCAGCCCAAGTTTTCTTTTCTCTTTCTACCGCAGAGAGGATTTTTCTTCCTTTCTTTCTCTTTTCTTTCGGTTCAACTCTCCCACTCAAATTGAAAGCCTGGAGGGTTTTCTTTCTCCTTTTTTTTTCTTCCCTCTTTTCTTCCTTCTTCCTCCTTTCTTATTTCTCTAAAAGGGTTTTGTTTGCTGTGGGAGTTTCGTTTGAAAATCAAGTCACGCCTTTTTTCCTCCTTTTCTTTCTTTCTCTCTTTTTTTTTTTTTTTTCTCCTCTCAGCAGAAAAGGGGAACAAAGATTAACTGAAGCGGGGGAGAGGGGGAGCGTCAGAAGCTCGCATGGAAATGGGGGCCCCCGGGCCGGCCCCGCACAAAGGGGGCCCGAGGGCTGCGCGCCCCCTCCCCCCTGGGAAGCCCGGGGCGTCCTCCCGAGAGGAGGGTCGGCGGGGGCGGGGGCCGCGGCGGCCGCTGGGTGCCGGTTCCTTCCGAAGTGCGGGCGGGGGCCGCCCAGGCCGCCCCTCCCCAGCCAGGGGTGGAAAGCTGGGTGTGTGCTTGACTTATATATTTTTAAAGTAGGCAGATGGGCTTGGAACAAACATCCCCGCAGAGCACTGAAGTGTAAAAGAGCCTTTAAACAGCTGTTTGCAGAGCCCTGGACGGCCAGGCTCGAGGGAGCGGCGCGGGCTGCGAGCGCGGGGCCGGGGTGGGAAGGGGCTCGGAGGCGGCGCTGGGATCTCCCCCCCCCCCCGCCCCCGTGGGCTCTGGGATCCCAGGGCCTGGGCCCCGGCTCCTCCTCCCCACCCAGCCCCCACCCCGGGCGCACGGCTGGGGGGCGCCGAGGCGTGGCCGTTGCCGGCGCTGGGGTCAGGCCCCAGGCGCCTCCTCCTGGGCCCGCGGGCTTTGGCACCGCCTGGCCTCCCCCAGACCCCGCTCCCGGGCGGGCCGGACCCTCGGCCTCCGACCTCGGGAACGGCCGCCACTCCGAGCGGCTTCTCGACTCCGAGGCTGGGCCGGTCGTGCGTCCCCCGGCTGAGCCGGGCAGAGCCGCCAGGAAGGGTCAATTATTCATGGGGCGCCTGGGCGTGCTCCCAAGACCTGCTCTGCCCTCAGCTTCTCCGGAGAAGTGGGGAGAAAACAAGGCAAAAGTTCCCAAAGTTGGCCACGTTTCTCATTTTCCCAAGTAAGTATTGAGCACCTGCTGGATGCCTGACCCTTGGACTGGGGCTGCTGCCAGCGGCTGGGGGAGAAACGTGAGGTCTCCGGGGGCCCCGAGAGTTTCCGCAGGAAACAATGCCAGAGCCGGCTGCAGCCCAGGACCAGGTCATCGAGAGGAAGGAAAGCCTGAATCCTCACCCCTCCCTCTTCTCTTCCTTCCCCTTCTCTTCCTTCCTCCCGGCGGCTTCTCCTTGGCTCCACCCCTTCTCCTCATCAATTCCTCCCACACTTCCCTGCTCTCCCTGGCTTTTCACTGGAGGGTCCCTTCTCCCAGCGAGGAGCAGATGCTGAGCCCCATTGTCTCTTCCCCAGTGACTGCTGCCTCCCGGGGACAGGACCTGCCACTCTTCACCCCTCCCCCTTGCCCATAGGCCTGGGCCTTTGGAGACTGGAGCCCCAAGGCCACTGCCCCTCGCCCCACCCTAAACCAGCTCCTGGTGTTGTGAGCAGTGACTCCAGTCCCTCAGAACATGGTTTGTTTTCTGCCTGGGAGTGAGCAAACAGTAGCCTGAGACTTTGCTTTTAGCAAGGAGAACACCATGGTTTTCACATCAGAGCACTGAGCCTGGGATGACCCCAGAGCATTCGCCTACTATGCCCTCTTCATAGGATAGACAGGAAGCCACATTGCTGTCATTTTATATCCTCCCACTTTAGTGCACCTAAGCTGTATTCTCCAAACAAAGCAGAACACAGCTCTGCTAATCAAGCATTCATTCGTTTAACAAATGCTTACTGACTACCTGCTCTGTGCCCGCTACCGTGCTGGCTGCTGAGGACCTGACCATGGTCACACTTGGTCCTCGCTTGGGCTTTGTAGCCTTGCAGGGGAGGGGAAGGGGCCCAACCACAAGTGCTGTGGGACACATACCAGGATGAACTGAGGAAGCACCGAAGAGGGTACTTGGACTGGAGCGCTCAGGGATGGCTTTCCGGAGGAGGTGACATCTAAATGAGTAGGCCCGTGCCGGGCAAATGCATGGGAAGGTACAGCCTGTCCAAAGGCCCCAGGGCAAGAGAGAACATTCTTACAGATTCTTGGAATTGCCACAAGTATTTGCTGCAGTGTGGAGTGCATTGGGGGAGTGGGGAATGAGGACTGTTAGGTGCACAAGTCAGAGGAGAGGCCAGTGCGGAGTGTGTCAGGGCACAAGTCAGGGAAGGGGTCCAATATCAGTGAGATGTGCACATTTTAGCTTCTCCCACTTGGCTAGCTTCATGAAATTGGGTGATAGCAGCCTCAGTGAATAACTTAGACTCAGTTTCCTCACTCCTGAATTGGGGTTAAGAAGACCTGTGGGCTGCAGAGACAGGGTCTTCTGTTGAAGGGCCCAGGCTTATTGCTGCATATCCCTGGGCAAGTTGACCTAAGTTTTCTCATCTGTAAAATGAGGATGAAAGCTCCTGACTCACAGGGTTGTGGTGAGCCTTACCTGAGCCCATGCCCAGCACAGGATCTGGGACGTAAGTACCAACATATGGTCACTTTTATTCATTATTATTATAAATCAGGGAGTGACTGACAGGGAGGTTCCCTTACAACCTGGAAATGACATTACCCTCTGGGTTGAAACCAAAGTGACTCACCATGTCAGAAATGTGATGTGCTCTCTGGGGAAGAATCATTCCTTCAAAGATGGCCTGGAAGGTGACTGGGATTGGGTGGTGACTGGGATTGGGGGAACACCTACATCTGATCAGGATGTCCAGGGTGTCATCTCCCGAACATGACTGGAATGTGCAGACAGGAGTTACAGAGGCCTGGCCTGATTAGTGGAGTTGTAGTCTACCTGAAGAACAAATAGGAATCAGAAGTGATGGGGGCCTCATAAAATCCAGGAGGGCCCCTAGGAGCAGACACCTGGCTGCATTTGCTTAGTGGAGAGAAGTAGACACACAAGTTCACGCCGAGAGGGAGAGAGGGAGGAAAAGAGATTATTGACTCCTCCAGAGCCCTAATTAAATCGATTAGAACCTCTCAGGCCTTTGCTTGGGTTTCTCATTCCCCAAGCAACGCAGGTAAACTTGGCACCAGCAAAATGCCCCCTGGATAGAGGTAGACCCCGGCATTCCAGTTCATGCATTGTAAACACTTTATGCTTCTATTATTTCTTTATGACACGAGTTCATTGTGAAAGAATTTGAAAACCAGCTAAGCCCAGCTGAAAAAGAACCCCCTGTAGAGACATTATATTTTGGTGTATATCCTTGGACATTTGATACCCACATATCCTCACATAAATGCACACATCATGATGAAACTGTGCAGAGTGAATCTTGTTAAGCAGATGAATAGTGATACATGTAAATATGTTATTTTTACAAAATTAACAAAAATGACATAGCACTACACCTACTGAATTACAGCCACTTCTCCCCGGTAACAGGCCACAAATATCCTTCCCTGTGCGTAAACGTCCACATTATCACTCTGAACAAATGATACTATTCCATGGTGTGCGTATGTCTCAATTTGTTTAAACAAATTTTTGCACTGTGGGTTGTTTTCCAGTTTTCCACTTTTCTACTTTTATGGATCTGCTCTGGTAAACATACTTCTATAGGCACCGGAGTGCCAGGTGGATGTGGATGTCATATTCTGCTCATCGTTTTGTTTATTTTTATTTTCATTTTTATTTTAAAGATTTTATTTATTTATTCATGAGAGACACAGAGAGAGAGACACAGAGACATAGGCAGAGGGAGAAACAGGCTTCACGCAGGAAGCCCGATGTGGGAATTGATCCCAGGACTCCGGATCACACCCCAGCCAAAGGCAGATGCTCAATCGCTGAGCCACCCAGAGTCCCCTGCTCGTTGTTTTAGATAGGAGGAGACGGATGCACAGAAATGTTAAAACAAAACAAAACAAAAACCCACAAACTTCCCAAGGCCACAGCTGTGGAGTGGCTGGACCAGACCTTGAAGCCAGCGTTTCAGGTTGGGAGTTCCTTTCCGGCATGTCTGTTTTCTCTTTTTCTTTAGAGCAACTGTTCCCTTCATGGACCTCCCTGTTACCTTTTTTTTTTTTTTTTTTTTTTTTTTCACAGATTGCTTCCCCATGACAACTGGTCAGGGCAGGTGACCCACTTCCTTCTCTGATCCCTTTTTAAACTTGAGGAATGTCCACTTCTGGGGGCAGTTGGGAGGAATAAAAGCAAGTAATGTATGACACGGGCCACGTGACACTGTATTTCATAAATTGTAAAGACCATGTGAATGTCAGGAGCTCCCATCAAGGGGCTAGACAAACAGATACCACTGCTATTGAGCCAAGTCCCCTGACCTACCTCAACCCAGGAAAGAAGCTTCTAGATTCACACTAGAGAGGGAGAAATCAGCTCTCGTGATGCAGAAGAAGCAAATGGAGGCCTCTCCTGGGAATGCCATGGTTGCCCGCCTAGAGCAGAAATGGGAAGGAAGGTTTGTCATTATAAGGTGTGCTCATCCTCATGGTCTCCCTGAAGGAGGATGCATTCATGCCACAGGCCTTCCAGAATGTTCACATCCATCTCTGAAAATCTGAGGATCTTGTAAGCTGAGAAAAGAGATGAAACACAGCTCTTCAGTGTTTCAGTTGATGTGTTCGCCAGAGTAACTGCTTGGAGGTGAATATTAAAATCTGTTTCTTTCAATTGACAAAACCAAACAGACATTTAAAAAAGTATCAACAGTTGCTTTACAATATTTAAAATTCAAATTTTAGGGGATCCCTGGGTGGCGCAGCGGTTTGGCACCTGCCTTTGGCCCAGGGTGCGATCCTGGAGACCCGGGATCGAATCCCACATCAGGCTCCTGGCATGGAGCCTGCTTCTCCCTCTGCCTGTCTCTCTTTCTCTCCCTCTCTCTGTGACTATCATAAATAAATAAAAAATTTTTTTAAAAATATTAAAAAAAATAAATAAAAAATAAAATTCAAGTTTTAGTATAAAGCCTCCCAACTGGAATCCAACCAGTGAAAGATGTAGGACCCCAGGGTCTTGCTAAAAGGGGCTATGGAAAAGCAGAGGTGGATCTAGGGCACCTGAAAGACCAGCTTAGTAGCCGGGGACTCAGAACTGGCGGAGAGTCACTAAGTACTGGGTTGGTGACTGGGCTTCCACGGAAGATGGGCCTTGACTCAAAATCCTCAGAACTATAGTTACAATTTAGGAATACCCAGGATTTCCAGGGCAAACCCAAAGGAAAGCGAAAGTCTGGATAAATGGGGCTAACCTCTGACATCTGCAGAATATTTTTCCAGGAGTAATGACAGGTTGCTTCAGATAGTCCACCTCTAGTCCACCTCCTCTGACCCCTTACTTGTGACCAAAGGTGCCTATTTGCATAAGTTTATTCCCATCCTCCCTTGGATCCATAACTTAACTGGCCTTCTTTGCATAAATATAAGAATAAAAATACGCCCAAACAAACACAGGTCATTGACCATAAACAGGAAACTGCTGGTGTCACCAAACAGTTAAAAACAAATAAATGCAAGAAAGCCACAATGACAACAGGTATTGCTATGGATGGGCTAATTGATACAAAGCCTGGAGAATTGTTTGGTATTAGAAATCAAGAGCAGTTTAAAAGTTGCTTAGATTCAGTAACTTTTGTTCTAGAAATCTGAGAGAAAGAATCAACAAAGTGGACAAAAATGCATGTTAAGGATGTTTATCAGAGTATTATTTATGTTGGCAGAAACTACAAACAAAACAAAAAAAGGAGAAGGAAATAACCTAAGTATTCAACAATGAAGAAATTTTTAAAGAAGTTAGGGTGTGCACATTTGATGTAATAGTGTATAATTATTAAAAACCATGTTTTGGGGGGTGCCTGGGTGGCTCAGTTGGTTAAGCATCTACCTTCAGCTTCAGAATCATGGGATTAAGCCCTGTAGTGGGCTCCCCACTCCTCAGGGAGCCTGCTTCTCCCTCACCCTCTGCCCTACTCCCCTGCTTGTGTTCTCTGTCTCTCTCAAATAAATAAAATCTTTAAAAAACAACAGCAACCATGTTTTTTTTTAAGATTTAATTAATTAGCTAATTAATTTAAAGAGCACGGGTCAGGGGAGGGGCAGAGGAGAAGAGAGAATCTCAGACTCTCTGCTGAGCATGGAGCCCAATGTGGAGCTCGATCCCATGACCCTGAGATGGTGACCTGAATGGAAACCAAGAGTCTGATGCTTAACTGACTGAGCCACCCAGGCACTCCTAAAAGCCATGTTTTTGAAGAATATTTAATGACCTGGGAAATGTTTGTGACATCCTGAGCAAGATACAAAATTGCATATGCATCAGAATTCTATTTTTGTACAATTTTGTGTATACACATACATTTATCCCAAAAACACATATAAAATACTGAGAAGGAAGTACAAACAAGTTTAAAAAGTTATTTCTATTTGCAAGAATTATAGGCAACTTTTATTCCCTTCTTTGACTTTTAGTGTATTTGGTAAGTTTCTATTTTTTTTTCCTTTTTTTTTTAAGATTTTATTTATTTATTCATAGAGATGCAGAGAGAGAGAGAGAGAGAGGCAGAGACACAGGCAGAGGGAGAAGCAGGCTCCATGCAGAGAGCCTGACGTGGGACTCGATCCAGGGTCTCCAGATCACGCCCTGGGCTGCAGGCGGCACTAAACCGCTGCGCCACTGGGGCTGCCCTATTTGGTAAGTTTCTATATTGATATTATTTTAAAACAATAACTTAAGTGTGGAGACCAAGATCTAGTCTCCTTATCCTCTCCACAGGCAACAGTGAAAAGACCCAGGCCAGGCCTTCAGGGAGCTTCCACTCTGTAGGAGAAACAGCCAAGCAAACAGCAAGTGAACTCTGCAGAATGCAATTATTTCTCCTCCCTTGGAAATGTTTGAAGACCTAGGAGGAAGGAGGAACCAGCGTTTTGGTTGCTGATGATTTGGGCTCTGGGTTGAATAGACTATCTATTGTGAAAGTGTATTGTGCAAAAGGAGAATGGGGCTTTTTATGAAGGGAGATAAAGAGGGTGCGGGGTGGGAACTGCTAGGCTGGGGGAGGAGGAGGCAGGCCTGGAAGTGGCGGGTGGACAATGGGCAGGGCTACCCTGAAGGTCCTTCTAAGTTGCCCTCTCCAGCCTACACCTGGGTCACAGTGTCCAGGGCCTGCCGAGTACTTGGCACTCTGTGCGGAACAGGGGCTCAGCAAATGTTTACTGTCCATAAGGATAGATGAATGAATAAGCATGTAATATCAGGGATCACTCTCATGAATTTCCTTTAAGGCATTAATTAAACATGTTGTCTGGAAAAGAAAGACCCCATTGTGAAGCCATGATGATGGGCAAGACAGGAGGAGAATTTATAGTCTTCACCAAGGCAGCAAGGTGTGTGTGTGTGTGTGTGTGTGTGTGCACGTGTGCGCGTGCGTGCACATGTCTGCTTTAATGTCAGGAGGGTCCTGAGTTCAAGTTTGAAGGTGGCAACAGCTGGAGTCTGAGGAGCTCTTGGCTGTGGCAACCTATCAGGTCTGTGACCTTGGCTAGAATCAGTCTCTGAATGTTTCACTGCCTAGAAAATGGACTTAGGGCAACCTCACATTCATGGATTCATGGAGATCAGCCTCGATAATGCCTACAAGAGAATGCCGGTAGACTGCAAAGCACTCTGCAAATGGAATGAGTTTTTCATGTCAGTACCATTACCTATAAACCCCCAGGCATCACCTGCCCTGCCTGGCAGGGACAGGGGAGGGGGACCAAAGGGTGATGGCTTTGTTCTGTTGAATCTTCAGAGGTGAATTCTCCTTTTGCCTTTAATCTTCGCTTCATCAACAAACAAACAAACTGAGAACCCCCACAACGTGCTGGCCACCGTCAAGGGTCTCCCAGGCAACCAAGGGTGACACATGTAACACCAGTGATGACTTATACAAAGAACAGAAGAGGAGGACTCAGCTCTTATCTTTGGGAAGCCTTCTTAGAAGTGGTGACTTTTAAAATGAATCTTGAAAGAAAAGCGGGAATCTGCTCAGCAAAACTAGAAGGACAGGCTTTGAGCAGGGGAACAGACTTGAGGAAAGTTACTTACCCTGCATTTTTCTGCTCTGAAGCATCCTACCTCTGCTGAATGAGACAATACACGCAAAGGGCCCCGCATAGAGCCTGGCCTTCAGTGGCTACTGAAAAAAGCCAGTTCTTTGTCCTCTTGGTATCAAAATCACTTCCCCTTTGAAGCTTACTTCCTGTTCACATTTTGTGCTTCCCCCCACATCCCCCCAGAGTTCCTGGAGATATTGTGACTGTTGGCTTGGGTCATAAGTTACACTCAGCCTATTTTCCAGGATCCATAAAATAATTTTAAAAATGGAATTTTCGACCGTAAAGAAAATCCCAATACATTTGAAATACAGACCTCATATAGACCAACCAAAATTATGAAAACCAACAGTGTATGTGCAAAGTTCTACTCAAAAGTTTATTGAACTTATTTATTTATTTATTTATTTATTTATTTGAAGGGGGCAAGGGAGGGGAGGAGCAGAGGGAGAGGGACAAGCAGACTCCCTGCTGAGCACAGAGCCTGATGTGGGGCTCTATCTCAGGACCCTGAGATCATGACCTGAGCTAATTAATCAAGAGTCACACGCTCAGCCAACTGAGCCACTCAGGCGCCCCCCACTCCAGTTTTTTTTTTTTTTTAAGATCTTATTTATTTATTCATGAGAGACAGAGACAGAGCAGGAAGCCTGCTTCTCCCTCTGTCCATGTCTCTGCCTCTGTGTCTCTCATGAATAAATAAATGAAATTTTAAAAAAGAAAAAAAGAAATGTCAGAAAAAAAAACCCACATAAAGATAAGGAAGGAGGAGATCAGGCAAAAAGCGGAAAAAAATAAATCAGGAAAATGGGAAACAGTCGAATTGATGCATGTGCCTTTGCGTTGGTTTTTTTGGTAAAAACGAGGTCTGAATAATACAATGGACAAATGGAAGGAAGAAAAAAAGCAGAGACAAACACAAGGTGAAATGGTGGGAAGAGCAGAAACAGACATTAAACATAAAAATACAAAAGGATATTATGTGACGTTGATGAATTTGAAAACTCCCATGAAAAAGGCAATTTTCTGGGAAGAAGAAAATAGAGAAGTTTCTCTATTTGACAGAATCAAAAGTAGAACATCTAAAGTACGTCCTTCGTACTTCGGTTTCTGCTCAAAAGCACCCTGGACAGAGAGGCTTCCCCAACCAACTTTCCCAAGCCCCGCGCCCCCACCGCTCTGTTTCCATTTCCCCGGCAGCGCTTCACACCATCTGATATGACATATGCCTAATTGCTTACTTGTTTCCCTTCTTCTCTCCCCCCTGGAATAGGAGCTTCCTGAGAAGAGAGGATTTGGTTTTGTTTTTTTTTAATTAAACTTTTTATTTTGACATAATTGTGTTTTTTTAATTAAACGTTTTATTTTGAGATAATTGTAAGAAAACCGCTTGGCTTGCTGCTCTATACCTACTGCACAGAACTGGGCCTGGCACACACAGTGGGCTCTTGAAAGAAATACTACTTTAATGAGTAAATGAATCGAGGAAGAATTTAAGGAAGATAATCAAGCACACTTCCCCCCCAAAGTTGTCAGTCTGGAGGGTTTTCCTGGGGAGCGGGTGGATGTCTTTTAAAGTTTTGAGACACCAGTAGTCCCATGCTCTAGAAATTAAACCAGAATATAGCATTTTCTATATAAAGAAAACTGCCTTTTTTTTTTTTTTCCTAAGAGAAGACTTAAGTAGGGAGAGAGCTCCCCTATGCCTGAGGTAAAGGTTAAATAATGTGCGAGTAGAAAGGTCAAATGAATTTACAGGCTTAGTGCAAATACAAATGTGGCTCTTTTTCAAACTTTTACAGAAAAGATTATAAAATTCATTTAGCAATATTAACAGATTTTTGAAGAAAATTTTAGAAAACAGGAGTAAGGAAGGAGGGAACAGATCTATATATAAAAGATACTAGAAAATTATAATATTTCAAATTGTGTGGTATTAGGGCAAAAATGTGCAGTTATTTGTTTATCTTATTTATTTATTCATTTTAGAGAGGGAGGCAGGGAGAGAGAGAGTGTGCAGGAACTGGGGGAGATGGAGGAGAGGGAGGGACAGAGGGGATTTAAAAAAAAGATTTATTTATTTATGTATTTATTTATGAAAGACACAGAGAAAGAGGCAGAGACATAGGCAGAGGGAGAAGCAGCCTCCCTGCGGGGAGCCTGATGTGGGACTCGATCCCAGGACTCCGAGATCATGATCTGAGCTGAAGACAGATCAAAAACCACTGAGCCACCCAGGTGTCCCGAGAAATGACTCTTTAAGCTTAGACTCAAGGGAGGAAGTCAACAGAAAAATGAACATTTCTTGTGATGTAAATAAGTCAAACCTCACCATGCTAAGAAAACCAAAAGTATTTCCAAGATCTATTATTAAGTGAAGAAGTCAAGGTGCAGTCGGTAAATGTTCACATAAGGAAGAAAAATGTACACAAAACAAAGTTCTCTATTTTTGTGTGACTATACATGTGTGTAAATATCTAGAAAGTGGTGAGAAGGGAGGTAGGTACACACACTATAGCATTTGGGGTGTGGAGGGGACTGGAAAAGAGAATGGGCCAAGGGGACATTGGCTTCATTTGAAGCATATGCTTTTAAGTTTTTGGCATCAAGAATATGCTCATGATCACCTGTGTAATTTTATTTTTTTTATTTATTTTATTTTTTTTTGAGACCAGATATCTGGTTTTATTTTATTTATTTATTTTTTATTTATGATAGGCACACAGTGAGAGAGAGAGAGGCAGAGACACAGGCAGAGGGAGAAGCAGGCTCCATGCACCGGGAGCCTGACGTGGGATTCGATCCCGGATATCCAGGACCGCGCCCTGGGCCAAAGGCAGGCGCCAAACCACTGCGCCACCCAGGGATCCCCACCTGTGTAATTTTAAAAGATAAAGTAGCAACAAAAACAAAAAGGCTGGCTGTGGTTAAACATTTTAAAATATTTTAAAAGCCATTTTTAGAAATCATATAAACAGCACGTATAAATGATTTTTTTTAACTGTAAAATCCTGACAGATAAATTGATCATAAGTCAGGTCACTCAGGAGAAAATACCAGAAAACAAAACTATAAGAAAATGTTCACACTCACAGTCATTTAAATAAATCCAAAGTGGAAGCTAGCACTAAGAGTTCAGAGTCCAGCTTCCTTCTGGGCCCCACGACTAGCCCCATCTTGGGAAGTGGGCACCTCGGGGGAGCTCATAGTGGAAGGGGGCCCCTGCCCAAATCCTCCTAGTTGGAGATTTTGCCAACACTGGCCACCCCTTGCCCTTCCGTGGAGTGGGTGGCCCTGTCCTGCCTGTCCTGCCCCAATACCACCTCCCTGCCCTTCTCCCAGTGTGAGGAGATCTGGTGGGATCGCCTGGCTTGAACAAAGTCGAGTTCTTTGCTGGGGGCTGACCACCAGAGCATGGGGAGAGGTGGCATTAGGGCTTTCCAGAACTCGGGGGGGCGGGGGCCGGGAACCAGAGGATAAGGTGGGCAGAAATAATGAAGACAAAAGGATTTTTTAAAGCTCATGGAGCAGGCATGGCTCAGTTGGTTAAGCATCCAACTCTTATTTTCAGCTCAGGTCTTGATTTCAGGGTCTTGAGTTCAAGCCTTGTGTTAGGGTCCCTACTTAAAGCTCTTGGAACAGAGTGGAAACCCCTGGACACACAGGGGCTTCATGCCTACTGTCCAGATCCCCAGTGTCGCTTACACTGTGTGACCATGGACAACTCACCCCTCTGGATCTGGACAACTCCGTTTTAAATTCCAGCTCTAGGGATCCCTGGGTGGCGCAGCGGTTTAGCGCCTGCCTTTGGCCCAGGGTGCGATCCTGGAGACCCGGGATCGAACCCCACGTCGGGCTCCCGGTGCATGGAGCCTGCTTCACCCTCTGCCTGTGTCTCTGCCTCTCTCTCTCTCACTGTGTGTCTATCATAAATAAATAAAAAAAAATAAAAATAAAATAAAAATAAAATAAATTCCAGCTCTACCTACCACCTACTTGACACGAGGAAAGTAAGCCAACCTTCCTGAACTCCTTTTAGTAAGTGAACCTTTCTGAACTCATCTTTTACTTTCCTGCATTGAGGATAAGAACAGAGCTCCAAGGGCGTGGAGAGGTTCAGGGGGAGAGCCAGTAAGGTGCCCAGCATGAGGTCAGGCCCAGTAAAGGGCTTGCTAGCAAACGGTGGCTGGTTTATCATTCTCCAAAGGCCTGACCTCTCATCGGCATGAAATGGTTCATGGATATGAACTTGTACATCTTGTAGCTATGGGCTATCTCCACTTACATGGTCTCTTTCCATGTCACTTGTGCAAGATAGAGCGCCTCATCTCCTTCCAGGGTTCATGCCAAACCTGTCCTCATACTGGGCTCATGTCAATGGCACCACATTCCATCCAGGGGTGACCAGAAACCTGCCACTCCCTCTCTTTCATCCTTGATGCCCATTAATCTTGGAGGTGATCGATTTCACCATGGAAATGCTTCTCAGGCACTCATCAGCCTCTCCACTCCCACAGGCCTGGTCCAGCTGCCAGTATGCCCCTCCCCGTGATAGCCTCTGATGGCTCTCTCAGCGTCCACTCTGGACCCCTCTGAACCATTCTTTAAATGGGTCAGATGTCTTCTCAATGACTTAAACCCTTTTGATGGATTTCTATTGCTTTTACAATAAATCAAAACGAAAAGCAAAATTTACTAAGCAACTACTGTGTGCCAGGCACTGTGCTTTGTCTCAGCTTAAGAAAACCTTTTGGGTAGATACCATCACTTCCACTGGCTGAGTCACCTTCAGCAAGTTCATTTAGTGACTCAGTTTCATCATCTGTTAAGTGGGGGAGAATACCTTACCTTGTTGCGTTCTTGTGAGGATCAAGTTTGTTCTATCATGTACAGTGCTCAGAATATGCCTTGCAAGTAGTAAGTGCTTATTAAACTTAGCTAAGTGTTAGAAAAAATGTGCCATTTTGCAGATAGGGAAAGAGAAACACAAAGGTTAAGAAACTCGCCCAAGGGCCTCTGGTGACTAAATGGCTCAGTCAGGAATAGCACCCAAGCCTGCTGACTCTGTTACTGTGCTGTCTTCAAGACTACTCCAGGAACCCTGCCTGTTGCTCACCAGCCTCCTCCAAAGCCACCCTGGCCTGCTATACCTGCTGCACCCCTTAAATGCACCTCAACCTGCCCATCTCTGTCCATCTCCTGTGGGCCTTTGTCTCCTCCAGGAAACCCTCCCCAGGCTCCCCAGACCAGATGAAGTCCCTGGTAAGTCACTCCCATAGGTCCCACCCACCACCTAACTTCTTGGCAACACTTTGTGTACTAGCAATTGTTGAATTATTCATAACACTGTGTTTTCTGCCTATCTCCCTCTGGCCTGTGGCTCTTTGAGTGTGAGGACCGTGTCTTTCTTAAAGCCCCTCGTGCTCAGTCAGTCTTTGTAGAATGAATGAACCAATGAATAAACTTGGGGTTCCAGTCATCCTTGTCAACTAGATGCTGCAAAGCTCTTCTCAGAGGGAAGGAGGTGGTGAGGGGAACCTGATTGGAAACCCAAGCCAGGCAAAGGAGGTGTAGGGTAACCATAAGGACAAAGAGGGTCATTGGTACGAGGGGCTGTGGGGGCTGGATGGAAGGGAATATCAAAACATAGAAGTCAACATACTCATTGACAGCATTTTCCTTGAGTTCGGAAGCTTGGGGGCCTGAGTGCACACAGCTGAATAGAGAGAGCCTGGCACATGGTAAATGCTCAATAAATGTTGGTTAATTCATATTAACAGAATAATAATCTGAATGGAGTTCTGGCCAAGGTTGTTTTACTTGGGAAAAGGGAAGGAAGCAGAAATAATATGAACAAAAATACAGAGAAAAGAAAGCACAAATCATGTGCTTGTGGTCAACATGGGGGAGCCAGGGTACATCTGTAGAACAACTCTGGGCAATGAGGCCAGGAAAAGGGGTTGTAGCTGGAATGGAAAGGTCTTGGATGCCTTGTTGGGGTCTGGGCTTTATCTTTTAAACCAGTGATTCCCAAAGTGTGTTTGTTAAATGACAATGCATAAGAAGGGCTTCTGTGTCTAGTAAGGCAAAGGATTGATAGAGCAAAAAATCAAAACAGGTCCTTTACTGAAAGGCTGCTCAGAGCCTTTAATTTGTCATTTTGTGTTGGGATTCTTCAAGAGCATATATGCTATAGAGGGTTTCTTAAACTTATTTGACCAAGAATGAGGGTTCTAAGGAACATAAGGAAGATTATAAGAAATGCTGCTGTAGGCCCTGGGCAAACTTGAAAGGTTCTGGGGGGTTGCAAATGATGGGATCAGATTTGTGTTTTAGGCAAAGAAATTCTGTGGTCTGGTTGCCACTGTGGAGAGAGCACGGGGGAAAGGCGAGGGAGGTGTGTGTAATCGGCTTGCTCTCGGGAAAACAGAAGCAATAGAAAATCACCTTCCCTGGGCCAATGGGCAGTGGGTGGGGTGGGGTTCTGCCTAGACTCAGCTGGGGTGCTGTTGCCATACTTCTGGATGGTCAGAGAGGGGAAAGCCTGAGTGCTAAGGACTCCTGGGTTTGAATGCACCTGTGGTTGAGATTAGCGCCTCTCCTGTCTATTCCCTCCCACAAGCTCAGGTAATTCTTCGGCAGGTCCAGCCTCTCCATTGTAGGCAGGTTTCCTCCATCCCAGAACCTCTCCCGCCCCTCCCCTTACACCACTTCTTGCCCAGATGCTATGGAACCACCTTCCAGATCATGGGACCACCTCCTTTGGATTTCTTTTTTTCTTTTTTTTTTTTTTTCCTTTGGATTTCACTTGTAGGCTCCAAATGACCCAAATCATGGTGGAGTTGTCAAGACTCACATCTTCCAGGGACATCTGTAAAAAAGAAGTTGTAAGACGGATGTTCCCCTTGATACAGCTATGTCAAGAAAAAGGAAAACCATAACATGTGAAAGGAAATTCGACATCACAGAGAGTCCTGCTGTCAAGCTCCTGAGCCCTTGGAAGGTTGAGAAGCCCCCTTCAGATCCACACTGGAGTCTCCATCTGCTAGCTCATTCTCATTAATTAGCGTGCTTTTTCTCAGGCATCAGCACTCACAGCAAATAGAGACAAGGTTTCAGATCCAAAATCTTTTTTATTTATCACCCACTGTTGTAAGCTTTGCTTTCTATTTTTCATTGCAAATATCCAAGCATTTCCACTACATTATGGATTATATTTTAAAATGTTAGGCTAGTTTGGGGAGTTTACAATAAAACATTCCCCCTCCCCTCTCCCCACATGGGTAAAAATGTGCTGAGTTCGAAACTGATTTACAAATGAATTTTGGGAGCATAATCTGTCTGGAAGCTATTTGGCATATCTCTGTAACCACAAAATTGTGGATCTGTTTGTGCATTTGTTCACCCCAAGTAGACTTTTGCCTTCCTTTCTTTTCCTCCTCCCTCCCTCCCCCTCTTTCCTGCCTTCCTTCCTCCCACTGCCTTTGCCTCTCTCATTCTTTCTGACATCCATCATCACCACCACCCCCATCCTGCTTCTCATGATTTTTCCCAATATTGCTTGGAGGGCACCACCCCTCTATCACTCTACGTCCAAGCCTAGCTGTGTGTTGACCCCCATCTCAAGGGTAGCCTGTGCCCAGGCCCAGCACATCATCAACACAGCACGTTTCCCTGTGTCAGTGTTAAACCGAGCCAGGCCAGCTAGAGCCAGTGAAACTCTGGTAGTTGTTTGACCTGTTGGACTACCTTTCTCCTTTTCCTGAGGGGGTAAGAGGTTTGGAGCTGTGGCTGCCATCTTTCCCTGATAGGAAAGCGAAGCCAACATGGAGGAGAGCAGAGCTGAGAAGCTGGGACGTGGAGTCAGCCTTTGATCCTCTGATAGGCTGCATTTGAAGCTCCACCTACATTGGGGTTTTTTGCTCTATAGTCAATAAATCCACTTTGCTTAAACCAGTTTGGGTTGGGTTTTCTGTCACTTGGTAACCAAAAGTGTCCTCACTGGTTCCCCCTCTCTTTCATGTCCAGTTATCTATCTCTTCTGCATTAGGAGTGAGCCTCACGGCAGATTCACTGATCCCCCACTGTTGATTCAAATACACTACTCTTCTTCTCTTCGTATGATGAGCAGTGCCTACATGTCTTGCTGAAAGAAAAGGAACGGTTTCTAAGCATCCTGAGTGTTTGTCTCCTCTGTACCTGCAAATAGGCAAGTCACATATGTTCCCAGGGTTCCAGCAGACACTAGCTGTCCTCTGGCATCTGTCCTGAAACCCAGAGCAGTTCTCCTGCAGGGAGAGGCAGCCAGTCCACAGGCAGAACTAAGGAGACATGAACTCAGGATGTTCTGAGTCTCCTGATGGCTAAACTGACTAGACTTGCCTCTCCTGCCCTTTCTCTGGAGGCAGAGAGGATTCGTGCCATGTTTGGAAGATCAAACTGGCTGTTAGGAAGGGCGAAAGATGATTAAAGGCATCAGCCAGATCTGAGTCCAAATTCTCATCTCACTGCTTGCAAGCTGCATGCCAGTGGCAAGTTACTGAGACTCAGCTATCCCACGTGTAAAATGGGAATAGTGGTATCCACCTTGTAGAGCATTTGTGGGAACTGAATGACCTAATGGGGTAGAGCACAATGCCTGAAATAAGTGGCCAGTATATGGGGGTGGGGTGGGGAATAATGATTCTAATTATCACTAGGTATCTCCAAACCTGGCCTAACCTAGGAGCATGCTGAATGAAGCATCCTGTTAACTGGAAAGGTTCTAAAGATGGAGAAGGCAGACAGTGGCTATGGTTTGGCTACTCCTCAGCTGGACCCTTGGGGTAAAGAACATGGACTTTAGCTTTAAGGATAACTTAAGTTCATGTCTGGCTCAGTCCTTATCAGCTGTGTGACCTTGAATAAGCTATGAGTGGCTTTTCTGAGTCTCCATTACCCCATCTATAAAATGGGCAAGTGGAAACCTATCTCAGAGACGTGTGAGGATGTGATGAGCTAATGCATGCACCTGCCTAGTTCAAATTGTTCAAAGCTCAATAAGTAGTAGGGTACAGCTCGAGCATGTCCAGAGGCTGGCTATGCAAGCAATGGTCCATAATTATGTGAGCACAGGAAAGAGGCTGCTAGTATCTTCACTTAAGCGGAATTAATTATTCCTTAGACAAGGGATGTAATTTATGGTGAGAGACAAGGAAGAGAAGCAAAAGGAGGAAGAATAATGAGAAAACAGCACGTGTGAGGGAGGAAGAACTATGCGAGATGACACTGGAGATCTTTCTGCAGACTGCTGCTCTCTGCCAGCCCAAGCCAGGAGCGCTGGCCCAGGTGTTGGAGGGCCGAGTCCCAGCCTGTGCCTCCTCCTCCGGAAACTCATGTCCCTTTAGTTTTGACTAAGATGCTTTCCTTAACTGTGTGACCTTGCATGGGTCACAGCTTCTCTGAGCCTTGTGTGCTCTCTGTGAGATGAGGGTATTGACACTTGTCTCTTTCACAGGATGGATGTGGGGGCTGGAAATGTGGAACGTGGAAACATTTTAAGAATTCCCTAAAATCCTTTTAGGATCCCAGATGGACTCAATCTTCTATGGTTTGGGTCCTGCAATTTTCCAATGCACATGAAACATTTTGAGCATTCTTTTTCTTTTTCTTTTTCTTTTTCTTTTTCTTTTTCTTTTTCTTTTTCTTTTTCTTTTTCTTTTCTTTCTCTTTCTCTTTCTCTTTCTCTTTTTCTCTTCTTCTTCTTCTTCTTCTTCCTCTTCTTCTTCTTCTTCTTCTTTAGAGAGAGAGAAAGGGGGAGGAGGGATGGAGGCTCAGAGAAAGAGGGAAAGTGAGAATCTTAAGCAGGCTCCATGCCCAGCGTAAAGCTGACATGCACGACCCTGGAATCATGACTTGAGCTGAAAGACCCGGATGCTTTACCGATTGAGCTGCCCAGATGCCCCCCCAACATACTTTTTCTATGCCTGTTTCATGTTCTGGAGGATGGCTATAGTGGGGTGGGGTAGGTAGGGCAGCCCCACAGAATCTGGCTTCGGCTGGGCTTCTTGCTAGAAGAGGTGGTTGGGGTGGGGCTGTTAAATGCAGCAGGAGCTCAGGGGATGGAAAAGAGGCAGGCTAGCTACTTAGGTGTCAGACAGACCTGAACCTGAATCCTGGCCTCCAGCTAGGAGACGTTGGGCAGATCCCTTTATGAACTTGCTAGTCTCCCTTTATTCATGGGGATGAGAGTGTTACTGTGAAGACAGAAAGAGAAACATATGTAAGGCACTTAGCATGGTTCCTGGCACCTTTTCTGTCTCCTGTCTCTGTGAGTTTTGTTTTATTACCAAAAGAGGAGAAACAAATCAGAAACTCAGGAATCCCTGAATCCAGCCTGGGTTAATTCAGAAATGAATACTCAACCCTCCAAGGGTGAGTCTGATTTTCAAATGTACTTATCTTCCTTCACTTAATATGACTGGATTGGCTTAGAACGACAGAGTGGGAGCTCTCACGGTTGGAAGGGATATTAGCCAGGGCTTGTAGCCATGGCCTCAGGAATCTGCAGAGCTGCATCAGTGCCAGGAAGGCCCACTAGGCACGGTTCCAGGGGTTTGCTGTTGGGGTGGTTTGCAAACCCCACAGCCCCATGCTTAAGTCTACTATGGTGCTCCTCCTGTGAGGCTGAGGCCCTTCTTGGAAGAATCCTGGAACAGTAGACTTTATTACCTTTCTTTACTGGAGCAGGAATCTTTTTTTTTTTTTTTTTAAGATTTTACTTATTTATTTGACAGAGAGAAAGAGAACAAGCAGGGGGAACAGTAGGCAGAGGGAGAGGGAGAAGCAGGCTCCCCACTGAGCAGGGAGCCCAATGTGGGGCTTGAACCCAGGACTCCAGGATCCTGACCTGAGCCAAAGGTAGATGCTTAATCAACGGAGCCACCCAGATGTCTCTGGAGCAGGAATCTATTGTTCAGTCATGGTCATCCGTGTCCAATTTTATTTTCGTTTTTCCAAGTTTCAGATATTTATTAATTAGCGTAAACCACAACACAACATGCCAATATGATTTTGTATGTTTAGAGGAAAAACATTTCCTGGATAAAGAGGAAAATTATGCAGATGAGTTCTGGAAGACCTCCATCATAAGCAGCTTTATAGTGAGACATTTCATTTAGAAGTCTGGACCTTCTTGCTTCGGTTCAGTGTAATCTACATTCACTGAGTAAAACTTGTATTGATCATTGGGATCCAGTGTGTTCCAGGGTTCTGGGTTATTTTTCTTACTCTAACTGACATCTAGATTGAACAATACCGGGCACATGACCTACAGCGCTGCTCCAGTACCCTCCCCTGCCCAATAATACCGAGATGGAGATCAAGCTCCAGATGCTCCTTGGCCTGACCAAGGATCCAGCAAAACAATGGTGGCAGCAGAGGCCTTGGATCCAGAAGGAGAAAAGATCAGATCTGCGAGGAGCAGCATTCAGTAGTTCCTATACCCTATGTTCAATTTTGGATAGATTTCTAGAACTCTCCATTTCTAAGAAGCAGGTTCCAGCATTACCCACCACGAGCTCCAGGGTTCTGCTTGATAGTCCCTCCTGAGGATGAGCTGGGGTGCTGAGGCTCATGCTGAGCAGCAGAAGAAAGGAAATCCAGAATCTTTGAGATCTCAATCCTTTTAGCAGGGAGGTGGAGGTGGGGTGTCTGGAGGCCAGAGGCCAACAGGACAAAGATCACTGTCCTCTGTGAAACCTTAGACTGTAATCACTGAGGCTCCAAAAGACATCCCATCATTCTACTAAAAAAGGAAAGCCTGAGAGGCTGAGTACCCAGACTGGCCTGCAGACACTCGCCAGGCCAGGCGCCTCCAGCAGAGGGCGCACACAGGGACGGGAGGTGCCCCCACGCCCGATCCCATCTGGTCCTGCTCAGCCAGAGCAGGACAGGTAGCCGGAGACCTGCTGCCCCAGGGATATGAGTCATTCAGATGAGAGGCTCAGGAGTGTCAGTGTTGCACGGACTGGGTTTCCACCTAATGCAGGGCACAGCTTGGTCTTTTCTGCATATTGCCTCCAGATTCACCTGCTGAAGACCCCACTCAAATCACGTGTTTCTGCTCTAGAACCTACAATGACTCCCCATGTCCATAGCATCATGTGATCCTACACATGTAGCATCTCTACACCCAATGTGATGTCTCTGCCTGCGGTGAAGGCCTTTAGGACAACCTACCTCCTCCCTTTGCACCTGTGTTATCTCTACGTGCACCGTCTCCCTCGGGCCGACTGGTGCCCTCATGCATTCCCCCCAGACTACCACCTGCTTTCTCTTCTGTAACATGGCCCTTCATACACTCACTGTTGCATGGATTCCATGAGAGAACCCATGTGAACCACACGCCTGACACACAGTAGGCATTATTATAAATGTTCATGATGATAATGACACCGCTTCTGAACTGATCCCTTCCTTTTTAACATCCTTCCCACCTCTTTGCCCAGATGGTTCTGTTTTTCACAGCCTGGCTCAATGCTATCCTTCTTTGCGGGGTCACTTTGGGCTAGTAGTTTTTAATTCTGGGAACTGGGACTCACCTAAGAAAGTCTGTTTCTCTTTTAAATGGTTGAAATGTTTTCTCTTGATGGTAGAAGCACATAACATAAAATTTACCACCTTAATCATCTTTAAGGGTCCAGAGCAGGAGTGTTGAGTGTATTCACATTGTTGTGCAACAGATCTTTAGAACTTTTTTATCTTGCAAAACCAGCACTGCATACATTAAATAAACATTCCCCATTTTCTGCTTGCCCCAGGCCCTGGAAACCACCCTTTAACTTTTGTCTCTATGATTTGACTATTGAGATGCTTAGTATGAGTGGAATCATATAACACTTGTTTTTTTTGTGATTGGCTTATATCACTTAGCATAATGTCCTCAAGGTTCATCTGTGTTTAGCGTGTGACAGGATTTCCTTCATTTTTTAAAGGCTAAATAATGTTATAATTATAATGAATAACATTAATTGTAAACAATGCTACAACATTATTATATTCATTACTATACACCATAGTATATACACACACATACATACATACACATATTTGTAAACCACATTTTCTTTATTCGTTCATCCACTGATGGACATTTGGGGTGCTTCCATCATTTGGCTATTGTCAATAATGCCGCCATTAACAGGAACATGCAAATATGTTTGAGTCCTTGCTTTTAGTTCTTTTGAGTCTTTACCTGGAAGTGGGATTGTTGAATCATACAGTGCATCTATGTTTCATTTTTGGAAAGAACTGCCATAATTTTTCCTTGGCTGTTGCACCATTTTGCAATCCCACCACCTGTATACAGGGTACTAGCACTTTTTCTTTTTCCCCTTCCTTCCTTCCTTCCTTCCTTCCTTCCTTCCTTCCTTCCTTCCTTCCTTCCCTCCTAAACATTTTATTTTTAAGTAATCTCTACACCCAATGTGAGGCTCAAACTCACAACTCCAAGATCAAGAGTCACATGTTCCATTGACTGAGTGGTCAGGTGCCCTCTTCAGATCTTCTTTTTCTTTCTTTTTTTTAAAGATTTTATTTATTTATTCATGAAAGACACAGAGAGAGTGAGAGAGAGAGAGAGAGAGAGAGATAGAGAGAATGAGAGTCAGAGACACAGGCAGAGGGAGAAGCAGGCTCCATGCAGGGAGCCCGACGTGGGACTCGATCCCAGGTCTCCAGGATCAGGCCCTGGGCTGAAGGCGGCGCTAAACCGCTGAGCCACCTCAGCCCCCAGATTTTCTTTTTCATCATGATCTAGTCTTTTTTTTTTAAACCATGTTTTACACTTTATTTTTTTTTTCAAAATTTCAGGTTCATTAACATGCTATGTTATGTGAGTTTCAGATGTACAATATAGTGATTCAATAATTCTATACATTACTCAGTGCTCTCATGATAACTATATTCTTTTTTTTTTAAAGATTTATTTATTCATGAGGGAGAGAGAGAGAGAGAGAGAGAGAAATATGAAATAGCACCAGCAGGGGGAGGGGCAGAGTGAGAGGGAGAAGCAGACTCCCTGCTGAGTGGAGAGCCTGCCACTGAACACCATCACCGGGTTTGATCCCAGGACCCTGAGATCATGACCTGAGCCAAAATCAAGAGTCTGATCCCTAATTGGCTAGGCCACCCAGGTGCCCCACCATAACTGTATTCTTAATCCCCTCCATCTATTTCACCCAACCCTCTCACCCACCTCCCCTCTGGTAACAACCAGTCTGTTCTCTGTATTTAACAGCCTGTTTATTGTTTGTCTCTTTTTTTCTTTGTTTCTTAAATTCCATATATGAGTAAAATCACATGGTATTTGTCTTTCTCTGTCTTATTTTACTTAGCTTTATACCCTCCAGATCCATCCGTGTCATTGCAAAGGGCAAGAGTTCATTCATTTTTATGGCTGAATAATATTCTGTTGTGTATATATGTATCTTCTTTACCCATTCATCTATGATGGACACTTGGATTGCTTCCATAATTTGGCTATTGTAAATAATGCTACAACAAATATAGGCTGCATATATCTTTTTGAAGTAGTGCTTTCATATTCTTTGGGTAAATACCCAGTAGTGGAATTACTGGATCATACGGCAATTTCATTTTAAAATTTTTGAGGCACCACCATACTGTTTTCCACAGTGGCCTGTGCCAGTTTGTATTCCCACCAACAGCGCTCCTTTGTCTCCACATCCTCATCAACACTTATTATTTCTCATGTTGTTGATTCTAGCCATTCTGACAGGTGCAAGGTGATAGCACATTGTGGTTTTGATTTACATTTTCCTGATGATCAGTGATGTTGAGCATCTTTTGATGTGTCTGTTGGCCATCTGCATGTCTTCTTTGGAGAAATGTCTGTTCATGTCTTCTGCCCATATTTAATTAGATGATGATGATGATGATTGGTGTTGAGTTATATAAATTCTACATATGCTTTTTAAATTTTAAAATTTAAATTCAATTAACAAACATATAGTACATGCTTAGTTTCCCATGTCGTGTTTAATAATTCATGGGTGCACATAACACCCAGTGCTCATCACATCATGTGCCCTCCTTAATGCCCATCACCCAGTTACCCCACCCCCCACCCACCTCCCCTCCAGCAACCCTCAGTTTGTTTCCTATAGTTAAGAGTCTCATGTGGTTTCTCCCTCTCTGATGACTTACCATTCAGATTTTCCTTCCTTATCCTATTATCCTCTGCCCTGTTTCTTATATTCCACATGAGTGAAACCATATGATAAGTATCTTCCTCTGATGTATTTCACTCAACATAATACCCTCCAATTCCATCCACATCGATGTAAATGGTAAGTATTCATTCTTTCTGATGGCTAATATATATATATATATAGACATATTACCATATATAGTAATATATATGATATATATATATAGTATATATATCATCTTCTTTATTCATCTGTCATTGGAACATCTAGGCTCCTCCCACGGTTTGGCTAGACATTGCTGCTATGAATGTTGGGATGCAGGTGCCTGTTTGGATCACTGCATTTGTATCTTTGGGGTAAATACCCAGTAGTGCAATTGCTGGGTCATAGGGTAGCTCTATTTTTAACGTCTTGAGGAACCTCCATACCATTTTCAGAGTGACCATACTAGCTTGTCTTCCCACTAACAGTGTAAGAGGGTTCCCCTTTCTCCACATCCTGGCCGACATTTGTTATTTCCTGTCTTATTAATTTTAGCCATTCTGGCTGGTGTGAGGTGGTATCTCATTGTGGTTTTGATCTGTATTTCCCTGATGCTGGGTGATATTGAACATTTTTTCATGTGTCTGTTGGCCATCTGTATGTCTTCTTTGGAGAAATATCTATTCATGTGTTCTGCCCATTTCTTGACTGGTTTATTTGTTTTTTGAATATTGAACTTGATGAGTTCTTTATAGGTCTTGGATACTAGCCCTTTGTGTGATAGATCATTTGCAAATATCTTCTCCCATTCCCTAGGTTGCCTTTTACTTTGTTGACAGTTTCCATTGCTGTGTAGAAGTTTTATATCTTGATGAAGTCCTAGTAGTTCATTTTTGCTTTTGTTTCCATTGCCTTTGGAGACCTGTCTGGCAAGAAGTGGCCGAGATCAAAAAGGTTGCTGGCTGTGTTCTCCTCTGGGATTTTGATGGATTCCTGTCTCAGATTTAGGTCTCTCTCCATTTTGAGTTTATTTTAGTGTATGATATAAGAAAATGGTCTAGTTTCTTTTTTTTTAAGATTTTATTTATTTATTCATGAGAGACACACACAGAGAGAGAGAGAGGCAGAGGGAGAAGCAGGCTCCATGCAGGGAGCCCGATGTGGGACTTGATCCTGGGTCTCCAGGATCAGGCCCTGGGCTGAAGGCGGCGCTAAACCGGTGAGAATGAACTACATGTGGCTGTCCAATTCTCCCAGCACCATTTATTGAAGAGACTGTCTTTTTTAAATTGGATATTGTTTCCTGCTTTGTCGAAGATGAGTTCACCATGCAGTGGAGGGTCCATTTCCAGGTTCTCTATTCTGTTCCATGGATCTATGTATCTGTTTTGGTGCCAGTACCATGCTGTCTTGATGATTATAGCTTTGAAATAGAGCTTGAAGTCCAGAATTGAGATGCTGCCAGTTTTGGTTTTCTTTTTCAATGTTCCTTTGCCTGTTTGAGATCTTTCTGGTTCCACACCAATCCAAATTTTACGACTATTTGTTCCGGCTCTGTGAAAAATGTCTATGGTATTTTAATAGGCATTGCATTGAATGTGTAGATTGCTCTGATAGCATAGACATTTAAGAATATTTATTCTTTTAATCCATGACTATGGAATCTTTTTCCATCTCTTTGTGTCTTTCTCAATTTCCTTCTTAACGGTTCTGTATCTTTTAGAGTACAGATCCTTTACCTCTTTGGTTAGGTTTATTCCTAGGTATTTTATGGTTTTCACTGCAATTGTAAATGGGATTGATTCCTTAACTTCTCTTTTTTCTGTCTCATTGTTAGTCTGTGGAAATGCAGCTGATTTCTATGCATTGATTTTGTATCATGCCACGTTGCTGAATTGCTGTATGAGTTCTAGCAATTTGGGGGTGGAGTCTTTTGGGTTTGCCACATACGGTATCATGTAATCTTAAAAGAGAGAGTTTGACTCCTTCTTTGCCAATTCGAATGCCTTTTACTTCTTTTTGTTGTCTGATTGCTCAGCCTAGGACTTGTAGTACTATGTTGAATAACAGTGATAAGAGTGGGCATCCCTGTCGTGTTCCTGCCCTTAGGGGAAAAGCTCTCAGTTTTTCCCCATTGAGAATGATATTTGCTATGGGCTTTTTGTAGGTGGCTTTTATGATATCGAGGTGTGTTCCCGCTATCCCTACACTCTGAAGAGTTTTAACCAAGAAAGGATGCTGTATTCTGCCAAAGGCTTTCTCTGCATCAATTGAGAGGACCATATGGTTTTTGTCCTTTTTAAAAAAAAAAATCTTATTTATTTACTCATGAGAGAGGCAGAGACATAGGAAGAGGGAGAAGCAGGACTTGATGCGGGACTTGATCCCAGGACCCCAGGATCATGAACTGAACCAAAGGCAGATGCTCAACCACTGAGCCACCCAGGTGTCCCCCTCTTGTCCTTTCTTTTATTAATGTGACGTATCACGCCGATTGATTCGTGAATGTGGAACCACCCTTGCATCCCAGGAATAAATCCCACTTGATCGTGGTGAATGATACTTTTAATTACCGTTGCATCCTAGCAGTTGATACCTTGATGAGTATTTTGACATCCCTGTTCATCAGGGATATTGGTCTGTAATTCTCCTTTTTGATGGGGTCTTTGTCTGGTTTGGGGATCAAGGTAGTGCTGGCCTCATGGAACGAATTTGGAAGTTTTCCTTCCATTTCTAGTTTTTGAAACAGCTTCAGAAGAATAGGTATTATTTCTTCTTTAAGTGTTTGGTAGAATTCCCCTGGGAAGCCATCTGGCCCCGGATTCTTGTTTTGGGGGAGGTTTTTGATGACTGCTTCAATTTCCTTGTTGGTTAGGAGTCTGTTCAGATTTTCTATGTCTTCCTGTTACAGTTTTGGTAGTTGATAAGTTTCCAGGAATGCATCCATTTCTTCCAGACTGCCTAATTTGTTGGCATGTAGTTGCTCATAATATGTTCTTAAAACCATTTGAATTTCCTTGGTGTTGGCCATGATCTCTCCTCTTTCATTCATGATTTTCCTCTTTTCCTTTTGGTAAGTCTGGGTAGGGGGTTATTGAGCTTATTAATTCTTTCAAGGAAACAGCTCCTCGTTGTGTTGATCTATTCTACTGTTTTTCTGGTTTCTATTTCATTGGTCTCTGCTCTAATCTCTATTATCTCTCTTCTCCTGCTGGGTTTAGGCTTTACCTAAAAGCTGGAGTTCTTTCTCCAGCTCCTTTAGGGGTAAGGTTAGCTTGTGCATTTGAGATTTTTCCAATGGTTTGAGAGAGGCTTCTTTGCAATGTACTTCCCTCTTAGGGCCGCTTTTGCTGTATCCCAGAGGTTTGGCACAGTTGTGTTTGCATTTTCATTGGTTTCCATGATTTTTCAAAGTTCTTCTTTAATTTCCTGGTTGACCCATTCATTCTTTACTAGGATGATCTCTAACCTCCAAGTGTTTGAGTTCCTTCCAAATTTCCTCTTGTGATTGAGTTCAAGTTTCAAAGCATTGTAGTCTCAAACTAGGCAGGGAATCATCCCAGTCTTTCTTTTGGTATTGGTTGAGACCTGATCTGTGACCCACATGTGATCTATTCTGGAGAAAGTTCTATGTGCAGTCGAGAAGAATGCGTATTCGGTCACTTTAGGATGGAATGTCCTGTATATATCTGTGAAGTCCATCTGGTCCAGTGTATCATTCAAAGCCCTTGTTTCCTTGGTGATCTTCTGCTTCGATGATCTGTCCACTGCTGTGAGTGGGGTGTTGAAGTCCCCTACTATTACTGTATTATTGTCTACAGGTTTCTTTGGTTATTAATTGGTTGATATATTTAGCTGCTCCCAAATTAGGAGCATAAATATTTATACTTGTTACATCTTCTTGTTGGGTAGGCCCTTTATGTATGACACAGTGTCCCTCTTCATCTCTTACTACAGTCTCTGGTTTAAAATGTAAACTTTTTGATATGAGGATTGCTACCCCGGCTTTCTTTTGAGGTCCATTCGCATGCTAAATGGTTCTCCACCCCCTCATATTCAGTCTGGAGGTGTCTTTAGGCTTAAAATGAGCCCCTCGTAGGCAGCATGTGGATGGGTCTTGCTTTTTTATCCACTGATAGTCTGTGTCTTTTGATTGAAGCATTTAGCCCATTTCCATGCAGAGTAACTATTGAAACTAGAATTTAACACCTATAAAGTCCCTGTTTCTGTACATTGTCTCCATTCTTTCTGGTCTATGTTACTTTTGGGCTCTCTCTTCACTTACAGGATCCCCCTTAATATTGCTTGCATTCCTGGCTTGGTGGTCACATATTCTCTCAGTTTCTGTCTGTCCTGGCAGCCCTTTCCCTCTCCTTCATTCTGAACGGCAGCCTTGCTGCATAATGACAGCCTTGGTTGCATAATCCTCTCATTTAATACCGTGACTATGTCATGCCAGCCCTTTGTGGCCTGCCAGGTGTCTGTGGATAGGTCTGCTGTCAGTCTAATGTTTCTGCCTCTGTATGTTAGGAATCTCTTGTCTTGAGCTGCTTTCAGGATTTTCTCTTTACCTCTGAAATTTGCAAGCTTCACTATTATATGTCAGGGTGCTGATCTGTTTTTATTGGTTTGGGGGAAGGGTGCTCTCTACCTCTTGGACTTGAATGTCTGTTTCCTTCTCCAGATTATGGAAGTTCTCAGCTAGGATTTGCTCAAATATATCTTCTGGTCCTCTCCCTCTCTCTTTCTTCTCCCTCAGGGATCCCAATAATTCTATTTTTTTTGTTTTGTTTTGTTTTATGGATCACTGATTTCCTGAAGCCTCCCCTCGGGGTCCATTATTTGTTTTTCTCTCTTTTCCTTAGCTTCCTTCCTTTCCATCAACTTGTCTTCTATGTCACTTACTCTCTCTTCTGCCTCATTTACTCTAGCTGTTAGAGCATCCAATTTAGACTGCATCTCAGTTAGAGCATTTTTAATTTCAGCCTGATTAGATCTCATTTCTGCACTAAGAGATTCTCTAGTGTCTTTTATGCTTTTCTCAAGTCCAGCTAGTAACTTTATAATTGTTATTCTGAATTCCAGCTCTGACATTTTACTTATATCCATATCAATTAGAAACGTGAGAGAGTATTACCTCTGGTTCTTCCTTTGTTGTGAATTCCTCCTTCT
Organism: Canis lupus familiaris; assembly: GCF_011100685.1. NCBI lineage: Eukaryota > Metazoa > Chordata > Mammalia > Carnivora > Canidae > Canis > Canis lupus. Next base: position 53,461,314 of record NC_049224.1, on the reverse strand, counting down.
AGTCATTTTGTCCAGAGAAGAATGGAGGAACAAGTGGACAAAATAAAAAATACTAATCATGACCCAATCAAAATGCACACTGGACTAATTCAATGACGTCAGAAAGCAAAACAGAAAAAAAATGAAGAAAACAAATGGAGTGGTGGAGAAGAGAGAGTATAATCTCACAAGTTGGACAGAACAGTCCAATCCACTTGTTTGACTGTATTTTGGTCTGTGTGTTAGAAGACACTAAATCCAATAATTGTAAAGAAAGCAAAATGTGTATTTCTACAAAAATAAAATTGAATAGAGTGAAAGAAAGCCGGAAGTAAGTATATATGTATAAGATGTAAATGTAAAAAATGGAACTTAAAAAAAGGACTTAAAAACAAAGAGTTGATAAAATAAGAAACTAGTTGAAAAGGCAAAAAAGAAATGGAAAATTTTAAACTGAAAGATAAACAAATCATGAGGAAAAAACCCTCAGATTCTATATATTATTTTCCCCTAGTGCTGGAGTTCTACAGTCTTGTGGGGTCTGTAAATTTGCTGTTTACCTGTTTACCTGTTTTTCTAGGTCTTCTGAGGAGGGGCTGCTGCACTTATTTTCTGGTGTCTTTGCCTGTGCAGAGTTGCCCTGCCCCTTGCCAAGAGGCAGGGCTCAGTGGAAGCAGGTCCTCAGTGTGGCTTTTGTTCTGAAGGCTTTCCACACCTCTCTAGAGGATCCAAATAAAAATGGCTGTCCCCTGATCTCCAGCCCCAGAGGGAAAAGATTGTGGTCCCCTCTCTTCAGTAAATCCTCAGGGATAAGCAGTCTTTACTCTTGTGTGTGCCACAGTCTGCAGACTCTTGCAGCGTGCACCCACAGCAATCCTCCTAGGGTAGTTGGAGTGTCTCACCTTACTGTACTTTGTAGGGGCTTGGATCCTGCATGCACCCACTCTGCTCTACCCTGGGGGATGACAGAGGGTCCCCACACCCCAGTCTTCTGCAGGTTTCCCAGGCAGACAGCAGTCACCTGATTAGCCCCCAGCTCCCAGTCTATGGCCAACCAAGTTGACAGCCCCCTCCTGGCTGACCATAACCAGTTTCTTTGCTCCACTGCTTGGGAACTCCACCAGCAGAAGCACCCCCATTAGTTCTGTGACTTCAGGGATCCAGAGACCAGACTGTCCCACATAGAATTCTGCCCTTTTCACCACCTGAGCACCTTTCAGGCATGGATGTCTCTCACTGGAGCAGATTTCTAAGTGTTCTGATTTGGAGCTCCAGAGTTCTATCACTTTCCATCAGCTGGCTTGGGAGGCTCCCTCTCCCCACCATTGATCTTCTGACATCTCCCCTCAGATTCCCTTTTTTGCACCTCTTACCTTGCAGAAAGTGGTCACTTTTCTCCTTGTAGAGTTCCAGATATTCTTTTCTTACATCCAAGGTTGAATTCATGGGGGTTCAGAGTGTTTTGATAGTTATCTAGCTAAATTCAAGGGACCAAATGAAACAAGGCTCCCCACTCTTCCTCCATCTTGCTTCTCTCCCTAAAAGTCTCTCTCTCTCTCTCTTTCTCTCAATTTTAAAGAGTATTTAGGGATGCCTGGGAGGCTCAGTGGTTGAGAGTTTGCTTTCAGCTCAGGGCATGATCCATGGTCCAGGAATGGAGTCCCACAGCAGGCTCCCCCGCAAGGAGCCTGCTTCTCCCTCTGCTGATGTTTCTGCCTCTCTCTCCATGTCTCTCATGAATATATAAAATCTTTAAGGGCAGTCCGGGGGTGGGGGGGGTGGGGCTCAGTGGTTTAGTGCAGGCTTCAGCCCAAGACCTGATCTTGGAGACCCGGGATCGAGTCCTGCATCATTCTCCCTCTGCCTGTCTCTCTCTCTTTCTCTCTCTTTCTGTCTCTCATGAATAAATAAATAAAATCTAAAATAAATAAATAAATAAATAAATAAATAAATAAATAAAATCTTTAAAAATAAAAAATAAATTTAAAAAAGAGTATTAGCAAGGAAACATTCTTGAAGCATCAGATAGAGAAAAAAGTTTACACAACTATACGACATCATCTTAATTTTACTGTATGAATATATATTTCTACATCTTTATATAAATTAAACGATCTGGAATGATAAATGCCAAAGTAAAATGGTAGTTATCCCGGGATATAATCATGAGTGGTTTTTGTTTGTTGGTGTCTGTGTATTTTCTGATCTTTCTGTAATAAGCCTTTATTGCTTTTCTAATAAGAAATAAAGTCATTTTGTAGTATGGGCCTGGGAATAAACTAACAGATCAATAGAACAGAACACAAAACTGAGGAGGAGATTCGCTAGATATAAGAATTTGATGTGTGATAAAGGTACGATTTTGAATCAGTGGGGAAAAGATGGGTAACTCAATACATTATGTTCGTTCAGCTGGCTAACAATTTGGAAGATAAAGTTGAGTCCTCCTACCAAATGCTAAATAAACCCCTATGTTATTTAAGTGCAAACAAAAAACTTTTACTCATACAAAGTAAAAGCATGAAAGTTTTAGAAGAAAATCTAAGCAAAAGCCTTCCTAATCTTAGAGTGGAGAAGACCTTTCTAGTCTAGTATCAAAGTTGGCAGGTGTGAAGGAAAAGGCAGACAAATTTGACAATATAAAAATATACAAGCACTATATATATACACACATATATATGCTTTAAAACACCCTAAGTTCAAAATAATAACAGCTGTAAAATGCCTAGGAATAAATTTAACAAGAAATGTGAAATTCCTGTGTGACAAAAACTATACAACTTTACTGGAGGACATAAATGTAGCTCAGGGAAAATGGAAAGCTCAGTAGAAGGAGTGGATTTATTCACTGAGCTTTGCTTATGTTTAAAGAGAGGGAATGCGTCTAAATGTTCGTGAATAGATTAATCCTTTTGACTGCATGATGTGCAGTGTTTAAAAAGAATGTGTCAGCTCTGCGTGTACTTTTCCATGCAGGGAAGATCACTCTGGCACTTCCAATCGACACACCCCAAGCCTGCAGGAGGAGTTAGGCTTTGATGGGGCCCTGTCTCATAGGGGTGAGGTTGCTGTGTTAAATGGACACGCCCATGCGTGCTCTTTCCTATGCCACCCTTCATGCTCCCCCTTGAGAGCTGGTCGCTCTTGGGCTGCACTGGGGAAGCCTGGCTGTGCCTCACCCTGGGTTCTAGTGAGCTTCTTCAGGTTCCCCTACATTGGGGATGCCCAGACTTGGCTTGGCTATGTGCCACAGACCAGCTTCTACATCTGAGTCCTGGGCGAGGTGTGGCTGCTTGTTCAGACCATCCTGGGCCTCTTGACCTAGAAGATGAGGACGCATGCTCACTGCACACGGATGCAGTGTGACTGCCTCAGTGTCTACTCATCACTTTACTACGAGAGGACACTACACGCATATGGCATTGTGCTGTAGGAAGTTAACCCATGGACCCAGATACAGGATAATGTAAATAACTCACAGCACTTACAAGCTAACTAGAACAGCATAACAGTTACGAACACAGATTTGAGACTGCCTATGTTCAAATCCAGATTCTACATCTAGCCAGCTGTGTGACTCTTAATAAGTTACTTAACCACTCTGTTCCTCAGTTTTCATCTCTGTAAAACAGTATTATCCTAAAATACTATTATACAGTGTTTGCTTTCCAGAGCTCTTATGAGGATTAAGAGTTAGCATGTAAGGGAGGGATCCCTGGGTGGCGCAGCGGTTTGGCGCCTGCCTTTGGCCCAGGGTGTGATCCTGGAGTCCCACGTCAGGCTCCCGGTGCATGGAGCCTGCTTCTCTCTCTGCCTGTGTCTCTGCCTCTCTCTCTCACTGTGTGCCTACCATAAATAAATAAAAAATTAAAAAAAAAAAAGAGTTAGCATGTAAGAGGCATATTCAGAGTGGCGACTGACACACTATGTGTGAGTTGCTATCATCGTTACAATGGAATCCAAAAGACTCCAAAACCCCAGCTCACGGAGAGCTCCAGCCTGTGCAGCTGGCTACCCTAGCACCTCTTCTGAGAGGGAACCAGAAAACTGGAGTAAGCCACCCCAGCATCCCCAGCCCGTTGCCACCGCCACCGAGCACTGCCAGCTAACTGGCCTCCTGCAACTAATGGCATGAAATGGAACTGCTCTAATATGGAAGCACCAAGGTACATGTTTTATGCTGGTTTTCAAACCCAGGCCTCTCCAGTTTCAGGCACTTGCTCAGCTAATAATGAAACGAATGGCATTTTGATCCTCATCTGGCTGCTGAGCCACATACATGAACTCCCTGGGGGACCTCTCCCGTGATCGATCGGCAAGTGCAGCCTTCCAGGGTTTCCTGGCTCAGGGCTACAAAGCCCACCCTGCCCATGGTTCCTTCACAACCCCACCTACTCAGGGCTGACATGGAAAGACATCCATCATGTGCCTAATACAATTATTATTTAAAATACACATGAAAATACATTTTCAAATTCTAGAGGGATGTACGTTGAACAGCTCATGGTCCTTATGTTGGGTTGGTCTTCCCAGGCACAGAGGTGTGGGTCAGGAGGAAGGAAACACATGTACTGTTTGCTATAGGCCATTAATGCATCTGGAGGTTAGAACAAGCATATGCAGCTTTCACTATTAGGAAATAAAAATGTTTCTTCAGCAAGCATCAAATCATGGGAATATATTCACAACACAAGTGGCAGACAAAGGGTTACAGCAGTATCTGTAAGTGTTCGTGGATAGAAAAAGTAGTTGAGACTGGAATAAAGCAACAGTGCTTATCCCTCGAGGAGAGCTTAATGGGATAGTTTAATTTTCTTCTTTATACCCTTTTCCTATATTTTCCAAACATTTAGCAATAAAAATGCATTACACTTCTGAGTGAGAAAAATATGATATTTTAAATTGAAGGGAAATATCACAATAAAAACAGATAATTAAAGAGGAGATATGAAAGGAAACCAGAAGGTTTAAAGGGTTGGAGAGAACAGAAGGTAAAATGAGACCATTTAAGAGGGAAAAATAATCCGAATAATAATAAAATACATACACTAAAAAAAAAAAAAAAAAAAAAAAGAATGAGCTAAGATATTAGAAATCAGTTGCCAGACAGGTTAAAGAAACTACTAGAGATCAGACCAGTGGTCTCATCCTCATGCAGGTCTGGCAGGCAGGAGACCCCTGCCAAGGCCCCATAGCATCCTGGTGAGCACAGGGCCTCACACGGGCTTCCTGGGAGGGAGGCCACAGGACGTTCCACACTTTGTGGGCACCCAGCAGCCAGGGCTTCACCTTCTAGGATCCTCCTCCTCACCTCAGAGTTGCATGGGCATTTGTCTCAACACCCCCAGGACTGCAAACTCCATGAGGGTAGGTGCTGGGCTCCACATGCTCCAGGCTCTGCTAGACCCATAACTAACCCCCCTCCCCCGTTGCTTGCCCAGCCCACCCTGAGGCTGGCCAGGCCCCTGGTCTTAGCTTTCCCAGGGCGGGCCTGCAGTGTGGCCCACTGGGCAGCCTGGGTCAGTCACCTCAGAAAGCAGAGCCTCAGCTCTTGGCCACTCCTTTGAGATACTGGGGCACAGATTAATCAGGTATTTGTAAAGTACCTCCACACAGTGGGTACTTAGCAAATGCTTAGGGAGTGAGTGACTGAGTGGCATCCCAACCCCCAGGTTGTAGGACAGAAAAATCAGAATTCCAGCCTGCCCCAGGTCCAAGCAGGTGCTACTCTGCCCTCTCCAAAGACGGGTCCCTCATAGCAGCAGTCTCCATGCTGCTCCATGCTGATCCCAGGTCAGCCAAGGAGACTCACTGTGCAAGACAGAATGGGCTTCTGCAAGTATAGGAGGATGCCCTAAGACTGGCAGGGAATCCTTGGCCGACCCCTTCCTCACCCAGACCCCCGCCGGGGTATACCCCACGAGCTCCTGTACAGCTCACAGCCTTTAGCCAGCCTCCTTGGGGCCCGGAGGTGCTGGCTGGGAATGCATTTGTGGTCATCAGCCAATGATGACACTAAGTTACAAATAAACCCTTAGCTGATGGCTGTGGTCAGCCCAGGACAGGCCACTTTTCCTGAAACCAAAGGAGGCTATCAGGCAGCAGGCAGCAGGCAGCAGGCAGCAGGGAGCAGGGACAGTACTTCTCAAGCTGTTCTGTGTACAGAGTCACGTGGGATCTTATAAGAATGCAAATTCTCATTCCTAGGGCTGGAGCAGGGGGCCTGAGATCCACATTTCTAACAAGCTCCCAGCCGATGCTGCTGGGACAGGTATCACACTCTGAGTGGCAGGCTGCAAGACAGTGCTTCATGGCCCTGAAATCATTACACACAGAGGGACTCCAGAGACCATGCTTTCCTGTTTCCCATTAAGACCAGAAAGCTTTCCTGCGGCATGTCTGATGGCGGGACGGGGCCTGGCATATACCAGGTGCTAAATGAATGTTAGTTGGCCTGAAATAAAATTATTTCCAGGAACAGGAAGCTCTTCTGGTAGAGCAGCTCTCTCGTGGGTAGCAAGCTCCTTCTGTTAAAGTGGCAGGGCTCCCCGAAACTGCCACCCGCTGGCCTCAGCACACCCCATGCCACTTCACACAGTGCTGAGGCAAAGCAAAATGTTTGAAACCTAAAAAGCCACCAAGAAGCAAGCAAAAAAAGACAGACTTCAAAGATTAAATAAAGCACAATCACAATAAATGTTTGCCTGCAAAATGTAAGCTTTGTCAAACAGATAAGTGCAATGCAACTCTTAACATAGTTAGCTGTAAGTGACATTGAGTTGTGGGTGCAGGTGCATTTTATTATTATGTTTCATGTGACCTGGAGTGGCATGTTTTTGACTCTCAAAGATCTTAGGTAGCCCTGTACCATCTTCCTCAAGCTCTCCTCCTCCTTAAAAGTCAGCAGTGGGGGCATCACTGCTCCCCCAAGCTAAGTCTGTCCCACAGGCTCCATGAAGGGGAACACATCTCAAAAGCAGCTTAGAATGCTTCCAATCTTCTGTCAAAAATAACAGTGGAATCAACATCTTTTTTTTCTGCATAAAGCCTTTTTTAATAGGATGATTTCATGGGCATAAAGACTCAGAGAAGATGAGCATCACTAAAATCTCTTTTACCTTCTTATTCAACCAGTTACCAATCCCATCAATCCTTTTTTTTTTTCAATCCTTTCTTTTTAATGTCTCTTGAATCCATCTACTCTTTCAAGTTCATCATTTATTTATTTTTTGTTTCTTTGTTTTCAGAGATATAGCCACTTATGAGAGAGAGAGAGAGAGAGAGAATGTGAGTGGGGGAAGGTGCAGAGGGAGAGGGAAAGACAGAGAGAATCTTCAAGCAGACTTCCCTTGGAGGGTGAAGTCTGACACGGGGCTCGATCTCAGAACCCTGAGATCATAACTTGAGCTGAAACAGAGTCAGACACTCAACTGACTGAGCCTCCCAGTGCCCCTCAAGTTCACTACTTAAATTCACATTGTCAGGATGTATTGCCCAGATTTAGGCCAAAGCCTCCTGCCTGGTCCCCCTTATGCTTGTATTGCCTTTCTCCACTGTATCTTCCATATTTCTAGTAGAATATTCTTCCTAAAATTAAATTAGAGGGAATCACTCTCCCACATAAAATCTTTAGGGAGTCCTTGTCTCTAGAACAGAGTTCTAACACTTTAGACTGGCTCACAAAGCCCTTAATGCCTGAACCCTCCTACTTTCCCATCAGGTGCTCAGGGCACACTCCCTACCCCCCCCCCCCCATCCTACTTATGCTGAGCCAGTTACAGCCCCTCCCCCACAGACAGAGTCCACGCTATTCCTTGCTTCCATGTTTTCATGCACACACTAATCTCTCTGCCTGGGATCCCCTTTCCAGATGCTCTTTGCACAAAATACAACTCTCTCTTCAAGCTCAATACATGTCTGGGGAGGGAGGGAATGATGAATATGGATACAAACATTCTGAAACACTGACAAGCACATGAATGGGTTATGGAAAGCAGAGGCTTGGAATCCCCTAATGTTAGAGCTTCAGGGAAGGAGGTTCTGAAGACTATCTTGTCTCCATTTCATGGATAGGAAGCCTAGGAGAGAAAAGAGTGCTGACTGGTTTCCAACATCCCCAATAACTGGTGGCAAATTTGGGATGAAAATCCAGGAGTCTTAATTCCAGACCAGCTTTTTCTCCATCACTCCACACCACTGCCCAGCCACAAAATTCTCTTTTTGATGGCCTCTTATTCTTTGAAAATTTCTGTTGTTCAATTATCTACCCTGAGTGCTCCATCCTACTCAGTGCCTTAGAACTTTTCAATAAAATGCCTGAGTTGCATGTTCATTTATTTGAAAGATGATTAGAGCAGTAATCCTCAAATCTGGGGCAACAGAATCACTTTGTGTGGAGGCTTACTAAGAGTACAGTTTTCCAGAACCCTACCCAGATCTATTATATCAAAAACTCTGGGAAGAGCCCCAGAAATATGTATTTTATTTGGAGCTCCCCAAAAGGACCTCATGTACTTTTAAAATTCTGAACCATGAATAGTAATGTTTTTCCTTCAATAGATAGTTGTAATTTTTTTAAAGGAAAGAAATAGAATAAACATACAGAAGATCAATAAGTAAATGCATGACTTGAATGATACTATAGACTAATTGGACCTAAGAGACACATGCAGAACACCCAACAACTGAATGTATATTCTTCCAAGTGCATACAGAACATTCTTAGAGAAAAGCCACATGTTAGACCACAAAACCAATCTTAGCAAATTTAAAAGATTGAAGTCATATAAAGTATCTTTTTATGTACTGTTCAATAACTATTATTGTTATTTTTGTATCAGTAACAATGGAAGGAACTAGAAAACAACAGCAGAAGGAAAATGAAAATCCACAAATTCGTGGAAATTAAACAGCATGCTGTTAAATCACCAATGGGCCAAAGAATAATTTACAAGGGCAAATAGAAGATACCTTGAGACAAATGAAAACAAAGACACATCTTATGAGATGCAGTGAAAGCAGGGGGAAGCTTGTAGCTATAAATATTTACATTAAAAAGAAAGAAAGAAGAAAGGTCTTATTTTTTTTTTTTTTTTTTTTTTTTTTTAGAAGAAAGGTCTTAAATCAACAACCTAACTTCATACCTCAAGGAACTAGAAAAAGAAGAACAAACTAAACCCAAGCAAGCAGAGGAAGGAAATAATGAAAGATTAGAGCAGTGATAAGTGAAATAGAGAATAGAAAAAAAAGAAAAAAAGAAAAAAACAACAAAATTAAAAGTTGATTTTTGAAAAGGTAAAGTTGACAAACCCTTAGCTGGATTAACTAAAAAAAAGGAGACTCAAATAACTAAAATCAGAAATGGAAGAGAAAAACCTTACAACCAATTTTACAGACATAAAAACTATTATAAGGGAATATTATAAACAATTGTACATCAAAAAATTGGTTAACGTAGAGGAAATGGATAAATTCCTAAAAATACACACCTATCAACACTGGATCACAAACATATGGTAGGACTGCAGGCCCTATCCACACACACACACACACACACACACACAAAAACAAACAAACAAACAAACAAAAACTTCTCAGGGGTTGGGGTCACTCTGTCAGTTAAATGTCCAACTCTTGGTTTTGGCTCAGGTCATGATCTCAGGGTCATGAGATTGAGCCCTCATCAGGCTTTGTGCTCAGTGTGGAATCAGCTTGAGATTCTCTCTCTTCCTTTGCCCCTCCTTCCACACATGCACACAGTTGCTCTCTCTCACTCTCAAATAAATAAAAAAATAGTTGAAAGCTTTTCAGGGGCAACACAGGGAGAGTGCCTTGCAGTTTGGTGCCACCCAGCTCTGGCAAATGCCTATTCTGACCCAATGCAAGCCCAAGGCAACCCCAGACTGGCCTATTAACAGAATGGGGACCAAACCTTGCCCAAAACAGGCAAAGAGAACCACTGCAGGTAACTAGGCTGAAGGCAAATGTGGTTCAGCCACAAAGGTAGGGTCCACATAACACAACTAGGAGACATCCCTGAAGCACCAGATTTGGTGAACAGGGGACACTGCACTGCAGGGCACTACAGGACCTCTTCCTCATGAGACTACCACTTCCAAGAGCAGGAGATGTAGCTGACTTTCCTATCATACAGAAACAGAGAGTTAGATGAAATGAGAGGACAGAGGAGTATGTCCCAAATGAAAGAACAAGACAAAAGTATGGCAAGAAAGCTAAATAAAACAGATAATATAGAGAATTTTAAATAATGATCATACAGATATGCAAGGACTTGAGAAAACGGTGAAGGATTTCAGTGAGATCCTCCTGAACAAAGAGATAGAAAACTTTAAAAGGAATCAGAGATAAAGAACTCAATAACTAAAATTAAGTTAGGCTACAGGAAGCATAAGAATGTATCAGTGACTTGGAGGACAGAGTGATGGAAAGCAATCAAAGTGAACAGCAGGGGAAAAAAGAATAATAAAAAATGAGAATAGACTTAGGGAACTCAGTGATCCATCAAGTGTAATAACATTTGCATTATGGGCATCCCAGAAGGAGAAGAAAGAGTAAAGGGGGCAGAAAATTCATTTGAAGAAGTAATAGCAGAAAACTTTCTGAACTAGGGAAGAACACAGAAATCCAAGTTCAGGAGGCACAGAGACCTTCTCCCACCCCCAATAAAATAAACCCAAAAATACCCACACCAAGACATAGAGTAATTAAAATGGCAAAAAGCAGTGTAAATACAGAATTTTAAAAGGAACAACAGGAATGCCTGGGTGGCTCGGCAGTTGAGTGTCTGCCTTTGGCTTAGGTTGTGATCCTGGAGTCCCAGGATTGAATCCTGTACCAGGGTCCTCATCGGGAGTTTGCTTCTCCCTCTGCCTATATCTCTGCCTCTCTCTCTCTCTCTCTCCATCTCTCATGAATAAGTAAATGAAATCTTTTCAATAAATAAATAAATAAATAAATGAAAAAGAGCAACAGAAAACAGTTACATGCAAGGGAAATCCCGTGAGCCTATCAGCTGATTTTTCACCAGAAATTTTGCAGGCCAGAAGACAGTGGCATGATATAGACATAGCACTGAAAGAAAAAAAAAAAAAAACCCACAACCAAAAATACTCTATCCAGTGAGGCTACCATTCAGATTAAAAGGAGAGGAAAAGAGTTTCCTGGACAAACAAAAGTTAAAGGAATCCTTCACCACTAAACCAGCCTTACAAGAAACATTAAAGAGGACTCTTGGAGTGGAAAGGAAAGAACATAAATAGGAGTAAGAAAAGTAGGAAACACAAAAGCAGTAAAATTAAGTATATCTATAAAAATCAATCAAGAGATTCACAGAAGAAAAGGATGTAAACTATCACTATATATCTAAAACATGAAGGGAAGAGGAGTAAAAATTTAGTGCTTTTAGAACAGGTTCAACATGAAGCAACCATCAACCTCATATAGACTACTATATGCAGAAGATGTTATATACAGACCTAATGGTAACTATAAAACAAAAACTGGGAATAGATATGCAAAACATAAAGAGAAAGGAATCCAAGGAGATCACTAAAGAAATCCAGCAAACCATTAGAGAAGAGAACAAGAGAAGAAATAAACAGAGAACTACAAAAACAATGATAAGACAAGTAACAAGGGCAGCCCCGGTGGCACAGTGGTTTAGTGCCACCTGCAGCCTGGGGTGTGATCCTGGAGACCTGGGAGTCATATGTCAGGCTCCTGGTGCCTGGAGCCTACTTCTCCCTCTGCCTGTGTCTCTGCCCACCCCCCTCTGAATAATAAATAAATAAATCTTAAAAACAAAAACAAAAACAAAAAAACAAGTAACAAAATGGCAGGGGCACCTGGGTGGCTCAGTTGGTGAACTATCTGCTTTTGGCTCAGGTCATGATCCCAGGGTCCTGGGATCAAGCCCCACATTGGGCTCCCTGCTCATTATGGGAGTCTGCTTCTCCTTCTCCCTCTGCCCCACTCATGTGTGCTCTCTCTTGCTCACTCTGTCTCTCAAATAAATAATAAAATCTTTTAAAAAAATAACAAAATGTCAGTAAGTACATACCTATCAATAATTACTTGGAATGTAAATGGACTAAACACTCCAATAAAAACATGCAGAGTTATGGAGTGGAGAAAAAAAGCAAGAGTCACTTCCAGGAAGATGACAAAGTAGTACGACACTAAGCTCACTTCCTTCCCTGGATGCAAACTAGATAGAACTCACATCAGTGTAAAGAACCCCCCAAAATGACCCAAAGACTGATAGAACAAACTCTGCAACTAAATGTAGAAAAGAGGCCACATTGAAGATGTAGGAAGGGCAGGGGTGCAGTGGAGAGCTAAGCCCTGGGATCTGACCAGTGGAAGGAAAAAGCCATGGCCAGAGAGAAGGGTGAGAAACAGACTCACACAAAGGAGCTTCTTGCATGGGGAAGACAAATCCACGGTGTTTGGTGTTGAAAATCAGAGGGGACAAATTTCACCGAGTTCTTCCAGCCAGTGAGAAATAAAGCCTGGAATTTTAAAAATCAGCAATCTTGGCTCTGAGAGAGCCCAGAGGGCCCTAGGTAGTGGAGTCCCCACCCTTAAAGAGAAAGCACAACAAACAGACTGCAGAGACACAGCATAGAAGCAACGTTTGAAAAATGCCTGGAGCATACAGGAGGGAGAGTTAGTTACTAATCTCAGAGTTCCCTGAGGGACTTCTCTGGGAACAAAGGAGTTGCCAGGCACCATTTCCCCTGCCTTGCAGTATAAACACACAACCACCTGCAGGAACCTGTGCAGCAAGCCATTCACCATCTAACTTGCTTACACTGTGCCCTGTGGGTCTCCTCCCCTGAAAGACAGGTGCAAACTTTGCCAACACTGCATCTCTCAATCTCCTGAGGAGGATAATCACATCTTGTTAAAACTACACTGCCCACCCACCCGCGAGCATTTCAAGAAGCAGCCATGGCCACCCTGGTATTCCTAGTGGCTGTGCATCCCCTATGGAAAAGGACCAGTGCTTATTAAAAATGCTTGTTCTGCCCATTACTTAGAAAGAGATGTAGCTGACTTTACCACACAGAAACAGATACAGAGAGTTAGGCAAAATGAGGACACACAGGAATATGTCCCAAATGAAAAAATAGGACAAAAACCACAGCAAGAGACCTAAGCAAAATGGAGATAAATAATAAGCCTAAAAGAAACTTTAAAGTAATGATCATAGGGACATCTGGGTGACTCAGTCAGTTAAGGGTCAGCCTTGGGCTCAGGTCATGGTCCCAGGGTCTTGGGATTGAGCCCCACATTGGGCTCTCTGCTCAGTGGGGAGTCTGCTTCTCCTTGTCTCTCTGCCACTCCCCACTCTGGTGTGCATTCTCTCTCTCTCTCTTTAATAAATCAATAAAATCCTTAAAAAAATAAAGTAATGATCATAAAGATACTCCCTGGACTTGAGAAAAGAGTCGAGGACATCAGTAAGACCCTTAAGAAAGAGATAAAAAGATCCAATCAGAGACGAAGAGCATAATAATTGAAATTAAAAGTACATATGTTGGAATAAATAGCAGACTACACGAAACAGGAACAAATAAATAACCTGAAAGACAGACTAATGGAAAGTAATCAAGCAGGGCAAGTGAGAAGAAAAATAATTATGCAGAACAAGGATAGACTTAAGGAAGTTAGTGATCTATCAAGTAAAATAACATTTGTATTATAAGGATCCCAGAAGGAGAAGAGAGAGAAAAGGGGGTAGAAAATTTATTTCAAGAAATAAAGTTTAGCTGAAAACTTCCCTAATCTGGGGAAAGAAACAGATATCCAGATCCAAGAGGCACAGAGAACCCCCAACAAAATCAACCCAAGGAAATCCACACCAAGACAAATAGTAATTAAAATAGCAAAAAGTAGGGGCACCTGGCTGGCTCAATCAGTAGGGCATGCAACTCTTGATCTCAGCGTTGTGAGTTTGAGCCCCACAGTGAGTGTAGAGATTACTTAAAAATAAAAGCTTTTTTTTTTTTTTTAAAGGTGGGAAAGGGAAATAGTGCTAAAGAAAATAATTTAAAAGCAGCAAGAGAAAATAATTACATATAAGTGAAACTCCATAAGACCATCAGCAGATTCTTCAGCAGAAACTTTACAGGACAGAAGGGAGTGGCATGATACATTCACAATGCTGAAAGGGAAAAATCTACAGCCAAGAATACCAGCAGGTATTCTTAAAATAGAAGGAGAGATGAGTTTCTCATACAAATAAAAACTAAAGGAGTTCATGACCACTAAATCAGCTCTGAAAAAAATATTAAAGGGGCCTCTTTGAGTAGAAAGAAAAACCACAAGTGTGAAAAAAGTTGGAAGCATAAAAGCAGTAAAAAAAAAAAAGTATATCTGTAAATATAACTAAAGGAACTCACAAAAAGACATGAAGTATGTTATCATATACCTAAAATGTGAGGAGTAAAGAATGGGTTCAAACTTAAGTGACCATCAACTTAATATAGACTGCTACATGCAGAAGAGGTTATATACAAACCTAATGGTAACCACAAATCAAAAACTAGAAATAGATATGCAAAGAATAAAGAGAAAGGAATCCAAGTATATCACCAAAGAAAGCCAACAAACCATGAAAAAGCAAAGAAGAAAAGACCAGAGAAAATGTACAAAAATAACCAAAAAACAAGTAATAAGATGCCAATAAATACATATCTATCAATAATTACTTTGAATGTAAATGGACTAAACACTCCAATCAAAAGACATAGGGTGACAGAGGGCATAAAAAAATAAGACCCATCTATATGCTGCCTAAAAGAGACTCAGTTCAGACTGAAAGACACCTGCAGATTGAAAGTGAGAGAATGGAGAAACATTTATCATGCAAAAGATGTCAAAAGAAAGCTGGGTTAGCAATACCAGTATAGAACAAAATAGACTTTAAAACAAAGACTGTGACAAGAGACAAGAAGGACACTAATAATTAAGGGGACAATTCCACAAGAAAACATAACGATTTTAAATATTTATGCACCCAACGTGGAAGTACCAAATACATAAAGCAGTTAATAAACACAGGAGTACCTGGGTGGCTCAGTGGTTGAGTGTCTGCCTTCGACTCATGGTGTGATCCTGTGGTCCTGGAATCAAGTCCCACATTGGGCTCCCCAGGGGGAGCCTGATTCTCCCTCTGCCTCTCTCTGTGTGTCTCTCATAAATAAATATATAAAATCTCTATAAAATAATAATAAAAATAAAAACATAAAGGAAATAATAGTATTATAATAATAGAAGGGGACTTTAACATTCCACTTACATAAATAGATTATCTGAACAGAAAATCAACAAGGAAACAGTGAATTTGAAGGACACAGTGGATCAGATGGATTTAACAGATATATTCAGAACATTCCATCCTAAAATGATAGAATACACATTCAAGTGCACATGGAACATTCTCTAGACTAGATCACATATTAGGCACCAAATCAAGTCTCAACAAATTCAAAATGATTGAAGTGATACCATGCATCTCTTCTGACGACAATGCTATGAAATTAGATATCAGGGATCCCTGGGTGGCGCAGCGGTTTGGCGCCTGCCTTTGGCCCAGGGCGCGATCCTGGAGACCCAGGATCGAATCCCACATCGGGCTCCCGGTGCATGGAGCCTGCTTCTCCCTCTGCCTGTGTCTCTGCCTCTCTCTCTCTCTCTCTCTGTGTGTGACTATCATAAATAAATAAATAAATAATAAAAAAAAAGAAATTAGATATCAACCACACACAAAAAAAAAATCTGGAGAAAAAAAAATCTGGAGAGACCACAAATACCTGGAGGTTAAATAACATGATATCAAACAATGAATGGGTCATGAAGAAATCAAAAGTAATATAGAAACAAATGAAAATGAAAACACAACCGTCCAAAATCTTTGGGATGCAGCAAAAGTGGTTCTAAGAGGGAAGTTTTTAGCAATACAGGCCTATCTCTAGAAGCAAGAAAAATCTCAAATGAACTACCTAACATTACACCTAAAGAAGCTAGAAAAAGAAGAACAAACAAAACCCAATACTAGTAGGAGGAAGGAAATAAAGATTAGAACAGAAGTAAATGATGTAGAAACTAAAAATCAGGGACGCTTGGGTGGCTCAGTAGTTGAGCGTCTGCCTTCGGCTCAGGGCGTGATCCTGGGATCCTGGGATCCTGGATCAAGTCCTGCATCGGGCTCCCTGCGGGGAGCCTGCTTCTCCCTCTGCCTGTGTCTCTGGCTCTGTGTGTGTGTGTGTCTCTCATGAATAAATAAATAAATCTTAAAAAAAAAAAAAGAAACTAAAAAACAATAGAAAAATCAATGAAACCAAAAATTAGTTCTTTGAAAAGATCAACAAAATTAATAAACCTCTAGCCAGATTCACTGAAAGAGAGAAAGAGGACTGAAATAAATAGAATCATAAATGACAGAGGAGAAATAACAACCAACACCACAGAAATACAAGCAGTTGTAAAACAATATTGTGAAAATTATATGCTAACAAACTGGACAACCAAGAAGATATAAATAAATTCCTAAAAACATATAACCTCCTAAATTTGAATCGAAAAGAAATAGAGGGTAGCCCTGGTGGCGCAGCGGTTTAGCGCCGCCTGCAGCCCGGGGTGTGATCCTGGAGACACGGGATCGAGTTCCACATCGGGCTTCCTGCATGGAGCCTGCTTCTCCCTCTGCCTGTGTCTCTGCCTCTCTCTCGCTCTCTCTGAATGAATAAATAAATAAATCTTAAAAAAAAAAAAAAAGAAATAGAAAATTTCAATAGACTGATTATACCATCAATAAAATTGAATCAGTAATCAAAAAACTCCCAAAAAACAAAAGTCCAGGACCAGATGGATTCACAGGCAAATTCTAACAGATATTTAAAGAAGTAAATACCTGTTATTCTCTACTCCAAAAAATAAAAGAGGAAAGAAAGTTTTCAAATTCATTGTATGAGGCCAGCATTACCCTGACACCAGAGCCAGATAAAGACATTACCAAAAAAGAGAGCAATAGGTCAATATCTCCGATGAATAAAGATGCAAAAACTCTCAACAAAATATTAGCAAACCAAATGCAACAAACAATACGTTTTAAAAAAATCATTCACCACAATAAGTAGGATTTATTCCAAAGAAGCAGGGGGTTTCATTTTGCCAATCAATCAACATGATACATCACATCAACAAGAGAAAGTATAAAAAACCGTATGATTTTTTTCAACAGATGCAGAAAAAGCATTTGACAAAATACAACATCATTCATGATAAAAATCCTTTAACCTAGGAGGGGATTCTCAGCTTGGTTTGCCATAAACCGTGAGCCACAGCCAAATCAGATGACCACTCTCCATGTGGGGACTCTGCAAAGGATAGGAATTTGCGGACCCTCACCTTCTCCCTGGAGGATCAATGTGGGCATGCACCACAGGAGGCTGCAGAGTTTGGCACACACAAAAGTGAAGACTACTTATCCCTGAGCATTTAATGAAGAAAGAGATCCACAATGTTTTAGCCCTGGGGCTGGAGATTAGGGCACAGACATTTAAATTTTGGTTTTCTTGAGAGGCACAGAAAGCTTTCAGGAAACAAAAGCCACACAGAGCAACCAGAAAGAGCTTAGACTAAGCATGGTAACTGGCAAGAAGCAATGCAACTCCGCTTAAGCAAAGACACCTGAGAAGCAGCCACTTAGGTCCTCCCCCAGCAGATCAGCTGGAAGAACAGGTAAATGGAAAGTTTATGCACCTCACAGAACTGCAAAACTCCAGTGCTAGAGGAAAATAGTATATAGAATCGAGGGTTTTTCTCATGATTCATTTATCTTTCAGTTTAAAATTTGCCATTGCTTTCCTTTCTCTCTTTTAACTACTACCTTATTTTATGAACTCTTTGATTTTAAGTTTTTTTAACTTCCATTTCTTACATTTACATTTTATAGATATCTACTTCATTTTTGGCTTCCTTTCATTCTATTCATTTTATTTTAGCATATATATGTTTTGCTTTCTTTACAATGTTGGGATTTACTGTCTTCTAAACACAGAGCAAAATGCATTCAGAATCAAGTGGATCACATTGTTTTGTCCACATTGTGATATTTTATTCTCTCTCCCATCCTACTTTTTAAAAATTTTGTTTCCTCTTTTTTACATTCCCCTTTTCTTTCTCTTTTTGTTTTTCTTTCCATTTTTGGTGTCTGACCTCATCAGATTTTTCTAGGGTGAATTTTGCTTGGGTCATAGTTTATATTTTTTATTTTGATCATTCATTCATCTATTTTTCTCTGGGCAAGATGACAAGAAGGAGGAATTCACAAAAAAAAGAAAAAGAAAAAGAAAAAAAAACAGAGGTAATACTCTCTGCCACAGATGTAACTGATATAGAGATATAAAAATGTCAAAACTGGAATCTAGAATAACAATTATACAGTTAGAGTTGGATGTAAAAAAAAAACCATAAAAGACACTAAAGAATCTCTTAGTGCAGAAATGAGATCTAATCAGGCTGAAATTAAAAATGCTCTAACTGAGATGCAGTCTAAATTGGATGCTCTAACAGCTAGAGTAAATGAGGCAGAAGAGAGAGTAAGTGACATAGAAGACAAGTTGATGGAAAGGAAGGAAGCTAAGGAAAAGAGAGAAAAACAAATAATGGACCCTGAGGGGAGGCTTCAGGAAATCAGTGATCCATAAAACAAAACAAAACAAAAAAAATAGAATTATTGGGATCCCTGAGGGAGAAGAAAGAGAGAGGGAGAGGACCAGAAGATATATTTGAGCAAATCCTAGCTGAGAACTTCCATAATCTGGAGAAGGAAACAGACATTCAAGTCCAAGAGGTAGAGAGCACCCTTCCCCCAAACCAATAAAAACAGATCAGCACCCTGACATATAATAGTGAAGCTTGCAAATTTCAGAGGTAAAGAGAAAATCCTGAAAGCAGCTCAAGACAAGAGATTCCTAACATACAGAGGCAGAAACATTAGACTGACAGCAGACCTATCCACAGACACCTGGCAGGCCACAAAGGGCTGGCATGACATAGTCACGGTATTAAATGAGAGGATTATGCAACCAAGGCTGTCATTATGCAGCAAGGCTGCCGTTCAGAATGAAGGAGAGGGAAAGGGCTGCCAGGACAGACAGAAACTGAGAGAATATGTGACCACCAAGCCAGGAATGCAAGCAATATTAAGAGGGATCCTGTAAGTGAAGAGAGAGCCCAAAAGTAACATAGACCAGAAAGAATGGAGACAATGTACAGAAACAGGGACTTTATAGGTGTTAAATTCTAGTTTCAATAGTTACTCTGCATGGAAATGGGCTAAATGCTTCAATCAAAAGACACAGACTATCAGTGGATAAAAAAGCAAGACCCATCCACATGCTGCCTACGAGGGGCTCATTTTAAGCCTAAAGACACCTCCAGACTGAATATGAGGGCGTGGAGAACCATTTAGCATGCGAATGGACCTCAAAAGAAAGCCGGGGTAGCAATCCTCATATCAAAAAGTTTACATTTTAAACCAGAGACTGTAGTAAGAGATGAAGAGGGACACTGTGTCATACATAAAGGGCCTACCCAACAAGAAGATGTAACAAGTATAAATATTTATGCTCCTAATTTGGGAGCAGCTAAATATATCAACCAATTAATAACCAAAGAAACCTGTAGACAATAATACAGTAATAGTAGGGGACTTCAACACCCCACTCACAGCAGTGGACAGATCATCGAAGCAGAAGATCACCAAGGAAACAAGGGCTTTGAATGATACACTGGACCAGATGGACTTCACAGATATATACAGGACATTCCATCCTAAAGTGACCGAATACACATTCTTCTCGACTGCACATAGAACTTTCTCCAGAATAGATCACATGTGGGTCACAGATCAGGTCTCAACCAATACCAAAAGAAAGACTGGGATGATTCCCTGCCTAGTTTGAGACTACAATGCTTTGAAACTTGAACTCAATCACAAGAGGAAATTTGGAAGGAACTCAAACACTTGGAGGTTAGAGATCATCCTAGTAAAGAATGAATGGGTCAACCAGGAAATTAAAGAAGAACTTTGAAAAATCATGGAAACCAATGAAAATGCAAACACAACTGTGCCAAACCTCTGGGATACAGCAAAAGCGGCCCTAAGAGGGAAGTACATTGCAAAGAAGCCTCTCTCAAACCATTGGAAAAATCTCAAATGCACAAGCTAACCTTACCCCTAAAGGAGCTGGAGAAAAAACTCCAGCTTTTAGGTAAAGCCTAAACCCAGCAGGAGAAGAGAGATAATAGAGATTAGAGCAGAGACCAATGAAATAGAAACCAGAAAAACAGTAGAATAGATCAACACAACGAGGAGCTGTTTCCTTGAAAGAATTAATAAGCTCGATAACCCCCTACCCAGACTTACCAAAAGGAAAAGAGGAAAATCATGAATGAAAGAGGAGAGATCATGGCCAACACCAAGGAAATTCAAATGGTTTTAAGAACATATTATGGGCAACTATATGCCAACAAATTAGGCAGTCTGGAAGAAATGGATGCATTCCTGGAAACTTATCAACTACCAAAACTGTAACAGGAAGACATAGAAAATCTGAACAGACTCCTAACCAACAAGGAAATTGAAGCAGTCATCAAAAACCTCCCCCAAAACAAGAATCCGGGGCCAGATGGCTTCCCAGGGGAATTCTACCAAACACTTAAAGAAGAAATAATACCTATTCTTCTGAAGCTGTTTCAAAAACTAGAAATGGAAGGAAAACTTCCAAATTCGTTCCATGAGGCCAGCACTACCTTGATCCCCAAACCAGACAAAGACCCCATCAAAAAGGAGAATTACAAAAAAAAAAAAAAAAAAAAAAAAGGAGAATTACAGACCAATATCCCTGATGAACAGGGATGTCAAAATACTCATCAAGGTATCAACTGCTAGGATGCAACGGTAATTAAAAGTATCATTCACCACGATCAAGTGGGATTTATTCCTGGGATGCAAGGGTGGTTCCACATTCACGAATCAATCGGCGTGATACGTCACATTAATAAAAGAAAGGACAAGAGGGGGACACCTGGGTGGCTCAGTGGTTGAGCATCTGCCTTTGGTTCAGTTCATGATCCTGGGGTCCTGGGATCAAGTCCCGCATCAGGCTCCCCAGAGGGAGCCTGCTTCTCCCTCTTCCTATGTCTCTGCCTCTCTCATGAGTAAATAAATAAGATTTTTTTTTTAAAAAGGACAAAAACCATATGGTCCTCTCAATTGATGCAGAGAAAGCCTTTGGCAGAATACAGCATCCTTTCTTGGTTAAAACTCTTCAGAGTGTAGGGATAGCGGGAACACACCTCGATATCATAAAAGCCACCTACAAAAAGCCCATAGCAAATATCATTCTCAATGGGGAAAAACTGAGAGCTTTTCCCCTAAGGGCAGGAACACGACAGGGATGCCCACTCTTATCACTGTTATTCAACATAGTACTACAAGTCCTAGGCTGAGCAATCAGACAACAAAAAGAAGTAAAAGGCATTCGAATTGGCAAAGAAGGAGTCAAACTCTCTCTTTTAAGATTACATGATACCGTATGTGGCAAACCCAAAAGACTCCACCCCCAAATTGCTAGAACTCATACAGCAATTCAGCAACGTGGCATGATACAAAATCAATGCATAGAAATCAGCTGCATTTCCACAGACTAACAATGAGACAGAAAAAAGAGAAGTTAAGGAATCAATCCCATTTACAATTGCAGTGAAAACCATAAAATACCTAGGAATAAACCTAACCAAAGAGGTAAAGGATCTGTACTCTAAAAGATACAGAACCGTTAAGAAGGAAATTGAGAAAGACACAAAGAGATGGAAAAAGATTCCATAGTCATGGATTAAAAGAATAAATATTCTTAAATGTCTATGCTATCAGAGCAATCTACACATTCAATGCAATGCCTATTAAAATACCATAGACATTTTTCACAGAGCCGGAACAAATAGTCGTAAAATTTGGATTGGTGTGGAACCAGAAAGATCTCAAACAGGCAAAGGAACATTGAAAAAGAAAACCAAAACTGGCAGCATCTCAATTCTGGACTTCAAGCTCTATTTCAAAGCTATAATCATCAAGACAGCATGGTACTGGCACCAAAACAGATACATAGATCCATGGAACAGAATAGAGAACCTGGAAATGGACCCTCCACTGCATGGTGAACTCATCTTCGACAAAGCAGGAAAGAATATCCAATTTAAAAAAGACAGTCTCTTCAATAAATGGTGCTGGGAGAATTGGACAGCCACATGTAGTTCATTCTCACCGGTTTAGCGCCGCCTTCAGCCCAGGGCCTGATCCTGGAGACCCAGGATCAAGTCCCACATCGGGCTCCCTGCATGGAGCCTGCTTCTCCCTCTGCCTCTCTCTCTCTCTGTGTGTGTCTCTCATGAATAAATAAATAAAATCTTAAAAAAAAAGAAACTAGACCATTTTCTTATATCATACACTAAAATAAACTCAAAATGGAGAGAGACCTAAATCTGAGACAGGAATCCATCAAAATCCTAGAGGAGAACACAGCCAGCAACCTTTTTGATCTCGGCCACTTCTTGCCAGACAGGTCTCCAAAGGCAATGGAAACAGAAGCAAAAATGAACTACTAGGACTTCATCAAGATATAAAACTTCTACACAGCAATGGAAACTGTCAACAAAGTAAAAGGCAACCTAGGGAATGGGAGAAGATATTTGCAAATGATCTATCACACAAAGGGCTAGTATCCAAGACCTATAAAGAACTCATCAAGTTCAATATTCAAAAAACAAATAAACCAGTCAAGAAATGGGCAGAAGACATGAATAGATATTTCTCCAAAGAAGACATACAGATGGCCAACAGACAGATGAAAAAATGTTCAATATCACCCAGCATCAGGGAAATACAGATCAAAACCACAATGAGATACCACCTCACACCAGCCAGAATGGCTAAAATTAATAAGACAGGAAATAACAAATGTCGGCCAGGATGTGGAGAAAGGGGAACCCTCTTACACTGTTAGTGGGAAGACAAGCTAGTATGGTCACTCTGAAAATGGTATGGAGGTTCCTCAAGAAGTTGAAAATAGAGCTACCCTATGACCCAGCAATTGCACTACTGGTTATTTACCCTAAAGATACATATATGGTGAAATGATGGACACCTGGACCCCAACATTCATAGCAGCAATGTCCACAATAGCCAAACCGGAGGAGCTGAGATGTCCATTGACAGGTGAATGGATAAAGAATATATATATATATATATATATATATATATATATATATATATATACAATGGAATATTACTCAGCCATCAGAAAAGATGAATACCCACCATTTGCTCCGACATGGATGGAACTGGAGTGTATTATGCTGAGTGAAATAAGTCAATCAGAGAAAGACGGTTATATGGTTTCATTCACATTCAGAATATAAGAAATAGTGCAGAGGTCCATAAGGGAAGGGAGGGAAAACTGAATAGGGAAAAATCAGAGTGAGACAATTCATGGGAAACACTAACTCTGGGTAATAAACTTGCTGAAGAGGCGATGGATAGGGGACAGGGTAATTGTGTGATGGACATTAAGGAGGGAATGTGATATGATGAGCACTGGATGTTATATACAACTGATGAAATATTGAAAACTGTATCTGAAACCAATAATGTACTGTATGTTGGCTAATTGAATTTAAATAAAAAAATAAAACAGAGAGGGAGAGAGGATATGAGAGGTGGAAGGGGCACAGGCAGAAGGAGAGAGAGAATCTCAACCAGACTCCATGCTGAGCGTTGAGCCCTACATGAGGCTTGATCTCACCACCTTAAGATCATGACCTGAGCCAAAATCAAGAGTTGGACACTCAACTGACTGAGCCACCCAGGTGCCCCCTAATAAATACTCTTTTTAAAACATTTTTATTAAAAAGTATAACACTCAGGCACAAAAAACACACTCACTGAACTCAGTGATTTATCACAAAGTGAACACCCATGTAACCATGACTGAAGTCGGGAAATACCATATGTCAGCACCTCAAAAGTCCATCTTATGGGCTGTCATTTCCTTACTTCTTCCACCAGGATATTTTCCTTACTTTTTTAGAGTTTTACCACCTGTGCTTTTACCCTTAATATAGTTAATTCCGCCTAATTTTGAACTCTGTGGAAATGGAATTACACAGTCTCTGAGTTTTTTTGTGACTGGCTTCTTTCACTTGACATTATATTCATAACAAACTTCTATGTTGATATACAGGATTTCCTTCACTTTTATGGCTGTGCAGTACTTCATTAGAGGACTATATCACAATTTATTTACAATTCTATTTCTATGCACATCTGGATTGTTTCTAGACTTTTTTGTTTGTTTCTAGACTTTTTTAAAGAAGATTTTTAAATAAAAATTTTTTTATTTACTTTGAGAGAGAAAGAAGGGAGAGAGAATCCTAAGAAGACTCCATGCTAAGCAGTGAGCCCAACACAGGGCTCAATCTCACAACCTTGAGATCATGACCTAAGCTGAAGTCAAGAGTTGGTTGCTTAACCATCTGAGCCACCCAGGCTCCCCAAGATTTTTTATTTTTAAGTAATCTGTACACCCAATGTGGGACTCGAACTCACAACCCTCAGGCCAAGAGTTGCACACTCTTCCAACTGAGCCAGCCAGGTGCCCCTCTCTGTTTCTATTAATTTAACTTTTTAGAGTCCAGAAATAAGTGAAATCATGCATTATTTCTCTTTCTGTGTCTGGCTTATTTCACTTAGCATAATGTCCTCCAAAGTCATTCAGATTGTTGCAAATGGCATATTTCCTTCTTTTTTGAGACTAAAACTGTAATATTATTCTAATATTCTAATATAGCACATTTTCTCTATTCATTTACCTATTGACAGATATTTAGATTGTCTCCATTCCTTGGCTATTGTGAATATTGCTTTAAGGACATGGAAGTCCAAGTTACCTCCTTGAGATACTGATTTCATTTCCTTTGGATACACTTCCAGAAGTAAGATTGCTGGATTATAGGGTAGTACTATTTATAGTATATATAGTATATAGTATATTTATGGTGGCTGTACCAATTTATATTCCCATTGACAGTTTATCATGGGATTCCCTTTTCTCCACATCCTTGCCAACATATCTTTTGTCTTTTTGATCATAGTCATTCTAACAAGTATGAGGGGATATCTCATCGTGGTTTTGATTTGTGTTTCCCTGATGATTAGTGACATTGAGAAGCTGTATGTATACCTGTTGGCCAATTAGTTTGCTAGTATTTTATTTTTTAAAAACTTAGGATTTTGTATTTATAGTTATGAGAAAGATTTATCTGTATTTTTTCTTCCTGGTAATGTCCTTTTAGTATCAAGGTTATGTAGACTTTATAAAATGGGTTATAAAAGTATTCTTTTCTTACCTATTCTTTGAAAGAGTTTGTATAAGATTAGAATTATTTTTCCAGTAAATATTTGGAAGCATTGGACCTCAGATTCAATTCCTAATTAGTTATAAGACTACTCAGATTTTCTATTTCTTCTTAAATCTGTTTTTGGTAAAATGTTTTTCTTGGAATTAGTTCATTTTTGGATTTGTTGGCATAGTGTTCCATAATTTCCTCTTACTACCTTCTTGAAGTCTGTTGATTCTCTAATGACATTCTCTTTCCAATTTCTGATACTGGTTATTTGCATTCTCTTTCTCTCTGGAACAAAGCTCATACATTTTATTATTTTTTTCCAAGAAAACAAAGTTTGTCTTTTATTTTATTAATTTTTGCTCTTTATCCCTTTTTCTCCTTTCTTTGCGTTTTGCTTTTCTTTTCTAGCGTTTTAAGGAAAGATCCTTAGATAATGGATTTTTTCTTTTCTAGCACATGCATTTAAAGCTATAAATTGCACTCTATTCATAGTTTTTGCTTCATCTCACAATTTTGATGTCATATTTTTATTATTCTTCAGTTCAAAAGGTTTTTTATTTTTCTTTGTGATTTCATCTTTGACTTCTGGGTTACTTAGAAGCATGTTGCTTAATTTCTGCACATTTGTGGCTTTTCAAGTTACCTTGTGATTTCTAGTTTAATTCCACTGCAGTCAGAAAATATATGATCTCAATACTTTGAAATATGTTGAGACTTGCTTTATGGCCCAGTCTGTCACTGATTTTTGTAAACATTCCATTTGCACTTGAAAATAATATGGATTCTGTGGTCGTTCAATGCAGTGTCCTACATGTCAATTAAGTCAGGTTTGCTAATAATGTCCTAATCTTCTGAATTCTTATGAATTAATTCTTTTTTTAAAATTTTTATTTATTTATTTATTTATGATAGTCACAGAAAGAGAGAGAGAGAGAGAGGCAGAGACACAGGCAGAGGGAGAAGCAGGCTCCATGCACCGGGAGCCCGACGTGGGATTCGATTCCGGGTCTCCAGGATCGTGCCCTGGGCCAAAGACAGGCGCCAAACCGCTGCGCCACCCAGGGATCCCATGAATTAATTCTTTTAATAATTTTCAGCTACAGATGAGGGGCAGCAGAGTTTGCCACTCCAAAATATGCCACTCTTGCTTAAGGATGATTTTGAGCTAAAAGCAATTCAAAAGAACCAAACACAAGAAAAACTCTACTTCCCTGTGCCACCCTCAGTAGGAAAGACAGGATGATTCTTAACCAACACAAACAACTCTAAAGTCTTTTCAGTCTGGAGATGGGGCCAGAGGAGTCTACATAACAAATCTTAATCCCTTGTATACTCACTTTCCCATAATTTGTTGTCTCGGAAGCTCAAAGTCCATTTCTTTTGTTTTGTTGCTTCTGTATAATTTATTGCTCTTTTCTAAAGATGCTATAGAAGTCCAAGTTCTAACTAGCCCTTTCAGTTGCTCATTGTCAAGACCTATGTGTATATGTGATGCAGGTGTTAATCAGCTTCTGTTTTCCTCTTGGTTGTTTTTTTTTTTAATATTTTATTTGTTTATTTTTATATATATAGAGAGAGAGCACATGTGCAAGCAGGGGAAGACGGGAAGGAGAGGTAGAATCTTAAGCAGGTTCCATACTGGGTGCAGAGTCTGATGTGGGACTCCATCTCACAACCCTGAGATCATGACCTGAGCCAAAATCAAGAGTTGGAAGCCCAAACAACTGAGCCGCCCAGTGCCCCTATTTTCCTCTTGTTAATTTGTTTTTGTTTTTTCTTCAGTCTCATTTGCAGGGTCCCAACCAGTGAACTCAAGATGGGTAGAGGAAAAACACTTTTCCTCTGCTACCATTTTGACAAGTGTGAAGGGACAGTAAAAGCCTGAGATGCCCCACTGACTCTGGAACCTACAGATGAAATCCTAGAACAACAGATAAAAGCTGGAGAGAAAACAAAACAAAACAAAACACAAAAAAACAAACAAAACAAAATAAAACAAAAGCTGGAAAGAGGTAAGAATTCGTTTGTCATGTCAATCCTCTGGATGCCTGTTGGCAGTGGCTGCTTGAGAGAGGAAGGTAAGAATTTCTCCTTATCTTTTTTCCCTCAAAATTTAGATTAACAGGAGAAAACATTTGTGTGAGATAGTTCTTTGAGTTTGTGCTGTTTTTGCTATTTGTTATTGATTGATCTGATTCTCTCCCAAAGGCAGACATGATTTTTCTTTGTCTTTATCTTTTGTGTCATTTGCCATAGTGGGGAGAATCATAAGATAAAACCTAAGTATAGGTCCTAAAAGTCCCTTGTTTGAATTGGCCTCACAGATTGGTGAGTTAACTTCTCCCCGGACTGATATTTGGACAAACTTTGCTCTGGGTCACCAATAAAACAAAGCAAAAACAAAAAACAACGAGATGAAATTCTCCTATCTCATTTCATGTCTTAAGAGCTTGGCTTAGATCCTGTGAGAGTGTACATTCCTTGTTTTTTTCTGACTCCTCAGGAGTGCAGATTGTTGGGGCCCGCATCCCATAGGTGATGAGCCATCAGACTAGGAATCTGAGATACTTCCTTACCAAGTGGGCCAGCAATCAGGGGAATTTGTCTGGAGAAGGGGTCACAGCCCATAAGAAGACTTTGTTGTCTTTCTCACTACCATGTCAGTGCTGGGAAAATCCCATCCTAGCACTGCCTTCCTGGTACTGCAGAATAGTGGGTCTGCCAAAATTCATAATACCCACAGTACCAAATGCTGTGGAGCAACAAAAACTTTCATTCAATACTGGTGGGAATGCCACATGGTGTACTCACTTTGGAAGACAGTTGGTAATTTCTTACAAGAATAAAAATACTCAGGGTGCTTGGGTAGCTCAGTTGGTTAAGCTTCTGCCTTTGGCTCAGGTCATGATCCCAGGGTCCTGGGATCAAGCCTGTCCCCCATAGTTGAGTTGGCCTCCCTGCCTGCTCTGTAGAGAGTTTGCTTCTTCCTCTCCCTCTGCCCCTCCCGCCCCACTCATGCTCTCTCTCCCTCTCAAATAAATAAAATCTTAAAAATAAAATAAAACAAAATAAAAGTATTCTTATCATATGATCCAGTAACTGTGCTCCTTGGTCTTTACCCAAAAGAGTTGGAAACTTATGTCCACGAAATTCCCGAGTTGGGATGTCTATAGTGGCTTTGCTCATAATTGCCAAAATCTGGAAGCCACCAAGATGTCCTTCACTAGGTGAACAGATAAATAAACTGTGGCATGTCCAGATAATGGGGTATTATTCAGCACTAAAAAGGAATGAGCTATCCAGTCATGAAAAGACATGGAAGAAATTTAAATGTGCTGGGGTTCAGGTATGCTATCCTCAAATATGGAGATATTTCTCAAATATGGCACACCTTGGGATATTGAATATTTTAAGCTGAAAAAGTTTGAGAAAATGGTAGAAACAGGAAGGTCTCTGTGACATCCACAATCCCTCTTTCTTCTTCCTTGAAACACATCGTAAAACAGTCATATGAGAAGTGCCCTCCCTATACCTGGAGGAAAGGAGGATCCTTATCTCTGAAGACAAGGGGTGCCAAGAAGGATCCTAACAATCAGGATTTGCAAAGTTCCCCCAGTTTACTACAATTAGCTTATACTCCTAACTTAACATACTTCACCACTGCCTACTTTTCATCAAACCTACCATAGAAACACACAAGTTTTCATCTCCTTATGAAGGCTCAGGTGTCATGTAAAACACATGTTAAATTAAAAAAAAAAGATTTTAGTTATTTGTTCATGAGAGACACAGAGAGAAGACAGAGACATAGGAAGAGGGAGAAGCACGCTCCCCTCGGGGATCCGGATGTGGAACTTGATCCCAGGACCCCGGGATCAGGCCCTGAGCTGAAGGCAGATGCTCAACCACTGAGCCACCCAGGTGTCCCTAAAACTCATGTTAAATAAACTTACCTTTTCCCTGTTAACCTGTCTTTGTCGGTATAATTGTCAGACACCATCAGAGACCCTAAAGGGATCAAGGAATAACTTTTCCTTCCCCTACAAGTGCATATTATTTAGTGAAAGAAGTCAATCTGAAAAGGCTATATATTGTAAGATTCCAACTATATGATATTCTGGAAAAGGCAAAACTATAGAGACAGTACAAAAAAAATCAATGGCTATCAAGGATTTGGAGGGAAGGAGGGATAAATAACAAATGGCACAGAGGATTTTTAGGGCAGTGAAACTATTCTTTATGATACTGTAATGGTGGGTACTTGTCATTATACATTTGTCCACGTCCACAGAATGTACCAAAGTAAACCAAAGTTTACTCCAGTGTAAACTATGGACTTTGCATGATGATGACATGTCCATGTAGGCTCATCAGTTGTCACAAATGCACCCTTTGGTGGGAGGTGTGGATAATGGGGTGGTTGTGCATGTGTGGGGACAGGGGATACATGGGAAATTACCTTCCTTAGTTTTTAAAAAAGATTTTATTTATTTATTCATGAGAGACACAGAGAGAAGGCAGAGACATAGGCAGAGGAGAAGCAGACTCCCTGTGGGGACCCTGATACGGAACTCGATCCCAGGACCCCGGGATCAGGCCCTGCGCTGAAGGCAGATGCTCAACAGCTGAGCCACCCAGCCGTCGCTACCTTTCTTAATTTTGTCATGAATCTAAATCTATCCTAAAAAATAAACTATTACTTTTTTTTTTTTTTTTTAAAGATGACTCAAAGCCTCCTCACCAATTGCAGGAGCTTTCTTATTTATCTCAGGACACTGCAGATACTGGAAAAAGCCATGACATTGGAAAAACAATTGTCCTACATGTGAGAATAAAAGGGAGGGGGAATTAAGTAGTAATGGTCCTAGATTTTTGATAATAGATAAATAGGCTCCCTGAATTCCTTCTCAGAGAAAACCTACATCCTTTCTCTGTCCCTTTGAGATGTAAATCTTACTACATCTTTGAAATATGAAACATCCAAGGAGATAACTCTTGGCTATGCAGTCACCTGAGATGGAAGCAAATTAAAAGGGGGGAAAAAGGAAACTTTTGTTGTTGTTGTTGTTGTTGTTGTTGTTGTTGTTTTTATTGTTGTTGTTAAAAGGAAACTTTTTGGAAATAAACTTCCACTTAGTGTTTCCAAAAGGCCCCTGGCTCAAAATGTAGTCCACACTTTCCGTAATACTGCATCTCAGGACAAATAAGAAGCCCAAAATTCTCCACAGGTGTTGGCAAAAACTTTAGCCCTCGTCGAACAGGTAACCTTAACCTGTTCCATCTGCCAGAAACTAATTCTGATTAAAACCAAAATGAGACAAGGACGAGGATCAACTCATAAAAGTTAGTGAAATTTGGGGTGCCTGGGTGGCTCAGTCAGTTAGGCATTGGGCTTCAGCTGGGGTTGTGGTCCTGGGGTTCTGAGATTGAGCCTCATGACAGGGTCCCTGTTCATTGAGGGGCCTGCTTCTCCTTCCCCCTCCATTCGTGCTCTCTCTCATAAATAAATAAATAAGAAAAAAATTAGTGAAATTTATGTTTCTATCTTTATAGAAACATAAATTTTTATACCTAACTCATAGCTAATATTTAGAATAAAAACTTTAAGATCTCTATTTACATTTGTATGTTTATGCATTTATGTTGTGTACATGTGATATTATTCTAAGTCCTGATGGTATCACCCAAATTCATTTGTAACAAAGTTCTATTAATTGACTTAAAAAAAAGATTTTTAAAATTTATCTTAGAAACAGAGAGAGCACACATGAGAGTGGGGAGAGTAACTTCATGCCACCTCCTACATGGGACTCAATCTTCAGGACCCATGAAATTATGACCCTAGTGGAAACCAAGAGTTGGAGGCTTACCTGACTGCACCCAAGAAGGTACCCCTCTACTAACTGACTTTAATAAGTAAGTGCTTGGGGGCATCTGGCTGGCTCAGTCAGTGGAGTGCGTGACTCTTGACCTTGTGATTATGAGTTAAAGTCCCACTTTGGGTATAGAGATTACATATAAAAAATTTTTTTAAAGGAAAAGTAAGTGCTTGTATAAATTAAGTCTTTCTAACACTTTAAAAGAAAATAAAAACTAACTTCAATGTGTTTCAGGTTCACATGATGTAATATTATCGTTAGTAAATAAGGATAGTTTACAATTGTTGGTTAGATAAAAGTGAGTGGCTGGGTGGCTCAGTGGATTAAGAATCGGCCTTCAGCTCAGGTCATGATCCTGGGGTCCTGGGATCAAGCCTCACATCAGGCTCTTTGCTCAGTGGAGAGCTTGCTTCTCCCTCTGCCTCTCCTCCCCACTCCTTCTCTCTCTCAAATAAGTAAAATCTTTTTTAAAAAAGTAAGTACGTTTTCAGAATTGTCAGCACTAGACAGAGTGTAGACTTATAGTTATTCTGTCTGGGTTTACTAGTCAAATAATCTTCTTCTAGATATCTAAGATCATAAAATTATAAATTCAACCTAAGAACAAAAGATACAATAAAGATGAATTGCTTGATGTATATCGAACATGTCAGTAAAAATAAAAACAGGGGAGAAGGGAGAGACATATTTAACTTCTAGGTTTTTTGTTTCTGTGATTTTTTTTTTTTTTTTTGATACTTGCCTGATTTGTCAACAACAAAAAATCAGGATGATGGCCAGCTTTATTTAATGTCTCATGAGGTTTTCATGAGCAATCCAAACATAATTATTAAGGCCAAGTGAATTAAATAAATGTAAGTGGGAAAGCATTTATAAATGAACTTTCTAAAAATAAGTTTGTTTATTTAAAGTAATCTCTAGGGATCCCTGGATGGCGCAGCGGTTTGGCGCCTGCCTTTGGCCCAGGGAGCGATCCTGGAGACCCAGGATCAAATCCCACGTCGGGCTCCCGGTGCATGGAGCCTGCTTCTCCCTCTGCCTATGTCTCTGCCTCTCTCTCTCTCTCTCTCTCTCTCTGTGTGACTATCATAAATAAATAAATAAAAAAAGTAATCTCTACACCCAACATAGGGTTCAAACTTATAACCCTGAGATCAAGAGTCACATGCTCCTTGGACTGAGCCACCCAGGAACCCCTGTAAATGAAGTTTTTAACAATAATTATGTCTTAAAATATATCCACTTAAAAATAGTTTCCAGGGGCACCTGTGTAACTCAGAGGTTGAGCATCTACCTATGGCTCAGGTCATGATCTTGGGGTCCTGGGATTAAGTCCCATGTGGGACTTGAAGCAGCCAAAGGGAGGCTGCTTCTCCCTTTGCCTATATCTCTATGTCTCTCTTTGTTTCCCTTATGAATAAATAAAATCTTTAAAAAAATAGTTTGCACAATCTATTTGGTAACTTGAAACCTTTAAGTTAGTATACTAAGTTTAGTTAAGTGATAGATATTCATTCACTATCTAGATCATTTCCAAAAAAGATAAAATACTGAAACATTAATTGTAACATAAATGTAAACTTATCTACTTTGGCTTCTCAATTTTTAAAGAGAGGCAAAAAGTACTTGGATCTGTTCATAAGCATGTCTTTTTTACCACACTGAAAAATTATACTATGAAAATTATGTAGAAATTATGAAATGGTATATTAATAAATTTACTAATCTGAAGAATGCTGACATACTACAGTTCACAATTGCCTGCTCCCCAATTTTCGCTGGAAATTAAGGTCATTAAGACTTAAGTATTCTAATCTATACATGTAAATGACCTACAAGAATACTATGGGTAAAGGGAAAAACTCTATGTGCAGAGCATGCAAGGAAAGTAAGATAGATTTTTAAGGAAAGATGAAAGGTATGACAGCTTCAATTTTTTAAAAATGTTTCTTTAGATTTTATTTTTAAGTCACTTTTGCGCCCAACGTGGGGCTCAAACTCACAACCCTAAGATCAAGAGTTACATACTCCACTGACTGAGCCATCTAGGCACCCCAGGATGGGTACAGTTTGCTGAGGGAAAGGAGAGAAATTTTGTCCTCATTTAGAGGTTATTTAAGGTTGTTTCAGATTGAGAAAGAGGAAAATAAAGGACAAAATTCTAAAGGGTGTAGGAAGCTAAAAAAAAGAAAGAGAATATCTTACCTTGTGGTGTCAAGCTGGCTAAAACTGCATGGATTTATCATAAGGGTATAAAGAAGCTTTAATATCAATAAAATACCAATGCAAATGTAGAATTTGATTTTCTTTCTCTGTTAAAAAGATAAAGTTTCCTGGGATTATTGGTCTGTTCTTAATAAAAAATGTAAAAAAGTGTTTGTCTTTTAATCTACTGAGTAATATGGCTAAGAAGCAAAAATCGCTTTATCAAAATAATTTCCTGCATTTCATGTTATCTCTAGCAAGTCTTCGATTAGTTATGAAAACAGTCTTCTCAGTATTAAAACTGCTAAGGTTTTTTGGGTTTTTTTGTTTTTCTTTTCCCCTCAGCTACCTTACTTCCTATGTTTGTTTTTGACATCTTTTATTGTCACTTCGGTAAATGAGTAAGTAAGTATTGCTTCTTAGTGATCTGTAATCCTATTTACTGATCTTCCTCAATTTACTATGGAGTTATGTCCTGACCAATCTACTGTAAGTTGAAAATCATAAATTGAAAATGCATTTAATGCACCTAACTTACTGAACATCATAGCTTAGCTTTGTCTACCTTAAATGCACTCAGAACACTTACATTAGCCTATGGCTGGGGAAGATAACCTAACACAAAGCCTATTTTTATAATAAAGTGCTGAATATCTCATATAATTTATTGAATACTGCACTGAAAGTGAAAAACAGAATGGCTGTATGAATAGCGAATGGTTGTCAGTGTGTCGGTTGTGATCACACTCCTGATCTAGTGGCTGAGTGGGAGCTGTGACTTGCTGTCGCTGCCCAGCATCATGAGAGATTACCGTACTTCCTATTACTAGCCCTGGGAAAAGATCTAAATTCATGATTTGAAGTATAGTTTCTGAATGTGTATTGCTTCTGCACCATTGTTAAGTTGAAAAATCTAAGTCAAACCGTTGTAAGTAGGGAACTGTCTGTAATCAAGTGCTTAAAACTTTTGGCATTTTCTGCAAACTTTACAAAGCCAAATTCTAAATAAAGTCTTTGATTTCAAACTGACTTTGAGGTTTTGTTTTGTTTTTGAAGGTCCTTGGGAAATCTCCAAGGATTTGTTCTCTTACCTGGTAAAAACAGAGATGTTAAGCTGATTAGGTTTATTTTACATGTCAAATTACACAGAAAGCATTGCCAAATAAGAAGTGGTTTAACCTTCTTTAGGTTGTAATTGTATGGAGATATGTTATTAATATATTAATATATAATATTATATAATATTATATAATTACAATATTATATAATATTATAATATAATTATAATTATATATTAATATAATATAAAATTGCAATTTTAGCAATTGCACGAAATTCCTAGAATTGTGTTAATGCTATTATCCATGTACTCAGTCATAATTTCAATTAAAATCTTACATGCCACAGAAGTAACAAAATTTCCTTGTCAATTGCATTATAATGAACTCTCATCAGACATTTCACTGTGGCATTTTAAGTCTTTTGTAATTCATAGACACTTCCTTGAAATCTTTTATAATCAGCTGTAATCCAAAAGTACTTAATCCTAAAGAAGTCTGTTGAGAAGCCTCTGACAAACACTCTGGAGTACAGTTTTCTGATAACTTTCAAAGCATACCCCTTGACTAGGTAAGAATTTCCAGAACTCTAATAAAGAAATGGAAGACTACATAAAACTGCTGACTCAAGGTCAGGTAGAAGAACATTATCTATAACAGCCAAATTATGGAAGCAGCGCAAGTGTCCATTGATAGATGGAGAGATAAAGAAGATGTGGCATAGATTACAATGGAATATTACTCAGCCATAAAAAGGATGAAATCTTGCCCTTTGCAGCAATATGGATTAGAGCAAAAGAGTATGATGCTGAGCAAAATAAGTCATATGTGGAATTTAAGAAACACAATAAATGAGTAAAGGGGGAAAAAAGGAGAAAGCCAAACCAAGAGAGAGACTTAACTATGGAGAACACACTGCTGGTTACCAGACAGGAAGGGGGTTGGGGGGATGGGGGAAACAGGTGGTGGAGGTGAAGGAGGGGGCCTTTGTCAGTGATGAGCACCAGGTGACGTACAGAAGAGATGAATGGGGCATCTGGGTGGCTCAGTGGTTGAGCATCTGCCTTCGGCTCAGGGCATGATCCTGGGGTCCTGGAATGGAGTCCCACATCGGGCTCCCCATGGGGAGCCTGCTTCCCCCTCTGTGGGGAAGCCTGTGTCTGCCTGTGTCTCTGCCTCTCTCTCCGTCTGTCATGAATAAATAAATAAAATCTTTTTTAAAAAAGGAAGTGTTGAATCACTATATTGCACACCTGAAACTACTGTGACACTGTGTTAACTAACTGGTATCAAAATAAAAAGCTTAAGAAAGATTAAGTAGAACAAGAAGTAATCATGGAGGACTGAATAAACTGATGAAGATGATTAGACATTTTTAAATGGCCTTTTTGTTTGAATTTTTGCTGGCTCTTTAATGTTCTATTTTCTGGATATAGGAAACACTTTTTCTCTTTTCTCACAAGCTATTTACAACTTACAGCAATGCATAGATCGTTTCTTTGTAAACAAAAATAACACATTACTTTTTCTCCCAACCTGAGAGACTGGGAT
This sequence comes from Canis lupus familiaris, assembly GCF_011100685.1. NCBI lineage: Eukaryota > Metazoa > Chordata > Mammalia > Carnivora > Canidae > Canis > Canis lupus. Next base: position 53,425,142 of record NC_049224.1, on the reverse strand, counting down.
TCCCAACACTATGGTGTGTGGAGGTGGGTCTTTGGGAAATGGTCAGGCCCCGAAGGTGGAGACCTCATGAATGCAACTACTGCCCAGAGACCCCAGAGAGCTCCCTCACTCCTTCGGCCACGTGTGGACACAATGAGAAGACCGCTGTCTGTGAACTAGGAAGGAGGTGCCCGCCAGACACTGAATCTGTTGGCAATGTGATCTGGGGCTTCCCAGCTTTCAGAAGTGTGAGAACTAAATTTCTGTTGTCTGTAAGCCACCTAGTCCGGAGGGTTCTGTTACAGCAGTGTGAATGGACTACACCATTGCCTGATCCCTCCAGAATTCAGAGATTCTTATTGAGCCATGTAACCAATATACCGTGGCAACAAGGAAGCTTCACAGTTTCCAAGGCTGGGTCAAAAGAAGCTCTGCAGTTCCTGCCTTGTTCTGTCTCCCCAACACTCTCTCTTGGAGCCCTGGGCTGTATAAGAAATCTGGCCACCCTGTTGGGAAGACTCCGTGGAGGGAGCTGAGACTATATTGACAGAAAGAAGGGCCAAACTGAGCTGATATTTTCAGCTCTTCTCCCTAGAGCACTAGACATGAGAAGGAAGCCTTCCTGGACTTTCCCACCCAGCAATGCTTATCAATATCATGTGGAAGCTGAAGAATCAGTCTTGCTCAAATTCTTGATCCAAAATATTGTGAGATATTTAAAAGGCTTTAGAAATTTTTAAATTTTATTTTATTTTTTATTTATTTATGATAGCCACAGAGAGAGAGAGAGAGAGAGAGAGAGAGAGAGAGGCAGAGACATAGGCAGAGGGAGAAGCAGGCTCCATGCACCGGGAGCCCGACGTGGGATTTGATCCTGGGTCTCCAGGATCGCGCCCTGGGCCAAAGGCGGGCGCCAAACCGCCGCGCCACCCAGGAATCCCTAATTTTATTTTTTAAATCACTAAGGGCACCCAGGTGGCTCAGTCAGTTAAGCATCTGCCTTTGGCTTACGACATGATCCCAGGGTCCTGGGAATAAGCCCCACATTGGGCTCCCTGCTCAGTGGGGAGCCTGTTTCTCCCCCGCCTCTGCTGCTCCTTTTACTTGTGCTCTCAATCTCTCTCTCTCTTTGTCAAAAAACAAAACAACAAAAATACTAAGTTTCAGGGCAGTTTGTTACATGGCAATCAATAGCTAGCTGGAACAATATTAATACAAGTCAATCACCTTCATTTTATTTATTTATTTATTTATTTATTTATTTATTTATTTATTTAACTCCAGATGCACAAAATTCGAGGTTTCTTTCTCATTGGTCTGTGCAAATTCTCTTTTGTTCTCTTTTATTACTTTTTTCTTCTATTCTTCTGTTCTTGTAGGAATTTATTATAGGTGTCTGACATGTACTCTTTCAAACTACCACGTCTATTTATTTAGATATATGTCTCTTCTTAAAAATATAGCAAGTCCTGTTTTTTTTATATACATTTATTTATTTTTTTAAAAAAATATTTATTTATTTATTCATGAGAGGCACACAGAGAGAGGCAGAGACACAGGCAGAGGGAGAAGCAGGCTCCATGCAGGGAGCCTGATTTGGGACTCGACCCCGGGTCTCCAGGATCAGGCCCTGGGCTGAAGTCAGCGCTAAACTGCTGAGCCACCCGGGCTGCCCTGTATATACCTTTAAAGTTATAGAATTGGTATTGTACTATAAGCCATGTTCATTAAAAAAAAAATTTTTTTTGCACTCAATTCGTAAGTTTCTGAGATCTCACAATATTGTTTCATGGAATCCAGGTTGTTTGTCCAGAGTGCTGCATAACATTCCACCAAAAACATACTCCATCTTTTCCTCATTCATCCTGTTGATATCAGAACCAGCAATTTGTTATGACACATGGTGTTGTTGTAAAGGTTACAAACTTCTGCAAGACAGTGTTTTGAGAGGTAAGGAGGGGAGAGATCGCTGTATTGTAGGGACTGTGTGTTCTTTATTTCACTATCATACTGCTCTGCCACAGCTACACTGCTTTAGAGTCATATCAGGAAGACCTGAGGGCCTTTTATTCCCCCACCTTCTCCAGAACTTGATAACATCTCACTTCCTGATTTTAGTGAAGTGGTATCTGTTGTTTTGATTTGCATTGTTCTCATTACTGGTAAGATCAAACGCTTACCGGAGGGTGAGTTTCCCCTTTAGTGAATTATCTATCAAATCCTTTGCCCATTTATAAAATTGGGTTTCCTGTAAAAAAAAGAAAGAAAGACAGAAAGAAAGAAAAAAGAAAGAAAGAAAGAAAGAAAGAAAGAAAGAAAGAAAGAAAGAAAGAAAGAAAGAAGAAAGAAAGAAAGAAAGAAAGAAAGAAAGAAAGAAAGAAGAAAAGAAAGAAAGAATTGGGTTTCTTGTCTTTTTCTTGCTGATCTGCAGTTCTTGAATGTTCTAGCTATGACTCTGTTCTTGGCTTTGTACAGATTTCTCTCAGGCTGTCAGTCTGCTCCCTTGTCTATGGGGCACTTTACTGAACTCAAATCTTTGAATGGTTAAATCCATTGATTTTTTTTTTAACTTTATGTAATTTAAAAATCTTGTTTAAAAGATCCTGCCTCCCTCTCCACCCAAGGTGATAAAGCTGTTTTTCTGTTTTCACCTGATAGATTTTACCCCTGACCTGCCACTGTACCATCTGAGATTCCAGGCCTCTTACCAGCAAATCCCTTGCATCTTCAACACTTTCTTTGAATGCTACCGTCACTGTCACCTGCTTCCTCTGGAAGAATCCTGGCTTTCCCTGGAGAATCCTCCTGAACTCAGGGTGGGAGGCTTGACTGGAGAGTGCTTTCTGGTAAGTTAGAAAAAGCCAGCCCCTCTGGAGGGCAGAGCCCCAGGCACAGGGATGGTGAGGGGAGTGTGGACGGGTCTCCTCCCCCACTGGCCTTCTCCCTGCATATGCAGGGCAGGGAGGGCACACTCCTGGCTATGCAGGGCACACTCCTGGCTGAAGTGTGGTTTTATCCTCTCCTCATCATCTTTCACCTCATAAGGCTGAATTCTTGAGGTACCTGGCTGGCTCAGTTGGGAGAACACATGACTCTTCTCAGGGCTGTAAGTTCAAGCCCCACACTGGGTACAGAGATTACTTAAAAGTAAAATCTTGACCCCCTCCCAAAAGCTCAATTCTTAAGCACTATGCTCTCTGCCCACCTCCTCCCATCCTTCCTGTTTCCTCAATGCCTCAACCCTGTGGGAACCTCCAGTACACCCACAGCCACTTTCTCAGTGTGCACCCACAGTTCTCTCTCTGGGCCCCTCCCTCCCACGACTCTGGGACACAGTTTAGCTCCCACCATCACATCATTATAACCACACTTTGTACCCCCAACTTGTCTGGAAAAACTCTGCCCCGACTTACCACCAACCTTCTGCTAACTCTGAAGCTGCACATGAGCTAACCAATGAAAAGTCAGGGTCATGTGGAATCATCTCACTTTTAAATTATGACCAAACATCTGTATGTCCTCTTGACTGTTCCTTCTACAAGGAATGATCCTCCACCAGAGGTCAAATGGTTCACTCCATTATTTGATTATATCTCTGCTCAGATCACCTCTTTGGAAAGGCCCTTATCAGACCATATAGAATCCCCCTCCCCCAGCACTACCTAGTTCCCATGACACAACTTTATTTTCTTTCACAGCACATAACATAATATTTAATTATGTACTTGTTATTTATCTTGCCTTTCCTCAGCTTGAATGGAAGCTCAGTAAAAGTGACTTGCCTGCCTATTCTGTTCTGGGCTGTGTCTCCAGTCTAAAATGCACAGGAGGCATTTAATAAATATTTTTGAAATTAATGAATGATGGCTGGCTCCAGGATGGATGTCCCCAAAGTATTAAAAACACTGATATGTTATCTGATATGTTTGATAGTATTGAGAGGCGTTTAGGAGTTCTGGTAGAGAATTTGGGTATGCATTCATGATAAGCACATAGAAAAGCAAGCAAATTTAAAAATAAGTTTTTATTTTATTTTTTTTAATTTTTATTTATTTATGATAGTCACAGAGAGAGAGAGAGAGGCAGAGACACAGGCAGAGGGAGAAGCAGGCTCCATGCACCGGGAGCCCCATGTGGGATTCGATCCGGGGTCTCCAGGATCACGCCCTGGGCCAAAGGCAGGCGCCAAACCGCTGCGCCACCCAGGGATCCTGCAAATTTAAAAATAAAGTAATTACTAATTCCAGGGATATAAAAACAACAAAAGGTTGTTTCCAGAAAAGAAATATAATTATAGAACCATACATGGCTCAGCTACAAATATTTATTTCATCATAGTAAAGTAAGCACAGAACAATAATTTAACCCCAAACTGTGATGTACCTATTTTGGCTCAATGGAAAGGAGAGAGAGAGAAGAGGAGGGACAGGTGTCTCTATGTCCATCTGGTGGGGGTATGTGGCTGGGATTTGTGTGTGTGCAGGTAGCTAATCCTAATCTTCTGTGGTGGAAAGTCAAATGGTAATATTCCAAACTGAAAAATCACAAAACACTTGTTTACACACAACCTACTTGTAAGAAGAGATTATAGGGAAAGGAAAAGCTTTCCTTGACCCTCTTAGCATCCCTGGCTGGGTCTGGAAATTAAACTGACAAAGATTAAGAGGAGAAAAGCCTACACATTTTACTGAATTTTTACATGTTCAAGGGAGCCTTCAGAAGAGAATGAAGACTCAAAGTAGTGACCAGAGCATGAAGCTTTTATACCTTTAAGACAAAGAAACAATGAATTTGTGAAGAGTTGATAAGACAAAGGGGTAGTATATATTGAAGAAGTAACTAGGAAGAGAAGGGTTAGTTTAACAAGGTTTATTTATACAGCCTCTTGGCCTCCAGTTTCCCATCTCTGGTGATAAGAATGTCTTCCTTCCTTCCTTCTGGTACAGGAAGGTACCTTCACTCAGGACATTTATGACCTGTTTCACAGTAGAAGGTTAATGGGAGGAGGGGTGATCAGAGTGACCTTTCTGCCATTTAAAAAAATTCCTTCAGCTTAAGATATTTCATATGCCACAGTGCCATATTTGGAGATAGCATGTCTTCAACGCTATCAAGCTAGATACCAGAAAGAATAATTCCTGAAGTTAAAATGATTGCTGTTGAGCAATGAGACTGAGGGTATGATGAGAGAGGAGAGCCAAAATTGCTGCTTTCCACCAGAAGTCTTTTGGTTCTAGTGGCCTTCACAATGAACTATTTAGTTGTATCACTAGAATAAAAGATAAAATATTGAAAACATTAAAAAATTAACTTTTATGCTGCTAAGAACTAACACCATTTAGAAAACTAATATGGTATTATAATAAGATGTGAGGATTAAAATATAGGAACATGTTTCTCCAGAGAAGATCTACAAATGGCCATAAGCACATAGAAAGATGATCAACATCTCTAATCATTAGGGAAATGCAAGTTAAAACCACAATGAGAGGGACGCCTGACTGTCTCAGTCTGGTGGAGCATAGGACTCATTATCTTGGAGTCGTGAGCTTGAGCTTTAACCTTGGGGGTAGAGTTTACTTAAACAAACAAACAAACAAACAAACAAACAAACAAACTACAGGGGCACCTGGGTGACTTACTTGGTTAAATATCTGCCTTTGGCTCAGGTCATGATCCCAGGGTCCTGGGACTGAGTCCCATGTTGGGCTCCCTGCTCAGTGGGGAAACTGCTTCTCCCTCTCCTTCTGCCTGATGCTTCTCCTGTTTGTGCTTTCTCTTTCTCCCTCTGGGTCAAACAAATAAGTAAATTAAATATATTTAAAAAAAACTACAATGAGATACCATTAGGATGGCTACTATCAAAAAACAGATTAAAAAAAACAACAACTAAACAGAAAATAGGGATCCCTGGGTGGCTCAGCAGTTGAGCATCTGCCTTTGACTCAGGGCATGATCCTGGAGTCCCCGAATTGAGTCCTACATCAGACTCCCTTCATGGAGCCTGCTTCTCCCTCTGCCTGTGTCTCTGCCTCTCTCTCTCTCTCTCTCTCATGAATAAATAAATAAAATCTAAAAACAAAACAAAATCAGAAAATAACAAGTGTTGACAAGGATGTGGAAAAATTGGAATTGTTGGCAATTTTGTTGGGAATGTAAAATGGTGCCACTACTATGGAAAACAGTATGGAGTTTCCTCCAAAATTTGAAATTAGAAATACTCTATGACCCAGCAACTCCACTTCTAGGCATATACTCAAAAGAATTAAAAGCAGAGACTTGAATAGATATTTGTGTGCCTGTGTTCAGAGTAGCATTATTCATAATAGTCAACAGGTGGGAGCAACCCAATGTCCATCTACAGATAAGTAGATAAACAAAATGTGACATATACATACAATGGAATACTATTCAGCCTTAAAAGGGAAGGAGATCCTGTCACATGCTGCAACATGGATGAACCTTGAGGACACTGGGATAAGTGAAACAAGCCAGTCACAAAAAGACAAATATGGGGGCTCCTGGGTGGCTCAGTGGTTGAGTGTCTCTACCTTGGCTCAGGTTGTGATCCTGGTGGCCTGGGGTTGAGTTCCGCACTGGGCTTCCCACAAGGAGCCTGCTTCTGCTTCTCTCTGTGTCTCTCATGAATAAACACAAAAAAAGCTAAAAAAAAGAAAAAAAAGAAAGACAAATACTGTATGATTCCACTTATATGAGGTGCATAGAGGAGTAGGTAGGATGGTGGTTGTCAGGGCCTGTGGGGAAGGAGGACATGGGAGATGTTGTTTAATAGAAACAGAGTTTCAGTTTTGTAATTTAAAGAGTTCTGAGGATAGATGGTGGTGCTGGTTGCACAAAAATATGAATGTACATAACACTGAACTTCATTAAAAATGGCTAAGATTGTAAATTTAATGTTATATATATTTTTAATGTTATGTGTTTTATACCACAACTGTTTGCAAGGTGAGATAATTTTACAATGAAAACAAAATGCAAAATTTGGAACATATAAATATTATAAGTAAACATGGGCTTAAAAAATTAAATCATGTTTAAAAATTTATAAATGAGGGGTGTCTGGATGGCTGGGCCAGTTAAGAGTCTGACTTTGGCTCAGGTCATGTTCCCAGGGTTCTGGGATTGAGCCCTGTGTCAGGCTCCCTGCTCAGCACAGAGTCTGCTTCTCCCTCTCCCTCTGCCCCTCATTTATAATTTTTTTTTATCAATAAAGATTTTATAAATAAAATCTTTTAAAATTTTAAAAAATGAAATAAAATTAAGTTCTGTTATAATCCAATTGTGCCTTTAATAAATTGGTCCCAATCAAACTCAAATTTTGTTTAGGTTTTTTTTAAGTGGGTTCCATGCTGGCTGTGAACTCACAGCCCTGAGATCAAGACCTGAATTGAGATTAAGAGTCAGACACTTAACTGAGTGAACTACCCAGGAGCCCCTCAAATGATATTTTACTATAGACCTATAGAAAATTTCTACTTAAACTTTCTGGGTAAACTTATTAAACTGTAATATTTCTCTAATTATTAACATTATATTAATATTTTATGTTTATAGTCACTTGATTTTATTTTTTGACAATCTTATGCTTTGGGGATTTCAGACAAAAACAATACTAATTTTAAAATTATGTCAGTTTGGGGTGCCTGGCTGGCTCAGTTGGAGGAGCATGTGACTCTTGATCTCAGGGTTGTGAGTTTGAGCCCCACATTGTGTGTGGATCTTACTTAAAAATAAAATCTTAAAAAATAGTAAAACAAAATAATTTCAGTTTATCCAAAGATTTGTGAATAGTTGGAGTTTAACAGAATAATGCCTGTGATAAAAGATAAATAATGTTATAGATAAATGTATTCACTAAATTTTTCAAGAGTCCATATTTACCTCTTCAACCTAAAAGCAAAAGGAGATTTTGCTTATACCTCAAAAGTGTGTATTTCTCTATATTCCAACTTTTATTACTCTTATTAAACTCTGTCAACAAATAGGTGTTCTCCCTAATATGTCCCTTAGGGTATATTAAAACTTCTTTTCTTTTAAAAATAACCATTGTTGTGTTCACAATGATGCTGATCATGAAAATCATCTAGATCTCTACACTAGAAATCAGTATCAATACATGTGACCCTACAAGTAAAGGAAAAAGGATTTATTGCACAACACAATCCCTATGTGAGATCTAACTCTGTATTTTTGTCTAATTTTAAAATAAACCAGTTCTTCCTAAACCCAAAATGTTACTAGGTACTTACTAGTAAAACAATGTGTTGTAGGTTTGACAGTATAATTTTACCACTTAAAATTTAATTATGTTTTAAAATTATGATTTTTTTAAAGATTATATTTATTTATTCATGAGAGATACAGAGAGAGAGAGAGAGAGAGAGAGAGGCAGAGACACAGGCAGAGGGAGAAGCAGGTTCCATGCATGGATCCTGGGATTCCAGGATCATGTCCTGGGCTGAAAGCAGGTGCTAAACCACTGAGCCACCCAGGGATCCCCTACAATTATGATTTTTAAAGCTCTAAGTAAGATAATAATTCACTATAGTTTGCTATGACAATCTCTCATACCTATGTATATTTATATGTGTGGGATGTGTGTATCTATCTATCTATCTATCTATCTATCATCTATCGAGAAAGAATAAGCTTACCTTGCTTCTATTTCTCCCCATATCCTGAATGAACTATTAATTTTTAAAATCTGTCATAAACCCACATCCCTTTACAAAGTTTAATGTACTATGTTTTACATGTATGATTGTATACATATATATGTGAATCAGGACTAAAAGAAACAACAAACAGACCAACAAAGAATCCTGGTAATTCAAACAGGAGGTGTGGTAGTGGAGATAAATGTAAAGTTTGCTTTTATAAACAGTAGCCAAATGGAGATATCTCGCAAGAATTCTTATGTAGAAACTTTGCACTTGCAACCAGTTGCTGAACCAGAGAGAGAGGCCCATCCAAATTCTTGTACATGATGGTGGCCCATGTTTTCCATCCATTTCTTTTCATGTTAGCAACTAAATATATCTGTCAAGTAAGAAGCATAAATTGTAAATTACTAGAGCAGTATCACTTTTAATTTGAAAATAAGTATAAACAATTGGATCAAGCTAGACAAGTGTTTATACAATCACAGCAGAATTGGGAATTATTACCAATACCCATCACCAGGTCGATAAATTCACCAGATGGCTACCAAGGACAGCCATAATACGAAATTTCATTATGCACGCCCTAGTTATATTACCCATGTTGGGATTATATTTCATCTTGGGATAAAACAAATAAGCAATTATAGTTTTAGTCAAGAGTTTTAATTAAGGCTTACTACTTTACAAAAGGAAAAGGGTAAGAAATTTAAACACTGACAACAAAAGGCTTTTGAAAGATCCCATCCCCCAGTGAGAATGCACTTGTTCATTGACAGTACCAGGGTCACAGACTTTACTGGCCAAATTATGAAGGGAATCTGCATCACTCAGAATTAGCAGGAACTTGAGAATACAAAATAGGATTGGAAAAAAATAAACAGGACAGATTTTCCACAGAGACCTAATTCAGATGGCCAGATGCTTTTTCACTCTACATACAGTCAACAAAAAGTTGGAACACTCTCCCTGCAGAGTCAGGATAAGCCCCTTTGATATTCTCTGCAGATATGTATCAAATGTAACCATATTCATTGACCTATTGAACACACTCTTGCATGTGTTTTTGAACACACTGAAAGGTTTTTGTTGGGATAGATTGATTATATTTGAACATGACTATATTCACAAAAAGCTTAAACCAACCCATCTGAGAAACCTAACATTCTTTGAATATACAGATATATTCCCTATGCATGATTTTTTTTCATGCCAAAACATGGAATTGATGAGCCACAAAAATAAATAAAATGATTACCCATAGGAGAGGAATGAGACGAGATGGGAGGGACAGTGGTAGAAGATGCACTTCTCTGAACCAACCTTGTTTTGTAGATTTGACTCTAGAATTATGTGAATGTTTGGCATAAGAGTAAAACAAACTTAAATCAAAATGTATCGGGAATTTGTGTCTTCCTTTCTTTTTTCTTGATCAGTCTGTCTAGAGGTTGATCAATTTTATCGATCTTTTCAGAGAACCAGCTTTTGGCCTCATTGATTTTTCTCTAATGTTCTCTAATGTATTGATCTTTGCTCTCATCTAATTTCTTCCTCTCTACTTGCTTTGAGTTTAATTTACCCTTATTCTAGAAATTTCTTCTTTTTGAATACACATACTTGCCCAGCTATAAATTTCCCTCTAAGAATGTGGCATGCTTGTGAAGACTTTGTTTTCAAATTACAAAGCCAATTTCTTTAATAGACACAAGGAGGGATCCCTGGGTGGCACAGCGGTTTGGCGCCTGCCTTTGGCCCAGGGCGCGATCCTGGAGACCCGGGATCGAATCCCACATCGGGCTCCCGGTGCATGGAGCCTGCTTCTCCCTCTGCCTATGTCTCTGCCTCTCTCTCTCTCCCTGTGTGACTATCATAAATAAATAAAAAAAATTTAAAAAAAAAATAATAATAGACACAAGGATATTCCAATGGTCTATTTCTCCATATTCTAGTTTTTACAATCTGTGTTGTTTTTTTTTTTTTCAGTGACTTTTTTAAGGAACACCCTGGGTATTCCACAAGACCCTTCCAATTAGGCTCACTGGAGCTCTAACATCTCTGCACCCTGAATGGCTATGGGCACTGTTGGGCTTAGAGCTCTTGGACAGTTGTCCCTTGCCTGCCCTGTGGCTATGGATGCTTAGGTGTGTGCGTAGTTTCGGAGTGTCACTTCTCCCAGGCCCTCTCAGTGGACAGAACTGGGAACTACATGTAAGAGTATATCTATATGCAAACATGCCTATGTCAATTTCTTACCTATTTATATTGAAAACAGGCTTCACACATGGTATCTCCAATTCCAATCTAACCCTACAGAGTGCACTGTAGTGCTCTCTGTGAATATCTGTAACTGCCTTTTCTGACAGTGGGAAACTTGGTTCCCCTTGTCTTTGCTATACTAAGTTATATAGTTAACCCCCTTGTATGTAGCTAATCTCTTACTGCTGTCACCTCTTCTCCCCCATGGATGTCTCCCTCACCCCTCTTGGGCTCTATCTCCCCATGAGGGTCACTTCCCCCATGAAAGCCTCCTTGCCCCTCAATTCATGCTAAGTTGTAACCCCCCCTCAGTGGTTCCTAACCTTGTTCAGACTCTGATGCTCTACCCTAAGCTGCCCCTTGGTGGGGACACCCCCTCACCTTGCTGGTGCTGTCCCTTCTGGTAGACAAGCTCTCACCCTCTATGGGCTCTGATAACCCTAGCCAGGCTGTCCCTCTGTGTGGACTTTGCTCTGACCATCTAAGCTTTGATATTGAATTTTTCAGGGAGGAAAAGGCTGCTCTTTTTTTTTTTTTTTTAAGATTTTATTTATTTATTTATTCACGAGAGACACACAGAGAGAGGCAGAGACATAGCAGAGGGAGAAACAAGCTCCCTGTGTGGAGTCTGATGAGGGACTCGATCTAGGGACCCCGAGATCACATCCAGAGCCAAAGATAGACGTTCAACCACTGGGCCACCCAGGAGCCCCTGAGAAGGCCATTCTATAATGTTCTATATTATTGGAAAAAAGACTTAATGGTGTTATAACTTTCAATTAGTTATTCCCAAATAGTAGTAACATTTATATTTGGATTAACCATTACTCCTTGGCTCATAACACATTCTCCAAGCAGGGCCTGCCTTTATTTTTATTTACTTATTTTTTTTATTAGTTTAAGACTTTTTTTATTTATTTGAGAGATAAGGAGTACTCATGAGCATGAGCGGTGGGGAGGGGCAAACAGAGAGGGAGAAGCAGACTCCCCACTGAGGAGGGACCCCACACACACTGGATCCTGGGACCATGAGATCATCATGACCCAAGCAAAAGGCAGGTGCTTAACTGACTGAGCCACCCAGGTGCCCTGGGCCTACCTTTATATACTTAGTTTTAATAATATAGGGGGTACCCATTAACCCATCACCTAAAAGGAAAACAAAAACTGTGACAATATTTTGCATCTAACCATGTGTCCCCACCATACCTCTCTTCCAGACTTCTACCAAGATGAGTATTATCTGTCTCACTATAGTTCATTCATCTGACTGCTAGATATTTGATTTCTATGACTTCTCCATAGTTAATTCATCTACTCCTCTACTGATGGGCATCTAGATTATTTCCAGGTTTTGTTTGTTTGCTTCACAATTTTTCTCTTTTTCTTGGAATTTGGAGGCTCCTTCAGGATGTGACAGTGTGCGAATCTTTTTCCACATATTGTCCCAGCATGTGGAGGATTCTTTCAAACTTGACCCCTCTTATCTTTTTCAGTGTACAGACTGTCACAATTATTTCAGTTTTTGATAATACTGCTATAAACATTTTTTATGTGTTTCTCAGGATGTGCATGTGTAAGAGTTTCTCAATATATATCTAGGAGTAGACTTAGTCATAATAACTTTGTTGTTTTCTAAAGTGTTTGCATCAACTTACATTTCCATCAGCAATATTTAAGAGATATTATAGATTCACATCTTTTCTAATGCTTGATGGTATCAAACTTTCACATTTTTGCCAATCAGATATATGTGAAATAGTATCTCTTTGTGGTCTTGAGTTGCATTTGCCAGATCACTTTTGAATATCCCTTCATAGATTTATTTATATATATGGTTTTCTTTCTATAAAACGCCTGTTCACATCTTTTACCTATTTTTTTAGTGGGCTGATTGTCCTTTTTATATTAATGAATGTTCTTTATCCATTTTTGGGCTGAATTCTTTGCCAGTGTGTGCCTTTGTTTTCTTAAGTTTTCCTTTGAGATAATAAATCTTAAATTTAATATAGCCAATTTGTCAATCATATTTTATTATCAATGTTTCTTACAGCTTGCTTGAGAAATTTTTCTGTATTCAATGTTCCAAAGGATAGGCCTCTACATTTTCTGTTCAATTTTTCCAGTTTTGTTTCAAAATCTAAATTCTTAATTTTTCTGGAATTGATTTTTGTGTATGATAATAAGGTAGGGATCCTTTTTCCTACATAGTCCGTTTTCCAGCTCCTTTCTCACTAATCTGACACATTATCTCTGTCATTTGTGTATCATACACCTATGTCAAACTATTTTAATTATAGTAACTTCATATTAAACCCTGATATCGGGTAGGGAAAATCTTACTCTAGCCTTTTTGTCTTTAAAAATATCCTGGCTATCTTTGGCTTTTTAGTTTTCCATGTGCATGTTAGAATAATCTTAACAAGTTCTATGGCAAACGTGATTGAAGTATTGATTGAACATGCCTAGAATATACAGATCAGGGGGATCCCTGGGTGGCGCAGCGGTTTGGCGCCTGCCTTTGGCCCAGGGCGCGATCCTGGAGACCCGGGATCGAATCCCACGTCGGGCTCCCGGTGCATGGAGCCTGCTTCTCCCTTTGCCTGTGTCTCTGCCTCTCTCTCTCTCACTGTGTGCCTATCATAAATAAATAAAAAAAAATTAAAAAAAAAAGGAATATACAGATCAGTCTGGGGGAAGATTGGTATCTTCATAATAATACATTTTCCTACCCATAAACATGATACATCTTTATATTTATTTAGGTTATCCTTAATATGTCTTAATTATGATTAATTATTTTCCTTAAAGTTCTTGAATATCTTCTCTTGAATTATATTTTCTAGTTGTTTGCTGTTGGGGTATCAAAATGCACTTGATTTTTGTATAGTAATCTTATATCCTTTCATTTTGTTAAAATCTCATTTTTTTAAAAGATTTTATTTATTTATTCATGACAGACACAGAGAGGAGAGGCAGAGACACAAGCAGGCTCCATGCAGGGAACCTGATGTGGACTCCATCCCAGATCTCCAGGATCACACCCTGGGCTGAAGGCAGCGCTAAACCGCTGAGCCACCAGGACTGCCCCCAAATCTCATTGTTTTTGATACTTACCTGTATATTCTTTTGAGTTTTCTGTGTTAATAATGTATTACCTACAAATAATGCAAGCTTTGTTTTTTCTCAATCCTTAGGCCTCCAATTAATGTTTCTCAGATTGTTGCCTAGAGCTCACCTATAGTGTTAAATGAGAGTGAAGATAGTGGGCACCCTTATCTCATTTCTGAGTTTAAAGGGAATATTTTTAAAACATCCCCTTTAGAATCATGTTTGCTTTGGTTTTTCTGATCTAGGAGCTTCTTTCTGTTTCTAATTTACTAAGACTTAAAAAAAATCCATATGGGTGTTGAATTTTTGCAATACTTTTTCTGTATCTATTGAGCATATATGGATTTCTCTCTCATAATTTTTTTTAAGATTTTTATTTATTTATTAGAGAGAGGAGAGAGAGAGATAGAATGAGCTGTGAGGAGGGACAGAGAGAGAGGGAGAAGCAGACTCCCCACTGAGCAAGGAACCTGATGTAGGGCTTGATCCCAGGACCCTGGGATCATGACCTGATCCAAAGGCAGATCCTTAATTGACTGAGCCACCCAGGCACTCCTCTCATAATCTTTTAATATGGTAAATTATATTTGGGGATTTTCTATCATCTTTTGATTCCTGGGACAAACCTACCTTGGCCATTGTGTATTGTCTTTTTTATACACTTTGGATTTGGTTTGATAATATTTTGTTTAGAATTTTTGCATCTATATTTATGTAATTGTCCTTTCTCATAATCTTTGTCTGGTTTTAGCATCAAGATTATGCTGCCGCTGTAGAATGCGTGTACTAAATTGGTTTGGTCTGTTCCTTGAAAGTTTGGTAGAACTCTCTTTAAAATTTATGGGCTGAGGGATGCCTGATTGACTCAGTCGGTGGAGCATGCAACTCTTGATCTTGGGGTTGTAAGTTTAAGCTCCATATCATACATTGAGCTTACTTAAAAAAAAATGTTTCAGGCCTATTCTTTCCTTTGTGGAAAGATTTTTGAGCACCGATTAACTTCTTAAAATACTTATGGGACCATTCAAGCTTTTTCTTTTTGAGTTAATAATGATTAGTTCTATTTTCCTAAAACTCTGAATATTTTGTCCAAGTTCTCAAAACTGCTAATTGTTGTTTCTTCTCTTCTTCATCTGTACTTTATGTGTAGTTATATCTCTATTTTCATTCATAGAATTTTGTGTCTTTTCTCTTGACCGATGTTGCTAGAAGTTTGTCAATTTTATTTGTTTCTTTTCAAAGAAACAATGTTTACTTTTTGATCAATTCTGTTGAATCTTTGTTTTCTATTTTATTAGTTTCTGTTTTTATAGTCTTTTTCTTTCTATTCCATTGTTCTTTTTTTAGCTTCTTAACATGATCACTTAGTTGGTAAGTTTTAAGGCTTTCCTCTCTTCTAATATTTAAGCAACTTGAAACAAAGATTTGCAGTGCCCTCCATCCCAGGACCTGGAGTTCATGACCTGACCTAGAGGCAGATGCTTAACCATCTAAGCCACCTGGGTGCCCCAGATCAAATCTGTTCGTTGTGTTGTTCAGATCTTGAACATCTTCACTGAATGTTTTTCTGCTTGACCTATCAATAGTCAAGAGAGATGTGATGAAATCTCCCACTCTGTTGGAGTTACACATAAGAATTTCTCTATAGGGTTCAGTTGTTTGGGCATCTGACACTTGGCTTCGGCTGGGGTCATGATCTCCTGGATCATGAGATAGAACTCTTCGTTGAGCTCCATGCTCAATGGGGAGTCAGCTTGAAGATTCTCTCCCTCTAGCCCTCCTCCCACTCACATGTATGTGCTCTCTCTCTCTCTCTTTTTTTTTTTTAATTTTTTAAAAAAATTTATTTATGATAGTCACACAGAGAGAAAGAGAGAGAGGCAGAGACACAGGCAGAGGGAGAAGCAGGCTCCCTGCACCAGGAGCCCGACGTGGGATTCGATCCCTGGTCTCCAGGATCGCGCCCTGGGCCAAAGGCAGGCGCCAAACCGCTGCGCCACCCAGGGATCCCGCTCTCTCTCTCTCTTAAATAAATAAATCATAAGATTTCTGTTTCTTTTTGTTTTTCTTGTTTTTTTTTTCCCCAAAGATTGAGGTCTACATCTCCCCCTCAATAACACAATACCCCTATCATATTAATATTACGGGTATGTTTACCTTTTAGTTTTATCTTTAAAAAGTTTTTTAGAAGATTTTATTTTTATTATTTTTTTTAAAGATTTTTATTTATTTATTCATGAGAGACACACACACACAGAGAGGCAGAGACACAGGCAGAGGGAGGAGCAGGCTTCATGCTGGGACTCGATCCCCGGCCTCCAGGACCACATCCTGGGCTGAAGGCGGCACTAAACCGCTGAGCCACGCGGGCTGCCCAGAAGATTTTATTTATTTATTCATGAGGGACACAGAGAGGCAAAGACACAAGGAGAGGGAGAAGCAGGCTCTCTGTGGGGAGCCTGATGCAGGACTCGATCCCAGGACCCCAGGATCACGACCTGAGCCAAAGGCAGACACTCAACCACTGAGCAACCCAGGTGCCCCTCATCTTAAAATTTTTTAAAGACAAGCTTGACCAGGGGCAACTGGGTGGCTCAGTTGGTTAAGTATCCAACTCTTGAGCTCAACTCAGGTCTTTTCTTTTCTTTTTTTAAGCAATCTCAACCCCCAACATGGAGCTCTGACTTACAACCCCAAGATCAAGAGTTGCATGCTCTATCCACCGAGCCAGCCAGGTGCCCGTCAGCTCAGGTCTTGATCTCAGGGTCTTGAGTTCGAGCCACCCAATGGCCTCCATGCTGGGTGTGGAGTCTCTTTTTTTTTTTTTTTTTAAAGACAAGCATAAGTACTTTTAGTTCTTGTATCTCTTACAGCATCTATGAGATTTGTCTCTGCTGCTATTCAAATACTTTATGCAAAAGTATTTCTAGTGCGAATCTTTCTGTGGCAAATCTCCTCCAGTCTGGGATACTTCATGATATTTCTTATCATGCCCTTCTACTTGAGTGAAACTTTGGCTGGATGTAAAATTTTATGTTTCTAAATCCTTTTCCTCCAACAGCTTGAAAAGAAGGCTCTTTTGCCATTCTGCATCCAGCACCAGTATTGAAAAGTTTGATTTAAATCTGATCTTTGTTCCTGTGATAAAATCTGTTCTTTTTCCTGTAAATTTTAAAATTTCTCTTTGTCTTTGACATTCTTCAATCTCACTATGATTGCTCTAGGTGTGAGGTTTCCTTATCTCTCTTCTGGGGCCCTCATGGCCCATTTCAATCTGAAATCCTTCTTCTTAGCATAATTCTAGTGAATTTGTCTTTACTGTTTTTCTTTTCTTTTTTTAAAAGATTTATTTATTTATTTATTTATGATAGAGAGACAGAGAGAGAGAAGCAGAGACACAGGCAGAGGGAGAAGCAGGCTCCATGCTAGGAGCCCGACGCGGGACTCGATCCGGGAACTCCAGGATCGTACCCTGGGCCAAAGGCAGGCGCCAAACCGCTGATCCACCCAGGGATCCCCTGTTTTTCAATTATTTATTCCTCTCTACTTTTTCCCCTTTTCTAAAGTTTCAACTATTTTTTTTTTCTGTTTAAATATGTTTTCTATTGGCTATACTTTTTTGCAGTGGACAGAATCATATCCTCCCAAAGACATCAGCCTCCTAATCCCCAGAATCTGTGACTATGTTACTTGACTTGGCAGAGGGGAGTTAAGGCTGCAGATGGAATTCAGGTGGCTAATCAGCGAACCTTGAACTGGGGAGAGTATCCTGAATTGTCCAGGTGGGGCCAACATAATAATGTGGGTCCCTAAGTGTGAAAGAGGGAAGTAGGTGAGTTGTGTTGGAATGATGAGAAGTGGGACAGACTCAGCCATGCTGATGTGCAAGATGGAGGAAGGGCCATGAGCCCAGGAATGTGAGGGACCATCCCCTAGGATGGGGTGGGACCTCTGGAGCTGGAAAAGCTAAGAATATGGATTCTATCCTAGAGCCACCAACAAGGAATGCAGCCCCACCCACCTCTTGATTTTAGCCCAGTGAGATCCATTTTGGACTTTTAAACTTCTGGAACAGTAAGCTAACAAATTTGTGTTGTTTTAAGACACTAAGTTTGTGATGATCTGTGATAGTAACAATCAGAAACAAATATGCCTTTTTTTAAAAGGTTTTTATTTATTCATGAAAGACACACAGAGAGAGGCAGAGACATAGGCAGAGGGAGAAGCAGACTCCCTGTGGGGAGCCTGATGCGGGACTTAACCCCTGGAGTCCAGGATCACGCCCTGAGCCAAAGGCAGACACTCAACCACTGAGCCACCCAGGTGTCCCACGAATACATTTTTAAAAACCCTAACACACTTAAAAGTTGTTTTTCTTTTTTAGGGAAGCCATTTAAAAAGCCATTTTATTATATATTTTTTATTTTTTTCAAGTAAACTCTACACTCAGTGTGGGACTTGAACTCACGACCTGGAGATCAGGAGTCTCATGCTGTACCAACTGAGCCAGTCAGACACCCCTGTTGTTTCTTTTTCTACCACTTGTTGGCTTGATCACATTTTATTTATTCCATTTTTTTTCTTACAGATGGTTTGCAAGATCTATATCCTATTTTTATAATTCTGGTGGTTAACCTTAACATGTTCACCTTTATTGAATATTGTATATGTGCTTAGTGTAAGAGTCCAATCACTGTTCAAGTTCTGTTATGAAAAATAGCAGTCTCGCCCTTCCTCCCCCCTACATTTCCTCCTCACCACCGGAAACCACTTTCACTCCAGTAGCTGATTCTTCTTATATATACTTCTTTATATGTGCATAATATGCATGTACTGCTCCTCTTTATTTTTCAGTTTTGGTCATCATCCGTTGAGTTTCAGCTGGCAAGGATGAAGATGGAACTCTTTTATTAGTACACATGTACGCACATACATGCGCACAAAACCCCTCCTCCTAATCCTCCCAAGCTGGTAGGAGGTAGGAGAAGGAGAGAATAAACTTTGGTATGTTCACAAAGCTGTGGAAAGGACTGAACTATAGCTCCAGGCAACAACAGACATGAATCTCAACAGTCTAATAATGAGAGGAAAACCACATTTCAGACAACCACACAAAGTGACACTCTTTTTTAAAAAATAAGATTCTAAACCAAATAAAATAAAACCTTCATTGTTCAGGCCCTTCTATGTGTGATTAAAAAAACATTTTTAAAAAAGTAAAGAATGATAAACACAAATTTCAGGATGGTGGCTACCTTTGTGTGTGTGTGTGTGTGGCTACCTTTCACTGGGGGGTCCTGGGGATGGGGAAAGCAAGGGGCTGCAGAGGGTTGTTGGCTAGTTGGCTGGTTGGTTGGTGGGTTGATAGGAGTTTATTATGTAGACAGATGTGCACTGCATACATAATGCAAGTCTAAGTGAATCAAATGAGAGAACATGCATGAGCTACGCAATGACAGCGTGTTCTTAGCACTGTAAAAGTGTTCATGGCAGCAATTCTGGAACATTTCATCAAATTACATTGTTTTGTAAATAATTTCCACTCCTCCATTTTCCTGGTTTTCTCTGTCTGGGGTAATTATTGGACCATTGGATCTCCTGAATGGATCCTCTATTTTATATCTTCTGTCTCCTTGTCTCTTGCACTGTTTGCTGGGAGATTTCTTCCACCTTAATTTCCAACTCTTCACTTCTACTGTCATGTTTTTAATTTCCCAGAAGCTTATTTTTTATTCCTGAAATGTCCCTTTTTTATACTTTTTTTCTTTTTTAGTTTTAGTGGAGGCATTTTGCCTCTCTTAAGGATTTCTTTTTTATCCTTGGTGTCATGAAATATTACCACTCTGTCTCTAGGTGTAGATCATTTTTTTCCTTTTCTCTTGATTGGTCTATCTTTCTGCTCTATGCTTCACATTTCAAGTATGTCCGTTCTGACTTTGAGATTGGTTTTTTTTTTTTTTTTTTTTTTAGTATCTGATTGAACTTTTTGCCAAAATCTCTAGTGATTATTATTTTTTAAAGATTTTATTTATTTATTTGACAGCTATGATCCCATAGCTGTGACATATATTCACCAGAGGGAGAGGGAGAAGCAGGGTCCCTGCTGAGTAGGGAGCCCGATGTGGGGCTTGATCCCAGGACTCTGAGATCATGATGGAGCCAAAGGTAGATGCTTAACTGGCTGAGCCATCCAGGTGCCCTGATTTTTACTTTGAATGCAAACCCCTCTTTTATTTATCTGAGGTTATTATATATAAGTAATGTCTTATTGTTTCTTCTACTTATTGGGTTTGGGATCTCTGTTTCAAGGTGTTGTGAATTCTCAAGTTTTTTTGACTCTTGGATGTGTGATTGTCTCTGTGTTCAAGGCTCCTATTAACTTCTACAGAAGATGAATGGGCTACAGATAGGTGTTCCTCACTTCTTGCTTCTAACAGAACCCTGATTGTGTCTGGGCAGTCATATGCCCAACCACCTTAGGTGACAGATCCTGATTGTACTAAGTCAATTCTAGTTCCAGTGACTCTCTTTCCCAGCCTCCTCTGCAGCTAAGCCTGGCATGTGACAAACTTCTAGCCAATGAGATAAAAGTGGAAATCTCAGGGAAATCTTTTGTTGTAAAAGGGATGCTTGTTTGAGGAGAAGTCAATGGTACTTCCTCTTTTCCTTTCTTCCTTCCTTTGACATAGATATAATGCCTGGAGCACTGCAGCCATTATGTGACCATGAGGCAGCTATACACTGAGGATGCTGAAGTGGAAAGTATGAAATTGATTTTGTGGATAGCTTTAATTGGGTCAGAGCTGCCAAACCTAAAACTGCCTCTAGACATCCTGTGATGTGGTTTAATGAAATGTCTTTTTTGCTTCAGCCAGGATTAGTCATATCTGTTATTAATCATTAAAGATTTCTGACAACTAGGGCCAGTGTGCAAACATTGTACCTGTTTCCTACATCCTGAATCCAGGGATTCTGGTGGAGGGATGGAAGATTCCACTGGTTGGGACAAACCAGGAACTTTTTTTTTTTTTTTAAAGATTTTATTTATTTATTCATGAGACGCACAGAGAGAGGCAGAGACACAGGCAGAGGGAGAAGCAAGCTCCATGCAGGGAGCCCGATGTGAGACTCGATCTCGGGAGTCCAGGATCACACCCTGAGCCGAAGGCAGATACTTAACCGCTGAACTACTCAGGAGTCCCCAGGAGCTTATGTTTGACCAAAGAAACTCCTTGCTCCTAAGCGTTGATGGCCTTCACAGGGACTATCATTATTTTTAAGCTCAAATGCCCACTTTTCCACTGAGTGCCAGCAGATACTTCTGTTGTCCTCTTCTTGGCATAATAAGGGTAGGAAAACAGAGAGCCAGTTTCCTGTTCCTACTGTAATGAAAGTGGTTCCACAAACCACTTTCAAGAAGCCAGAGATCTTTTTTTCTGTTTTCTGTATCTACCATTTCTAAGCTTAGAGCCTCTCAGCTGCTCTCAACTTCTTTAAGTTGTCTTCTCTTGCATGTGGTTTCCTCCTCCAGTCTCGTCTCATTGTCCTTCTGTCTTTTAAGAGTTCCTGATCATGTCTGGCCTACTGAGAGCACTCATATTCTAGTGCCGCCCTAGCATGCATGTGTGTGTGCACGAGCCTGCGCCTGTGTCTGACTATCTCACACTTGATCCCATAGCTGTGACATATATTCACCAAGAAAATTGCCCAACTTTTAAATATCTAAACCCTCTTCTAAGAATCTGTTTGAAGAAGAAACAGAATTGTGGTCAAGGTTGTATATTCAGAGTTTGTTTCCAGCAGCATTAATGAGGTTAAGAGGATTAATATCTCAGAAAGTATTAGAATCTTTCCAAGAACACGACTTTCTGTTTGACTGGAAGCATCCACATGCCTAGAGGTAGAAGATGAGGTGTGGGAAGGAGAAATATTAAGGTTTACTATATAATGCATCATTTCTAAGACTTATATTTCTTTGAAATTGGGTGTGTCCTGTAATCAATGTTGGCTGACAGTAGCTGTTGGCTTGGCAACAGTCGTGACATGGTTGTCATTGTCGGTGTATATGCAAACTTGGTCTGAAACCTTCTATTAACACCTTTTATAAGGCTTTTAAAATGCTGGGGAGAGGTAGCATGAAAACTTGCAGGATGAGTGTCAGCAGTTTGGAAGAAAATTCTAGAGGCAGTGGCAGATCTCTTAATTCGTCTCTGAGTTAAGAGATCCTGTGTTGACAACACTCTCAATGCACAACTTTGAGTTGAAAGGGGATCAGAAGAACCCTCTGTATCAGTCTCTTCTGTAAAGAAGTTTTTCTTTACTGTAAAGAAGTAAAGAAGTTTTAGGAATACTTTCCAATTTATTTCACTTCTGTTTTCCTTTATATTGATGCACAGGGGTGATATATATATAATAACTTATATATAATAACCTCAGATAAATAAAAGAGGGGTTTGCATTCAAAGTAAAAATCAGGGGTGATATACGATAAAAAAGTATGTCTAAATAAGTCCAAAAAAGAGCTTTTGCAATAAGTATAAACCAAAATTCTAAGTTATAAGAAAGCATCACTCATAATTTAATTGGCAGCTTGTTTTTCTTTCTTGGGAGTACCTAAAATAACAGTGCATCTTACAACTGATGGCATTCATTTCAGTGAAATGCAAAATTACAGAAAGAATGAAGACAGAAAGAAGGAATTAATATCCAGCTTCTGACATTCAGAATAGAATTATGCAGCACGACATTAGCCTTGCAAAACGGGTGTCTGTCTTAAAAGAAGATCTTCTAAATTATTTCCTTTTGATCCTAGGTATCCCCACAACCCCCCTTCTTCAGCATTTCAAGAGCAGAGCTCAGAGACTCAGCCTGTGGGGTCCTCCCTAAGTGGAGGAGATAATCCTTCCATCTCTGGAAGGCAGGCCAGGAGGCTTGCCACTCTTCACTGTAGGGACAGGAGGCAAAGCCCAGTGGAAGCCGCCTGTGTAAGGCCCTGGGAAAAGCAGGAACATAAAAGCAAAGCAGGAGGGGGGTAAGGGGTGCCCGGAGAGGGCACATCAGGCAGAATGAGATGGGAGAAGTCAGTAACTCATCGCACCCATGATGGCGGGAGGGGGGGGGTGCAGTTTGCCTCTCTTCCTGCTTGGAGCCCCTGGAAGAGGCAGCCCCACAGTAAAGCCCTGTAACTAACCCAGGCGCAGTCCCAGTGGAGGGGCCCTGCCTCTGACTCCTCCAGCCTCTGTACTGCCCCCACATGGGATCCAGGAGGAGCTGAGAGAGAGCTGCTGGAGGGGATCGCTGTGATGGGACATCACCTGGGACTCAGAAGGGAGCTGAGGAACCCCCTGGCCAAGAAACCCTGAGCATCCCTTCCACCCTTGGCCCTGGGATCCCAGAAGCCATACTCCTTCCCAGGCTCCTTGGAAAGACTGAGCCTCATGTATAATTGACTAGGACTGATATTTGAAAGGTAACTTTTTCCCCCAGACTAGCCAGAGAATGAGGAGACCCCCCAAAACGAAAGAGCTACATTTTTCTTGACCCCCCCCCCCCCAGATACAGTTGCATTTTGAGACCCTGCTACATTGATAGAAGTAAAAGCTGGAAACAATTGGATGTATTGTAACAGAAGGATGGTTTAGCCAGTTATTACACATGCATAAACATAACTGCACATTTATTAACATGATCTTTATGGACTATTCTAATTATACATAAAGTGGGAATCAGGAATTAAATGTGTATATACTGAAAGACCTCAGTTATAAATAAAAACAGACTGGAGGAAATTCACTTAAATGTTAACAGTGGTACTCTGAAAAGAGAAGTATGCGTAATTTTAATTCTTTATACTTCTTGGGACACCTGGGTGGCTCAGTGGTTGAACATCTACCTTCGGCTCAGGGCGTGATCCCGGGGTCCTGGGATAGACTCCCACATTGGGCTTCCTGCAGGGAGCCTGCTACTCCCTCTGCCTGTGTCTCTGTGTCTCTCATGAATAAAAAAAATTAAATCTTAAAAAAAATAATTCTTTATACTTCTCTGTATGTTTCAAGTTTTCTACAATGAGTATGTAAAGCTGAAAAAATAATAAAAACATTTAAAAATAAAATCTTATGTAGCAAATGTCACAAATGGGTTTTGGAAGCACCTCGCTCTTCTCAAACATAACCCACCTGCAACCAGATGTGGGCGACTTGGCTGAGGGGAGATTGTGAGAAATGATCCCTTTTTTCCTGTTCCCTAATATCCAGCCCAAGTATGACAGTTTTCTGGGAAAAACTGACAGGATATTTCTATACCACCAGCCCTCAAAGCAGAAATACGGGAGTAGTTTCTTCAAGATCGTCCCCACACCCTACCACATAACACCACCCATTTCTTTATGAACACGTCAGTGACACATTTCCCATTTACGCTGGCATCCAAGCTGGTAGCTCTAGGAGAGCCCCTGATTCTGGCATTCTAAGTCCCAGAAATAATTTACTATTTACTTCTCCATAGGCCCCTAAGATGAATGCAGATGTAAATACAAACAAAATGTGACCAGATGAAGACAGCCTGTCTGTGTGATCAGGAAGGACAGAGTCCAGTGGTCAGAGCAGGGGAGCGTGGCCAGAGGCCCCTAAAGTGACACTCACTGAGCTCACCCTGGCCTATCCTGCTTCTGCTCTGTCAAACAGTTTCCTTTACAGGCAGCATGACAACATTTACAACTTTGAACATGAGGACATTTATTTTCTAAAACTCAGCGTCTTGCAAAAAGCATCAAAGATAGAGACACCTAATACTGTGTCAAGAGTCTCTAACACCACAGCTCCCTTGGCAGACCTGTGCCCAGTGTAGGGGACCTTCTAGGTTAGGAAAGAAGTAGGTTTAATCTCTTCCTTGAAACAGGCAGGTTTCAGGTGCTCTGAGCAGATCAATCACACCTGGGTGAGATGCAGCAGACCAGCAATTGGAAAAGGATGCTCTTTAGCCTTCTGGAATGTGAGTCTGGCAATAAATGGGAATCCCCTTAAGGACACCCTGCTTCAAAGGTTGGGGGGACGGCTACTGTCACTCAGACTTGCCTTAGCATAGAAATTCCTGTTGGGCAGACCTACACCTGCTTGGGAGCCCAGCATCACCATGCTCTAAGCCTTGAAGGTCAAGTGTCACCCCAGGGGCTCTGATTTGTCTAGAATAGATTGATACACTAGGAAAAGAGGTGTAGGAGGAAAATTCAAGGTGAAATTGAGAAGAGTTACAAAGAGGAACTTGCCTTATCGGTTATTGGAATATCCCATAGGACTACAGAAATTAAAATAGTCTGGTACTACACGGATAGATCAGTGGGCCAGAATATAAAGCCAAGAAATATTTGCGAGTAGAGCACCCACATTTAAAAAAAAAAAAAGGAAAAGCAAAAAAGGATGGAACAAAGATGGCATTTCAAGTAGGGATGTATTCAGTTCTGAATATTATATTCAGGCAAAACTGGGGGTTGGGGAATATCAGGAGCTGCTATAGATTGATAAAAATTAGTGCATATACTTAGTAACTGTGAACTCTATGGCTTACATACATGCTTTCTAACACCCTCCATGCTTTGGTCTTCTGGTTTATTTATTTTGGGTCTTGATTTTTAAATTTTTACTTCTGTTTTATTTTTTTACATGAGTAAGTGCTTTTCCTTTTTTAAAAACATCATTTTCATTTTAGTTTATTTTTTCATCATAATAAATGTACTCCTTAATCCCCACACCCTATTTCACTCCCCTACCATCACTCCTCTGGTGACCATCAATTTGTTCTCTAGAGTTGAGTCTATTTTTTGGTTTGTCTCTCTCTCTCTTTCTCTCCTTCTCCCCTTGGTTGTTTTGTTTTTTAAAGTCCACACATGAGTGAATTCATATGGTATTTGTCTTTGACTGACTTATTTGGCATAGCACTACACTCTCTAGCTTCATCCATGTTGTTGCAAATGGCAAGATTTCATTCTTTTCCATGGCTGAGTAATATTTCATTGTGTATATACACCATATCTTCTTTGTCTGTTCATCAGTCAATGGACAATTGGGCTGCTTTCCTAGTTTGGCTTATAGATAATGATGCAGTAAACATTGGGGTGCCTGTATCCCTTTGAATTAGTATTTTTGTATGCCTTGGGTAAATTCCTAGCAGTGTGATTGCTGGATCATAAGGTAATTCTATTTTTAATTTTTTGAGGACCTTCCACACTGTTTCCAAAGTGCCTGCACCACTTTGCATTCCCACCAACTGTGCATGAGGGTTCCCCTTTCTCCACATCCTCACCAACACCTGTTATTGCTTGTGTTGTTGATTTTATCCATTCTGACAGGTGTGAGGTGATATCTCATTGTGGTTTTGATTTGCATTTCCCTGAGGATGAGTGATGTTGAGCATCTTTTCATATGTCTGCTGACCATCTTGTATGTCTTATTTGGAGAAATGTCTATTCATGTCTTCTGCCCACTTTTAAATTAGATTATTTGTTTTTTGGGTAATGAGTTTTATAAGTTCTTTATATATTTAGGATACTAACACTTTTAATCAGATATGTCATTTGCAAATATCTTCTCCCATTCAGTAGGTTACCTTTTAGTTTTGTTGATTGTTTCCTTCACTGTGCAGAAACATTTTATTTTGATGAAGTCCTACAGTTTATTTTTGCTTTTGTTTCCCTTCTCTCAGGAGACAGATCTTGAAAATGTAGCTATGACCAATGTTAGAGAAATTACTGCCTGTGCTCTCTGCTAGGATTTTTACAGTTTCAGGTCTCACGTTTGGATGTTTAATCCATTTTGAATTTTTGTGTGTAGTATAAGAAAGTGACCCAGTTTCATTCTTTTGTATGCAGCTGCTCTGTTTTCCCAACACCATTTGTTGAAGAGATTTTCTCCTGTTGCATATTCTTGCTTCTTTTGTTGAAGACTAATTGACCATATAATTGTGGGTTTACTTCTGGGATTTACATTCTATTCCAATGATCTGTGTGTCTGTTTTCATGCCAGTACCATACTGTTTTGTTTGCTACAGCTTTGTCATATAACTTGAAATCCAGAATTGTTATGCTTTACTTTTCTTTTTTAAGGTTGCTTTGGCTATTTGGGGTCTTATGGGGTTCCATACACATTTAGGATTGTTTGTTCTAGCTTTGTGAAAAATGCTGTTCATATTTTGATAGGGATTGTATTAAATGTGTAGATTGATTTGGATGGTATAAGACATTTTAACAATATTTGTTTTTCCAAGGCACCTGGCTGGCTCCATTGGTGGAGCATGTGACTCTTGATCTTGGGGTTGTGAGTTCAAGCCACAGATTGGATGTAGAGATTACTTAAAAATAAAATCTTTTAAAAAAATGTTGTTCTTCTAACTTAAGAGCATGGAATGTCCTTCCATTTCTTTGTGTGGTCTTGAATTTCTTTCATCAGTCTTTTATAGTTTTCAGAGGATAGGTCTTTCATATCTTTGGTCAAGTTTATTCCTTAGATATTTTACTGGTTTTGATGCAATTATAAATGGTTTTGGTGCAATTATAAATTATTTTCACTTTCTGCTTCATTATTCATGTATAGGAATGCAACAGATTTCCATACATTGATTTTGTATCCTACACATTTACTGAATTTATTTATCAGTTCTAGTAGTTGTTTGGTGGAATCTTTAGAGTTTTCTATATATAATATCCTGTCATCTGCATATGGTGACAATTTTACTTATTTCTTACGATTTGGATGCCTTTTATTTCTTTATGTTATCAAATTGATGTGGCTAGGACTTCCAGCACTATGTTGAATAAAAGTGGTGAGAATGAAAAAAATAGGGCACCTGGGTGGCTCAGTTGATTGGGTGTCTGCCTTCTGCTGGGGTCGTGATCTCAGGGTTGTGGGATGGAGCCCCGCATCAGGCTCCCTGCTCAATGGGGAGCCTGCTTCTCCCTCTCCCTCTGCCATTCCCCCTGCTTGTGCTTTCTGGCTCTCTCTCTCTTTCTGTCAAATAAATAAAATCTTAAAAAAAAAAAAGAATTTTTTAAAAAGTGATGAGAGTGGACATTGTTATCTTGTTCCTGACCTTAGGGAAAAAGCTTTCAGTTTTTTACCATTGAGTATTATGTTGGCTGTGGATTTTTCATATAGGGCCTTTATTATGTTGAGATATGCTCTTTCTAAACCTACTTTGCACAGGGTTTTTTATCATGAATGGTTGTTGTACTTTGTCAACTGCTTTTTCTGCATCTATTGAAATGGTTCTTATTCTTTCTCTTATTGATATGACGTATCATGTTGACTGTTTTACAAATAGTAAATCACCCTTGCATCCTGGGAATAAATCCCATTTGCTCATGGAGAATGATTTTTTAAAAAAATATATTGTTAGATTCAGTTTGCTAATGTTTTGTTGAGGATTTTTTGCATCAATTCACAAGAGATCCTGGCCTATAGTTCTCTTTTTTTATAGTGTCTTTATCTGGTTTTGGTATCAGGGTAATGGCCTCATAGAATGAATTTGGAAGCTTTCTTTCTTCTTGTATTTTTTGAAATAGTTTGAGAAGAATGGTATGAACTCTTCTTTAAATGTTTGATAGAATTGGGGGATCCCTGGGTGGCGCAGCGGTCTGGCGCCTGCCTTTGGCCCAGGGCGCGATCCTGGAGACCCGGGATCGAATCCCACGTCGGGCTCCCGGTGCATGGAGCCTGCTTCTCCCTCTGCCTGTGTCTCTGCCTCTCTCTCTCTATCTGTGTGTGACTATCATAAATAAATAAAAATAAAAAAAAAATAAATGTTTGATAGAATTGGGATGCCTGAATGGTTCAGTTGGATAAGTGTCTGACTTTTGATTTTGGGTCAGGTCATGATCTTGGGGTCCTGGGATCCAGGTCTGTAGGGGGCTCTGCTCAGTGGGGGTCTGCTTGAGGATTCCTTCTTTTCCTCTCCCTCTGCCCCCGCTTGGCTCTAGTGAATGTGCACTAGCTCTCAAATAAACAAATAAATAAATAAATTTGGGGGTGGGCAGAGGGAGAGACTTAAGCAGACTCCATTCTCACCCTAACAGGGGGCTTGGTCCCACAACCCTGAGATCATGACCTGAGCTGAAACCAAGAGTTGGAAGCTCAACCGACTGAGCCATCCATGCACTGTATAAATAAATAAGTCTTTAAAAACAAATAAATGACTGCTGGGTAGAATTTGTCTGTGAAGCCACTTGGTCTGGGCTTTTGTTGGTTGGAAGCTTTTTTTTTTTTCTTTATTACTGATTCAATTTCATTCCTGGAGATTGGTGTGTTCAAATCTTCTATTTCTTCCTGCTTTAGTTTTGATAGGTTCCATGTTTCTAAGACTTTATCCATTTCTTCAAGTTGTCCAATTCGTTGTCATATAGGTTTTCATAATAATCTGTTACAATTGTTCGTATTTCTGTGATACTGGTTATTTCTCCTCTTTCATTAGTAATTTTATTTCAGTCCTCACTCTCTTTTTTTAATGTATCTTGCTAGAGCTGTCTCAATTTTATTATTTTTTTGAATTTAAATTCCAGTTAGTTAATATACTGTGTACTATCCCTGTAGTCTCAGGAGTAGAATTTGTTAATTTTTTCAAAGAACAAGCTTCTGGTTTCATTGATCTGTTCTACTGCTGTTTTAGTTTCTATATCATATGTTTCTGCTCTGATCTTTATTTCCTTCCTTTGCTGGATTTGGGTTTTGTTGTTGTTCTTTTTCAGGCTCCTTTAGGTGTAATGTTGGGTTATTTACTTGAGATTTTTTCTGCTTCTTGAGGTTGGCCTGTGTTGCTATAAACTTCCCTCTAAGAACTGTTTTTTGTTTGTTTTTTGGTTTTTTTTGCATCCCAAAGGTTTTGGAGCATTGCTTTTTCACTTTCATTTGTCTTCATATAATTTTTTATTTCTTCTTTGATTTCTTGGTTGACCCACTCACTGTTTAGTAACATGTTATTTAACCTCCATATATTTGCTCTTTCTAGATTTTTTCCGTGTGGTTGATTTTCAGTTTAACAGCATTGTGGTCAAAAAAGATACATGGTATTACTTCAATTTTTTTGAATTTGTTGGGACTTGTTTTGGTGCCTAATATGTGATCTAATCTGGAAAATATTCCATGTGCACTGGAAAAGAATATATATTCTGCTGTTTTAAGATGGAATGTTCTGAATACGTCTGTTAAATCCATCTGTTCCAGTGTATCATTCAAAGCTATTGTTTTCTTGTTGATTTTGTGTTTGGATGATCTGTCCATTGATGTAAGTGGGTTGTTAAAGTCCCCTAATATTGTAATACTATTGATTATTTCCTTTGTGTTTGTTATTAACTGCTTTATGTGTTTGGGTGTTCCCATGTTGGGTGCACAGATATTTATAATTGTTATATTTTCTTGTTGAATTGTCCTGTTTATTATTATATAGTGTTCTTTTTGTTATTTTTTTTTAAAGATTTTATCTATTTATTTGAGAGGGAGCACGAGTAGAGAGGGAGAGGCAGAAGGAGAGGGAGAGGCAGACTCCCCGCTGAGCAGGGAGCCCTGATGTGGGGCTACATCCCAGGGCTCTGGATTCATGACCTGAGCTGAAGGCAGCTGATTAACTGACTTAGTCCTCTTCCTTGTTCTTAAAGTCTATTTTGTCCCATATCAGAATTGCTACCCCAGCTGTCTTTTCACATCCATTTGCATGATAAATGTTCTCTATTCCCTCACTTTCAATCTGCAGGTGGCTTTCAGCCTGAAATGAGGCTCTTATAGGCATCATATAGATGGGCCTTATTATTATTATTTTTTAAACCCATTCTGCCACTCTATGACTTTTGATCAGAGCTTTTAGTCCATTTACATTCAAAGTAATTATTGATAGATATGTATTTATTGCCATTTTGTTACTTGTTTTGTGGTTCTTTCTATTGATTTTTCTCTGATCCTTTCTTCTCTTTCTTTCATTGTTTGTTGGCTTTCTTTAGTCGTATACTTGGATTCCTTTCTCTTTATTCTTTGCATATGTATTGCTGGTTTTTGATTTGTGGTTATCATTAGGTTTGTATATAACATCTTCTGCATGCAGCCATCTATATTAAGTTGATGGTCACTTAGTTTAGGGATCCCTGGGTGGCGCAGCGGTTTGGCGCCTGCCTTTGGCCCAGGGCGCGATCCTGGAGACCCGGGATCGAATCCCACATCAGGCTCCCGGTGCATGGAGCCTGCTTCTCCCTCTGCCTTTGTCTCTGGCGCTCTCTGTCTCCCAGTCTTTCATGAATAAATAAATAAATAAAATCTTAAAAAAAAAAAAAAAAAAAGTTGATGGTCACTTAGTTTAAACCCAATCTTTATTTCTCTCCCTTCCACATTTTAGGTATATGGTGCATGTTTTACATATTTATATTTTATGAATCCCTGGACTGAATTTTACAGAAATATTGATTTTTACTGCTTTTGTGTTATTTTACTTTTCATACTGTCACTTATAGTCTTCCTTGCCACTCTAAAGTCCCCTTTAATATTTCTTGTAGGGCTGATTTAGTGGTCATGAACTCTTTAGTTTTTGTTTATCTGAGCAACTCCTTATCTCTCCTTTTATTCTGAACTGATAGCCTTGCTGCATAGTTTTCTTGGCTGCAGATTTTTCCTTTTCAGCACATGAATATATCATGCCACTCCCTTCTGGGAGTGCTGAAACATCTACCAATGGCTTTACAGGGTTTCCCTTGTTCAAAATTGTTTTCTCTTTCATTGCTGCTTTTATTTTTATTATTATTTTTTGAAGATTTATTTATTTCAGAGAAAGAGAGCACAAGCAGGGGGAGAGCAGAAGGAAAGAGAGAGAGAAGCAGAATCCCACCAAGCATGGAGCCTGATATGGGGTTGATTTCATGACCTTGAGATCATGACCTGAGCTGAAATCAATATTCAGATGCTTAACCAGTTGAACCACCCAGGTGCCTCTTCTCTTTCTGCTTTTAAATTTTTTCTTTATTGCTACTTTTTGCCATTTTATTTATTTATTTATTTATTTATTTATTTATTTTTAAGTGAAGTCTATGCCCAATGTGGGCTTGAACTAATGACCCCAAGATCAAGAGTCATGTGCTCTAGCAATTGAGCCAGCCGGGCACCCCACTTTTTGCCATTTTAATTACTATGGGTCTTTTTTTTTTTTTTTTTAATTTTTTTTTTATTTATTTATGATAGTCAGAGAGAGAGAGAGGCAGAGACACAGGCAGAGGGAGAAGCAGGCTCCATGCACCGGGAGCCCGACGTGGGATTCGATCCCGGGTCTCCAGGATCGCGCCCTGGGCCAAAGGCAGGCGCCAAACCGCTGCGCCACCCAGGGATCCCCCTTACTATGGGTCTTGATGTGGACCTCCTTGGGCTGAATTTTTGGGGAGATCTCTGCCTCCTAGAACTGAATATCTGTTTCTTTACCCAGATTAGGGAAGTTTTCAGCTATTATTTCTTCAAATGAATTTTCTGCCCCCATCTCCCTCTCCTTTTTCTTAAAATGGGACTGTTATCGCTTTTGATGGAGTCACGGAGTTCCCTAAGGCTATTCTCAATTTACATAATTTTCTTCCTTCTCCTTTCCTCAGCTTGGTTACTTTCCATTACTCTGTCCTCCAGAATAAAGCATTACTTCATTCTGCTTCATCTAGTCTGCTATTTAGTCCATCAAGTGTATTTTTAATTTCATTTATTGTGTTCTTGATCACTGGTTCCTTTTTGTCTCTGTGTTAAGGATCTCACTGATGTTCTCCATTCTTTTCTCAAATCCAGTGAGTATAATTATGATCATTATTTTATTTAAAACATTTAAAAAATTATTTATCTTTTAAAGATTTATTTATTTAATTTGGAGAGGGAGAGAGAGTATGGGTACACACACAAGCATGAGCAGGAGGAGGGGCTCAGGAAGAGAGAGATAGAATCCTCCAGCAGATTCCCTGCAGAACACAGAGCCAGATGTGGGGCTCAATCCCAGGACTCTGAGATCATGACCTGAGTTGAAACCAAGAGCCTAGAGCCTAACTGACTAGGCTACCCAGGCACCCCATGATCATGACTTTAAATTCTCTATCAGGCATTTTACTTGTATCTGTTTCACTTCAGTCTCTCGCTGTGGTTTGTTCCTATTCTTTCATTTGGGACATATTCCTCTGTTTTCTCATTTTGTCTGATTTTTTTAAAAGATTTTTATTTATTTATTCATGAGGGACACAGAGAGAGAGGCAGAGACACAGGCAGAGGAAGAAAGGGGATTCAATCCCAGGACCCCGGGATTATGACCTGAACCAAAGGCAGATGCTCAACCGCTGAGCCACCCAGGTACTCCTTGCCTGATTTTCTGTGTCTGTTTCTCTGTGTTAGGAAAGTCAGCTACTTCTCTTACTTTTAAGACAAGAGGTCTGGGATAGTGCCCTTGCTCTCCAGGGCCTGGCCTTCGGGGAGTGTCTCCTATGTGGGTTGCATGTGCTCGACTGTTGAGTGTTGGCCTTTTTTCTTTCAGTCCAGTTGTCTGCAGAGGCTCTATTTGCCTATTTGGAGAGCAAGGTGTGTAGTGGTCTCCTTAAAAATTTAGACCTGTAGGCAGCCAGGGTGGCTCAGCGGTTTAGTGCTGCCTTCACCCCAGGGTGTGATCCTGGAGTCCCAGGTTTGAGTCCCACATCAGGCTCCCTGCATGGAGCCTGCTTCTCCCTCCACCTCTGTCTCTGTCTCTGTCTCTCTCTGTGTCTCTCATGAATAAATAAATAAAAATCTTAAAAAAAAAACCCACAAAACCAAAATAAGACCTGCCCATACCACTGCTGGAAATGAGGTCCTCTGTATTCTTTTTTTTTTTTTTTAATAAATTTATTTTTTATTGGTGTTCAATTTGCCAACATACAGAATAACACCCAGTGCTCATCCTGTCAAGTGCCCCCCTCAGTGCCCGTCATGCGTTCACCCCCACCCCCTGCCCTCCTCCCCTTCCACCACTCCTAGTTCGTTTCCCAGAGTTAGGAGTCTTTATGTTCTGTCTCCCTTTCTGATATTTCCTATCCATTTCTTCTCCCTTCCCTTCTATTCCCTTTCACTATTATTTATATTCCCCAAATGAATGAGAACATATAATGTTTGTCCTTCTCCGATTGACTCATTTCACTCAGCATAATACCCTCCAGTTCCATCCACGTTGAAGCAAATGGTGGGTATTTGTCATTTCTAATGGCTGAGTAATATTCCATTGTATACATAGACCACATCTTCTTTATCCATTCATCTTTCGATGGACATCGAGGCTCCTTCCATAGTTTGGCTATTGTGGACATTGCTGCTATAAACATCGGGGTGCAGGTGTCCCGGCGTTTCATTGCATCTATATCTTTGGGGTAAATCCCCAGCAGTGCAATTGCTGGGTCTTAGGGCAGGTCTATTTTTAACTCTTTGAGGAACCTCCACACAGTTTTCCAGAGTGGCTGCACCAGTTCACATTCCCACCAACAGTGTAAGAGGGTTCCCTTTTCTCCGCATCCTCTCCAACATTTGTGGTTTCCTGCCTTGTTAATTTTCCCCATTCTCACTGGCGTGAGGTGGTATCTCATTGTGGTTTTGATTTGTATTTCCCTGATGGCAAGTGATGCAGAGCATTTTCTCATGTGCGTGTTGGCCACGCCTATGTCTTCCTCTGTGAGATTTCTGTTCATGTCTTTTGCCCATTTCATGATTGGATTGCTTGTTTCTTTGCTGTTGAGTTGAATAAGTTCTTTATAGATCTTGGAAACTAGCCCTTTATCTGATACGTCATTTGCAAATATCTTCTCCCGTTCTGTAGGTTGTCTTGTAGTTTTGTTGACTGTATTCTTTGCTGTGCAAAAGCTTCTTATCTTGATGAAGTCCCAATAGTTCATTTTTGCTTTTGTTTCTTTTGCCTTCATGGATGTATCTTGCAAGAAGTTACTGTGGCCGAGTTCAAAAAGGGTGTTGCCTGTGTTCTCCTCTAGGATTTTTTTTTTTAGGATTCTTTTTTAAAAATTATTTCTTTATTTATTCATGAGAGACACAGAGACACAGGCAGAGAGAGAAGCAGGCTCCATGCAGGGAGCCCGATGTGGGACTCGATCCCGGGACTCCAGGATCACGCCCTGGGCCGAAGGCAGGTGCTAAACCGCGGAGCCACCCAGGGATCCCCCTCCTCTAGGATTTTGATGGAATCTTGTCTCACATTTAGATCTTTCATCCATTTTGAGTTTATCTTTGTGTATGGTGAAAGAGAGTGGTCTAGTTTCATTCTTCTGCATGTGGATGTCCAATTTTCCCAGCACCATTTATTGAAGAGACTGTCTTTCTTCCAGTGGATAGTCTTTCCTCCTTTATCAAATATTAGTTGACCATAAAGTTGAGTTGAGTTGGATGGTCCTCTGTATTCTTTTTTTTTTTTTGTCCTCTGTATTTGTATAAACACCTCCAAATCTTTTGTAGAGCAAGACTAGGCATAAATAATTAAAAGTCAAAAATTTAAAAAGATAGATATGGTAAATACAAAGTACTATGAGTATTTGAGAGAGGGAGAAACCACATTTGCCTTTGAAGTTTGGGATAAGTTTTAAAGAAGGGGTGGCATTCTAGATGAGTCTTGGAGGTTGAGTCAAATTTTAGGAGATGGAGATGTTGAAGGAATAATTTCTCAGTGGAAGGAACAGAAAGTATGAAGACATAGAGGCAGAAAAGAACTAGGTGTATGAGGCACAGGGAGTGGTCCTGTGTGGAATAAGTATTCATTCATTCGCTTATTCCAAAATATTTGTTGAGGACTTAATAGGTTCCAGATGCTTGCTTCTAGAGTTAGCTCAGTAGCTCAATTATATGATCAAAGACTTTAGCCTTTTTTTTTTAAGATTTTATTTATTTATTCATGAGAGACATAGAGAGAGAGACAGAGACATAGGCAGAGGGAGAAGCAGGCTCCATGGAGGGAGCCCGACGTGGGACTCCATCCCAGGTCTCCGGGATCACTCCCTGGGCTGCAGGTGGCGCTAAACCGCTGCGCCACCGGGGCTGCCCAAGACTTTAGTGTGTGTTTTTTTTTTTTTTATGATAGTCACAGAGAGAGAGAGAGAGGCAGAGACACAGGCAGAGGGAGAAGCAGGCTCCATGCACGGGGAGCCCGATGTGGGATTCGATCCCGGGTCTCCAGGATCGCGCCCTGGGCCAAAGGCAGGCGCCAAACCGCTGCGCCACCCAGGGATCCCAAGACTTTAGTCTTTTATAGATTTTCAATTGTCCATATTCTGTGTATCAACAACATTCCTCTCTGGGGGACACAATGGCTACAACAGCCCCTAGCACCTAATGCTCATATGACAACATGCCAGAAAGCAGTCTTCTTTCACCTGTCCATTAATAATATTAAGGAGGATGTCTTAGGAGCCACTGCAGACCTCTCTTAGGGCCTTGTTTCCTTGCCCAGTTCCATTTATTGCCTGATCTGTTCCTCACATTCTGCCATTCTACCTTCAATACCAATAAATGGAGCTTGGCAAATTGATTATCCATATGGGGAAAAAAACAATATACCACATCTCTTCTCAAACCAATATGAAAAATCAACTCTGGGCATATTATAGATCCAAATGCCAGAAGTAAAGCTTAAAACCTTTTATAAAACAATATAGGGAATATCTTTCTAATTTTAGAGTAGGGATAGATTTCTTAATCCAGAGGCTAGAGAGTTCTAAGTATAAAGGAAACGATGTATACATTGCATTTAAATTAAGGGCACTTAATTATCAAAAGACAATGTAAAAAATTGAGGGAAGAAGGGGCAAAAATATTTACAACATATGTATCCAAATAAAGAATGTTGTCAAGAATGGGTAAAGAATGCCTTCAGATCTATCAAGAAAAAGATAACATTATTGGAATAGAGACAAAAGGCATGAATAGGCATTTCACAAAAGAGAAAACACATATGGCTGATAAGAACATGAAAAGATACTCAATCTCCATCGTATTTAGGGAAATGCAAATCAAGACCACAAGGAGATACTATTTAACATCCATGGGATTGACAAAAATTAAGAAATTGAATTACGTGTTAGAGTGTTAGAGAAAATATGGATCAACGAGAACTCATAAATATTGTTAGTGAGTTTGTAAATTGATTCAATTACTTTGACATAATTTGGCATTATTTTGTACATGAACATTTTTATACCCTATGGTCCAGTGAGGACTCATATATATGCACCAAGAAACACTATGAAGATGTTTACAGATGCATTGTACAGAGTAGCGAAACACTGGAACTGATGCAATGCCCACTGGTAGGAGAATGAATGAATACACTTTGGTATATTCACACAATGGAATAATATGCAACTCTGAATATGAAGGAACTACATATATAGTTGCAGGCAACAACAGGTATAAATCTGGGTAACATAATATGAATGAAAGGAGTACTTCTTAAAAGACCATATGGAGCACAATACACTTTTTAGAAGACTCTAAAACAAGGAAAACAATACATTGTTTAGGCATCCATATATGTGATAAAACCATTTTTAAGGGCCATATGGATATGAAATCAAAAGCACAGGCAACACAAGAAAAAATAGATAAATTGGACAAATGCCTGTGCATTGAAAGGCATGATCAACAGTGAAAAGGCAACACATAAGATGGGAGAAAACTTTTGCAAATCATATATCTGATAAGGGATTAAAATCCAGAATATATATAAAGAACTCCTACAACCTCAAACAACTATAGAACCCTAACCTGATTTTAAAAATAGGCAATTTCTTATATAGATATTTCTCTAAGGGAGATACACTAATGGCCAATAAGCACATGAAAGGTGCTCAACATCACTAATCATTAGGAAATGCAAATCAAATGCACAGAGATAGCACCTCACATACATTGGGTGGATATAAAAAAAAAAACAGAAAATAAAAAGTATTTGTGAAAGTCTTGAGAGGTTGAAATCCTTGTACACTGCAATAGAAAAAATTGTGACAGAAGCAACCCAAGTGTCTGCTGAGGGTTGAATGGATAAAGAAAGGTGGTATATACATATAATGGAATATTATTCAGCCTTAAAATGGTTGGGAATTCAGTCACTTACTACAACATGGGTGAACCTGAGGATATTATGCTAAGTGAAATATGCCAGTCACAACAGGACAAAATACCATAGGATTCTCTCAAAAGAAGTATCTAGAGGAGTGAAATTCATAGAGATAGAAAGTAGAATGGTGTCTGCCAAGGGCTGGGCGAAGGGGAACATGGTTATTGTTTAATAGATACAGAATTTCAGTTTAAGAAGATGAAAAAAGGTCTGGAGATGGATGGTGGTGATGGTTGTATAACATTATGAATGTTTTTAATACCACTGAACAGTACACTTAAAAGTGGTTTATATGTTAATTTTTATGTGATGTATATTTTACCACATTTTTAGAATAGAAAAATGGGGAAAAGCTAGGGAATGGTCTAAACAAAATTCCGGATGGTATTTACTTTTGGTTGTGGGAGGATGGAGATGAGAAAGGCAAAGAGCCCATGGATAGTTATTGGCAATATTCTGGTTGGGTGCTAGATTCATGGGAGTTCACTATAGAAATGCGTACAAAAACAGGGATCCCTGGGTGGCGCAGCGGTTTGGCGCCTGCCTTTGGCCCAGGGCGCGATCCTGGAGGCCCGGGATCGAATCCCACGTCGGGCTCCCGGTGCATGGAGCCTGCTTCTCCCTCTGCCTGTGTCTCTGCGCCTCTCTCTCTCTCTCTGTGACTATCATAAAAAAAAAAAAAAAAAAAAAAACATATCAAAATAAATAAAATAA
Source organism: Canis lupus familiaris (assembly GCF_011100685.1). Taxonomy (NCBI): domain Eukaryota; kingdom Metazoa; phylum Chordata; class Mammalia; order Carnivora; family Canidae; genus Canis; species Canis lupus. Next base: position 53,386,284 of record NC_049224.1, on the reverse strand, counting down.
AAGTGACCATGCATGGGCTAAACAACGACAGTGCATTCTTATCTCAAAATTATAATCTAATTACATGCACTTTAGGTCCAAAAAGTAAAAAAAAAAACATTTGAAAAATGCACTTTAAGCAAAACGAAGAGACTCTAGGGGCACCTGGCTGGCTCAGCCAAAGGAGCATGTGACTCTTGATCTCGGGGTTGTGGGCTTATGCCCTAGGTTGTGTGTAGAGATTACTTTAAAAAAAGAAAAGACTCTAAATCACTCATGATTTATTAACTATTGTTAATATTTTTCCAGTCTTCATTTTGTATAGGTACTATGTATACATATATTTGTGCTAAAATTGGAATATGAAGCACTCTCTTTTATAACTTTATTCTTCACCTAACAATAAATTAATAACATTTTTGCATGTCATTAAATATTCTTTAACAGTATTTTAAGTGTAGTCATAAAATACATTGTATGGATATACCATAGTTCATTTAAAGAGGTGACTGTTGGGTTGCCTGGGTGGCTCAGTGATTGAGTGTCTGCCTTTGGCTCAGGTCATGATCTTGGGGTCCCAGGATCAAGTCCCACATCAGGCTCCCCACCAGGAGCCTGATTCTCCCTTTGCCTATGTTTCTGCCTCTCTGTGTATGTCTCTTATGAGTAAATAAATAAAATTTTAAAAAATAATAAAATAAAGAGGTGACTACTGGGGTGCCTGCGTGGCCCAGCTGGTTGAGTGTCCAACTCTTGATTTTGGCTCAGGTCATGATCTCAGGGTCATGAGATCGAGCCCCATGTCAGGTTCCATGCTCAGTGTGGAGTCTGCTTGAGGTTCTCACTCCCTCTCCCTCTGCCCCTCCCACTGGTGCTCACTCACTCTCTCTCTCTCTCTTTCAAATAAATCTAAAAAAATAAATAAATAGGTAGCTATCATTAGAATTTAACTTGCTTCTATAATTTCCCTATTATTATCATGCTGGATTGAATAACCTCATAGTTTATTATTTGTACCTGTTCCTGATTCTTTCCTCTGGAGAAATTCATGAACATGGAATGGTTGAGGTGTGAATACACTAAAAAGTTAAAGCCTTTAATATCAAAAATGTCCAGAGATGCTCAAGAAAGTTTTACCAATGCTCATGCCCACGACTTAATATACAAACAATACATGAGTCCGTTTTCTCATATTCTCATCAACTATGAGACTTATGAGTTTTTGAATCCTTTCTGAAAAGTCTTATTTCCCTGATGTTTTAATTTGCATTTCTCTGATTATGACTGAGATTGAATATTATGATGTTTCCAGAGTTTAAAAAATTAAGTTTTTAATTGAAATAGTAATTCATGTACATGGTATAAATATCAAACAGCATAAAAACATACACTATGAAACGTAAGTTTCCTTCCTGTCCTGGAGCCCTAGTCTTCCTGAGGCAGTTACAGTGATCGGTTTCTTGTTTCTCCTTCCAGAAATATGTACATAAACAAGCACACACACAAGAAAAAAATGCATCTAAATACATATATATCTTTTTTGTAACACAGCAAGAACATGTTTTTAGAGAGAAATACAGATCCCAAGCCCTGCCTACTGCTCAGACCCCATCTGGGGTGCCCTCCCCACCAGTCACCACACTCTGACTGGACTGGCTGTCTTTGTAGCCCTCACTCTGAGCTCTTTCCTGCCTCAGGGTCTTTTTTCTTGCACCCTACTGCCTCTACTCCAATGGCACCTGTAGAGAAGTCCCCACGACCACGTGTTCTAAAGCAGTCCCACTGCCCCCAATCTCTCATGGTCACATCCCTTTGTGCACAGTTTCCTTTGCAGCATTTACCACTATGTGAAATGATCTCATTTCTGAATAGTTTATTTGTTCCTTATGCCCGTCCTCTGACAGAACATAAGCTTCAATTTGAGCCATTCTGTTTATCTCCATTTCTCCAGTGCCCAGGACAGATCATGGCGTAAAGTAAGTCCTCAACTAATATTTGTTGAATGAATGGCTCTTGGGCACACTGTACTGTACTTTGCTGTTTTTACTTCATAATGAGTGAAGTAATTCAGTATCACATGCACACACATATGTATGTTGTGTGTATATATGTTCCATTCATTTTACTGCTTCATAAATATTTCATAATTCATTTAGCCTGTTCCCCATGGACGGCAATTAGATCATTTGTAGTATTTTGGTATTTCGAACATGCTCACATATATATTATTTCACACACATAGGAATATATTCCTGGAAATAGAATTGCTGGATTAAGTGGCATGTTGTGTGTATAGGTTTTTATATTTTGTTGAGGTGTGATTGACATATGCCATTATGCTAGTTTCAGGTGTACGGTGTTCGTGTATGTTGTAAAAGGATCACCACAGTAAGTGTAGTTAACATCCTCCACCACACATAGTTACAAAATTTTCTTTCTTGTGATGAGAACTTTAATGATCTGTGTTTGTGCTTTTAATAGATCAAGTGCCCTTTCAAAAAAGTCACACCAACTCATGCATGTATTTTCCCCAGAGATGTATGTGTCTGTTTATCCACGTTGTAACCAAATTTGTATTACCAAATGCTCTGATTTTCATCAAACTGGGGGAAAATATGAATACAAGTAAAAATCAGCTTTCACAGAAAATATAAATATAAATGGCTTATAAAACATGTTAAAAGATGCTCAACCCTACTTACTTTTTTTTTTTGCATAGCTTTCATGATGAATGAGGAAGAACATCTTTTACCATGTTTATAAGGCAATTATAAATCTAGACCAGTGCTCCCCCCAGCTTGCTTTTAGGCCATTTGCATGTTGGTGCCTTTTTTTTTTTTTTTTTTTTGGTGCCTTTTTTTTTGTGGCTGAGACTTTAGGGTTTGTTTGGAGAAGCCATACCACTCTGAAATTATTAAGCTTTTCTTGCATGTTTTTTTCTAGTATTTCTACAGTACTTTAGAATTTTCACCTTGAATAAACTGGGATTCAATTTTCCCAATACCACTTATTGATCTGTCCATCTCTTCCCTGCTGATTTGCAATGGTACCTTTATCATACACTGGTGTTCCATTTATCTAACACACACTTGCTATGAGAACGTAAAGTCACAGATGAATGTGTGACACCATCTTCCTAGAGATTTTTTTTTTTTACTTTTTATTTATTTATGATAGTCACACAGAGAGAGAGAGAGAGGCAGAGACACAGGCAGAGAGAGAAACAGGCTCCATGCACCGGGAGCCCGACATGGGATTCGATCCCGGGTCTCCAGGATCGCGCCCTGGGCCAAAGGCAGGCGCCAAACCGCTGCGCCACCCAGGGATCCCTTCCTAGAGATTTTATTGTGGGGAAGCCCAGGAATCTTGAGGCACAATGCCATGGTGAGGGAAAAGAAGTACCGAAAAGGAATATATTCCAAAACTAGAGCTCTCAGGGGGGAGCACTCCTGGCCCTCTATCTGAAGGGCACAGGGCTGGTGGCAGGGCCTGAGAGGGTTAGAGCTTGGGGTAGTGGCTCAAGGGGAAATTTACAACTTTACAAACTGAGGTCACTAAACCAGATAGAATGAAAACAAATGGGTTTTTAGCATTCAATTCTGGGCATTTTTTAAAGGAATAACAAAATAAGTGTAAGGAAAGCAAAAGGAAGGAAATTATGTAGCTGAGAGAAGAGGTTCAAAATGCCAGGACAGGAATGGTTTTTGAAAAGAAAAAAATTAAAAACTGGTAAACAACAGTGCAGAAAACAGGGTAAAGCACACTCATGGCAAGATGCTATCCTAAGATACTAACAAATAATTTTTGTCTATTTCATCTGTTCTAGCCTGAGAAAAGTAAATTAGTCCACAATTTCTATTGTATTTTTTAAAGTTTTTATTGAAATTCCAGTTTGTTCATATACTGTGTAATATTAGTGTCAGGTTACAATATCGTGATTCAATGCTCCACTGCATCACTGGGTGCCCATCATAGCAACTGCCCTCCTTCATCCCCATCACCTATTTCCCACATCCCTCCACGCACCTCCCCTCTGGTAGCCAGCAGTTAGTTTTTTGTAGTTAAGGGCCCGTTTCTTGGTTTGTCTTTCTCTCTCTCTTTTGTTCTTCCTTTGCTCATTTGTTTTGTTTCTTAAATTCCATAATTGAGTGAAATCATATGGTATTTGTCGTTCTCTGACATATTTTGCTTAGCATAATACTCTAGCTCCAGCCATGTCATTGCAAATGGCAGGATTTCATTCTTTCTTATGCCTGAGTAATATTCCATTGTACATATATACCCATCTCCTTTATCCATGCATCAGTTGGTGGACATTTGGACTGTTTCCATAAATTGGCTATTATAGACAATGCTGCTATACACATTGAGGTGTATGTATCCCTTTGAATTAGTGTCTTTGTATTCTTTGGGTAAATACCCAGTAGTGTGATTGCTGGATCATACGGTAGGTCTATTTTTCACTTTTTGAGGAAACTCCATGCTGTTTTCCAAAGTGACTGCACCAGTTTACATTCCCACTAACAGTATAGGAGGGATTCTCCACGTCCTCATCACACCTGTTATTTCTTGTTTTGTTGATTCTAGCCATTCTTACGGGTGTAAGGTGATATTGTGGTTTGGATTTGCATTTCTCTGATGATGAGTGATGTTGAGCATCTTTTCATGTGTCTGTTGACCATCTTATATGTCTTATTTGGAAAAATGTCTATTCATGTCTTCTGCCCATTTTTAAATTAGATTGTTTGTTTTTTGCATGTTGAGTCATATAAACTCTTTATATATTTTGGGTACTAACACTTTATTGGATATGTCATTTGCAAATACCTTCTCCCATTGCGTTTTAATTTTGTTGTTTCCTTTGCTGTACAGAAGCTTTTTATTTTGATATAGTCCCAATAGTTAATTTATTTTTTAAGGTTTTATATTTATATTTATATTTATATCTCTTACCCAATGTGAGACTTGAACTTAGAACCCCAAGATTAAGAGTCCTATGCTCCACTGACTGAGCCAGCAAGGCACCCCCAGTTTGTCTTTGCTTTTATTTCTTTTGCCTCAGGAGACATATTTAGAAAGAATTTGCTATGGCTGATGTCAAAGAAGCTATTGTATGTGTTCTTTTCTAGTTTCATTTTGCATGGAGCTCTCCAGTTTTCCCAGCACCATTTGTTGAAGAGATTGTCTTTTTCCCATTGGATATTCTTTCCTGCTTTTTCAAAGATTAATTGATCATATAATTATGTTCATTTCTGGGTTTTCTATTCTGTTTCATTGATCTCCGTGTGTGTTCTTGTGCCAGTACCGTATTGCTTTGATCACCACAGCTTTGTAATATAGCTTGAAGTCCAGAATTGTGATGCCTCTAGCTTTTCTTTTCTTTTTCAAGGTTGCTTTGGCTATTCTTTTGTGGTTCCATACACATTTTAGGACTGTTTGCTCTAGCTCTGTGAAAAATGCTGTTGGTATTTTGATAAGGATTGCAATAAATATGTAGATTGCTTTGGGTAGTATAGGCATTTTAACAATATTTGTTCTTCCAATCTATGAGCATGGGATATCATTCTAGTTCTTTGTGTCATTCTTGATTTCATTCATCACTGTTTTGTAGTTTTTAGAGTACAGGTCTTTCACCTCTTTGGTTAGGTTTATTCCTAGGTAACTTATCATTTTTAATACAATTGTAAATGGGATTGATTCCTTAATTTCTGTTTCTGCTGCTTCATTATTGGTGTATAGAAATGCATTAGACTTCTGTACCTTGATTTTGTGTCCTACAACTTTACTGAATCCATTTGTCAGTTCTAGCAGTTTTTTTGTGGAGTCGTTCAGGTTTTCTATATGTAGTATCATGTCATCTGCAAATAGTGAAAGTTTGACTTCTTCCTTGATGATTTGGATGCCTTTTATTTCTGTTATCTAATTGCTGTGTTTAGGACTTCCAGATGTTGAATGAAAATGATGAGAGTAGTGATGCCTGGGTGGCTCAATGGTTGAGTGTCTGCCTTTGGCTCAGGTCATGATCCTGGGGTCCTGGGATAGAGCCCTGCATCCAGCTCCCTACGGGAGCCTGCTTCTCCCTCTGACTGTGTCTCTGCCTCTCTCTTTGTGTCTCTCATGAATAAATAAATAAAATCTTTATTAAAAAATGGTGAGAGTAGACATCCCTGCCTTGTTCCTTACCATAGAGGAAAAGCTCTCAGTTTTCCTCCGTAAAGGATGATATTAACTATATTTCATATATGGCTTTTATTGAGGTATGTTCCCTCTAAACCTACTTTGTTGAGGGTTTTTTTTTTTAAATGGATGTTGTACTTTGTCAAATGCTTTTTCTGAATCTACTGAAATGATCATGTGGTTTTTACCCTTTCTCTTATTGATGTGATGTATCATATTGATTGATTTGCAAATATTGAACTACCCTGGCAACCCAGGAATAAATCCCACTTGATAGTGGTAAATGATTCTTTTAATGTATTGTGGGATTCATTTTGCTGGTATTTTGTTGAAGATTTTTATACCTATATTTGTGAGAAATATTGGCCTGTAGTTCTCTTTTTTGTGGTGTCTTTATTTGGTTTGAGTATCAGGGTAATGCTGGCCTCATAGAATGAATTTGGAAGATTTCCTTCTTCTTGTATTTTTTGGAACAGTTTGAAAAGAATAGATATTAACTCTTCCTTAAATGTTTGGTAGGATTCGCCTGCGAAGCCATCTGGTCCTGGATTTCTGTTTGTTGGGAGTTTTTTGATTACTGATTAAATTTCTTTGCTAGTTACAGATCTGTTCAAATTTTCTATTTCTTCCTGTTTCATTTTTGGTAATTTATATGTTCCTAGGAATTTATCTATTTCTTCTAGGTTGTCCAGTTTGTTGGCATAAGGCTTTCATAATATTCTTTTGTAATTGTTTGATGTCTGTGGTACTGGTTGTTATTTCTTTTCTCTCATTTGTGATTTTATTTGTTTGGGATCTTTCTTTTTTCTTTTTGATACTGGCTACAGGTTTATCAATTTTATTATTTTTTTCAAAGAAGTAGTTCCTGGTTTCATTGTTCTGTTCTATTATTTTTTAGTTTCTATATCATGTATTTGTGCTCTAAACTTTATTATTTCCTTCCTTCTGCTGGTTTTAGGCTTTGTTTGTTGTTCTTTTTCTAGCTCCTTTAGGTGTAAGGTTACATCATTTATTTGAGATTTTTCTTGCTTCCTGAGGTGGGCCTGTATTGCTATAAACTTCCTCCTTGAACTGCTTCTGCTATATCTCAGAGATTTTTAATCATTGTGTTTTCATTTTCATTTGTTTCCATATATTTTTTAATTTCTTCTTTTATTTCCTTGTTGACATGTTCATTGTTTAGTAGCATGTTCTTTAACCTTCATATATTTGAGGTCTTTCCAGATTTTTTATTGTGATTGGCTTCTAGTTTCATAGTGTTGTGGTCAGAAAAGGTGCATAGTATGACTTTAATATTCTTGAATCTGTTGAGGCCTATTTTGTGGCCTAATAGATGATCTGTTTTGGAGAATGTTCCATGTACACTTGAAAATAATGTGAATTCTGCCATTTTAGGATGGAATGTTCTGAATGTATCTGTTACATCCATCTGGTCCAGTGTGTCCTTCAAAGCCACTGTTTCCTTGTTGATTTTGTTTAGATGATCTGTCCATTGATGTAAGTGGGGTGTCAAAGACCCCACTATTATTGTATTATTATCAATTAGTTCCTTTATGTTTGTTATTAATTGTTTTATGTATTTGGGTGCTTCCATGTTAGGCGCATACATATTTACAATTGTTATATCCTCTTTATTGTTATATAGTGTCCTTCTTTGTCTCTCTCTCTTTTTAAAAAGATTTTATTTATTTATTCATGACAAAGAGAGAGAGACAGAGACACAGGCAGAGGGAGAAGCAGGCTCCATGCAGGGCCTGCTCCATCCTGGGTCTCCAGGATCATACCCCGGGCTGAAGGCAGCGGTAAACCGCTGGGCCACCTGGGCTGCCCTCCTTCTTTGTCTCTTGTTACATTCTTTGTTTTAAAGTCTGGTTTGTCCATATATTGGTACTCTAGCTTTCTTCTGACATCTGTTTGCATGATAGATGTTTCTCCATCCCCTCACTTTCAATTTGCTGGTATCTTTCAGTTCTCAAATGAGTCTCTTGTAGGCAGCATACACCTGGATCTTTTTTTTTTTCAATCCAGTCTGTCATCTTATTTTTTTTTTTTTTAATTGGAGGGTTTAGTTCAGTTACATTCAAAGTAATTATTGGTAGATCTTTTATTTGTTGCCATTTTGTTCCTTGTTTTGTGGTTGTTTCTGGAGATTTTCTCTGATCCTCTTTTGTCTTTCTTTCATGGTTTGCTAATTAGTGATATATTTGGATTTCTTTGTCTTTATTCTTTGCATGTTTATTAGTGTTTTTTTATTAGTGTTTTTTGATATATGGTTATATGGTTTATATATAACCTCTTCTGCATGTAGCAGTCTATATTAAGTTGATGGTCACTTAAGTTTGAACTCATACCCATTTTACATATGTATGATTATATTTATATTCTTTTTTGGTATGAGTTCCTTGACTGGGATTTTTTTTACAGAAATATTCATTTTTACTGCTTTTGTGTTTCCTGCCTTTATACTGTCACTTTTGGTGTTTCCACTCAAAGAGTCCTTTATAATATTTCTTGCCAGGCTGGTTTTGTGGTCATGAACTCCTTTAGTTTTTGTTTGTCTGAGCAATTCCCTTATCTCTTCTCTTATTCTGAATGATAGCTTTACTGCATAGTGTATTCGTAGCTGCATATTTTTCCCTTTAGGACTTTGAATATATCATGCCACTCCCTTCCAGCTGGCACAGTTTCTGTTGAAAGTATCCCCAGCTAGACTTACGGATTTTCCCTTGTAAGTTAATGACTACTTTTGTCTTGCTGCTTTTAGGATTTTTTTTATTACTATAGTTTGCCAATTTATTTATAATATGTCTTGGCCTTGGCCTGTTTTTGTTGATTTTGATGGGAGTTTTCTGTGCCTCCTGCATCTGGATGTCTGTTTCCTTCACTAGATTAGGGAAGTTTTTACTATTTTTTCTTCAAATAACTTTTCTGCCCCTTGTTCTCTTTTTCTGGCACCCCTACAATACGCATGTTATTACATTTGTTGGAGTCACTGAGTTCCCTAAGTCTATTCTCATTTTGCATAATTCTCCTTTCTCTCTTTTTTCAGCTTCATTGCTTTGCATTGCTTTGTCTTCTAGGTCATTAATTCGTTTCTCTGCTTCTTCCAGCCTGCTGTTCATTGCATCAAGCATGTTTCTAATCTCATTTATTGCACTCTTTGTCCCTGATTGATTCTTTTTTAACTCTTTTATCTCTGTGGTAAGGGTCTCACTGATGTCTTCCATTCTTTTCTCAAGTCCGGTGAGCATCCTTATGATTGTTGCTTTAAATTCTTCATCAGGCATGTTACTTATATGCCTGATGTGAACCTATGTTTCAATTAGATCTCTGGCTGTGGCCTTATCTTGTTCTTTCATTTGGGATAAATTCCTTTGTCATCTCACTCTATTGTATTTCTTTTTCTTTCTTTCTTCTTTCTTTCTTTCTTTCTTTCTTTCTTTCTTTCTTTCTTTTCTTTCTTTCTTTCTTCTTTCTTTCTTCTTTCTTTCTTTTTTTTAGAAGATTTTATTTCTTTATTCATGAGAGACACAGAGAGAAAGAGAGGCAGAGACACAGGCAGAGGGAGGAGCAGGCTCCACGCAGGGAGCCTGACATGGGACTCAATCCCGGGTCTCCAGGATCATGCCCTGGGCTGAAGGCGGCGCTAAACCGCTGAGCCACCAAGGCTGCCCATGTTCTATTATATTTCTAATATACATATATACACAGACATATACATTTTAACTTTTTTTTAGATGGGGGAGGGAGAGGGAGAGAGAGAGGGAGAGAGAAAATCTTAAGCAGGCTCCATGCCCAGTGCAGAGCCCAAGGCGGGGCTCAGTCTCACAACACTGAGCTCATGATCTGAGCTAAATCAAGAGTCAGACACTTAACTGACTGAGCCACCCAGGTGCCCTATAGACCTGTACTTTCAAAAATGGCATTTTCTGGGGCACCTAGGTGGCTCAGTTGGTTAAGCATCTGCTTTTAGCTTGGGTCATGGACCTGGGTCCTGGGATCAAGCCCCATGTCTGGCTCCCTGCTCAACAGGGAGCCTGCTTCTCCCTCTCCCTCTGCCACTCCCCCTGGTTGGACTCTCTCTCTTTCTCATAAATAAATAAATAAATAAATAAATAAATAAATAAATAAAATCTTTTAAAAATAAAATGAAATGACATTTCCCCTCCATTCACTATTTCCCCTCCCATTCTAATTCTGTTCCCCTGCCACTCTCAACCTCTAGCACCCACTTTTATGCATTTAACTATATGTCCTTCATTAGGTATGTATCATGTCTGAATTGTGTCTCCACCAAAGTTCCTATGTTGAAGTTCTAATCCCTAGAACCTCAGAATGAAATAGCATTTGGAGATGAAGCCTTTAAAGATATAATTAAGTTAAAATGAGGTCTTTAGGATTGGCCCAAATCCTGTATGACTGGTGTGCTCATAAGAAGAAGACATTTAGACACAGGCATGTACGTACACAAAGAAAAGACCATGTGAGATTCAGGGAGAAGATGGCTATCTACAAGCTAAGGGGAGAGGCCTTGGTAGGAACCAACCCTGCTGACACTTTGATCTTGGACTTCTAGCTCCAGAAATGTGAGGAAATAAATGTCTGCTGTCTAAGCTATTGGACTTAGTTATGGCAGCCTAGTAAACTAAGACATCCAGTGTTGGTGTATGCATGTGTTTGTTTTTTAATTTACATATATCATCTTAGATATAGACTCAAATCTGTTTCTTTTTTCCCCCTTAGTGCATTTTCTAAAAATGTTTTCTTTTTGCTTATCATATTTTCTACAGTGCATGTGTATGTTGATTTTTTTATTGTGACAAAATATATTTAACATAAAATTTACCATCTTAGCCATTTTTAAATGTACAGTTCTGTGTTGTTAAGTGTAGTCACATTCCTGTGATGTATGCCTCTCCAGAAATTTTTCATTTTCACAAACTGAAACTCTACATCCATTTTTTTAAAAGACTTTTTTAAAAAAATTAATTTATTTATTTATGATAGGCACACAGTGAGAGAGACAGGCAGAGACACAGGCAGAGGGAGAAGCAGGCTCCATGCACTGGGAGCCCGATGTGGGATTCGATCCCGGGTCTCCAGGATCGCGCCCTGGGCCAAAGGCAGGCGCTAAACCGCTGCGCCACCCAGGGATCCCTACATCAATTTTTAAAAAGATTTTATTTATTTATTCACAAGAGACCCACAGAGAGAGGCAGAGACATAGACAGAGGGAGAAACAGGCTCCTGGCTAGGAGCCCGATGCGGGACTCAATCCCAAGACCTCAGGATCATGACCTGAGCCAAAGGCAGAGACACTCAACCACTGAGCCTTCCAGGTGCCCCAAAGCTCATTATCCATTTTTTTCCTCTACATCCATTAAACAAAAATTCCCTGTTCTTCCCTTCCTCCGGCCCCTGGCAACCACCATTCAGTTTTCTGTCTCTGACTTTGACTACTGTAGGCACCTCATCTAGGTCGAATTATATAATATTGTCCTTTTTTTTCTGGTTTATTTCACTTAGTGTAATGTCTTCCAGGTTCATCCATGTTGTGGTATGTATCAGAATTTCCTTTTTTTTTGGTGGGGGGGAGAGCCAGGGGTGGGGGTGGAGGGAAAGAGAAAAGAGAGATAGGGAGAGAGAGAGAGAGAGAGAACCTTAAGCAGGCCCCATACCCAGCATGGATCCTGACATAGGGCTTGATCTCACAACCCTAAGATTAAGACCTAAGCTGAAATCAAGAGCTGGGATGCTTAACTGACTGAGCCACCCAGGTGCCGTGCATTTCCTTCCTTTTTAAGGCTGAATAATAGTCTATTGTATGTATATGGCACATTTTTTTTAATCCATTCATCCAGTGATGGACGTATGGGTTGTTCTCACCTTTCGGCTTTTCTAAATAATGCTGCTGTGAACATGGGTATGTAAGTAAATCTTTGAAGCCCTGCTTTCAGTTCTTTTGGGTGTATATCCAGAGGTAGAATTGCTGGATCATATGGTAATTCTATGTTTAATTTTTTGAGGAACCTCCATACTCCTCTCCACAGTGGCTACACCATTTACATACCCACCAGCAATGCACAAAGACTCCAATTTCTCTACATTCTCATCAATTTTGTTATTTCTGTTTTTGTTTTTATGTAATAGTAATCTTAATGAGTCTGAATTCAGATCTCAATTGATCCCTTTTGATTCATATTTTGTCCTATAATGTTCTATTTTTGAATTCTAATCCTGCTTTATTTGACATACCATTATTATCTTCATTCAGTTCCTTTGTGGACTGTAATTTTTAGCACTATACAATCCCATTTAAAAAGACCCCTGAGTTTATGCATTTTGTGTTAAGTTTAACTTTGTTGGGCCCCTGGGTGGCTCAGTGGTTGAACATCTGCCTTTGGCTCAGGTCGTGATCCTGGGGTCCTGGGATTGAGTCCTGCATTAGAGTCCTGCTGCCACGGGGCGAGAGCAGGGAGACACACCCGGGAGGGTTCAAGGCACTGCTGGATTGTACTTGCATGACGTGAGTTCTGTCATCCCACCAACAGCTGAAACCAGCAACTCTGTCACCCTTATAATCAGCTGCAGAGCCTTTTAGCAGTTTCCCCTGGAGCTGCAGGAGATGAGAGTCTCCTTAAAAACTGCCATACAGCTCCCCATGGCTTTTCCATATCCCGAAGCTGGCTGTGAGCTACTCAGAGCCTATCATCTTCTTTTCTGCAAGGTTTCCCTTATTGTTCATAAAAGCTGGCCTATTCCACATTTCTCACAATTATCATTGCCCCCAGAGCAATCAGACACTGTAGACATTCCATCTCCCAGCTGAATTTCACCTCCCACCTGCACCTCACCCCATTTAACCACAGATGAAAACCTCAGTAATTGCAATACCTCTTCATGACAAGGGTTACCACCACCCACTTTCCATAGCAAGTGTCCTGACTGCCATTGGACCACATAGGTAATTCAATTTCACAATCCTACCCTGAGAGTCTTCTTTTAAGGGCCACCCTTGGGACCAACTGTTGTAGGGGGCAAGTGTGGCAGTGTAGCTGTGAGGTGAGGCATGGAGGATGGTTTTTGTGTGAAGTCAGTTGGAACCCAAGCAGGGTTGATCACTGCAGAGAGGCTAGGACAGGACAGGTCAAGGGCCCCGGAGGCATGTGAAGACCAGAGGCTCTGATGTGGCATTAAGAGATGTCTGATACAAAGGCATGTCATAGATTTTCTTTCCCAACAAGGCTTGTCCTATTTGCATTTATTGATGTAATGTGATGGATAGGTTTAGTTCTCTTCTGGCATCTTATTTTATATTATGCTTTCTCCCTTCACTGCTTCCTTTGTTTTGCATCTTTTGCTCTGTGGTGTGTATGTGTATTTTCTTCAGGTGATTTCACTGCATTTGTGGGAATTTGGCACTCTCTTTCTTCCGGAACCAGCAGACTTTGTCAAGACAAGATGTGTCAGATATGCTAAGATGTGATGTGATGCATAAAACCTGAGACGACACACTCAGGCACTTCTGGTGTGTTTTGCTATTGCCTATTTCTGCTCTACAGAAAGCCTGATACATTCACTTTTGCCCAATGCCCACCAAAAAAGGAAACAATGTGGTAGGTTTATAATTACATGTGTAGCTTTAGCGAGAACATTCCTGAGAGAATTTCAATTTGGCTAGGGTTAATAAGAACCAATCCTCCGCTTACAGTGTTACCTGTCTGGTGAGCGGACGAATTTTCTACACAGCAGTTCCTGATTCCTTATGTTCTACAATTTGTTTCTTCTCCTCTCCCCACGAAGTCTCAGTGTCAGGCCCTGCAGCATGCATTTCTACTGTGATATGACCCCTTGCCCTACACCTCTGTGCCCTCAGCTAGGTGAGTTAGCAAAAGGCCTGGTAGGGCATCTTACCCCAGGACAGCTTGCAAAAACTGAACGATAGGTGGGAAAGACTACAGACCCTGCAAACCTATCCACAATACCCAAACTAAACATATCTCGTGTTAACTGTTCTCTCATTCATGTCCATTCCAATACCATTAGACATGAGGAAAATTCAGGCAAAAAAAAAAAAAAAAAGATAGGTCTTAACTATAACTTAACAAAAGATTGGTCTTAACTGCACCAAAAACTGCCCCACCTGTGAAAATTTTATAAAAGCATATGCCCATATGAACACATTATTAGGGATCCTCAACCCTTTCCTTAAGAGGGGCTGTGGAAGTGAGGAACCCAAAGTGTTGGTTATCTCCATGTTATAATTTAAGATAGAAACATCAGTAACCTACATATAGGTATAAGAAAGTCCAACAAAGTTCTGGTCTCTTCCCCATGATGACTGGTACTCTTTAGGAGATAAATCTCAAAACCTTTAAAAAAATGTTTTCTTGTTTTTTTTTAGCTTCCTGTCTTGCCGGTGCCTGGTCTACCAGTTGTGCTGATGGGGTGAAGTCACAGAGCCCAGGAAGCAAGAGATTCTCTTCTCAAGAAAGGATTTACAGCAGTGCTGTCCCATAGAAATTCCGGTAGTGATGGAAGTGTCCTTGTCTGTTATCCAAAATGGTAGCCACTAGCCACATATTGCTAGTTATTAAGCCCTTGAAATGTGGCTAGTGAGACTGAAGAACTGAATTTTACTTAGATTTAATGAATTAAAACTAAAATTAAAACAGCCACATGTGGCTAGTGGCTGCCATATAAGGCAGTGGAGATTTGAAACCATTGGAATGGGAAGTCAACACAAAAGGGAAGAAGGGGGACCGGCCACTCCAGCCACATGGCCGCAACCAACCTGGGGCTTTTTGTTTATTTTTCAAATCATTTTATTGAGGCATAATTGACATACAAATAATTGTACATATTTATTGTATACAACTTGATGAGTCTGGAGATAATTACACACCCAAAAAACCATCACCACGATCTATGCCATAAACATATCTATTGCCTCCAAAAGCTTACTACTATTATTATTTTACATGTGCAATAAGAACACTTAACCTAAGATTTACCCTCTTGGTAAATTTTTAAGTATATATATCAATATTATCTATAGGCACTACACCGTATGGTAGATCTCTAGGTCTTTTTTTTTTTTTTTTAAGATCTCTAGGTCTTAATTCATCGTGTATACCTGAAACTTTGCACCCCTTTGACTTCTACCTCCCCATTTCCCCCTCCCCCAGCCCCTGACAACCACCATTCTATTTTCTGCTTCCACGAGTCTATTTTAGATTCCCCATGTAAATGAGATCATGCAGTATTCGTCTTCCCGTGTCTTGTTTCTTTCTCTTCCAGGTTCATCCTTATTGTTGCAAATGGCAGGACTTCCTTCCTTTTTTTTAAAGGCTGAATAATATTCCATTGTATGTATATACTACATTTTCCCCCCAGCTACCCATTGATGAACATTTAGATTGCTTCTATGTCTTGGCTATTATGAACAATGCTGCAAGGAACATGGGAGGGCAGGCATCCCTTTGAGATCCTGATTTCAGTTCCTTTGGGATGTATATTCAGAAGTCTGATTGCTGGATAATATGGTAGTTCTATTTTTAATTTCTTGCGAAAGTTCCATACCTGATTTTCCACAGTGGCTGCACCAGTCTACATTCCCACCAACAGTGTATCAATAGTCCCCTTTCTCTATATCCTTGCCAATACTTTCCTTTCATCTTTTTGATACTAGCCATCCTAACAGGTGTGAGGTGATACCTCATTGTGGTTTGGGTTTGCATTTCTCTGCTGATTAGTGATGTTAAGCAGCTTTTCATGTACCTGTTGGCCATTTGTAGGTCTTTATTTTTTTTTAAGATTGTGTTTATTTATTCATGAGAGACACAGAGAGAGAGGCAAAGACACAGGCAGAGAGAGAAGCAGGCTCCCTGCAGGGAGCCCAATGCAGGACTCCATCCCAGGACCTAGGCAGACGCTCAATCACTGAGTCACCCAGGTACCCCCCATGTATGTCTTCTTTGGAGAAATATCTATTCAGTTCCTTTACCCATTTTTTGATCAGGTTATTAGGTTTTTTTGCTATTAAGTTGTAGGAGTTCCCTTAATCAGTCAGGGCGAGTTTTGAAAAGAGAAAGCCCAAAGATGATTCTGCTCAGAAGGGCTTCCCACTAGGGCTCTTGTCCTTCTCTCTCAGACTTTCTGGAACAGTCAGGTTGGCCAGACTGAGGGGGGAGGGAAGGGCTAATCCACTTGACACAAAGCCTATGACCCATGAAAATGTTTTAATTTCTTTAAAATTAGAAGAAAAAAAAGAATTTTTAGGCTGAAGAAAATGTTTTCATATATAATATTAATACATTCATTTTTATGTCAACCCACCCATAAAATATAATTAAAAATATTTTTTTAATCAAGGAAGGAGCCTTGAAAACAAAAGTGCCTAGGACCCACCAAAGTTTTAATGTGTGTGTGTGGGGGGGGGCGGGGGTAGTGTGCTGCTTTACCACTGACAGCTCATCTTCGGCTCCCAGGTATCTAAATGGCCAACTCCCCTTTTGAATGCTCCCCCCAGAGGCCACAGATGAATTCCATGAATGAATGGGTTCAAGGGTTCCTTCTCAAACGGCAGAACCAAGGCTCCCCAAGTTCCCAGGATCAAAATAAGCTCCTGAACCTAGGCTTGGAAAGTGCCTCTCTACATTGTTACATACATGGGCAAAAGGCAGTAGGGAGCTGGGGAGGGGCTCAAGAACTGTGTGGGACGGCAGAGAGGGGAAATGTTATGTTCTAGAGTGAATTTATGAATCTTTACCACCGGAGCACCTGGGGGGCTTAGTGGTTGAGCATCTGCCTTTGGCTCAGGTTGTGATCCCGGGGTTTTGGGATCAAATCCCGCATCCGGCTGTCTGCAGGGAGCCTGCTTCTCCCTCTGCTTATGGCTCTGCCTCTCTGTGTGTCTCTCAATAAATAAAATCTTAAAAAAAAAAAAAAGAATCTTTATTACCCCTCTGATACTGACCCCCTAGAGGAGGAAGCATGGGCTCCGAGAGGTTGAGAAACTTGCTCACGCTCACACAGCTGGGATTCAACCTTAATGTGTCCTTGCTCTGACGCCCAAGCCTCGACACGGATCCCAGGAACCCCTTCCACAGCCGCAGCATAATGGGCGGCTTCAGTGCTGAGCATCCCGCCATCCCAGAGGGCTGTTCCCTTTTCTTCATTCCTGCTCCCTCCAGAGCCGATCCTATTAGGATCTCTCGGCCTCAATTTCCCCTTTATGCGTGTGTTGGGGCGGGGGTCTCCGTCCAGTACCAAGAAAGAGGAGGACGCGGCTCCCCGCACTCCCCAACGCCGAGCCCCCAGCCGCGGGTCTTCCGGGAGGCCCACCTCCCCCGCGCGCGCCGTCCCGCCGCAGGAATGGGGCTCGGCCCCTTTAAATCCCGCCGGGCCGGGCCGGGCCGGGCCGGGCCAGGCCGGGGCCGCGCCCTTCCTGGATCCGCCGCTGGGAAGCCGGTGCGCCCCTCCCCGCCGCCGTCCCCCGCGCTGCCCCCGCGCCCAGCCCGAGGCCCCGCGCGCGTCATGAGCCGAATCTACCACGACTGCGCCCTCCGGAACAAGGCGGTGCGGAGCGCGCGGCTCCCGGGGGCCTGGGACCCCGCCGCCCACCAGGGGTAGGCCCGCCGCCCTCTGCGCCCGCCTCCCCGACCCCGCGGGGCGCGCAGCCGGGCTCCGGGCTCCGGGCTCCGGGCGGGAAGGCGGGACCCTGCGGCTGGAGCGCGCCCCCTAGGACACAGATGCGCGAGACTCCCCCTGGCCCCAGGGCCCTCCCGACGCCTCAACGGAGCGCAGAGGCTCCGGCCTTTGTCGGTCCCCGCCCCCCGGCCGCGACTCTGAGCTCCTGCCGCTTGCCTCGCCGCCGGGTCCGCAGGCCCTGGCACAGGCCGCCGCTCTTCCCGCCCCGGAAGGGAGGACGCCGTGCGGGAGCCGGACGCGGGGAACCAGCGCGGGGCGGCGGCCTGGCGTGGCCGCGGGAGGGCTCGGGGCGCGGGGGGGGCGCGGGGGGGAACAAATGGGTCATTCCATTTGCAGGTACGGACACTGACGTATTCGGAGGTGAGGCGGTGGGTAGGGCAGGTGAAGTAGGAGTTTCCATTTTGGTCCCCATCCCTTCGATCGAGTCCCCACCCCTCTCCATTTCCGTGGCTCTACAAAGGGAAGCCCCAGGTTCTGCTTTTAAAATGCAAACTAGAAGCGGGAAGCGCTGATCTAGTTCCTCTCTGAGAGGGACCCGGCGATCTTGGGCTAGTCCTAAAACTTAGGAGTTTGGGTTTACCCACATCTAAGTGGATATGAATGAGAAGAGGAATAGAAAGTGCTTTTTAACAGGTGAAAAAGGAGGATACTTTATAGCAGCTCAGACCCCTCCCTCAAATTAAAATACAAAAATAAAATCCTTTATATTGAGTAAGCATTTAATAGTTTACAAACACCTTCGCTTACATGGTCTCATGCTGTCATAATCACAGAAGCAGAATGAAATGGCTGTTACTCTGAGGCTCTACTTACAGTAACCCCTTGCAGGAGGGGCCACAGCTTGGTCTTATAGCCCCAGAGGGAACCCCCTACCCTCTGTGCAGAGCCCCAGCCTTTGGGGCCTTGGGAGGAATGGAGGCCCCCATTCCTTTGTGCTTCCCCTTTTCTTTGTGGGAAGCACAAAGAAAAGCATTGCTCAGTACCAGGCCTGCTCAGGGTCCAGGCCTGTAGGAGACACTTCTGTCCTCAGTATAGACTTTGGCTTGGGACGTTGAACTTGTAGTTGTAGTTCTTCTCTGAGGTCTGACGGAACCAGTGAATCCCTTCTTTCTCTCTCATCCCCAGGGGAGAAGGCGTCCTGCTGGAGGGAGAACTGGTAGATGTGTCTCGGCACAGCATCTTGGATGCCCATGACAAAAAGGTGAGAGGCTTCCTTGGGGACTCCCACAGGGCACTGGCTTCACGGTCCTCACCCACCAAGGCATCTCCCTGTGCTTGGCTCTGCCAGTGCCCAGACTTGGGCAACTCACTCCCGGAGGGGTTTGTGGACAGGTAGGGGATGGGTTGAGAGACAGTAGGCCAAAGGGGCCCCTGGGTGGAAAGGGGTCAACTGAGATGGTGCTGGGCTGAGAACAGATGGCAAGGCCTGGGATCTTGCTGACAAGACAGACCAGCCCTAACCCCAAAGGCAGGTTTGGGGCCGGGATTGGGAGGGTTGAGAGTAGGAAGGGGTGAGGTGATTGGTTCACTGGCTGAGGTGTTGGGTGCTACAAGGCTGGAAGGTACTCCAAAGAGGTCCTGTCACTTCTGTTTAGAGTGCTGGGAGCCTTGCTGGATGGGCAGGATGAGTGGCTCTTTATTCTGGGAGGGCTGAGTGAGGGGGCAGATTCCTGGCTTCTGGTCTGGTGGTTCCCACTGCCCTAGGGCCTGATGGATAAGATCAGAGTGGGGTTAGCAGCATGTGGGGGGTGGGGGCGGGGGAGATCAGCAGTGACCTTCCCCTTTCTGGGTATGCCATCTGTTCTTGGGAGGTTGCATGTCCTTGGAATTCTTTTGGAATTGCATTATTTTAAATGTTCTGGTGAATTTGAGAAGGAGCCTTGAAGTTCCCCATTTGCAAAGTGGTGAATCTCTTGGCATGGGCTCGCTGGTTTTTGAACACCACTGTGTGTGGTTAAACACTTTGGAATGTTGGATTTTTATACAGCAGGTCAGTACTGTGGATCTGGAGATCCTTTTTTTTTTTTTTAAACAGATTTTATTTATTTATTCATGAGAGACGCAGAGACATAGGCAGAGGGAGGAGCAGGCTCCCTGCCAGGAGCCTGATGTGGGACTCAATCCCAGGACCCCAGGATCACGGCCTGAGCCAAAGGCAGACACTCAACCACTAAGCCACCCAGGAGCCCCAGACCTGGAGCTCCTTGTGCAGACAGGCAGGGACACTGGGGCAGGATGCAAGTTGCTGTGTGGGGGGCCTTTGTCCAGCCTACTTGGGAAGTCTATCTGGGGGCTTCAGTTCCCACATGGGTGCCTTCTCATGCCCTTGGGGTCATGCCCTCTATCACCATCTTGGGTGTACACAGACACCTGCTGTTCTTGCTGGTGTCGCTCTCCAGAGCGCTAGTTCTGAATTTCCACCCCCTTTCATATAGCGCCTGTCTACTGTGCTGACCACCTTACCTGTAAAGCTGAGCTCACCTCAGTGTCCCGGAGGCAAGCTAGAGGCCTGGTGCTACTCAGAGCCTGTTGCTGTCCTACAGCCCCAGGGAGAGCCTCTGCTCCCTCACCCCTTCCTTAGTATGCAAGTCAGCAGGGTGGACACAGCAATGCAGACAACAACCCCCCCCCCCCCCCCCCCCCCCCCCCCCCCCCCCCCCGTGCATGCGCTGCAAAGCCTGTAGTAGTAGCTCCAGCCTAATGTAGAGTAGTTGGCCTACCTCAGTTGCCCTCAGGGCAGAGCATTCTCTTAGCCCTGCCCAAACTTGCTTTCTCTGAGTTCTCCCTTCCTAATGATAAGGCAGTAGACCTTCCAGCCAGCAGTTGGCCACAGGCCTACAGACTTCCACTGTCTCTTCCTCCTCTCCCCTCTCCCCCAGGCCGGCAATGCCTGGTCCTATTGGCCTCCTACCTGGACCATCCCTTCCCCTGTCCTGCCCTTCCTCTTTCCACTGGCCTCAGATAGGCCTCAGGAACTTGGCCTGTCCTCATCACACCTCGCACCTGCCCCTCCTGCTTTCTGGCTGCTCCTAACGCTCATTCTTGCCCTGCTGCCAACTTGTTTCCTGAAAGACATCTCTGAGGATCTCACTGCTGCTCAAAAACCTTTTGAGATTCCTTCTTGTCTACCAGATAAAGTCTAAACTCCAAATACCAATTTAAGGCCCATCTCAAACTGATCCTACTTGCATTGCCAGCCTGGGCACCCATGATGGCTCTGAGCACCCTCTAGTTGTGGCTCAGACACGTATGCAGGACCTTGAATTTATTTCTTACCTGTCCCAGGCTTCTAATAGTCTCCCTACACCCTATATCTTGCAGTTGTGGGTTTCTTCACCCTTCGAGACCTTCCCTTTTATGTTTCTCCTATGAAGTGGATTCCTCTTCTTCAATCTTTGGGAGCATGTCATCCACCTACTTGGATTAGAGTAGCTGGCAAACAGCATTGACAGCACACTCCGTGTTTTACACTGGGCTTGCTCCTCTATCATCTCAGTGGACCTTTACAACATTCCTGAACATAGGATAACGTGCTATATTATCCCCTTGCCACAGGAGAAACTGAGGCTAGGAAGGATTTTTGTTTCAGGTCCCACCTATGTTGGAAGGGCACAGTCGTGGCCCTTACAATGCCCTTTCCAGGACACTTTGGCTTCTTTCACTCCTGTGTCACAGTATTTGGGGTTCTTGGTGCTTGGGTTATGGTTTTCTGTGTCTGGCTGGGTGGAGACTTTGGAGTCAGACCCAGAGTCGGCCATCTCACAGCTGTCTACATGGTTTATTAGGTGTGGCAGGTGCTGTACTAAGCACATGATTGGATTAACCCATAAATATTGATTGGAAGGGGGGCATCTGCCCAGCTTGAATATCTTTTGGAGCTGAGGTGGGATTCGGGGTGGAGGGAGAGATTGGAGATGGTTTGCAGTGGAGCCCTCCCTGTGGGGAGTGCGTGTGTTGGAGGGAACGGGGAGTGAAAAAGCCTCCTCTCTCTCTCTCTCTCTCTCTCTCTCTCTCTCTCTCGCCCCAGGAGCGCTACTATGTGCTGTACATCAGGCCCAATCGCATCCATCGCCGGAAGTTTGACCCCAAGGGAAATGAAATCGAGCCCAACTTCAGCGCCACCAGGAAGGTGAACACGGGCTTCCTCATGTCATCCTACAGTAGGTATCTTCCATCCTTCCTCCCTTAGGGCCCCCCTGTGGCCTTTCTGTGTCTCTGGGTTCTCTGGGCCCCTTGGAGTGTCTTCTCAGTGTGGGTGGCCTTGAAGTGTGTGTCTGGCCTGAGGGCCCCTGACTGGACTCTTTCCTGCCCACCATTCACTCAGAGGATCCCCAGTGCCCCACCTCAATCCCAAGGGCCTAACTGGCCTTCCAACTCCTGCCGATTCCCTCAGTCTGGCAGAGTCATCCAAGTACCTGGCTCTGGGGACTCACCACCTTTGTGCAGAGCCCAGGCCAGGCCCCTGGCAGCCTCCATTCTCTGGCCCAAATTCCCTTGAGATTCTGAGGCCCTTTGTGACCTCATCCATCTTTCCAATTGTGGCTCTACAAGGACCTGTTTGATGTCTGCCCCGTGGAAGGAGGTTTCGAGGTTGAAGGAGAATCCATCCATCATCCTGTCCATATTTCAGTTGTCTGTTCGTTCTCTGAATATTTAGATTTTTTTTTTCATGAGAGACATAGATAGAGAGGCAGAGACATAGGCAGAGGGAGAAGCAGGCTTCCTGCAGGGAGCCCAATGTGGGACTTGATCCCAGGACCCCAGGATCCTGACCTGAGCCAAAGGCAGACGTTCAACCACTGAGCCACCCAGGTACCCCCATTCTCTGAATATTTAATGAGCATCTGCCCTGTGCCAGGTCCTGAGCCACATGCCAAGGGTCCAGGGATGAACAACACTTAGACCTGCACTCGAGATGTCCTCAGTCTGGTAGAGGAGATGGACAGGCCGAGGACTGGAGCTGACTGAGAAGGGGCTCTGGGCCCAGGCAGGATGGTCAAGGGCTGCCCTGGAGAAGGGAACACTGTTATAGGATGCTGAAAGGAAAGTAGGAATCAGCAGGGTACTAGAGCTTGGAAGGGTGTTTCAGGAGGGGGTTGTGTGCCAAGGCATGCTGGGTGCTGGGGGCTCATGATGCAGGTGAGGAGAAGCCCTTAGGGAGGCAGGGGCCAGGTGGAGAAGGGCTCCAGAGTCGTGAGTAGTTCTAAGTAGGCAAGTAACATGAATAGAATAGTTTTTAAAAACAAGGGAGACCAGCAGGCCTGTTGGGAGCTGCGATGGCCAGAATAAGGGCCTGTCAGTGAGGATGGAGAGACTGGACAGACTCAAGACAGAGGAGGGACAGTGGCCTTGGAGTTTGGCGATGGGGAGAATGAGGAGGAATCAGGGATGACCTTGGGGTTTGGGCTTGGGTGCAGGTGTTGGGGGAAGAAGAGTTCTGCGTGGGATGTGTGGTCACACTTCTAGGCAAAGGTCAATGTCCCCTGAGGTCTTGGAAATACAGTTCTAGAACCCAGGAAGTAGGCTGGGCTGGCAGCACATGTTGAGGAGTCATGACACATTGCTAGTACTAAAACTGTAAAAATGGATGGAGTAGCCCAGGAGGCTGTTTTCGGGAAGACCAATGATGGGAGAATAGGGAAGAAGCCCATAAGGAGCAGAAGGGACCCCTGCAGGGGGCTGAGGGAGATGGGGAGCCTATGTGTCTCTGAGGCCCAGTGAAGGTGGCACGGGGAGATATGTAGGAGGAGGTAGCAAAAGGATCAGGTGCTGCCCGAGACCCAGTAAAGTGAAGACTGCAGAGGATCCAGCAGCCTCCCAGTGAAGGGCTCCCAGTGACTCTGATTGGGGGTGATGGGCGTCTGCAGTACTCGGTATCAGAGCCAGGATTCAGGAGGGCATGAAGGAAAGATCCAGTGTAGAGAAGAAGAGCCAGGTCCGTGAGGAGGGGGAGGGTGTTAGATCAGGAGCCCAGATGGAGGAGCTGGCTCTAGGCAGGAAGGGGACATGTGGTCCTTTGAGACAAACAGAGGGAAGGAGAGGAGGTTTCATATGCCTATGGGTAAATTGACAGGTAGATGCTGGCCAGGGACTAGTAGCCCCACCTCTGGCTTCTGTTATCTTGGGAAGTGGCGGTGAGGTGGTTCATCCGAGGGACATTGAGCAGGGTGGGGAATGAGGAGTAGGGCAATTTGAAAGCCCTTGGTGGGAGTGAGGTATCTGGGGAACCCCAGAAGCATCCCTGAAAAAGCTTGGGAGTTTTGAATGGAATCCTGATTGGAACAGGGTGTGGGCTCCATGGGTTTGATGTCTCCAGCAGAGCCCTGCCCCAGTCTCTTGGCATGGAGAGGGCACCTGCAGGACAGCCTCGGGTTGCTGAGCTGGGCTGGCTGTGCACACCTTTGTGAGATCTCAAGGCCTTGTGAGTCCTCCTGGCCCCGTGAAGCCTCACTTCTCAGTCTAGGACACTGGTCTCCCCCTCCCCAAGTCTCCAACCTGGGATCTGCAGATTTGGGACATTTTGGGGCAGGCAGATGAGGCTCTTGGAATCCTCCCTGAGCCTTGAGCTTTCCCAGGGCTGGGATGAGCAGTCCAATGGAGGGTATGGGGAGCGCCACATTTCGCTGCTCATTCCAGCAGACCCTAGCCCAGCAAGGAGACCCTAGAGCCTGGAGAGAACCCTGTCTAGTCACTGGAGACTCAACAGGGCGGCAGAAATTTATGGAGGGTTTGAATCCTGCCTCTTCCACTGACTAGCTGTATGACCTGGGGCGACTCACTTCAGCTCTCTAAGCCTTTGTTTTCTCTTGTGTAAAAAAAGGAGTAATTACAACATTTATACTCGTTGAGGGTTTACCACGTGCCAGACACTGTGCTAAGTGCTTTATGTTTGTCATTTCATTGACACCTCACGTCAGCCCTATCAGGTAGGTACCATTTTCACTTCTACTTGTCAGGCACAGAGAGAGGTTAAGTCACTTGCCCAAGCTCACGTGGCTCGCATGCAGATTTGCACCAGGCAGCCTGGTTCCAGAGCACATGCCCATTACCCCTCTGCCTGGAGTTCCTCGGTGAGTACTGGCACCATGGGGATGCAGAGCCCTACCTTTAGGTGGTTATGACTGTGTAAAACACTCAGGCCTCACCTGGTCTCCTAAAAGACCCTCTCTATGTGCTTGCTATTACAGCAGTAATGACCTCCTTCTTTTTTCTTGTCTTTTTTTTTTTTTTAAAGATTTTTATTTATTCATGAGAAACAGAGAGAGAGAGGCAGAGACATAGGCAGAGAGAGAAGTAGGCACCCCTCAGGAAGCCTGATGTAAGACTTGATTCCAGGACCCGGGATCACCACCTAAGCCAAAGCAGATGCTCAACTACTGAACCACCCAGGTACCCCAGCAGTAATGACCTTGTGCTGTGTGCCTGCAGAGGTGGAAGCCATGGGAGACACCGACAGACTCACACCTGACATGCTGAAGGCACTGGTACAAAAGCCAGAGCTGCTTGCACTGACAGAGAGCCTTACCCCTGACCAGACAGTGGCGTTCTGGATACCTGAGTCAGAGATGGAGGCGATGGAGCTTGAGCTGGGGACTGGAGTACGGCTGAAAACTCGAGGCGATGGCCCCTTCTTGGGTGAGCAGTACTGGCCTCACAAGGCCTCATGTCCCCATGGCCTGTAGAGGCTCCTCTACCCCTCCTGCTTAGAACTCAAGTGAGCGCACCAAGTCTGCTCATTCCTGCGATTTATTCCTAAGTCTCTGGACAAGTGCCCTGGGGCCAGCAGCCTAGACACTCTGAATCCTGGGGTGCCGCCCAATCCCGTGGGTTCTGTGGGTGAAGTCTCCAATCTAGGGCCTTGAGGGTCACACTCAGGGCCTCCTTGAGGGCACCCAGGCCTGAGAGAATAGTGGTATAACCCAGGCCTTGGAGACCCCAGCAGAGCAGGCCAGCCCCCACTACGTTTCCAAAATAGGGAGATGGGCCATTCAACTTCTTTCTTTCTTTCAGAGTCATTAGCCAAACTTGACGCTGGAACAGTAACCAAATGTAATTTTGCTGGTGATGGAAAGACAGGGGCATCCTGGACAGACAGCATCATGGCCCAGAAGTCTTCGGAGGGAGCCATGGCAGAGACCCGAGAGCAGGGAGACGGGGCAGAGGATGAGGAGTGGGTAGGTCAGGGGAGTTGACTGTGGAACTGGCGTCAGTATAGCTTATCTCTTGACAGGAGTTCTGGATGTATGGCCTGAGATTGGGTGTAGGACAGGGACACAGCACCATAAATTTTATGCTCCCAGCTTTAGTGGAATTCCATGGAATTCCCGAGGGTGTGTTAGCTTCAGGAAAATCTTTTCAGGGAATGAAGGGTGGCAACCTGAGACCTTTCTTTTTAGTGGGTCAGAACTGTGCCAATCTTCAAGAAAGTCCCAAAGGTTGATAAAAGCAAGATATGGAAAGAATGGACTATGGAGGGGAAACCAATGAAACCTGATGCCATGAAATCTCTAAACATTTTCACTTCAAGTGAATACATTAGACATGTTGTGGCAGCTGAGCTGAATGAGCATTTTTTTTCCTCCTTCATTCTGGGCTTCCTGCCCAAAGTGGCTGGAAAAATGGCTGGCTTGGTCCTTACTAGGGTTTTTTTGTTGTTGTTTTGTTTTGTTTTTTGCCAAAGATCAGCCCCCTACTTGAGCTCCAGTCTATCCACAGTTGATATGTTTTTCTGAAGTGTATTTCACCTGAAGATTTGAGTTGATGTGAAAAGGCCCCTAATTGAACATTTAAAACAATGTCACAGGGATCCCTGGGTGGCGCAATGGTTTGGCGCCTGCCTTTGGCCCAGGGCGCGATCCTGGAGACCCTGGATCAAATCCCACGTCAGGCTCCCGGTGCATGGAGCCTGCTTCTCCCTCTGCCTGTGTCTCTGCCCCTCTCTCTCTCTCTCTCTCTCTGTGACTATCATAAATAAATAAAAATTAAAAAAATAAAATAAAATAAAACAATGTCACAGAAAAATGGGCTATTTATCTAGGTGATGCAGATGATGACATTCACCAGAGAAGGCAGGGCAGGAAGTGTCTAGATTCCCATTTGTCTTAATAAAGTGAGTCTCAGAATGAAAAATAATTGGAGCTACCAGGCCAGCTCCCTGAGCCAGCTCTAACGAGGGGAAGCCAAGGAAGGTGGCTGAGGGTGCCACTGGTACCACTCAATTGAACCCTTGTTTATCTGATGATTTATAGGAGACTTCTATGAAATGTACTCTGTTAACGCCTCTTTACTTAACCCCTAGGACGACTGAAGTGAGTGGGAGTGAAGTGCCTCTGGTCCCACCAGCACTGCTGAGAGTCTCTTCCATCCACATCTACTCTAGAGCTCAAGGGAGCAGTCTGCCAAACCTTACCTGGTTCTTCCTACAGCTGCAATGGAATAACCTTTGAATAAGTGCTGCTAAAATCAAACCTAAGACCATGACATGAGCAGTAGTGCCATGCTTTGGCTCATGGAGGGGCCCTCCCTTGGTGTGAGTCTAGATCTAGACATTTCCATGGTGGCCCTTGCCCTGAATAACAGCCTTGTTTCTAGAGGTAGGAAGTGGATGAGTCCTCCAGGTCCCCACCTCTCAGACTCTACAAGGCCACATTTTGATAACAGCTTTGTTGTTATTTTTTTGTACTTTGAGAATATTTTATGAGCGAGTAAATCTCCAAAAAAGGATTCTCTGCATTGACTGGGTTCTGTTAGGTGCAAACAGTCTTCAAGCCGAGCAGTGATCCTATGAGAAGGAAGCCATGACTTTTTGATCATGAACACTGCCTTGGTAGCTAGTGTGCCCACACAGATCTGTGACCAGATGTGGAGTTGAAATCCACATGTCCTAAGAATGGGCAGAGACTTGGTGGCATGGATCCTGCTGGCCTCAGGGACAAGAGAAGAAGGTGGTAAATGAAAAAGTATTGAGTCCCCCAGTGTATCAAACACAGCACTAGGTGCTTTCCATAATAATAATTCTAGCCACTGACTGTTGAGTAATTCCTGGTGCTAGCACACGTATCTCCCACTTTTCAAAAGTTTACATTATGACACTTGGCTTTTAGGAAAGAACTACCTTAGTACTTGTTTTTTCTAACCAAAAGAAATCTGCAGTGGGTTTTCATTTTTATGAAAGAAGGGAAAAAATGAAAATAGCATTCAGCATTTGTTTTGCAGGGAGCCGTTATAGAGTCTGTATGCACCCCAAGTAGTGAGAATGTCTCCACCAGTCACCGTCCTAGGGAACTATACTCAAGCATCAAGCCTCCATAGCTTTGAACTGTGTCTGAGCATCTGTGCTTTATCTCAATTGATTTTGTGCATGCATTAGCAAGAGCTGCCCTAAGGTTTCAGAAAAGCCTAAGAAGGCTCAAAAAATTTTCCCTGTAAGTTAATGGTGATTGCTTCTCCACTGTCTCTCATTTCAGTTTACAAAAAGTTTCATAGGAATGCTGTACTTTTTTGGATAGTGGGGGAACCCATATTTGCCAAGTGCTTGCAATAGCCTACTTTAACTGTCACTTTTAACCCATGAGGTACATGTGATTCTTTTTCTTTTCTTTTTTTTTTTTTTTTCATATGATTCTGAAGCTTAGAGTCTCTATCCATAGTATATGGAGGTGAGGAATTTAAACCCAGGCAGTCATATTTCAAACTCTATATTCTTCACTGGGTTATTCTGCTTCCACATGTAGACTACAGGAGAGAAAAGAGGCTTCAGAGAGGTTAAAGCAACTTGCTCAGAGTCACAGCTAATAAGTGGCACAGCCAGGATTCAAATCCAGAGCTGTCGGGATCCCTGGGTGGCGCAGCGGTTTGGCGCCTGCCTTTGGCCCAGGGCACGATCCTGGAGACCCAGGATCGAATCCCACGTCGGGCTCCCAGTGCATGGAGCCTGCTTCTCCCTCTGCCTATGTCTCTGCCTCTCTCTCTCTGTGACTATCATAAATAATAAATAAAAATAAATAAAATAAAACAAATCCAGAGCTGTCAAAAACAAAGTTCATGTTCTTCCCATCCCCACCCCCACCCCCACTGTCCTTTGCTTCCTTGGCCTACAGAAGGACATTGGACACAGGGGCCAGAGGAGTCCTGGCCCTGTGAAGTGGGGTTATATTCCTAGACTTTAGGAAACTTGCCTAACCCCTTAACTGCTGATCTGCCTAGGATAAAATTGGTCCTATTGCTGTTGGCAGTTGAGCAGGTCCTATTATGCTTCCAGAATTTATTATCATGGTTCCAATTTTCATTTACAGTCTTGCATATTGGAGGCTGGGCTTGACAATATGGCTGTGAGGGTTGGGATTCACACTTCATTGAGGCCACCTGAACTCACCAGTCACTGGACTGCACTGTTGTTGCTCTTTGTTCAGATCCCTGTGACCTCTCACCTTGACTATTACAGAAGCTGCGCCCCTGGTGTCCTGTGTCTGAATGGGGCCAGTTAGCTGTTGAGCATGCTGGGGCCTCAACCATGGGTGTGGCCAGGGAAGTGGTTAAACAGCAGGAAGACTGGAGATACTGATCTGGCGTGGAGATACCCAGTGAAGGCATCCTGCTGTCCAAAGCACTGTGGCCAAAGGATGTGACAAGGTTAGGTAGGTAGGCCACCATCCCAAAACAGGAGGCCCAGTGTGTCAGTGGGGGAAGCCCTAGGGAACCAATGGACTTGGTGTCCTGGGAGGATCGGGAAGAGATGAAAGGAGGGAGGGAGGAAGAAAGGAAGGAAGGAAAAAGCCTTTGTGGCTGGAGCTCAGAGAATGGGTGGAGTTAGAGGTTGTTGAGATGAGGCAGGAGATCGGGCATGGCATTTTTAGCATGTTAAGTATTTTAGGACTTTATCCTCAACTTCCTAGAAGCCAGTGATTCTGGGGAGAGTGATAAGATTTGATTTGTTTATACCAAAGATCACTTGACTGCAGAGAAACTGAAGGCAATGAGCCCCACTGGTAGACTGTCACAGTGAGAGGCTGGAGTGGTTTGGTGTATAGTGGCGGGAGTGGAGATGGAAAGAAATCCAGGTAGACAGAGGAGGAAAGGGACTTCCCAGCAAGACAAAAGTATCTGCCAAGCCATGGAGGTGGGGGAGTGGCTCGTTCCTTGAATATGCAAGTTCTGTACATGGTGGTTATACCACACCTACACATAAAATTTGATAATCCTTTTTAAAAAATTTTTATTTATTTATGATAGTCAGAGAGAGAGAGAGAGAGGCAGAGACATAGGCAGAGGGAAAAGCAGGCTCCATGCACCGGGAGCCCAACGTGGGATTCAATCCTGGGTCTCCAGGATCGTGCCCTGGGCCAAAGGCAGGCGCCAAACTGCTGGGCCACCCAGGGATCCCTGATAATCCTTTTTCAATTAATGTTACCTAATCACTTTCCATATTGCCACACAGATTTCATAGCCATTGTTTTTTAAGATTGACTATCATTTAATTGCTCTAACATGGTCCAATTTTGGGGTAATTAATTGATTCCTCTTTAGAGCTAATATAATTAATGTGTTAGTAACTGTTTTAGATTATAAAGTTCC
This sequence comes from Canis lupus familiaris, assembly GCF_011100685.1. Lineage (NCBI taxonomy): Eukaryota > Metazoa > Chordata > Mammalia > Carnivora > Canidae > Canis > Canis lupus. Next base: position 53,355,843 of record NC_049224.1, on the reverse strand, counting down.
CTCAATATCACCCATAGAACCTCCCTGCACCCCCAAATCCCCCACCACCATATTTTTGTATTTTGTGGTCATTTCTTTAGGGACAGATTTGCAGGAGTCACATTACAGGGAGTCTAGGAGTTTTTTTTGTAAAACTCTTTTTAGGTTGTCAAATTGCTTTCCAAAAGGGTTATTCTAAATTATAATTTCACCAGCACTGTAGGAGAGGACCATTTTCATGCTCCCCTTACCAGAATTGGGTGTAATAACATTTAAAAAATGATATTTGATAAGGTAAAAACAGTACTTTAAAGTTAATACTTTGTGATTAGCCTTTCCCCCCAATTAATACTGAGCTTAAGCATTTTTTTCATGTTCATTACCTAAGTATGTTTCCTCTTTGCTTACTCAGTTTCATTGCCTGTTTATATACTGAGGGAGAAAGTCTTTCAGTTATTTACATTTTAAATATAACCACTGACCATTTTAAGAAGTTCTTTTCCACTTTTAAAAAGTTAATCTTTTTACAAACAACTCTTTATATAGATATATCTATTGATTCTTTGTGATTTTTATTGCACCTAAGCTTATATTCTCTTTTCAAATGTTACTCAGTTTCAATTTCTTCCATTATCACCTGATTTTACATTTAGGTCCTTAATTAAAGTGAGACAACTAAATAGCTTATTTTCAAATTGGTAAGCAGTTATTCCAGCATATTTGTTGGATTCCTTCTCACAAGTTATGATGTGTCCTATAACACATATTAAAGTTAATTTGTACCTAAATTATTATTCTATTTTAATTAGTCTCCCTATATATAGTGACAATTTGAAGCATTATAATAGGTTTTAATAGTTGGTAGAGCTAGGTCCCCTTCATTATTCTTGTTTTAGAATTTTCTTTAATATTTCTCCTCAACATTTGAAACATTTTTTCAAGTTTCAATGCATATTTATTGACTTGGGATTTTTTTTTTTTTAAATATGCTTCATGCCCAGGGTGGAGCCCAATGCAGGGCTTGAACTCACCACTCTGAGATCAAGCCCTGAGCCGAGATCAAGAGTTGGCTTAACCAACTGAGCCACCCAGGTGCCCTTGGGCTATTTTTTTTTTTTTTGAGTTAAAAAGTCTGGCTACAAGAGTAATACATATTAGTTTAGAAAATTCAAAAAGTGAAAACCAGAATTTCACTGTTTATTAACTTATGTACTACTCAATCATATGCCATGCATTGTTCCAAGTGCTTACAAACAGTAACTAATTTTGTGTATACAACCATCTAAGTAGAATAATTTTTTTCAAGTGGAAAAGTTTTATAGTAAAGAATAGTAGTTTTGCAGTAAAGGAAACAGATACTATGCCAGTTTTACAGATGAAGGCACTTGACCAAAGTAGGCAGTGTTGTTACAGTGACCTACGCTCAACACTTTGCGTTGCCGCCATTCCATCAGACACGATAATTATTATTAATATTTTGATAATTATTCACATTCATTCTTGCTGTCAGACTACTTTAAGTCTTTTATACAGTGGGATATCCATGTGCATACCTTGTGTGATCTTTTCACTTAGAGATACGCCATGAACACTTATCTATACCCTAAACTTTTCACAATATTATTTTTAATGACCATTTAATACTTCTCATGTGCATGTGGAACAAGGCATTCAATAAATAACTTGATTCCGAATAGTTTGTTTCCCATTTTTCCCTGCAGCTAACACTGCTGAGATGTAAATTCTTGAGGCTTTTCCCATGTACACGATCTTTTTTTTTTTTTTTAAGATTTTATTTATGAGAGGAGAAAGAGCAGGTGCACACAGGCTCAGAGGGAGAAGGAGCAGCAGACTCCCTGCTGAGCAAGTAGCTGGACTCGGGTCTGGATCCCAGGACCTGAGCAGAAGGTAGACGCTTAACCAACTGAGCCACCGAGGTGCCCCACGTCCACAATCTTTTTATTAGAAATTCTAAAACTGGAAATCGCTGGGCCTAATGTTCTATACATTTTAAAGGCTTTGGATGCCCACTGCCTGTCCTCTGGACGGGGTGATGCTAATTTGTCGCTCTAAGTGCGATAGGGACCTGCTCCCCGTCTCCCCCACTGAGTCACTCAAAGGAGAAGCAAAATCTACCAATTTGGGGTCGCCGCACGGATTTACTGAAGATCCCTGAATTGGCCCATTCACTGCCGACCTCGGAGAAACGGCCCCTTTGCACGAGCAGGCACCTGTCCGATGCACCGCAGCCCTGCGTGCAACACGGAAGAGCGGCAAAGAAGCAAACGTCCCCCCGGCGGGCAGTGGCGCGGCGAGCCGCCCCGCGGGGGTCACGGTGAAGGCAGCACCGTAGGTTTTCGCGGGGACCGGGAGCGCGGCCGTTCTCGGAGCCTCGGCTCCGGCATCCGCTCTTCTGACGTGCTCCGCCCGGGGCTCTGCGGCCGGCGGCCCATCCCGGCGCGCGCCCCGGCCAGACCTTGACGGGCGAGCCGCTGCTAGCCGAGGGGACGACCCGGCCCAGCCCCGCGGTCCGCGCCGGCCCGGCCCTCGCCGAGCCCCTCGCCGCGCTCCTCGCCGCCCCACCTGGAGCTTCCTCCTCGGGGCGCAGGGAAGCCGGACCCTTGGGCGCGGGCGCACGTTTCCGCGGGCCCCGCGCCGCCGCGCACCAAGCGGAAGTGGCCGTGTTGTGACGGAAGGAGATGCTTTGTGGGAGCCGCCGGCGCTTGAAGAAACGTGGCCCGCAAAGATGATTCAAGCGATTCTGGTGTTCAACAACCACGGGAAGCCGCGGCTGGTCCGCTTCTACCAGCGTTTCGTGAGTGCGGCCTAGCTTCCTCCCGTCCCTTCGGCGCGCCCGTGTAGTCCCCACCCCTCGCTCCCCTGCCGGCTCCGGCCCGGGGCGTGACTCTCCCTCTCCGCGCTCCCGGAGGGACGCGGGCGCTGTCTGGCGGTCTGTCCACCCTCGCGGTCCCTCACCCCTCCCTGGACCCTCGCATCTCTCGGCTACGTGTGACACTTCCCCTGAGGTCTCAGGGCGCGCTGAACGACGGCGGGGGTGTGCCCCACCGAGCTCTCGCCTGGTGGAAGTCCCTTTCATCTCCTTGGTCCCCAAGCGCGGTTGTAGGAGCAGGAAGAAATACACCAGCTTAAGAGTTTCTGCTTGAGCCAAAAGGTCTGCGCTTATTTTGCTTCAGTGCTGGCTAGGACCGCCCAGGGACTGGCTGCCCCCTTCCTCCTGTAGAGTTGAAGAAAGTCTGCTTAAAAGTGGGAAGTGATGAGAAATTGTAAATGCTGCCGCGTGAGGGCTCAATAGTTGATAAATGGAAACTTGAGTTTTCCTAAAAAAAGAAAAAAAAAGAAAAAAAAAAAACAACTTCTGGGAAAACACAAATGTCATTATTTGCCTCCCGCCCTTTGGTGTTGGATTTCTTCGTGACAAGGTTGCACAGTGTTACAGGCATAATTGGTGAAAGGAAGAGGGTAGAGTCAGAAAACTGTTCAGGCATCAGCTCATCTTTTTTTTTTCTTTTTTTGTCTCTGTTGATTCCGTGTTTCTTTTCTTTCTTTCTTTCTTTCTTTTTTTTGTCAAATAGAAATGAACAAAATAATTTTAACCTTTTTCATAGAATTTTTATTTTTTTAATTTTTAAAAAAGATTTTATTTATTTATTCACGAGAGACACAGAGAGGCAGAGACACAGGCAGAGGGAGAAGCAGGCTCCCTGTGAAGAGCCTGATTCCAGACTGGATCCCAGGATCCTGGTGATCCTGCCCTGAGCCAAAGGCAGAGGCTCAACCACTGAACCACGCAGGTGCCCCTTCATAGAATTTTTAAAGCTAGATGACATTTTATTAAATGCTTTTGAGATAAAACTATGGACATTCAATACAACCATTCAATTTGTCTTCGCGTTTTTGTGCGTGTTTCTTTTTCCACCTTTGGGCATTACTGAGAAATAAATCACATATGTATAGCTCACTTACTTTTTAAAATTTACTTTTCATTCTTACTACTTTATTAAGATTTTATTTACTTAGAGCAATCAAGGGGGGACAAACAGAGGGAGAGTCAGGCTCCAGGCTGAGCACAGAGCCCCACATGCGGCTGGATCCCAGGACCCAGCAGTCATGACCTGACTAAGCCACTCAGGCGTCCCTATAGTTCAACCATTTAAAATATACAGTTCAGGGGTGCCTGAGTGGCTCACTGGGTGAAGTATCTGCTTTCAGCGCAGGTCACGATCCCAGGGTCCTAGGATCGAGTCCCACATCCAGCTCCCTGCTCAGCAGGGCATCTGCTTCTTTCTCTCACTCTCCCACTATTCTCTCCCTTTCTCTCTTAAATAAGTAAAATCTTTTTAAAAAGTGGATTTTAGTACATTCACAAAGTTGTGGAACCATCACCACAGTCCATTTTAGGACATTTCCAATTCCCCAAAAAGAAGCCCATACCCATTAGGAATCATTCCCTATTTCCTCCTAACTCCCTCAGTTCTAGACAACCACTAGTCTGCTTTCTACTTTCTGTCTCTAAATTTGCCTGTTCTGGACATTTCATATAAATGGTATTCAATATGTGGTCTTTTATGATTGGCTTCTTTGCTCAGTATGTTTTTAAGGTTAATCCGGCTTGTAGCGTGTATTAGTTCTTCATTCCTTTTTTTTTTTCTTTTTTTTTTTCATTCCTTTTTATTGCCAAATTATATTCTGTTGTATGGATATACCACATTTTGATGTCCATCAGTTGATGTTTCTACCTATGGCTCTTGTGAATGATGCTGCTGTGAACATTCATGTACAAGTTTTTATGTGCACATATGTTTTCATTTTTCTTTTTTTTTTTAAGATTTTATTTATTTATTCATGAGAGAGAGAGAGGGAGAGGGAGAGAGGGAGAAGCAGGCTCCATGCAGGGAGCCTGATGTGGGACTTGATCCCTGGTCTCCAGGATCACACCCTGGGCCAAAGGCAAGCACTAAACCACTGAGCCACCCAGAGATCCCCTGTTTTCATTTTTCTAGGTTATAAACCTAGCACTAAAATTGCTGGGTCGTATAGTAACTCTGGTGAACATTTTGAGAAATTGTCCAACTGTTTTTCCAAAGTGGCTGTACTGATTTATGTACCCTTCAGCAATGTATAGGAGTTCCAATTTCTCCACTTCCCTATCAACATTTGTTACTATCTTTCTGATAAGAAACACTTTAATGGGTATAAAGTGGATTCTCATTATGGTTTTAATTTGTTTCCCTAATGACTAATGATGTTGAGCAACTCTGCATGTCCTTATTGGCCATTGGTAAACTTTCTTTGGAGGACATAGGATTTTTATAAGAACCACATTAGCTTGTAAGTGAAAGTTACCTTGAAAATTGCAGAGAACTAAGAGATATAAGGGGTTGTTAAAAGTCTTTGAGATATCTAAGCAAGTGTTAGTTCACTTTTCTGTTGAAATTAGAAATTAGTTAGCTTCACCATTTCATAGCACTTCTCTGCTGCAACCTCCTCCTAGGGTCAGATAAATGGCTTTAGTTTGAAAGATGTTTTTGTCAGGTTAAAAAAAGTGCTGATATTTTAGCATGTTTTGTACTTCCAAGTACACAGAGTTAATCCTTTACAGTATCCTGGCGTCAGTTAGCTTTGTGACTTTAAATGGAAACCCGGAAAACAGTGACTGATTGACTCAAACTTAAAGCGAATAGTGATTAGCAGGTTTTCATTCATTCAGTAAATACTGAGCCATTGTTTATCCATGTTAAGTCAAAATTATGAAATGTAATTTCTCCACAATGACATTTTCCCTGGTTTTTTTTTTTTTCAGTCTATTAAATAACCTTTCAAACTTAAGGCAGTGCTTAAATTCAAACTTAAATTCAATGCTTTAGAAAGAAGGGATTAACATTACTTGAGTCTATTTTCTGACTCTTAGGGCAAGTCCAATCTGAAGGTTTTCTTAAGCTTTGGTACTCAAAATGTATACCCAGACCAGCAGCATTGGTACCAGCATTGGTATTACCTGGACGCTTGTTAGAAATGCAATCTTAGGGATCCCTGGGTGGCGCAGCGGTTTAGCGCCTGCCTTTGGCCCAGGGCGCGATCCTGGAGACCCCGGATCGAATCCCACGTCGGGCTCCTGGTGCATGGAGCCTGCTTCTCCCTCTGCCTATGTCTCTGCCTCTGTCTCTCTCTCTCTCTTTGTGACTATCATAAAATAGAAAAAATAAAAAAAATAAAAAGAAATGCAATCTTAGAATATACCCCAAACCTACTAAATCAGAACCTATATTTTAATAACATTCCCAGGTGATTCGTTGCATATTGAAATGTAAGGGCATTGGTCTAGAGCTTTTAATTGCTTTTGTCTTAATGATCAGTGTATTTCTTCCATCATCCTTTTATTTTTTTTAAGATTTATTTATTTATTTGAGAGAGAGCAGGGGGAGGGGCAGAGAGAGAATCTCAAGCAGATTCCCTTCTGAGTGCACAACCCATGGCAGGGCCCAATCTCACGACTCTGAGATCGTAACTTGAGCTGAAAACAAGAGTTGGGTGACTGAGCCACCCAGGTGCCCCCCCATCGTCCTTTTTTTTTTTTTTTTAAACCATATTTACTATGAACCTCCTCTGTATAGACAGAAATCAGTATGAGTTATCAAGAGGTATCATTACAGTTGAGCTTTCTTGTGTATGGTAGTGAAGAAAAGTATAACTTAAAATTCTAATCTGTAAATAGAATTTTTTTCTGTCAATAATACTTTGTTGGTGAGTAAATACCCCATCTTATATGTAATACCATATTTTACCAGTACAAAAGATGGAAAATTCAGGTTTTAAAAACATGGTTACACAATTAAATCTTGACCTCCCTGAAAGGTTAGACCTATTGACATTTGTTATTTGCCCTGGTGTAGATATATTCTAGGGGAAGGCAAAATACTCCAGGACTGGATCTTCTAGTTATTCTTTGGTCTTTTATGAGAGTTTATTAGTTCTCCTTCCCTTGTTTCTTTTTTTTTTTTTTTTTAAGATTTTATTTATTTTAGAAAGAGAGTATGAGTGGGAGGAGGGACTGAGGGAGAAGGGGAGAGAGAATCTCAAGCAGACTCTTCGCTAAGCATGGAGACTGAGGTGGTACTCCATCTCACAACCCTGAGATCATGACCTGAGCCGAAACCCAGTCGGATGCTGAACCAATTGAGCTACTCAGGCACCCTGCTCCTTTCCTTGGTTATTAACCATAAGGAAGTGTCGCTTTACCTCTCAGGACAGTAATGGTTAGTGACTTGATGTCCAGATAAATGTGCCCTAGCTTAATTCCTGTAACTGAGTCTTACCATTTTCCATAGATTCCCCTTTTATTTTTTCTGGAAACTGGTACCAAATCTTTAGATCGTTCCTGCTTAGAAGCACTTCTCTCCCTGTTCATCCATGGAATGTAGTTTTTCAGACATCCCCACTGATTCACTTTCTTTTATTCCATAGCCAGAAGAAATTCAACAACAGATTGTTCGAGAGACCTTCCATCTAGTTCTCAAGCGAGATGACAACATTTGTAACTTCTTGGAAGGTGGAAGGTAAATAATGGGCTTCAGTTTTCTATCCGTGTATCTACTGTTGGGTGTTCTTCATCACTGTTGCCTCTTCAAGTGGTACTCAAGTGTCAGGTGGGTACCTGAGCTGCCCAGGAAGAGACCCAGTTCTGTTTGGGAAGCTGTTGAATGATTGTGCTTCAGATGTTACTCATTTAGATGTTTGGTTTCCGGGAAGATGGTAGAAGAAAAAGTGAGGTAAAGTGGTTTTAGGTACCTCTGCCAAACCTGGTTGCTGTTCCCCTGGTAGAAATGGCCTGTTGTTTGCCTGTCTTCCCCTTTCTGTTGCGCCTATTCTCATTCTTTGGCATGGAGTTTTCTTCGATACATTTAAGATACAGCCATTTAAACATTTCCCATCTTCCACAGTTTGATTGGTGGCTCTGACTACAAATTGATTTATCGGCACTATGCTACACTCTACTTTGTGTTTTGTGTGGATTCATCAGAGAGTGAACTTGGAATCTTGGACCTCATCCAGGTATGTGTAGTCAGCTAATGATGGCAGCCACTAATGAGAATTTGCACTGGATTTTTGAGTAACCATCCTGTAGATCTTTTTGTCAGTCTCTTTATTGATGCTGGTAAGAATTGCCAGATGTCCACCATATGGTGCTGTAAGAAAGCTCCTAGCAACCCTTAAAAACTAGAGCTTTTGGACTCATTGGTTTCTACTGAGCCCTCTCACTGCCTTTGGTTTTCATGTACAATTCTGACACCAATTCCAATGTGTGTGCTTCCCCCTCCACCACCACCTAGCAGTTAACTCAGTTCTCTGTGGGCAGTGACTAGGTGTCCCACAAATTTAACTCAATTCTGACACTATCTACCTGGAGATAGATACCAATCACAACTCCAGGGTGGTATCACCTGTGCTTCTGACTGGCTATAGATCAGGGAGGTTCCCATGACTTCCTCCTTGGGTTTGATTTGCTAGAGTGGCTCATAGAACTCTTGAGAGGAACATGTTGCTTACTAGATTACCAGCTTACTATAAAAGGATATAACTCAGGAATAGCCAGATGGAAGAGATTTACAGGGCAAAGAATGGGGAAGTGAGGAAAGGACATGCCCTTTCCAGTCAGGCCACTCTCCAAAGTCCACCAACCCGGAAGCTCTCAAAACAATGTCCTGTTGGATTTCTCTGGAGATTGAGGGTGGGACTGAAAGTTCCAATCCTCTAATTGTATGGTTGGTTCTCTGACTACCAGCCTCCATTGTTAGGTGCTTTCTAAAAATCATCTTATTAACATAAACAGGACATCTTTATCATTTAAGAGCTCTATGCCAGAAACAGAGATGAATACCAAATATTTTCTTTTCTTTTTTTTTTTTTTTAAAGATTTTATTTATTTATTCATGAGTGACACAGAGAGAGAGACACAGAGAGAGAGACACAGGCAGAGGGAGAAGCCGGCTCCGTATAGGGAGCCTGACATGGGACTCGATCTTGGGTCTCCAGGATCAGGCCCTGGGTTGATGGCAGCACTAAACCGCTGAGCCACCCGGGCTGCCCCCAAATATTTTCTTATTATAAATTATAGTATCATATCATCTTTTGAAATTTTTTTCAACTGTCAAACCGATTGACATTTAAGAATTCATACTTTTTATTTTCACTTGTAATTCTAGCCTAAGACAAAGAGACTTGATGTTTTAGTTAGTCTGTGCAATCTTGACATAGGTAAACATGATTTCTTTAGGATTTTTGAAAATGGCTTACAGATTTTTTAAAAGATTTTATTTATTTACATGTTTGTTTATTAATTTATTTGCGAGAGATGGAGAGAGAAAGCAAGCATCAGCAGGGGGAGAGGCAGAGAGAGAAGCAGACACCCCACCAAGCAGGGAGTCTGATGCAGGGCTAGATCCTAGGAACCTAGGATCATGACTCAAGCCCAAGGCAGACACTTAACCTGACTGAGGCAACCAGGTGCTCCTGGAATTTTTTTTTTTTTTTTTTTTTTAAGTAATTTCTGCATCCAGTGTAGGGCTCAAACTCAGAACCCTGAGAGCAAGAGTCACATACTGTATCAGTAAGTCAGCCAGGTGCCCCTATTCCATCATTTTATACATGAAATTTTAGGCAGGCTTCCTTTAAGTGACTTAAGTTTCTTAAGTAGAAAGCACTGAAATAGAAGCTTGCATTAAAATCTAATTAACAATTATAGAAAACTAGCTACAAAAATATAAATTTTACATTCAGAAAATCATTTTAAGATGATTAATTTAAAATCATGCTTATATTCGCATACAGTATATAACAGTACAAATTATCTAAAAAAGAGTATCTCTAAGATGATTTAAAAAGATTTTAAAAAATATTTTATTTATTCATGAAAGACACAGAGAGGCAGAAACACAGGCAGAGGGAGAAGCAGGCTCCTCACGGGGACCCCAATGTGGGACCCGACCCTCAAACTGGGATCATGCCCTAGCCAAAGGCAGATGCCCAACCTCTGAGCCACCCAGACATCCCTAAAAAGCTTTCTTTTCTTTTCTTTTCTTTTTTTATTTTTAATATTTTTTATTTATTTATTAGAGATACTGAGAGAGAGAGAGAAGCAGGCTCTATGCTGGGAGCCCGACGTGGGACTCGATCCTGGGTCTCCAGGATCACACCCTGGGCTGAAGGTGGCGCTAAACTGCTAAGCCACCGGGGCTGCCCCCTAAAAGGCTTTCTTAAAACACCTGAGTCAGATTGAACATTGAGAGTCAGTGTGGCATAATAGAAAGAGCTTAAGATCTAGAATCAGAAAACCTGCATTTGAGTCCTGGATCTACCATCTGAATATAGAAGTAATAGGTTCTAGGATTCAATTGTGACAATGTATTTTATAGTATTATAAACTGTAGAATGCTATAGAAATGTGCATGTAATAAGTGTATTAGAAGAAAAAGGAAATACATAAAAAAGGAAATGATAATATATTTTTAAAACTAAGATGCAATTGTTGGAGGAAATGCACTCCCTACAGTGGAATGGGCATTTATTAAATAGTGTGCATTGGATTTGGGAAGATAGATATGTAAAAGGTGAAAATAATAGGAACCCGGGTTTGTCTTTGAAAAGACAATAAAATTGGGATGCCTGAGTGGCTTAGCGGTTTAGCTCCTGCCTTCGGCCCAGGGTGTGATCCTGGGGTCCCGGGATCAAGTCCCACATTGGGCTCCCTGCGTGGAGCCTGCTTCTCCCTCTGCCTGTGTCTCTGCCTCTCTCTCTCTCTCTCTGTGTGTGTCTCTCATGAATAAATAAAATCCTTTTTTTAAAAAAAGAAAAAATCAATAAATAGTTGGCCTAATGTTTTGAGGATAAAAGTCAGAAAACATCACCATGTTTTTAGAGGATGATATACATAGTTGTATTACTAATGTATTTGAAATAGCTGAGTTCAAAACGTAAGTACCCAAATTAGATCAACAAGGCACTTAATCCAGTATCAGGATGAAATAAGAAAGGATTAAAAAAAAAACTGACTCCATAATAGATGAGGTAGAATTTTTTTTAATGTTGAAGTACAATAAAACCTCCATTGTATAAGGTATTTCCTAAACTGAGAATTAAAAAATCAGACTACTTAAGCATATTTTACAGTGTAAATGGTTAGTATCCAAAAGCCTCTCAAAAAAAAATGTTACTCAAATATTGCATATTAGTTTTGGTACGCAATTATTTAAAGAAGATTTTAGCCAATAGTCATTTGTAGCAAGGAGTCAGGAGACCTAACTCTTGTTTCTATCTGCCCTATTAATAAGCAGTGTGGCCTTAAATCATTTATGCATTTTTGGCTGTAGGGTTCTTGTTTTATGCTTTGGCTCCTCTGTGTTTCAATTTACAAGTATACTAGTTGTTCTTTTCTAGTTCTGAAAGTATTCTTGGGAATACTGCATACTAAAAGAATGATTCATTGTGTCCAAATTGTCTTTATCCCAAGGATACAAGCCAGTTTAACAAGAGGAAAGTTCTTAGAATCTATTAACAGCAGTAAGAAAGATAGTGGAGACTGACAGAGTTGAATCAGAGAGAAATGATTTTCCAAATTATATCCCTGAAATGCTCTCGAATTGGAATAGAAAGCATTTTTATTTGATTATATAGTGCATGTTTGTTTATTATAAACTGTTTATTGTTGAAGAAATAACACATTTATGTGGTTTAAAATTTTTCTTTTAAGCTTGTTAAACTTGTCCCCGTACTGAACTTTATTATTAGCTCTAATGGCTTCTGAGTGATTATTTTGGATTTTTTAGGTATGTAATAATTTCATCTGCAAGCCACGTAAAGCTAATCCTGCATTAACTGAACTTTTCCCTCAAAACATACCTTTGCATTTCTTGGCCATTCATTCTTCCTGATAAATTCACAAAAAAGATATGCTAAACATGCCAATATAGTTTCAAGAATGCCAGTAAAATGAAACTATCACCCAGATTAAGAAACAGTACATTGCTAGTTCCATAAATCAAAGCTCCTGTATACTCTTTCTTACTTCCATCCACTCATTCATTGCATCCCTCCTCAGACTTTTGTGTTGGTCATCCCTTTGCTTCTCTTTATGGTTTTACCATGTGATGTACATTCCCTAATGGTTATTTATCTTAGTTTGGAAAATCTGAGTGGCAGGCACAAAATTTAGCTGTGTAAGGTAAGGGTAACTTGCCACTTTTAGATGAAGGCTCCCAACAGAAGATAAGTTGAACAGTGCATCTGGATCATGGTCTGGCTTCAGCATCCCTGAGAGTGTACCTAAGCTCCTTCTGGGTACATCTGAGGGCAAAGTCGTGTGAGTGCATCTGGAGATATAGCTTGCCATAGGCAAGGCATCAGGCTCTGGCTGTCTAGCAGAAACATGGCCGGGAGGAATGGACCACTCCACACTGTCTCTCAGCTTGTCCTGACCATACCCCTGGTTTGTTTTTTCTTTCTTTCTTTTCTTTTTCTTTCTTTTCTTTTCTTTCTTTCCTTTCCTTTTTCTTTCTTTTCTTCCTTCCTCCCTTCCTCCCTTCCCTTCTCTTCTCTTTTCTTTTCTTTCTTTTCTTTTTTTATGATTTTATTTATTTATTTGAGAAGGGGAGAGAGAGAGAGAAAGAAAGAAAGAAAGAAAGAAAGAAAGAAAGAAAGAAAGAAAGAAAGAAAGAAAGAAAGAAAGAAAGAAAGAAAGAAAGAAAGAAAGAAAGAAAGAAAGAAAGAAAGAGAAAGAAAGAAAGAAAGAAATGAACAAGCATAGGAGCAGGGGCAGAGGGAGATTCAGACTCCCCACAGAGTAGGGAGCCCATTGCGGGGCTGTATCCCAGGACCTAGAGATCATGACCTGAGCCGAAGGAAGACGCTCAACTGACTGAGTCACCCAGGGGCCCCCATACTCAAGGTTTTCAAGAGTAAGTCAAAGCACATTTCAGTGAAGGTAAAAAATGTGTGTCATCAGCTGATTCAGGCAGCAGAGAAGTAGAAGAGATATTAGATTATTTCCATTTTCCTTTTTCTTTTTAACACAAATAAAACTATTGTATGTCTTTATGCAGACAGGTCTATTCACATCCTGCTGAAAACAGAATTCCTGAGTCAAAGAGATGAATATTTCTAATTATAATGCCTGTAGCAAGACAGATACTCAGGAAAGCTATATTAATGTACAATGACTCCAGGACTGTTTGAGTTCATGTTTCTTCCTACTTCCAACATTGAAATATGTCCTTTTTAGTCTCTACTCAAAGGTAGAGTGGTGCCTCAAATATCTGAATTTTTACATATTAATCATGCCTACTTTTTCCATGTGTAAATTTACAGTTATTTTCAGATAGACCTTTTATAATATAATTGAACCGCTTGTCCAGTAAAGCCTAGATCCTGATTTATAGTTTCATATTTCATCTATTCTATGATACACACTTATTTTCCCACACTTTAGTAACTCGTACATCAGGATATATTACAATAAATGACACCTTAGATTGGTAGCATTTTTTTTCTTACCACAAAAATAGTGTTTTCTCTTATAATCAATGAAAAGTAATTCTCTGTATATTTTTGAGTTTATCTTAAAACTTTTTTCTAAACTACTATATTAAAATGTAAATAATCCATTTTACTTCCCATGTTGAAGAAACCTTAATTTATAAGATTTAGAGTAGAATCCAAACTCCCTGTCAGCCTACAAGGCGGTCATGATCTAGCTCCTTTGTTTTTCTCTGTTTGAAGTCATCATATTCATGCACACCTTCAGGATATTCTAGCCATTTCTGCCTTCTTTCTGTTCCTCAGACACAGTACATTTTTGCTTCAGGGCCTTTGCACTTGTTCTGTCCATTAGAATGCTCTCGCTTGAGTTCTTTTCCTCTTTTGCTCTTCAAATGACTGGCTTCATTATTCATGACTTTGCTCAAGCATTGATCCTCTAAGACTTTCATGAAGGCTTGTCTGAAGTAACTCCCACCCCATCATGCTGCTCGTTTCCTTTAGAGCACTTATGACAGTAGAAAAGATCTTGTTCATATCTTGTTCTTTCCACACCAAGAACATAAGCCTGACGAGAACATAACTTGTTGGCTGAGGCAGCCCCTCAGTAGAGTAGAATGATCTGTGTCTAGCACGTAGTAACCACTCAACTAAATGTTGGTTAAATAAACATTATACTTAGTGAGATTTAGTTTTTATTTATCATTTTGTTCCAGAATTGTTTCTCTTTCTGCATGAGTTTCATGCTGTTTATTTATTGTTGTTAATGTAGGTTCATATACTTAGTAAGATCAGTTATTCCCCCAGATGCAGTTCTTTTTCAATATATTCTCTGATATTTATAACCATTTATCCAGCTGTATACATTCTTGAATAATTTGCAGTAGTCCCAGAAGTCTCTGTTGGATTTATACTTAGAAAGGAATTAAAAATAACATTTCTTTCCATTTATTCATTTCTTCTTTCAGATCCTCTATTAAAGTCTTGTTTCTTTTCACATAAAGTCCTAATATCTTATAGTTTATTCTGAAATTTTAAGATATTAAGTTTTCATTCACAATGAATGAAAACTTCACAAATGTTTCATATCATTATACAACTTTCCCTTTAACTCTGTTAAACTGTTCACTCTCCATTGAAACTCTATACTTATCTCCTCTTCTTCGCTAATCATAAGTCGCTAATCATAAGTTTATCTTCCTATCACCATTGTTTCCAATTAAAAAGTATATATGTTATTAAGCTTTTTAGCACAAAGATTTAAATCTTTTTAACACAAGATTTATTTCAATATATGTTGAGATATGGAACTTTCTTCTTTTCCATATCATTATCCAGTTTCTCCAAATTATTCAGCTTCCTGTCATTTTGCTACCCCTAGCTTAAACTTAAAATTTCTATATAGATTTAGGCCTATTCCTGGAATTTCAAGGTTATTGTTTTGGGTTTTTAAAATTATATAAGTAGAAAAAATATTTTTAAAAATCCTACAAATACTACATCAATATATTCTTTTTATAAAAAATTCAAATAGTTTATTAAGTATAATGGAGAAGTCCTTCCCTTGGCATTCATCCCTTCTCTCTCATACAGCACTCCCCTCTCTAGAGGTAGCCCCTATTAAGTCTCAATGCATGTACACACACGTGTTATACACATTAACTTTGTAAAATAAAAAATAGTCACACAATATTAGTTCTGTAACTTGCTTTTTATCACTTAATAATAAGTCTTGGAGCTTTTTCCATTTCATATATACTTTTTATTAGTGCATGATTTTATAATAAAGTTTATTATATTATATATATTATAATATATATATTACATTATATAAATGAATTATAATAATATAAATGAGTCTGCCATAATCTTTTATGCGGCACCCAGTATATGTTTTTTTTTTTTTTTTTCCAGCATCTGTTTCAAACAGCACTGAGTACTACTACCCTTGCACATGTATCTGTATGCCCATGTGATAGTTTCTTTGGGATAGATTCCTAACATTGGAATTGCTGCTTTGATTAAAGGATGTGTATTTTTTAAATTGATAGGTATTACCAGATTGTTTCCCCGAAAAAGGCCTGTTTCCCCATAACTTCACCAACTTTCAATATGAAGACTATTTCCAAATGTTTGCAAATCTTATGGGTGAAAACAGAGAAATTCATTGTTTTCCCTAGCTTTCTTGAATATTGATGAACCTCATGGCTCTCAGTGTTTATTGGTCATTTATATTTGAAAATATCTGACCATAGCGTTTGTTCACTTTTCTCATGGCCATTTGTTTTATTCATTTGTAAGTGTTGCATTTTTTCTTAACTTTCGGATATCAATCCTTTTTCTGTTAAACTTGCTGCAAATATTTTCTCATAGCCATTGGTCTTTTAACTTTAGGTAGTTATGCCGGTTGATATTTTTCCTGATAATTCCAAGCTATAAAAAGGTTTTCCAATATTGCAGTTCCTTTATTTTTCTTTTGAGAAAACTATTTTTAAAAATTTCTTCAAATATATATATGTATATATATTTTTAGACTCCGTAAACTTGATTGATGACATATAAAGACAACTCTTATTTGTTCTCCTTATTCTTCAGCTCTTTTCTTTCATTTAAAAAAAATTTCCAGTGTAGTTAACATACAGTGTAATATTAGCTTCAGGTATACAATATAGTGATTCAGCAGTTCTGTGCATTACTCAGTGTTTGTCACTCTAAGTGTACTCTTTTTTTTTTTTTTTTTAAGACTTTATATTTATTCATGAGAGACACAGAGAAAGGCAGAGACATAGGGGAAGAAGCAGGCTCTCTGTGGGGAACCTGATGCGGGACTCGATCCCAGGACCCCAGGATCATGACCTGAGCCAAAGGCAGGCGCTCAACCACTGAGCCACCCAGGTGCCCCTCTAAGTATACTCTTAATCCCCTTCACCAGTTTACCCAACCCCCCTTCCACCTCTCTTCTGGTAACCAACCAGTTTATTCTGTATTTAAGAGTTAGTTTTTTGGTTTCTTTTTTTGTTGTTCATTTGTTTCTTAAATTCCTCATGAGTGATATCATACAATATTTGTTTTTCTTGGACTGATTTGTTTCACTTAGCATAATACTCTCTAGCTCCATCCATGTTGTTGGAAATGGTAAGATTTCTTTTTTTTTTTTTTTTTTTTTCTTTTTATGGTTGAGTAATACTCTGTGTGTATGCACACCACATCTTTATTTATCTATCTTTGGATGCCTTGGTTGCTTCCATACTTGGCTGTTGTACATAATGCATATACCTTTTTGAATTAGTGTTTTCATATTGTTTGGATAAATACCCAGTAGTGGAATTTTTGGATCATATGGTAATTCTGTTCTTAATTTTTTGAGAAACTTCATACAATTTTCTATAGTGACTGCACCAGTTTGCATTCCCACCAGCAATGCACAAGGGTCCCTTTCTCCACATCCTTGCTAAAGCTTCTTGTTTTTTTGTTTTTGACTCTAGCCGTTCTGACTGGTGTAGGTGATACCTCCTTCTGCATTTCCCTGAGGATGAGTGATGTTGAGCATCTTTTCCTGTGCCTGTTGGCCATCTGTATATCTTCTTTGGAGAAATGTCTATTCGTGTTTTCTGCCCATTTTTAAATTGGATTATTATTAATTTTTATTAATTTTTTTTGCTGTTGTATAAGTTCTTTTTGTATTTTGGTTACTCCTTATTGGATATGTCATTCGCAAATAACTTCTCCCATTTTCTAGGTTGTCTTTTTACTTTGTTGACTGTTTCTGTTGCTGTGCAGAAGCTTTTTATTGTGATGTAGTCCCCGTAGTTTTTTTCCTTTTGTTTCCCTTGCCTTAGGGGACCTTTCTAGAAAAATGTTGCTATGGTCAGTGTCAGAGAGATTACTGTTTCTAGGATTTTTATGGTTTCTAGTCTCAAATTTAGATCTTTAATCCATTTTGAGTTTATTTTTGTGTATGATATAAGTGGTCCCAGTTTCATTCTTTTGCATGGAGCTGTCCAGTTTTCCCAATAGTATTTGTTAAAGAGACTTTCTTCCATTGTATATTCTTTTTCTTTTTAAAATAATAGTTTTCTTTTTTTTTTTTTAAGATTTTATTTATGCATGAGAGACACAGAGGAGAGACACAGAGAGAGAGAGAGAGGCAGAGACACAGGCAGAGGGAGAAGCAAGCTCCATGCAGGGAGCCCGATACGGGACTCAATTCCAGGTCTCCAGGATCATGCCCTGGGCTGAAGGCGGCGTTAAACGGCTGAGCCACCTGGGCTGCCCTCCATTGTATATATTCTTGCCTCCTTTGTCAGAATAATTGACCATATAATCGTGGGTGGGTTTATTTCTGGGCTATCTAGTCTGTTCCATTGATCTATGTGTCTGTTTTTGTGCCAGTACCATACTGTTTTAATTACTATAGCTTTGTACTGTATCTTGAAATCTGGGATTGTGATACTTCCTGTTTTGTTCTTTTTCAGGAATGCTTTGGCTATGTGGAGTCTTTTGTGGTTCTATACAAATTTTACAATTGTTTGTGTTCTAGTTCCATGAAATATGCTGTTGGTGTTCTGATGGAGATTAAATTAAATGTGTGAATTGCTTAGGGTGGTCTGGCCATTTTAACAGTATTTGTTCTCCTGAGAAAACCATTTTTATCACTATCACCACCCAGTTTATTTGCACTAGATTATGTAGCAAATGGCCAGATTGCTTATAGAACATCTGCATAACATTTGTTTCATGTTTCAAGAGACAAAAATAACTGCAAAAGGTTCAATACAAAAGTACACAAGATGGCACAGATAATCCATGTATGAAACTTCATCCCACCTGCAGCTTTTATAAATTTTAAAAGTAGAATTCATAAACTAAAAAATTTGTCCTGTAGGGATGCTTGGATGGCTCAGTGGTTGAGCATCTGCCTTTGGCTCAAGTTGCGATCCCGGGGTCCTGGATTGAGTCCCACATCAGGCTCCGGGCAAGGAGCCTGCTTTTCCTTCTGCCTCTCTCTCTGTGCCTCTCATGAATAAATAAAATAAAATAAAATGTAAAAAAATTGTCCCATAAAGTTTAATGGAAGGAGATTTAGCCTGATTGTAACACTAACACCAGTGTCACTGATTAGATTTTTATAAAGTTATATTCCCCCCCAGCTTTATTGAGTATAATTGATGTATAGTATTACATGTATATAGTATTGTGTGAGTTTAAAATATATAGTCTGTTGGTTCAGTGCACTTACATGTTGCAAAATGGTTAGCACTGTATCATTAGCTAACACTTCTTATTGCATCACACAATTACCTTTTTTATTTTTGTAGTGAGAATCCTATTTTTCAATAAATTAAAGTCAGTATGATACCCATGCAAGCTAGAATGCCAGCCATCTGGTGTACAAGGACCTGACATCAGAACAAGAAGTCTGTAAAGTCCAGACTTTAAAAGTGTGATTTTTTTTTTCAAGCTGAATCCATTCCTTGCATTATGTGTAGGTTTACGATCTTGCCATTTCATACTGATAGCTAGATTTCCAAATACAGTTGACCCTTGAACTGTGCTAGACCCACTTATACATGGATTTTCTTATTAAAAAAATATTATAGTGCACTACTGTAAGTATATTTTCCTTATGATCTTAATAACATTTTTTTAGCTTACTTTAGTGTAACAATGCAGTGTATAATACATATAACATACACAATATATGTTGGTTGATTGTCTTTGTTATTGGTAAGACTTCCAGCTACTAGTAGTAGGCTATCAGTAGTTAAATTTGGGGGGAATCAAGTTATAGATGGATTTTTGACTGTGTGGGAAGTGTGGGAGGGTCAGCGCTTCTAATCTCCATGTTCTAAAGTCAACCATACTTCTTCCTGTTGCTTAGTTTTGGAACTTTCTACATCAGCTGAGCTATATCCATCTTCATCTTCACTTGCAATACCACTTAGTTTTCTAAATTTGATATTTTGGTTGTTTTCAAAATTCAGTATATTCTATATTTTAAGGAGGCTGGGATTTGTCCCCTTCTTTCTTGCCATGCTGAAGCGTCTGCTTTTTCCTCCTGTTCAGCTGGTTTCACTGGATTCACAACTACTAGGTTGTAATAACTAGATAAGATTATTCTGATCTCTGCCAAAGTGTTAGTTTGGGCTAACATTTGAGCCATAGCTGTTTGAGGAGTCATAGTAGTCCCCCACTATGCACAGCTTTGCTTTTCCTGGCTTTAGTCACATGGGTCAACCAAGGTCCAGAAGCTTGTCCTTCTGACTTATCAGAGGGTCAGTAGTAGCCTGATACTATGTCACAGCACTTATATCACTCACCTCACTTCATCTCACCATGCAGGCATGTTTTTATCTCTTGTCATCACAGGAAGAGTGAGTATAGAACAGTAAAATCTTGAGAGAGCAAGGAAGAGACCAGATTTATGTAACTTTTGTTACAATATATTATTATAATTGTTCTATTGTTCATTTCTTAGTGGGCCTCATAAACTAAACCATCACAAATGTATGCATATAGGCCATAGTCTGTACAGGGTTGGGTATTGCTTGTGGTTTCAGCACCCACAGGGGTCCCAAGGTGCTCCCCCGTGGACAAGGGGAGCTTGCTGTACCACCCACAAGGCCAGAGCATTGAGAACAGCCTCCTGTCGCTGTGGCTGTTTCTTGTTTTTGTTTTTCAACAACTGCCTCTTGCCAGTCTTGTCATTTTCAGCCTCTGCCCTTTCCAGGCCCCTAGCTAAAGCTTTTTGTGCAACCATAGCTATTTCTGTCTCTGAAGAAGGCTAGACTAGGAGTTTGGCTTAAAGTTTTGTGAATTCTAGGGATCCCTGGGTAGCTCAGCGGTTTAGCGCCTGCCTTTGACCCAGGGCGGTCCTGGAGTCCCGGGATCGAGTCCCGCGTCAGGCTCCTGGCATGGAGCCTGCTTCTCCCTCTGCCTGTGTCTCTGCCTCTCTCTCTCTCTCTCTCTGTCTATCATAAATAAATAAATAAATCTTAAAAAAAAAAAAAAAACTTCTCCTTTTCTATTGTCTTCTTTCTACCTGTCATCTCTTCCTGTGCTGCTCCTGCTTCTACCCCTATGCCTGTTGGTGCTGAGCAGGAATTAGATCTGATCCACAGTGCTTCCCCTGCTTCTGGATCATTGTTCCTTCGTTTTTCTGCTTCTAGATTATGACTTCTTGATCATTTCCACTCCCTGCTTCTATTGTGATGATGCCTTTAATGAGACAGTAGGTCTTGAGTGACTTCTGCCTCTTGATGACTTACTTTCTTTGTGTTTGTGTCTGTCCACACCATTTTCTTTTC
Organism: Canis lupus familiaris; assembly: GCF_011100685.1. NCBI lineage: Eukaryota > Metazoa > Chordata > Mammalia > Carnivora > Canidae > Canis > Canis lupus. The sequence continues at coordinate 53,335,012 of NC_049224.1, read as the reverse complement.
TTTTCTTTTTTTTTTTGTCCACACCATTTTCAGATGAATTTAGCCTCTCCTTTCCTTTATAAGAAAAGTGTTCTTTGTCATTATGTTCCTCAAGTTTGTATTTCTTATAGGATTTATTTTTAGATTCATGTCTTATTATTTTGCTATCTGAGTCTGTAGCATCTTCAGTTTGTTCATACATTAGCATATTCTTTGCTTCTGCTCTGGCTCCTGCATTTTCTTCCTACATTATCTGAATTTTATGTTCTTTTGATCTTGATCATGATCTTGAATGATGGTATCTTGAAGCTCTAAAAGAAACAGATACATCTGACTGCTCTTTTTTTATCTTTATCTGGGAATATCTTTTCTGAAGCTATCCCATCTCATTCTGTATTACTGGCCTATTTGAGAACCCAGTTTTTAGGGATTAAATTGGGTCTCCTCAAATTTATATGTTGAGGCCCTAACCCCCAGTGTGACTATATTTAGAAATGAGTGCTTTCAAGGACGTTATTATGGTTAAATGACATCATAGGGGTGGGGCTCTGATCCGATACAATTTGTGTTCTTATAAGAAGTGGAAGAGGGATCCCTGGGTGGCGCAGCGGTTTAGCGCCTGCCTTTGGCCCAGGGCGCGATCCTGGAGACCCGGGATCGAATCCCATGTCGGGCTCCCGGTGCATGGAGCCTGCTTCTCCCTCTGCCTGTCTCTCTCTCTGTGTGACTATCGTAAATAAATAAATTAATTAAAAAAAAAAAAAAGAAATGGAACAGACACTAGAGATTTCTCTCTTTCCATGTGCACAAACCATAGAAAGTCCCTTCAAAGACAGTGAGAAGGTGGCTGTCTGTGAGCCTGGAGGAAATCCCTCATCAAGGAACCAGTTCTGCCAGACCTTGATCTGGGATTGTTAGCCTTCGACACTGAGAAAATAAATTTCTGTTGTTTAAGCCACATAGCCTGTGGTGTTTTGTTATGGCAGCCCAAGATAACTAATACACCAATCTTAATTTCATTAACCCTCTTTAATAAAAGCAGGCCCTTGGCACAGTGCTGTTAAGAAATACAGTCTCCTTTTCCTCACCTATGTGATGTTCCAGGCATCTTACTCCAGAGTCCTGGTTGCTGTGGCAGTGCTATTTTAACAATACCAGCCACCCAGAAGCTTCCCATGGACTGACTAAATCTGCTCCCTTTGCAAGACCTGAGGGGCACAAAGGAGATCTTCCATTGCTTTTCTAGTTTGTTTTTAACATTTAGCTCAGTAGTATCTGTAAGGTGTTCTATGTCTGTATTGGGACAGGTAGCTACCTTTAATTTTTCCCCTGAAGAATAGCCATTTGTCCCAGTACGGTCAACTATTGCATCTTTTCCCCACCAATTAAAAATTTTGTCAAATCACTTTGTCAAAAATTGTATTTTCTTGGCATGAGAGGCCCCATGTATGATGAAGTGTGTCCCCAAACCTGGTAGGGCAGGGAAGAGGAAAGGCAATGCGCAGTAAAGGGAGAGGAAGAGGATTTAGTGGTGGCAGCCACTGGAGGCTACATGAATGTGGCAACAGGTATGGGAGCTCTGGGCTTGGAAGCAGCTGGGCGTGGAAGCAGCCGGGCAACTGCAGGCTACAGTGACTCTTTCAGAGACTGCTGTGGCTTTCATGCTTTTGGTCTTCCTAGAGTACCTCTGAAAATATTACACACAAAGTCAACTTTTTAATTTTCTTAGGCTTCAAAACCCATGATATGCCCATGATGTGTCCCTGTGCTTCACTGGATTTCTCAACAGTGGCTTTTCAGCATAACTTGTCTGAAATTCTTGAAGTACAGAATTCAAGCCGATGGTAGATTTTATCATGATTTGAATTTGGTCTATTGACCCAATAATTTCAGAGAATTCATTTTTGTTCATAATTGCATAGACTTCTAGAGCCAGCATTATTAAGCTTTAAGGCAAAAGCCCACTTTTGCTTTTTATGGAAGGTTTTGCTTTAAGACATAGATACAATGCACTTTAATTTACCTTTGTCTTAATTTATAGTAGGTTTTGTATGAATTTTAACCCTTTAACAAATTTCCAAAACTGGATTATGCGTTTGACAGTAATTAAAATGATTTGCTACATCTTCGGGGAAGGGAATGTATTTTCTCATACACATCTATAAATATCAGTATTTTATATACTGTCCCATACTTTTATTCCTATGTTAGTATTTTACTATTTTAATGAGCAAAGCTATGCAGTGAATTTTGATACCTAGTAACACTAGTCATTCTTTTAAGTCCTATTGGGAACTTCCAGATTTCTAAGTTCATTTTTTTCTTTTAAAACTAGAGGCCATGTATATATATACACAAGGATAGAACAGGAGAGGAAACAATAGCAAGTAACTTTTTGGAAGGAGGAAAGAATATGGATGCTTGGTAATTGACTTGGTAAGTCCAAGGAAGCCACATCCTGGGCCAGCGTAGAGAAGGCTGACAGCCAAACTGCTACACTGCATGGAAGCCTCACAAGGCACTGAGCTGGCACCACAGCCACTGGGTGTGGTGTGGAGTGGGCAGGGAAAGATGCCTGAGAACCAGTTAGATCCCTAAATCCTTTCCCTAGTTCTGGTTCTCCGGTTTGGGGGACACCAGACATGATTGATGGTGCATGTCATGGGGATCAAATGAACATGTACCTTGTAAATGTTGTATACTGACTTCCTAGCCCTTTGCCACCACTTAGCACCCAAATTTTGGGTAGCTAGTCTTTTAGTCTTCAGGCTGGAAATCGTAAAATTTCTTTGGGAAATCTGAGCAATCTAAGGGGAAGGAATTTTAAAAAGGCTTAAGGGGATGAAGGGGAGGATCCCCAGCAAATAGCTAGAGTTGTGGAGCTTCCAATCAGCCTTTGATTCTTCTGATTAAAAAAACAAGGATGATCAGTAATCTGATAAAAGCCTCTAACATTGCAGATGGAGCTTAAATGATCAAACCATAAAGAGCAATGTAGAGGAGATAGAGACCATAAAAGAAAGGAAAACAATAAAACAAACAAACCTGTCTTTAAGCCACAGGGAAATAAAAAACGGACTGCTAAATAAAAAAGAAAAATGGAACAAAATGTTCTTTTAGAAATTAAAGACCTGGACACCTGAGTGGCTCAGTCAGTTAAGAGTCTGCCTTGGGTCATGATCCTGGGGTCCTGGGATCAAGCTCCCTCATCAGGCTCCCTGCTCAGCAGGAAGCTTGCGTCTCCCTCTGCTTCTGCTTGTACACACGCGTGCATGCACTCTCTCTGCTTGTACACACGTGTGCGTGCACTCTCTCTCTGTGTCAAATAAAATTTTTTTTAGAAAAATTAAAAACCTGAGAGAAAACTGGAAGGGAAAGGATGAGAAGGGATGCCTGGGTGACTCAATTCAGGTCATGATCCCAGAGTCCTGGGATGGAGACCTGTGTCAGGCTTCTTGCTCATCTGGGAGCCTGCTTCTCCCTCTCCCTCTGTCAACCACTCCTCTTGCTTGTTCTTGTTCTCTCTCTCAAATAAATTCATTCATTCATTCATTCATTCATTCCTTAAAGAAAGAAAAGAAAGGATAAGAAATTGAAGAGGTCAAATACCTCAGTAGAAGCAGCTCCAAAAGACATATTAGGGACAGGAAAGGGAGGAAATTCTTAACTAAATTATTTGATAAAATTTTCCCATACTGAAGGACTTGGAGTTGCTGGATTGTAAGAGCTCACCAAATGCCCACCTAGCACAGGATTGAAAATAAGCCTCTGTTCAAGGATGTTATCCTTTCAGAAAAATATTCAGCCACTGCTAAAAATGTGAAAAGTTATGGATAGTGCTGTTTATGAAATTATTATATGTTTTTTTGGCATATACATGTGTACATTTGTGGTGGGTATGTACTTAGGAGTAGAATTGCTAATACAATGAGTAGCAAGTAAATAAATAATATAAATAATGTCCAATAGTTTTCCAAAGTGGTTAGAAATATGATTTCCACTTATATTAGTTTATACCCAGTCAAAAGCTGAAAACAACTCAAATGTCCCATCTGTAGGAGAACACATAAATATTTCTATTAAATACTGTTCAGCAGTGAATATGAACAAGCTCTTTTATGACAACACAGAAGAATTCACAAGCACTGTTGAACAAAAGTCAGACAAAAAGCAGACATGTATGAAATCACCTATGTAAGTTCACAGGCAGAACTAAGCTGTGATGATTGGAATCAGGATGGTGGCTACCTTTGGAGAGGGTGTTTTGTCTGAAGGGACATGAGGAGATCATCTAGGAACTGTTAATATTCCATTGCAATATCTGGATGGTGGTTGGTTATGTGGTATGTTCATTCTGAACATTCATTAAGCTGCACCCTTATCATTTATACACTTTTCTGTTTAAATGTTATATTAAGTTAAAAAAAAGTTGTATGTTAATTGATTCGTGGAAAGGTATTTTGAGTTAATTGAAATTAGGACAAAACTATGACAATACCATAATAAAAATTTTTTGTATGGGTATATATGGAGGCTTGTGGAAAGGACATAGTACTGCAAATAGTTGATATTTCAATTTGTTATTTTCCTATGTAAATTAGCACCTTATAGAGAGGGGAAGAAAACCCCGTGTGTTTAATACCAGTTGTATTGCTCTACCAAAAACAAGACTGTCCTGTCTTAGACTGTGCCCTCTAAATTGGGATAGGTAAGATGATTGCCTAAAATTGGTAGTTTTTTGGTTTGTTTTGAGATTTATCCTAAGGTAAATAGTATCATGACTGCCGCCCTTTACTTTTAAATGTGACATTTATAAAGATGTGAATATGTTCCTATTTCTTGATCTATTTTTCCTTGTTTCCTAGGTTTTTGTGGAGACCTTGGATAAGTGTTTTGAAAATGTTTGTGAATTGGATTTGATCTTCCATATGGATAAGGTACCTTCTCTTTCTAACCAGCGTTATTAGAAAATTAAAAGCCTAGGATGCCTGGGTGGCTCAGTGGTCGAGCGTCTGCCTTTGGCTCAGGTCATGATCCCACGGTCCTGGGATCGAGTACCACATCAGGCTCCCCTTAAGGAGCCTGCTTTTCCCTCTGCCTATGTCTCTGCCTCTCTCTCTGTGTCTCTCATGAACAAATAACTAAAATCTTAAAAAAAAAAAAAAAGAAAGAAAAGAAAACTAAAAGCCTAGTATATCTCTATCTACCTCTACACTTTTATGTTCTTTCTTTTGGCTTTTTACTCTAAGTATAGTCCCAGACATGTTTCATTTAAGAATTTATTAATAGTTTTGGGAGTGTTTTGCCAAGATCAGTTACCACTTTTAACACACACATGAGATTACTGGGCCTATGTCACAGTTCATTTTTTTTACAGACAGATTTTTTGGTAGAAGGCAGTAATGTCACTGTAATGACTGGCTGCCACAACAAAGGTGAGAGAAATTGTTTCATGTTGATAGTAAAATGAGTTTCCTTGGCATAATCTAGTGACAGTGAAACTTCGGAAGAATCATGACACACGGTCTTTCATCTTGCCAGTAAAGTTTATAACTTTCCCAAAGAGTAATATAGAGTGACTCAGACATTTATAACGTAGTTTGAGGTTGGTGATATTCTGTAGGGAAGCAGACTATCAGGCAGAATTGAAGTGGTGCAAAGTACATGTTCTCAGATCTGCTGCTGACATAACTTTGACATGGCTTGTGTCCTCATGTGTCAAGTTAAAGTTGGGAGATAGCCAGCGAGGGGCCAGGAACTGCCATGTGTATTTTATGGAGCTGAGCTTATGGTGTATCCTGTGCTGTTCACCTTAGATGTGCTTGGTCCTGGTTTTCTTCAGTTGATTGTCATCACAATGCTCTGTGGCCCGTGGAGAGAGTGAATGATTTTTTTAAGAGACAATGGCTTCTTGCTGAGCCATGATCCTTCATTACTCTTTTCATCCCAGCGAGGTAGTTGTTCATAAATCTGCCATTGCCATTGCCATCTAGAGGACTTTCTTGTCATTTTGAGTCTCCATCAGCTCTCCTGTTTCTCAGATGACACTCTGGCGAATGCAGGGAGTGTATTCTTATGGTTGGATGTTGAAAGGAATGAAGTTTTCTCTCTCAACACCTAGCTTGGCTCTGAGGGTCTGTGAACAACCTGGTACAAGAGAATCACAGAAGCTCATTTTTACTGGAGATCCTTGCCTTGGGACTCCTTGACAGGCTCAAGGCATCCAGAGCTCACTGGTGCTTTTGAGGTGGTCCCTTTCCCTTTTCAAAGGAAAGAATCTTAGAAACTTCAGAGACCTTTTTGGCCCTCTTTGCAAGCATGTAGAGTTGCTTTAAGCTTGTTAGTTGTTCAAGGTGCTATATTATAATTTCTCTTAAGGAAAGCCATAGTTCAAACCCAGAGTCCATCTCTGCTAGTGGGCGTGGCTTTAAAAGGAAATAAAAAGCCATCAAATTTTTTTTCTTTCTTCTGTGTCTTATCTTCAAATAAGCTCCATAAAGTAGTTTGCTAAGGCTGCAGATTCCTATTTTTAGTTCCTAACGTCAAGAAATTATCGTCCATATTTCCTGAGATTTTTGGAAAGTGATGGCACAAGGAGCCAGGGCCTCACCCTGCTCACCTTTATAGTCTCTGAAGGTGTCTTCCAGCAGGTGATGTGCCCTCACGTAGAGTGGTTGCTAATTCAGGTGTATCTTCTACTGATAGGTAGGTAAAGGACCTGTCAGAGGACAATAGGAATGTCACCTTGAAGAAACCTCTCTATCCTAAGTCTCTTTACCTCCTCGCTCTTCCTTTCTTCCTGGCTTAGAGGAAAGTGTTTCTTTCATTCCACATGTAGAACCAGATCCTTTTCCTGTCTCTCCCTGGCATACACCACAATGTCTGTACCTGTTCCTTCTGCTGTGGCTGCACTCCGTCACAGAACCCAGCTCCCTGTCCTGCTGCTACTAAAAGAGTAACTGGTGTCTTATCTCCACCCTTGCATTTAAGGTGAACGTCTTGAATGCGTGAGTGATTTGCACTCAGTCTTGCATTTCTGCCTCATCTGTTCCCTTTCCAGAGCCCTGTTACCAGGTTTTCACTCTGACCCAAAAGGCACTGATGATTTCCTAATCCTATTTGCCGGTATCACCTGGAAGATTTCTGTAGCACTCAATGTTACTGATCCTTCCGTGGAGCACTGCCTTCTTAGTCCTTTCTCCACTTTTTGCTTCTGTTACATAGAAGCCTCCTGGCTGTTCTCTTACTCTCTTTCCACCTCTCTCACTAACTTACGTTGTCAGTCATCTCTTACCTCGTTCTTGCTGTCCTGTTTTCAGCCTAGATCTCATCCTTTTCTTTGACTTAAATTATTATCTGCCTGGGTAAGTCCCAAACTTATAATTTCTAGTCCGGTATGGCCTGAGTTCCATCTTTGAATTTCCCACTGCCAGATGGCATTTCTTCCTCCTTTCATTCCAGCATTTTATTTCTCCCTGCTACTTTTTAGACAAAGCCAGACTCAGCATGTGTCTCCTAAAAACCATTTCCTCCTCCAGCCTTCCTTTTCCAGTGGTGCTGCTATCATACTCTGGCAAATGTACTCAAAACCTCAAAACCTTGCCCCTCTTTACCACCAATAGCCAATCAGTTGCTAAAATCTGTTGCTTCTCTCCATAGACTCCTTATATCCATTCTTACATTCACCAGTTATTCACATTTGGCATACTTGCTTTTATATCTTTCTACATACATATATGCTTTTCTTCTCTACCCATCTGAGTTAGTGGCGGACATCATGACCTCTCATCCCTAAATACTTCAGCAGACATCTGAGAGCAAGGACATTGTCTTATATAATATATTGTACATAATTCTGTAATTAATGTAATAAATTAACCATAATATGCTTAACATATTTAACATACTTAACATAACTAATAAATGTTGTTACTCAATACATAGCTCATATTTAAATTTCCTCTCTTACCCCAGTAATGTCCATTATATTTTTGTTACTGGTTCCAACTATGGGTCAAGCACTGTCTTTCGTTATGGTTTCAGTTGTGTCTGTCAGGCTTTCAAACCTTATTTCCATTATAGGTTTTTATAGGGTCTTGTTGACCCTGCATGTCATAATTATATTTTTTTCCCTAAAGCACCTGTTGGACTATCTGTTCCCTTGAACACAGACCAGTTTTGGTCCCTGTTATCAAGCCTTGATCTGCTGGCCAGACATTCAAGGGTGTCGACAATTGTCCCTATTTTATCTTAGCCTTGCTTACCATTACTTCTTGCCACATACCTCTTGCTGCAGCCAGACTGGACTAGTCTTAGTCATGTTGTAATTCCTGCTCAGAATCTCTGCCTGAATTGCTTTTTTACATCTTTTTATAACTGAATCCAGCCTGTCTTTCAGGCTCAGCTCGAATCCTACCCCCTAAAGCTTGTCTTCCTTACACTAGCCTATCATGATCTCTGTGGACCATTTATAGTGCTATTTCTGGCTATGTGTACCTTAGTCTATATAAGTTGGTATGTTTTCCCTACTTGGTTAGACCGTGGTTTGCCCTGTCGTCCTTACTAAATCCAGCATGGTACCTGAGTGGGGTAGGGTAGTCGTCACATGAGTGTCCCAAAGATTCCCAGGTAACTAGACTCAAAAAGTTGTTCATGATTTAAACTGCTGCAGGCTGGATGAAGTCTGATTTCACAGTCTTTGGGATAGTCTTCAATACAGACTGTGCCATTTGGAGCTTATCTTGCCTGGGATAGTTAGTTCCCTTTTGCTTTCAGAAATCCCCAAACACAGCTCAATGTCATGACTAAGTTGGGTGTTGATGTTAATTATGGTGAATTGAGTTTTGTTCAAAGAAAACTATGTGGGTAGCCTAACATTTTGATCTACTAGTGCTTCATCAGCAAAGCTGGATTTGGCACTCGTTGGGCTTTCAAGATTTGGTCATCAGAATTATAATTCAGTGGTGGTGCCAAGGGAATTTATCTAGCCTTTTTCTAGTCTTGAGTTTGCAATGCTGTCTCAGGAGACTTGGAACATATGCTTTTGGGTGAGTCTGAAGCCAAGAAACCTCAGTATGGAATTTAAAAATCTCTGCTAAGTATAGGCTGCTGAAATGGAAAAATGCTGATTGCTCAAGATTAGAAAGAACTGGTGAGCCCAAGATGAAAGGATCATAAACGTAATAAAGGAGGGTGCTCATTTAATGTCCCTTCTGGGAACACAGCTTGTGATAACAGAGCCCATTAAGGTTCTCCACACCTTAATGACAGTCAGGTCCTCCACACCCTAGTGACATAAAGCAGGTATTCTGATTGCTAGTCTCCAAGAATGGAAGAAAAAGTGAGGGACACATATTTTGTGTGTTTTTAGTGATGAAGGAGTTGCTGTTTTGGCGTAGAAGAATAAGACATTCTGTTTGAGTTTTAGTGCTTGAGAAGGTGCTAGTTGGCCTGCTAAGCATCCTTGGCTACTTATTTCTTTCTGAAAATGCCTAAGAGAGAGGAGGGGAGCATAGGCCAGCCTTTTGTCCCATCACATCCTGAGCCCTTCTCTACTGATGCTTGATAGATAAGAATTCTGTAACAATATTTTTCAGAGGCCAATATCTTATCCTTTCAGAACAACTGACAGAGACTAGCAATGATGATTTCTTAAATTTCCTATGTCACTATACTTTGTTTAGAAAGAAAGAAAAGCTAAGACTGCTCCAAACCACTCTTATTGTCTGCTACACTACACATTTTACTTTCCTTACTTGAACTTTGCACTGCCTCATTGTCTGCCAATTGAAATTGCACAGAGCCTATTTACTTTGTTTAATCATTCCTTATTAATGGTTAAGGGCATTAGGATGACAGTGTACACAACACAGTAAAATCTGACCTTTAGAGGCCTCCGTTTGTTATCCTTCCTTTTCAATAAAACCCACTGTTTGTCAAGATTGTGGTCAATGGCAAGGCTTATTACTAATGATATTACTGGGATATGTTGCAGATAAAACAAATTATATATTGTTGATTTGTAGGCCCCCTAAAAGGCTGGGATTGAGATTAATTCTATTGTTCTTGCTGTTATCCTTGATGATTCAAGAGAGAATTGGCCTATTTCTGAGACAAAACCCAGAATTTCTTAATCCCTAGTTGAGAACCCTTTGCCAGGCTTGATGTTTGTATCAATCTAGGTAGACAAGGTAATATATAACTCCATAATTCCAGTAGCTTATATAGCCACAGGGTTTCCTCACTTATGCTGTGTGGCCATTGTGGTGTCTCTGTTCACTATAGTCACTTGGGTGTTTAGGCTGATGAAAGCCTCCTCAACCTCTACTTCCAGCTGGGCACTTGTGCCCTGGCTCTTAAAATGACACACCACCCCACCGTACTCAAATTTCATTGGTCCGGGGAAGTTACCTGCCTACACCTAAGTGACTAGAGAAGTGCACTCCTCCAATGCACCCAGGGTTAGAGGGAACCTGAAATAGTTAGAAATAATACTAATGACTACCACACTTTTTTCGTGTATTTTCTTAGAAGAAAAGCTGACATTTTCAGAATCACTTTATAAGCAAGAACTTAGAAGTTTTGTTATCTGAAAAATAGAAGAATGCTCATGTAAGAAGGAAGCATGATTGACTCTTAAAGTCAATCTCATCTCATGCATCTCATGTAGCAGCTTTTCAGTTTCTCTACCAGAATTTATGGCATTCATATCCTATACCTATCATGTAAAGTTAAGATGTTTAAGAAATTAAAATTCCTTTAAAAAAATTAAAATTTCTCAACAGAATAAATTGCTTCCATATCTGGGAGACAGTTGCCTCCTTCCTTATAGAGGCTTTCCTCAAATTGTCTATCCTTACCTTGGTTCTCTGACCTAAAGTACTAATGTCTGTTGAGAATGTTTTTTGTCTTTTTCCTCCCTCTGATTATTAGATGAATAAGAAACATTAATGAGAAGGACGCTGTGCTAGATATGGAGATACAAAAATGGAACAAATGCCCAACCCTCAAGAAGCTCATAGTCCAGCTAGAAAGGTGGGTCCCATAGAGGCATTCCTTAGTAAGCAACATTTTTGGAAAAGATTCCATAAGTTGAGTGTAATTTCTCAGTAGGCAGCGTGTTATATGAGGGGGCTCTCTTTTTACACCACCTTTTATAGAAGTGAACACAAGCACTGCATTTAGTCACATGTGTATATATATACACACATATATATTATCTTTGCATATAGTATTTCATAAAACTAAAGTATATATGTATGCTTATATATATATAGAAAATGTATATAGAAAAATATAGTACCTAATCATGAGTTCTTTTATTTAATGATATGTAATCAGAGGTAGAAAGAAGAGTGGGACTTTGAAGAGATGGCTATTTCTGAGGCTAGGCTCTGAAATGGAGGTAGGCAGGGTAGATGGTGGCCCATCTCCACTTTTGGCTAGGTGTCGGGTCCTAGACATGGGAGCGTGTTAGGCAGCCTGTGAGTGCAGCGGTCTGTTCTGGTAACAACATGGGTGAGCTTGGGAGAGTACCATAGGTGTGGCAGCCCAAAGTCAAATAGCTGGGGAAAAACCCTAGCAGCCTGAGGTGGAAGATCAGTGCTGCCACAGAGGAGCAATGAAGGCTGTATAAATTCCTGAGTAGAGCACTCATCAAGAGGAGGGGTAGTCACAGAAAGGGAAATTAATATTGATTGGGCAGCTGCCTGGTGCCAGACATTACCCTGGGAACTTTATGCCCAGTCATCTTTTGTAAAGGAGGTGGTAATATTCCTGTATAACAAATCGGCAAGCCACCCTCTTGCACTGTTGGTGGGAATGTGAACTGGTGCAGCCACTCTGGAAAACTGTGTGGAGGTTCCTCAAAGAGTTAAAAATAGATCTGCCCTATGACCCAGCAATTGCACTGCTGGGGATTTACCCCAAAGATACAGATGCAGTGAAACGCCGGGACACCTACACCCCGAGGTTTATAGCAGCAATGTCCACAATAGCCAAACTGTGGAAGGAGCCTCGGTGTCCATCGAAAGATGAATGGATAAAGAAGATGCGGTATATGTATACGATGGAATATTACTCAGCCATTAGAAATGACAAATACCCACCATTTGCTTCAACATGGATGGAACTGGAGGGTATTATGCTGAGTGAAATAAGTCAATCAGAGAAGGACAAACATTATATGGTCTCACTCATTTGGGGAATATAAAAAATAGTGAAAGGGAACAAAGGGGAAAGGAGAAAAATGAGTGGGAAATATCAGAAAGGGAGACAGAACATGAGACTCCAAACTCTGGGAAATGAACTAGGGGTGGTTGAAAGGGAGGTGGGTGGGGCAGTGGGGGTGACTGGGTGATGGGCACTGAGGGGGGCACTTGATGGGATGAGCACTGGGTGTTATTCTATATGTTGGCAAGTTGAACACCAATAAAAAATAAATTTACAAAAAAAAATCAGCAAGCCAAGTCTCAGGCTGAAATGCTTAGAACATTAAAAACCCACGTTCTTTCATTAAATTTCAGAATTTGACAGTTTTAAAGCATGAATATTATGATAGATATGTAGACAATCAAAGAATTGTTCATTTTTCATTCTAAAACCAGAATTCAAAGAGATAAAGCAGTAGGAAATGAAGGTATGGCAAAGGGTGGGCAGGAGTTTGTGAACATTAGGGGAGACTTGGACCCAACCAAACATTCAGCTACTCAGGGTCTGCCAATGGAGCCTTATTGACCTTTTGGGTAGTGTAGGTTTTCATAGAATTGCTGGTATTTAGCATCCCTGACCCCCTAGACTAAATGCCAGTAGGGCTCCTGCCTGATACATGTGCAGATGCCCTATGGGGTGCTGGCACAGTTTGAAGGAGTGAATAGTGAGCAGAATGTAGAGAGCCTCATCCTCTGTGGTGGTGAGTCCAGTGGGCATTTCCCAGGGACCTTCTCATCAAGCCATTTCCACACTTCCTCCTTAAAACATTATTGGTGGGATCCCTGGGTGGCGCAGCGGTTTGGCGCCTGCCTTTGGCCCAGGGCGCGATCCTGGAGACCCAGGATCGAATCCCACATCGGACTCCCGGTGCATGGAGCCTGCTTCTCCCTCTGCCTGTGTCTCTGCCTCTCTCTCTCTCTCTGTGACTATCATAAATAAATAAAAAAAAAAAAAAAAAAAAAAAAACATTATTGGTTCCTAGTCCCCATTGCACACGTTCAGCCGTACTGACCATTCCATCTGGCTTTTTGGGCTGCTGACCCCTCGTATATTAATCCCTCTTCTCTTTTCTTTTAGACACTCTCAGGAAATCTCAGTTATCTCTGTTGGTAACTTCTAAATTACCAACCGAACTCACTTCAGTTCAAACTCGCTTATGTCCCAAACTGAATCTCTAGCCCCCTGCATCCCCAGACTGACAACTCTGACTCACCCTTCAAGGAAGCTAGTCTTCAAAAAACCTTTCTGACATTCCTCTCCCTACCCATAGATGGAAATGAGTATCTTGCCTTGTTCTCCCCCGCCCCTCAGCACCCTTCAACTACTTTTGCGATTGCCTTTAATGTAGTGTGTTTTTGCTTACTTATCTGATTAAGAGCACAGAGTCCAGAGCCTGCATCCCTGGGCTTGAATCCTGGTTCCGCCACATAGGAACTGTATGAGTTATGCCTTAGGAACTTACATGTGGACAGGGAATCATGGTAGCACATAGCTCTTGTTTGTTTGCCCATTTTCTCCCTCATACCATTATTAAGGTGGAGATCAGACTATCTCGTTCACTACTGTGAATCTGGTTAACAGTACTTGGTAACATTCTAGTTACTCATTCGTTGAGTACATTTATCCATCCACTATTCTAGGTGCTTGGGAAAGTTAATAAAACATTCCTATCTTGATGAACCTTTTATCTGGTAGGGGAAGACAAAATATAGATCAGGTGGTAATAAGGCAGGGGAGAAAATAGAGCCGGCTAAGGGTTGGGTATATCTGGTGGCTGGGGAAGGTATCTCTGATAAGGTGGCATGTGAGTAAATATCCAAAAAACTAGGAGAAGTGAGCAAGATGTGGCTTTCTGGACAGAAGCATTCTGGGTAGATAGAATAGCAGGTACAGTGACCTGGAGGCCAGTATGGCTGGATGGAAGTGAGAAACGGGAGGTATAGTGACCGTTGAACAACATGGTTTTGAACTGTATGGGCCCACTTATATGCAAGTTTTTGTTTTTATTTTTTTAATAAATATAGTCTAGTACTCTGTATTTTCTCTTCCTTATGATTTTCTTAATGTTTTCTCTAGCTTTATTGTAAGAATACACTATAGAATACGTTACAGCATACAAAGTACATGTTACTTGACTGTTTATATTATCAGCAAGGCTCCCATTTAACAGTAGGCTATTAGGAGTTAAGTTTTGGGAAAGTCAGAATTTCCATGCAGATTTTTTACTCTGTGTGTTGAAGGGGGTGGTGTTGGTCAGTGCTCCTAGCTCCCAAGTAATTCAAGGGTCACCTGTGTAATAAGAGTTAGGTCATTGTAAGCCATTGTTACAGAAGAAATTAGAGTTATTGCCTCTGGGGAGGGGAACTAGGTAAGTGTGGGGAATTACTTTTGACAAATGTTTGTACTTTTGACAATGTATTGCCTGTTTATTACTTGGGGTCTTAAGGCCAACTCCACTGAAGAATATAGGCAATTCTCTTTCTATACAAGCTTTATTGCCTAGCATTGTAAACAGTTAAATCGCTCTCTGTTGCTCTAAGGCAGAGTCTGAGCTTGAAGCCAGATAAATTGATAGATGGTTTGCAAATTAGTCGCTTTACCCTAGCCTAGGAACTATGATTTATGCCCAGAGCACAAGTGGGGAGGGCCAAGGGAGTATGTGCAGAGCAAGGGTAATGGCCCAGAGTGTGCCTTAGGATACATTTATAAGCCTGAAAGCAGATGGATCTATAGGCTTGGTGAAAGCAATATACTCCATTTAATTCTCAGTCATTGTGAAATCTTTGTGGCCTTATCTATTTATGACCTCAAGAATTAAGGTTCACATTCTGAGGAGAACAAATTATTGAACCCATTTGTGATGTCAGCCAGTTGTGCCATGGTACCATGAGATATTTTCAGCAGCTGTGGTAGAGGCCTGCCCTGGTCCACCCCCACTGGTTTAACTGCTGAGAGTACTAAAGAAGAGTTATCCTGTCAAAGCCAGGAGCTGAGCACTTGCCTGTTTTTTTGCCCAGTCACTACATAAGTGTGGCCCTTTAGATTTTTCAGAATCTACATGCCTGAATTTACCCTGTATGTGTCATGTTTAATGTTGATTATGGAAACCTCAAGAAAGGAAGGCTCTCTGCTGACTGGGCCCGATCCCCTGGGCTTTAAGACTGGTGCTCCTTTTCCTAGCTACAGAGTGAGAAAAATGGGTGTGTAGCCCATATCTCAGTCCCTGGGCACCCTGCTGGCTTTCTCTTTATGCATTCATCCTTGAGCACACATATGCTTTGATCAAAATGGTGATGATATCTACATTTCTTTCTTTAAAAAAAAAAAAGATTTTATTTATTTATTTAATTTTATTTTATAGAGACAGCAAGAGAGCAAGAGTGCGTGTGCCAAGCAGGGGGAGGGGTAAAGGGAAAAGCAGAAAATCCCAGCTCAATCCCATGACCCCAAGGACATGACTCGAGCCAAAGCCAACAGTCAGACACCCAACCAGCAGACACCTAGGTGTCCCATGACATCTACATTTCATTCTAACCAAGTTAAAGGCTGTATTTCCCAAAGTGTGCAATACTCCTTCATCTGGATGATCTGCCACCACACCCATATTCTCCTCCCCACTCTACCTCCTCTCCTGCCTACCTTTCACACACTACTTCTCCACCCAGTATCTTCTCAACTTCCCCAGCATGTCAGTACATTATCTTCCTTCAGGGCATGCAGTCTCAGAGATGCCTGCTTTACCTTCCAGTTCCAAGTGATCACCAGGTGGTCTTGGTTCTTTCAGTATTTTCAGAAGGTCTACTTCTTCTTTTTCTTCTCTTTTTTCTTTTTTTTCTTCCTCTGACCTGAATCCAGGTAACTAACATTATAGTTCTAGCAGCTATATCCAGTCTCTCCACCAACCTCCCTCACTGGTCTAATCTTCCATAGAAAATATTTCTCCCATTTTTCCTCCTGTTGACATTCTTCCCTTTTGTGTCCAAGGATCTCTGGATTGTGGACCCTCATTGCCCTTAGGATCTCTCTGCTTTGGGACACAGACCTCTCAGGCCCATCAGACAGGTCTTCCATACATACTTCCATACATACTATGCCAATTTGTACCTCTTTGCCTGTGCCCACACCAGTCCCCCTTCCTCCCAACACCCTCACTTTTCGTCGTGTCAGGCTTTCCAGGCTTCAAGGCCCAGCCCTTTGATGAAGTCTTCTCTGAATTTCAGTGTTCTAGTTCTTCAGGTTATTTGTCTTGCCCTTCTTCTAAAGTTTTTAGTCTCCGTTGTTTCCAGTATATTGAAAATTCTTGGAAGAGCGTCAGTTTGTAATGCTTTGTTGATTTTCTGAACAGCACAGGGCACTGAAATATAGTTGATCAGTTGACATGTAATAAATTTGTGTCCTAATTCTCTTTGTGTGGGTTTTTTTTTTTTAAGATTTTATTTATTTATTCATGAGAGACACAGAGAGAGAGGTGCAGAGACACAGGCAGAGGGCGAAGCAGGCTCCATGCAGGGAGCTCGACATCGGACTCGATCCTGGGTCTCCAGGATCATGCCCTGGGCTGAAGTCAGTTCTAAAATGCTGAGCCACCTGGGCTGCTCTCTATGTGTGGTTTTTAAAAATCTTTTCAAAGTGCTTTTTAGATATATCTGATCAGCACAGTGAGAGGCCTCTTTTTGTAAACCAGATTTTAATTAATCCTTGACTTTTAAGGTTTATGACCTGTGCATGCTCACTAGTTTCAAGGTAGGACTCTGCTTTGCTCTTGCTCCCTTGGGAGATGGATAGTCTTTGAATGGATGCAGAAGGAGTTCCTATATTCCTTGAGGAAGTTCTGCCTGAAGTGACTTTGTAGACTTCTGTCTTTACTGGATTCTAGTTGTGCTACATAAGCAACCCTCTTGAAGAAAAACATCCTAGTGCCTCACTGTCATCAGTTGTAAAACAGAGATGATACCATACTTCATTGATTCTTGCACTCCCATTTTTGGTATATTTGTCATGTTCATGTCCCAGGTCAGGATTTGTCTTACTTCACTGGCACTTCATAGTTTAATTGGCAATATTTTTCTCTTTTAGTGGTACATAAAATAATGGTGTTTTTATAATTGGTGGAGTACAGTAACTTGACTTTGGTGAAATACAGTAACAGCCACCACTTTTGGTTATTTTGAGGATTGGAGTTAGTAAGTGGTTGTCTATCTCAAGAAATAGTGATCTTGTCTTTATTTTTACTTTTTTCCCACTGTTCTCTTTGCCTCCAATATTACTCCCTTAAATCCGTGCTTTACACACCTGCCTAATGACATTAAAAATGTGTTTTCACTGTCTGCCTCCCTTGTTTGAGTTATTCGGTGGCTCTGTATCCTATACAGTAGTGATTCTTTTTTTTTTTTTAAGGTTTATTTATTTATTCATGAGAGACACAGAGAGAAAGAGAGAGAGAGAGAGAGAGAGAGAGAGAGAGGCAGAGACACAGGCAGAGGGAGAAGCAGGCTCCATGCAAGGAGCCCGATGTGGGACTTGATCCCAGGACTCCAGGATCATGCCCTGGGCCAGAGGCCGGCTGTAAACCGCTGAGCTACCCAGGTGTCCCACAGTAGTGATTCTTAAAGAGAAGGTGTCCCACAGTAGTGATTCTTAAAGAGAGAACCATTTCCATCCCCTGCCTCACTCCTTGCCCTGCCTCCTGAGAAGCCTTATGAATGCGAAATGACACCTGTGTGATTGAGGAAGCGTGTCATACAAATGCATTTTCATTAGTGTAGAAAGAGTTGGGGACCATTGCCAAAGTAATGGCACTGAGGCCTTTTCACATTGTTTACGAAGACCTCTGACACCTGTCCCAGCCTGCCTCTCTCTCACCATTTCCTGCTTTGAACTTTGTGCTACAGCAATACTGAGTTACTGATATAACTTGTATTTAGGGATGTAATAAATTCATAAGTTTCTGATCCAGCATGTAAAGGGCTAGAGAGAGTGGAGCAGGGCCCATGACCATCCCAGGAGCAGTGCTTTAGAAGGAATGGGAGCTAAGGGGATGTAGATCATCTCCTTAAAAACAGGTTTGTGGATTAGAGCATGGCACTTGAAATTTTTTCTTGATGGTCAAATAAATTGTGCTTCCCTTACTTGACTTCCTGCCATTTGGTCAGATAAAGAAGAGTGATAATCCCAGAGTAGAGGGCAGGGACTTATTTTTTGCGGCTTCAGCAGGCAGAGGTAAGGGCAGGGGATGGAAATGGTTCCAAGCACATCACAGCTCAGAACAATTAAGAACATTTCTGACAATTACTGTTGCTCCACAGTAGGCTGGGCAGCTTAGAAACGCAGTGGACTCTCTCCACTTAGGGGAAGGATCTGTTCTGCCTCAAGACCTAAAGAATAAATTCCTGCATTGGGAAGGAGGTTGGACAAGATGATTTTGATTATAATTACTCTATTGACAGGACGCCTGGGTGGGTCAGTGGTTGAAAGTCTGCCTTTGGCTCAGGTTGTGATCCTGGGGTCCTGGGATCGAGTCCCACATTTGGCTCCTCGCAGGGAGCCTGCTTCTCCCTTTGCCTGTGTGTGTGTGTGTCTCTCTCTCTCTCATGAATAAATAAATAAAAATTAAAAATAATACTAATTATTAACTAGTATTCATCAAATGCTTATTTACATTTCAAGCACATAATAGCTAAGTGCCTGAAATACAATGTCTCATTTATTTCCTGCATCATTTTATTTTGTCTTTAGATTAGGCAAAAACTCTAGTTCTCAGGTAAGAACTCTAGTTCTCTCCATTTTACCAAAGAAGAAGCTGAGCTCAGAGATAGGAAACCTCAGTTTCTCGAAGGCCACACAATTCTGATACGTAGCAGAGATGGAATTCAGACCCTGGATTTGCTGGTTCCAGAGCCACATGTTGCCCTTAGTGTCGTCTCCTGCTCTAGCATCCTCAGTGTGGAAAGAAATGTATCTGGGTCATGTTTTGTTAGTAGATAACCAATCAAAGAGAGGATGAAACTCAAGAGGACAAGGCCTGGGTCATTTCCTTTACCCAGTACTGTGCTTACCATTTGGGACCAGCATTGCAAAATACTGAAGATAGGCAGGAGGTGAAGGAGGATGAAACAGTAGACAAGTAAGAAAGTCTTGCTGGCATATCTTTAAGAACTTATTTCACGGAGCATTCTGACTCACAATAGGCATTCTTTGGGAAAAAGAAAAAAATTGGAAAAAAGGAATAATATACAATGAGCATGCTTTGCTGTAGTCAACTGTAAACACTCAAACAGTGTCAAACATGAAGCCAGTGAGTGAGGAGTCCTTTATTAAAGAACTGTTAGGGGAGCATGGAGAATAGTTCATGAGTTACAGGGCAATGTGCCGTCTCCTCTGCCCATATACCTTCTCCTCCATTTACCAGTTTGAGGCCCACCCTCCTCTGAACTTCCGTAGCATTTTGTACTAGGATCAGAGTACTATTACAGCCTTCCTTTTATCAGTTCATTTTGTCCATGCTTTATCTTCCTTATTTGATTCTAAACCCTTTGAGGACAGGGTTCACATCTTATCTTCATTTCCTCCTTCCAGCTCTTACCATTTTGTGATGTTAAGCATATTTGAAAACAGATACTGCTTGAGGTCACATTCTTCTGGTGAAAATGAGTGAATGCCCCGAACTAACACATCCTCTTGTGTGTAGGGAGTACAGGTGGGCTCAGATGAACATATTTAGTTCATACAGATTCAACTCTCACCATTTGGAAAAAAGATAAAGGATGAAAATTCCAAATACAGACTGATGTCATGCACAATTCTGCTCCATTCATGTGTGCCTGGAGTGAGTGTGAAATAGGAGCCTGGGATCGGCTCTTCTCTGTCTCTGCTCTTAATGTGGCTGTCAAGTGCCTCTCATAAGCATCTTCTGCTGCTTGGAGTGACTTTAATGCTTATAGACACAATACAGATTTCAGTCTGTATGGTCCCTAGCTAGTGCTAGCTGGAAGAAAAAAAGCAGCAGTGCCATTGAGGAAGGAAGACTACGGCAATGTCAGGGATGGGGGGCTACGTATGTTTCCACCTCTTTTGATGGCTTACAGCTTAAACTCATGTAAGATGAGATTCCGCTAGATTCCCTTCCTGTTTCACTGAAAGAATGTGTGATTATGTGAATGTGAAAAGGAAGGAAAATCAAGGGCGAGGAATTGAGGTTTGTGGAGTTACATGACAAGAGGACATCTGGAGGAAACAGTGCAAATGTCCTGTCTCCATCTGAAGATTAAGGAAGGTCATAAATGTAGTTCAGGAGACACTCATAACAAGGAAAACAGAAAAATCGAACTTTACAAAGCAGTTTGTTTCTTTGCCTGCTTTCTTTACTTCAGCAGAGTTGCTTGGGACCAGACAACCCTGTGCCTGCATTCCCAGAGGGTATCTCAGAGTCAGAGTGCATTCACTGACAGAAGTTAACAGCGAGCAGCAAAGAAAAAGCTAAATTGTGTTCATGATACTCTGTTTTAGAAGTCATAGGAATGTGAAGTATACTTTTTCGGTCTTTTCTTACTATTCTATACCCAGTTTATTTTTTACCTAGTAATTCAGCATCCATAGTTTTGTTAGGTAATATTTCTTTACAGCATAATTTTTTGGCAGTGCAGATATCTTATAGTAGCAAAATAATCCTAATGCCTCTCTGCTGTCCCTTGTGTCATTGCTGTCGTTTATCTCATTTATACATAAGCATATACACGCGCACACACACACACACACAAGTGTGCATCATAAAACACTTCTTGCTTCTTTTTTGGTTTTCTTTTTGCCTTGCTTGCCCTTTAATTTTTTATGATAGCTGGGTGCATCAATCTACAAATTCCAATTTGGAAGTCAGTTTTCTCATCCCTCCAAACAATATAAAACCTGAAGCTCTTAGTCTTTTTTTTTTTTTATAAGATTTTTTTTATTCATGAGAGACACAGAAAGGGAGAGGCAGAGACACAGGCAGAGGGAGAAGCAGGCTCGTTGCAGGGAGCCCGATATGGGACTTGGTCCCAGACCCAAGGGTCACACCCTGAGCCAAAGGCAGGTGCCCAACCACTGAGCCACCCATGTGTCCCCTGAAGCTCCTAGTCTTGTGTTAATCATTCTGAATCAGTTTTTCTGGGATATCATCTGATCTTTTCAATATGTAAAATCAAATTACATGTTTTTTTAATTAATCTTTGAGTATACTTTCTCTCTCCTATTGTTCCATTTCTTTTTCTGGCATATCAGTAATACATATTGTATCGCTCTTTTAAAAATTTTTTTACTTTGTGACCTCCTTCACATATTTCTCCCATCCCCTTCACCATCATCCCCTTTCCTCCTACCTCTGACAACCACCATCTGTTCTCTATGAGTTTGTTTGTTTATTTGTTTTTAAGATTCCATATATTAGAGGGGCACTTGGTTGACTCAGTTAAGCGTCCAACTCTTGGTTTCGGCTTAGGTCATGATCTTAGGGTTGTGAGATCAAGCTCTGTGTGGGGCTCCACACTCTGTGGGGTCTGCTTGGGATCCTTTGCCTCCCTGTCTGCCTCTTCCCCCACTTGCAGGTGCACGTATGCTCTCCCTCTCTAAAATAAATTAATTAAACTTTAAAAAAAGATTCCATATATAAGAGGTCATACAATATTTGTCTTTCTTTTTCTGACTTATTTCATTTAGTATAATGCCCTCAAGGTCCATTCATGTTGTCACAAATGGCAAAATTTCCTTTTTGTGGCTGAATAATAATCTGTCATGTATATATATTCTGCCGTTTCTTTATCCATTCATACATTGATGAACACAGATTTTTTTCATATCTTGGCTATTGTAAATAATACTATGGTGAGCATGAGAGTACATACATCTTTTCAAGTTCATGTTTTTATTTTCTTCAGCTAAATATCCAGAAGTGGAATTGCTGAATCTATTTTTAATTTTTTGAAGAACCTCCGTATCCATACTGTTTTCCAAGGTGGCTGCATCAGTTTACATCCCACCAACAATGCATGACGATTCCCTTTTCTCCACATCCTCACCAATACTCAAATTATTTCTTGTCTTTTTGATATTAGCCACTCTGATGTGAGGTGATCTCCTGTGGTGTTGATTTGCATTTCTCTGAGAATTAGTGATTTTGAGCATCGTTTCGCATATGTATTGGCCATCTGTATGTCTTCTTTCGAAAAATGTTTACTCAGATTGTCTATATTCTTGAAGGTTTCCATTAAAATAGTTTAATGGAATGGTAATTTACTGTTTGACTCTTTTTTTATGGATATATAAAGCATTTCTTTTTTTTTAAATTAAAGTTCGTTTTGCCAACATATAGTATAACACCCAGTGCTCATCCCATCAAGTGCCCTCCTCAGTGCCTGTCACCCAGTACTCCATGCCCCCTCCCGCCTCCCCTTCCACTACCCTTTGTTTGTTTCCCGGAGTTAGGAGTCTCTCATGTTTTTCACCCTCTTTAATTTTTCCCACTCATTTTCCCTCCTTCTCCTTATAATCCCTTTCACTATTTCTTATATTCCCTGTGTGAGTGAAACCATATGATGATTGTCCTTCTCCAATTGACTTACTTCACTCAACATAATACCCTCTAGTTCCATCCATGTCAAAGCAAATGGTGGGTATTTGTCCTTTTTTCTTTTCTTTTTTTTTTTTTTTAATATTTTATTTACTTATGAGAGTGAGAGAGAGAGAGAAAAGCAGGCTCCATGCAGGAAGCCTGACATAGGACTCGATCCCGGGTCCCCAGGATCACACCCTGGGCCGAAGGCAGGTGCCAAACCGTTGAGCCACCCAGGTGTCCCCAGAAGCTTTTTATCTTGATGAAGTCCTAGTAGTTCATTTTTGCTTTTGTTTCCCTTACCTTTACAGACAAGTCTAGTAAGAAGTTGCTGTGGCTGAGGTAAATAAGGTTGCTGGCTGTGTTTTCCTCTAAGATTTTGATGGATTCCTGTCTCAGATTTAGGTCTTTCATCCATTTTGAGTTTATCTTTCTATATGGTATAAGAGAATGGTCTAGTTTCATTCTTCTGCGTGTGGCTGTCCAATTTTCCCAGCACCATTTATTGAAAAGACTGTCCTTTTTCCATTGGATATTCTTTCCTGCTTTGTCGAATATTAGTTGACCATAGAGTTGACAGTCCATTTCTGGGATCTCTGTTCTGTTCCATTGATCTATGTGTCTGTTTTTGTGCCTATAACACACTATCTTGATGATCACAGCTTTGTAGTACAGCTTGAAATCCGGCATTGTGATGCCCCCAGATTTTTCTTTTTCAATATTCCCCTGGCTATTCGGGGTCTTTTCTGATTCCACACAAATCTTAAGATTATTTTTTCCAACCCTCTGAAGAAAGTCCATGGTATTTTGATAGGGATTGCATTGGACGTATAAATTACCCTGGGTAGCATAGACATTTTCATAATATTCATTCTTCCAATCCATGAGCATGGAATATTTTTACATGTCTTTGTGTCTTCCTCAATTTCTTTCAGAAGTGTTCTGTAGTTTTTAGGGTAGAGATCCTTTACCTCTTTGGTTAGGTTTATTCCTAGGTATCTTATGATTTTGGTTGCAATTGTAAATGGGATTGATTCCTTAATTTCGCTTTCTTTTTTTTTTTAAGATTTTTATTTATTTATTTATTCATGATAGACATACACACAGAGAGAGAGAGAGAGAGGCAGAGACACAGGCAGAGGGAGAAGCAGGCTCCATGCAGGGAGCCCGATGTGGGACTCGATCCCGGGACTCGATCCCGGGACTCCCAAGATCATGCCTGGACCGAAGACAGGTGCCAAACCGCTGAGCCACCCAGGGATCCCCAATTTCTCTTTGTTTAGTCTCATTGTTAGTGTATAGAAATGCCACTGATGGGGATCCCTGGGTGGCGCAGCGGTTTAGCGCCTGCCTTTGGTCTGGGGCGTGATCCTGGAGGCCCGGGATCGAATCCCACATCGGGCTCCTGGTGCATGGAGCCTGCTTCTCCCTCTGCCTGTGTCTCTGCCTCTCTCTCTCTCTCTCTGTGACTATCATAAATAAATAAAAATTAAAAAAAAAAAAAAAAAGAAATGCCACTGATTTCTGTGCATTGATTTTGTATCCTGTCACATTGCTAAATTGCTGTATGAATTTTAGCAATCTTGGGGTGGAGTCTTTTGAGTTTTCTATATACAGTCATCTATGAAGAGAGAGAGTTTTACTTCTTTGCTAATTTGAATGCCTTTTATTTCTTTTTGTTGTCTGATTGCTGAAGCTAGGCCTTCTAGTACTATGTTGAATAACAGTGGTGAGAGTGGACATCCCTGTCGTGTTCCTGATCGTAGGGGTAAGGCTCTCAGTTTTTCTCCATGGAGAATGATATTTGCTGTGGGCTTTTCATAGATGGCTTTGTCTCTCTAGCTAGAGAATCAACTTCCTAGTGGAATCAAGTATGCCTGGTACTTCTCTGTGTGATCCATATTGTTCTTTGCAGTTGCATCTACATAGACACTTGACTGACAGTGGTTAAGTCTAATTACCATGGTTCATTTGTAGACAGGTGAGATGAAAGGCAAACCACAGAGTTGAGGATGGGCAGTCCTTAGCATGTTTCAAAACACTGATAAAATATTGGACTTTGGAATGAAAGTAGGGAGAAGAGAGAAGGCTTAGGTATCAGGTTTCTGAAAGGCCTTTTATGTCCTCTTCCCCTTTTCATTTCTCTCTAAAATTGAAAATATGGGAACTAGAGGCTGACTCTTGGCCAAGATGACTCAAATGATTTCTACTGTCAGTACTGAGCCTACTTAGAGTATCCTTCATGCTTTGGTCTGTTGAGAGCCACTACACTCTAGCGTGGACAAGGAGGTGGATGATGCAGACCTCGTCCTACCAAGAATTTCTTCTCTCCTTACTCTCCAGAGGCTTTCATTAATTCCTGGGCTTTCCTAGGAGCCTTTCTCCCAGCCAAACCAGGAAGAGGTCAAAAAAGTTATCAGCATTTGCCTTTTTTTTTTTTTTTTTTTTTAAGTAATCTCTGTGCTTGATGTGAGGCTTGAACTCACAACCCTGAGATCAAGAGCCACATGCTCTTCTAACTGAACCAGGCAGGCACCCCAGCACTTAGCTATATCTTATCAGTGATTCTTTCTTAAAACTTAGATATTAAAATATTGATATCCTCCTGTTCCAGTATAAGGACTGTGACCATGCTCTTTTTGTTTGATTAGTTTTTAACTATTTTCTGTGTGATAACACAGTTTTTAGAAAAAAATGAAAGTATGGATAATAGAGCCCTTGCCTTTTGTGGTACTATAGGCTTTTGTCCTCTAATGCAAAAATCTGGGGAAGGGTTTATCTAGTCTAGAGGTTTCTGTGGATATGATTAAGCTTAGAGTATGGTGTGCTAAGCTTAATGTGCTACTAGTATCTCAGAAGATCTTACTGATCCCCTCTGCGTGAGGAGTTCTACTAGATAGGCTCCTGTCATCCCAATAAGAACTGCATTTTACTAAAGAAACTGATATAGGGGATCCCTGTGTGGCTCAGCGGTTTGGTGCCTGCCTTTGGCCCAGGGCGTGGTCCTGGAGTCCCGGGATCGAGTCCTGTGTCGGGCTCCCGGCATGGAGCCTGCTTCTCCCTCCTCCTGTGTCTCTGCCTCTCTCTCTCTCTCTCTCTCTCTCTCTCTCATAAATAAATAAATAAATTAATTAATTAATTAAAAAAAAGAAACTGATATAGAAATTTATATATTTTACTTTATAAATTTGTAAAGAAATTTATTTAGCTGTAGACATAGGGCTGCTCACTGGTACCATATTCTGGGTACCATTATGGATTTAAGTCTGCTTTTATGAGCTGCTAGCATGAGAACCTTACTTATATCTATAGAAAAATTAATTGTAAGTTTAATACTTAAACTTATGGAACATGGCAGTTTAAGATGTGAAGACTGTGTTTTCACTAGAGGAGAAAATAATGTCTTGTTTGTTATCTTTAAGCTCCAGATCAGTTTGGTTTTAGTGATAGAGATGTTGAGCTAGGATTGGATTCGGAATTTTTTTGACTTAGTGAGAAACATAACCAAGTGTAGAACTCTGGCAGATCCTGGAATCCTCTGTCCTTGGATAGGGATGTTGAAATCAACTTATCTCCATCCCCAGCAGTTCCGGAGCTGTGTCCCTATCTAAGGAGCATCTCTATCCTTGAAGTGATACTTTTATGTACCCTCTTAGACTCTCGATCCTGACACAAAACTAACAAGTTTATTTTAACCCACTTTTATCTGTAGAGGATAACTCTGTGTTCTGGGCAGTAGAGTTTGTTTCTCAGTGCCAAAATGGGAAACCAGACCAACTCAAAAAGCTGTGTCTCCTCAAAATCAGGACTTCTGAACCAGACGAGCTTCTTTCATCCATTCAGCCAGCATTAATGAAGGCTCTGCTGTTACCAAGCACAGTGCTTAGCACTAGAGGCCCAAAGATGAATATGACCTAGAATCTACCCTCAAGGGACCTGGGTGACACATTCAATTGACCTGACGGTTGGTTTCGGCTAAGGACATGATCTCAAGGTCATGGGATTGAGCCCCAAGTTGGGCTCCTTGCTCAGTTGGAGTCTGCTTGCCCCCCTCTCTCTATTCCTCCTTCTGCTCTCTCACTCGCTTACTCTCTGAAATTAATTAATTGAATGTTAAAAAAAAAACAAAAACAAAAAAAATGTACCCTTAAGGAAAATCATGGTCTAGGGGAAGAGGCAGACAAGTAAAAAATATGACAGTGAACTATATTAAGTACCTCAGTATAAATGCATACTGGCCCCAGTACTATCACTGAGAAGAATGTGATGGTCTCAACCAAGAGAGTCTTTAGCTTTTCTTGAGTTTACTTGACCCAAGCCATGGGTATTCAGCACCTCAGATCCTAGAAGAATGTCTCTGATTTTTATAGCATTTCTTGACAGAAATGATTTCTGTCAATCTGATTTCTATGATCAGCATAAAGAATGGTAGAAGGTAGTAAAGGTTAGGATTAGAAATCTCCGCAGAGTCAGTAACAGTGCCAGCCCTTGTTCCAGTTTGGAAAAGGGCTTTCTTTGCTTTAGGGGGTCCCAGCATGTTCAATAGTCATTAAACTCTCCACTGTTGCCTCCCTGTATCATTTTCCCCTTTCTTTGCATCTTTGCAGTGGAACTGCTGGCCAAGCCTCTGTTGGTCCAGAACCTCTGACTCAGGCTCTTCAAAACAGGAGAATCACACTTCCTAGTAGGAATCCCAGAACTTGTGCCCAAGCACTGCTGAATCCTCAGACACACCAGATTTGTTCTTCCTGTTTCATCTCTCCATGAACTGGGTCACAGAAAAACTTCCTAGGGGCGCCCTACAAGCCACAATCTTGTAGGCCTCCATCCTGAAGGACACTCATTATTGCCTGTAGGAAATGAGACGGGGAAGGTCTCAGACAGTTAACTTATATTGAGGTCACATCAGATGCCCATAGGATCCAGTTCTAGAAGTAGATATCTTCAGGGGAGAGAGGACAATGTAACAGCTTCCTAGAGAAGAGAAACAAAGAAGACCGTTATCCAGATGTGTTAGGAAGATAGTACAGAGGTTTAATAGGTTAGATTGCCTTTAGAGGTATAGACTTTTTTTTTTTTTTTTTTTTTAAGATTTGATTGATTGGGGTAGGGGGCAGGGAAAGGGAAAGGCAGATTATCCCTGCTGAGGAGGGAGCCAGCCCCAGGGCTTAATCCCAGACCCTGGGATCATGCTGAAGGCAAAAGCTTAACCACTGAGCCACCCAGGCACCCCAGAGGAATAGTCATTTTGATTCTGGTAATTACATTTGATCCTTGAACAATGCAGGGTTGGGAGCACCAATCCACAACACAAGAATCCAAATAAAACTTTTGACTATCCCAGAAACTTAACTACTAATAACCACCTGTTGACCAGAAGCCTTACCAATAACATGAACGTTGATTAAAACATATTTTGTATGTTATATGTATTCTATCCCATATTCTTACAATAAAATAAGCCAGAGGGATGCCTGGGTGGCTCAGCGGTTGGGCGGCTGCCTTTGACTCAGATCATTTTCCTGGGATTGGGGATCAAGTCCTTCATTGGACTCCTGTGAAGAGCCTGCTTCTCCCTCTGTCTGTGTCTCTGCCTCTCTCTCTCTCTCTGTCTCTGTCTGTCTCTCTCTCTCTCTGTCTCTCACGAATAAATAAATAAATCTTGGGATCCCTGGGTGGCGCAGCAGTTTAGCGCCTGCCTTTGGCCCAGGGCGAGATCCTGGAGACGCAGGATCGAATCCCACGTCGGGCTCCCGGTGCATGGAGCCTGCTTCTTCCTCTGCCTATGTCTCTGCCTCTCTCTCTCTCTCTCTGTGACTATCATAAATCAATCAATCAATCAATCAATCTTAAAAAAAAAATAAGCCAGAGAAGAAAAATTGTTATTAAGAAAATCATAAGGGAGGGCGCCTGGGTGGCTCAGTTGGTTAAGCTTCTGCCTTCAGCTCGGGTCATGATCCCAGGGTCCTGGGATAGAGCCCCACATTGGGCTCCTTGCTCAGCAGGGAGGCTGCTTCACCCTCCCCCTCTCCAGCTCCCCCGCTGGTGCTTTCTCTCCATCAAGTAGTAAATAAAATCTTAAAAATTGTAAGGAAAAGAAAATACATCAACACTACTGGAGTGTATTTATTTAAAAAAATCTGTATAAGTGGACCCACAAAGTTCAAACTCTTGTTGTTCAGGACTCAGCTATATCTTTCTTTTTGATTGTTTTGAGGGATTTTAGGAGAAAAATTTAAATAGGACAGAACTATAAAAACCAATTTTTGCTCATTAAAGCGTGACCATAGGGGCACCTGGCTGGCTTAGTCGGTTAAGCATCTGCCTTCAGCTGGAGTCATGATCCCGGGGTCTTGGGATTGAGCCCTGCACTGGGCTTCCTATTTAGTGGGGAGTCTGCTTTTCCCTCTCCCTCTGCTGCTCCCCCTGCTTGTGTACTCTCTCTCTCTCTCTCTCTCTGTCAAATAAATAAAATCTTTTAAAAATAAGGTAAAATAGGGGATCCCTGGGTGGCGCAGCGGTTTAGCGCCTGCCTTTGGCCCAGGGCGCGATCCTGGAGACCCGGGATCAAACCCCACGTCGGGCTCCCGGTGCGTGGAGCCTGCTTCACCCTCTGCCTGTGTCTCTGCCTCTCTCTCTCTCACTATGTGTCTATCATAAATA
This sequence comes from Canis lupus familiaris, assembly GCF_011100685.1. NCBI lineage: Eukaryota > Metazoa > Chordata > Mammalia > Carnivora > Canidae > Canis > Canis lupus. Next base: position 53,305,578 of record NC_049224.1, on the reverse strand, counting down.
AATTAAAAAAAAAATTAAAAAATAAATAAATAAATAAAATAAAAATAAGGTAAAATAAAGTATGGCCACAAATTTATGCTTCTTTGATCTTATAAAATATCATTTCCACCCTGCATTTTACCTGTTAAGATTTCAGATTCATCACCTAGTATCTTTTCTGTTGCCTTCCTCTTACATCAAGTTGACCATTTGGTTTATTGGGGTTATCTTAATCTTATGTTCAATTGAAACTCCTGGTTGTGATTATTTCCTAAGTCAGATTACCATTAGATTTGCCAAGAACTAAGAAATCAGTAGTGCTTTTGTTTAAATTCTCTTAACAGGTACTTCTGAATGAATTTTGCTGTTGTCATTGTTTTAGGCAGTTGTGAAAATATCAGAGAGCTATGAATTATTATTACTTGATAATTCATGTTTGTTCAGCGCACATGGTGTTAGGCTGGGTTTAGGGCTCCTGAGGACCTTTAACTCTTCGCTTTCTTCTATTCTTGTGAATTTTATTGCCACCTGCATTACTCAGATTTTAGATTTCCTTTTCCCCTGTCTCCTTTTTGTTGGTTTGGTACTTTTGACTCTCTGTGTTCTCTGAGGTACTCACCTATATTTCTGCTGGTGTCCTCAAGGTCAGTCCATCCATCAGCTCTGATCATTTAACAGAACCATTCTTTGTGATCTGCCTGTATCTAGTTTCTTAGGTACATGAGTTTAATATTGATTTTTCTTTTTTTTGTGTGTGTGAGTATAATTAACAACACAGTGTTACATTATTTTCAGGTGTAAAATATAGTGGTTCAACAATTCTATACATTACTCAGTGCTCACCATGGCAGGTGTAGTCATGATCCTCTTTATCTATTTTACCCCTCCCCCCACCACCTCCCCTCTGGTGACTACCAGTTTGTTCCCTGTTTTAAAGAATCTGGTTTTTTGTATATCTCTTTTTTCCTTGTTCGTTTGTTTAGTTTTTTAAATTCCACGTATTATTGAAATCATATAGTATTTGTCTTTCTCTGACTCACTTCACGTAGCATAATACCCTCTGGGTCTATCTGTGTTATAAATGGTAAGATCTCATTCGTCTTTATTGCTAAGTCATATTTGTGTGTGTGTGTGTGTGTGTGTGTGTGTGTGTGTGTGGTTCTGACTCTTGGCTGCCTTTTCTACACACCCATGCTTAGCAACCTCCAACTCTGTCATGTCCCCTCTGTCTCCACTTGAAGAAATGTTACTCCTCTTTCACAGTGTACTTCATGCTCAGTGGAAGGCATCTTCATGGACTTGGATTAACCCAGGCAGCTGGTAAGCTGACTCTTAGTTGCTCATCCTTTGCTCATTTATAGCACATGAGTCACTATGCTGACCAAAGATCAGCTGTGATATTTGTAGACCTGTGGTGACAAACTGATATTGTAATTATATAACTTAATAGTATACAGGTAAACCATAAATGAGCAAAGAGAATTGTTCTCTGAAAACTAAGGTGAACCCTTTAGAAAGGCTAGTTACTTAAAAAAGGAAATGAAATTGAATCAGGTTTGGGCAAGATAGGTGTAGAAGACTAGAAGTGGAGGCTCCTAAAAATCTAGGAGTCTGTGCTTACTGCTTTATGGGGGTCTGAGTTCTCCCTGCTTTAGAGAAACTGATGCATATGGGTGACTTTTATGGAAGAAAAGTGGCATAGAACTCTGGTCTGCAGGGAAGATCTTGTTGGCCTCAAGTCACAAGTTTGGTGGCTCTTAAAGTTTTGTTGATAGCAGGTGACTCTGGGCTTGGACATGGTGAGAGAGGGGTCACAGTAAAAGTCATGATAACTGTATCTTTATTACATGAGTTGTTGTTTTAGATGATACCCTCTGGTTCTCAGTGACTGAGGAGGAGAGAATCAGGGTTCTTGTTCTCCCTCTTTCCTGTCTCCTGCCCTCGTCCTAATTTTTTATAGCTGTAGTTTTTCGACATCATAAGGCATGTAGCATTGGCCTCTGTTATTGCTCAGCCTCATACAGAGTTCTTGGATTGCACTTTCTCTTTTTGGGAATTGTGTAAGTACTGCATCTTTTTCTGCTAGTGCTGGATTTTACTGTGGGAATTTTTAAGAGTTTGCCCCTCTTTTAAGTGATTTGATCTTTTTGCCTAGTTGCAGAAATCTTACCCTTGGGGTCTGTCTTAGCACTGACTGTTCTGGAAGTTTTCCTGGGGTGCAGTGTGCCCTTTTAGTATGTGGATTTTGGTTTCATAACATCCTGCAGTAGATCTTCCAGTAGATCTGCCTGTTTGTTTGCTGCATGTTACAGATCTTGTTTCTGCATACACTGGAGTCCTTGGCAGTCTTCTGTAGCTCCCCTTCTCTCTATTCTGTTGAACCCCTTTTCTGTTTCATTTTATGTGCTTTTTTCATGTCCCTCCATTTGGTTCCTTACCATTCTTTCCACAATGTCTCTTCTCCCTTTTGTTCCTTCTGGTTTCACCCTCATTTGGGGTCATTTTTTTCCTTCCACTTTTGCCCTGAGCTGTGCTAGTCGACACCTTCTCTTCACACTGTCATCTCCCTACCTCTCCTGTGAGCTCTTGCTCTTCTGCTCTGAGTGCTTGCTCTGTGGTTTTCTTTTTTCAGTTTTGTAAAAAATTTTATTGCCATTCATTTGCTCTGTGACAGCGTTTTCCAGTGTGTAGACTTAGTCTGCCTTTGGTTTTCCAGTTTCTTCCTTAATTTTTTCTTGTTGTATCTTTGTATATATCCTGTGCAGATTTCATTTTTATAACTCATCTTTAAATAGGTGAGTTTTTCAGGGACTAGCTGTTTGCAGGATGCTTGTTTAGAAGAGGTGCCAAGTCTGTGTTCCAGCCTGGCTGTGGTCATTCTCATGATTTAGGATTCTGGGTGAGTTCATTTACCCTTTATCTCTATCCAGCCAGCAGAGATAGGCATCTGTGAGCTTTTCCACGACGCAGACGCTGCCACAGAGTTTAACTCTGTTAGGCGAATATAGCTTGTTTGTGTGGTTTCTCAAGTAGTTCCAGATCCATGGAAATTCCTGCCTCTCAAGACAAGGAATCTGTTTGGTTCCAAAGAACATGCCCTTTACCTACAGGAAGTATATTTTGGCAGGTCTTTCTCTCCAGCTCCCGTGTCCCATTTCCATAGTATCTTTTCTTCTCCTTCTTTTTTTTTAAGATCTTTATTTATTTATTAATGAGAAACACAGAGAGGCAGAGACATACGCAGAGGGAGAAGCAGGCTCCCTTCGAGGAACCTGATGCGGGACTCGATCCCAGGACTCTGGGATCAGGCCTCTTGACTCAAAGGCAGATGCTCAACCACCGAGCCACTCAGGCACCCCTCTTTTCTTTCTGTGAAGGAAAGGAATCTTGTTTGCGCTCCCTACTTTTGACAGCTTTTCTAGCTTAGAGTCAGATTTAGGTTGTCTTCCAGTTGTGTTGAAAATGGAGTTTGAGGGGTACCTGGTGGCTCAGTCAGTTAAGCATCTGCCTTCGGCTCAGGTCATGATCCTGAGTTCCTGGGATCAAGCCCCACATTAGGCTCCCTGCTCAGTGGGGAGCCTGCTTCTCTCTCCCCCTCTGCCTGCCACCCTCCGGCCCCCCACTTGTACTCTCTCTCTGTCTAGTAAATAAATAAAATTTTTAAAAAAAATTTTAAAAATGGAGTTTGCATTTTTATTTTTCCTTTTTGCTTTTAGAAACACATCTTGAATAGCACCTTAAAATTATGATTTTGTGATACAATGTTAAAAGAAATCTTAACTCATGTTTTTTTATTAACCAGTTGCTGGTCACCATGATATCCTGTATTAGGCCTTTTACTACACCTTCTCATCAAGCCTCCACCACCACACTTCCATCCATCTCCCAAGCACCTAAAGCCCCAGGAATATACTACTCAGACTTAGGAAAGATGCCTACTTCTCACTAGGCATTGTTCAGTCAACATACCTACTTCTCAGTAGGCATTGTTCTAGGCCTTGGGGTTAGAGCATGGAAGAATTCACACAAGATCTCTGACATACCAAAAGCAAGTCTTAAAATGATTCCATATGGACTAGCGGTAAGGGATGGACAGGATGAAAGACACCATTAGGGATTTTGAGGAACAATGGTGGAAAGCCTGTAGAACATGAGCTCTGGAGTCAGTCAGACCTAGACTCGGTGCTCTGTTCTGCTACTAATACATGTGACATCAGAATAGTTGATTGACTTTTCCGTACATCAACTTCCTCATATATAAAGTGAAGATTATATTACCTACCTCACATGGATATTATAAAATTAAGTTACACGCGAAGTGTTCATTGTATAGTAGATGCTCAACAAGAAGTAGAAGCCCATGAAGAAGGGGCTCATTAAACAAAAGGAATAAAATACTAGGAGTACTGGTATAGAGAATTGTTTCTTTTAGTTGTGGTAAATTTTATGTAACATAAAGTTTACCATCTTCATTTTGAAGTGTACTGTTGAGCAATGTTAAGTACATTCACATGGTTGTGCAAGTCTTCTCCAGAACTCTTCATCTTGTACAACTGAAACTGTCCCCATTCCCTCCTCCCGTCAGGCCTGGCAACCACCATTCTACTTTCTGCCTCTATTTTTGGCTACTAGGTACCTCAGATCAGGAAATCATCTGTATCTGTCCTTCTGTTTCTGGCTTATTTTACTTAGTGTAAGGTCTTCAGGGTTAATCCAGGTGGTAGCTGGTGTCCGAGGTTTCTAACTTTTTAAGACCAAATAATATTCCTTTGTACATACATGTCACATCCACTCAGCCATTGATGAGCACTTGGGTTCTTCTGCCTTTTGGTTGTTCTGTGGATAATGCTGCTGTGAAGACAGGCATACAAGTGTCTTTTGGAATACTTGGTTTTAATTCTTCTGAGTATGTGTCCAGAGGTGGAATTGTTTGATTATATGGTTATTCTCTTTTTTAAAATTTTTTGAGGAACAACCATACCAATATACTTTGTATTTAAACAATGATTTTTAAAAAGATTTTATTTATGTATTTACTTATTTATTTATTTATTTATTTATTTATTTATTTATTTATTTATTTATTTATGTATATGTATATCATACATATATATATCAAGAGAGAGAGCGAGAGCACACGGTAGGGAGGAACAGAGGGAGAGAGAATCTCAAGCAGACTCCCTGCTAAGCACAGAGTCCAACAAGGGGCTCAGTTTTACCACCCCAAGATCATGACCTGAGCCAAAATTGAGTCAGGTAGTTAACCAGCTGAGCCACCCAGGTACCCAAAAACATATGTTTTTATTACACTTCCTCCCTGAAGCCAGAAGAAGTACCCTAGTTACATCTGGGCAAAATACCAGGGACTGATGTGCCAGAGAGCTTCGTGTGTCAAAAATGCACACACAGGGCAGCCCAGGTGGCTCAGCAGTTTAGTGCCGCCTTCAGCCTAGGGCGTGATCCCGGAGACCCGGGATCGAGTCCCACATCGGGCTCCCTGCATGGAGCCTGCTTCTCCCTCTGCCTGTGTTTTTTGCCTCTCTCTCTCTCTCTTTCTGTGTCTCTCGTGAATAAATGAATAAAATCTTAAAAAAAAAAAAAAGAAATGCACACACATAGGCACATGGACATATATACTGTCTTGACTCTCCATTGTCTGCAGTATAAATTGGCCCTCAGATCCTCCATGGTCCATTCTAGATGCTAGACCAATGAGTCTTATCTGGGGGCGATTTCACCAGGAGACATTGACCGTGTCTGGAAGCATTTTTGGTTGTCACAGCTGGAGGGGCGCTAGTGGAAAGTAGTGAGCAGAGTCTAGGGGTGCTGCTAAATATGATACAATGTACTGGACAGGCCCCTGCAACAGAAAATTATCCAGCCCCAAATGGCAGTAGTACCCAGACATTAGGCCCAAACTACCTTGTTGGCATTGTCTCTAGACTATTGCATAAATCTGCAATTCCTGCCAGATCCAGTGCTCCTCATACCCAACACTAGCTGAATTGCTTCCTCCGGTGCCTTTCACCTAAAGTCCTTCTCTCTGCTTCTTTGATGTCAGAGCCCCACTCAGCCCCACCATCTCAGTGATTCTCTCTGGTCCTTGAAGCCATTGCCCTCTTCCTTCTCAGACTGCTAATTTGGTGCTTAATTAATAATAGAAGGTGGTCCCTGTGATCTTTCCAGCATGACTGAAAGCACCTCAAAGGCCATGTTTATATGATTTGATTGGAAAGAGGAAGTTCCACCCCTCACCCTGGCAGGTACCTGTGACCTCTAACCCTCTGGGGGTTTCCATGGCCACCTTCCTGCTGCACTGTAGGGTACAGTGGTTGAGTCAGCAGCACGGCCACTGGCACAGCAGTCGAGTACACGGAGATTCAGCTTTGTTGGGAAGTACTGGCTGGATGGAACCTGGGCCCACACGTGAGCCTGCTGACCAGAAAAGTATTCATGCTGAGGCTGGTTTCTTATCCAGGCTCTAAGGAAGGGATGAGGACAAGTACAAAGGAGTGGCCTGTTTTGCCCCCGGTAGAGCACAGGCTCTGTAGGGTCTATCTTAGGAAGGCTGGGAGACACCCCTTGGGCAGGGCTTGTTCTGGACTAGTCATCAATGGTGACAATGATGGGGATACTAGTAATGAAAGCCATCCTGACTCATTTAGAACCCATTGTGGGGGGCAGCCCGGGTGGCTCAGCAGTTTGGTGCCTGCCTTTGGCCCAGGGCATGATCCTGGAGACCTGGATCGAGTCCCATGTAGGGCTCCCTGCGTGGAGCCTGCTTCTCCCTCTGCCTGTGTCTCTGCCTCTCTCTCTCTCTCTGTGTGTCTTTCATGAATGGATGAGTAAAATCCTTAAAAAAAAAAAAAAAAAAAAAAAAACCATTATGGGGCCAGACATCAGGCCAGGTGTTAGATACAGGTTATCGCAGTCAGTCCTCATAATTCTGGAAGGAAATTGGAGAACTGAAAGGGTAGTTTGCCCCAAATCACTCAGCTAACAGAGAGCGGAGCTGAAATTTAAATAAGATCTGTCTGACTTTGGAGCCTGTGCTCTCAGCCTTGAGTGTGGCCAGGCAATTCAGCTGGTAAGAATGAGCTATCACTGTTCATGGAAGAGGTTCATGTTAGAGAATGCTGAGACGTGCGGAGCATCTGTCTGCTCTCACTGGAGAGGTCAATGACCAAGGGGCTCAGATATCTGTTGGGAATCAGGAGCTAGTGTCAGGTCCAGCTGCTGGGCTGGTGCAGGAAAAGCCGTGAGGTCTCTGTTTTGGCCACACCCCAGCTACCACAGAGTGCTCTAACCCTTCTTATTTTTATTTCCTCTTTAGGTGCACTACATCCTTCAGGAGGTGGTGATGGGTGGGATGGTATTGGAAACCAACATGAATGAAATTGTGGCTCAGATTGAAGCTCAAAACAGACTGGAGAAATCCGAGGTGAGTGCATCACTATGATTTTGCCCCAGCCAGTTCGAAGAGACTGAGGCAGAATAGGGAATGGATATGTGTGTTGGCTTGTGTTGCTATGGAACCTTAGGGATATTTATGCTCTTCTTTCTTCCTTGGTCCATCAAAACCAATTGATATGAATGCCAGTGGTGAAAATTAAACCTGTAAGAATTATGGCTAAAAGTATGAACGGGAAAGTCAGATGGCGCTGGAAGACAAACAACATGGGGATTATGGCCCATATTTGTGGTTTGTCATTCCTCCTTTTAAAGCTGTACATTCCCTGGAGGGAGCCAGAATGCCCTTTCCTGGTCCCAGCATGGTTTCCTAGTGCTATGGCAGTCTGATCTACCCATGGCCATTTCTTTCGGTGTCTTTGAGACCTCAGAGTTGCCAGTTTCCTTATTTCCAGTTAGCTTTATACTCGGGCAGTAGAGTGTTTGCAAATAACACTGTATAGTGCTCAGTAGGGATGCCTGGCTGGCTCAGTTGATGGAGCATGCTGATCTTGGGGTTCTAAGTTTGGACCCCAACGTTGGGCATAGAGGTTACTTAAAAAAAAAACTCACAATAAATTCTGTCCTACTCATCTGAAGTCTCTCCGTCACCTCCATAAGCCTTACCAGAGAGTAGAGGCTACAGGCATATACCTTCATACGTGACAGAGAGAACAAAAGAAGTTACCTCTTTAACGAGCTGAGTGTCTTAAAGGCTTCATTGCCTTTTGAAATGGAACTTGATCTTGCAAAACCAGGAATTCCTCTTTGAGGACTGGTAGCCCTGCTAAAGAAGCTTTTCCAGTCCACAGCTAGAGTGGCATGACAGTTTTTTTAGAGATACAGGCTGGGAAGCTTCCAGGAATAGTAAGTGAGTCAGAGGCAAGGGGTTTGGAAAGCGGAAGAATGGAGACGTGCTGGGCAAGAGTGTAACTGGAGTTGGTCTCCTAAAAGCAGTCACTAAGGAGGAAATGGTTCTGAAAGTCTTATTGGTTCCTCCCCTTCTCTGCCCTCCATGGATGAGCCAGAGGGGCTTGCCGAACATGGACACCTTCCTCTGTTTATTAACCAGCCTTTCTATGGGTGTGGGTACATCGGACCCACATCCTTCCTCCCACTTGTCGCCACATGACATTTCCAAAGCCAGCTCTTTCCCATCTCACTGTGTTAGTTGGCAAGCAGTTGCCCGAAGCGCTGACTTCCTTTTACTTTTAAGAATTTCCCTGTGAAATGAATGAATGAATGAATGAATGAATGAATGAATGAATTTCCCTGTGATGACACTTGTCTCTGAGAGTCTCTTCAAGAAAGCATTTTGTTTCAGAGCCTGAAAAGTGCCCCAATACTATGATTTGGTTAAACCATCTCAGGTTTATTGCAGCAAGCATTTATTAAGCGCCTGCAGCATGCAGGGGACTCTTAGGTGCTGGGGCTACAACACTGCATAAGCCACAGCTCCTCTGAGAGCACGGAGTGTAGGTCCCTACCCCACAGCTCCCATCTAACCTCAAGATCATTATGTTGGCTATCTTTGAGGGATAAGGAGGAAAAATCAAAACACGCATTGTGTATACTTAGTATGGACGGTTCCAGGTCTCCGTCACTTGTGTTCCTAAGCATTAGACAGATGATGCTGAGCGTGTCTCATGCCCCTCCTGTCTCTCCTCAGGGTGGCCTTTCTGCAGCCCCTGCCCGGGCCGTGTCTGCTGTGAAAAACATCAATCTGCCAGAGATTCCTCGCAACATCAACATTGGTGATCTGAACATCAAAGTCCCCAACCTGTCCCAGTTTGTCTGAGAGTCCACAGCTACTGAACTGCAGTCCTTGAAGCAAGTCAAGCTGGTCCTGCCACAGAGCCCACCTGAGCCTTAGAAGGGTCAGGCCCTGGGGCCCTGACACCTGCAGCCGTGGAGTTGGGGGTGGGAGGGAATCCTGGGTTCACGGCTAGCATGTACCTGGTTCTCATATGTCCCACCTTGCCGGCCTCTGATACATGTGGCTGCTGCAGATGTGGGAGGGGGCCCTGGCTTCCTCCGTGGGGGTCAGTATGCCCGAGCCACTTGTACCTTTACCTCGCACCTGTAGCCACTTCCAGGGACTGGGCACTATACTGGGACCCACCTGCTTCCTAGAACCCACCACTAGGACATTCCCTGACTAGAGTCTTCATCCTTAGCACTGCGAGGCTCCTGGGGACCTATAGCATTCACTTGCTGGCAGGGTGCCATAGCTAGGAAAGGGCTGACACTTCATATGAGGGTACGTGGTGAGTGGCAAACAAGGGCAGAGTTTTATGAGAACTGGAGTTGCCTGCTGGCTCTACTAGGGTTGTCATGCCCAGAGTTCTTTCGTATAGGCAAGTTTTCTGGTTACCACCACCTACAGAATGTTTCCCTCACTGCCACTGCCCTAGCTCGGTTTGCCCAGGACACACTCCAGATCATGAACCTGGCGCATGCCAGGAGGGAGAACACCCCCTTCCCCACGGCTGTTTCTTCAGCACAGCCACAGGGTCCCTCATCCACAGGGAGAGGCCCCGTGTCTGTGGAAGGCAAAGCTGACAACATGTGGAACATCTCAGAATTATGACTCTTTCGAGGTTTAAAATACATTCTTCTCACGAGGAGCAGACGGGTCAGTTGCTGTGTTATAAATGATGAGTTTTCTCCATACAGGAAAGCCATTGCCATCTGTACCAGTTTGTGGAGTATGAGAGCCTAAGCTGGGATCACTTGTTCTAGAACTGGCACTGGGAAGGTTGGGGACATGGAAAGCGTGCTGGCCAGGACTGGTGGCTGTGTAGCATCATCTCCCTAACTTGGGAGGAGTCCCTTCCTAAGCTCTGCTTATGGGCCCTCGCCATTCCCCTCAGGTGACTGCCTCCCATAGCTGGCTTTGGAAACTTGTAAATTTTTCTGTGTGCTGAGAATCTTTCTGTCTGTGGTTAATTTAGAGCTAAAACTGCACTTTAGAGTAGTGCCTCTTCCTGTGCTGCGTCAGGGGGCCAGGTCTCAGGACGTTAGGGAGCTCACTGCATCATGGCAAAGCCCCCCAGTCTGGAGGTTTCCTGTGCCTGCTGACAGAGGGCCCAGACTGCCTGCCTGAGTCTCCTGCTGCTGCTGCAGAGCCCATCTGAGGTGGTGCCCATGGGACCACAGTGCTTCTGTCCTTGGCGCCCACTGCTCCCTGCAGTCTCTTGTCCTCACTCCTTCAGACTGTCCCTGATAGCCTCGGAGATGAGTGTGGTGATCAGAAGTTAGGCCCTCTTCTGTCAGAGATGGAGGTTACTCTATCTGATGTCCCCACTGATACCATTTTTTTTTTTTGAAGGGTTTAATTTTTTTTAGTAGACATTTCAGCACATTCATATCCCCCCCCCTCACATTTCCGAATGTGGAATAAGAAGGAAGAAGACTGATACTTACTTTGCACCTACCGTAAGGCCTTGTGAGCAAGATCCTTCTATAGCCCTTAGAACAGACAGGATTGTCTCCATTTTGCAGGTGAAGAGAGTAAGGCTCAGGTCAAGTAACCTGCTTATATAGGACTAAGAATTGAGACTCTGCCTAAATCTAAATTCCATTTTCCTTTACTGCTCGTGATGGCTTCTTCAATTTTATCCTTTTTGTTACAGATAAGGAAACAGATTAGTGGCTTCTCATAAACACTGATGAAGCCAAGCCTGATTTGCTCAGTGGACCAATGACAATGTCCTTGAGGGCAACAGCTGGAGGCCCCTTACTTGCTCCATGGAACTGATGAGGGAACAGTAGCCCAGAGTGTTCAGTGTTGGATTGAGAGTCACAAAGCTAGAACCTAGTCCTTTTTCTTGCGTTTATTTAGTTTTGTGGTTTCGTGTACTACTTCAGGACAGCTGGATATACTAGATTTCCATGGACAACCTTCAAATGTTTTTAGCTGCCAGAAACCATTGGTTTCTGCTCTGCTCCCACGAACCACTGACCACTGACAGGTCCCGTAGACTCCCAACAAGTGGAGCATCCCAGTGACATTCCTCAGACTGCCTCTAAAAGTAGCCTAAAACTTCATCCTAGCATTTTATTTGGAAAACTCTGTGCCTTTGGACAAGCCACAGTAACTTCATTAACTACTTGAGGTTACCTGTAAATCCAGCCAGCTCTCTTGCCTGCTACCAGCAAAGCCATAAACTTCTCTTTTCTTTTTTTGTTTTTTTAAATTAAGAGGAAATTGTATGCCTTTTTTTTTAAATAAGATTTTCTTTATTTATTCATGAGAGACACACAGAGAGAGGCAGAGACACAGGTAGAGGGAGAAGCAGGCTCCCTGCAGGGAGCCCAATGCAGGACTTGATCCCAGGGCCCCAGGATCACGCCCTGAGTGGGTGTAATGCTTAACCACTTAGCCACCCAAGCATCCCTATATGCCTTTTTTGAAGAAGGATATAGATTCTGCTGAGAAATGTCAATTATGAAAATAGAGACTGGGCCTAAATTTTGGAGTCCCTGGACTGTTTACACTGAGGGCCTCCTGACGTGGGACAGAATACTGGGTTTTCAGTGCTCACTGCCCCTAATTAAAAAATTTTGTTATGCAGTTTCTGAGTGCCTGGCACATGCCAGGCTCAGCTTCCTGCTCTTGTCTCTGCTGAGTACCTCTGAGTGCCCACATTGAGTGGCTAGCAGTCTGAATTTGTAGTCTGAATTTGTACTCTTGTCTCTGCTGAGTACCTCTGAGTGCCCACATTGAGTGGCTAGCAGTCTGGAGTTGGTGACTATGTTAATATGGAATATTTAAAGGACAAGAACCATTTCCCACCCCCAATAGCCCCATCATGCCTTTCTGGGCAATACTCTAAATAGCTTGTCTTAGTTCAAGCTGCTATAACAAAAAGACCATGGACTGGATGGTGTTTGAACAAACATTTCTCACAGTCTGCAGTCTGATCAGGATCAAGATGCCAGCAGATCTGATGTCTCCTGAGAACCTGCTTCCTGTTTCATGGGCTGCCGTCTTCTTGCTGTGTCCTCACGTGGCAGCGAGAGAAAGCTCTGGGTTCTTCATCCCCTTATAAGGATGCCAGTCCCATCGTGGGAGCTCCACCCCCCTGACCTCATCCAAATCTAACAACCTCCCAAAGCTCCTCCCCGCCCCTCAAAACCATCACACTGGGGATTAGACTTCCTTCAGCATCAAAATCTGAAGGACACACATTCATCTATACAAGGCACCTAATTACTTAACTTTTCTTCTTGGCCTGGTCACAGCACTGTGTTTGTTTCAGCCTCCCACACCTGCCCTGCCTCCCAGGGGTGCCTGTCTCCCTGTGCTCATGGTTATTCTAGTGCCCACACACGCCCTTGTGCCACCTGGCCCATGCTCACAGGCTGCTAAATGGCTGTCCCCCAGTGTGAGATTTTGCCCTCTAAGGAGCACGAGAGGGTTCCCATCTGCTCTGTTCTGGGAGCTGTCAGCAGATACGCAGACAGGCCCCCTTTAAGGAAATGGTTCCATAGAAATGATTAATCTTTTCCGAAAGACTGCACATTCTTTCCTATTTCAGTGAATCATGTTTTAAGAAGGAAATCTGTTCATGTAGTTCAAAATTTAAGATAACAGAAGGCTGTTCAGCCAGATTCCCACTCTGTTCCCATAAACCACAGAGCCCCCTACCTCTAGTAGCAACACGGGTTTCCAATTTAAAGGATTAAGAAATAAAGTCCCTGGATTTTTATAACCAAAACTTGAGAGTGTTCTCTTTCTGAAAGAGTTAAATTCCTTTTGACTTTGGTGATTGATCTCAGCCTGTTATAGCATGTCCCCCACTGGACAGAAGAGGGGCCTCTCAGACCGCCCCACATAAAGTAGCTTCCTGACTTCTGCATCCCTATCCTTGCCCTGCATTTTCTTTTTCCATGGCACTCTGAAATATATATATTTGGGCTACAGACAGTAGCTACTGTCTGTCCCCAGATAGGATGTATGCCCCTGGGGGCGATGAGGGAGGCTCATCCTTTGTTTGGTACTGTGTGGACAGTGCCTGGTGCATACTGCTCCGTCAGGAGCTGGTAAGTGAGAGTCAAGGCAAACTGCAATTCCATCTTACGGTAATGTATAACTTGTGCTCTCTGGGGCCCTGTGCTAGTCCTTCGGGAAGGAGAACCAGGGCAATGGCGCTGGGAGCAGCAGGAAGGAAAGGACCAGGTGATGGCCTGTGGAAACTGAGGGGGAGGAAAGCGACAAAGCTGATGACTGAGGAACCCGAGTTACTGGAAGACCGGCGAGGGAATTACTTGAGAGGGGAGGAGGTGGTTTGGGAGGAAGAGAAACCCAGACTTTGGATGTGAACATGTTAGACTGGAGTTGCCTGAGAGTAGCTGGGGCAGACATCCACCAGCCAACAGGGAGCCTGGGAGGAGGCAGGAGAGGAAACCGGTTGAAGCTGCAGGGGTGCGTAGTGTGGACATGGCCTGTGGGCAGGGGAAGGGAGAGGAGACGGTGCAGCACCTCCAGTCAAGGGGCCTTCAGTAAGAGGCCAAGGGGCTGAGGACATGGTCTCTGGGCTCATAGTTGTCCACATGTGAGACAACACAGTTCAGGAAGGGTGTTGAAGGGTGGCTCCAGCCAAGTGGCAAGGCATATTTCAACTGCAAGACATATTTGAACATGTCTGTGTAGGCCACAACTCCACTCTGGGACATACACAGCCTGCAGAAGATCAGCATCCTCAGCCATAAAAAGCAGGAACCAGGGACCCCTGCCTCCAGGGGTTGTGAGGGTTAACAGAACTGCTATAGACCACGGAGGGCCCCCAATCCCTGGCTGATGTCACCACTGGGCGTTTTGCAGAGAGTGACAGAAGATGCAGTAAACTAGGAGGTTTGGAAGGTGGGAGGGGACCCGAGGTGGGCCTCAGAGGGCAGGCTGCTGGCCCAGCCCCAGCAGTGAGGCCAGGCTCCTATCCACAGGCCACCCCTGGGTAAAGCCATAGTGGAAGTGGGGAAGTCTCTGGAAAGCAAAGCTTTTCTTACAATGAGGAGTTTGAAGACAGAAGAGCAAACTTCTGATCGTTAGGACCTGAAGTGTGGGAGCCGCAGTCTGGAACCCCCTCCCAGGCAGCAGGGAAGTGGAAGGTGTCTGTGTTTGTCCAGGACTGGGGTGAGGGCCTCTGGACAAGCAGGCCTGGCTGAGAGTTGGAGTTCTGTAGGGACTCCACACTTTCCACGAGAAGTGGAATCTCTGAGCCTTCGCTAGAGCAAATCTTACTTTGTTGTTCAACTCTGACATCATCTGGCCTCCTGAGAGCACTTGAGAACAGGAATGCCCTCTCCTGCCTCCTAGAATTGGCCCCTGGCTTTAAGAGGGCAGGTGGAAGGTTTTCTTCTGCATGGCTGAAAATGAATGCCCTCTGCAAACACCTGACATCAAGACACAGCTGAAAATGATATAAAGGTAGAACAGGTAAATTCTCAAAGACTGGAGTCCACTGGTCCTCCAGATTGAGATGATCCTCAAAATATTTACCTGCCAGCATGGCTCAGGCAGTGACTCCTCAGAGTGGAGGTATGAGACAGGGAATAGGGGTGTTACCAGTGGTCCATGTCGATCTGCCACCAGGAAGGACCTTGTCTCTCTTGAGGCAATAGAAGAGGACCCAGGAGGAGCCACTCCTTTACCACCGTGGGTGCAGCCAAGATAAGCCCCTGGATTTGCCTGTGTGGCTACGTGAGCCAGCGTGCCTCCTCCAACATGGGGCGATGCAGTGGGAGGAAGCCTCCCCATACCCTATCTCTGGACCCTCACAAGCAGGCAGTGAAGCTGGCGGTGAAGAGACAGCCACAAACCCAGGGCACATGCCATGGTCGAGATCACTGCTTTTGCCCTGGGCAGACTGGGCGAGCTTCCCTCCAGCTTCTTAGTTCTCAGCCCTGGTCTCCTCCCCTGGCCTCCCCCAGCTAGCCACAGGCCACACGAATCTCGCTCTGGCTGCCCAAAGATGGCGACACATACAGCCTGGGAAGTAATTCTTGCTGGGGAAAGTGAGGCAAGTTGGGTTTTTTTTGTTTGTTTTTGTTTTGTTTTGTTTTGAGGTGCCAGCTGTTTAGCCAGCTTTCCTGGAAATGCCTTTATGTGGCTGGGAGGTATGGGCATACCTTCTTCCCCAGCACCCATCCCCTGGGAAGGAGGCTCCCGCTCAGATGCTGGGCTGGCACTTGGGGGTGTTTTCTGCTGAAATTCCCTGCCTGAATTTCCTAGCCCCTAACTGCCTTCTCTCGAGCAGCCAGGCCCTTCTGGGCCCTCGTAAGTGCCGACCAAGCCATCAACTGTTTAAAGTGCACGATGACATTACAGCTTTGGAAGGAAATCCCAGAGTCCAAAGTCTGTGCCAAGCAGGCAAGTGCTACAGTGGTGCTACCTGGCATCATGCTGTCCCTGGCTCAGTTTGAGAACCCAGAGGGGGCCCTCCCTGTCAGCCCCACCTGAGCTGCAGTGCTCACTCAGGGTCATAATTCTTCCCGGTTAGCCACCTCATTCCCAGCTCCCACCCAGCCCTGCTGAGCTGCTCTAGGCTCATGTGGCCCTAGAAGGGCCACGAATCCAAGGCCAGGCTGGGCTCCCCTGGTCTTCCAAGTGACCTCTAGCTCCCATGTGTCCTCAGAAGTGGTACCTTTGTCCTGAGCCTACAGTCCCCAGCCTTGTGCCTGGATGAAGCTCAGGTGGCCCAAACCACTATGTTCTGACTCCTTCAGAGCCCTCAAAGGTAAGCCGCCTCCCCAGGAGCCACTGCCCACCACTCACAAATACTGTCTCACAACCAACCGACTGTCCCAGAACCCACAGGTTACCTCCATGCCCCACCCCCTGCCCTCATCCCTTCCTGGACACCATCACAGCCCCTAAATTGTTGTTCTACCCCTCCTTTGCCTCCTTATAGCTTGTTTTATCACCCAGCAGCCAGACTGAACCTTCTAAAGCATTCAGCAGACCACAACACTGCCCTGCAGTGTTTAATACCTTCCAAAGGCTTTCCACTAGCCTCTGAACAAAGCACAAGGCCCCGCCTAGCTGGCCCCTACCTGTCTCTCTGTCCTCCTCTCCTGCTCCTCCATCTGATTTCCCTGCTCCAACCACAATGGCCTTCAGGGTTCCGTGAACATGCAGGGCTCACTGCCACTGCAGGGCCTTCACCCTTGCCTCCCAATGGCCAGTCTTCTGGTCTTCCTTACTTTGGGAGTCTCTGCTCAACTGTCTTCAGAGGACCTCCTTGTCCTGCCTGTTTTTCCAGTCACTCCCTCTCCACCACCCCCCTTTGTCCTTCGTGGCACTTGTTATCTGACATGATAGCATATGTAATGTCTCCTCTGCTTTTTTCACTATTTTCTGCTGCTATTTTGCTGGTACCCAGCACAATGCCTGATCCCCATTAGCCGTTAGTAAATAAATAATGATTCAACGCTTGAATGCATGTCCCTGTTTCCCTCTCAAAGGACTGAAGCTCCACACTCACTCCAGGCTTCAGGCCAGGAAGCTCTGAGGTGGGAGTCATGGGATCTGACTTCATGATTCTCTATGTGACCCTGCGTGAGTCATTTAGCTGCCTGCTTCAAGCTGTAGGAATAGTGTATGAGAAACACTGATCATATAGACAGAAAGCCCTAAATGGGGTATAAACTTGGTTTGAGTCCTGGCTCCAGCAAGTCAGCTGTGTGACCTTAGGCAACATACTTAATCCTCTGTGTTTCTGTTTCTTCACCTCTGAAATGGGAATAAAATAGCTCCCTTGAATCAGTTGGGGTTCTTGGTTACAAACAATAGAACCAACCTAAAAACTTCCTGAAGGGCTATGGTGAAGCTCTCACAGACTCAAAAGGAAGGTGGAAAGCTCAAAACCAAGCTGACCCAGACACAAAGGGAGAAAAAAAAGATCCTCTGGAACATGTCACCAACACTGCCAACCCTGGACTTCAGGGCCACAGACCCTGCTGTCCATCCTTGAAGACACAGATTCCTAGGCAGGTGCCTTTGATTGGTGAAGCCAGGGCCCAGGGGCTGGCAGCAGAAGTAGAGGAGGCTGGCCCCAGCCTCACACATTGGGGAGCTTGCCAAGCGAGGTAGAGACAGCTGTCCACCACATTGCATGCCAAGGGCTATTGTGTGGGTCAAGAGTTAATGCAGAACTTTCCTTTACAGCTGGTGGGAAACTGTCTGGTGGAATCCACTGGAGTTAACATATGCTTATCATGTGACTCAGTGGTACCAAATGAGTGCATGTGTCCTACCAAAAGATGTGGACAAAAATGTTGATAGCCCTATGTATAATTGCCAAGGAAGAGGAACAACCAAGTGCCCATCTGAATGGAATGCATGGGGTCTCCTGGCTGCCTCAATCAGTTAAGTAGTCTGCCTTTGGCTCACATCATGATCCTGGGGTCCTGGGATAGAACCCCACATCGGGCTCCCTGCTGCTACTCCCTCTCCCTTTGCCCCTCCCCCTGCTTGTGCTCTCTCTCTCTCTCTCCCCCCCCCCAATAAATGATTAAAATCTTTTTTTAAAAATTTTTTAAAGATTTTATTTATTCATCACACACACACACACACACACACACACACACACACACAGAGGCAGAGACACAGGCAGGGGAAGAAGCAGGCTCCGTGCAGGGAGCCTGATGTGGGACTCGATCCTGGGTTTCCAGGATCAGGCCCTGGGTTGACGGCAGCACTAAACCGCTGAGCCACCCGGGCTGCCCAAATAAAATCTTTCGAAATATAAATGGAATGAATGAATAAGTACGTACCCAGGAATGAGAAAAAGCCAGCTACACCTGCATATGACATCATGGATAAATCTAGTGAACATAATACCAGGCATAAAAAGCCAGGCACAAAACCACATAGACTGATTTCATTTCTTTGCACCTGCAAACACAGGCGCTCTGAACGAATGGTGGTAGAAGCTGGGATAGCAGGTGTCCTCCTGGAAGGCTAAAGGCGGAAGTGGGCAGGAGGGGGGCTCCTGGGGCGCTGGGCATGTTCACTTTCTTGATCTGGGTGCTGATTTTGCTTGTGTGTTCACTTTGTGAAGTTTCTTCATTGAGTTCTTCACATGATTTCATATTCTTAAACTTCATTACAAAATACCATGGATTTAAGAGAAAAAAAAAAGAATCCATGGGAAGCACTTGGGATAGTGTCTGACTCATGGTATGAGCTGAATAAATGTTAGGTCAG
Source organism: Canis lupus familiaris (assembly GCF_011100685.1). Classification (NCBI taxonomy): domain Eukaryota; kingdom Metazoa; phylum Chordata; class Mammalia; order Carnivora; family Canidae; genus Canis; species Canis lupus. The sequence goes on along the minus strand of NC_049224.1, from coordinate 53,286,938 downwards.
TGTCATTACCATTGTCCTTGTCACTTGTCGGTCTCTGAGGATGCACAGAATGTAGTGGGGTTAGAGCTGACAAGGCTTGCGGCTCGTCATGTGGCATGGAGGAACGTGATGACCAGAGCTTTGGGCAGCCATGTGGATGATGGGGCCCTGTGTTGCCAGGCGCCATGGGAAGAGCAAGATTAGGGGTGCAATAAGTTAGGTTTGGGGAACTGAGCAAGGAGAGATGAGATGCAGTGGGCAAAGTCTGTGAGAGGCCAGGTCATGGAAGGAAAGGGAAACCATGTCCTCAGAGAATGATTAGGAGAGTGGGGGCTGTGGAAGGAGCGTTTCTGGGGCTCAGTGGGAAGGAGGGTGCAGAGAGAGCTGTGGCCAAGGATAACCGAGATGTGGGGTCTGATGGACTTAGCTAATCTCTACATTTCTAAAACAGTGAACTGGGCACTGGTGAATAGGGGGATATTGTCATGGGGAGAAGAGAGTCCAGCATGGGGTGATGGTGCCTGGGACGTCAAGCTGGACCACGTGTGTGGAGCCTTTGCACAATCTCCATCTCGTAGAAAGGGTTGTTTCAGAAACAATGGTAATAATAGGGAAAGCATCGGTGGTAGACATTATTACTGATCAAAAAGATCCACTGCCTCTCTCTGCTCTGGAGGAACAGGACACCTCCCACAACTTTACCATCAGGCTTGCTTTGGTCAGTGACCTGACCATAAGTGAGGTACACCACCTCTAAGGAGAAACTTCTGGAATCATGGTATGGTGCTCCCATATCTGCTTTCATCTCTGCCCAGAGAACCAGTGGTGTCCCAGATGGGGGCCCGCTCCTTCATCCTGGGTGTGGAGCTGACTTGGTGCAGAGCTACAGCCAACCCACGACACATGCAGCATGGACAAGACACAAGCCTTGTTGTAAGACGTAAAGTGTTGGAGCTGTTTATTACTGCAGTGTAGCATGACCTCAGCTGACTGCCTCAGCAGCTTCTGGGTTTGGGGTGCTTCCTCTGTCCTGGGGACTGTGGGGTTAATCCACACACAACTCTGTGAGAGCAGCAGCCAGATACGTGATTGAATTTATGTACAATTCTAGAAACATAAACTAATCCATAATGACAGAAAGCAGGCTAGTAGCTGGTGATGGGGTGGGGAGAAGGTAGAGTGGGGAGGATGTGGGATGGGGAGGAGGTGGGATGGAGAGGAGGTGGGGTGGGAGGGAGGGATCACAAAGGGGCACGAGGAGACTTTGGGTCAACAGATACCTTTGGTATCTTACTTGTAGAGACAGAGTCATGAATATGTACCTGCCAGGACTTGTATACTTTAAGGAGTTTACCATATGTCAAGTGTACTCCACTCTACCCACCTCTGTTAGATCAGAATTCTAATAAAATCCTTATCTCTATCTCACAGATGAGGAAGATGGGGCTCTTTGGGTTTAGATCACGTGCTGATGGTCACACAGCTACTAAAGGATGGATCCAGAATTTGAACCCAGTGTACCTGAATCCAAAACCTGTGCCTTTCAACCTTGAGGGAATCCAAATGGCTGGCAGGATACGGACATGGGCTACATACAGGAACCCCAGAGACAGCCCCTGCTTAAACATGCTCCCTGAGAGTCAGCCTGGGACAGAGGGGAAGTGGGCAGACCCCAGACCCCAGTTTTCAGACCAACTCTACCTCTCCTGGAAGAGTGCATGGCAGCAGTGGGGGGCTGGAGTCAGTGTGTCCCAGCTTGTGAGAATTACACAGTTTGTGAGTCAGTTGTGAGGCACAGCCATTATTAAAAATTAAATTATAATGCTTACAATTAAATAAAGTATAGCAAAAACAAAGGTAATACTCAAAACTCATGGCTTCCTAATTATGTTCCCACATTTGACCGGTATTTATGCCCTTGAGATTCCACATGCTGATCGTGTCCTATGGTGGAGCATTCTACAATGCTGTGCCCCGCCCCCAGCATCTTTTCCCAACTCTGCCTGGAGCTAAACTTAGATGTAGGGGGGTTAATTATACATGGAGATCAGAAAATGCTGACTCAGAGCTACCTCATGCCCGCCACTGGCTGCTTGTTAAACATTTAACCATCCCCATCACCGAGCCCTAGGGTCTGGCTACCAGCAGGGGTGAGGGTGGCAGGGGCGGTAGGGGCAAGCACAGCTGGGCACTGAGGCCCAGGGCTGCCCAATGTATTTCTTCACTTAAAGCCTGATCACACCCCTGGGAGGCAGAGTGCTGTTTCTCTTGGCAGATGAGGAAACTGAGGCACATAGGAGCTACCTGACCAATCACTCAGCTAATAAGTTGTCACAGCCTGATTCTTAACAGTCACTGTCCACACTCTGTCCCCCACAACTCTGACCACTGTTGGTCACAGGGTCTGGCCTCTTTCCTGAAACCTTCACCTTCAGCCACGTGCAGACCCCAGGCCCCCAGAAACCTGGAGTGGGCTTCAGCGATCACCAGGCCCATGGCCTCACCTCTCCTGTGCACAGCTAGTCCTGGGGACCACAGTGCAGGTCTGAGTGCCAGGGAGAGGGCCAACCCATCTCCAGAGACCTAGGCCAAGGGTGGGTGGGCCTCTTTCCCAAAACAGCTTGGTGCCATTCTTGGGAGCCCTGGAGCACTAGGGGTGAAGCTGGATAGGTGGAGGCCCCAGGACCTCCCAAGGGCTCTGAAAAGCCGAACTTCCAGGAATTGCACAGCCTGACAGCCTCTCAGCTGGTCAGTGGAAGGTGTGAGTGGAGAGCTCCCTGGGTTGTAAAAGGGGTCAGACTGTCCAAGGTCTGGGGTTTCAGAGAAGGGAATTCTAGAAAAGGGTTCAGGCTGCCAGAGCAAGAGGACGAGGTCCCAGAGGTGACAAGTTGGAGCAGGTCTCCCTGGTGTGAGGTGGTTGGGGCCCCAAGAGCAGGGAGGAAGGACCCGTCTGATGCTGAAGCAGGGGAGGCTGGGACAGGGGGTGTGGAGTGAGGGGTTGGTGTGCTCTAGGTGAGCCACATGGGGCGTGGGCAGAGGCTGACCTGGAAGAGGCTAAGGATGGGTGGAATGGTGGCTCTCCAGAAAGTACGTCCACCTCCTAATCCCCAGAACCTGTGAATGTGACCTTATTTGGGAAAAGGATATTTGATATAAGTAAGTGAAAATTCTGGAGATGAGGTCATCTTGGATTATTTAGGTAAGCCCCAACTCCAACGACAACTGCCCTTAGAGGAGAAGGCCATATGATCATAGATGCAAAGATCGGAGGGACACAGTCACAAGCCAAGGACCTCCTGGAACCACCAGAAGCTGGAAGAGCACTGAAGGATCCTCACCTGGAGCCTTGGAGGGAGCATGGCCCTGGTGACACCTGGATTTCAGACATCTGGTCTCTAAACAGTGAGAGAATACATTTTTATGGTTTTGGGCCACCCAGTTTGTGGTCATTTGTTACTGAAGCCCTAGGAAACCAAAACAGTGGAGGTGAAAACCAGCATATTACAGAGTCCTCCACTGCACAGGGCAATGGGAAAGGAGGTTCACAAACTGGCAGGGGGACGAACAGAGGGAGAGCCAGAGAGCGGGGCTGCCCAGTGACCTCGGGTGGGTTCAGGCAGGGAGGGCACAGGAAGGCCTGCAGAGGGCAAAGGATAGACAAGACGCAGGTGGGAGGTGGGCAGAGGATCTGGAGCTCTTAGAGGGATGGGAGAGCTGGGCTCCAGGAGGGGGGCACAGGAAAGGGCACTTTCAGGAGACAGGGGGGTCTGGGAAAGGAGGTAGGAGGGATGGTCACAGGGGCAGATGGGGAACCCCCCCCCCCCAGAGCTGACCATTGCTGGGGAAAGAGGCCCAGGAAGGTGCATGGCCAGAGGTGCAAGTTTACACCTTGCAGAGCTGGTCAAAGATGGACACTTCCACGGTGGAGTCATCAGTGAGGGTTTCGAATGCTCTGGACACACTGTTTCTCATATAGTTTTCACAACAGCCCCACAAGGGACTGTGCCCATTTCACAGATGAGGAAGGTGAAGGCTCCAGGGTAAGTAACCACTCAAAGTCAGTTAACTCATTTGTATGCGTCAGACCCTGAAAGGAGGCCATGTGTCTGACTGCAAAGCTGGCCTCCTACTGAGCACCCTGCCCTGCCCTGCCCTCTCCTGCCCTGAGGAGACTCCCTGGACTGGGGGGCTGAGAGAGCACTAAAGTGGGAGCCCACCAAGGGGTTCAGGGCTCACTGCCTTCCTACCCTGCATGCCTGTCCTTCTCACCCGGGCTCGGGACCTCTGTCCCTCCCACTGTGCTCTGGGTCCAATCTGTCCCTTCTGAGGTCCAGGACCCTGCTGGGCCCAGCCTCACATCAAAATCCTTTCCTACTTCCTGCCTGAGCCAAGGCAGTTTGCTCTCAAAGCTGCTCTTTGTCCTCCTTTATTTCCAACAATGTGTTTTTAATCAATTTTATAATAAAACCCAAACTGAATTCTTGAAAACAACACCAAGGAGGAATAATAATACAAGAATCCCAGCTCCAGCAGCCAACGGGTTCACCTTCCTTCCTTCTTGGAAAATCTACCTCTTCAAGCCTGCAGCTCCTGGTTACCAAGCCTCCTCAATATCCTCAGACTGCCCCCTTGGTGAAGGCAAAGCCCTCCCTCCTCCCTCGTCCACTGAGTTCCTCCACCTCTGGAAAGCCTGGCCCCCTCCCATCAGGCTCCCTGCCTCCCACCTGACTCCCCTCCAAAGGGGACCCAAACTGTCTCCAGGAGCGTGCTCTAAAAGGCAAATCTATCTCCAGTAGGGTCTTTCTCTCAAAATTCATCAGAGACTCAGCATCCCCTAGGAGCAGAGTCTAAAATCCTCAGCATGGCATCCAAGGCTCTAATGTCCCATCCTCACCTGCCCCAGCCTGATGCCCCAGCCTGATGCCCCATCATGCACTTGACCCCCTGCCTTTGCAGATGCTGGTCCCTCTGCTCCAGACAAGCTTCCTCCACCTGTCCACTAGGCTAATTCAACTCCATCCTCAAGACTCAATTCAAATAGCTCCCCCTGTTCACTGACCCTCTCCTGCCCTTCCCAGGCACAGAGCAGACCTCTTGCTGTCGTCACAACAATGACGTGGAACTTGGTTCCTTCATTCATCTGATAAATGTGCCAAGTCTCACGCTAGGCACTGGGGCCCCGTGGAAAACAGTACCGACTGGCCCCTGCACCCTTGGAGTTTATGATCTCTGCTACTGTTGCCTCAGTAGACCACGAGTCCCCCAGGACAGGTGCCACCTGTGTCCACAGAGCCACGCTTGGTGTCCACACGCACGCAGTGTGTGCTCCTTAAATGTCTGTTGATTGACCAACCAAACGAGTGAATGAATAACTGTAACCCTTTCTCTCTTCACTGTTTGAGGCTCCTGGGCAGGAACTGTGTTGGCCTCAGAGTTAAATCACTTGCTCACAATAGGTGTTCAGTTCTAGGCTACATTGTTCCCCCAGGAGAGGGAGGAGTGTGGAGGGAAGGGACCCTGAGAGATGAGGAAACTGAATGCTGCTGGTCTTCGAGGCTGAGGACCCCAGGAGTCCCCACCCCTCTCCTGCCTACTCCCACTCTCTTTGTGAACTCATGGGGAGATGGAGACCTTGAAGGGACTCCTTGGTCCTCAAGGGACTCCAGCTTGGAGGAGGGGGCTTGAGAGGGAACCTTCACTGAGCTGCCTTGGGCTGGTCCCTACCCCACCCTGACATTAGGCACTCCCTGCCAGGGCTCTGCACAGCTGCTCCAGAGCTTGCAGCGGGATCAGGAGCACCCAGGTGTCCCACGCAGGGCGGGGGGCGGGGGGGGGCTGACTCCCCCCATCTCCCCCTTCCCCAGGGCTTTTTTGTATCCTTTTCTTTTCTAAATAGTATTTTACTGTTTGGGGTGGTGGTTGCTACAAAGATAGTAGGTTTGTTCTATAATTTAAAGAGTACACAGATGTATAAGAAAATAGGGGCAGTCTCTTTGCCCTCCCCCCAGCCCCCTGCAGCAGCAAACTGACCTCACTGAGAACACAGGTTAATCAATGGGCACGTGACTTTCCACTCATCCCAACACTCATGACACCACCCCCAGGAGAGTGCTTACGAAGATAAGAGCTCTAACGAAGAACAATAGTACGCATGTTCCTTTAGCACATGCTTTTTCTTTTTCTTTTTTTTTACTTAAAAATATCCATGGACATCTTTCCAAGGTAAATATACAGAATTAACTCATTCTGTCTAACTGCTGTGCTTCCTGGGATGTTTATAATCATTTGTTTAAATGGCATGCTGCGGACCCTTTGGCCTTTTAATTTTTCCTATGACAAGGAATGCTTCAATAAGCCTCCTCCTACACATCCTTGCATTTTTCAAAAGATTTATTAATTTATTTTCAGAGGAGGGGAAGGGTCAGAGGGAGAGAATCTTCAGCAAACTCCCCACTGAGCGTGGAGCCCAACGCAGGGCTCCTTCTCATGACTTTGAGATCATGATCTGAGCTGAAACCAAGAGTCAGATGCTGAATTGACTGAGCCACCCAGGCACCATGTCCTTACATGTTTAACAGTAAAATTGCCATTTTACTTTCTCCAGCACTCAGAACAATTCACAAGTGTTCCAGGAATGCGACCCTCACACCCTGGCCAACTCTAGGTGTGGTCAATTGTCTAAACCTTTGCCAGTATCCTGGGGAAAATCTGACATCTCCTTGCTTTGAAATGGTTTCCTGAATAGGACTAAGATTGAACATTTTTTCATATATCAATTGGCCGTTTTAGTTTCTTCTTCCACAAGTCTTTGAATCTAACCCTTCCACCAGTTTTGAATTGTGAGATCCTTATTTTTAAAAATCACCTTGTAGCAACTTTTTGAATGTTATTGATATTCTTTGTTATATGTGTTGCAAATATTATAGTCCAGGGCAGTTGTCTTTTGCCACGTAGAAGTGCATATATACTTAAATCATTTTTAAATTATCACAGAAATTTGAAAACATACTCAACATAATAAGAACAGTATAATAAGCTCCCAGTGTACCCACCTTTGAGCTCCCAGACAGTGATCAAGATAAGGCTGATGTTCCCCCCAGTATAAAGTTTCCCTTTTGATGTTGCTTGCAGTGGTTTTTGTAATGCAGAGATTTTTGCTTACACGTCAAATTACTTACTTTCCTTTTGTGACTTTTGGGCTTGGCATAATTCTTAGAAAGGTCCTTCCAGTCCATGTTTATTAACAAAACAAAAACAGATTCTTTTACTACTTCCAAAACATGATTTGTTATTTTTAAAATGATGACATAGTATTTTTTTTTTGTCCACACGGAGGACCTTAATTTATTTAATCAATCCCCAATTACTGAATATTAAGGTTGCTTGTGATTTTCCCCTACTTTAAATCATGCTATATTGAGCAGCCAGCCCTGACATACCCCTGTGCCTGGATTATTTCCAAGCAAACCCCAGACATCAAGTCATTTCATCTGCAAATATAGAAAAGTTAAACAATTTTTATATTGCAAAATCTGTTAATCCTCTGGTCTTTTTGCCTTGCACTTTTATTTATATTTTGAATACACAGCATATTCACGTGGCTCAATGTGCCAAAAAATGAAAGGATACATGGAAAAATCTGCTTTCTGCCTTGTTTGCTAGCTCCCCCATTCCCTTCCTGGAAAACAACCAGTGTTATCAGTGTCTTGTGTAGCTTTAGAATCATTATTTACATATGTGAAAGTGAATTATGTGCTTTCTCCTGCTTAAAATACAATTGATAATCTACTTGGACATTGATCTGTTTATTTCCTTTTTTAAAAAATGTATTTATTGGGGCACCTGGGTGGCTCAGTGGTTGAGCATCTGCCTTGGGCTCAGGTTGTGATCCTGGGGTCCTGCGATCGAGTCCTACATCAGGCTCCCCACAGGGAGCCTGCTTCTTCCTCTGCCTGTGTCTCTGCCTCTCTCTGTGTGTCTCTCATGAATACATAAATAAAATCTTCTTTTTTTAAAAAAGATTTTATTTATTTATTAGAAACAGAGAGAGAGAGAGGCAGAGAGAGAGAGAGAGAGAGGCGCTAAACCACTAAGCCATTGGGGCTTCCCCAAAATAAAATCTTTTTTAAAATTTTATTTATTAGTTTTATTGCTTAACAGCGTGTCTTAGAGATTGTTATAGGTAGCACACTAGTTCTTTTTTTTTCATAGCTACCCACATTCCTTGTTGCACAGACACACAAGAACGTTATCCTGAATGTTTAGGTTCATTCCAACTACAGATGATTTTGCAGTGAAAAGCCTGATGCATTCACCATTTCACTTCTATGTGAGGATATCTGTAGGATAAATCTCCAGAAGTGGAAGTGCTGAGTCAAAGGGGACGTGTGTTTATATGTTTGATAAATATTGCCAAATTCCTTCTGTCAAGGTTAAATCAGTTTACACACCAACCAGCCAGGTGGGAGGGTGTCTGTTCTCTCCCACACTTGCAAACCCAGTATGTTACCAAACCTTGTTGTCTTTGCTGATCTGGTAAGTGAACAACAGTATCATTGGAGATAAAGTTTTCATTTATCCTTTATAAGGGAGTTTTGAGCATCTTTTCACATATTTAAGAAATTGAATTTCCCCTTTTCCTATGAACTGTTTCTTCATATCCTTTGGCTATTTCTACTTCAGTCATTGCTGATTCACTTAAAAATAATTTGTGGAGGGACGCCTGGGTGGCTCAGCAGTTAAGCGTCTGCCTTTGGCTCAGGGCGTGATCCCAGGGTCCCAGGATTGAGTCCCACATCAGGCTTCCTGCATGGAGCCTGCTTGTCTCTCTGCCTCTCTCTCTCTCTCTCTCTCTCATGAATAAATAAGTAAAATCTTTTTAAAAAATAATAATTTGTGGATACTCTTCATATACTAGAGAAGTCATCCCTCTGCCTGTGTCATGAGTTGCACAACCATCCCCCCAGCCCCGGCCCTCTACACACTGCTCCTAGTTTAAAGTTTTTCTTTTGACTTTGCTTGCTGTAGTTTTTGTGATGCCGAAATTTTTAGTTGTTTTTGTAATCAAATTTATGAATCTTTTGAGACTTTAGGTTTTGTGTAATACTTAGAAAGGACTTCCCCACTCTGGGATTTGTGCTTTCTGGCTTTTTATTTTGTTTTTGTTTTGTTTTTTTAATTCTCCCATGGGTCCATTTAGTAGTTAGAAAACATGATTTGTTTTTCATGACGGGATATACTTCATCATATGAGAAAACCATAATTTATTTAACCAATCATCTGTAGCTGAACATTTAGGCTATTTCTGATTTTCCTGAATTATAAGTCATACTTCAGTAAAGAGCCTTGTCCATAAATATTCTTTTAAAATTTTTGTTTGTTTATTTATTTATTTGAGAGAGAGACAGAGCACAAGCAGGGGGAGGGGCGCAGGGAGAGGGATGAGGAACAAGCAGGCTCCCCACATAGTGAGGAGTCCGACATGGGGCTCGATCCCAATATCATGACCCGAGCTGAAGTCAGAAGCTTAAGCAACTGAGCTGTCCAGGTTCCCCAAATAATCTATTTCATTGGGCTAGATTCCTGAAAGCAGCCTTCATTCCTGTCCCCAAACTGCCCTCCTGAAAGTTGGGCTGCACTTCTGCCACAGAGGCATGTTTACTCCTCTCAAAATGTCCTCAGAGCCTAAGGCAGAGTGGCAGGGACCTAGGGTGGAAGATTCTCTCCTGGCCTGAGTGAACCTTTCCTTGGCTTTATAGCCATAGAGCAGATAATGTGAAATATGCTGGAGGAGGGGGTGAGACAGGATGAGACCTGAGAAAGAGAAGGAAAACCTACAGTAGCTGCTAGGGTCTCACTCAGAGCCTACCTACTCTTACTTTACACACATGTCTATATTCCAATAAACTTTGTGATCTGGCTTTTAAGAGCACGGCAACAAATTAGGAAGCAGAAACAAGACTGCTGCTTAGAGGCATCCTGGTCCACAGTACGGTTTCCAAAGGAAGAGCAAGTGAAAGTATCATAAAATGGAGTTAGAAAGTGAGTCTGGACCATGCAGCACAGTGCTAACTGTCCCACAGACCCCAGCAATGGATAAGGAGGCGTGGATTAGATCAGGTGATCTCTAGATGTGCTCCTCAACCTGAGGTTCTGGCAGACATCCTGAATACTGTGGTAGGCAGAATAATGCCCCTGTCCCCAAAGATGTCCTCCTAGTCCCCAGAATCTGTGACCACGTTACAGCTACGTGACAGAGGAATGAAAGTTGCAGATGGAATTAAAATAGCTAACCAGGTGATGTTAAAATAGGGAGATTATCTTGGCGGACACTGTAATCACAAGGATCTTAAAAGTAGAAGCAGGAGGCCGAAGAAGAGTTAGTGTTGGATTGATACAATGTCAGAAAGATGGGACCATTGCCAGCTTTGAAAAACTGGTGGCAGCCACAAACCAAGGAATGTGGGTGGCCTCTGCAACCTGGAAAAGGCAGAGAAGTAGATGCTCCATAGAACCTCCAGGAGGAGGCCCTGCGGACACCCCTGAGTTTAGCCTAGTTTAACCCATTTTGGATTTGACTAATGGAACTGTAAGGTAATAAATGGGCATTGTGAAGTTTGTGCTAATTTATTACAGCAGCCAGAGGGAAGGAAGAGAGTGTGATCTGGTACTGCCCAGCAGAACAACGCCCCTGGAAGAAGAGTGCCCTGCCCTTGGTTGCACAACGCCTGGAAGCAGAATCTGAAGGAGAAGCGCATGCATAGTTCTGGCTCTGGTCTTTTTTTTTTTTTTTTTTTAATTTATGTACGTATGTATTTATTTATTTAGCTAAGTCCTGCTGCGTCTCTGCCTTCTTGATGATGAAGGTGTTACCGAAGTTCAATTCTGTGGTGGCATGCATGATTCCGTTATCTGGAACACTCATGTTCAGGGGACGCCAGTCGGCTTTCTGGAGTGGTGCTCTGCCCCCACCCCCACCCTCAACTCCCAGGGCGAAGCGCTGCGCCCCTCCCTCAGGGGCACGTGCTGTCCAGATGTGGAGGGGCGGGGCGCTGGGGCTTTGGGCCCCAGCTGGGCTCGCTGGGCAGCGCGGTGGGGGGTGCGCAAGGGATCGGGGACCCAAGCGCGCTTCCAGGCGGCGCGGCCGGGCCCGGCGGAGCGGCTCCCCACCCGCGGGGGGCTCCGGGGAATGGGAGGGCTGGGGGGGCACGGGTCCCGGCGGAGCTGCGGGCGCGCGGCCTGAAAGGGGTTAACCCTGAGGAGTAGTGGTCGGGTCAGGTTACTTCCCTTTAAAAAGCCGGGGAAAGGAGGAGTCAGGCCCTGGAGGGGCAGTGTCGGTGGCCGCCGGGCGCGCGGCGCGCGGCGTAGTCGGGGAGAAGCTCCCAGCGGCCTGGGTCGGGCGCCTCTGCGGCTGCAGGCAAGTGGGGCGTGGAGGGGCTGCGGGGCGGCTGCGGGGCGGCTGCGGGGCCGCGGGGGCGGCAGCCCGAGCGAGCGGGGGACAAGGACGCAAGCGCAAGCAGAGCACCCCACGTCTGCTGCCGGCGCCCCCTTCTCAGACGTGTACACTGAGGCCCAGGGAGAGCGAAAACTTCTCTCTTCTCCTCTCCCGCCTCTCCTCCTCCTCTTCTTTTTACAAAAGTTTATTCCTAAGTGTACAAGGTTCCAAGGCAACACTTCGTTCTAGATGTAGGTGGCAACAGATGTTGTGGTAGGGAACCCAGATGTTTCCCCAGGAATGGAATCTTCATCGCCCACTGCCCCAGGCACGGGAAGGGCTTCTGATGCCAGAGTTCTTCATTGCACCTATGGGGGGGGGGGGGGCTTCCCCTTCCCCTGGGGGAGCCCGGGGCGGGGCGGGGTGGGGGTGGTAGGAGTTTCTCCTGCTCCTGTTTCTGTTCCTGCCTGAGTGCTTTATCTTGACCCCCCTCCTTGGCCAGCTTCTCGGGCTGCTTCAGGGGCTTCTTTTTGCCGTCTTTGCCGCGGGACCAGGTGCCTGCTGCTCCTTCCGAGGCGTCACCACCAGAAGTGTGAGGAATTCTTTTGGCAGACAGCCCACGGTGATCTTGTGGCCTACTAGCCCACTTTCCTATGGAGTCTTGGAGTCTAAGACTAGACCATCGTGGAAGAAGGTTGAGCTGCTTCCATTTCGCACATGGGGAACAGGCCCAACTGTGTGAGGCCACCCAGCTCCACTCTGGATTCCCACCACCCACCCCAGCCGCTGGGGGCCAGGGGCCCAGCTCCTTACCACTCCCGCACCCCTAGTCAGGTCTTCCAGCCCTTCTGCTTGAAGTTTTATTGCTAAGCATTCTGAGGCGATAGCAGGGGTCCCCACATTGGAAGGGGCCAGGGGAGTGGAATTGGGCATAGTTCCTCAGCTTGTGGCTCTGGTGGAAGGTCCAGGACCCCTTGCTGGGTGCTCTTGGACAGTCTGAGAGGGATGGCAGGGACAGTGGGCCAGCTGCTCACACCGAGGCCCCTTGGTGCTGTCATCCATACTGACAGCCATCACCACCTGCCTGGGCCCCACTGCAGGTATCATCAAAGACCCCACAGTGGCCCCAGCTGCAGCCATGGAAGTATAGCTGGGGTCTTCCACAGGCCTGTGCCTGGTAGCAGCCCCCAGCACTGCCCTGCTGCCAAGAAGTTCCACTTCTTGTTCCTAGAGCCACCCCTGGCTTCCAGTCCTGGTCTGGAGGCATGGGGCTCATAGCACACTTGCAGAGCCCCCAAGCTGGCTTGCATCAGATTTTCAGCATCTTGGTCATTCACTACAACAGCTGCTTCAGCTCCATGACCCTTAATGTACCTATAACATTCAGAAAGAGGGGGCACCTGGGTGGCTCAGTCAGTTCAGCGTCTGACTCTTGATTTCAGCTCAGATCATGATCTCATGTGAGATCTCTTAATGTGTGATTAAGCCCCGTGAGCTTTATGCTGAGCTTGAGGCCTGCTTGGGATTCTCTCTCTTTCCCTCTGCCTCTACTTCACCCCTGTAAGGGGTGTGTGTAAGGGCCCCTGTAAGCATGTGCATGCGTGCTCACTCTCACTCTCTCAAAAATAAAATAAAATAAAATAAAAATTCACAAGGGACATACAGTTCCCCTAAAAGGTGATCAGACCTTTCATCCTGCCCAGATCTGCCTTTGTGACTTACTCTTCTTCTGTTGTGCTAAAAGGTGTTTGTCTCCTCCAACCAGGAGAAGATGCAGGATGGGTTGGGAGAGTGTTTTATGATTTTGGGAAGGTGCATGTATAGTTAAGCCTACAGAAGCTGCCACTAACTAGCTGTGTGACCTTGAGCAAGTCACTTAATCTCCTTTTGCTTTGGTTTCCTCAGCAGCCCATTGGTGGTGATTATCCTGGTGGGGCCCATAATAGATGCTCACTTACACAGATGGGAGCTGTCAGGCAAGATCCACAGCCCAGAATGGTCCCTCCTCAGCTGGTGTACTCCCCACCCTCCACCCCCATCCCACCAGGGCCTCTCTGCTCTTTCCCTCCTGAGTGCTCTTCGTTGGGTTAGAAAATCCACTGCAGGAGCTAACTTCCCATCAGGGCCTTCTGAGTTCTCACAGGACAGACAGTATCTGATGCTCCCAGAGGAAGCACCCTGGGGGCTGGCCCACACCCAGCCTCATGCAGCTGCAGATGGAGGCCTCAGAAGCTTGGGAGTAGGCCAGGGGCTGGAGGGGCCAGGGTGTGCCCTATGCTGGGGCCCTAGCCTCGTCCCTGCCTCCCCCACATGATTCCTTCGGGACAGACATTTGGGCTTCAGACTTTAGGACCCAGCCTGCCTGACCCTACAGGTGACAAGGGGAAACTGAGTGTTAAGTAGCAGCTTACCCAGGGGAGGTAAGCTGGGAGGGAGCCTGGATCACACCCGACTGCTATTCCTGGGCTCTCCCCACCACACTCCCTCCCAGGCTCCTGGTCTTCCCATGTTAGAATAAAAAGTAGTTTGTACCCCCTACCTCTGAGACTTTTCTTGTTCAGCTGATGTCTCCTACATGTGTGGCTATCTATGCCTTTAATATTCTCCAAGTTGTCAACCTTAATTTTTTTTTTTTTAATTTAGAAGAACTTTTGTTCTCTAAACCAAAACATAGACAGAAACATATAAACCCATAGAAAGGCTGCTTTGGTTGCAATGAGGCTGGAGATCCGCAGCTTCTCCCTCATCAAGAGATGAACAGTAAAAGGACACACATTTTGCTCACCTGCAGAAGGGTCCCATTCCAAAGACAGCCCATGGGGGGCGCCACCCCCAGAACCAGACAGGGTGGAGCAGTGATTTCCAAAGTGAGTGCAAGATGATTTGAGAGGCCACCTAGATGAATAGTTTTTAAATCAATAATCATTAATTAAGTTGTACCCAGGAAAAAAACGATAGCTTCACACAACTAATCATGAGTTCCTGGTAATTATGGGTCAAGAGAATAAGAAGCGATTGATTTGAAGAAAAATATTGGGGTGCCTGGGGGACTCAGTTGAGAATCTGACTCTTGATTTCGGCTCAGGTCATGATCTCAGGGTTGTGAGATGGAGCCCCATGTTGGGCTCCATGCTCAGTGTGGAGTCTGCTTGAGAATCTCCCTCCCTCTCCTTCCACCTTTGCTTCTCTCTTCTTCCCTTGCTCCTATACATGTGTGCGCTCTCTTTTTCAAACAAACAAATAAATAAAATCTTTAAAAACACAAGAAAAATATTAAGTGAATAATATACAAGAGTATCACAGGTATGGCAAAACTCATGAAGGTGATCCAAGAGCCCAAGGAGTATGAGGTATGTGGGTGGGGTGGGGGGTGGAATCTTCCCCGAGAATCAAGTGTCTGAACTATGGGTGAGTTCCATCTTTCAACCACTGGCTCATTTTCTTTTTGATGCATCCATTTCACAAGCATGTGGTACCTGCCTGCTGTGTACTAGGTGCTTCCCTCGTGTAGGGGATACTATCCCCATGATGCTCAGAGTCTTGGGAGTGCTGGGAGGACTGTCCTGGGACAGCATCACTGCAGTGGGCCTCCAGGGGGATAGGTGAGGGAAACACAGAAGCCTCCCAGAGCTGTTGCAGGTGGGGAGGGGATTGCGATATGCGGCTGGAAGGGGGAGAATGTGGTGAGCTTGAGGAACAGAAAGAGGCCAGTGGGCAGAGCCCAGAGGGTGATAGGGGGAAAAAGCTTGAGATGAGACCAGAGAATCTTGGAGAGCTGTACCATGTCAGACCTAGAAGCCATGGCAAGGATTGTATGCTCATTCATTTAGCCAGTATTTGCTAGACTCCTGCCCTGTGTTGGAAATGGAGGAGGCCTACAAAATTAGGGTCTTCCTTTAAGGTGCTTGGGTCCAGTGTCAGGCTTTTGAACACATAGATGGTCTATCCGTGAATGCTGTGATAGAGATGTGGACCAGAGGCCAGGGAAGCACAGAAAGGCGAGAGGTCCCGGTCCCCATGCACAAGAAGGCAGTGACATTTGAGCTGGGTTTTGAAGGATGAGTAGGAGTTTGACAGGAGGGAGAGGAAAGGCATTCCTAGTAGCAGAAACAGGGTGAGTGAAAAGGCCCAGCAAGTGTAGGGAAATGACTGCAGTTGGAGCCACAATAGGCATTGGAAAGAGGAGAGGCCAGACGGTCAAGTTCACAGAAGGTCTTCAGACTCAAGACTGAGATTTCATTCTACAGGCAGTGAGGAGCCAGAGATTGAGTTTGATCAGGAAAGGAAAATTCTTCAACTGAGGTATGTGGTGAGCTTGGGGACAGCCATCACTGCTCGGGGGGTGTGAAGATGGCCAGGCTTGGGCCATAGCTCCATGGGCTATGGAGCATGCCTCTCCCTGTGCCCCCAGCCTGAGCTGGCATGGTGCCTGGAGCAGGGACCCCTCATTACAAGGCAATAAGCCGCCTGCTGTACCAACTTTGAAAACCAGAGGCTCTTTCCAAAATAGTGAAGATTGTAGCCAGCTGGGCGTGTGGTCCATGTCCAAAACAAACAGGAAGAGATCATAGTGGGCCAGGCAGGGCCTCTTTCTTTGTTTGGAGAAGGGATTAGGCCAAGTGGGCTTGTGGGTCTTTCTGCCTCAGAGGTGGGGGGCTGCAGGCCCAGTCAGGGTCAGATTTAAACTTGGTTTAGGGGGACGTGTAGCACTCGGTGCCAGCCTACAGGGTTACTAGAAAGATGTCCTCCTTAGGCAAATCCTGGCCTCGATAGTAGGAGCCTGGGAGCACATGCCACATCACCCATGGGAGCCACTGTTCCCTCTGTCACCGCGCCCTAGCTGAAGCCTTTTCTTGGGCACTTGGCTTCCTATTAGTGGGTCTTGGCCATCAGCCCAGGCCTGAGGAGGGTGGCTTTTGGCCCCCACAGTGGGAAGTACACACTGTCCAGACCAGGGCTCCAAAGGTAGGTCTCTAGAGAGAAGTAAAGAAATACATGTCAAGGGCTCAGAACACCCCCAATCTGAAAGATGGGAACGAAGGATTCCCCTGAAGATCCCGCACTCAGACCCTCACCTCCGCTGGCTAGATGACAGGTGGCAGTCCTTCATTCTTGTAGTTATGCATGAATAAATCAATGTAGGTGTCCATTCAATTCATGTGAGCTTTCATCTACGAAGCATTCTCTCAGGCTCAGGGGAAGGCTGACCCAAGCCAAGGCAGGGAGTGGTAGATGAATGAGGTTCTTAAGGAGCTTACAAGCTGATGGAACAGGCATATGTGAGCCCTGAGATACATTTGGCCTGAATAAGAGCACTGCTTGTCTGCATGTTTGGAGGAAGGTTCAGAGAAGGGGCAGGAAGGTTCAGGCAGGCATTTCTCTCAGGGCCAGAGTGGGGACAGGGACAGGGATGGAAATGGACTAGAAAGACTTCAAATAAGCAGTGACTCCTGAATCAATTCATGCATGTGTGCGTTCAACAAATATGTATTGAGCACCTGCTATGTGCCAGGCATACCAGGAAGTAGCCAAAGGCCAGCTTTCATGAGGACAGCAGTTGCTGAGAGAGAGACAGGACTCAAGTCTTTACCACACAGACCAAACGGAAAACTAACAACTGAGTTATAGAGCTTTGATGAAGAGGTTTGTGGGACTACTGGAACCAATAGGGACTTGACCTGGTCAGGAAGGTTGAGGTGGCTTCTCTGAGAAAGACTTAAAGGATGAATAGGAAATAACTAGAAAAAGAAGGAGGAGAAGATGATCCAGGCATTGGGCCAGCATGTGCAAAGGGCCTGTAGCAGAAGGGCTGAAGACCAGAGTGGCTGGACCACTGTGAAGGGAATGTGGTGAAGATGAGGCTGGGAAGGGAGCAGGCTGATGTCACCTGAATTTGTGGGACCTTTAGAAGATTTAATCTGGATTTTGTGAGCAAAATGGGAAGTTTTGGAGTTTTTTAAAGATTTTATTTTTAAGTCCTCTCTACCCACAACATGGGGCTTGAACTCATGACCCTGAGATCAAGGGCAGCATGTTCCACTGACTGAGCCAGCCAGGTGCCCCAGCAAGCAAGCTATGATGAAAAGTGATCCAGTTCTTGTGACAAACAGGTTTGAGGGGGCCTGAGTGGAAGTGGCGAGTCCATGAGGGGATAGTATCTGCATAAACAAGGAGAGTGGTTTTGACCAAGGACATGGTGAGATGAGGGGATGGGGGCAGAATTGGACATAGAAGTCAATGTCTGAGACACTGGGCTGCTAGATAAGAAGAGTGATATTGAACATTATTTTATTACGTATGATAAGTAGTAACTTCATTGCTACTAAGGATAGGAAAAGAGGCCATGCCATGCTCTGAGTAAGGAAGAAGGGAATGGTGTTTGGGTTCTGCTCTGTAGTGTTTAATATATTTTCTTGTTAAATCTGTGCAACAAAGCTGAAAGGTGAGTCCTATTTTCTATTTATGAGGAGAGAGCTCTCAGCAAGGTAAAATTACCTGCCTAAGCTCACAGCTGGGAAGAGGGTAAACCTCCACCAGCCTCCTCTCTTAAAAAAAAAAAAAAAAGGCAAAACATCTTCTTCCTCCTCAATATGCTGGAGAGTTGGGATAGAAGTTTTTGGCAAGAAGCGATGAGAAGGAGAGACCTCCTGCCCTGGAAGATCGCAAGGGAGGCTAGGACCGTGCCACTGAGGAGCCCTGGGTGTCCTGCCAGGATCCAAACCATAGGGGTGACCCGAGACACACCTGACTCAAACCAGAAACTGACTCTCCTCTGCATCTCCCACCTCCCACTCCTGGGAAGTCCTTCCTTGACTCTGACCTCATCTGATCTGCTTCTGTCCCCACTGTCACAGCATGCAGGCTCACTGCTACCCGGCCCCGCTGCTCCTTCTCCCTGCACCCTCTTCCTGCAGCCTATGACCGGACGCCGTTTGCTCCCCAGCAGGCACCCCGGCGCGCTGTGTCTGGATCTCCTCCCTCTCCGGAACCTGAGCACAGGGTGCCCCTGCCCCATCCACTGACCTTTGCCTGTGTGAGCCCTGGTTAATTTTTTGCCCAGTCTGTGGGCTGTGGGGCTCCTCCTTCTCCCTCCCAGGGATATAAGTCTGGCCGAGGCTCGCTTGCTTCTCGCCGTCCTGAACCTCCCCCAGCTTCCCCGCCCCTGCCCTCACCATGGCCAAGGGCTTCTACATTTCCAAGGCTCTGGGCATCCTGGCCATCGTCCTGGGCATTGCGGCCGTGTCCACCATCATCGCTCTGTCTGTGGTGTATGCCCAGGAGAAAAACAAGAACGCTGAGAGCTCCCCAGTGAGCTCCCCGGTGAGCTCCCCGGTGAGCTCCCCGGTGAGCCCCACAAACCCCAGCACCACCGCGGCTACCACCTTGGCCCAAAGCAAACCTTGGAACCATTACCGCCTGCCCAAGACTCTGATTCCGAGCTCCTACAACGTGACGCTGAGGCCATACCTCACCCCTAACAGTAATGGCCTGTACACCTTCAAAGGCTCCAGCACAGTTCGCTTCACGTGCAAGGAGTCCACCAGCATGATCATCATCCACAGCAAGAAGCTGAACTACACCAACATCCAGGGGCAGCGGGTGGCCCTGCGGGGCGTGGGGGGTTCCCAGGCTCCTGCCATTGACAGGACCGAGCTGGTGGAGGTCACCGAGTACCTGGTGGTGCACCTGCGGGAGCCACTGCAGGTCAACAGCCAATATGAGATGGACAGTAAGTTTGAGGGGGAGCTGGCCGACGACCTGGCGGGCTTCTACCGCAGCGAGTATACAGAGAATGGTGTCAAAAAGTGAGTTGTGGCTGGGTCTGCACCTGGGGGTAGGGAGGTGGGGGGTGGGCAGGTCCTAGATGCTGAGGCAGAGCTGGATCCTGGGGGCCGAGGGAGGGAGGGCTTGGACTGGCAGGCCTTTGAACTTCCTGGAGGCTTTTGCTGGTTCATGACTGCGTCCACAGGTACTGGTGGAGCGGCTACCTAGAAAGCAGCCCTCTCCTGGGGGCCCCCATTCCCCGCAATAGGGAGTCAGGGGAAAGTGGTAAAAGAGCCTCTGAACAGATAGGAAAACTGGGGCTCACAGGAGAAAAACTTGCCCAAGGTCTCCCGGCTAATACAGGGAGACCTGTATTACCCTGCCAGGACTTTGACTCTGATCTCTCAAAGGAGCGGCCTGTCAGGATCCAGAAGTTGGAAGTTGGGAGGGCAGGGATGAGGCCAGACCGGACTTTCATGCACCCCTTCTCCCACATGCCCAGCAACACACCCTAAATCCCCCACCCCACCTTGCTCACCCTCACGGGTGCAGGCGTTCCACCGGCACCCGCTCTAATATCCTGGTTTGGACAGGGTGCTGGCCACAACACAGATGCAGGCTGCAGATGCCCGGAAATCCTTCCCGTGCTTTGACGAGCCAGCCATGAAGGCCACGTTCAACATCACCCTCATCCACCCCAGCAACCTTGTGGCCCTGTCTAACATGCTGCCCAGAGGTGAGTGGGTCTGTCCCGGAGCCACACACCCTTAGGAAGGAGGCACCTCCAGGGCTAGGAGGCAGGGCAAGGGAGAGGAGGCATCTCTATGTGCTCAAATGCTCCATGCCTAGGTCCCAGTGTCCCTTTTACCGAAGAACCCAACTGGAATGTCACTGAGTTTGAAACCACGCCTATCATGTCTACTTACCTGCTGGCCTACATCGTTAGCGAGTTTAAGAATGTGCAGGAGAACACGCCCAGTAATGTCCTGGTAAGAAGCTGGGCCCACCTGTCCTTCCCCTGGGATTGGTCCTGGCCGGAGAGATAGTCTTGTTTTAATTCATTTTCATCTAAGCCCCAGATTTGTTTGAATCCCAGCTCTGAGTGATCTTGGACAAGTGTCTTAAATGCTAACCCTCAGTCTTTGCATCTGAAAAATGGGTCTCTCCTCATGAGGGGTGTTCCTAACATGTGGGTGCCAGACATATGGTGGCCATGACTGCTATTATTCCCAAAGCCTCCTCCCTAAGACTCAAAGCCCCTCAGAGACCACCAGCCTTTTCCTCTGCTGCCCACAGCTCTCAGTTTAACTCAGTTGATGCCCTCACTAGCCTACTGGGCCCCTGGGGCTCAGCCCATCTGCACCAGAACCCAGGAGGGACCTCTGACCTACCTTCCTTGTCTTTGCAGATCCGGATCTGGGCTCGGCCAAGTGCGATGGACCAAGGCCATGGAAATTATGCCCTGAGGGTGACAGGCCCCATCCTAGACTTCTTTTCCAGACATTATGACACACCCTACCCCCTCAATAAATCTGGTGAGTGAGGGGCCTTGGGGTGGGGGCAGAGGATGGGGCTTCCTCCCCAGAGGCCATCCTGCCAATGGCCTTGCCCTCCCAGACCAGATTGCCTTACCTGACTTCAATGCTGGTGCCATGGAGAACTGGGGGCTGGTGACCTACCGGGAGAGTGCGCTGTTGTATGACCCGCAGTCTTCCTCCATCGGCAACAAGGAGCGCGTGGTCACTGTGATTGCTCATGAGCTGGCCCACCAGGTAGCACCCCCCCATCCCAGAGAGTGCTGGGAAGTGAGCAGGGGGGCTCTGGGAGGAGAGGGCACAAGTCCTCACTCTGTCCTGGGTATCTGGACCCCACCCTGGACTAACAGCAGAGGGGAGTCCTGCCCAGCACCTGGCACATGGGGGACGCTCACTGAAGGGGAGTTCTGGGTCACAGAGCCAGAGTGGCTAACTGGGTTGACCTTCCCTCCCCAACAGTGGTTTGGGAATCTGGTGACCTTGGAATGGTGGAATGACCTGTGGCTGAATGAGGGCTTTGCCTCCTACGTGGAGTACCTGGGCGCTGACTATGCAGAGCCTACCTGGAATCTGGTGAGCCAGCTGCCTAGTGGAGGGGGAAGGGGGGGCCCCTGTGTGCAGGGTCGGTGGTCACCCCCCACCAGGTTGGTCCCTCCTCATGGCCACTGGGGATTTGCAGAAAGACCTCATAGTGCTGAATGAAGTATACCGTGTGATGGCGGTAGATGCGCTGGCCTCTTCCCACCCTCTGTCCTCGCCTGCCAGCGAGGTCAACACCCCGGCCCAGATCAGTGAGGTGTTCGACTCCATCTCCTACAGCAAGGTACTGAGACAATGGGGAGGCAGGCAGAGGGAGCAGGGACTCAGCCCACAGAAGCCACCCCAACCAGGGCTCTGGGAGCACCCGCCCTGGCCAAGGGGGGACACGGGGTCCTGCTGGCACAGCACTGCTTTCTGAGATCCCTGCCCTTCCCCAGGGAGCTTCTGTTCTCAGGATGCTCTCCAGCTTCCTGACTGAGGACCTGTTCAAGAAGGGTGTGGCAGTGAGTACCCTTGGCCAGCCATGGGGGTGTGGGTTGCCCCCGGCCCCTGCCCTGTGTCCCCGAGCCCCGCCCCCCACCACAGGGGCTCAGTGGGAAAGGCTGGGGAGCACCGGTTCTGTGCTCACTGTGGCCTGTCTTTCCACAGTCCTACCTTCATACCTTTGCCTACCAAAACACCATCTACCTGGACCTGTGGAACCACCTGCAGTGGGTCAGTAAAGCCAGCCCCCTAGAGCTGTTTTATTGGGGTCCTGAGATGCTGTAAGTCCCCAGGGGCAGCACATGTGGGAGAGAATGTGTCCAGCTCCACTGGTTACCAGCCCAGACAGGTCATTTGAAGCCTCGGTTGCTCATCTGTAAAATGGGTGCAATGATACAGCTCCATGAAGGAGGTGTTAGGAGACCAAGGGTCAGGATCCCTGGCAGGCAACTCGCCCCCCACTGTAGTGAGCTCCATGATGCGAGCCAAGGATTGCCCTCATCAACCAGCCTGCAAAGTTCCTAAGCCTCTTCTGCCTCGAACTTTGGAGTTAGTCATTCTACTTACTCAGCACTCCTGGCTGCCCTGTGCCCCGATGGGTCCCTCCCAGGCATGACTGTGCACACTCCGGCACCCCCAGCACCAACTTTGACCTTGCCACCCAGCCCTGCTTTGTATTCTTGTCCACTCAGACCCCACGCAGCCCTGTCTGGGCAGACCCTCTGACCTTCCCCACCTCCACTCTCCCCTCCCTGCCTTTCTTAGGGCTGGAGTCTGCATCCTCCCATCTTCCCATCACTTCCCCTTCCTTCCAACAGCCTGATGGACCCCTCCAGAATCCCGAGCCCAGTCCCAGCAGGGAGGGGAGACCCAGGGCCTTGTCATGGGATCACAGATGGCCTCTAGTGCCCCCCACTGGCTGGTCTGCAGCCCAACTTCTATCTGCCAGGAGGCTGGTCTACCCCCACCCCTACATCCCCCCTCCCGGAACCTCCCACAACTTGCTGACAGGGGCACCTACCTCACTGCCTTTGTCCCTTCCCTCCACATCCTGGCTCCACTGTCTTCCTGGCCTGCCTCAGTCTCCCTCTCCTTCCTTCCTGCAAAGCTGAGCCCTCCTCCAAACCACGTGCCCCTCTAGCTCCACCCCTCCCTTCTACCTGCTCTGTCCCTGAGCCCCCTCTCTCTGCAGCAGCCCCCAGCTCCCCTCCCTGCTCAGCTTCTGCCCTTCTGACACTCTTCTTCCTCTTTCCTGTCTTTATTTTCTCAGTTATTAACAGATGTTGTTGGCTTTTTGCTGTTATTATAAAAGCAACGTATGTACATGGGAAAAGATGAAAAAAAGACCTGAGAAGACTATAGCAACCACACTAAGCCTATGCCCAGACCACCCACACTCTCATCCTCTCCCTCACTCTGCACCCTGCCTGTTCCTCTCCCCTCTCCTCCTCCGGGGTTGTTCATGCTGGACGCCCCCCTCCCATACCCACCTCCCGTTAGGCCACAGAAGCAGGGAGTGGGGGGGCTTAGATTTGCTTAACCGAAGTGCAACGCACCAAACACCTGGAAGTTCTCAGCCTACCCAACCATTGGCAGCCAAGGAGAGGCAGAGCCTGGCTGAGGACCACCTCCCTCTTGCCTCCCTGCAGGGTGGTGCCAGGTGTACGGAGGCTGCTGAGGATGGGCGAGGTAGGAGGGGTGGTCCGCTGATGGCCGCTATATCTTGCTCTGCCCCAGGCTTTAGGCAATCAGACAGCCATCAACCTGCCTTACACAGTGAACGCCATCATGGACCGCTGGATCCTGCAGATGGGCTTCCCCGTCGTCACTGTGGACACCACCACAGGCACCCTCTCCCAGAAGCACTTCCTTCTTGACCCTCAGTCCAACGTCACCCGCCCCTCAAAGTTCAAGTGAGCAGACAGGGTCGCTGACCCAGGCGTCCCAGTGAGGGCTCTGAGGGGCAGTTGCCATGGCACCCCTTAACCATTGCAGGTCCTGGCCTGCGGTGGCCCCAGCCCCAGGGGCTGGAGCCAGGCTCTCCCTCTCTGGCTGGGAAGATGGGAGTGTTTTGTGCTGGAGCTGGGCAGAAATGGGGAGCGGGGCCTGGGCTGCTCATCACTGACCATGTCCAGGAGCTGCTATCTCTCACCACCTGGTTTGGGGGCTCTTGTTGCAGCTACCTGTGGATTATACCCATCTCTTCTGTCAAAAGTGGCACACAGCAGGCACACTACTGGATGCCAGACAATGCAAAAGGTAATCCAGCCCTGCCCTAGGGGACAGAAGTTCCACCCCATATTCCTGGGCCCACATCTCCTGGCCCACATTCTGAGGGTCAAGACAGGTCTCAGTGATGGCTTCCTTCATCATTTCATTCAATTAATGGAGCCAACTGCTTTGGTCCTAAGTTTTAATCTGCTGTGTGACTCTTGGCAAGTTATTATCCCTCTCTGGTCTCCATTTCCTCATCTATAAAATGGGGCTGAGAACAATATCTAGTTGTGTGAGTTGTGTGAGGACTAAAGAAGAGAATCTACATGAAATGTTTAAAACAGTACCTGGCACAAAGTATGAACAGCCCTGCTCTGCCAGTTACTGAGGACGCCAAGCTCAAGGTAATTCATCCTTGGCCTAGGCCAGAACTGCAGGTGAAGAGAAGGAAGATAAGCAGTTAGAACTTTCCAGAGCCATGTTGAATGCTTTAACCGAGGCATGTACAGCTTCCGGGGCATGGGGCAGGAAGCCAGGAATAAGAAAGATTTGGCTTCATGGAGAGGTGAGAGAAGGCTTCCTGGAGGAGGTGAGCAGTCTTAGAGGAAGAGAAGGAGTTGGCCAGGCCCATGGTGGCAGAGATAATAGTAAGTGCAAGGCATAGAGGCAGGAGAGAAGTAAGGCCTGTGACTTGGGCAGAGGTGTGCCCTCAAGGTAAGGCTGGTTCCTGAGGTCCCTGCAGGCTGCAGGACACAGTGGCTGTGTCTTCAGGCCAGGAGAAGCCAGGGAAGGTGGGAAGTGGGCAAGGACCACCTCTATGGAAGGACTTCCTCTGGCTGCCCGGAGAAAGGCTGGAAGGGAGGGAAGAGAGGGGCAACACTGAGGGGTTGACTGGCTGGGAGGCATTGCCTGAGCCTCCTCCTCAGTGACTGGGGGATGATGTTGCTGTTATGAGCTGGGGAGGAGGAGCAGTAGCCTGGGGAGTGCGGATGGAGATATCTGGGTGGCTGTCACTGACCCAGCCATGTGGATCCTATGGGAGGCAGGGTGGGCAGTGAGGGGCAGAGATGGCACTAGGTCCATCTGAAGTCACCGGCAGTCCTGTGCTTCTTCTCCTCCCCACTCCTCGGCATCACCCAGGGCTTCAGGGCCAGACAGTGCCAGAGGCTACATGGGAGGCTGCTCTCACCAAGGCCAAGGGTCAGCCTGTGGCCTTCTGAGCAGCACCATCCAGTGCTGGTCTCTCCCCACAGTCCAGAATGACCTGTTCAAAACCACCGGTGATGAGTGGGTCCTGCTGAACCTCAATGTGACGGGCTACTACCTGGTGAACTATGACCAGAACAACTGGAAGAAGATCCATACTCAGCTGCAGACAGACCTGTCGGTGGGTGTCTGCCCCCCCCCCCGCCCCCACCCAATTGTCCTCCTACCAGGCCCGGCCCAAGGATGGTGCACCAGACAGCCGGGCCTGCCCCCACCGCCAACCTGAGGTCACATCCTCTGTTGCCCCTTCTAGGTCATCCCTGTCATCAACCGGGCTCAGGTCATCCATGACACCTTCGACCTGGCCAGGTGAGTACCCTTTCCCTCTTGGGCACAGCCCAACTCAGGCCTGGTGACATTAGCAAGAGGTGCCCCATAACAAGAGCAGCACTCTTCCTGTTGGCCTTACCATCCGGGGCACAGGGCAGCAGGCTCCCTGAGCTGCTGCACACCCCCAGATAAGGCATCTGAGACTTAGTTTGAGTGCTTTACCTAAGGTCACACAGAAGTAGCCCCTGAGGGCCAGACGCAGGCCTGTCTACCTCTAGCACCATGCTGTGCTGCACAGCACCAGGCTTTTTCTGAAGCTTCACAGGGTGCCAGGCGGCCATGCTAAGTGCTAAAAAAAAAAAAAAAATCTGACAGGCCAGGACAGGAGATGCTGTACCTACTGCATCCCCAGCAGGTGCTCAGCCCTCTGATTTAAGTGATGTCCCCAGAGACGTGGACATTTATGAACCAAATGTGCACACACAGCCTGAGAAGGAGGGGGAAGGAAGGGACGGAGAGCCAAGAAAATCAGAGAAGAGGTGGGCCGAATAAGGAGCACAGACTTTTTGTACTTAGGAATCTCAGCTCTGTGGCCTTAGGCAAATCACATGACCTCTCTGAGCCTCAGTTTCCTGTTTGTAAAATGGGGATAATACGCAAGGGAACGTGATTGGCAGCGGCTGAGGGCAGGGCCTGAGCTGGCCTTGTTTGTGGTAGTGGCCAGCGTCCATGTCCCCCAGCTCATCCACAGTGAACCCCAGAGCTGGCGCAGCTGGGGCTCCACGACCTCAGGTTCCACGAACGGGTCAGGGTTCCGTTAGTGTGGCTGACTTACTTGAGCCTCTCTGTTTGTCCCCAGTGCCCAAATCGTCCCTGTCACTCTGGCGCTGAACAGCACCCTCTTCCTGAACCAAGAGACAGAGTACATGCCCTGGGAGGCCGCCCTGAGCAGCCTGAGCTACTTCAAGCTCATGTTCGACCGCTCTGAGGTCTACGGCCCCATGAAGGTACAGGAGGTCATGGCAGGATCCAAGGACCACTTGACTCATTGCCTGGAATTGCATCATTAGGGGGTTAACAGAAACATGGTCTGGGGTGGTGGGACCCTTCAGAGAGGCGAGAGGGCTGTGGGATGAAGGGAGCAGGGATTGACAAACTGAACAGGTTGGGGAGGACAAAGAAAGGACCCAGACTTCTAGCGGGGTTTGTTGTTTTGGAAATTAGCACTGTCAGGAGCACAGAAAAAGCCACTGAGCTGGGAGTTGGAGGGCCCCACTTTTACCAGCTGTATGGCTTTGGCCAACTCTCATCAGCCCCAGTGAACCCCTCTGTGAAATGAGGGAGGTGCAGGTGGGAGGTGCAGGTATTAACAGCTGTGAGCTTGGGGTGGCAGCAGGGAGCACATATGTTGAGGCTCCCATGGGGGAGACCAGAGGGAAACTCAGCAGGTTCACCGAAAAAAAAAAAAAAAAAAAAAAAAGGCACCTAAGACCTTAAATGTCCAACAGCTGGGGATTGGTTAAGTAAACTACAAGATCCATTTCATGGAATAGTACACAGCCCTTAGATGATACTTGAAGAGATCTTTTTGTTTGTTTTTTGAGAGAGAGAGAGAAAGTGACCTAATGGGTGAGATTGGGTGGGGGGCAGAGGGAGAGGGAGAATCTTAACCAAATCTGGACTCTGCGCCCAGAATGGAGCCTAACGTGGGGCTCAATCTCACCACCCTGAAATCATGACCTGAGCTGAAATCAAACAAGTATCCAAAAAAAAAAAAAAAAGAAAGAAAGAAAGAAAAGAAAAGAAATAAATAATGAGGCACTTAACAGTCTGAGCCACCCAGGTGCCCCTTGAAGAGATCATTTTTACTTAAAAAATTTTTATTTTCCTTTAAGATTTTATTTATTTATTCATGAGAGACACAGAAAGAGAGGCAGAGACATAGGGAGAGGGAGAAGCAGGCTCCTTGCTGGGAGCCCCATGTGGGACTCGATCCCAGAACCTCGGGATCATGACTTGAGCTGAAGGCGAATGCTCAACTACTGAGCCACTCAGGTGCCCCTGGACCCAGAATTTACCTGGGTTTGGAAGGTTCTAGGTTGGAAATTGTTCCTCAGAGATTTTCAGGCCTTGCTCTACGGACTCCCAGCCTCTTGTGTTGCTATTGAGAAGCTCAGAGTCTTGCTCATTCCTGGTTATTTGAATGTGGCTGTTCTCTCCCTTCTAGAATCCTGTGGGCTCTTTTCTCAATCCTAGTGGGCCTTTGCATGAGTCTTTCTCCTCCTCCTCCCCTTTCCATCTGGACCTTTTAGCATTGCTTCCTAAGACATCCCTCCCCTCCTTGCTGTTGGGTTCTCTCCTTCCCAGGCCCCTGTTAATCCAACTTACTGTTCTTGTGTTGGCCCTCTGATTGTCCTCTGACTTCCAGCTTCCAGCTCGCTGACTTTCTGTTCTGCCCTCTGTGATGCACCACCTCTCCGCCTGGCAGGCCACCTCTCTGCTACAGACTGCTGGCATTTCTTCTGTCACGTGTTTAAACTTCCAAGTCCTGGTCCTGGTTCTAGCATCTTATGCAAATCTTCTCTGGACATTCAGAAGGTATTCGTCTCAGGCTTTTACAAAGCTTTCTTTTTTTTCCATTGACTTGTTTCCTGAGTCTTCTGGTGTTTTTGGTCTTTGGAGAGACCACATCAGAGGCTATGCTGCCCCCTTCGGATTTGAAGGTGAGGCAATAAAAAGCCATTGGAAGTTCCGTGCAAAGGTCACATGTGTCACCTGCAGGTCTCGTTGGGGAGGTGGGATGACTGGGTAGCCAAGTGATTCCTCATGGGGACCCTCAAATATTAGTAGCCACTGGGCACCTGGCTGGCTCAGTTAGAAAACCACACAACTAAAAAAAAAAAAAAAAAAAAAAAAAAAAAGAAAACCACACAACTCTTGATCTTGGGGTTGTGAGTTCGAGCCTCACATTGAATATAGAGATTACTAAAAAAAGAAAAAGAAAAAAATTTAGTATCTATGAGTGTATTTCTCTGAGACCAGAGAGTCATCTTCTATCTTATATAACAAAGCTGGTGATGCTCATTCTTTGGGATTGAGGGTCAGGGAAGAAACTGGAGATCTCTGCATTCGGGATATAAACTTTCACCTCTGGGCCTCTCTGCAGTCTGCCAACCCTTCCCCTGTGTCTGGTGACTGCCAGTTCTGAGTCCCCACACATTGGGCCTCACCCATGGTGAGGGTGGGGAGGGCAGGGTGCTGCCTGCTGCCAGAAGAGAAGTGGGAGCTTGGGGGGTTTAATTGCTCCTGCTACAGACTTTGACTCCTTAGCTCTGTGTCCACCCCTGCCTCACCCCTGCCCACTGCAGCCCTGTCCCTCTGACCCTGAGCCCTGTCTTGGCCAATCTCACTTCCAGTTCCATGTACCCCTTGGCAGGTGCTGTGCTGCAGGCCATGCCACTCTGCTCTTCCATCCCTCTCTCTCCACCTTCCAGCTCCTTGTCTGCGCAGGGCCCTCATCCACTCCGGTTTTCCTTCCTATTTCCTTTGTTCTTGGAAGTTTATTCCTTTAACATTTGGACGTGGATGCCGATTGGCACACGTGGCGATCTACCCCGTTGCACCAGAGTCTGCAAGGGGTTTTGATCATGTGAAGCAAGGCTTACATTCCAGTGTCAGGGACAAAGAGCAGTGTGCAGACTTATAGAAACACTAGGTAGAAGAAGAAAAATAAGGGGTGAACTCACCAACTTGAAAATCATAGTTTAGGGAAGCTCCTGGGTGGATTTTATTTTCTGCAGAGGCTGCTCCCACAATACACATGTGATATTTAGCATCGGGCAGCAGGGATGGTGGGACCCAACACTGTATGAAAAAGTGGTAACATGAGCACATGGAGTGTTAGACTGGCAGAGGGAGGGAGGGAGAACCTGAGACCGGTCAGCTGACAGCTGGCCCAGCCCCGGACCCTTTGCGCACTGGCCGGTCCCGGGCAATACCCAAGCCTCCAGCCTCTTCACTTCTGTGCCGTTAGCCCTTCTACACCTACCCACCCACGTCAGAGGGTGCATGGGGCTCAGAGCGGTCAGGCATGAGTCTCACCCTCAAAGCTCTTTGTGTTTTCTTCTCCCCAGAACTACCTGAGGAAGCAGGTCACACCTCTCTTTAATCATTTTGAAAAAATCACCCAAAACTGGACCGATCACCCACAGACCCTCACAGAACAGTGAGTATGCAGTTGAGAAGCTCAGGGCCTTGCTCGTTTCCTCATTCCCAGAGGTCATGGGCGGCCCAGCCACCCTGACTGAGGAGTCCAGAGCACAGCCCTGCAGTATCCTCCTTTGGAAGACATCTCTGGACCTGGGCAACCAGCAGGGAAAGAACCCCTCCTAGGAGTAGGAGGTGGCCTGCCCTAAGGCTCTTTGTGGCCTGTGGGGCCATCTGGCCCTTTGTATAAGAGACCAAACTGAAACTCTGAGGTCCCTCACTGGCTTGGTCATTTATTTTATTTTAAAGATTTATTTATATATTTGAGAGCAAGAGAGCAAGAGCACATGAGCTGGGGAGGGACAGAGGGGGAGAGAGAGAGAGAGAGAGAGAACCCCCAGCAGATTCCCCACTGAGCACAGAGCCCAATGTGGGGCTCGATCCCAGGACCCCCTGAAATCAGGACCTGAGCTGAAATCAAGAGCTGGCTGTTTAACAGAGCCACCCATGCGCCCCTTGGTCATTTAGATTCTAAATGTTCAAATTGGGGCTGGAGCCTGTGCTGACCCCTCTAGGTCCCTGGGCTGTCCAAGGCACAGAGCAAACAGAGGAACCCAGTGGGTGGGATGGACTGCAGCCTCAGACAGAGCCTGGGCCGTGCCATCCTCTCCAGAGCTCTGCATCAGCAGGGGAATCTTTGCCAGAGTCTAGGCCAGGTGACCCATGGGCCTGCTGACCAAGTGTCACCCCTGGGACAGGTACAACGAGATTAATGCCGTCAGCACCGCCTGCACTTATGGGGTTCCTAAGTGTAAGGACCTGGTCTCAACTCTTTTCGCAGAGTGGAGGAAGAACCCCCAAAATAACCCGTGAGTGTACCCCTTCTCCTCCCCCAACCTCCATCTGTCCCACAAACCCATAGCCACATCCTCATCAGACCTTCGTCCTACCCTCCCTGCTCTTGCTCTCCCCGACACCCCCACCCTCGCCAGGATCTACCCCAACCTGCGGTCTACCGTGTACTGCAACGCCATTGCCCAGGGTGGCGAGGAGGAGTGGAACTTTGTGTGGGAGCAGTTTAGGAACACTTCGCTGGTAAACGAGGCTGACAAACTCCGCTCAGCCCTGGCATGCAGCACCCAGGTCTGGATCCTGAACAGGTGAGGACTGGGCCCGGACGGGGCTGAGCACGTTTCCCTCCCCACTGGGAACCAGGATCTCCACATGGGAGACAATGAACCAGCCGGGCCTCCACACTCTCATTTACGGGGGATCCCCATAAACTTGTACAATGGGGGCAGTATGTTCCCCATTTTACAGATGAGAACACTGAAGCTCAGAGAAGCCAAACAACTTGCCCAAAATCCAGAAGTTTTAGTAAGTGGTGAAGTCAAGATCTGAACCCAGATCTGCATCCATGTCTCATGTTTTTAACTGCTGTGGCTTCTTGGCCTGTAGTTGATAGCAGCTCAGTTTAACTTCACCAGGGACTCTGGTGCAGCTGGACCTGAGTACTTTGGAGGTGCAGCCGGGCATGCCTCACAGTCTGGGATGAGGGCTCCTGGCTCCCGCCGTGTGCCACATATACCATCTCCCAGACTCCAGTGAAGAGCCTCCCTCAATGTCAAGGACAAGAGTAGCCACTCTACCTGGTACAGGGCTCTGGGCTCTGGGAGTCCTTCCTTTACTCAGTCATTCATGGTCAGTCATCAGATATTTATCAGGCACCTGGTCCATGTCAGGCATGACCCTTGGCATTAGCCAATGACCCCACCGAGGAGACTCAGTGTCCCATTAGGCAGAGGGAGGTAGCACTAAGGGGTCTTCAGCCCGTAGTAGGGTAAAGAGATACTAAGAGGCTACAGGAGAGGTGTGGGCGAGGTGAGCATGGGACCCTTTGCTGTCCTGGATCCTCTCTCGAATCATATGACTCTAGCCCTTGGAAGTGTCACTAACACAACATCCTGCCCTCACAGGTACCTGAGTTACACCCTGAACCCTGAATTCATCCGGAAGCAAGATGTCATCTCCACTCTTAGCAGCATCGCCAGCAATGTCATCGGGCAAAGTCTGGCCTGGGACTTCATTCAGAGCAACTGGAAAAAGCTCTTTGAGGAGTGAGTCTGCGAGAGCATGTTAGAAGTGCCCACTGAGGCTGGAGTGTCCTTGGAGGGAGACACGTGTGTCTGTGTGTCTGTGTGCATGGGACACTGCAGGGCTGGAAGTTAGGAGTGCTGACAAATTAACCGAGCTTGAGGTCAGGTGAGGGGCAAATAATGCAAGACAAGACAGGGTCTGGGCTGTCCCTTTTCGCCCTCAGGTGGGGGCGGGGGTGAAGAAAATCTAGTTCTCTGCAGAGATAGGAGCAGGGACAGTGCCATCAGACCTGTATTCGCATCCCTAGGGCATGTCATTTCCTCTCATCTATAAGATGAGAACAGTCACAGGGTGGTTGTAAGGATATAGTGTCCCCTGCCAGTCACTGAGCTTAGTTCTCAGTTTCTCATGGCTCTTCTCTCTCCCCGCCTTGTAGCTATGGCACCGGCTCCTTCTCCTTCTCCAACCTCATCCAGGCAGTGACCCGACGATTTTCCACTGAGTTTGAGCTGCAGCAGGTAAGCTGCCCTGGACTCTGGGGCAGCCCGCAGAGGTCCATCCCCTATCTAAAGGGGCAGCTCAACCACTGAGCCACCAGGGTGTCCCTAGTTTTTGTATTTTTCATTGCTAGTGTGTAGAAATGTACTATGATCTTTGTACTATGCTCTTGCATCTTGCAACCTTGCTGAATTAGTTAGTTTTAATAGTTTCTTGGGTAGATTCCTAGGATTTTCTGTATGCAAAATCATGTCATCTGCTAATAGAGTTTTATTTCTTCCTTTCTGGATGCCTTTTATTTCATTTTCTTGCCTAATTATCCTGGCTACACTAGTACTAATATATCTTTTAATCTATGATATTTAAAAAAATAATACCATTTATTTGTTGAAACAACTAGGTAATTTTTAGTATAGAAATGGCCACATTTTGAATTTGCTGATTGCTTCCTTGTGGTATCTTGCTTAATTTGTCCCTCTCCCCTCCCTTGATTGGGCTGAGATTATAATTCAATTAAAAACTGAGGGCCAACTCAATAAAGAACCATGCAATGAAGGTCAGATATATCCAGGAGCCAGATTTAAGCATGAGGCTGTTCGTTTTCACCTCTGCCCTAGATGAAGACTTTCTCCTACAGAGAAAGAAGGACAGCCCTTCCTCTCCTGGAGAACAGGCTGTGGCTCTGTTGCCAAGGGCCCTAATGTGGGTGGGAGGACAGAAGACTGGACAGCCCTCTCCTCAAGGCTGTGTTAGAGACCCAGTCTGGGGCTGAGAATTTTCATTTTCCCGGCAGCTGGAGCAATTCAAGGCAAACAACATGGACACGGGCTTCGGCTCAGGCACCCGGGCTCTGGAGCAAGCCCTGGAGAAGACCAAAGCAAACATCAAGTGGGTGAAAGAAAACAAGGAGGCAGTACTCCAGTGGTTCAGAGAAAACAGCCAATAGTCCTTGGTCCTTACCATCACCTGGCCCCCACGGGAGATGCCTGTATGTGCCTGTCCCTGTGGCCCACAGCAGGACCCCATGTCGGACCCTGAGGCAATGGTGTCCTCCCCTCAGGGACAAAGTCTCTGGCCCATGTTTTCTCCACTCTGCCCATGGGGGCCAGTCCAGTTCCCAATGGCCAGACTGTCCAAGCACCTCCCAAGCCGCTGCCCCTCATGCCAACCCCTACCCCAGGACTGGCCTGGTGTCTGTCACCCAGGGCCCTGGGGCTGATCTCAGGGAAGCCCAGCTCTAGGGCCAGATGAGCAGAAGCCCTTGATGGACGATGGATGGCCTTAGGGGAGCAGCCCTGTGCCCTCTCTCACCTTTCCATAGAGATCCTGAACCTGAAGAATCAACAGGGGACAAGATCTATATATTTTTTTTTCTAAGAGAAAATGTAAATAAAGGATTTCTAGATCAATGTCTAGACTCATTGCTAAACTAGAGCAGGAGTGGGTTTGCCCAGCAGCCAGGAAGACTGAGAGGGGAGGTACCTGGGGTGTATGGGACCCCCAGTGGGCAGAGGGCGAGAAGCATCAGCCTGCTGGTCCCTCCTACATAATGCCTGTGTGTCCCTGTGGGGTCTGCCGGCAGTCTTCATTTCATCCATAATCAATGGCAGGCTGGAGACCTGGGTGCTTGGGAACTATGGGGGGAGGGGCCCTAGGCCACTGGACACGATGGTTCTGATGGTGGTGTGGGGAGAGCTGGGGCTTGGTGCCAGGCCCAGAGCAGGTCCTGACAGTGAAGGGAGTGTTTTTTCAGAAAGCAGAAGTTTCCATAGTTCCAGACACTGGGGTCAGCACCTGTCCTAACATGAGGGAAGGGAGCAGGGTGCTGACTGGGCTCCTCTTCTTGTGTCGCAGCCAGCACATGTGGGACAGTGAGAGGGGGCCTTGGAGTGAGGACAGAAAGCTCTGGGACCCAGGTCTGGTCTGACCATTCACTGGCCAAAGGCATGTCCCATCTCCTCTCCAGGATCCATGGTAGCAGGTGGGATATCAGTCTGTAAAGTGGTTGTTTTCACGAGTAGCATGCAGGAAAAGGCAGATGCCCCCCAGATCACTTGGGGCAGCTGGTGGTCAGTGCCTATTCTGAGGAGGAGGTCTGGGACCCCATGGCTCCATGGCCCCCATTAGCCTTGGTGGAAGTTTCGAGGCAATTGGAGCCAGGTTGTTGGAAGCTCACCTTGCCCTCAGCCCCACAGGGCCCAGCTGAGCACCCCAGGCCGGTGGAGAGAACATGGGAGGTAACAGATCACAGTGCTCCTTGGGGGTCTCCTCCAAGTGAGTCACTGGGGCTGGAGTCATAGAGAGCAGGGGGCCTGGTTTCAGATCACAGCTTGGCCAGTTTGTTGGGCAAGTGACGCAAACCCGTGGGCTTGGTTTCTGCATCTGTACAATAAAAATAATGGATCAGAGGGTTGGGGTGTGGATCTAAGGAGAGTCACATATCGGGCTATCTGGTGCACTGCCCTGCAGGAGGAGGAAATCTGGGTGTTGTTACCCCTAGTCCTGCCTCCTGGCCTCCCCTCTCTCCTCACAGCCTCTGTTCCTTCTTGGGTGAAGTGGGGGTGGGGCTGGGCCAGGAAGGCTCCTCAGCGGCAACTGCAGTCCCTACATCAAAGGCGGGGCGGGCCAAAGAGTGAGACCAGCCCAGGTTATGGGGTGGGATCTCTTCACCAATCAGGAGGCTTCCCTCAGCCTAGCCCCTGTGAGCCAGCCCTTCCTGTCGCCAGTGCCCAGCAGCCATGGCTGGCACTTAACCTTCTGGGGATCAGAGGGCAGGCCCCCTCAGGAGGTCCCGCTGGGGGAGGGGCCGGCCCCCCCAGGGTCCCTGGGAGAGAGCTGACCTCCAAGGAGAAGTGTCTGCAGGGATCCTCGTCTTGGTGCCTGGCACTGGGCCAAGTGTTTATGCGCATTATCTCATTTGGGTCTCAACACACCCGGGAGATAAGGATTGTTTTTATCTCAGGTTTGCAGATAAAGAAACTGAGGCGCAGGGAGTTTAACTCAGTAGAGCTAGAATGAGAAGCAGGCTCTTGAGCTGGGGCAGAGTGGCGGAAGCCCTCCTCCATTTGGAGCTGGGGCGAGGTCTGTGGCATCCACATGTTGTGTGCTCCCCACCACCTGACAGCTTCCGAGGCTGGCATCCCGAATGCCCTGTGTGTCTGGAGGAAATTGGGTCCTGAGAATACAGTGAGGGTGCACAGAGCCAGAGACCCGCCTGCAGAACCATGGTCAAGGTCGCACACAGAGCAGAGGCCTGTGGACTAGAATTCAGGCTGCTTGTCCCTGCCCAGCACTCTGCAGGGGGTTGACCACTCAGGGCCAGCAGGGAAGGAAGACCCTGGGGATGGGCAAGAAGCCGCTGGTGTGGGAATGTCTCCTCCCTCCTTTTCCCCAGGAGGCTCCTCAGGAGGCATGTTCTCTATGACAGGGCCGTGAAAGGATGTCCAATGTCTTACAGATGATGATGGAGGCAGGGGTAGAGGGTGTCCCCAGGAAGGATTGGAAAGATCAGTCACCAGGCAGGGCTCAGGCATCAGCCCCTCTCCCTCTCCTGCCAGGCACTTAGCAGCAGGCAAGCACAGCAGGGGTGAGGCCACGGATGGAGGTGAGGGGCTACTGCTCCTGAGAGGTGGGCCTGAGTCTTCCCTTGCAGAGGCTGAGGACAGGGCTGGGAGATCGGCCCAAGCCCCCTGGGCTCTGTACCCCCATTCCAGCAGCACCTCAGGTGTCTCCCAGGCAACTCTAGCTGGTGGCCTCTCACCTCTGCCTCTTGAGGGGAGCTAGGGGAGCTGGGAATATACGGCTGCTGGCTGCCGAATTGCAGACGCTCCAAATGCTGCTGGAGGAGGCCAGTGCTCTGTGGGGCTCCACTCCAGCCCTCACAGGAGGGAGGACCTGGCCTTGGAGCTGGAAGGGCATGGCCATCCGTGCCTGGACCAGGGAGTATCCCCCTCTGTCCCTATGAGGACTAACTCCAGATCTGTGCGAACCAAAGGAAGAGATGGGCAGTTGTTTAATTCTGCCTTTGGTGTAGCTGCTATGAGACCATGGAGCCAAGACCTTGGGTCTTCTAGGGAAGGAGGGAGCACTGGACAGGGAGTCAGGGGCCTGACATCCCTACCTAGCTGGGGGGCTGGGGAAAGTTGCTCCTCTCCCTGGGCTTGTTTCATCAGCTATAAAATGAAGGAGTGAAGACTATCCATTGAAACCAAATCTGGGAAGGATTTTCTTAAAGCCCCAGGTTCCTAAGTCCCAGCTGAATGCACTGAATCATGCTCTCAGGGTGGGCCCCTAGAACCAGGTGTCTCGGCATGCAGTCAGGTTAGGCACCCACCAGACCACACCATCTCCCTCCATTCAGCAATTACTATGTGCCAAGCCCAAGAACCCTGAGATATAGGGCCTGTTACTGTCCCCATTTCATAGCTGAGAAAACTGAGGCTTGGGCAGGTTTCATAGTTTTCCCAGTTATACGGAGAGTTAGAGCTGAGTGGAACGCACACCCAGGTCAGGCCCCTGTAACCATCTCCTCACTGTGTGAGGTCTTCTCATCCTCCCACCTGTGGCTGGCAGGCCCCAGGGACAGGAGCCCCTTTGGTAAGAACCAGAACCCTAGAAGGCTAGGGGAAGAAGCTACCTCAGTGGGCACCTAAACTAGTTCCTCTTTTAGGAGATGGAGTAACTGAGGCACAGAGGAGTGACTTGCTTGATGTCAGCGGGCACATCATCGGGTCGGATGGCTGGCCTGCGTGCAGCTGAGAGCTCAAGCAGCTTGTGCTCTGGTCTTCCTCCCTCCGCTTCTGTCGCCCTGCACTGTGGCCTCCCCACCCAGCTCCATTTCTGCCAAGCAGCCCAAGGGACCACCCGTGCCTCTGACCCAATTCCTTCCACTTTCCCCGCCTTCACTGCCTTCCCAGCACCCAAGAAAGAGGCCAGACAGGATCCCCATAACCTATGAGCTCCTTTTTCGACTGTATTCATCACCTCTGTCAACTCTGGACATGCGGTTTCTTCTGCCGGGGTCACTCCCCACTCGCCCGCTTGGCAAACATCCCTCACTGCCCATCCCCTATATCCTGCGATTCTCCCCTACTTGGGTCAGTATATACAGAACGAGGTTGTTACCACTTTTGGCGCCCAAGCCCACGGTGGCCTTGACTTATGGATCTTGGGTGGCATTCTTTCAAGATTCTGGAGATGCCTCTTATTTTTACTTAAAGCAGCATACATCAGAACAGCAGCAGTAACATGGATCAGGTAACTCAAGAAAGAGGTGTCAACCCTGTCTCCCACCACGCTGTCGCATTCTCTCTGTACTGTATGTAAACTCACATCCTCAACTTGGGCCTTGACCGCTCACTTTCCTCTAATCTGCCCTGCTAGCTGGGGAATGTTGTCTCTCCAGGACCTCACATCAGGTATTATGGGTTGTGTTCCCCCAACATCCATGGTGAAAGTCTAAGCCCCAGGACCTCATAATGTGAATGTATTCAGAGATAGTGCCTGCGAAGAGGTAATTAAGGTAAAATAAAGTCGTATGTGTAGGCCCTAACCCAGTATGACTGGTGGCCTTAACCAGAAGTGATTAAGCCAAGTGCAAAGACCACAGGGTAATTATGTGAGGGCACAGAGAGAAGAAGGTGGCCATCTGCAAGCCAAAGAGAGAGGCTTCAGAGGAAACCAACACTGCTGACACTGACCTTGGGCTTTTAGCCTCCTGAACTGTGAGAAAATTATACTTCTGTTCTTCAAGCCACCTGATGTACGCTCTTCTCTTATGGCAACCCTAGAAATAAATACACTGGCCCTAGCTTATGCAAGCTAACCACCTCATTTCTTTTTTTTATTATTTTTTTTAAATCACTTTTATATAACTGTGAAAGAGCCCTCCGGGTCAGCGGGAATGTACTCAAAAGAATGGACAACAGAGTGGTGATGGGTCGGAGGCAAGTGAACAGGCCCAAACGTTAACCCCCTGTGTGACCCTGCCCAGCAGGCCAGGTGGAGCCCCTGGAGATAAAGACTCGTCAAAATGGCAAGTGAGGGCACACACCGACCTCAGGAGGCCTAGTCCCAGGGTGAGGAAGAGCAGCATGACTGTTCCCTGTGGGCTGGGAACATTCTTCCTTCTCCAGGGCAATAAAAACCCAGGTTGATAGAAGAAAAACAGACCAAATAAAAATTTTTGTTGTTGTTTAAGAAGTACAAAATCTAAGCATACAGGCTTCTCTCCCCGCTCACCCACCCCCTTACCCACTCCCCCCACAATCCCAGCCTGGCCAACTCTGTGGTCAAGCAGCCACCACCTTCCTGAGGCTCAGGCAGTGCCCTGCAGAGCACTGGTCATTCTGGGGGATGTCCAGGATGTGGAGGACACTACCCCAGTCCTGATTCCAGCCAGGGAGGCCACCCACTATGTTTCAAACACTGCCTCTGTGAGAGACATCACTTGGAAAAGAGATCATTGGCTCAAAAAAAAAAAAAGCTTGAAGATCACAGCAAGTAGCAAATGAGGAGGGCACTTCACACCAAAGGCCCGATTCCTGGCTGACAAGGCAACAGGCAAGACCATTAGTAGAAGATGCCCAGGTGGGCCCCTTCCAAATCTTCTTGCCAAAGTTCAGGGCAGCCACTGAGCTGCAGGCCTGAGCTCTGGGAAGGGCTTTCATCACCGAGCTGGAAGGCAGAGCCTGGTCCCTGGTTCTCTGAGCTGGGGAGCACCTCTACGCTGTGGCTCCAGCATCCCCATTGGGTCTGAGGCTGGAGTCTCTGGCATGCTGGGCGGGACAGGAGGGGTGGGGTTTCTGGCAACAGACAGGACTCTGGAGACACTGAGATACCCTGCAAGAGAGACAAAAGGAGCTGATTAGTAGGCCACTGCCTGATGCCCTGAGACCTTGACCCTGGATGCTCCCTGGAACGTGGCTGGCAGCTTCTGGACAGCCCTGGTGCCGTGGATGCAGTGAAGCAAAGTGGTGAAGAACACTGGCTCTGGAGATACACTCCAGGGGTTCAAATCTCACCTCTGCTACTAATTAGGTTTAAGAATTCAATCTCTTTTATTCAGTTTTCTCATCTGTAAAATGGGGGTGATGATAACAATACCTATTCCACAGTTGTAGGGCTGGCTGAGTTAATACATGTACAGCGTCAAGAAGGTGTTGGGCAAACAGCAAGCAGTAAATTTTGGTTATTAATATGCTCTTTTATGGACCATGATTCATTCACTCATGGGCCTCATGAACAAATGAAGCTTGAAGGAAAGAGGAAGGTCAGTCACCAGCTCCAAACCAGTCTACCCTGGAAGTCCCCACCCCTGGGGCCGGCCGGGCTCCCTCTCCCCAAACCTTAATGGAGCACTTGGGAGCGAATCCCCAATGGCTCTTATTACTTTTCATTTTGCCTCTGGAGCAAGTCCAAGGATTCCCTCTTTAACTCGGCTGTCAAGTTTTCTAGGTCCAGGTGGTGGTGGCCTTAACGACCTGGGGCCCGCCACACCTCTTTCCCCATGGAGGTAAGGGTCCTCTCCATACTCTCTTCAGCTTCTCTCTACCTCTCATAGGGTTGTCGGATTAGATAAACTGGGATAGAAAAAGCCTGTAATTCCCTGCAGACTAGAGCCTACCCACCCCTGCCATTTCCAAAGGAACCTGGGGACCACCCCGAGGGAAGTAGCACCCTAACATGCGCGCGTACCTGGTATACTACAGCCAGCTCGGGGGCCGCAGGGGGCGGCGTCCAGGGCGTGGCCTGGTTCCTCGGTTCTGGGGACGTCTGAGTTCCGGAACAGGCTTGGGGCGGTGTCCAAAGGACAGCGTCGGGGGCTCTCCCTTGGGAGAGTTGCGGGGGCGACTGCATCGCAGGGCAGTAAGGGGGTGTAACCCAGGGATCCACGTCCGGCACCCCGTTCCCCAGGCGCTCGGGCGCCACTAGCGCTCCGGGCCGGGCCGGCGGGGACCCCCAGGGCGCCGCGGAGCCCAGGCCCCCCGGGGCGCGCGCCTGCACCTGCACCTGCACCGGCGTCTGCGTCTGCGCCTGCGCGGGGCCGCCGCCGCCGCCGTCGGGGCAGAGCTGGCAGCACGGAGGCGCCGCCGCGTCGCCACGCCGCCGCCGCCGGCGCTGCAGGCTCTCCTCGCTGAGGCCCAGCACGGCCGACAGGTGGCCGATGTAGCGGATGGCCAGGCGCAGCGTCTCGATCTTGGTGAGGCTCTGGCCGGCGGGCGCCACGGACGGCGGCAGAAAGCGGCGCAGCTCGTGC
The DNA here is from genome assembly GCF_011100685.1 of Canis lupus familiaris. NCBI lineage: Eukaryota > Metazoa > Chordata > Mammalia > Carnivora > Canidae > Canis > Canis lupus. Next base: position 53,246,395 of record NC_049224.1, on the reverse strand, counting down.
AGGGCGCGGGCGAGCGTGCGCATGCGCAGCTTCTCGCGCTCGCTGGCGCTCTGCCGCGGGCCGCCGGCCGCTGCGCTGCGGGCTCGTGCGGGCGCCGTCGGGGCGGCCTCTGCGGCGCGGCCGCTGCGGGCCGGGGGCGCGGGCTGCGAGGGGCCGCGGGCGCCGTCGCAGGGGCACGAGCCCGACGAATCCGAGGAGGAGGCCGGGGACGTGGAGTCGGGGTGGCCGGCCCAGCCCCAGCCCCGGGGTGAGGCCCAGTGGTCGTGGCCCAGAAGGCCGCGCAGAGGAGGGGACTGGGCCATGGCCGGGCCGCCGAGGGCTCTGGGAGGCTGAGCCGGCCACCTCCAGGCCTGAGCTTTTATCTGGCCCGAAGGTGAGAGGTGGCCCCCTGCCAGGTTACAGAGAGGTGTCAAAACCCACAGAGCCCAGGGAAGGCCTGGGCAGGGGGGCCTTGGGAAAGCGGGCCCATTTGCGGAGGTGTGGATTCTGACTCCTCGGGGGCTCTAATGGAGGCCCCTGCAGCCCGGGAGGTGCGGGAGGGACAATTCGCATCTGGCTGGAGCTGCGAAGCTTCTCACCGAGTTCCCACCCGCCCGGGCTCGTGGCGCGGTGAGTGCCCAGGAGCCCGACAGTGGTGGGCAGTGCCATGGTCTGGGGACGGCCGGGCTGGCCCTCGTGTGACATGTGGACCCGCGCAAAGAGAAGCTGCCCTCTCCCAGGGCTGGGGGTGGTCTCGCCCAGTGACTTCCCCTCACTGTCGGCAGGTGTGCTGGGTAAGAGGTCAAGACAAGCCCCGAGGGATTTGCCCACAATGATTCGGGGTGGGGTGGAAGTAGGGGGACCTACAGGTGGATCCTTCCTGGGTTGCAGCTGGAACCCACACTTGCCGGTTTGCTGAATGGTACAGAGAAAGTCATCTCACTACCCACAGATAGTTTCTGTCCCTGAGAAATAGAACAGGCAGGAGAAGAGGGATAGGGAGCAGTGGGTGATGAAGATGGGAGAAGGTGAGCCCCCAAGCAGGCCTGAATCTGTTTGCTGTGTGACCTTGGGCAAGTCACTTAACTCCTCTGACACTCAAGGTTCCCTCAATCTCTTAGCAGTAATACAAAAACGCACCACCTAGGATGGCTGCTGGTACTGGGTGGAACCATTCAGTATGGGCCTGGCAGGTGAGCTAAATGTTTGCTGTTCCCATTCATGAAGAAGGTTACTTACATTTCAGGATGCTATAGGCACCACATTTCATTCATATTTATTTAGCAACTGGCAAAAGCCAGGCATAGCAGTGTGAGCTAGTTGTGGTTTCTACTCATGACATTTCAGGCTTGTGCTGAGAGACAGGTGAAAAGGCCATTATGCACTTAGTAGCTCCACCACCAACTAGCTGTGTGCTCTTGGGCAGAGCTTGAGTCTGAGCTTGAGCTTCTGCTCTATAAAACAGGAATAATGATTATAGTATCTACTTGTAGGACTGTTGTTACAGTCTCGTATTATAAACTTGGAGGTAGGGATGCTTGGGTGGCTCAGCAGTTGGACATCTGCCTTTGGCTCAGGGCATGATCCTGGAGTCCCAGGATCGGGTCCTGCATCAGGTTCCCGGCATGGAGCCTGTTTCTTTTCCTTCTGCCTGTGTCTCAGCCTCTCTCTGTGTCTCTCATGAATAAATAAATAAAATATTTAAAAATAAAATAAACTTGGGAGTAGTAAAGCTCTCCTCAGCAATGATTACAGTTTAAGGGAGGCATCACTGTCCTTTGTGATCTTCAGAGAAAGTGCTATACTCTGAAGCTGAGGCCCAAATGAGGGTCAGGTTATAGAGCTCTGACCACAGAGCTAGAGAGGTCACCACTGGGCCCTGGGCCATGAGTAGGACTTGGTTAAGGAGAGAGGCGAGTAGAACATTCTGGCTGTGGGAACTGCTTAAACAAAGGGCTGGCAGTGGGACTTGGCAAGGTGCTTCCAGAACATTGTGCAAAGGTGCTGCTGTAGAGAGCTGGAGGACAGCTTGGCTGGGGCCACCCTAAGAAGTTGGATTGCCAGATGGACCTTGGAGCAGAAGTGTGATGTGAAAAAAAAGGGGGGGTGGCGGTCAGTAACTAAAGGTCAACATTATGATGTTTCCAGAATAGGTTGGCCTATATCAACTCGAAGTAATAAATAATGACCTTGGAGTATTTGTGGCTGCTCCTCAAATATTTAACTAATTCTCTTTGTAAGTAGTGGGAACATTCCAGGTAAAGCTGGGATCCCTGTAACCCCTCAGCTATCAGGTTGTCATGTGCCCCTCCAGACCTGGCCCACATGTTCACATGGATGTATGTAAATGAGGCAACATTGCAGCCTGTTGTCTGTAAGTTGCAGTTGTTTTTTAAGATTTTAGTTATTTGAGAGAGAGAATGAGTAAGTGCATGAGTCAGGGGTAGGGGCAGAGGCAGAGGGAGAAGCAGTCTCCCCATTGAGCAAAGAGCCCGACGTGGGGCTCGATCCCAGGATCGTGACCTGAGCCAAAGGCAGACACCTAACCGACTGAGCCTTGTGACTTGTAACTTGCTTTCTTTCATTCAACATTGTGCCTTAGAGCATCCCACATCAGGATATATTTAGCTGACTTGTAGAGGGTAATAGATGATTTCAGTGAACATTTAAACATTGTGTGAACATTAGAGCAGATCATTTTAACTGGAAAAAAAATGGCAGGAGGCTCTGACAAACCTTCAATGACCAGGTGACATCACTTCTGCTCAGGACTTATTTTTTAAAATACCAGAGAAAATATGCCCAAATTACCACTCTGATGTGATGATGAAGTAATGATTGTCATTGAACAATGTTGGTCAGGGCAACACCTGTTTAGTTTATTCTAGCTGCCGTGATTGAAGAGAAGGAATTTCTAATTTGTCCATGGCACAGAGAGAAGATGACTCACTTAACAGTGCTCTGGACTCCAAATAGGCTTTCTCTGGAGAGAAGCTGGCATAATAAATAAATAATTTATGATAGTCACACAGAGAGAGAGGCAGAGACACAGGCAGAGGGAGAAGCAGGCTCCATGCACCGGGAGCCCGACGTGGGATTCGATCCCGGGTCTCCAGGATCGCGCCCGGGGCCAAAGGCAGGCGCCAAACCGCTGCGCCACCCAGGGATCCCTTATGTGTTTTTTTTTAATATTTTACTTATTTATTCATGAGTGACACAGAGAGAGGCAGAGACATAGGCAGAGGGAGAAGCAGGTTCTCCGCAGGGATCCCAATGTGGGACCCAATCCCACAGGGAGAAGCAGGTTCTCCGTAGGGATCCCGATGTGGGACCCAACCTTGATCATGCCCTGAGCCAAAGGCAGAAGCTCAATTGCTGAGCCACTCAGGCATCCCTCTTGTGTGTTTCTTAATCTAGATTCTGAAGTTTCAACCTGCTGTTGGTACTAAGTTTTCTGACTCACCCCTTTTAAACTGTTCTATGATATTCTGTAGCATATGTGCACCAGTCAGGCCCTTACTGAGGCATCTTTAGTGTGTGTTTAGTTTTTGCCAAATAGCATTGCCTCATGCATAGGCAGGTAGATCTGCTTGCAATCTCCAGGAAGTTCTGAAAATCCAGAATTATCCCCACCCTTAGAGCCAGCCTGGGAGGATTTCATATGAAAGAATTTGGTGAATAATGGGAATCCACTGTCAGCATAGAGCCCTTCTTACTCTCCTGTCTCTAGGGTAGCCTGGCCTCCTCTCTTGGGCTAGCACCAGCGCCCCGGCTACAGACTGGGCTGTAAGATGTCAGAGTGTAAGTTCTAGAAAGTGGGGCCCTGGCTCTTAGCCAGGCTCTGGAAGCACAGGGACAAACTGTCTTCCAGCCCCATTTACTGGGAGAGTATGCCAAGATGCCAAAGTAGGTCCCCTCATATTGGGCCTGCTTAGCACAGGGAAGCAGTGTCACTTGACAGGAGGCTGGGCTATGGAATCGGACTGACTTAGGTTTAGAGTCCCAGCTCTACCCCTTATAAGCTGTGAGAACTTGGGCAACTTACTGAGCATCTGTTTTCTAATCTGTAAAGTGGGGATTCTGACTGCCAGGGTGATTGTTGGGGTAAATAAAGATAATGCATGTCACAGTGCTTAGCACAGAGCCTACACTTACAAGTCTTGCTTATAGAAAGTTCAAGGGCAGAAGAATGAAGTAGGTAAAGGATGAGGTTGGGTGTAGGTAAGGGGGGTGGTATCTCTTAGTCTTGGCCCTAGAAGAAGCCAATCCTTTCCATCCCTGAGACTCCAGCAGCAGGCCCAGCACATCCTGCTCTATCTCCCTCCTCCATCTGCAGCTCTTTGCCTCTATGGACCTAGCATGGGGGGTCATCTTCAGCAGGGCACTCCAGCTTCTGGCCTGTGGCAGGCGTCACCCCAGCTACAGCGTAGAGGGAACAGGAGAGTTCAGATACCTGGAGCCAAAGCTGGAGCCCACCAGCCCAGCCAAGGCTAGGAAATAGAGGATCTGAGCCTGCTTTTCCTGGTGGGCTGGGTCCTGACCCAGCTGCTTGTCCAGCTTGCCTCTGGGACCCTCAGGCATTCCTCCCTCTATGCAGAAACCTGCCCCAGGTGCTTGGCAAATAAGCTGGGTCTGGGTCCTGCCCCACGGAGGCTTCTAGTTGGGCCAGCTCTGCTTCTCTCTTCCCCATCGACTCTCCTGGTGGAAGGAGGGACATCTAAGGCTGTATGCTCTTAGATAAGGTGATTAATGTCTGGGCCTCAGCGGGCTACTGGCACCGGACCGGGTGCACCCCCTGCTTCCTGTGATAGCAGAAGGTGGTGGTTAGTTCAGAGAAACATGGTCAGTAGAATGTTCACGAGTATGGCAGACACTTCTAGTTGCACACAGCATCCATTACAGCCTCTATTCTTAAACCTTTTTACATAGCAGGACTTGGTGTTATGTGGGTAGCAGTATGCCCAGCTGAAAGACTGCATCTCTCAGCATCTCTTGCTCATGTAACAGCCAACAAGATGTTAACAGAAGTATTGGTTGGGGCTTCTAGGAAAGCTGTTTGTTTATAAAGATTTTGTTTATTAATGAGAGACATGGAGAGAGAGGCAGAGACATAGGGAGAGGGAGAAGCAGGCTCCCTATGGGGAGGCTGATGCAGGACTTGATCCCAGGACCCCAGATCATGACCTGAGCCAAAAGGCAGACACTCAACCACTGAGCCACCCAGTGCCACTAGGAAAGCTCTTTAAAGCAGAGATGCACCCATGTTTCTATCCTCTTATATTTTCTTCCTGGAAAATGTGATGACTGGAGCTTCAGCAACCATTTTGTGACAGTGAAGCAATCCCAAGGACAGAAGTCATACATTAAGGATGACGGAGCAAACAGAATCTTGAGGGCTTGATGACAACATAGAAGCACCATACTGTCCCAGGACTATCTATCCCTGAATTTCTTTAATGTGAGAGAAAATAAATCACCACTTTATCCAAGTCATTGACATTTGGGTATGAGCAGCCATGTACAATTCCTGTCTACATACTAAGTAAGTACCTAGGGTATCCTTGTCAACAAATCCTTGTGAGTTGGATGACAGTTAAGGGAATTCATGACAGATTCAGTGTTCCCACAGATGATGAATGGATGGGTGTTCACCTAGAGGAAGATCTACGGTGATAGGCCACTAGCTCTGTTCCCAGCCTCATCAAAGGCCTCATCATGATCTTGAATAAAGATACAAATTGGTCGAATTTTCGGTAAGCACACAGCGAGGGAGTTGGGTAACAGCCAAAATCTCAACAGATGCTGACAGGCTAGAACAACCTACCAGATCTAATAAGGGGAAGGGAGCAACAGAGCTCCAGGTATCCTCTGCATATCTTAGTTCAAGGTCAGGTGGCATCATGTAACCAGAAGCACGCTTGGAAAGGGCATGGTAGCCCTTGCCTCCTGGGCATCACAGGCATATAAAACAAATGTGATCCCAGTTGCAAGAAACGGGATAATGAGTCTCTTATTCCCTATACAGGATGGGCCATTGCCAGAGTAAGCATTCAAAATGTGGGGGCCACCGTTTATAATGGAAGGAAACAGGCCCTAGCCAAGGAGAGCAAGGTTAGTGACAGGGCTTTAAGCCTGGTCACCAGGGAAATAGTTGAAGGACTCAGGGATGTTTTGTGCCCCAAGAAAAAAACTTAAGGGTATGATGGGTGTCTCTGTGTACCTAGAAGGGAATACCCTAGAGAGACTGAAGAGCTGCTTAAGATTGGAAGTGCTGGGGCAGCCCTGGTGGCTCAGCAGTTTAGCGCCGCCTTCAGTCCAGGGTGTGATCCCGGAGACCCGGGATCGAGTCCCACATCAGGCTCCCTGCATGGAGCCTGCTTCTCCCTCTGCCTGTGTCTCTGCCTGCCTCTCTCTCTCTCTCTCTCTCTCTCTCTGTCTGTCTGTCTCTATGAATTAAAAAAAAAAAAAAAAGATTGGAAGTGCTGTTTTGTGAGGGAGTGAGTGGCCTGTTTGTGGAGGTGATCAAGAAGAGACTACAAGTACACAGTAGACACATGCAGAAGCTGGAACGGATGGCTGTTACTGCCTCTGCCAATACTCACAAGCCCCATAAAACAAGGAGGTTGGACCTGAAAACCCCTGAGGTACAAGAATCAGGGAGAGGTTGGGGCTACCTCAGGACTCTGGGCTGTGTGAGGGTGAAGAACCACAGGGGGCCCTTCAGGCTGTCGTGGGCTGGGCTGGGGGGCACAGAAGGAGGCCTCCCAGGTGCCCCATCACCCTGCCACTCTCACCCCTGTGCTCTGTGCCTGAAGCCCAGGCTCGGCTGGGCCTGCTAGTGCGTGGGCTGGAGCCATAAAGCCCCCGTGACCCTAAGCTATGTCTGCCAGTGTGGCACCAGTCAGGTCGACGCCCCGAAGCAGGGGGTGTCCAAGATCCTTTCACACGGGCGAGGAAACACATCATCCCCTGTGGACTTCCTCGGACTTTGCCCCAGGGCAGCAGTCAGAGCGGAAGGCCAGAGGCCCGGGTGGGGCCCTGAAGGGGCTTCTTCAGCTCTGGGCCTGCTGAGGCTGTGGGAGGGTGGGGACTGTGGCCCAGCCTGCTCTTGGTGGCAGCACGGCCCCCACCTTCTGTTCATGCCCAGCCCTGCTCCTGGAAGCTCTCCACCTGCCCTTTCTCCCCAGGCAGGCAGTGCAGGGCGCCCCAGAGCAGGCCCAAGGACCTGGAGCCGGGTGAAGGCCTGGCCTCTGCCCTGTATGTTGTCTTTGCCTGCCTTCCCCGGGGTTCCCTTCCAGGCCCTGGGGGTGGTCAGCCTGTGGGAACATGGAAGGGAAGGAGAGGCAGGGCACATGGGGGCTGCAGCAGCCGTGTGGTATTCTCATTACCAGGGAGCAGTAAGGCCCAGCCCAGCCTCCCCCTTGGCCACTGGGGCTGCCTTCACACCTCCTCTCTGCCTGTTGACACAAGGCCACCTCCCCCAGGGCAGAAGGTGTCAACTTGGGAACGAGGGTGTTCTGGGGCCTCCAAAACAGTCCGGCAGCAGGTCTTCTCAGAAACCCCAGAAAGCCCTTCTGGGGGTGGGGGCGGGAGGCTGCAGGTCCCCACCCTGGGAGGCCCAGGGAAGGAGTAGGGCCTGTGCCCCTGGGATGGGGAGGGAGAAAGAGGGTGAGTGGGGGAGGACAGGAGCCCCAAGTCTGCCTGCCCAGAGAATGTCCCCTCTCCTGGCTCTGGGGGCTGGTGTGTGCAAGGCCCTGCCAGGTCGAGTGCCATCAGTGTCTCTGGGAGGCCCAGCGATGCAGCTACCAGGGCAAGGTCACCCTGACTGGGCCTCACAACCACCTGGTCTTCTGAGCACTGCCACGCTGCAGAGTGCCCGACACTGCGTCTGCAGTAACCTGCTCACTGCTCAGACCCCATGACTTTCGGCCTGCGGTTCTCCCCGGACTTAGGTGTGCCAGGCCCAGAGAAAGTGCCTTGACCTTCATTTCCCAGTCAGGATTCTTTTTTTAATTTAAATTCAATTTATCAACACCCAGTGCTCATCTTACCATATTCCCTCCTTAATGCCTGTCACCCAGTTACCCTGTCTCCCCACTCACCTCTCCTTCTGAAACCCTTTGTTTCCCAAAGTTCGGTGTAGAAGACAAACCATCAGAGTCAGGATTCAGACCCACAAAGGCCATGCACCCACCACTGGGAAAGGCTGCCCCAGGCCAAGGGGAGGCTCAAGGGACAGAGGAGCTCTCAAGGGAATCAGAACTTGGGGGAGAGGAAAGATCCCCTCTCAGTCTGCAGTGACCTGGTGTGGGGGTTGTGGAGGGTCAGGGCCACAGAGAGGCCCTACTGGCTAGGTCGAATGAGAGTGATCGAGTGATCAGTGATCAGGGCAGCTCACAGGGGAAGGCAGGAAGCAGTGAGACCACAGTCTCCAGGTGTGGACTGGCCGGAGCCGAAGCCAGGGCAGGGCCTGGGAGTGAGCCGAGGAGTCTATGGGCGGGCAGAGGATGTGGACTATGGCAAGAAGGACATGGCCCCTGTTGGCTGGGAGAAGCACAGGAGTGGCCAGGGCCATGGAGGTGGACCCACAGCTCTTCCTCCAGCAGGAGGCTGGGGCAGGTGGCTGGCAGGGGAGGGCCTCCAGAGGCCCCAGGACTGCCTGGTCCCACTCCCCGGGCAATAAGAGCCAGTGGAGGTGGCTCCGGCCTAGTGCCAGCCATGGCTTGGCTCCATCCCTTGAGCCTTAGTCTTCTCATCTATGAAATGGGTGTCCTTGCTGGAAGGATTAGCTGGAGCAGAATGTGTTCAGCATGTGGGATTCCAGAAGTCTTGCCTGCCTGCCTGCCTACCCTTGCCAGAGAGAAGTGACCACCTGTGGTCCTGCAGCTCTTGGGAAGTACAAAGTGGGAGAGCGAGTGGGAAAGCGAGTGACAGGCACTCCTGTGGCCCAGGCTCTGGGAGGGAAGCCCCAGCCTCCCGGCCCAGGAAGCCAAAAGGGCACTTGGGTCCACCTGTTGGAAGGCAAACAAGTTTGGGTGGTTCTGCAAAGTTTTTTTCCTCAAACCCCCCATCCCTCCCCTTCCTTTTCTTCCTCTTATTTTAATTATCAAAGCAATGCATGCTCATTACAAGGAAGTGAGAAAATGTAGACAGTCAAAAGGAATTTTAAATGCCCCTGGTTCCATCCACCCAGAGAAAACCAGGTTAACACCGGGTTGGCACCGGGTTAGCACATATCCCGGTGTCCTAAGCTTTTCTAGGCATCCCTGCAAATACACAAACATAGAGCTAGAGGCCTTAGGAGAGAGCATGCTGAGGTTTTTTGTTTTTGTTTTTCCATTTTTTGAAGTTTCTGGTATATATGTTGGTTTTTTTTTTTTTTTTTAATGATTTCTTTATTTATTTTAGACAGAGCCCTCAAGAGAGCACATGGTGGGGAGGGGCAGAAGGAGAGGGAATCTCAAGCAGATTCCCCACTGAGCCGGGACACAGGGCTTGATCTCACGACCCTAAAATCACGAACTGAGCTGAAATCAAGAGCCAGACGCTTAACTGAGCCACCTAGGCGTCTCTATGTTTTCTTTTTTATATCAGCTTTATTGAGATATAATTCACACATCATGCATTCACCTATGTAAAGTGTACAATTCAGTAGTTTTGTATATTACATTAAAATAGTTTTAAATGGTGGTAAAATATATATAACATAAAAATTTGCCATCTTAACTGTTTTTAAATGGTGTTAATTACATCCACAGTTTTATGCAGCTGTCACCACTTCTTTCCACATCCTTCCATCACCTTGAGTAGAAGCATGTATCCATTAAACAATCACTCCCTTTACCACCAGCCCCTGGTAGCACCTCAGCCTCGTCCTGTCTCTACATACTGCTCTAGGCACCTCATGGAAGTGGAATCATAGTACATGCTCTTTGTATATGGCTTACTTTATCATGCCCTCAAGGTTTGTCCATGGTGTAGTATGTGCCCGAACTTCGTTCCTTCCTGTGGTTGAAAAATACTCCATCATACATATAGACCACATTCTCTTTATCCACTCATCTGTTGCTGGACATTTGGTTTTTTCCACCTTTTGGCCTCTGTGCCTAATGCTTCTACTAAAGTTGGTGTGCAAATCTCTGTTCCAGTCCCTGCTTTCAAGTTCTTTGGATATGAAAAGAGCATGTTGTTTTGTGACCGACTTTTCTCACTAATGTATTAACATTCTCCATATCATAGATGTAATTTTTTTTTAGATTATACTTATTTATTGAGGAGAGAGAGCGTGTGTGCATGAGTGGGGTGGGGGGCAGGGCTGGGGAGGGACAGAGAGAAGGAGAAAATCTCAAGCAGACTCCCCACTGGGTGCAGAGCCTGATGCAGGGGCTTAGTCTCATGACCCTGAGATCATGACCTGAGTTGAAATCAAGAGTCAGCTGTTCAATAGACTGAGCCACCCAGACGCCCCATCAGTAGATGTATTTGTGCAATGAGATGTTTAGGGTGCGCCTGGTTCTCCAGGCTGTGGTAGCAGTTTTGGTAACAAGTTCTCTAGTACACACTGAGGTGCCTTATGGATTTCCGCATAGCAACATCCTTGTACCTAGATTTTTAAAATTATTTTTAAGTTGCATGTGTAATAATCAAATGCAAACTTCTTGTAAAAAATTTAAGCGTTTCAGATGAGATTAAAGTCTCCCCTAACTGCCTCCCAGAACCCAGACCTGCACCCAACCCCACCCCTCCACCCCAACACACACACCAAGTAAGTCCTGGGATGTTGTTTTAGGTTGGGTGAGTGTCCTGAGACCGCTTCTGGGTCTACATGCATGCATACAGTCGACCCTCATAACCTGCATGGCATCACTGGATGACTTTCTGGTTAGAGGCAGTTTTTTTTAGATCTGTGTTCTCTCGTTATTGCGTATATCGGGGGTGTCCTACTGAACGGATTTTTCTGCAACTTGGTTCTGCCCCGCAGCAGTACGTCTGCACGTGTGCTTGTAATCTTTTATCTTTTTTCTTTTCTTTTTTTTTTTTTCTGTAATCTTTTTTCAACCAGAATGAATACCCATCAGGGAAACTGCTGGGCAGAAGGCACACTGAGGCTGTTCTGCAGTTGCAGGCCGGCCCTGGGGAGCCCTGGAAGTGGGCTGTTGAGGGAGGCTAACCTGGTTTGGGGCTGTCAGCAGCCGGCACACCTGGGGCGCCCCAGCTATCCTGGCCGCCTGCACCGTGTGTACTCCCAGAGCCTGGGCTTGGGTATGATCTCTAAGGGTAAGGAAACTCGCTCGGTTCAGGCCAGGGGCTGGATCTTGGATTCCTCTAGGCAGGGGCCCCTCCAGAACTGAGGGTGGCATTCATCCTTTCCTTTCACAAACAACCAGTGCTGACCACGTAAGACCCTTCCCCTGAGTGATTTAGCATCTAGTCAGTTTAAGCTGTGTCCCCTCTCCCGAGATGTTTTCCACTCTGTCCAGGGACACCCCTGTCCTCCAGCCCCTGGCAAAGAATTCTCTGCCCGAAGGGTCCTCACTCCCCCAGGTCCCAGTCAAGTGTCCAGTTCAGGCCTTAGAGCCCCCAGCCCGCTTTTTATTGGGCCTGAAGTCAGATACCTCTGGGGGTGCCCTCCCTCCCCTGCTTCCTCTGCCCTTGGAGCCGGCTGAGGGCCTGAGCCACCCACTGACCTGGCAGGGGCCTCATCACTGTCCTGGTGCCTCACCATGTTGTTGTGAGTGGTCAGCAGTGGTAGGGGTGGCGTTACGAGAAGTCCGAAAGCTGTACATCCTGCCTGGCAGCAGCTCCATCGTGTGTTTTCTGGAGGGGCTGTGTTGGACATGTCCTAGGTTGGCGGCTTAGCTGGACCTGCAGATCCTTACTGGGAACTTGGCAAGGGCACAGAGCCCAAGGTGTCCCCTGTCCAGAGCTTCCATCAACTTGTGGTCCTTTTTCAACCTTTGCTCCCAGGAATGTACAGGGCAGGTCTATAGACCAGGGAGCCCTGCTTGGGCCCTACCCTCCCAAGCCCATTACCCTTCTCCTCATTCCTCTTGGCTCTACCTTGTGCTGCTTCTCAGCACACAGATGGATGTTTTTCCCAGTGGACAGAGGAGCAGACAGGGCTCCAGAGAGGGCGAAGTAGCCCGTCTGGGAGTCACACAGCCCATCACACTGGCCCTGAGCTGGCTTCACCCTCTTTTTCTTCTTCTCCCTCTTCTCTCTCTTCTTCCTCCACTTCCTCCTCCTCCTTTCTCCTTTTTCTTCTTCTTCCCCTTCTTTCTCTTCTTCCTCTTCCTTCTTCTTTCTTCCTGTTTTCTCCTTCTTCTTCTTCTCCTTCCTCTTTTAAAGAAAGGACACTCATTTCACATTTTTTTAGGAGTCAGTGGAGTTCAGTAATGGGCCCCAGGGGCAAATGTCAGCCCAGGGTAAGGCAAGTCCAGGTGGAGGCCCAGCCTGCCCGACAACACCACTGGGGCTCAGAACAGGTGGTGAGCTTAGCATTGTTTGCTGCTGGGCAGCAGGCCAGGCTAATGTGGGAATGTGGAAGAGTGAGTCTGGGCCCCCTCAGCTGTCCCCAGGTTTATGCAGGGAAAGCAGCCCTACAGGGCCAACCCTCTGTGAGTCAGGAATCCTGCCTGCCCAGGGGGAGGGGATGGCCAGGACCTCCCAAGCTAGTAAGCCCTTTGCAGTGGGATAAAGCATGGTGAGGTAGGCCCGGCAAGCTTCCTCCCTCCCCTCCCTAAATGCAAGCCTCTGTGCCACAACCGCACCTGGCTGAGTGGAAGGGAGAGAGGCCAGAACTAATGTTTCCCGCAACCCTCCAACAGGCCAGAATGGGGTGGCTGGGAGCAAGGGCTGGCATTGCGTGGCTTCAGCCACTTCTTAAGCTGGCCCCAGCATCTCTGGTTCCTAGTGCCCACCACCCCACCCCACCCCACCCCACCCTGGCCCCAGAACAAAGGCCCCTGACTCAGATCACCAAATCCCAGGTGGCTGGGCAGTGCCCTCTGCTGGTGGTGGCTGGGAATTTGAGGACACTGGTCCATGCTGCTGGTTGACCCAGGGGTCAACTCTCTGTTCTGAGACTGGAGCCTTCCATCCAAGGCATACAATCTCCCAGAACATCTCAGCAGGCAGTTGGGAGTACTGGGCTCCATTTTACCGTTAGAGAAACCAAGGTGCTATGTGACAGGTTCCCCCCATTCCCAGGTCGGCCTCGTGGCTTTGGGCTGGTTTGGCTCCTTATTCCCTTTATGCCTTGGTTTCCCCACGCTCACTGTAAAGCTTAGATCTTCCTCCACTTACCCAGATGAAGCAAGGCAGCGTACATGTGACTTCCCTAAGAGAGAGGCACTATCACTATCTGCTTCCCCTGCGTTCTCAGCCTGGCTCCCAGCACGGCAGAGACTCTGGCACTTCCTCTCACTGGAGCCTTTCCTGGAATCCGCCAAATCTCTCTCCTTTCTTCCCACCCCCTCCCTCCTCATCACCCCTCTGCCTCCTGTGACTTCCACTGGCTGTGCATCCAGCTGATCCATGACCAAGATAATCAGATTACCTTGGGTCCAGAATAATCTATTCCATATGGCTTGCCAGCTCAGAGGCTCCGGCAGCTAAAGGTGTGAGGAAGGGGGGTGATCTTAGTTGGAAGGGGCTCCCTGGGAGCCTTAGGGGCCTTAGCTGGGAAATCTGCTGGGGAAGGAAGAAGGTGGAGGAGAAGCCTAGGGGGCCTGCCTGCTGAGCCCCCTGACTGCTCTGGGGCTCCAGGTGACTGCAGCCTTATCCATCTGGGACCCATGGGGGCTTAGGATCCATGCTGGGGGAGGCGGGTACTGGGCACTCCCAGTGCTTTCTCCATCTCTGCATTGGGGGCAGGTGGCTGCTATAGGACACCGAGCTTCATCATTCTGGGGCACTTGTACTTTCCATACGAGAATTCTCCACCTCCATTCACCAGGGCTCTAGTGCTGCTGGTCCAGGGTGGGTGTGGAAACCTTCCTCTTTTACATGTCCACTGATCCAAGTGACTTCCAGTCACTCCAAGATGTTGTGGGTGCTTGAGGACTGGGGGAGTCTCGAGGAGGAAAGGAACCCCTCTCGTCTTCCAGAGGAGATAGGAGAAGGTGGTGGGGAGGACAGAACACCGGCTTTGACCCTGACAGAGGCAAACAGGCTGCAGCCCTGCCCCTGTTTGCCATGTGACACAGGACAACCTCTCTACACTCCATTTCCTCATCTGCAAAGGGAGCAGTGACACTCACCTCACCACAGGGTGGTGAGCTGTGACCCAGCCAGGCCCCAGCACAGTAGCAAACATGCACGTGAGTGTTGCCCAATTATCCTGTGGCACAAAAGCAGAAGCTGGGGCTGAGATGGAGAGTGAACTCCCCACCTGATGCAGGTGGTACAGGGCAGGACAGGGATTCTATTCTAACCCACACTGGCCACACTCCAGAAGGGTGTCCTAGGCCGTGTAAAGGTGACAGCTTCCCTCCCCTGAAAGGGGCTGGTGCCAGGGTGTGATGGGAAGATCCTGGCCGCAGGGGACACCTAAATGAGGAGCTTCCCAGGGGATGCGCCTGCTGATGCTAAGCAGGCTGGCAGCAGAAGAGCTGCTTCCTTCTCCTGGGGCCTCTGGCTCCGGCGGGGACCGGGATTAGGGGCTACGAGGGGAGTATTGACATAGCACCTTTGATTAGCACTCCTGTGTCAGGGGGCTGGCCGGGAAATGAGAGCACGGAGGCTGGGGGTGGGAGGGGGGCCGAGTCCAGGACCTCAGGCTTGGCCCGAGGAGCTGGCTGGTTCCTAGCGGGCAGGCTGAGACCCGGGCCCCAGCCCAAGAGGATGCTGCCCTGTGCCTGCCCCCCGACACCCCGGCCAAGGACCCCAACTGAACTTTCACCTCTGCTCAGTGGGGCTACCCCAAGGCCTCATTTCCCAGCCTTACACGTTGGCAGGCGAAGGCAGGCTCGGGCCAGGGGAGCAGGAGCCACTGGCTCCGGCACTTGTCAAAACACAGGCCCCAGAGGTGTGAAGGCCTCACCCCAGCGGGAGGGCATGTGGGCCATGCTGCCCGGAGAACTCATTAACTTGGGCAACTCCCAAACGAGCCCCCAGGAGAGGCTGGCGATAAGGTGATCAAAGGTGAGAGAGGCCCGAAGGGTGGGGTGGGGGGAAGCAGCGACTGGCAGGAGGTGGTAAAGCCCAGGCTCTGGGTTGGGAGTCCCTCCTCTGCCCCAACTTGGCTCCATCGGGCCCACTGGCCATGACTCTTGCACGAACTGAGCCCGGACACCCCAGGGGCAGCAGGAGAGGGAGGGATCCCCAGGTGGCAGCCTTGAGGGCTGAGGTCCCCAAGGTGGGGGTGGGGGGAGGGGGGAGCCTGCCATCTACCCTGCCTCTCTGCACTTTCCCTGGGCTCTTTTTTTTAGCTTCCAAGCCTGACACCAGAGATCCTCAGGTCACACTCTGCTCAGGGCACAAGTGCACAAGGGACTTTTTTTTTTTTTTTTTTTTTTTTTTTTTAGGGACTTTAAATCTTAGGGCCCAGATGTGAGAATCCTCAGGAGCCTGAGCTGTGTTTTTCGGATGAACAGCCTGCCTCCCACACATGCCTGTTGTCCAAAACATGTCTAGTTGATTTTGTACTTAATAAAATAAAAAGTCATTTCTGCAAAAAAACCAGTGCTGGCGCTTTCCTCTGGACGGGAAGTGCAGGCCTCAGAGACAGGATGGCAATGGACTTTGTTATACCCTTGGGACTTGTTGAGCTTTGGACTTTTTTTGTGAATAAGGTGCATGTGTTGTATTTTCAAAGAGATGACAATGAAACCAAAGGGCAGCTGACTGCCAAGGTGTTTTGGGGGTCCTTCTGAGTTTCCTCAATTATTAGCTGCAAAGTGGAAATCCGAATCATGTGGGAACTGGAGGGATTTTTTGACATTCAGAAGGTTGGCAGCAGAGTGCCCAGAGCCCTCTCAGATCCCACCCTCCTACCTGATCGTCTTTACTCTGCACCTCCTCCCCTGAGTGCACAATATGCTCTACCAATAATAGTTAGTCCTTTTGGGTCCTATGAGATTGAAGGGGCCCAGCCACTGGTTTAGATCTGGAGCCCCAGGAAGGCATCCCTTGACCAGGGTCCAAAAGGAGCAGACCCATTGACAGCCTCAGGCTGAGGAGCACCCTCCTGGAGCAGGCTCTTCTTGGGAATAGGTGGGTCTACAGCACATGCCCAGGGAATGAGCTCCTCCCCTTCTTCCCAAGGGTGGGTTGGCACTGCCTCTCCTGGATGTGACCATAGGCATAAGAATTCTGGGGCTGCTGGGACAGGCTGCAGGGGAAGAGGGTACAGAAGGTGCCAGAAGAGGCCAAGGGCAGTAGAAGATAAAAGAGAGACGGGGGGGGGGGGTGGGCAGAGATACCAGGGAGAAGGTACTAAGCCACTTGGCCCCCCTTTGCTACAGACCAGCTCACCCAATGGTCTCACTAGGCTGGAAGCCATGGGCAATGTGAAACATTACACCCCTTGCCCTGAGAAAGATGGTATATACCACTTCTCTTGAAGACCTGATGCTAGACATCAGGTACTTCACAGTCTAGTGGAGAATAGATTATCTGTGCACAAAGTAGCTATTATGACAAGGTGCAAACTCAAACTCCGAGGGGGTCAGGCAGGCAGCATAGGTTCTCTGAGATTTCCTACACAGTCATATTGTCTATAAATGGAGATAGTTTTATTTCTTCCTTTCCAATATGTATGCCTTTTATTTCTCTTCTGTGACTACACAAGCTAGGCCCTCTAGGACAATGTGGAGTAGGCCTGGGTAGGCACAGATATCCTTGCCTTGTTCTCAGTATTAGGGATAAGCATTCAGTGTTTCACTGTTTAGTATGATATTAACTGTGGGTTCTTTGTAGATGCCTCTTATCAGGCTGAGAAAGTTCCCCTCAATTGCTAGTTGGCTGAGAATTTTTATTATGAAGGGGTATGAATTTTGTCAAATGCTTTCTCTGTGTCACATCCACTCACATTTCAACTGCAAAGCCTCTGTACCTGCCCCAAAGTGGCAGGATACCAGCTAGAGGCCAGTGGTGGCAGCTTGTGGCAGCAGGTCAGGCCCTTGGTGCCGCCAGGCTGAGGGTGTCCTGGAGGGCATCAGGCTTCCCCTCTCTCAGCTCAGCTGGTCCAGCAACTTGACCAGATTTGGCCAGCTTGTTGGACTTGCCTCGGATAGTTTCCCTTCCTCCCATGACCACCACCACCAGGTAAGGCCACGTCCAGGACAGCCTGCCTCAGAGGAGACACGGATTACTGTTCCTCTCACCTCTAGGGGGGGATCAGGGCCCCACTTGGAGTCCCCATCCTACAGGTTCTACAGACCTGGATGCAGCATGCCCCACGCACGGCTCCCATTATACCAAGTGGGAACGACTTTGCAAGAAAACGTTAAGGTCCCAACAGGTGAAGGTGGCCCCCAATCCGGGTGCTATCCTTCAGGTCCCTGACCTGGCCACTGGGCGACAGCAAGAGGCCCGAGCGGCCGAGTCAGGTGCCCAGGCGAGGGCCCAGGTGGGGCCGACCCGAGCAGCCGAGCAGCCGAGGGGCCCCGCACCTTCAGCGCCCCCCGTTGGTTCAAAGGGTCGAGCCCCGCCCCCTCCAGGCCCCGAGCCCGCTTTGAAGTGCAGATGCTGCGGCCTGGAAGGGGCCACTTCACACCTCGGGCTCGGGATAAAGGATAAAGCGGCCGCCGGGACGGGGCCCCCAGACGCGCCGCCGCCGCCATGGCCCAGTCCCTGTGTCCGCCGCTCCCCGAGCCCTGGCTCCTCTCCGCCGGCTGGGGCCCGGCTCGGCATCCGGACGGCGGCTGCTCCCCCGCCTCGTCCCCCGACTCCTGGGGCAGCGTCCCGGCCGGCAGCCCCGAGCCGAGCCCCGGGCGGCCCGGCGGCCCCGCGGCCCCGCGAGCCCGCAGCGCGGGGAGGCGCGGAGCCCGCGGCAGCCGCCTGGGGTCCGGACAGCGGCAGAGCGCCAGCGAGCGCGAGAAGCTGCGCATGCGCACGCTCGCCCGCGCCCTGCACGAGCTGCGCCGCTTTCTGCCGCCGTCCGTGGCGCCCGCCGGCCAGAGCCTCACCAAGATCGAGACGCTGCGCCTGGCCATCCGCTACATCGGCCACCTGTCGGCCGTGCTGGGCCTCAGCGAGGAGAGCCTGCAGCGCCGGCGGCGGCGGCGTGGCGACGCGGCGGCGCCTCCGTGCTGCCAGCTCTGCCCCGACGGCGGCGGCGGCGGCGGCGGCGGCGGCGGCCCCGCGCAGGCGCAGACGCAGACGCCGGTGCAGGTGCAGGTGCAGGCGCGCGCCCCGGGGGGCCTGGGCTCCGCGGCGCCCTGGGGGTCCCCGCCGGCCCGTCCCGGAGCGCTAGCAGCGCCCGAGCCGCCAGACCCACCGGTGCTTTATGAGGAGGCGGCGTTTTCGGAATCGCAGGCCGTGGAGCCGGGCCCGTCGTCTCCGGTTAGTACTTCTTCCCGCACGGGACGCCCTCCCGGAGCCCTGGGGCGGGGGTGGGGGTGCTACGTGCTGGCCGCGTCCCCGGCGCGCAGCTTACCCTGGGAGGGGGGGCTCGCCCTGCGGCACCCCCACCGGCAGCCTGGGCCGGCCTGCTTGCTGTCCGGAGCAGCGTAGCTGGTGTGCCCGGGGCGCTCAAGCGGCGAGGGGAGGGAGAGGACACGCAAGGGACAGAGTCCTGTGTCCCGCCAAAGGTGCCCTGGGAGTGGAACCCACGAGCGCGACACCCACACCCCGCGGCCAGTGCTGATGGTAACTCCGTTCCCTCTCCCTCCGCAGCTCTTTCCCGGCGACGTGCTGGCCCTGTTGGAGACCTGGATGCCCCTTTCGCCCCTGGAGTGGCCGCCGGCCTGAACAGATGAAGTGACAACATACAACTGGAGCCCTGTCTGTGAGCATCGAGGCATTTTTGTCCTGAGCACCTTCAAAACGCCCCCCACCCCCCCGACAGACTCCCTTTCCTAGGAGGGGGCACTTGTGATACTGGCATGGACATTCCTGAGAGTGAGAACCTGTCCCCACCCAGGACGCCTCTCCCCAGCCCCTCCCGCAATGGACGGACCCATAGGTAGACTCTTGGACCCCGGCAGGGGGTGCCTGCCTCATATGTATTTATTTATTTGTGAATAAACTGTGCTGGTGTCAATTGGCAGTTTCTTCTTCCTCTACATGGACACAAAGCTCCCTCCCCTTCTTCAAAGAACCTAGGAGAATCATGAGAGTTTCTTGCAGTCTTCAGTCCTCAAAATACACAGGCTCAGACCCTTTCCCCCTCGCCCCCAGCCCTGGCTTAGCATCTCCTATTCTAGGAAGGTCAGCCTGGAAAGGGGAGGTGCTGCATATGCGGAGGTGGTAGCAGGTGGAGTCTGTCCATGTTTTCTTTGAACCCGGTGGGAGCTGGGTAAAACCAAAACATCTCTGTAGAAAATACATTTCCGTTAGTACTTACTGTGCACCAGGGCCTTTACACATTTTATACCTGAATAACCATTTTACGGAAGAATCAACTAGGGATCAGCACTCAAGCCCAGATATGAATTCAGAATCTGAGTTTCTTATCCCTGGTAGGATTTTGCCAGGGGACAGGAGCTCCAAGGGGTCATTTCATGCGTCCCAAGCCCCTTCTCCCCTTGTGCTGGAGCATCATGACCTGAACCTTGGGATTTTCTCATCCACCTCCACTCTGGTTTCTCTCCCAGGTGGTTTAGGGACATAAAATAACATCAGTGAGTCAGTCCGGAGAGTTTATGTAACTGTGCCCTCCTAGCGGCCTTGCTAGGATGGAGAGGCTCATGGGGTTGCATCCAAATCCACACACCTGACCTGGAACCACACTCCTGTCTACATTGCTAGGTTCAGGTCAGGGACACACTATAAGGGGAAGAAGAAAGCCTCGACCCAGAAGGAGCCTGGCCTCACTCAAGGGGTCTGGTAAGCAGTCAAGCCTTAATGGGGAGGTGTGGTGGGTCCAGGTCAGCCTCTGCCCAAGGATCCCTCGGCCCTCTGCGGATGGATACCGAGTTTTCCCCTCTCCTTCAAGCATCTTTGAAATACAGGTGTTGGTGTTTGTTTTTTATGAGAGTTTTATTGAGATATAGTGTATGTACCATAAAATTCAACCTTTTAATTCAGTGGTTTTAATGTATTTAGTTATGCAACTGCCATCACTGTCTTAATGTAGAACATTTTCATCACCCCCAAAAGAAACCCTGTGCCCATTAGCAGTCACTCTGATTATCCCACCCCTCACCCCTCACCCCCAACCCCAGCACACTCATCTACTTTCCATCTCCATAGATTTGCCTGTCAGGGACATTTTGTATGAATGGAATCACACAATATGAGGCCTTTTGTGTCTGGGTTTTTTCATCTGTCATAACATTTTCAGGGTTCATCCGTGTGGTCTCGTGCATCAGTACTTCTTTTACTGCCTGGTGATATTACATTGCATAGATACAACCTGGTTTATCTGTTTGGCCGTTGATACTGATAGGGTTGTTTTGAAACCACCTCAGAGATCATTTCCAGGACTCGCCAGGCCGGGAGGGGCAGTAATTCAGAATAGGCCTGCGGCACTGCTGTGTCATTCAGGCGTTCAGGCGCACCCTGGCCAGCATTTGGCCGCAGAGTGGGATCCAAAAGCAGAGTCCCTGCAGGAGGGCAGACCTCACACCTCCGATGACTACCTCCTTTCCCACACCTCCCCTCCCACCTTGCCTTCCCCTCCCAGGACCCTAACTGGAGCCGAGTGGGAAGGCTTTTCCAGGGGCCTAGCCAATTTAGAAAATCTGTTTGCATGGCAAAGGCCCTGTGGTTTAGGATGGGGAATTAAAGTTATTAGCAAGTCTTTTCACAGATAAGTGGGTCTCATCAGCCAGCGCCCTCCCCTGGGGAGAGCCTCACCCTCCCTCTCGGAGCCCGGGAGCGGCCCAGTGTTTATTAGCACCTGGGTGTGAATTTTCATTAACAGGTCTCTGCTAATAAGATAGGGGATCGGGGATGGAGGGGGGGTCTCCTCGCACTGCTCCTGCGCCCCCTTGCTGGGCCAGCGCCACCCGCCCCAGGAGGAAGGCCGGTGTTCCCGCTCCGAGGCCCTGGGACCGTCCGCGGCATCTAGGTAGGTGAGAGCGTGTGCTCTCTCAGGTCTCAGCCAACCAACCCGTGAAAGCGGTCAGCTGGTGGGGCCGTGTTAAGGATGGAGAAGTTGAGTAGGGAGAGGCGCCCTAATGTGCCCCACGTTTGGTCAGTGGCAGTGTTGGATTGGGACACGGAGGTGAGTGCGTATGTGTGCTTCCCCAGGTCACATGGTGTTTGTCAGAGCTAAACGCCAGCCTGTGTTGGGGACTGGGTGGCGCCCCACCTCACCCGGGTCCCCGCCTGGAGGGAGTGGGCGCGGACCTGCTGCAAGACGGGAGCCAGGGAATGGCATCAGCAGGGGGTGCTCCACCAGGCCGCTGGCCAGCGTTGCTGCCTCCTCCGGGGGAGCTGCTTTCACAGGGGCCCGGGCAGAGCCCATGGGGTACAGGCACACACGGAGCAGCTCCCATCAGCCAGGCTCTGTGTTAAGGGCTTTATTTTTATTATTTTTTTAAAGATTTTATTTTTTGACAGAGAAAGAAAGCACAAGCAGGCGGAGACTCAGAGGGAGAGAGAGAAGCAGACTCCCCGCTGAGCAGGGCGCCTGGCATGGGGCTCCAACCCTGGACCGAGATCAAGACCCCAACCAAAGGCAGATCACTCACCTACTAACCTACTCAGGTGCCCTGTATCAAGGGCTTTAAATTCAACATCTAACCTCAAGCCAGTTTAGCCTCCCAGGCACAGGTGAAGTGGGCAGGTGTGTGTGCTTCTACCCGTTGGACAGATCAGGACGCTGAAGCATGGACAGTGGGGATTTTTTTACAGAGCTAGTACTGAGCGGTTGAGGCAGATGGGCAGATGGTGGGCAGTCGTCGACAAATCAGGTCCTCGGAATAGTGGCGGCAGGCAAGCGTGTGTGTTGGGGGGTGTAGAGTAAAGCTCTTGATGCACCTTGACCACCAGTGCCACCGATCGCCAGCAGGGAAGCTGCTTCTGCTCGCCGAGGAGGCCGGACTGTGGGTGCTGATGCTGGCTGGGCCGCGTCCTAAGGAGGCAGCTAAGCTGATGGTTCTGTACTCAAGACATTGATTCAAGGACATGTTACGTGGGTCACCATATGAACCTCGAGGACAAGAAGGGGGTGGTGGTCATGGGCTGGCTGTCTTCCCTCTAGCCACTTGTAGCTACATAAACGAGGCCATCTGAGGGGCATACTGAGACACCCTGTATCTGGAGAACTGGGGCTGGTCCTGACTGCAAAGCCCCTGCTTATCCCAGGGCCAGGCCACTTTGGCCACCCCAGCTCCCCTGCCCCCAGATGTTGTCCCTGCATTTGCACAACCCTGAGCCTGATGCCTTCTAAGTTTGGCACCGTGGGCACTCCTCTGACTCACATTAATTCCAACAGTCTCCTGAGGAAGACCCAAGGTTCTCCTTTTTTTTTTTTTTTTTTGAGAGAGCGAGCGAGCACACTTGGCATGAGCAGGGTGGGGGAGGGGGAGCATCTCAGGCAGACTCCCCACTGAGCGTGGAGGAGATAGGGTTCCATCTCAGGACCCTGAGATCATGACCAGAGCTGAAATCAAGAGTTGGACATTTAACTGAGTGCCCCCAGGTGCCCCAAGAACACCCTAAGTTCTTGGTGCTTTGGAGGCATTCTCCCCAATGGGCCAGGACCTCCTTGGGGCCCCCTGGCACAGCCCACTCAGCCCCCCGGTGCACCAGTCCTGAGTGGGGCTAGAGCTGTGGGGCCCCTGCTCAGCGCTGCTAAGGCCTCTTCTGCCCATATCCCTGCACATGGCCAGGCCCTGGGTCCTCCGGTCTCCCCCTCTCCCCTCTCCTCCCTCCTGTGGACCAGGCATAGGAGGTGCCTTGTGAATGCCCCAACTCCCCTCCTGCTCCCCACTCTCCCCATACTAGGAAACGAGGTAGCAGCGGGGTGTGGGCAGCACATGACTCTGGAGAAGGCAGACAGGGCACCTCTGGGGTCTTGGCCAGCTCAGCACCCCTCCTGCCTTCTCCCCTTGTGCCTGGCACTTTCCTTGCTTCACATGGCTGCCCCTCCTTAGCTGGGGCGGGCATGACCTCCATGTCCCTCCAGGGCTGGCACAGGCCACAGGCCCACCCAGTCAGCACACGAGTGGTTCGAGGATGTGACCAGGCTCAGGGCGGGGAGAAGCAGGCTTCAGATGTTCCCAGAACTATCAAGAAAGAGACACTTGCTGTGGGTGCTATTGGTAGCCGTGTTGCCACCCACGCAGAGGGCCTCCCTGCAAAGGGAATCAGAATAGAGGTGGAGAGAGGTTCCTGAAATTATCTAACACCTGGACCCAGCTACACGGGGAGCATGATGCTCCTGGGTGTTCACTTGACATGAGCCAGTCCAAAAGCTAATTTGAGTCGAGTCTCTGCCACTTGATGTTGAAAAAGTCCTTTAGGGCTTGATAGAGGCTGTTCTAGGCCGTGTAACTGAGCCTCAACTTCCTGTCTGTAAAATGTGGGTAATGATGATATGGACATTTCACAAGATCACTTGAGGCACACACGGCAAGCACACATCATAGTAGGTGCCCCATAAATGTTAGTGTCCCGTCCCATTCAGGTGGTGGGTAAGGCCAAGGCCATCATCCAAGTTCTCCCCCCTCATCTTGAGAGAGAGTGGCCTCAGGGCAAGCTGCATGGAGGAAGAGGGTGGTTGTGGGAGTCGTTGCTGCTCCAGGTGGGAAGGCAAGGGGCAGGCACCTCAGGGGGGGGACCTCTCCATCCAGGGACCTTCTGCGGTCTGCACCAGCACCGTGGAGGAGGTGTCGTGGCAGTGGGGAGCATGTGTGACCCAAAGGAGGAGATAGGTGGGAAAGGTCACTGCGGGTCACAGCCCCCACCTGCAGTTGGTGGGGGAGGCTGACGAGCCACCTGCCTGCAGTTCTCAGAGGCACCACACGATGTCCTCAGAGAGGCAGGCACAGGGCTGGAGCTGGGGGACCCCCTGCGGGGTGGAGGGGGTGCTCTGCATCCCGTATTCTGGGTCCAGGGGCTGCTCCTTCCAGTCCTCCAGCCCCGCCCCCGGGGATCCTCCAGGGTCCAGGCCAGCAGGCAAGGGGCAGTAGTGCCACAGTCCCTGCCTGCCACCCTGCCTCTCAGGCCCCTGTGACCTCAGGTAGGTGCCCAGCCACTCAGAACCTCAGCCTCTCCAAGTGATTCCAGAAAGGTCATGAGCCAGCACAGGGAAGGAAAGGAAATGGGTGGGGAGAAAGAGGTGGCCTGAGGTCTTGCTCATTTGAGCGAAGTGACTCTCCTTCTCTTTCTCTAGAAGATGAATGGGCCTCACAAGGACCGGGACTCTGCCTGAAATCGCTGCCTGGGCCCTGCTGGGGTCTGCACTGGGTGGGAAGAGAGGGTTACACAGCACAGCAACTTTGGAGTCTGGAAACGGTATCATTGTTTATTGAGGTGGCACCTCTGCCCACCAAGGGCTCTGACAAGTGGCTTAGGGGCATAGGCTCCCAGGGCCTACCTCCCCCTTGCTGAGGTCCCAGCCTGCCAGTCCAGGTCCCTGGGGCCTACTGAGCTGCTGTCCTCTGTCATTGTGTCTCTGGACCTCAGGGCATCCTGGGGTGAAGGCTGTGCACTGCAAAGCTTTTTGGCAGCCCAGTCACTTCCTGAAGTTCTCTCTTTGGAGCATCAAGGAATACCTGTGAAGCCGGGTCCAGTGCTCCTCCTCTTTCACCTTCTTCTCCAGCTTCTGGAAACTGTGGGCCGCATAGGTGGAGATGAGAGGAAACTGCTTCACTCCGTGTGCCCCCACTCCTCCTCCTCCTAGGTCCCCAGGCAGACCCTGCCTGCCCTGTGCTAATCTAAGAAACTCTCCAAATGGATAAAGAAGGTGTGGTGTCTATAAACAATGGAATATTACTCAGCCATCAAAAAATATTAAATCTTGCCATTTGCAATGATGTGGATGGAACTAGAAGGTATTATGCTAAATGAAATAAGTCAAAAAAAATTAAAAAAAAAGAAATAAGTCAATCGGAGAAAGATAATTATTATAGGATTTCACTCATATATGGAATTTAAGAAACAAAACAGGATCATAGGAGAAGAGAGGGAGAAATAAAACAAGATAAAATCAGAGAGGGAGACAAACCATAAGAGACTCTTAACCATAGGAAACAAACTGGGGATCACTGAAGGGGAGGAAATTGGGGGAACAGGGTAACTGGGTGATGGACATGAAGGAGGGCATGTGATGTAATGAGCACTGGGTGTTATATGCAACCGATGAATCACTGAACTCTACCTCTGAAACTAATAAAAAAAAAAGACAAAAAAAGAGAAGAATTCTCCAAATGGCACATCTGCTGCACGTCTGTGTCCTCAGGACTCAGCCTGGTGCACAGCCCACCCTCAGAACACCCTTACTGCCTGACAACAGGGTGGGCATCTTAAACCAGGAGATGCCCCCCACCCCTGATAGAAAGCACGGTGTGCTGGGGGAGTCATGGTCTGTGTGCGTGGACCCCCATTAGCCACATCAGAATGCCAGCATGTCCGGTGAGTAAACACTTCCTGAACATCTATCAGTGTCACCAGCTGGACCCCAAGACCTGACCTTGACTGATCACCTGTTTGTACCCGCTGACTTTTGTTTCACATTTTTCTTTAAGCTCTTCTTTCCAGCGTATCTCTTAACTCAAGCAAAAGAACTGAGGGACACAGCATCCTGTGATTAAACCCGAACCTACCCCTCAAGTAATAACAACTGCCCAGATAGACTTTCAGAGGCTCAGACAACCCAGACCAGTTTGAACTTAACACCCAACTCACACCTGCACACATGGACCATGGAGTGACCCACGGAGGGACCGACAGATTCTTTTACCTCATTATAATACTAGAATTTTGGGGTGCCTGGGTGGCTCGGTGGATGAGCATCTGCCTTCAGCTCAGGGTGTGATCCCAGGATCAAGTCCCACATCGGGGTCCCTTCATGGAGCCTGCTTCTCCCTCTGCCTGTGTCTCTGCTTCTCTCTCTCTGTCTCTCATGAACAAATAAAATCTTTAAAAAATATATACAATACTAGAATCTCTGCCAAGGAGGAGCATAAGCCTCACTGGCATAACATACACTATGTATGGGCAGCCCTGGGGGCCCAGCGGTTTGGCGCCGCCTTCGGCCCAGGGTGTGATCCTGGAGACCTGGGATCGAGTCTCACATTGGGCTCCCTGCATGGAGCCTGCTTCTCCCTCTGCCTGTGTCTCTGTGTCTCTGCCTCTCTCTCTCTCTCTCTCTCTGTCTCATGAATAAATAAATAAAATCTTAAAAAATAAATACACTATGTATGCACAGGCATGTGTCCTTACAGCACAGCATGACCCTATGGACAACGACAAGCCTTCCTATCTAAATATTCATCCTAACCCTACAATAAAAGGAACCCATTCACCCTGACTCAGGCCATCTCTTCATTTGCTGCAAATCAAGTTTACTTGTGCGACAGTTCATCTGGTGTCATTTCTCTGTGAGCTCACGCTCTTCTGGTTACACTGGTGACAGGCATGGGTGCGAGTGTGGGAAGGACCAGAGTCACTATAACAGCCCCGGATCCCGCAGTGTACTAAGAGGGACAGGAGAGAAAGAACATTTGTAATACAAGGCATTTAAATGTCATTTGATGAGTTCAAATGTCAGAAGGGGGAAGGGTCTACCCTTCCCTGGGGTGGGAGTGGAGGTTGCTCCTGGAAGAGAAGGCCTTTGAGTTGGGTCTTTTACAAAATAAGAGGTTTTTTTGTTTTTTTAAATAACAAATACACATGAATGGGTACAGGAGAGTCAGAGAAGCTCAAGGTTCATCCCTCATTCTGCACGCAGATGGGGCTGCTGTAAGCAGGGCAGAGGAAGCCTTAGTTCTGGGGAAGGGGTGCGGGCTGCGGGCCAGGTTTCTGCTGGGGGGTGCTTGAGCGCACAGAGGCTGTTACAATGCTTCAGGCAAGCAGGAGGAGGGCCACTTCTGGGCAGCTCTGGATCTGTTTTAAGGCTTTGCCTGCTAAGGAATATCCTCACGGAGACCTATTTGGTTCTCAATGCACTAGAATTTTTTTTAACTTGAAAAAGTAATGTACACTTTGCTTAAAAAAAAACAAAAACAAAAACAAAGAATCCAAGTGTGTATACAACTACAAGCAATCTCTCCCTCACACCTCAGATCCTGGTTTTCTGTTCCCAAAGCAACTGTAATTAACAGCGCACTGTAAATCCTTGGAAATTGTTTTCATGCGTACAAGCATAGACATGCATAAAATCTGCCACCCTCCCCCCACTTGGGCTCCCTGGTGTTTGTCCTGGAAATGTATCCTAGAAACTGCCTCCAGGTGGCACTCACACACCTGCCACCTTCTTTTCCCAAATGCGTACACTTGGGGTTGGCAATCTTGACACTCGGGCAATCTTTTGTGAACGCTCCATCCAGGCTGCAATGAACCAACCGTGCCTGCATGTGGGAGCGAAGGGCAGGGAGGAGGCAGTGTGTGTGCACGTTACACACTCAGGCTTTTTTTGTTTTTTTAAAGATTTTATTTATTTATTCAAGAGAGACAGAGAGAGGCAGAGACATAGGCAGAAGGAGAAGCGGGCTCCTCGCAGGGGGCCTGATGTGGGACTCAATCCCAGGACCCCAGGATCACGACCTGAGCCAAAGGCATATGCTCAACCACTGAACCACCCAGGGGTCTCCACCCTCAGACTTTGAACTCAGAGTGCTTGAGTTCACCCACAAGCTGGTAACCCTGGGTGGGCAATTTGACCTCTGTCAGCCTCAGCTTTCTCATTGTGCAGTGGGGGTAGTGATAACAGTAAGAAAAATAAGATTATGCCTACAGAGCACTTAGCATATAGTACCTGGCACACAGTACATGCTCAGTAAAGGTTAATTATAATCATACTTCTGCCAATGATAAATTAGTGGAAGTGAAATTTCTGGGTCAGGAGGTCATAACAACATGGATTCAATAAGCGACCATCCAAGGGCGCCCAGCCGGTTCAGTCACTGGAGCACATGACTCTTAATCTCGGGGTTGAAAGTTTGAGCCTCATAGGAGGTATAGTGATTACTTAAAAATAAAATCTTAAAAAAAAAAAAAAAGCAACCATCCACAAGGCTGTTGAATAGACAAAACTAGGGCAAGTTTTAAAAGGAAGCCCAACATTAAGGAGGGCACGTGATGTGATGAACACTGGGTGTTACACTATATGTTGACAAATTGAATTTAAATTTAAAAAATAAGATAAAAGGAAGCCTGAAAATAAAGCCATTCATGTGTTCAAGACAACATGGATGATTTTCAAAACATAATGTTGGTGCGGAGAAGGACTTTCTCTATGATCTAATGATAAGTCATGGCTAGCCTTTACTGCAAACGCCATAATGTTCTATGCGGAGATACAGCTGTCACTGGTTTTATGCACAAAGACACTGCCGCCTGTCCCATCACACAGCTAGAGGCCCCTAGTCTGTGACCCAGTCATACTGCAGAGCTTGCACCCCAAATTTGAGGCTCTTTACACCCGCCTCTCAGTGAAGCCTAAGGTAGAAGAAGATGGAAGACTCCAGCCATCTGACACTTGAAACTTCTCTTTGGCTAGATGAGCAACCAAATTTTCTCCTACCTCAAAACAAACCAGGACAAAATGATTCACAACACATTGATGAAGAATTCTTAAAATCAAAAGAAAATGAACTCATGCTTGGGGAGAAAATCCAAAGCAAGTCAAGGAAGGAGAGAGAAAAACATAGGGGCGCCTGGGTGGCTAAGTCAGTTAAGCATCTGCCTTTGGCTCAGGTCATGATCCCAGGGACCTGGGCTCGGTGGGGGAGTCTGCTTCTCCCTCTGCCTGTCCCCCTGCTTGTGCTCTGTCTCAATCAATCAATCAATCAATCAATCAATCAATAAAAAATGTAATGAGCCATCAATTCTTGCCTGCCCTGGCCAAGGAAGCCAGGGGCCTGTGGACCTGGCCTGTTGGGCTACCCCAGAAGCCCACCTTCTGGCAGAAAGCTGGCTATGTAGAACCTGAATCTTGCTGGGCTTTGTATTTCAAAGGGAATAGAGAGAGCCGGGGGGGGGGGGGGGGGGGGGGGGGGGGGGGGGGGGGGGGGGATGGGGCACTCTGTTTCTGTTTCCTGGAGTCCAGAAATTTCTGTCTTGTGATCCAGTTAGACCCAGGCAGAGATGGCAGACCAGGAAATGGTGCCTGGGGACTGGGGCTGGATGGGAACAGAAGCCAGGCCTTGGGGAAGGGGTGGCGGGGTGGGAGGTGGAGACACATATTTGATGCTAACCGGCCTCCTTTTAAAGCCCCAAAGGCAGGCTCCCTTTCACAGTGGCTGTTTATAAAAGTCCCAAGTGCGGTTTTGTGAAAACAATTTGGACAGATTATTGCAAGTCTGAAACTTTGAGTCAATTGCCACATAAACCCATTGCCTTGAAATTTCACCTAGTTTTAGAGCCAACAGAAGCTGTTTCAGACATGAGGAATAAAAAGATGGAAAAAAGAGATGAAAACCTTTGGGACATATAATGGATATGTGTGATAAACAGTAGGAAAACATTAAGGACAGAGTCTAAGTTATGGGTTTGTGGATGGTCAGTGACTTTTTCTTCCAAAGCTGCTGTAGGTGTGAAAATTCTGAAAATAACAGGTGCCTGGATGGCTCGGTCGGTTGAGTCCAACTCTTAATTTTGGCTCAGGTCATGACCTCAGGGTCATGAGATTGAGCCTCACGGAGCCTGCTTAAGATTATCTCTCCCTCTCCCTCTGTCTCCCCCCTTCACCCCACGTACACACACGCTCTCTCTCTCTCTAATACAAAACAAAACAAAAAAATTCAAACTAAAATATTGGGGCAGAGGCTCCTCATTGGGAAAGCCCTAGATATCAGATCTCCAAGCAGCAGAACAGGAAAAGCCTTCTTTAAATCAACATTTCCCAGTTTATTGCTGGCATCCAATCTGGAAAATAGGTTGCCACAAGGGATATAATTCGAACACTGCCATCAGGCCCAAACTGCTGTGGCTCAAGCTGGCACCAACCACAGTGTGACCCCTCCTAGCTCCTGCTGGGGCCCCGAGCCCAGTGAGCACTTCCGTAAGCTTTTCTGTTCCCAAGCTCCCAAGCCCTGCCCCTGGCCCCCTGATGCCCACCTGGTCAGCCCCTGCAGCCCTCTCCTCTGCAGAAGTCTCCTGGGAGGCAGTCCTTTCCACCCTCTCAGCGGCCGTGGGGCCTTCCCAGGGAGGGATTGGGGTATGGGACCTAAGGGCTAAGCTGTGTTGACAGAGAGGAAAGATATTTGGACAAAGGGAATGCAGAAGAGTCCCGTTCCCACAGGAACACAGACTGAAGGAGGGCAGGGCAGAAGGGCCTTGTCATTACGAGAGCAGCCCAACCGTAGGGGAGTGGAGAGACAGATTGTAGACACAACTCTTTCATGGAAATTCCAGAGGCATTAAAAACCGTATTTACAAGGAAGTTTTTCTTCTTTTTTTTTTACAAGGAAGTTTTTCTTAAAAAATAATTAACTTATATTCTGGAGTGACACCAAACCAGACCGAAAAACTCAACATGAAACAGAATCTCAGCTTAATAAAAACACTGAAGGAAATGCACTAACATATTAACAGCAGTGCTAGGGGGTTTGTGATGTTATTTAAAAAAATTTTTTTTTGCATTGTCCTGTTTTCCAAATTTCTACAAGTGCACATATAACTTCCATTAGAAATAACGAATAATTTTTTTCTCCCCAGTGGGGAAGTGCTCCGTTAGAAGTAGTTCTGCTTGAAGCAAATTTCAGGGGCTAAGTAGGGCTCCTTTGATGGGCGTCCAAGTCCTAATCTCCACTTATACCGTGGCTGAGGATGGGACTTGTCAACCAGGGACTTGAGCAGCCTGAGTTGGCAGGACCCTCTGCTGCCAGGCAGGAGGTGAGCCTCCCAAGGGTTGGAAATGTGGGCCTGGGATCCGTTCCCCCCATTGGCTTTTGGATCAAGTGGGAAGGCTCACCCTTTTTAGGCCAACAAAAGTGAGGCCAGACTGAAATGCAGAAACAGAGATCACTCCTTAAACAAAGAGTTCTCTGGGCCTCATCAAAAAAGAGCTCTAGAATGTTCCATGCTGGGACCTCCTGTGAGAACAGTCTCACTACAGCCATGACCTAAATTCAATCCAGAGAAAAGTTCCTTCTTCGCTGTCCTCCTCAAGATCCACAGGCTATCCCCCTCTCCTGATGAATGGGCCTACTTCCCTCCAGGAGATACCGAAAGCCATCAGGCAGTCCACCACAGCCAGGAAGGAACCAAAGGCCACAGGTAAATGCTGCTGTGGGGGCCATGGCGCCACTTGGCGGTGGTGTATAGAGTTTCCCTGGGGGAACCAACTGGGATTAACCCATCATCATTCTTGGACCTACCATTTATTGAGTGACCACCCTGTGCCCAGCACTTGACATGTATCCTCTTTCGAATTCCTACAACACCTGGCGGCCAGCCATTGTTGAAGAGTCCACAGCACAGCCTGGTGCACTGTGGGTGTTCGGCAAATCTTTTTTTGGATTAACAAAGAAATTGAAGCTCTTGGAGTTTATGGGACTCAACAAAATCTTAAGGTAAGTGGTGGCATCTGATTTCAGACCTGAGTATCCTAGCTGGCCCACTTGGTTCCTCTAGAGCCAAAAAGGGAAGTGATCATAAAGCGATGTTATGTGGACTGGAGAGATCACAGAGTCCCAGAGTGGACACTATAGAAGGCCCTGGAAGGGAAGGGGCCAGGAGAGTCAGCTCTGTAGTGGCAGGCTCAGGATGAGAATCCAGGACTCCACTGGTGACCCCTTCCCGCCCAAAGTGTATGGTCAATTACAACACAAATCATCAACATGAATTTTCAAGCTGCTGAAAATTTGAGGTGGATGGACTAGAGGAGGCACCTGCTTCTCCAGAGCTGAGAGAGCACAGCTCTTTATGCTTCTGCAGCAGAAGGGGCTGTGAGCAGAGTCCTAACAGGACTAGGTTAGCAGAAAGGAGAGAGATGCATGGCCTAACCATTTGTCCAGCTGCTGGATACAGCAGAGGGGGCTTGGACCAGGGGCTGGCAAACAGTTTCTATAAAGGGCCAGATGGCCAATGAGGCAGCTTTATGAGTCATATGGTGTCTGCTGGCACTGTTCAGCTCTGCTGTTGTAGCCCACGAGCAGCCTTGGTAAGACGTAACAAACAGGTGTGACTGTTCCAGTAACACCTTAGTCACAAAAGTGGGCATGGGCCACACTTGCCCTCAGCATGATGTTGGCTGGCCCCTGCCTTAGATGACTGTGTCTGAAAATCCAAATATGATTTTAAAAAAAGCAAAGGACTGAGAAAGCAGACAGAAAAGACAGTCTGGACATGGGGAAAACAGCAACTGCCAGTCCTCCTTTATCAGTCTGAACCCACTGCTCCTTTTCTACCAAGCTGAATGGGAATGAGTGTGGCTCCTGGACTCTGATATAGTGGGGTCCCCGCTGACGGGGGGATCGAAATGCTAGATGGATCTTACCACCAAACAAACTCCACTAGTCCTCCATCCAGAGACAAACCCAAGGCAGCCTGGGTGGCTCAGCGGTTTAGTGCCGCCTTCGGCCCAGGGTGTGATCCTGGAGACCCGGGATCGAGGCCCACATTGGACTCCCTGCATGGAGCCTGCTTCTCCCTCTGTCTGTGTCTCTGTCTCTCTCTCTCTGTGTGTCTCTCATGAATAAATAAATAAAATCTTAAAAAAAAAAAAAAGAAAACAGAGACAAACCCAGGTGCAGGGGTGGGAAGCAGACCCAAGACTCTACCTTCTCTCGAGGAAATCCTCACATCTTTTCTCCAAGGGCAACACCTGAGTGAAAGCCATGTTCTCGGTTATGTCCGTTTTAGGAATGGTGTGATTTCTTGAGATGTTTTCCAGGAGTGGGTAGGCCTCGAGATTAAAGTAGAAGATGGAGTTCTGGATGTCCTTGGTGTCGTCAGATTCAATTTCATCTGGATGGTCTCCTGAGATGAAACAAGAGTGCACGTTCTGTGGAGTGATGACCTTCTCTGTGGGCTGGGAGGGTACAGGGGGGCTGCCGTCTGCTTGTAAAGGCCTGGTCACTGGGGCTAAGCTGTGAGGGGCTCACTTGATCTGGAGCAGCAGGATTCCAGAGAGAAGACCTTGCCTGTTAGCTATGTGTCTAAAGAAGGGGTAAGAGATTGGGGGCATCCCTCTGTGCTTTGGGAGGGGACAGAAGGTGTCAGGGAACTAGCAGGCCACAGATCTGGGCAGCAGCCCCCAGGGTCCCCCTCCTGTACCTCGGAGCAGGAAACATGGATGTTGCAAAGACACGACAAATACAGGCTTCCAGGGGACCGCCAGATTGTAAGTTCTGGGTGGAGCAAAGGCACAGATGATCTGAGGCTTGGCCACATCCATGAG
Source organism: Canis lupus familiaris (assembly GCF_011100685.1). NCBI lineage: Eukaryota > Metazoa > Chordata > Mammalia > Carnivora > Canidae > Canis > Canis lupus. Next base: position 53,212,791 of record NC_049224.1, on the reverse strand, counting down.
CTGTACAGAGCCATTCCTGCAAAAGATCAGCACCTGGGAAGCAAAGAGATGGTGATGGGGATTTCTTGGTCACCTCCATTTGGATTAAGAGAAGCAGCTGGACATAAAAACTGGCAATAGAACTGCTTTGCTTTCAGGCACCAAGAGCTGCCCAGGGAGCAGAGGTGTGTGTGTGTGTGTGTGTGTGTGTATGTGTGTGTACACATATTTGGGTGTGTACACATGTGTGTACTTCTCTGGTGACCCCAGCAACAACAGGCCCTCCAGGTGCTGCGTCTGATCCTGAGCAGTGCTTCCTCCTTCTGCCCTGGCTTCTCTTCGAGTGCACTAGCAGCCCCCTGCTGAGGAGCTGGCTCTTCTCCTGCCTGTCCTTGGGACCCCTGCTCAATCCAACGTCCCCTCTTGGCCTGAGATCCAAGATAGGTCTCTCTCCTGCCTGGGCCCCTTCCTCCCTGCAGATGAGCATGCTAGGTGTGCCTCAATCTCATCCTCTCCCAGCCACCACACCATTTCCCTTCCCTTGCACTCAAATATGGGGGAGTCTGTCCTTGACCTCTCCACCTCATCTGTCCTGTCACCACCTCCCGAAAGCAGCCACCCCCACCAAATTCCACAGGCTGTCAGTGACCCCTCTCTCTGCTCTGTGGCATCCAGTGTGGGATGCCAGGATGCTGCATGGCCTCTCTCATCTCCCAGGGCAGCTGCTTGGTGATTCGTCTGTCTTTCCAGCTGAACCGTGTGCCCCACCAGGGCAGTGGCTTACTCTTATCCTGCATACCCCAGGGGTAGTGTGGTGCCTAGCACTTGACAGACCTTCGACAGATAATTTTTGAAGGAAAAGTGAACAGATTTACTGAAGAGGAGTGAGGGCCATGAGGAACCTACTGTGCCGGGGAAGGCTTGAACCGGGGCCACTGCACAGATGGCCTCCTCTGGATGTTTCACGGGCCTGCAAGAAACGAGACACATAGACATTCATGCTGGAAAAGTCCAGGCTGTGCTAGCCTCTCCTGGGCATACATCCCAGAGACACTCTGGTACACTGTTCTGAGTAGCAGACACTGGGGACAATCTGATCATCCACTGTTAGGAGAGTGCCTTTTGTGGTCTGTTATATGGCAGGCTGCGGTACAGCAGGGAAAATAAACGTAGCTGCATTCGCCAACATGTGCAACTCTTGTGAACAAGGTCGCAGAGCAAGTTCTAGAAGCAACAGCGCTGAGAAATAATCTGGAGAATACACAGAGCATGATTCCATTTACAAATCCCCCAAATATGCACTGCTAAAGGACATGTTACTTGGAGATACATGTGATTAATTCTTGCAGAAAAGCGAATGATGAATTTTGGAAGATGACGTGTAGGTTGAAAAAGAAACTGGCCATGGTATTTGGCAGCAACTCCCATCAAAAAGTGGAGTCAAGGGGCGGGCGCTGCCTCTCGGTTTCAGCTCAGGTCATGATCAGGTCCTGGGATCCAGCCCGCATTGGGCTCCCTGCTCAGCAGAGAGTCTGCTTGAAAGATTCTCTCCTTCTGCCCCTCCCCCTGCTCATGCTCTCTCTCAAAAATAAATAAATCTTTAAAATAAATAAAAAGGTGGAGTCAGTTTTCCTACTGCTTGACTGCAGGTGTGGCCACATAATGTGCTCTGTCCAGGATGACTGGAGCAGAGGCCTGGAAAGCGTTTGTGCATCGTGGCTGCCCCTGCTTGCTGGGAGGACCCTGTAGGCTGCCAGGTGATGGAGGCTGAGACAGCCCACAGGACTAGCCATAAGGAGGAGAACCAAGGGTCCCAGCCACCTGCTGTCTATGTGAGCAAGGTCATCTCAGACCATCCAGCCCCCAGCTGAGCTGCCAGATGCTGCTTAAGGCGCACGTGAGAGCCTGAGCAAGACTCGTGGAAGGGCAGCCCATCGGAGCCTGGCCCAAGTTGCTGACCTACAGTATTAGGGGCTAACCAATGACTGTCTTCTTTTCTTTCTTTTTTTTTTTTAAACCCACCTCAGATTCTAGGCTTTTTTTTTTCTTTTTTTTTTAATTTTTTTTAAATTTTTTATTTATTTATGATAGTCACAGAGAGAGAGAGAGAGAGAGAGAGAGGCAGAGACACAGGCAGAGGGAGAAGCAGGCTCCATGCACCGGGAGCCCGACGTGGGATTCGATCCTGGGTCTCCAGGATCGTGCCCTGGGCCAAAGGCAGGCGCCAAACCGCTGCGCCACCCAGGGATCCCTTTTTTTTTCTTTTTTTAAAAGATTTTATTTATTTATTCATGAGAGACACAAAGAGAGAGAGAGAGGCAGAGACACAGACAGAGGGAGAAGCAGGCTCCATGCAGGGAGCCCGACGTGGGACTTGATCCTGGGCCTCCAGGATCACACCCTGGGCTCAAGCTGGTGCTTCACCCAGGCGTCCCAACAATGACTGTTTTCTCAAGTCATTAAGTTGTAGAGTGGTTTGTTATACACAGCAGTAGATAAGGGGTGTGACCGGGGACAAAGCACACAGAGAGCCTTAACTGAATCAAAGATTATCTATTTCTTACATGGGAGTTTCTCTCTCTCTCTCTTGCTCTGTGTCTCTCTCTCTCTCTCTCTCTCTCTACACACACACACACACACACACACAAACTATAGAGAATATGTATATAGTGTGTATATATGTGTGTATATAATGTGTACTCCTAGGTGGTATAGATACACCCTAAATATACACACATATATATTATATACATCATTTGCATACATAAAGTGTTTCACAATTTAAAAAAGAAAGACGCTTGAGGAAATTGATAAAAGGTTATTTTGGTAGACACAACACTGTTCTTGGTCACGTGGGACACAAAGGTGTCATTTACACCATCATACAAGTTTGTGACACACGTTTTGCATAGATACCCACACATGAAAGAGAGCGGGGATCCTGAGGTTCTCAGGGAGTGTGGTGACTACAGAGCAAGTGGACTCCTGCTGGGGAGGGGGTTGGTTTCTCCTTATTGAATGGCGTCATCTGTCTGGCAGATCATCTACCCTGTCCTGCACTCAAATTACCAACCTCTCAACAAGCTCGCTGATGGTGGGCACTTGGGTCCCCTTGGCTGTCAGAAGATGGAGGGAAGAATCTGTGCATAGTACCACACATTGCATTTGGGATTTCAAGGGACCCTCAGGATACACGTTCTGTCCTTTGTAGACTAAGAAGTATTTTAGGAAGTGAATGCTCTGGCAGAAACATCCCTCGGGAAGAGCAACGACCCCAAGTGGGAAACCTGGAGAAAAAAATGTTACAGGCAGGTCAGATAAGTAGGTAGAGGATGATGCAGCCATGCGCGCAGGGTCTGTGATCAGCAGGTATATGAGGGAGAGCCCTCTGAGAGTGAAACCAGAGAACCCCAATGCCCAGTGGGAGAGAAGAGCCTTCCTCCTAAGGATGGAGAGGCACAGGGAATGAAGAGGACCAGCCTCATGGAGGAGGAGTGGTAGGGCAAGGTAGATCCGAGGGGTTAGGTGATGGGGTGGTTCTCGGAGAATGAGAGGGAAGTGTGTCTGTAGCCAAGCAATATCCAGAATGTATCAATACCCAGAAAAATGAAAGCAAGCTATTGGGCAAGTGAATGTGAAATTAGGATCATTCTTCTGCCCATGATGTATCTTCAGCTATTTTAAGACCACTGTCGGGGGCAGCCTAGGTGGCTCAGGGGTTTAGCACCGCCTTTGGCCCAGGGGCTGATCCTGGAGACCCAGGATCGAGTCCCACGTCGGGCTCCCTGCAGGGAGCCTGCTTCTCCCTCTGCCTGTGTCTCTGCCTCTCTCTCTGTGTCTCTCATGAATAAATAAATAAAATCTTAAAAAAAAAATAAAAAGAACACTGTGGGTGCTGTAACTCTTGCTCAAGTTCAAGAGGGCCTATAGCCATGTTTATCTTTCTACCATGTGGGCGGAGTGCCCGCTATTGGAAACAACCATGGAATTTTTCAGGTGGAAGTAGCTCAGGTGAGGAAGGCACTTAACTGATCTGACATAAGCCTCCCTGAGGCCACCAATAAACAGGGCACTGTCCCGGACTCTCACCAATGTGCTGCCTTAGGAAGGCCGCCAGGGAAGACAACCCCCCTCTACTTTCAAAAATGACAAACCAGGGATTCAGTCATTACTTCTAAAAACATTTGGTAAGAAGGAGACACTCCCAGGGTACCTGGGTGGCTCAGGCAGTTAAGCATCTGCCTCTTGGTTTCGACTCAGGTCATGATCTCAGGGTCCTAGGATCTAGGTCTTGTTGGGCTCTTCATTCAATGAGGAGTCTGCTTCTCCATCTCCCTCTGCCCCTTCATCTACTCTCTCCCTGGGGACCCTGGGACCCCAGGACTCCAGCAAGGTGCCACCCACCCAGAATAGCTGCTGATCTTGCCCTGCCCACGCTGTAGGTCTCTTAGCTTGCACACCAGTGAGGTTCCCCTGACCAGGCTCAGGGTAGAATAGCAGCAAGGAAGACATGTTTATTTTGAGAGCCTGGGGTATAGAGGGAGGAGGGCTGAGACTGCCAGGATCTCACACCCTGAGCTGGAAGACACCTCCTCACTGGAGTGTGATAATGAGGTAATGGACAGACTTCCAGGCCTTGGTCTGGTGCCAGGTATGGAGCAAGCGCTCAATAAATACACAGAGAATGGAAACCATCAGAACATATTAAGTTCAGGAAGTGTCTATTGAATGGCTGAATGAAGGGAAAGCAAGACCACCTCCCCAAGCTGACAAAAGAAGGCAGTAACTAACAGAAGGCCCAGCGCCTGCAGACATCCCTGCGCTCCCGGACTCTCATTACCCAGAGACCCATCCAGGGCTTAGGCAGAGGTGGGGGGCTCACCTTCGGCCAGGTCCCACAGTGTGAGCACACCATCCTTGCAGGCAATCAACAGGTAGGAGCAGGTATAGCTGAGCTGAGAGACAGCAATGGGCGCAGCACAGGGCCACACACCCTCTGGGTCTGCAGGGAGGACACCATGCACGAGGCTGCCCCCCCAGCCCCTGCACCTACACATCACCTCTACGTGTGCAGCCCAAGACCCACACTAGTCTGCCTGTCCGGGCTCACCATCCCTCTCACCTCTCTGCAATGCTGTCTCCTTCCTCAGGATAAAACAATGGGTCATGCTGCTATTCGACTGCAGCTAACATGGAATGAGTGCTTACTAGGTGCTAAGCACTGTGCTAAGCACTTTACATGCCTCCTTCCGGTGAATTCTCACAAGGGTCCCCTGAGGGGGGCCCATTATACCCCCATGTCATTGATTAGGAGACTGAGGCAGGATGTAAGGGACCTGCCCAGGGTCCCAGCCAGTCAGTACAGAGGTTGAGGTTGGAAGCTATGCTGCCTGGGAGACAGAGGGATGATAGGAGAGAGAGTCTTCCTTTCCCTATTTTTAAATGTTACTTTTAAAGGACAATTCTAAAGTTTGACCTACGTGTACAACTCACGGAATTACCACAGGGTGAGTGTGCTCATGCAACTGCTTCCATGAGCCTGTATAAACCAAACAACCACCATATTTCCAAAGTGCCTTTCAATTTCCAAGAGTTGCCTATGTTGAGAACCTCGGGATTCTCCTATTTATGACAAGTGTGAGCAAGGGGCAGGGGTGGTGTCCTGAATTAGCTCTGTTTCAGATGAGAAGACAGGACTAGGGCAGGGGTGACTGGCCTGACAGCACGCAGCTTGCAGGCTGTTGGGCCAGGGCTGGATCTGGCCTCTGATGCCACGTCTTTTTTTACCTCGCTGCCACAGGAGCTCTGTGGACCTGACTGGGCTTTGTCCCTATTGACCTGTTCTCTTTAAGAAACGGGACTGTTCAGAGACAGAGCCTCACAGTGACACCACAGCCACTGAGCCACCTGCTTCTGCTGGCATGTCTCTGGTCCTCTGAAGTGACATGTCAGTCACATGCCCTCAACTAAGCTGGAGGAGGACATGTTCTGAGAGCCCCGCTTAGGCAACTCCCATCCCAAAGTACCGACTTTATCCTTCAGAGTTCGGTTAAGCGAATAGAGGAAGAAGTTGTGACTTCCAGTCCAATGTATGCCAAGGATACAGGCTACTCCTGGGAAAGAAAAAGAGGAAAGGGGTGTCATGTAAAGAATCTGAGTCCCCTCTGGTTTGTACAGAAAGTGTTGACTCAAGAGGAATTCAGTTTGAAATCAAAAGTAGCCTGTTCTAATGGGCAGCACCCAACAGAAGGGGTGGACACCCCTGGAAGGGTGGTTCCTAGGGACAATTCGCCTTCTCGGGTGGGGAGGACAGTCACACTGCCCCTCAGCTGCTCTCACATCTTCTAGATAATTAGCGTCCTTTTGGCTGTCAGTGCTTTAAATAACATTTTCCACAAAATGAATTCCTGTCCAGAAGCAGCCTGGCAGGATATGTGCTCATACCCTCCTCTGTGGCAAGTCTCTCCCTGAAAACAATGCCCAACTCCATTATCAAGGAATCTGGATGCCTAATGTCCAACCAGAAACTGTTAAGCTCCAACTGCGAAGCAGGTGACGCACATTTTGCCTCATTCCCTCCCACCATGCATGGTTTGCTGAGGCATTCCCTTGAGTGGATCATTGCCCAGGATAACCACCTGCTTCGTGCTCATTTACCTGAGGGGCTCTTGACTTCTGCTGGCATTGCAATTATGCTGCTAGGAAGGAGGAAATGGAATGAGGCCATGCTGAGAAAAAAAGAGACACTAGTCAGAGCCACGGCAGACTCCTTGGCCAGGAGAGATGCTGGCAGAGGCTTGGCACTAAAATCAGAAATGGGTTTATGAAGGGAATGTTAGGATGGACCTTTCCAGGAGCATAGGGCCATAAGGTAAATCAGATTCTATGTGCTGGGTCTGGTGGCTGCAGACTTTGGAATTTGGTGAGGGCAGGGCAGGGCAGGCAGGGCTGCAGGAGTCACTCCCAGACTGGCAACAGTACCCAGCACTGAGTAGAACTTTCTCTGTAGTGACCAGATTTGGCTGACATGAATAATAGTCACTTATGCTGGGGACAATCCAAAGAGTGGTGTGCTAAGTTTGCTCTAAAAAAACCCAAAAAAAACGAAAAAAAAAAAAAAATTTCCTGATTTATAGTTTCTTGTGGTTTAAAGACTCTCACTACAGACACTACCAGCAGTTTAACAGCTAGCCTGCAAAACTCCCAACTACCCTGCAAGGCAGTGCACCCCTGAACCTCACTGGGTCCTAGTTCAGGTATCAAGCAGCTGCGATGAGGGTGCAGCCCTAGGAGTCTGTGTTCTGAAGTGAGAATATTGGAGGTGCACTTCACAGCAAGATGAGAGGCTCCGCTTCCTGTGTGAAGCAAGAACATCCCTGAGGTCCAGCTTAGCTGTGGGGAGAGCTAGTTCCTAAAACCAGCTCCACTGCACTCTTTAAAACTTGGGCTCGGTTTTTTACAATCACAGCAGGGGGTTCATGAGCCATACCTGCTGCTAGAAGGTATTTCAGGAATTATACATGAATATATTATGTTTAAAAAGCTTGGATAGGGAATCCCTGGGTGGTTCAGCGGTTTAGCGCCTGCCTTCAGCCCAGGGTGTGATCCTGGAGACCCGGGATCGAGTCCCATGTCAGGCTCCCTACATGGAGCCTGTTACTCCCTCTGCCTGTGTCTCTGTCTCTGTCTTTCTCTCTCTCTCTCTCTCTCTGTGTCTTTCACGAATAAATAAATAAAATCTTTTATAAGTAAATAAATAAATAAATAGCCTGGATAGAAATGGAGAAAATCTGAATAGTAGTGACTTTCATTTCTGTCTTTAGGGTCTTCTGTGTTGTCTAGATAATCAGGGGAAAAAAATTTAAGAGATGAGGGCTGGGCATAAAATACTAAAATAAACTCTACTCCTTATCTCCATACATGCCTACCCCCTCTTTGAAATCCACAATGTGATCCACCTTTGTTCTAACTATATTTGAACAATCTCCACACACCTTTTCAAAAGATCTGCTGAAACTCTTGGAAAAATTTCCCAAATCAAGAGGAGCCTTTACACCTCAGACGAGTTCAAGGGCTTGGGTTGATTCCTGCACGTGCCCCAGGGCTCCCTGGGAGCAGAGTGCTCCTTCCCACTCACCTGAGTGGCTCCTCCTCCCCTTTCTCATCCAGGTACTTCTTGTAGGAGGCGTGGAAGATGGCTGCTTGCTGCTCCCACTGACTTTCCTTGATGAAGTGGTTCTGCCCTGAGCCCAACCCATAGCAGTCCTCTATCTTTGCAAAGACTTCCAGGGGGCTTTTAAATGTGGTCCCTAAGGTGAAAAGATGCCAAAATTAGTCAAACCATGGGACTTCCCTCTGTCTAATTTTCCCCCCTTCCTCCATGCTCCCCAGTTTCCTGCAGAATCCCTCATCCTCAGAAGTCCATGTGGGAGCCCAGGGTTTCTCTCCACCTCTTTCCTACCCACTCGCTCAGGGAGCACAGGCAAAGGACAGCTGCCTCCTCCTCTAGCTCCTCCAGCTCCATCCCCCTATCACTTTCTGTTTCCGAATTACTAGATCCCCAGAGAAAGCCAAGGAAACGTCCACGAGGGCATTAGAGGCCTCAGACCCCTGTTGGTGTCTCCTCAGGTTGGTAAGGCCCCAAACCTGCCAGCTGGTCACTACTGAGCCACTGCTGAAGGCTAACATAAGCATACACTCCCACCCCTACCTGTGTTTACATCTATCCAACTAACTTCCTTCAAAAACCTCCTGTCTGCCAATCACTTTTCTTACCACTCTACTCCCTCCTCCCACCCTGAAACCTTTCATTTCCTTCTTTTTCAACTGTTCCTAAATCCACAGTAAAACTGGGTGATCGATTTTCTGGGTTCCCATCCCAGCTTTCAGGGTACCCTGAAAGGCCCGATGGTGCCCCAGCTCCCCTTCCCCAGTGGCCACCATTGTTGCTGGTTCCTTGCATACGTTGCTACAAAGAGACCCCTTTTGTTTAAACAAATGGTAGCTAGCATATAAGATACTAGTAGTTTCCCAAGTGTGGTCCCAGATCAGCAGGGATCTGACAGGCTCTACGGGAACTTGTTAGAAATGCAGATTCTCGGGCTCAACCCCAGGCTGAAACAGAAACTCTGTAGGTGGGGCCCAGCAAATTGGGTTCTAACAAGTTCTCCAGGTGAGTCTGATCCAGCTAAAGTTTGAGAATTGCTCTTATACACTAGCACCCTTGCATTTTTTCACTCATAATAGCTTGGAGATCTCTTTATATCAGTACTATAGACCTTCCTCATTGTTGCTTATTTTCATTCATTAAAACTTTGTCTTCTTGGGAAATAGAACACATCCAGCAAAGAGCATAAAATATATATATCTTAATAAATTACCATAAGGCAAACATCTGTCTCTACTCAGATCCAAGGACAGGACATTGCCTGTTCCCTAGAAGCTTTGCAAGGGCCCGTCTCCAGTCACAGCCTTCTGGGAAGGGCAGCAATTGTTCCCTTGGCTATTATGTAAGCACTGCATTACATTTATTTTACTTTTGCTGTCTAAATGTGCATCTAAACATGACAGCTTTGTTTTGCCTGATTTTGAACTATATACACAAATGGAATTACATATAGTGTTAACTCTATGTCTGCCCTCTTTGGCTTAATACTGTTTGTGAGCCACTTTGTTGTGATAGCTGTAGTTTGTTCCTTTTTATTGATAGTATTCCACCGAGTGAAGACATTATAGTTGATCTGTTTGTTGTTGATGGACATTTTGGTTATTCCATGTTTGGGGCTATTGAATATCACATCACTGTTACGATTCTTGTACATGACTCCAGGTACGCATTTACTTTTAAACCTATCAGATGTATACCTAGAAGGAGAGAGGCCACTTCACCCTGGTTTGCTTTGCACTGAAAGCCCCACATCCCTGGAAACCCTCAGTCCCAGGCAAACTAGTATAGTTGGTCACACTGCCTAGGAGTGTAAATGTATAAATGCTGGCTCTCAGGGTATAAATTATCATCAACATTACTAGATCATTCCAAAGTGATTGTTATCAATTTTCATTCCTAACTACAGTGTATGAGAAGTCTAGTTATGGTTATTCCATATCCTTACCAACTTGGTACAGTCAGTGTCTTTTCATTGTTGCCATCCTGGTGGGTATAGAGTGGTAAGCTCATTATGGTCTTAATCTGCATTTCCCTGATAAACTAATGATGTTGAATATATATACTCATATGTTTATTGGCCATTTGAATAATTTCTTGCTGTTTTATACTAGATTATCTCTTTTCCTTAATAAGTTGTGGGAATTCTTTATATACTCTTGATATGAAATTCATAAGTTTTATGTGTTTTGCAAATGTCTTCTCTATGTGGCTTGCTCTTTCATGCTTTTAATGATGTCTTAGGGTGACTCGAAGTCCTTAATTTTAGTAGCCAAATTTATAAATTTTTTCTTTTATTATAAGTGCTTTTTGTATTTGTTTTGTGTGTCTTGTTTACAAAGTCTTTCCCTACCCAGAAATCAAGATATTGTCTTATACATTTTCTAAAAGCGTTATTGTTTTCTCTTATTTATTTCTATGGTTCATCTAGAATTAATTTTTGTGGATGGTGTGAGGCAGGAGTCAAGTCTCACTTTTGTTTCCATATGGACAACCAGTACCATTTATTGAAATGACTATCCTTTCTCCACTGCTCTGGAGTGCCACCCCTCAGGTATCCAGTGGCCATTAATGCCTGGCTCTGTTCTGGCCTCTGATATTTCATTCATTGATTTTTCTATCTATCTATATTTCTATATCTTATATATATTGCAATCTACTATACACTCCTTTGTTTTTCTATCTGTCTTAATCACCGTAGCTTTACAATAAATGTTGATGGAGCATGTTGTATCATCATGTTCATTTATAAGAGTGAATTGGATATTCTTGGCCTTTTGAATTTCCTTCTTTGTTTTTTTTTTTTTTATTTTTAAAGATTTTATTTAGTTATTCATGAGAGACACACACACACAGAGAGAGGCAGAGATACAGGCAGAGGGAAAAGCAGGCTCCATGCAAGGAGCCCAATGTGGGACTCAATCCTGGGACTCCAGGATCATGCCCTGGGCTGAAGGCAGGCACTAAAACTGCTAAGCCACCCAGGGATCCCTTCCTTTGTTTTTTTATGGTTGCGAAGTATTCCTCTGGAGAAGTGTATGAGATTTTGCTTCTATAAATACTGCAGCAGTGAACATTCTTATAGATATATCTTTGATGCCATATGCAGGTATTGAAAGGATATACTCTGTCCTCTGCCTACAATTGACTTCTCTTTTCCTCATGACATATTCCCACTTATCCTTCAAAACCTTCCCAAGTGCCCCTTCCTTTGATAAAGCCTTTGCCTGCTCTGTGGACAGAGTTAGTCACTCTTTTTTCTATGTTTTCATGGATCCAGGTGTTCCCCAGTGCTGCACTTATCATATCCTATAATGCCGGATTCCTCTTCTTCTCCCTTGGTGGAACAGCAGCTTTTAGGGCACAAGATGATGTGTCTTACTCACCTGTGTGCTTACTGCATTACTGGCACTTAGCAAACACTGATGAATGAACTAACACAGGAATATCAAAATGGATGAACTCCAGCTAGATGTGTCTTGCCTGATTTCCCAATTCTGTTAGCTGTATTCTTGTAACATTTATATGTTTTGTCTTTTGATCCCAGAGCTTATGACTTTTAAAAAATTTTCCTCTTCAGAACTATACTTATAATTTACATATTGCCCCTAATAAATAGAAAAGACGGGACATGTGGAGAAAGACAAAGAAAGAAAAAAACAGAAATTAAAGGCAGAAGAGAAGAAAGTGTTAGTTGAATTTTACTAACCTGTAACTGGTTTGGGTGGTTTGATCTTCATTATGTGAACTGGATGACTCAACTTAATGTCTCCTCTAAAACAAATGTTTGTATCCTACGATAAGGAAAAGGCACAGCTAATAAGCCAAACAAAGAAGATATAACAGAATCATTAAAAACACATCCCAAAAGAAGACAGAAAAAGAGGGAAAAGAAAAAAAAACTGGTGGGACAAAAGACAGTAATTAGCAAAGTGACAGATTTAAATCCAAACACATCATCAATCATATTAAATATAAGTGGTCTAACTGCCCCAATTAAAAGGTAGAGATTGTTAGATTATATAAAAGGTAAGACCCAACTATTCATTGTCAAAAAGAAACTTATTTTAAATACAAAAACACCAAAATATTAGAAGTATAGAAAAAGATACATCTTGTAAAACTAATATAAAGAAACCTGGGGTGGTTATATTAATATCTGACATAACAGATTTCATAGCAAAGAATATTACCAGGGATCAAAGATTCACCAAATAATGATAAAATGGTCAATTCATTAAGGAGATATAACATTCCAAATGTTTATGCACATAATAACAGTGCTTCAAAATACAAGAAGCAAAGACTCAGAGAAGTGAAAGCAGAAATAGATAAATCTGTAATCTTAGAGATTTGAACACTCTTCTCCCAATAACTGATAGAATAGACAGAAAATCAGTAAGGATATAGTACAGATACAGAAGGAAAAGCAGTAAATATGTAGGAGATTTAAATAACTTGACCAACAATAGATAAATACACATTCTTTTCAAGTGCACTTAGAACACTTATCAAGATAAGCCATATTCTGAGCACAAAAGAAATCTTAATAAATTTAAAAGGCTTCAAATTATATGAAGTATGTTCTCTGATCACAATGGAATTAAATTAGAAACCACAAAAAGAAAGATATCTGGAACATCTCCAGTATTTAGATCCTACAAATGTTGCCAAGTTAAAATTGGTGAGTCGGATCTACAAACAGTTTCTTTAAAAAATAAAAAGGAGGCACACATAAATAACATTAAAAACAAGAAAAAGGAATAACTTAAAAGATAGATTTTCACTTTTATACTATAGGAGAAATTTATTTACATGTATCTATAGTTCTATATCTATACTGATAAATTATATGAATTGTGACTTAAATTGCCTCAAAATTTTTTACAATGGACTAATAATCATAGAAGAAATTGAAAAGATAATATAGGATTTACTTAGACCTAGAGGGTTAAAAAAAGACATCCAACTTTCTTTACAAATCTTGCATAACACTCATACCAAAGGCTGATAAGAAAACCACAAGAAAAAGGAAATAAAACCACAATAGGTCAATCTCATATTTGAACATAGATACTATCCATGAACACAAAGCTATCGGTTTGCTTTGCTAATATCTTGTTTAGGACTTTAATGTTAGCAAAGCAAACTGACATTATAATTAAATGAATTATTACCAAGTATGGATTACCTAAGAATGGAAGGAAGAATGTTTTAACTTTAGAAAATGTTTTCACTGCCTACCCTCCCTTGTTTCCTTCCAATTTTCTGAAACTTGATATCCTTCCAATTTCTTTGCTGCAACTAAGGCCCTGATGAATACTGATAAAACCACAGACCAGCAATAACTAGCTGGAAAATACAGACGTTGGTGTGAACATTTAACATGTAACACCTTTCCTTCCTGAAACCCCATTAAAATGACAGAAAGTTGCTTTTTAAAAAAGGAATAAACTTATAAGGAACAAGATAATGAAAAGGGAACAAAAGCAAGAACATTTTGAGGTTGGAAAGCAGGTGGCTAATGATTTAGCAGACCCAAGAAAGTCAGATCTGAACCAGTAGGGGAGAAAGCCTAGCAGCCATCTGATTTATAAATATACCACAATACCACAAATGCCCTATGACTCAAGAAAATGCCAGCACTGGGTATGTCTGGAGTGGAAGCGCCAGTGAGGCAGCAACAGGATTGACTGGAAATCTTTTTAAGAAGCATTTAAACTCTGGGGTGCCTGAGTGGCTCAGTGGTTGAGCATCTGCATCAGGGCATGTTCCTGGGGTCCTTAAATCGAGTCCCACATTAGGCTCCCAGCAGAGTCTGCTTCTCCCTCTGCCTATGTCTCTGCCTCTCCCTCTGTGTATCTCATGAATGAATAAATAAAATATTTTTTTAAAAAAGCATTTAAACTCAGACTCTTAAGCTCCCAGCAGCCAACATAATGAAGTTAAAGTTTACATACTGAATGTTGAAGTTACCCTTGACCCCCAAGGTGTCTTCCCCACAAGCCTCTGCAACTCAGGTGAGAGCTGTGATTAGAGCTGAGCACTGAGCACCCACTTAGAGGCCCCGCCCATATCCTTCCTGAGGAGCTACACCTAGCCTGTCAGCATCATGTGCCATGTGCCAGAGCTTTACTGTGTCAGTGAGCATCTGTGCTTCATATTGGTTTATTTTGTATATACATTAGCAAGATGTGTTCTAAGGTATCAGAAAAGCCTCAGAGAGGTTGTATTTTGGGTCTAGGAACCTAAAAAATTTTCCATATAAATTAATGGTAATTGCTTTTTATACCATTTTGACTTAGGAAAGGTTTTATAGGAACGGTCTCCTTTTGGATAGCAGGAGAAATTTGTATTCTCCAAGACACTGACATGCGTGTTTTCCAACACAAAAGCCCAGTTGGGGCACTCTTTAGCAAAACCACAATCAACAAGACCCACCTATGCCCACAGGCCTGGCGTCCTGTTTATTTCCCCATGACCCCTATTCTAGTTTATGGCAGAGATCCAAGTACCACCAGACAAGTGAAGACAGCATCTCTTTGGAAAGACAGAGACCAAAACAATTAGAAAGAAAAAAGCAACTTGGGGGAAAATAGGCCATATATGGAGAAGAAATATCAGTAATTATTATAAATGTTTTTAGGGAAGGCATAGTATTTATCAAGTAAACAAACAATCAGAGAAAAAAGAAGGGCCCTTGTAAATGAAAAGATGATAGCAAAAATGAAAAACTCAGTGAGAGGGTAGAGACTGAGCCACTGAGCTCTCTCAAATGTAGAACAACAAAAATACAGAAAATAGAACAGAAAATAAACAGGGGCATTGACGAGATTAGAACCCTGGTAGTTTTTGCTCCAAAGTTCATTAAGGTCTTGGTGTAGGCAGATGAATATTTTAATGGCACAGGATAAAGAGCATAGAAGTATATATATATAGGAATGATAAAAGATCACATTTCAAAACAAATGGGAAAGGATGAATTACTCAAAGATATTTGTGTGATGGTTGGCTATTTGAAAAAAAAAAAAAAAGATAAAAGTTTGATCCCTTCCTCACTTCATTTACAAAAGACACTCACTTCCCTATGAATTAGAGTGAAATGTTAGAAGCAAAACTCTTGAAATTATTAGAAGAAACCACAGGAGAAGTTACTTATAACCTTGAGGTTGGGAAAGCCTTCTTCAGGCTGCAATGAATATTAAAAAAGAGAGAGAGAGAGAGAGAAAATTCTGACTATATCCAAACCAAAAACTTCTTTTCTCTCTCTCTCTCTCTTTTCAGAGAGAGAGAATGAGAGAGCACATGCAAACATGTAGGCAGCTGGAAGGGACAGGAGGGGAGAGACAGAATCCAAAGCAGTTTCCACGCTCAGCACAGAGCCCCAGGTGGGGCTTGATCTCACGACCCTAAGATCATGACCTGAGCTGAAATCAAGAGTTGAACACCCCACTGACTGAGCCACCCAGGCATTGCAAACCTAAAACTTCTTTACAACAGAAAAGCACATAAACAGAGGAAAAAGGGAAACAACAAATTGGAAGCAAATATATAACAAGCAAAAGATATAGGCAGGCATTTCAAAGAAAATCTCGTCGCCAACAGAAGATATAGAGATCAGTAAAAATTACATGGGATGCTATTTTGTTCCATCAGTTTGGGAAAAAAAGGATAATATCAAGGTCAGGGAGGCTGTGGAGAAATATTAATTAAATGTAAATTGTCATGCTACTTTGGCGGGGGCAATTTAACAGTATCTGTATTAACACTAAAAATGCATGCACCCAAATGCTCAGAAGCACTCAGATATACTAAGAATTTACAAAAATTTTCACTGTGTTATAAAAGCCATAAACTGGGGATATCATCAGTATCATCAGTAGACTCACAATCAAAAAAACTGTGGTATGTGCATAACATGGAACAGAATTCAAGAGGTCAAAAGAACAAGGTAGGCTTATCGGACACTGAAAAATGTTGCCAATAAGTTGATGAGTAAGAAAAACACAAGTTTGTAGGAAAATATAAATAGTATAGGAAATTCTCATAAAACAAAATAGAAAAAAATTTCCACAGAAAAAGCATTTCCATAAAACAAAACTATATTTTTCAAAATAAACATATCAGAATTTAAATGTACACTGAAGATCGAGAAAACATACATCGAGCTAATAATGGTGAGGACCTGTGGAGATGGCTGCTCTCTCTGAATTACCTGGCTTTTCCCAGAGTGATATGTTCACATATTGTTTGTATAATTTAAAATATAACTTAAAAATATATATATAACTTTATTTATTTATTCATTCATTCATTCATTCATGAGAGATACAGAGAGAGGCAGAAACATAGGCAGAGGGAGAAACAGACTCCCTGCAAGAAGCCTGATGAGGGACTCCATCCCAGGATCCCAGGATCATGACCTGAACCAAAGGCAGACATTCAAACACTGAGCCACCCAGGCACCCCAAAATATAACGTAATTTAAAAGGAGGAAAAAGAGAGGGCTCTAGAGAGACTTTTATTTGGAGGTCACCGCTACGCTACTGGTAAGCCTGAGTCCTCCCTAAGCTGAGCTTCTCAAAAGCCTGGTGTGCTCTACGCCTCAAAGGGAGAGCTAGGAAGCTCCAGAGAAGCTCTCCATTCTCTAAGGTATCCCAATATAAAGATGAAATCCCTCAAGACACTTGGCTTGGCAGATTTGGCTATTACTTTGGAAGGGTGACCTGGGTTTCATAGGGCCTGAGTATGTATAATTTGGGGGCCACTGTAAAAAAGGGAACAAAAAAGTTTGAACACAAAATGCCCATGACCATCCTAATACCATCCGATATGGGGTAAGTTATGACAGGAGAAGTTTGAGTGAAAAGAGACAATGGTCTTAAGTGACTGTGGTTAACATGTTACTTTTGCTAATTTTACAAAACCATGTGGCCCTGTGAAAACATGGCGAGGGCCCCTCACGGGCAGGCTTGGAAGAGGCCCTACAAGTGACAGGTCCTGAAATTTGACCTCACTTATCTTCATGGAAACCCATCTCTGGACAAACGACTCAATTATCCTCAAGGATAGAGGGCCATCTTCTGTGGATGTGGGGCTCGAGATTAAGTCACAGAGAGTCTGAAAATAGTGCCCTGGTGGAACATTTTACTAGTATACTTGATATTTAAAGTAAATTTCAAGTCAAAATAAAAAACTGTTGCATGCAACTTAAATCTCTTTAAAGAATTTCTTTAAAGGTCCTTACCATTTCTAAAGTCTCTGAAGTCACGGGTTCAAGAGTGCTCTGAGGAGAAAAGTGAGAAATTAATTCACAATAGGGTTGATGTATGTTCCCCCTCCCCTTTCATCTCTTTCTCCCCGTTACTGTTGTCAGGAATCAACTCATCCTGGAGACATGGAGGACTGATATTTGTGTAATCCTCTGGCCTGCAGGATTTTAACATATGATCCCTACTGTCCAGAATCTTAAAATGTAGGAGGGGAAACTGGAAATAGTGATAGGAAGAAATATTAATGAACAGAGAGGTAAGATCAGTTAGGAGCTCATTCCAGAAAAATCTAAGTTGAAGCAAATATTTCTGATTGGCAAAATATATTGGCAATGTTGACAATTTTATTTAACCAACTCTAAATGTAATTCACAGCTACCAGGACTACCCCTGTAACTGGTGTTAATTGACTACTTCTTAGTGTATGGACACTGAGTGAATTATGGTGAGAAACATCCCCATTCCAAGGTGGTTTTCCCAGTTGGATAATGAATTAAGCCCTCAAAAATGTATCTGTTGGGTACTGAGTATGATACCATGAGGTTGGTTAATGAGAAGAAGAAGGTATGTTCTTAACAATCCAGAAATATCTAGTTAATAAAAAAAAAAGTTCATGCACAAAAGGATAACTAAAATCAAGGTAGTATATGGGAAGTACCCAAAAAGAGGTATAAGAAATAAATTCCAGGGATGCCTGGGTGGCTCAGTGGTTGAGTGCCTGCCTTTGGCTCAGGGCGTGATCCCAGTTCGGGGATCGAGTCCCACATCAGGCTCCCTGTGAGAAGCCTGCTTCTCCCTCTGCCTATATCTCTTCCTCTGTGTGTGTGTGTGTCTTTCATGAATAATAAATAAAATCTTAAAAAAAAAAGAAAGAAATTCCGTAAGAGTTTAGAGGAGGAAGATCTCTGGGCTGGTGACTCTTCCAGTAATCAGGACTACACTTTGATTTGAAGACATAGACTGGGGAGAAAAGGCATTTGTTTAAAGCCACTCAATGAGCTCAGTAGTGAATGTGAGTTTCATAGCTCTTTAGCACCTGATACAGTGTGTTTTAAGAGCACACTCAATAATTCTTGGCTAAAAAAGTAAGTGCACATTGGATAGATAAGCAAATTAAGTTTCCTTTTTTAAAAGATTTTATTTATTCATTCACGAGGGACACAGAGAGAGAGAGAGAAAGAGAGAGAGAGAGAGAGAGAGAGGCAGAGACACAGGCAGAGGGAGAAGCAGGCTCCATACTGGGAGCCTGACGTGGGACTCGATCCTGGGTCTCCAGGAACTCACCCTGGGCTGAAGGCGGCGCTAAACCGCTGAGCCACCCAGGCTGCCCAGCAAATTAAGTTTCAAAATAATATTTACCGAGGAACTATTCTAAAGACACAGTTCAAGGCCCAGGGATCACATATAACTAAACTGAAACAGCAGTGCCTGGCTGTTCAGTTGGTGGAATGTGCAACCCTTGATCTTGGGAGTCATGAATTTGAGCCTTATGTTGGCCATAGAGATTACTTTAAAAAATTAAAAATAAATTAAAAAAAAAAAACGGAAATTGTAGAGCTCCTACTTTCCTACTTCCTAAGAATGATATGAAGCATATATGTTTTCCTATATATTGAGAACTGGTTTATACCATAATCTGGGAAATTCAGTGGAATGTGAGGCATGAGTCAGGATGAAAGACCCTCCTCCCAGAGAAATGCCTGGGAGTGGTTTTGGTGCAGAGGCAACCCTCAGACAAGAAAAAGAGTGAGACTCCCACTACTGAGGACACCTCTACTTTTTAATATCTTATTTTAACCAAAGCAAATTGATTTTAGAGTCATGGGCCAGTATGCCTGCTGTCCTCTCTGACAGCCTCCATAAGGCCTCGTTCGTGTTGACACTGCAAGGAGGATTTAGGCTAGATGTGGGTCAAGGGTAGGGAGAAACAGATCAGTGGAAAAGAGGGATGTTTCCTACCAGTTGTGGCTGTCTGCCTTTTTTCTTAGGATTTATAGCAAGTTGGGGGTGCTCCACTTCCTTGAGCCAAGACTCCTTGGGCAATTTATACACATCCAGCCAAACATCTCCGGCTCCTGCATTGGGAAACCAGGGAGCCATTGAGCAACAGCAAGCAGGCAACAAGTGTCCCATGAGGAATGGCCTGTCTTCTCAGAACCCCTGGCGCAGGGACCAGCAGGCACGATTGGAGCAGTGACTTGGGCAAAGGGATGTTGTCCTGCTATGGGTCTCTTCGGGTCCTCACTCATGAACAGCTGTACAGCCTGTCCCTCTCAGGCCACTACCATCTCAAGGCAACAGGCCTCCTCACTGACATTACAGCCTTTGACCATGCTGTCTTCTTGCCCCAGTCCCCATGCTTTCTAGGTTCCACATAGGAGATTCCACTGACATTTTGTCGTATAACTTTTCTTGTCTGGGGAGGAAGGTGGTATTACACAGAATCCATAACTGAGAGGGGTATGGCTAGAATTGGGAGAGATCCCTCAAGAGCATTCTTCTGATATTTGAGGAAATGACAACTGATGGAAGTGGTTGTGGGGCTTTAATTTGTCACAGAAACACACACAGCTTCTATACCGAATACCTGTCAACCTGGGAGGGGTCACTTTCCCTTAGTATGGGGGTTCTGGCTAAGTATTTCCTTGAAAAAGTCATCATCTGGACACCTAGATTTCAGGCTTCTGGCCTCCAGTCCTGGGAAAGAATAAATATCTTTTGTTTTAAGCCACCCAGTTTGCAGTGTTTTGTTGGGGCAGCCCTAGGAACCACCACAGAGATAAAAGCTTCCTTTGATGCATAAAGCATAATAAAGTGTATGCTTTCTTCAAGCCCTTAACATTTGAGGGGCCTGGGGGATCCCTGGGTGGCTCAGCGGTTTGGTGCCTGCCGTTGGCCCGGGGCACCATCCTGGAGTCCTGGGATCGACTCCCACGTTGGGCTCCCAGCGTGGAGCCTGCTTCTCCCTCTGCCTGTGTCTCTGCCTCTCTCTCTCTCTATGTCTATCAGGAATAAATAAATAAAATCTAAAAAAAAAATTTGAGGGGCGTGGGGTAAGAATATAGAGGCCCATATACCATGTGTCTAAATATTTAAAAGTTAAAAATCAAGCGAACAGTCACTTGAATAAAATATGTTCTATCACCAGTAATAATTACAGCACATAAGATCCAAGGATGAATGCTAGAATTGGTAGGCTATCCTTTAAGGGGAAACAGGATATCTGCAGTCTCAAAGTATCTCCCCACAAATGTTTATCCACTACTGTGGTGGTTTCAGCATATGCCCCCAAATTCTTTGATTCTCCTACCTCCAGGAAGAGATGCTAAAATCCTCTGCCCTTGAATGTGGCCTGGACATACTGACTTGTTTCTAACAGAGTATGGGGAGGGAAAAGCAGTACCTTAACCATGGAGGAACCTGGCAAATGCCAGTTAATTAGGTGATGTTGCTAGCACATACCCCCTGATATATAATGACAAGAGCACTTCACCTCTGTGGCATCTCCCCCAAATCCTTAACCCTGGTTGAATCATGAGAAGCATATCAGGCAAATTAAAATTGGGGGACATTGAACCAAATATCTGACTGGTATTCTTCAAAAGTGTCAAGGTCATGAAAAACACAGAAAGACTGAGAAATTGTCACAGATTGGGGTGTCTAGGTGGCTCAGTTAGTTAAGCAGCTGCCTTCAGTTTAGGTCATAATCTCAGAGTTCTGGGATGGAGCCCCACATTAGGCTCCCTGCTCAGTGTCCCCACTTCTCCCTCTCCCTCTGCTGCTTCCCTGCTTGTGCTCTCTCTCTCTCTAACAAATAAATAAGATCTTAAAAAAAAAAAAAAGAAAGAAATTGTCACAGATTGGAGTAGGCTAAGAAGATACGATAACTAAATATAATATCCTGGAATGAGCCTTAGAACAAAAATATTAGTGGAAAATGGGCAAAACCTGAAAAAAAAAAAACCCACCTTAACAGTATTATACCTGTGTCATTGCTTAATTTTGACAAATGTACAGTGATCATGTTATTTGTTGGTATTGGAAAATCTGGGTGAAGAGTTCCAGGGGAACTCTGTACCCATCTTTACAATTCTTCTGTAAATTATTTCTAATTAAAAAGGTTTGAAAAAAGGGGGTTATCTGAAAGCTCTATCTGAACTTTCTTATCAGCCTGCGGGTAATCTTGCCTTGTAGGAGGAAGGCTGCAAAGTCCCCTCCTTGACAGATCTCCATCTTTATACAGGTGGTTTGCTTGCTGGCATCATCCTGAAAAGAAGAGAGGGGCTGATGGAGTAAGCTCAGCCTGATGATAGAGAAGAATGTGTTTCAGGGTCTTTTGTGGTTCACAAAATCCTCTTAAACTAGAGACATGAAAAGTTGCCTCAAACTGCTTCATACTCCCCATTTTTGTACAGCAGTTGGACAAGATCATATACAAAGAAGTGGAACTTTAGTGGAACTAAAGATTTTGAACTTACTTCCTGGTTTCTTAAGTACTCCTGATGATTGTGGTGACTGCATATTATCTGTTCTCCTGGTCATATCTGCAAACTACCTACGTTAGAACTCAGTTATTCAAAATGAGTTGAAATAAGTTCTTTTTTTTTATAAATCTTTTTTTAATGTTTATTTATTTATGATAGTCAGAGAGAGAGAGAGAGAGAGAGAGAGAGAGAGAGAGAGGAGAAGCAGGCTCCATGCACCAGGAGCCCGACGTGGGATTCGATCCCAGGTCTCCAGGATCGTGCCCTGGGCCAAAGGCAGGCACTAAACCACTGCGCCACCCAGGGGTCCCTGAAATAAGTTCTATATGACACTGAAAACTCTGGTCAGGTGCTTGAAGAAAGGCTCTATCTGGACCACAGCAGTGCCTTCATCTGTTCAGGCTGCTATAACAAAATACCATAGACTGCATGGCTCATAAACAATAAACCTTTATCGCTCACAATCCTGGAGGCAGGAAAGCCAATTTCCAAAGACTTCAAGAATCTGGCAGATTCAGTGTCTAGTGAGTCCCAAGCAGCCCATTTGCTGCTTCCTAGACTTCCTGCCTGCCACCTTCTCAGTATGCCCTCACGTGGTGGAGGGGTTGAGGGCGTTCTCTTGGGCCTCATATAAGGGCACTAATCCCATTTATGAAGGTTCTGTCTTCATGACCCAATAAACACCTCTCAAAGACCCCACCTCCTAATACTATCACACTGGGAATTAGGATTTCAACCTGAATTTTGTGGGGACACAAATATTCAGTCCATAGCAAGTAGAGACTGACTGTAACCCTAGTATGAAATCTGCTCAAATTTCAGGCCAGGTGAGAGACTCCATACTTATGGTTGTCTGTGGCTTGCTTTTACACTTTCTTAATTGTACCTTTATAATAATGAATAATTGTTCTCATTAAGACCTTTATTAATAGGTGCTTGCATTTTGTTGAGCTTTTTTGAAAAAAGTCAAGTTGCAATGTTTTATTACAAATTTAAAATGAGGTACTTAAAAACCTCAACTTGGCAAGGGGTTCCTGGGTGGCTCAGTTGGTTGAGTGTCCAACTCTTGATTTTGGCTCAGGTCATGAGATCAAGCCCTGTGTCCAGCTCCGGACTGGGCATGGAGCCTGCTTGGGATTCTCTCCCTCTCCCTTTGCCTCTCTCCTACCACCCCTGGCTCACTTTCTCTCTCTTTTTCCAAAAAATAAAAATAAACTTGGCTAGATACAAAACACTTTAAAAACCTTTAAAGGTGTATTTTAAAAACCCATACTTTTAAAAAAAACCATTTGGTATTACCAAAGAGACATCCTTAAGAAAAAATAAAAGCCAGATGCTGCATAGATAATGCCACTAGTTCTAGTTGTGTGGTCAACATAGAAAAACAAGGACTTAAGGTCTTCAGCTCCACTCTTTCATTTGCCTCTTACTGCTGAAATGTCATAATTTCACCCATCTTCCCATGTCCACATCCTACCTTGCCCCTCTGACAACCACCAATTTGTTCTCTGTGTTTAAGAATCTATTTGTCTCTTTTTTTCTCTGCCCATTTGTTTTATTTCTTAAATTCCACATAAAAGTAAAATCATGGTATTTGTCTTTATCTATTTCATTTAGAATTATACCCTCTAGGTCCATCCATGTTGCAAATGGCAAGATCTCATTCTCTTTTATGGCTAATATTCATTGTGACTTATACCACATCTTCTGTATCCATTCTATCAGTGGACACTTGGGTCCTTCCATAATTTGGCTATTGTAAGTTATGCTGCAGTAAACACAGAGGTGCACATATCCTTTCAAATTAGTTTTTCATTTTCTTTGGGTAAATTCCCATTAGTACAATTATTGGATCATGTGGTATTTCTATTTTTAATTTTTTGAACAATTTCCAGACTATTTTTCACAATGACTGCACCGATTTACATTCCCACCAACGGTTCCTTTTCTCTACACCTTCACCAACTCTTGTTATTTCTTGTCTTTTTCATTCTAGTCATTCTGACAGGTGTGAGGTGATATCCCACTGTGGTTTTGATTTGCATTTCCCCGATGATGAGTGATGCTGAGCATCTCTTCATGTGTCTGTTGGCCATCTGCATGTCTTCTTCTCTGTCTTCTGTCCATTTTTAAATTGGATTGTTTAGGTTTTGGGTGTTGAGTTGTAGAAGTTCTTGCCCTTTATCTGATGTGTCATTTGCAAACATCTTCTCCCATTTGGTAGGTTGCTTTGTCATTTTGGTGATGGTTTCCTTTACTGTGCAAATACATTTTGGTGTAGTCCGGAGAGTTTTTTGTGATCACTCCTAGTTGGCTGACTGAAGTGCATGATGGTACAGGTGATGAGCCTGCATTTACTCAGCTCTGTCCTATTTAGCTTCAGAAGCCACAAAGTCTCACTTGGATTCTCAGCTACTTTTGTCCCTTTGCCATCTCATGGCTTAGGTGGTCCAGGCATTTGCATCAGTAATAGAAGTGGTGGGGTTGAGATGGCTGCTGACCTTGGTCTCATCTGCTTGATTTTCCTTCTCCTCTTTATTGCTGTCCTCTCTAGGCTATCTGTTGAGGCGGGCCACCCCGATACAGATTCTCTCACTGGTCTATATGCTTCTGTGCCCTGCTTGACAACCCCCTCCATCCCCTCTGCACAGGAAGTTGGCATGGTGTGATGAGCTCCTTCAGGGTGTCTGCCCATATGCAGGTGGAGAGTGTTGCTGGCACCAGGGCCAATGCTGTGGGGCCTGACCTTCAGGGGCACTCTGACCCCTTATTCCTTTTACTGCTCCCACAAGTCTGTAATTCTGCTGGTAATTGCATGGAGGCCTAGCCCTAGACATGGCAGCGTTCACAGTGATTCTGTTTGGCTGCAGATTTACTGCCTTGCACTGAACTCCACCAGGGCCTTTAATGTCTGCTACCTCTGCACACTTTCTCCTCCGACAATGTCAAAATCCTCCATCTCTCCATATCCTATACCAAAAAGTCCCTTCCTGGGGTTACTCTTTATGGCAGTCTGCTGTCCAAATACATCTTCCTTGGTGTCCTTGCGGCTGATGAAACCATGTCTGTTCTGCACATAGAACCATCTGACTGTTCGCTAAACCTCTGTTGCCGTGACCTTCTTGTCCCCACCAGCAGGTGCCACTGCTCCTTGCAAGGCGGCAAGTGGTGTGGGCAGGGGCATTGTGGAGGTCCCCGCTGGGTCTCCACCTCACTGCTCAGGACTGTGGTTACTCTAATGGGGGCCAGGTGTGATAGCTGTGGCTCCTCCTGAGGTGTGCGGGTCACTGGGCCGGCACTGGTGGGGCCACTCAAGGCTCTCAGGGTTCCAGTCAGCTCCTGCTAGAGTGAACTCTAATAACATCTTTTGATGAGTTTTATTAAACAGCGTTAGAGGGATAACATATACCAATTACACGTTTAAAGTGTACAATTTGATGTCTTGATATATGTATATTCCTTGAAACTATCACTCCAAGACTGTGAACATATCTATTACCCCCCCAAAATTTCCTCCTGCCCTTGGTAATCATCCCCTTCATCCTCCTCCCACCTTACCCAGGTAAAAACTGATATTCTCCATCACTACATTAGTTTGTATTCTCTAGAATTTTCTTTAAATGGAATCATATAATTTGCCTCTGACTTCACTCAGCATATTTTAAGATGCATCCATGTTGTTATGTGCATTACTAGTTCTGGTATATCCAGAACTATTGTGTGGGTATATCACAATTTTCTTATCTATTCACCTGCTGATGGACATTTGGGTGGTTTCCAGCTTTTGGCTATTACACATCTAGCAGCTTATAAACACTCACATGTGTTTGGATGGAGATATGCTCTCTTTTCTCCTGTGTAAATATCAAGAAGTGGAATGCCTGGTAGATGTATGTTTAACTTTCTTAAAAACTGCCTGGATGGCTCGGTTGGATGAGCATGCAACTCTTGATCTCAGGGTTGTGAGTTTGAGCCCCACATTGGGTATAGACATTACTTAAATAAATAAAAAACTTAAAAAAAAAAACACTGCAAAAATGATTGTACCATTGTACTTTACCATCAGCGTGTATGACAGTTCCAGCTGTTCTGTAACTCTGCCAACACTTGGTATGGTCACTCTTTAATTTTAGGCATTCTAAGACATGTGTAATGGTAGCTCGCTGTGATTTTGACTTGCATTTCCCCAGTGACTAAGGATGCTGAGCATCTAATTTACTTTCCACATATCTTCTTTGGTGAAGACTATCTTTTCAAATCCTTGCCCATTTTGAAAACTGGGTTACTTAATGCCTAATTTTTTAGTTTGCATTTTGAGAGTTCATCCTATGTTCTGGATACAAGTCATTTATCAGATAGGTGATTTACAATTATTTTCTGCCAGTCTACTGCTTGTCTTTTTATTCTTTTACCAGTGTCACCTATAGAAGTTTTTAATTTTGATGAAGTCCAACTTATCAATTTTTTCTTGTATGGATGGTACTTTTGATGTTACAGCTAGAAACTCTTTGCCAATCCCATGGTCATGAGACTTCCTCCAGTGTTTTCTTCTAGAAGTTTTATGATTTTACAAATAGACATATGACCCATTTTCAAGTGAATTTTTGTGTATGGTGTGAGAATAAGAAGTGTTTAACATTGATGAAGCCCAATATCAATTTTTTTCTTTTGTATTTAGTGCTTTCCATGTCTAAGGAATCTTTGCCTTCCCCAAAGTGGCTAAAATATTTCCCTGTGTTTTCTTCAAAAAAGGATAATGTTTTTAGCCTTTACATGTAGACCTGTAATCCATCTCAAATTAATTCTTTTTTTTTTTTTTTTTTTTTGGGTTCAAATTAATTCTTATATACAGTGTGAAGTAGGGTGGAGGTTCATTCCCCCCCCCCCCCTTTACTGGTTAATCTAGCATTCTAGCACCATTTGTTGAAAACACTTTCTTTTCCCCACTGACTTGCTTTGATGACCATCAACAGTATTTTTACAAGACAAGCTACAATTAAAAATCTACTCTGAACATTCCTCTCTCTCTCTCTCTTTCTCTCTTTGAACTCATTGACTCACTAAACATTTTTTGAGACCCATGGCATATAGACAGTATGCGAGGAACAAGGGCTACACGGGTAAGTAAGACATGTCCCCTGCCCTCAGGATGGTTACATCCAAGAGAAGAAGCAGTCATACAAACAAATAAGTGTGGAGAGTGGAGAAAACACACACTGTGATAGAGATTCTGCTCTGTATGGGGCCAGGCAGAGGAGGGAGAGATTGGGTCCTTTTTGAGTATATAAGGGAAAGTATCTCAGAGAAGGAGATAATCTGAGCTGGTCTTAAATGAAATATAAGGGAACGAGGGATATTTAAGAGGCACTCATAGCAGGTAGGGAGGCAAGGAGAACAGAACGTGAGCAGAAGGAACAGCACGTGAAGCAGCCTGGAACATTTAGGGACTTATAAATAGTGGCTGAATATATTGGTCTGATGCTCAGTCTGGACTGGAGTTCCTTAGGAACTTCTCTGAATAAATCCAGGGCATCCAGCATGTACCCTCAGCTGGTGGGGGATCTAAGTTGGATATTTTGGAGGAGGCTCTCTGTCCAGAGAGTCTCTTCCTTTCTACCCTAGGACAGCTGTCATCACCTCCACAGTAAAAGTGAACTTTGTTTGCTACAGCTTTTGGCCCAGCTATAAGGGAAAGAACATGAACTTACCGCTTCATTGATGGCTTTGATTAGGAAAAGACTATCCTTATAAAAGTAAAACAGTCTAGCAATACCTGAAACAGAGAATGTAAAATAAACAAGTAAGTCAAAGAAAAACTGGGATTTTTATATCTGACTTTTTGAATTATCATCTTGTGCTCATGGGTTATTAGGCCTCCCCCTGCCCTACTGGCTCCTGCCGATCTGTTTCCCTAGCTTCCTCTCCCACTGACTCGACATGTTCAGGCTGTTCTCCTTCCTGGGTCCTCTCTGCCTACTGCTACCCATTCTCTTATCCTGGGAGCCTCGGTGAGACACTCAGAACTTGCCCTGACACCCATAATCCAGAAAGGCAAAGGCAAAGAGCCCACCGTGGGTGCAGGCCTAACTCAACCCAATAAATATCCAAGGGATATCTGCTGCACGACAGATGTGCTACGGACAACCAAGGCAGTTGCTGCATTCAAATGCATTACATTGAGGGTCACACAGATAGGATTCCAAGTAGATATAATGCAGAGTGATAAATGCAATCCCATCTTTAGACCAAACTCCTCTTAAGTATCAACATTCCCATTCTAGCTGCCTCAAGGCTGCACATGCTCAAACTTATAGAAAAGTTTTGGAAGTAGTACAGAGTTCCCATATATCCCTCACCTCGTTTCCTCAATGATTGCATCTTACATAACAATACTATGATTTTTTCCTCTCGTTTTAATAGCCTGTGCCTTGGTTCAGACCTTCAGAATTTCTCTCCCTGATGAAAGCAATAGTTAGGGCATGTTTATCGGAGGGAGGAGGAGGGAGGGGAGGGAGGGAGAGGAGGGAGCGGAGAGGAGGGAGGGAGGGAGGAGGGAGGGAGGGAGGGAGGGAGGGAGGGAAGGGAGGGGGAGGGGAGGGAAGGGAGGGAGGGGAGAGGAGGGAGGGGGGGGGGGGGGGAGGGGAGGAGGGAGGAGGGAGGGAAGGAAGGAAGGAGAGGACGAAGGGAGGAAGGAGGAGGAAGGAAGGAAGCCAGGACGGAAGGAGGACCCGACTGTACGAAGAAAGAACACCTCACTCAAATCCATCCCTCCCTTCCTTCCTTCCTTCCTTCCTTCCTTCCTTCTTTCCTCTTCCTCTCCCTCCCTCCCCCAACAGAAGATAGGTTTATTTGGGGATACTAGAGAACTGCATCACCAGACAAGCAAACTACTACAAAACCAAACATTTCTGCCTCTCATTTTGACTTACTCCTACCATGGTGTCCTTCCTAAAACACCGATTGAGTCAGGTCACTCTCCTACATAAACAGTGTCCTCTATTACACTGTCTAAGGTTCTTGTGTACTGTAGGCCCTGTGAAGGCCTGGTTCGCCCTCAGGCTGAAGGGAAAGAAACAATCCCTGGTTTATATGAGCAGCAGGACTTCTGAGTGCCCAAAGGGTATGAAGTCTGGGTTCATACTGGCTGGTTGGCATCCTGCCTGTGCCACTCACCTTCTACATTTCCTCAAGTGAGTTATTTAACCTCAATGCCTCAGATGCATTTTCTGAAAAAACAGGGATAATGAATTGTACTTACTTCCTAGGGCTGTTGTGAGGGTTAAATGGGCCAACCTACAGACTAGTGCTTAGAACACCATCCTGTTCTGTAGATGTAAGTCAATATTACATGGCCCCACCCATACCTGGAAAGGAGATTAAATTAAATAGTCTACAGATAACTATAAATGAGGCTACAAATAAGAGGGAGAATCTGTACCCATTTCATCCACAGGAGCAATAAGTATTTCATTCCCTAAATCTGTGGTCCAGATGGAAGTGACATCGACCTTAAGTTTCTCCCAAATACATATTTGTTTAGCACTGTACAGATTATAGATGGAGAATCCTTTGGCTCCTCCAATGAAGACATAGTCTTGGGAAACTGCCATACAATTTGGCATCTTGCTGAGCTGGGAAAATAAAAACAAAGAAAAAAAAAGGAGTGATTTTCATCTGCCCCATCTATAAGAATATGAGCTAGCTTTTCAAAGAGGCATATGGGCCCTTCCTAGATATAATATTACCCCCAAACAGTGCTTATCTAATTATCTTGCCCAAGCATCAAGAAAGTCATAGCATTCTATTTTTAGGACAAAGGGGCCAGAGAACACAAATAAGTTAAGAATAAGTACACATTTACAATGTTAACCATGACCACAGGTCCTGTGATGAATGGACAGGCGGCCCCATTCCCTGTACTCTTTTCATTGAGAACACTATGGAAAGGGCTATAGCTGAGACACTGGCAGATTCTCAACTATCAAGCAAGAGGGTGATTAATACATTCAGAAATATATTTTTTAAGATTTTGTTTATTCATGAGACACACACACATACACACACACAGAGAGAGAGAGAGAGAGAGAGAGAGAGGCAGAGGTAGAAGCAATCTCCATGCAGGGAACCCGACATGGGACTTGATCTTAGGTCTCCAAGATCATGCCCCAGGCTGAAGGCAGTGCCAAAGCACTGAGCCACCAGGGCTCCCCCCCAGAAATATTATTAAATAGCAATAGAATATAAAAGATTTTCTGTGTAATCTTCAACTAATTAGAACACCCATTTCCCAGGCAATTACTAGATCCATTTTAATCACCATGAGCATGCCTATAATCTTTCAAAATTGCATCTGTCTTGTGAATGAAGGTTCCTTGGAGCAGTTCCTTCCCTGAATCAGGTATTTTCATTTATTAACACTCAACTGGGAAACAGGGACTCCTGGTCAGCTGCTCTATACCTTGTTTTCTACATGTGGAGGGTAGGTGACAGGCTGGATCCGGCTGAGCTCAGCTTCCCTCAATGCATCCCTCTCCTGGATAACTTTCCAAGACTGGTCAAATAGAAGGTTCACCATCTTGTTGATCATTCGATAAGGCTGAGGCAGGGAATCCATCTCCTGACCTGAATCTTTGAAGACATAATCACCTTCATCATCCTTTGGCCAGTCCTTCTCTGTTGGGGATGGCACTTCCAGGAGCCCCTTTCCTGTAAAACTGGAGAACCTCTTCTTCTCAACTTGACTTCTGGGGATTGACATCACAGAAGCTGGCACGGGGAACTCTTATGAAACTCTGAATAACTGATAAAGGAAGCAAGCAGAGGTACTCTGAGAAAAAGGGGAAGTTACCAGAAAACAGCACATTATTACCCTTTCTAGTGTAAAATCCCATGGGGACTATTTCTTCTAGAGACTGCCACTCTCCTGATTTATCACAGGATTGTTACCGCATTGCTAAGGTATGCTCTTCATGTTATAAGGATATCGGCAGAAATGGGTATTGATGAGTCACATCTTCCAGGCCAGCCCAAGATAATGTGTGGTATAGTGCAGGGAGAAGAATCTGGCATTCTTGCTGCTTTCTCCATCTCCTGCTCAGAGACGGTCTGTCTCGGTCCCAATGAGAATTCAACCTCTCTCCTACCACTTAGGTTTTCTCTTGCTTCTTCCATGTCTGCAAATGGTTGTGCCCAGGCCAGCTGAGTAGTGAACCAGGATTGCTCTCTTTCCTTTCCCTCACTTCCAACCAGATGCCAGATGCCGTTCAAGCACTTGCAATCCTAGCTGTCTCTTTTGTTCCTTTCTCTCTAGGCTCACTGCTACCAATCAGGAGTTCTGTAGGCAGAGTGTATTTTTGTAGGCCTGTGAAATTTTTTTCTAGAGCTTACAAAAATATTGGAGACTCAAAAAAATTGGACTAAAACAAAACAGAATCCCCACAAAATCAAAATAATTAAACACTCACAAAATATTACAATTTATCAGTTCCAATCCGTGTGTATGCGTAACATGTCAGACCATAGAAAAGAACAAGTAATCTGTACTTCATAAAACACAAAGCTATACAAATTATAAAAAGGCTTTCAAAATTACAGTTAAATAAAGGCATTTAATGTGGCACCTGTGGTCCATTTTAAGATGCTTAACATGTAGCAGAGTGGGGTCTTATACTGTCAAAGTGCTAGGGGCCGTGGAACTCTTATAAAAACCTGCTGCCATCATCTTTCCTCGTCTGCTAGAATACATCTGTGATGTTTCCAGTGCATGAGTAGAGGAGATAGCTGAGTCTCAATATGAGAGAAAAGAACCACCTGAATTAACTGGTAGAAACAGTAAGCTGAGCTCACACAGGGCCAGGAATAATACCAGTTTCCACCAGGGAAACTGGAAAGCCTCATAATTCACAAACACTGGATGGGGTACTCAGAAGAGTCTTGCCAACTAGTGGAAAAAAATTAGCCCTAGAATAAATGCTTCTCTGGTATTGCCAAATCTTAGAAGATCAAAAAATTGCTAAGTAACTTAACTGCATACCAGAACAAAGCCCAAGAATATTTACAAGAATACAGAAATATCCAGCATTCAATGAAATAAATGTCTGGGATCCAATAAAAAAAATTACCTGGCCTGCAGAGGCAAGAAAACATAGCCATAATAAATAGAAAAGTCACTCAATTGAAGCTGACTCATCATCAACACAGCTAATAGAATTAGCAGACAAAACAGTTATATTTCACATGTTCAAAAACCAAGAGGAAATGTTAGCTAGAGATGTGGAAGATACAAAGAAACCCAAACAAACTTTTAGAGATGAAAATTACCATGTTGAGACAAAGAATACATTTGACTAGATTTAAATTTTTTTAAATTTATTTATTTAAGAGAGAGAGTATGAGAGAGTACATGCTTGTGCTCATCAGCGGGGGAGGAGCAGATGGAGAGAGAGAAGCAGACTTGCCTCTGAGCAGGGAGTCTGATACGGGGCTCTATCTCAGGACTCTGGGATCATGACCCAAGCCGAAGGCAGATACTTAACCAGCTGAGCCACTCTGGCACCCCTACATTTGATTAGATTAATCACAAGCTCTCAAAACAAAACGAATTACATGGACAGAAGATAAATAAATTTTAAGATACAGAAAAAGATACAGAAACAAAAATGAAACAAAAGAGAGAAAAAAATGAAGAAAGTGAGGTGTGGGAGAACCTGAAGTAGCCTAACATAAGTGTGGTTGAACTCCCTAAAGGGGGAAGAGACAGAAAAATCTGTAGAAATAGACAAAATGTTTCTAAATTTGATGAAAACTATAAACTCACAGATACAAGAAAAAAATAAGTCCTAAGCAAATGAAACACGAAGAAATCTATACCAAGGCACTTCATGAATAAAACTAGTGATAAATGGGATACATGGGTGGCTCAGTGATGGAGTGTCTGCCTTCGGCTAAGGGCGTGATCCCAAGGTCCTGGGATCAAGTCCCACATCAGGCTCCCCTCATGAAGTCTGCTTCTCCCTCTGCCTATGTCTCTGCCTCTCTGTCTCTGTGTCTCTTATGAATAAATAAATAAAATCTTTTTAAAAAACTGGTGATAAAGACAAGATTTCAAAAGCAGCCATAGAAAAAGAAGACATGAATAAAGGAACAAAATAGAGGATGACAGCAGATTTCCTAAGGAGGTAAAGAACAGTGGAGCAGTGTTCTAGAACACCCTACCCAACAACAGCAGCAGACAGCTTCTTTGTTAAGTACACATGAAACATTTTTCAAGACAAATCATATTCTGGGACATAAGCCAATTCTTAAATTTAAGAATACTCAAGAAATACAAAGTATTTTCTGACCACACAGAATTATTTCAGAAATCAATGACACAAAGATATTTAGAAATACACAAGAGCTCAAGAATAACACACTTCTCACTAACTTATGGATCACTACTAAATACCTATTAGAATGGCAAAAATAAAAAAATACTGACAATACAATACAAAAAAATGACACACTGACAGTACTAATGTAGATGTGGGGCAACTGGAATACGAAATGATACCACCACTCTAGGAAAGGATTTGGCAGTTTCTTATGAAGGTAAACATATATTTACCATATAACCCAGCAATTGCACTCCTAGGTATCTATCTACTCCAAGACTATGAAAACTTACATTCACACAAAAGCCTGTACACAAATGTCTATAGCAGCTCTATTTTTAATTGCCCCAAATAAAAAAACAATCCAAATACGTTTTACCACATAAATGGATAAACCAACTGTGGGATAGCCACATAAGGAATACTACACGGTAATAAAAAGTGAAAAACTACTGATACAGACAAAAACATGGGTGAATTTCAAAGGCATTATGCACAGTGAAAGAAGCCAGTCTCAAAATCTATGTGCAGTGATTTCATTTATATGGCATTCTAGAAAACACAAACAAGTAATGCAGAACAGATCAGTAGTTGCCAGGAGCTATGTGTGGAGGGAGGATGTTATTTTTCTTAATCTTATTTATTTATTCATGGGAGACACACAGAGAGAGGCAGAGATATAGGGAGAGAGAGAAGCAGACTCCCTCTGGGGAGCTTGATGCAGGACTCCATCCCAGAACCCCAGGATCATGACCTGAGCCGAAGGCAGACGCTCAACAACTGAGCCACCCAGGTGTCCCAGGAGGATGCTATTTAAAAAGGATAGCATGAGGGAGATTTTTGGGGTGATGAAGCTGTTGTATCCAGATTGGAAAAGATGTTAAGCTGTCTTTATTCCCACACAATATGATTATTTATATAGTAAATCTGATGAAATCTACCAAAAAAATCTACTAACACTAATAAAATGAGGTTAGCAGGGTTGCTGGATAGAATTTCAATATAAAAAACCTACTGTATTTCTATAAACTGGCAACAAGAAACAAAAATTGACATAAAAATACTATTTATAATAGTATCAAAATATGAAATAGGGATAAGTCTGGCAAAAGATGTATAAGACCTGTATGCTGAAACTGTAAAATATTGCTGAGATAAATTAAAGAAGACCTCAATAAATGGACAGAATACCTTGCTTATAGGTTGGAAGGCTCAATTTTGTTAAGATGTCAATTCTTCCCAAATTCATCTATGAATTCAACACAATCCCTATGATAGTCCCAGCTGTCCTTTAAAAAAAAATTTAGGAAATTAAGAAGCTGGTTTTATAATTCATATGGAAATGCCAAGTACCTATAATAGCCAAAATAACTTAGAAAAAGAAGGACAGAATTGGAGGATTAACATTACCTATTTCAAGACTTATTATAAAGCCACAGGAATCAAGACAGTGTGGTACTGGCATCAAAATACACAAATAGAGGGATCCCTGGGTGGCGCTGCGGTTTAGCGCCTGCCTTTGGCCCAGGGCGCGATCCTGGAGACCCGGGATCGAATCCCACATCGGGCTCCCGGTGCATGGAGCCTGCTTCTCCCTCTGCCTGTGTCTCTGCCTCTCTCTCTCTCTGTGTGACTATCATAAATAAATAAAAATTTAAAAAAAATCTATTAAAAAAATACACAAATAGATCAGTGAAATCAAATAAAGAGCCCAGAATTAGACTCACATATGTATGGACAGCTTATTTTTGACACAGTAAAGATTATCCAATGGAAAAGAGGATAGTTTTTTTTTTTTCAATAAGTAATGCTGCAGCAATTAGATATACAAATGGAAAAGAAAATGAACTCTGGGGGCACCTGGCTGGCTCATTCGGTAGAGCACATGACTCTTGGGGTTATGAGTTCAAATCCCATGTTGGGTGTAGAGATTACTTAAAAACAAAATCTTAAGGGGTGTCTGAGTGGCACAGTTGGTTAAGTATCTACCTTCAACTCAGGTCATGATCCCGCGGTCCCAGGATTGAGCCCTGTGTCAGGCTTCCTGTTCAGCAGAGAGTCTGCTTCTCTCTCTCTCCCTCTGCCCCTACCCCCACTCATGTACTTGTTCTCTCTCCCTCTCTCTCTCCCTCTCTCTCAAATGAATAAAATCTTTAAAATAAAATCTTAAAAAAATGAACTCTGATCTATACCCTGCAGCATATACAAAAATTAACTCAAAAAGTAAATCATAGACCTAAATGTAAAATTTTAAACTGTAAGACTTCTAGAAAAAAATATAGGAGAAAACTTTTGCAGTCTTTAGTTAGACAAAGATTTCTTAAATATGACACTGAAGTACAACCTATACAAGAAGAAATGAGTAATTTAAACCTTCCAAAAATAAATTTATCCTTTTCAGAAAACACTGTCCAGAAAATAAAAGGTAGTCCACAGACTGGGAGAAAATAGTTGCAGGTCATATATATGATAAAGTACTTGTGTTCAGAATGTTTTGCACATTCTTAAAACTCCATTATAAGAAATGACCCAATTTTTTCAAATGGGCGAAAGATTTGCACACTTAACCAAAGAAGGAAGATAGACCGGATGGCATATTGGCACATGAAAATATGTCCAACATCATTAGTTAGTGAAATGCAAATAAAATCACAGTGAGATGCCACAACATGTGTACTGGAATGCCTATTTATTTATTTATTTTTTTTTATGATAGTCACATAGAGGAGAGAGAGAGAGAGAGAGAGAGGCAGAGACATAGGCAGAGGGAGAAGCAGGCTCCATGCACCGGGAGCCTGACGTGGGATTCGATCCTGGGTCTCCAGGATCGCACCCTGGGCCAAAGGCAGGCGCCAAACCGCTGCGCCACCCAGGGATCCCTGGAATGCCTAAAGCTAGAAGACCACACCAAGTGTTGTCAAGGATGTGGAGGATACGGAACTCCTCCAAATACTGTTGGGAAGATAAAATGGTACAATCAGTTTGGAAAACAGTTTAGCAATTTCTTAAAAAGTTAAACCTACTACCTACCACAATAGCCAGTCATTCCACATTCCACACCTAGGTATAAGGAATGAAAACATATGTCCCCATGTAGTCTTATATATGAATGTTCATTATGGCTTGGCTGCTCCAAACTGGAAACGACCCAAATGTTTATCAACGGGCGACCAGATAAAATAGCATAGTCACTGGGACGCCTGGGTGGCTCAGTGGTTGAGCACCTGTCTTTGGCTCAGGTCATGATCCCGGAGTCCCGGGATCCCAGGATTGAGTCCCACATCGGGCTCAAGGAGCCTGCAAGGAGCCTGCTTCTCCCTCTGCCTGTGTCTCTGCCTCTCTCTCTGTGTCTCTCATGAATAAATAAATAAAATCTTAAAAACAATAGCATAGCCACTTTGGAAAACAGTCCAGCAATCTCTCACAAAGTTGAATATACACTTGTCATATGATTCAGGAATCCCATTCCTACATATTACACAAGAAAAGTTTGTTTCATATGAAAATCTGTACTTAAATATTTACAGTAGCTTTATTTATAATTGCCCCAAACTAGAAACAACACAAATGTACGTCAGTGGGTGAAGAGATAATGAACTATGGTACATCCATACAATGGACTTTGTTTTTTTAACAATAAAAAGCCAAAAACTACAGATAGGATATATACAACATGGAACAAACTCAAATGCATGATGCTAAGTGAAAGAAATCAGATAGAAAAAGCTATATACTACATGATTCAATTTGTATAATATTGTGGAAAAGGAAGAATTATAGGTGTAGGAAACAATATAAATCTGTCTTTAAAAGCAAAAGTGCTCATCTTTATCATCATATCACTGTGTTGTATTTACTATTTACTTATGTCACTCATTAACCTAGGCCTTAGCACAGTGGTTGGTACATGGCCAGCATCAACAAACCATTTGCTTGCAGTATTGCCCTGACCTGGGACATCAAATTAGAGAATACTAAATGCCTCTCTTACAAGCACTTACCTCTGACAAGGATGAGCAATTTATGGGGCCAAGAGATTATACGTACCCAGAGCCTAGATGCATTCTTCTGGAGTCTAGACCACATTCAGGTAACTATAACCTGAAATTCACTGCCCAGATGATGCCAAGGCCGACACAAGCCTCTTTCCCAGCTTTCTCTTGAGGGCAGGCCCAGATGCTAATATGTGCACTCCTAGACCTGAAAGGTAGCCAGAACGTGGCTGTTTGCAGGAGTATGGGCAGAACTTGGATATGGCTTGGAATATCCACACATTGTATGCAAGGCCCCCTCAAGTGATGTGGATGGGAGCCAGGAATGAGAAGAGAAGTGGCGGGTGGGAAAGGACTGGGGGCCAGCTCTCCCCACAGTCCCACATTCCAGCTGTGTTTCCAGGTATTTCAAGGAGCCCAAGAATTCTGAATGTGAAACTGAACTTGTAGGTCATTATGAAAATATATATGACAAGGTAGGAGAACAGAACATATCTGATGTGACAATTGGTTACCTAGACTTAAAACTTTAAAATATTTAGGGGTACCTGGGTGGCTCAGTCAGTTGAGCATCTGCTTTCTGCTCTGAGTGTGATTCCCAGGGTCCTGGGATTGAGTCCTGCATCGGGCTCCCTGCTCAGTGAGGAGCCTGCTTTTCTCTCTCTCTCTCTCTCTTTCTCTCTCTTATTCTCTCTCCTATCCTTCCCCACCCCTACATGTCTCTCTCTCTTGCTCCTGCTCTATCTTAAATAAATATTTTTTTTAAAAACCTTTCAAATATTTAAACATATGAAATGTGGGAGAGGTGCCTAGCTGGTTCAGCCCTTGGAGCTCAGGACTCTTGATTTCAGGGTTATGGGTTCGATCCCCAGGATGGGTGTAGAGGTTACTTAAAATCTTTTGGGGCATCTGGGTGGCTCAGTCTTTAAGCCTCTGACTCTTGGTTTCAGCTCAGGTTATGATTTCAGGGTCCTGAGATGGAGCCCCACACAGTGCTCAGCACCAGTCCCCTGGGGATCCTCTCCTGCTGCCCTAGCCCCCACTCACTGCATGCCTCTGGGGTACTCTCTCTCTCAAATAAAGAAATAAAAATATTTAAAATATACAAAATCTCTTTAAAAAAATAATAAAATAAAAAGCATATGGTTTGTGGGTCTGTATTTGCAATCCTACCCCGAGGCCTGCACATTTTAAGGGCAGGAATGACCAAGGCAATAACGATTACAAAAATAGGTGACCTCGCTTTTTGATTAGAGGGGATATATTTCGTAAAATTACTGCTATGGAACAGGTGGGATTTCCATGTTTTCAAGCCCCA
Source organism: Canis lupus familiaris (assembly GCF_011100685.1). NCBI lineage: Eukaryota > Metazoa > Chordata > Mammalia > Carnivora > Canidae > Canis > Canis lupus. The sequence continues at coordinate 53,174,210 of NC_049224.1, read as the reverse complement.
AAGAACCAACGTTCAGTGGTGCAATTTCCTCGAAATCAGTTTCTGCCTCCACTTTGTTCATATTAGCCCTTCTAGGATATCCTCAGGCAGCAATCTTCTTTGAGGACTCAATGATCCAAACAGAAAATTCTCTCATATTTACCGGGTTTTCCATGCTAGAAGTACATGCCACGCACTGGCTGATTTCTGCGCTAAGCATTTCTTCCCCAGACCCGCAGCTGGTGGTGCTCAAGAGGCATAGCGGTGGGAAATGATTAAGCCCCAAAGTCCCCAAGCAAAACCTCGGGGGAATCTCCATTCGGGATGCCGCAGGGAGTTCCCAGGATCTCCGGGGACACCCGAGGCTGGGGAGATGGGTCCTCCCCTTCCTCAGAGCCCGGGTACCCCCCCCCCCCCCAGCAGAGCCCCTCTCTAGGAGACTCTAGATATCGAGGGGTGTCCAGGGACACGCGGGGAATCGCTGAACACGCGCCGGGAGGCCGAAGTTCCGCTCACCTGGGCCGGCGGCGGTGCGTCTCCTTAGTAACCGCCACTTCCGGTCCCCGCCGGAAGCCCGTGAAGTCGCTCTTCCGAAGGCGCGCCCGCCCGCCCGGGTGGAGGCGGGGAGATTCAGCCTCTCCCGCAGGGACCCAGTGACACCTTTGAGGACTCGGGACCGAACCCGGAGCGACACGTGGCCTCGGGCCGGGCGCCATGGACGCCTTCACGCGCTTCACCAACCAGACCCAGGGCCGGGACCGACTCTTCAGGTGAGTCAGGCGCCGGCGGCCTGCACCCCTTCCTGGCGCTGCGACCCGAGCTGGTCCCTGACCCCTGGCTCCCCGAGGAGGGACTCGCGCAGTGGACGGCGGCGGGACGGAATTGGCTTCCAAAGCCCTTCTCGCCGGCACTCTGCCGGACCGGGCCTCGCGGCCGCCCTGACCCCAACCACGGCACACCAACCCACCAGCGCTCTCCTAACCCGGGGAACACCGGGTCTTCTCCACTCGGCATTCCTCCCGGGAGTTATTTTTAAGAATTTAATTTTTGGGGGGACGCCTGGGTGGCTCAGCGGTTGAGCGTCAGCCACCCAGGCTCGGGGCGTGATCCTAGAATCCAGGATCGAGTCCCGCATCGGGCTCCCTGTAAGGAGTCTGCTTCTCCCTCTGCCTGTGTCTCTGCCTCTCTCTGTGTCTCTCATGAATAAACAAACAAAATCTTTTAAAATTTTTAATTTTTCAAAGTAATCGCTACACCACAGTGGGACTCGAACTGGCAACCCCGAGATCCAGAGTCCACCGCTCCACCGACTGAGCCAACTAGGCGTGCCCCGCTCCCCACCCCCCCCCCACCCCCCTGTTTGTTTCTTTATTTATTTTTAAGATGAACTTTGGGCTGACATTTGTGGCCCGGGAAGCCAGCCACTTGGTTGTGGCTTCAAATACCCCCATGAAATGCTTATGGAGAGACAGAATTTGTATTTCTCTTCTATTATTGCCCTTCTATCTCACTGAGATTGTAGGGAAGTAAAGATTCTCCCTCTATCCTTAAGGTCTTTCAACTAGACTAAGAAATAAATGTACACGAAACAGGGAAAAAAAAAAAAGGTGTGTGCACAGAGTCCCAGTATTGAAATTAAGACCTAAAGAAATGACCCAGGGAGGCAGTTTGTCTACATTTTAGACAAACAGACAATATATTTGTGAAGAATTGGCAGGATAAAGAAAACAGGTGTTTTGGAGCTTCATTTAGGAGCAAATCCTAAACAGGATTTAGGCTGAAATAGTAAGATGAGAAGAAGAGAAAAAAAAAGTAACGAGGTTTGTTTCTATAGATTTCTCTGTTTTAAAGCCCTTCTTTGGTGATAAGGAAGTCTTTTTACTTAGTACAAGGAGGGTATTTTTTTCTCATGGGAGATGTGTTTCCTACTTTCTGGGGGATGGAGAAGAGTCTGAGTGTCCTTGCACTGCTGTTTCTTAAATAACTTTTATTTAGAATAATCTAAATGCCAGAGTGGCACCTTTTGGGTTGGCCTACCCTTGGCCCCTACAGTTTCCCTTTCCGAAACTTCCCTGGAAGTTTCTTACATTAAAAGTTGAGCTGGTAGATTGTCCCATGTCCTTGAACCAGTGTCTTAGTTCCGACGATAGGTCATTTTAGTTAAACTCAGGAGGTGGTGACGCAGTGTGTTCTAAGTTTGGCCAGGGTTCAAATTATCAGATTATAAATAAGGCATCTTTAGGGAAACAAAAGAAAAACAATTAATGATTAGATCAAATTATGAACCAGCTTCTGAGTTCTGAATGTAGCCAGTCAAAGATTTCTAGTTGTTAAGGTTTAAAGCATCTTTACATAAAGTGAGGGCAGGCAGTGGCAACCTGACAGAGTTTCTTGGTTTGTAGTTGAGTGTTTCTGGAGATCATCTTGAGTGGCTTGTAGAGCACCAGGCATGAAGATTGTTCATGTGTGAGCTGTTGTGACTTTTCTGAAGTTCACATCAAGTTGTTCATACTCAATTTGCAGGGCTTTAAGAAAAAAGGCAATCCTAGTTATCAAATGATTTCATGTCAAAAGGATAGGAAATACCAAAAATACTAGTTTGGAGAATTGTAACCAGGCTTCGGAAGAAGGTAGAAGAAATTAGGATCTAGCCCAGTTTATAAAGAATTGTATTTGAATCTAATTTCCACAAAGGTGTATTATTGAAACATAATTTTTTTCATATACTCACTCTCATTTTACCAAAGAGAGCCAAATCAAGACTAATTTCTTACAAAATAAATCTAGTTGGGATAAACTTGGCCTGATTATTTACATAAGTGCAGCAAAAAGCAAAAATGGTGATTAAACATATAGGCTCTTTTAAATCGGCTTTGCTGGAACTTTTTTTTTAGGAATCTCCATACTGAACTTTAAACAACCTCTTGAAGCCAGAAGCCAAGTCAAATATTGCCATCAGACTTCACCTGTAATACCGAAAGATTAAGGTTAATTCTTCTCGGGACGCTTGGGTGGCTCAGCAGTTGAGCGCCTGCCTTTGGCCCAGGGTGTGATCCTGGAGTCCCAGGATCGAGTCCCATGTCGGGCGGGATTGAGTCCCACGTCGGGCTCCCTGCGTAGAGCCTGCTCCTCCCTCTGCCTGCCCCTGCCCCCCACCCCTCTCTGTCTCAAGAATAAATAAATAAAATCTTAAAAAAAAAAAAAAGTTAATTCTTCTCTTCTTGAGGTCCCCAAAATACCCTGAGGTTCTTGGATCTGTTAGGAAGTGGCCTCCTTTACTCACCTGGTAAGGCTGCTGGGAGCCCTGTAAGCAAGCTCTCAGGCTCTTTTTCCAAAGGCCCTTACTGGCTCCTTAGAGTCACCCTTACTGCCTTAAAACTGTCCAGTCATATCTTAGTCAATGCCTGTCTCCCAAGTGTGACATTCCAGTCAAAGCCTTGGTAATGTAACCCATGTTTCCACTTGTGTCCTGTTACAAGGAGAACTAATTCTTACTGAACTTACCTAAATCTTGTCCAAAAAAAAAAAAAAAATAGAATAATTCAATGAGAGTTTTTGAATTCTGGAGGGATCAGATAAGGAGAGAAAGAAATTGTTGTAAATCATAGGTTAAGAGAAAAACTTTTCTTAAATCTGTAAAACAAAGCATTAAAAAATTAGCAATGTTTCGAGCAAAATTGTCAATTATAATTATTCTCCAAAGTTCATTTAGTCGTTATTTATTCTTGATCTGCTTAAATTCTTTTCTTCCATTAGTTACAAAATTCCTTACCCAGTTCAGTATTATAATCTTAAGGTTATCGAAACCTATATTTGTAAAAATTCGTTTTTAGGAATCTCTTAAGATAAAACATATTTGCAGGAAGCTTTTGTAAAAGAATCTGAGTAAAGTATTAACTGTCTATAAATGATAAAAATGTTAAAAATGGCCATGATTAAAGATCTGACTAAAGTTTGTTAGGAAGCAAGATTTCCTGTTCCTACATTTCCTACATAGAACATTTCAAAATATTTGATCATTTTACTTCTTAGTACAGGGAGGGTATTTTTCATGTGGGAGATATATTTCCTGCTTTCTGGGGGATGAAGGAGAGTCTGAGTGTCCTTGTACCAGCTGTTTCTTCAGTAACTTTTATTTAAAATAATCAGTGTACAGATTTTGGGGCAGCCTGCTCTTGGCCCCTTCAAGATTCTATGTGGAATAGTTTTTTTTTTTTTTTTTTTTTTTAAGATTTTATTTATTCATGAGAGACACACAGAGAGAGAGAAAGAGAGGCAGAGACACAGGCAGAGGGAGAAGCAGGTTCCATGCAGGGAGCCCAACGTGGGACTCAATCCCGGGTCTCCAGGATCATGCCCTGGGCCAAAGGCAGGCGCTAAACCACTGAGCCACCCGGGCTGCCCAGTGTGTGGAATAGTTTTGTGAACCATAAAACAAAGTACAATATGGAGAGCACCAGAGTACAATATGGAGAGACAGAACTAACTGTACCTCTAAGGTGCATGCTATGCTGCTGGAAATACTAGACAGAGATTGTGCTTTTTTTTTTTTTTTTAAGATTTTATTTATTCACTTGAGAAAGAGAGAGCATGAGTGGGAGGAAGAGGAAGAAACAGACTCCCTGCTTAGCAGGGAGCCTGACATGGGGCTCTATCCCAGGACCCCAAGATCATGACCTGAGCCAAAGGCAGATGCTCAACCACAGAACCACCCAGGTGCCCTGAGATTGTGGTTTAGCACTAATTAGTTTCCAATTAGTAACACTAATGATATTTCTTTTAGAAATTTGGTTGGAAAAAAAAATTTGGTTGATTCTTAATAAAGAAAGAATAGTTAGGGTTGTGATTTCATTTAACATCTTTCCCTTCCCTTCTCTCCTGGATATGGAAGGGCTAAGACAGTCCATGAATGCCCCCAGTCATGAGACTTTTGGAAACCGATTTTATCCAGATTTTGTTCTCAGTGTGTTACAACTGTTCATTCGTTTAACCCTCATCACAACCCTAAGAGGTAGATACTCTAAATTATTCCCATTTTACAGATTGGGAAACTGAGGCAGAAGGTTAATAGGAACTAAGTGGCAGAACTGAGATTGAAATCCACATGGTTGACTCCAGTGCCCACATAGTAATAACCAACCCATACTACTGTTGTAATTAATTTGATGAATTTTTTTAAATGGTTGCATTATATACAAGCTTCATTAAAATAGAAGCCTTCTAATGCACTGCTCTTGGAATGTACCCTGCAAGGTTTATCAGTGAGGTTGGTTAATAAACAAATTGTTTATGATATACTTTTCAGTAAGATCTGAGATCTCTAGTATTTATTTCCCAACACCCATGGTGATCTATAGCTCCCGTAAACTAACTGGCATTCATAAAATAATACCTTGGTTTGGGACACATTCCTGTTATTACACCAAATCTGAAAAAGGGGGACTTATTGGTGTGACCAGCTTGAGCCCTATGGCCATGAAGCTACTTTATTTTTTTTTTTTTTTCATGAAGCTACTTTAAAAGAGAGAGAGAGAAAGAGAGAGATTGATTCTTTTTAGTTCACCTCCAGTACCAAGTTCACCATTTTGGAAAATGTGCCACATTTTATTGAGCATAATATTGGTAGCTGACAGTGGTTCCAGTGCAGTTACAGGACTGTGGGAAACAGGCACCCACTTTGTTAAATATTAATGTGTTTAGATGTTTGATTCTGTGATATAAAATTTCTCATGTGTTAATGCTTTTAGTAAGGATTGTTATTTATAGTCCTAGCAAAAATCACTTTACTGAATATTTAGTATTTTTAGGGAAAAAAAACAAAACAAAACTAGTTAGGGTTTTATATAAATACAGGCTCGGGATCCCTGGGTGGCACAGCGGTTTGGCGCCTGCCTTTGGCCCGGGGCGCGATCCTGGAGACCCGGGATCGAATCCCACGTTGGGCTCCCGGTGCATGGAGCCTGCTTCTCCCTCTGCCTGTGTCTCTGCCTCTCTCTCTCTCTGTGTGACTATCATAAATAAATAAAAATTAAAAAAAAATACAGGCTCCTGCTTAATATTGAAAGACAAATATAAAAACACATCTATATGTATTTATGTTGGCATGTATTTGATCTTTTTACAAAAAATTAAGCAATGTGCCAACTAAACTTTTCATTTGGTTCTGGTCTGAGTGTATGTCCAATCATATCAGTAGTTGGTAGTAGGTAAAAAGTTCATTTTAGAAATCTGAAAAATCATTCTATATAGGAGAAAATAAGGAATATGGATCACTGGAAACTTACCATGAAGGAGATATTTGTACATTTTACTGCTTTGACTACCCATTTCTCTGTGCCAGCAACAGGCCTCTTTAGGGGCTGTTCACTATTCCTGCAGAGTTCTGTTGCATTACCTTTGTGTCATATTTCCATCACATGTTCTACCCTTTGGCCCTTGGAGTGACTGTTGCAAAATTATGCTCTTGTAAGAGCCACTTCCATGAGAAATTGTCTTGGAAATTTTGCTTTTAGCAACACACTTTTCTGCTTTCCTTACTGCATGAATCAAATTTTGTTTGGTTTGTAAATCATTCTCCTCATTTTTTTTTTCCATTTCAGAGCCACTCAGTACACATGCATGTTGCTTAGATATTTGTTAGAGCCTAAAGCTGGCAAAGAGAAGGTGGTAATGAAGCTCAAGAAACTGGAGTCCAGTGTGAGCACTGGCCGTAAATGTAAGTACCTGGTCTCTTGAGGGACAGTGGCTCCTGGTTTCAAATCATCAGACCCTGTAATTCACAAAATGCTTTCTAGATCATTGATTTCTAATCCATCATGTTTTTTGATGAAGTTGACCAGTAAGGCTGCCCTCATGAAATGACAGGCCCAGAAAATTGGATGTTTTGCTACCGACCATTTGCAAACACCCTCCTATGTGCACACTTGGTGCTGTACCGTATCTTTTTGCTTAATTATAACCAGTGGACATATGGCATTTTGCTCGTCTTTCATTCTTAGAATTGTACAACATTTTGGCAGTCCCTAACATGAGCTTCTGGCTCCTGGAAGGCCTTTGTATTTTCTAGAAGAGCAGAATAGCTTACCTTTTCTCCTTCTCTTGAGGGATTGCTAGAGAAAATCAATGGGGTGGTTCTCAGCCTGTTTGTGGGGTGGTTTCATGTTCAAGGCAAAAATGAAGTTAGTGTTTTACACTCTATTAATTCAATTTAATAATAAAGCATACCGGGAAAACCTCGTACTTCTAATAACAATTTCATACCCAAATCTTAGTTGTTTGGTAAGAATCAGATGTTGTCACAGCAGGAAGGTGGAGATGTTAGAGTGGAATATAGAAATTAGATGTTGAACAATTATTTTTGCATACCTACCTTAGGTATGGTGCTGAGCTTTATGAGACAAATAAGATTACATGGTGTAAATAATAAGATTTAGTGCCAAATATATTAGCTAGGATAGAGGGAAAGAAAGGTTTAGGAGGAAGTGGAACTTGAGCTGTAGCTAGAGAATAAGGGAAGGAGAGCCTTTCTGAAGGATGATTTCCTCCGTGAAAGCTCAGAACTGTTATGAGCAGACCATTGTATTGGACGATCAATGAGGAAACTAGTTTGACAGAAGACTTAAATTTTCTTTTTTTTTTTTTGAAAAGATTTTATTTATTTATTCATGAGAGACAGAGAGAGAGAGGCAGAGACATAGGCAGAGGGAGAAGCAGGCTCCATTCAGGGAGCCCGACGTGGGACTCCATCCCTGGCCTCCAGGATCAGGCCCTGGGCTGAAGGCAGCGCTAAACTGCTGAGCCACCGGAGTGCCCAGGAGACTTAAATTTTCAAGTGGAGGCATGTTGGGGGTAGGGTGAGCTTTGGGGGATGGCTTTGAAGGATAGGATTAGAAGTTCTCAGATTCTTTAGTATGTTAGAACTCACAGGTCCTTTAGAGGTTACTAGTCTCTGAAGTTGAGGAAGGAATTACCCAGGGTCATTCAGCCATTTTGATGCAAGAGTCCGAACTGGAACCCAGGATTATTCATTACATACTCTGTTTTGTGTTATTTTTGATATAATACGAGACATTCTCTTGAGATTATAAGTCTATTGAGGATATTAAGTGTTTGCTGAGTCAAAAATATGGTCCTTAATGGAAAATACTTCTTTTGTATTCTCCATAATGTTTAGGACTATAACTCATTTTGAGTAGACACTCAGTAAATATTTGTTGATTAATACATCCCCGATTAATTGAATTACATGCTCAGATATGGCTATGCCTTATAGTGGTTGATTGAATTCAACTAGGAGTCACATATGACAATATTAATAGTTTTCCTATCCTCTAAATCCTACCATCTCTACGGAGCTGAAGGGGCTTTGGGACACAGAGATGGCAAAATGATAATGGTGTTTTATTTAAAAACAAAAAAACAAACAAAAAAGCAGTCTTTTGTCTGGAAAGTCAATAAAATCTAAGGTATCGGACTCTCCAAAAGGATATTGGCATCTGGGTCGGGAGGAATGGCCACAGTGAATCAAACCTTAATATGTGCAAAAATAAACAAGGAAGTAAATAAAGTTGCATCTAGACTTCATGTTATCATAGTACTACTTCTAAAGATGTAGAGCTGATAAGCTGATAATAGTAAAATGTCACAATCCACACTCATGATTGACCTTGCCTGAAGGATGTTGTAAGCCAGTGTTAAGGTATTCACTTGAATAGAAGTGATAAATTTAAAGAGTTGCTGTGTTTTATGCCTTCCAGGATCATTTTGGGTGTCCTTAATATGCTGTAAAGTCCTTCCTTATTCCTGAGTGAAGACTGAGCCTCAAATGACAGTTAGTTGTCAGAACACCAGCACTGGTCTCTCATCCTGATATAGGGATCCTGCCTTCATATCCCATAGTAACTAAATATTTGTTAACTGTTGTGGGTTCTTCTTGCAGGGTTCAGACTAGGCAATGTAGTACATGCTGTGCAGGCGACTCAGCAGAGCATTCATGCCACTGACCTGGTGCCCCGTGTATGCCTAACGTTAGCCAACGTGAACCGTGTGATTTATTTCATCTGTGATACCATCCTCTGGGTGAGGAGCGTAGGGCTTGCCTCTGGCATTAACAAAGAGAAATGGCGAATGTGGGCGGCCCGCCATTACTACTATTCTCTCCTGCTGAGCCTGGCCAGGGATCTGTATGAAATTTCCCTGCAGATGGAAAAGATTGCACACAACAGAGCAAAGAGGGAGAAGTCACTGTCTCAGGATCCTCTTGAGTACAACGTGGCCGATGAGGAAACAGAGTGGCTCCAGTCCTTTCTCCTTCTCTTATTCCGCTCTCTGAAGAAGCATCCTCCCTTGTTCCTGGACACAGTGAAGAACTTCTGTGATATCTTGAACCCCTTGGACCAGTTGGGGATCTATAAGTCCAATCCTGGCCTTATTGGACTTGGAGGTCTTGTGTCTTCCATAGCAGGCATCATCATTGTGGCATATCCTCAGATGAGGCTGAAGATGCACTGAAGTGGTTTCAGACTGAAGAGACAGCATCCTTAGGATGGACATTTTTGTGAGCCACAGACCATGCTATACTGAGCATAGAGACTCGTTCATGGGAGCATTTCATGACCAGCGATGTGAGCAGAGGTGGGGCCAAGAATGGAGAACAGGAGTGCCTGAAAATTTGTGTTTTTTAGAGAGATGGAGTGACTTCTGCATTTCTGAGTATTTTCTTTTCATCTAATACTTAATCGAGCATCTGATATGCTCATAGTGGGAGCTTACTATTTGCTGAGTAGGTGAAAATTGAAAAAGGCCCAAACAATTGAACATTAATATACAGTGACCTTTTGGTTGTGTGCCTCACTACTGTAGGTCTGATACCCAGCCCTCTTTCAGACCTAGTAGAGGCCTCTCATTCCTCTGACCAGATACCAACCCCAGCTCTTGCCTCCCCACCCCCCCCCCACTTCTCCATAGAGGCCCATGCCAAGACACAGGAGAGCTAGGCTTACGTCCTTTTATCCTGTGATTTCTTTGTCCGGAAGTAGAATCAGAAATGCATCAGGTCCCTTCATGGTGTAAATGATGACTGGGTAGTACAGTGAGTAAGCAGAAATCAGAAGCACATGGAAAGGACTAGAGTACCTGTAATATGGGAGGTTACAACAGGTGCTTGTGGGTAGCCTGTGACAGATGGACAAAACAGGTTAAAAAAAACAGGCCAGCACCTCATTCCTCTCACTCCCAATCCAGTGTTCTTTCCAAAATAGTTTGTTGCCTTCCTGATTGAGTGGAAGTGTGAGACTCCAGAATCCTGTGTGAAAAGCCTTTTTTTAGAACTTTGTTAGTGGTTTATATAAAAAAAACTATCTAGATTTATCAACTAGATTTTTTATTTAAAGCCATATAACAGTTTGGGTACTTGTACATTAATTTTCATCAAAATTCATGCAGTTAAGAAATTTCATGAATACTCTGAATGGAGGAGCATCACAATTTTCTGTGATAAATCAGGCTTCATATGTGTGGGGTGGTTGGGGGAGTGGAAAGAGCAATTAGGGGCTACTGAGAAGACCGTTTATTCATGGTCCTCCTTCCCATCTTGGGTGTTGAGTTCTTATTTGTGATTGCAGATCCTCCGATTGGAGGGCGGTGATATAGAAAAATAGGATGCTGTCAGGTAGGAAGCCAATGTCAGTCCTATCAGTAAAGCCATTTCACTTACCTGAAGGGAAATGAGAAGAGAAATGCCACTAAATAAATTTCCCGTAAATGTGAATGAGATTCTTAAGAAGTAGACTCAGGTCCTTGGCTCTCTTATTTTTAAAGTGATTAGTCAAGATAACGAGATTTGAGAAAACACTTGGGGAATTTTAAGAGGAATGAAAGCTGCTAGGTCAGGGCAAATAAAACGTTTTAAGCAATTAAATATTACTTTGTCCAGATCCTCTACTATCAAAGGTTAATTATGTCTAATAAATTTCTAGACAAAAGACACTCTTGTATCTGTGAATATATTCTGGGAATGAAGAAGGGCGATCCAGAGATGATCAGAGTATACACAGTTGGTAGAGAGAGCTCCAGGAAAAATAAGCTCTCGCCTGGAGGACCCAAGCTGAGGAAGATGATCAAGAAAGCTTTAGATCGGAACATCTGCGTTGAAAGAGACCTCTGGGATGATCTCATCCAGGAGAGGGTCTTCTGTATTAACTCTCAGATGGTGCTTTGGCTTCTGTCTGGAGAAGTTGGCCTCAAATCTGTGGTGGCATGTTATGGTGGTGTCCATCTTGGTACTTTTGTCCTCTAATTTAGGGTGGGTGATGAGTTTGGATAATAACCACCCCTTCTGGAATTTGTGAAAACCTTAATGGTACATCCTTCCTTGTGCATCTTTCTCGTTTCTAACTACCTCCCCACTCCGAGCCTCCGCATTCATGAGGGGTTCTAAAAACCAAAGACATTCCTAATAGATGTACAGGCCAGTACATTCACAACTGAATATTGTTCCCTGAGAATTTATCCAACAACAGATGTTTGAATGCCATGCTTAGCTCTGGGATCTACTTTATACAGGAGGACCAAGGTCTCTATGCTCATGTGGAAAGGTAAAGGGGTGAGAGGGGTGCGGCGGGGTGGGGAGGAGGAGGAAAGAAGATAACTATCCTTCAAGCTGAGGCTGGAAGACAGACTGCACCCAGGGGACCGCCCTAGGCCCTTTCACCACTCCTCACCTCTCACCCACATTCCAGACTCCCAGCCGAAGCTGCCAAAGGGTCAGCTTTGTCAACAGAGCTTTCTGGCACAGAGCCCTATACACTCTCTGGCCCAGAGCCGTTACTCCAAAGGCTTGGAACCGCCCTCTGGCCCAATTCTCCAGACACAGCCTCATGGATAATTTGTCCTGAATCCTGAAGTGAGGGCAGAGTCTCCTTTTTCAGATGCTGCCTTTCCTCTCCATTACTGTCTTGTATTTTATTTTTTTAATTTTATTTTTTAAGTGGATGATTTTTTTAAAAAGATTTTATTTATTTGAGAGCATGAGAGAGAGAGAGCATAGCACGGAGTGGGAGAGGGAGAAGCAGACTCCCCACTGAGCAGGGAGCCCCTTGTGGGGCTTGATCCCAGGACTGTAGGATCAGGACCTGAGCTGGAGGCAGACGCTTAACCAGCCGAGCCACCCAGGTGCCCCACTGTCTTGTATTTTAAAAAGTCTGAGTTGGATCAGTATTAAATATATCATATATTTATTTTTTTTTTTTTAATATTTTTTTTTAATTTTATTTATTTATGATAGTCACATAGAGAGAGAGAGAGAGAGAGGCAGAGACACAGGCAGAGGGAGAGGCAGGCTCCATGCACCAAGAGCCCGACGTGGGATTCGATCCCGGGTCTCCAGGATCGCGCCCTGGGCCAAAGGCAGGCGCCAAACCGCTGCGCCACCCAGGGATCCCTAAATATATCATATATTTAGAACTCCTTTTGGAGGCTCCCTGCTTAACTCTCCTCCCTTTTTCTGACCTCTCATTCCCTGCCTTATTCTATCACAGATACAGACTTGATTACCAAGGATCTATGAGAAATCTTCCCACCTTCTGCCTCTTTCTCTTATTGCCCACAGCATACAATTTAGAGAGTCAGCAATAGAGGTTATTCTACCAACAACAAGGAAAATAAGTTTTGTCCCCTCATTATCCATTTTATTGTTAATAAAGCCCCAGCATGGAGCTTGAGCCCTCGACCCTGAGATCAAGAATTGCATGCTCTACAACTGAGCCAGCCTGGCACGCCCTATCCCCATTATCCATTTTATTTCTAATTTTTATTCACCTTTAAGATTTTATTTATTTATTTATTTATTTGTGAGATAGAGATATCAAGAGAGAGCATGAGCTGGGGAGGTGAGGGGAGGAGCAGAGAGGGAGAAGCAGACTTCCCATTGAGCAGGGAGCCCCATGTGGGGCTCCATCCCAGGACCCTGGGATCATAACCAAACCCTTAGCTGACTGAGTCATCAGGTGCCCCATTATCCATTTTAAAAAGCCCTTCTCAGATAATCTGAAAACTATGGCTTATACCACAGTCCTCTATCATCTTTGAAGCCAGGAACTGGAACTCAGGCTCTTGCCTGATTTGTTGCTAAGGAAGGGATGAGAAGTAATAGTTCTTGGTTGTCTAGATGCTATTGATCAGTAAGAGGATCCTGGTCAACACTAACACTTTTCCAGACTCAGCAAAATCCAGTTGGCTCTCCACAGCATATTCTGGTGGCACCTTAGACCAGGTAGAGTTCAATAAACTTCCTTGAAATCTAGTAATTCTAGAGGTTGAAATTCCCTGCTCAAAGGCTAGATTGTCAAGGAGTCAACCCCTAGCTCTTGTCCTTTTCTTCACTGAGAGCAATTTATCTCTCTCCTTTTAAGATTTTATTTATTTGAGGGAGCATGCATGAGAGAGCATGCATGTGCACACACACACAAGTGGAAAAGGAGCGAAGGGAAGAGGAGAGGGAGAAGCAATCTCCTTGCTGAGCAGGGAGCCCAATGTGGGGCTTGATCCCAGGACCCTGAGATCATGACCTGAGCCAAAGACAGCTGCTTAACCAACTGAGCCACCCAGACACCCCGAGAGTAGTTTATCTTAGTAACCAAAGAGTAGTAAGTACATTCAAGTGAACTTCCTGTGTGGGTTTAAATCTTACTGTTCAAAATTTGCTCTTAATAGTAAATAGTAAGGGATGAGGAAAATGGGTTGAAAACTCTTACAGGAGACTCTGTGAAAAAGGAGCCAAGGATTATAGAACTTTAGAATTTATGAGTTTAATGACCTATAATCCCAACACCTTCCTTCTGGAAGGCACTTTTTTGAGAACCGGGGCCTGAAACATGTTACAGAAGGGATATTTCAGGAACCTGGGTGGCTCAGTTGTTGAGCATCTGCCTTCAGCTCAGATCATGATCCCAGGGTCCTGGGATCGAGTCCCACATCGGGCTCCCCACAGGGAGCCTGCTTCTCCCTCTGCCTAGGTCTCTGCCTCTCTGTGTGTGTCTCTCATGAATAAATAAATAAAATATTAGAAAAAAACCCACAGATATTTCATGGCTCTGGAATAAGAACCCTCCTGGAGCTGCATCTCCGTCAACTCCACGATCCTCCTCCTCCTCCTAGTTGGCTAAATCTCCTTACAGAGGTTGGGATATATGTTCAGGGGACCCTGGCTCAAAAAAAAACCATGACAACTGGCTGACCCCATGTCCTCTTCCTCCCTGCCCTCCTCTAGCTTGAAGGTGTTAGTAGCATTGCCCAAGGCTTCCCTGGATCAGCTAGAATTGTCTCTGCTGGGGGAGATGCTCAGCAACCCGGGCTCTGAGACAGACAGCATCAGCTAGTGTGAGTGCAGGGATCCAGAAACATCTGCCTTCCCTGGTTTGTTTCTGAGAGGTAAAGGGAAGAAGCTGGTGGGGGTCTCCTGAGAATGTCCCTGAAGATGAAGAGGCCTACAAGGAATCCACCGAGATCATTCAAGGTGAATGACCAAGAGTGTAGGGTAGATATGCTGGGGCACTAGCTTTTCCAGATCACAGCTGAAATAGCTGGTTTTAAGTGACTAGTTGCTTCCTCACTGAGCCTTCAGGGAATGGTGGCAGATAGGGTTGCTTAAAAAGAGAGGAGTTAATGCAGAACTTTTTCATCAGAAAAGACTAAACTTGAAACTTACTCTTTTAGTCTCTTGGATCTTCTTCTGGGAGCCCCTTACCTCCATATAAAACCTCTTCTCTCTTACCCTTATTTGTCATTTCTTACCCCAAACCCTTATAAGAAACATCAATCTTGACAAGTAGGCTGTGGGGCAGCTCCTCCCAGTGGGGCCCTAGGGAGTGGCCGCCTGTCTGTGACACTTACCCTCCAACCTGATGTCTTCTGTTGAGGGAGCTGGAGCTCCCAGCAGCCTGAGCCCAGTTGGAGCTAGGGGACTGATCCTACAGGCCTCCAGCTGAGGGCTTTCTGATGGACCTGCAACTCTGCCTTGCAGCTTGAAGAGCTACGATGGCAGTCAACAAGGGCCCCACCTTGCCGGATGGAGACCTCCCTGTAAGTAGCTTGGGCCTATATGAGAAGTGGGGGGACCACTGAGCAGGGGAGGAAGGAGCCGGAGAAGAGGTTCAGGGGACTCAGAACAAATTCTGTCTAGATTGTGTCCCTCTTTTCTTGACCATCATGTCTTCATTACTCTTGCCCTCAGTACCTTTGGTAGGGGGGCTCTTAGAGGATCAGGGGGAGTGCCTACGGAAAACTGAGCTCCTCAGAGGAAAAGAACAGAAATATTGGCTGAGAGGGTAAGGAGAAGAAGGGAGCTACTGCGTTCTGAGCGCTGATGCAAAGGCCCGTGCTTTGCTCACCCAGGCGGGATATAGATTCAAATGCCGAGCCACTGCCTTCTGTAATTCCAGGGTGTCGTGCATGTTCTAGAATACATGAATGGCACCTCTATGAGTTATGCAGTTCGCGGCCTGAGCTGTATGTTGGAGGAGCATTGCTTCCGGGGTTTTGTGTGCTGCCTGGCTTTCACTGTGACTTGGAGCAGTCTGAGACTTTGAAGTGTACCTGATGCCTCCCGGCCAGGCCTCGGATTTAGGCACAGTTCAGGTAGTTGGTGAAACTTTAAAAACTGTGAACCTATATAACACCCATCTTGTCCCAAGTTAGGCTTTAGCTAGCGTTTGCACTCAGAATCACCATTAGGCTTTATATTAAATCATAGAGCAGGGATGCCTGGGTGGCTCAGTGGTTGGGCGTCTGCCTTTGGCTCAGGGCATGATCTCAGGGTCCCAGGATCGAGTCCCACATCAGGCCCCTTGCAGGGAACCTGCTTCTCTCTCTGCCTGTGTCTCTCTGTGTGTCTCTCATGAATAAATGATTGAAATCAATCAATCAATCATAGAGCACAGAAGCATAAAATGAACCAGTGCATAGTTAATCCAGCCTAACAGTGGGTGGTTTATTCCCTTCCCAGGACCTCTCTCTATCCCTCTTTGGCTTTGCCTACAACAACCCCAGAAGGCTCCGTCCAAATGTTAAAATATACTCTTATTTACAGTCATAATCTTTTTCTAGTTCAAATTTCAAACTTGGCTGCAAAATGAGAGTGAAAATATTGTAACCTGTTGTTACACGTCTCCTTCATGGGTCTCTGAACTCAACCTACAAATAGAAGAGGCTAGGTCCTTGACCCCAGAGGACCTTTCAAACTGCAGAGAGAGCTCCAGCGTCTGAGTCAGGACCCGGGGCACTTCCTCCTTTTTACTTTTCATGTGGAGAATCCTTAGCACTCTTAAGTGGACAGAAGACTATTAACACCCTACACTAGCTTCAACAGCCATTAATCCCATGGCCAATTTTTTGGCCCTTGAAGCACTTGAAGCACTTGAAACATAGTCTGAGCGCTCCATGTTTAAGAAAGGCAGCACTGGGATCCCTGCGTGGCGCAGCGGTTTGGCGCCTGCCTTTGGCCCAGGGCGCGGTCCTGGAGACCCGGGATCGAATCCCACGTCGGGCTCCCGGTGCATGGAGCCTGCTTCTCCCTCTGCCTGTGTCTCTGCCTCTCTCTCTCACTGTGTGCCTATCATAAATAAATAAAAGTTTAAAAAAAAAAAATTAAAAAAAAAAAAAAAAAAAAGAAAGGCAGCACTAAGCTATAGCATATCCAGAGGGGACTACCAGACCAGGGCAGTAAGCAAAGTTAGGATCTTAAGCTAGTTAGCACCCGAGAGGGATCACTGAAGGAAGACATACTGCCTTCAAATATGTGGAAGGCCAGCCCATGCATGGTGAAATAGATTTGCCCATGAATGATGAAATCGATTTGCTCAGTGTTGCCCCAGAGGGCAGAGGGGAGAGTGCAGAGCAGCGGGTGAGGGCGCTTTGCGCTCAGTGGTGCAGTCCAACAAGGGCCACAGGCCACTCTATGAGGTCCATCTAAGGAGGCATCTAAATACAAGCCTGCCCAAGAGACTATGGGAAGCCCTTTTGCTACAGAGGCTCCTGGAGGCCCAAACATCTGTGATTCTGTGCTGTTGGGCAGATCTAAACTTACCCCACCACCACCACCCCGGGTGCAGTCTGATTGACTTATTCAGCCAGAGTCACTGTACAGGCTCTAGGCTAGACAGTGGGGACCCAGTGATGACAGTCCCCTGGGAGAGAGATGAGTACAACACAATCCTAGCACAGCACCATGTGAGGAATGTAGAGACGAGCCAGGGAAGGAGTGATGGCTGCTAATGTGAGCGTGGAGGGGTGGGAGGCTTCAGAGCAGCAGAGGCTCCAGCTGTGTCTTGAGGGAGTGGCATTCTGCCAGATAGAAAGGAGTATGGGAGGGAAGGGGGAGCACGCACGGGCAGGCGAACAGCATCCGCAGGCCGAGAGGCCGTGTTCCAGCAGCTCCCCAGAGCCTGGACCAAGCCAGGAGAGTGGCAGGCTGGCTCTGGTTTTTCCTGTTGGCCATCCAGAAACCTCGGTGGCCTGCCCCACCCCCCCAGGTCACTGGGACACAGGCTTGCCTCATCAGTGGGCTGCATGACCCAGGGCCACCTCCCCAAGAGGCAGGAGTGTGCAGGGGAGCACCATGATTGTCTTCCTTCCTTCTGGCACTAGGAGCAGGAAAACGTGTTGCAGCGGGTCCTGCAGCTGCCAGTGGTGAGCGGCACCTGTGAGTGCTTCCAGAAGACCTACACCAGCACCAAGGAAGCCTACCCACTAGTGGCCTCTGTATGCAATGCCTACGAGAAGGGCGTGCAGGGTGCCAGCAGCCTGGCAGCCTGGAGCATGGAGCCGGTGGTCCGCAGGCTGTCCACCCAGTGTGAGTCCTCGTGGCACTTGCAGGCCACCATCCATCATTCTCTCACTGTCTGATAGCTTGCTTGTCTGTCTGCCAATATTTCTGTGCACCTTTTTGCCTGTCTGACTGCCTTTCTAACCACCTACATCCCGTTACATGATCTTATCTACAGATACAGGTGATACAGTTACAGATGGCTGTAGGTATAGGTACGGAAGTAGACATACATCTCTCCTCATCTGTAGATCTGGCCATCTACAGCCCAGTCGTCATTTTCCTGGGATGACAGTGACAGGCCAAAGAATTGGCAGGGGAAGGGATGGGCAGAGCTGTGTGGGCAGTGGTGGGAGTGGGGCTCATGGTAGAGCAGATATGCACTTTGGCCCCAAATTGGGCAGCAGCAGTAGGAACTAGCAGAGTCTGACACAGAAGCAGGGGCAGCAGACACTAGGTCTGGCCCAGCAGAGCCTTGGGGTGGCAGAGTGGCTGGGGGATGGCTCAGAGGGGGATGGGAAGACCTCTGGGCCCAGCAGCAGAGAGGTAGCAGCCAGGGTCCTGTCCATGCAAGCCCTACTACCTGACCCAGCCCAATTCAAATTGTTCTGCCCCATTTGAAAATATGGTCTCCAAAGAAAGGCTCTTTTATTATTATTTTTTTTAATTCCAGTACAGTTAATATATGGTGTTATGCTAATTTCAGGCATGCAATATAGTGATTCAGCAATTCATCATGCAGTGCTCATCATGACAAGTGCCTCCCTCTTGACAGGGCTGAGGGAAATTCCAGCAGCACCAGGAAATCTAGAACCTTCTATCATCCTGATTAGAGAACTATGGGTATCTGAGGATTCCACCCTGGGCTAGCCTCCCTGCCTACAAACTCGTTAAATAATTTTTCTGGGTCTCATTTTGTCCAATCAGAAGATGGCCCATCTCATCTGGGCTCTTCTTTTGCTTGAGAATTTTGGGAAGAAAGGTAAGCTATCTGGAGAGAGAATATATGAAAAAAAATAGAGAACTAATCTCCATGTTCATGACTGCAAAGCTCTGTCTTCAGCAGCCCTTGGGCAGTAGCTCCTAGAAGCATCTGCATCCTCTCACACTTGCTCCCCTCTCTGGGGGAGCTCCTTTCTCTTCCCTGTGACCCTGTTCCCATTTTTGATCATCTTACTCCTTGAGGGTAGAAGGAAGGATGTGGATAGTCTGGGGCCTGGGGCCGGCTGCAGCTCAGACCTGGTGACCCCTAGGACTAAGCAGTGCCGGCCCTACTCCCACAAAGCCCACCCAAGGGCCCTGCGGCCCCTCCTCTCACACCTTCACTCCCCTTGTCCTTCATGCCTACCCAGACCTTACCCAGAGAGGGGAGGGACTATTATGTGCTGGTGAGTCACAGAGTCCCTGCTGCTTCCTCCTCACCCCAACTCTGCGAGGTAGGCACCACTAGTCAACATTTAACAAATGGGGAGCAGGTTGACACTTGCCCAGATCTGCAGTCTGCGGGTGCATGCTCAGGGCTCTGAGATCTGCCTGACTCCAGAGCTACACAGAGGGAAGACATGGGCTCAACCTCTAGGAGTCACAGAGGATGGGGGCTAAAGGTGCCGGGAGAGGGGGGTGGAGCTCAGGTTCCAAGATGCTTTGGAGGCAGCAGGGCTGGGGGGTTTTGAGGGCTCCGAGATGCCTTCTTTGGCACACTGGCAGGTCCTCACGGCTCACCCCACTGTGGCCCTTCACTTCTAGTCACAGCTGCCAATGAGCTGGCCTGCCGCGGCCTAGACCACCTGGAGGAAAAGATCCCAGCCCTCCAGTACCCTCCTGAGAAGGTGAGCCCCTTCCCCGTCTCTAGTGTCTCTAGTGTGCCGGTACTCTGGGAGGGGAGGGCACAGGCCGACGACTACCAGCCTTTCATTTCAATCCAAGTGCCATCCAAGTTTGTGGGTGGCTGCCTGCCCTTAAGGCCACACAGTGGGCTTGTTCCTCTCCCTGTGGTGCCAAATGAGGGCAGGCTTTCTGGAAAGCAGGAACAGCCTAGGGGCAAAGTCAAACAGGGACTTGGGGTGGGTCCCACTGCTTCTGATGCCACCATTCCCCCTCCCCCATCCCAGGATACCCAGTGGGTCTGCCCTGGGCCACTTGGTAACTACAGTCACCTAAGATTGTGAGCTGTACTCATCAGATCTTGTGAAGTCCCGCGTCCTCAAAATCAACCCTTTATGGACCATGAGACTGAAAAAATCACTTTACCTAGCTATATATTCATTGGGCATCTAGTAACTAAGGGCCATATCAGATGCTTTTGGGGAATTACTGACCAACTATCTACTCACCCCACAAACATTTACTGAGCCCTACCCTGTGCCAGGGGCCATGATGCGATTTATGGGGCCTTCCCAATTTAATCTTCTCTTGTCAACCCTCTGGGACAGAGTGAGTATCCTCATTTTACAGATGAGAAAACCAGTGATTTCTCCCTGGCCACACAGCCTTAAGCAGAGGCCACATGAGAGCAGGTGTGTTGGCTCAGAGGCCTGTGCTCTTCACATGTTTCCAGATGAAGGGCATCTTTGTCACAAAAGAGCTTCCAGATGAATAGGAGGGAAAGAGAAATTATTCCAATATGGAGCTGGTAGGAAGATCAGCCACATCTTTGAATCAGTCTAAACGAAGATGGGGATGTGTGTTCTGAGGGATGGACAGACAAGACATTCAAGGAATTTGAGAGCGAAGTTGCCTTATGTGCATGAGAATATCAAGGCTGGTGTCACCAAGGAGTTGGCCTTTGGAGGGTCAGTTAGCTAGGATCTTGACAGGCCGAAGTGGAGCGTGAAGAAGCCGGAGAGTCATGCCCAGGGACGAATGGAGCCCTTTCCCTTTAAAGTCCATCTTAACCAAGGAGCCTGGATATTGGTGCCACTCCACTGGGCCTGTATTTTATTTTTTAAGTAAGCTCTATGCCCAATGTAGGGCTTGAACTCACGACTCCGAGATCAAGGTTACATGCTCTTACCAACTAAGTCAGCCAGATACTCCCCACCTCGGCCTTTAGGTGAGACCTTCCTGGAAGCTGGGCTCAGGGCTACCAGACCCACAGGCCTGACTCCCCTCCCCATTTCCCCCAGATTGCCTCTGAGCTGAAGGACACCATCTCTACTCGCCTTCGCAGTGCCAGGAATAGCATCAGTGTGCCCATCGCCAGCACTTCGGACAAGGTCCTAGGGGCCGCTCTGGCCAGCTGTGAGCTCGCCTGGGGGGTAGCCAAAGACACTGCTGAGTATGCTGCCAACACCCGGGCGGGCCGGCTGGCCTCTGGAGGGGCCGACTTGGCCCTGGGTGGTGTTGAGAAGGTGGTAGAGTTCCTCCTCCCTTCAGCCAAGGAAGACTCAGGTATCTACTGCTAGGGGGCTGGCAGACCTGCCCTGGGAAGGGAATTGACTGCCCACGCTGCCTGGGAATTAGCAAGAGGCAGCCAGGGCGCACCTGGCCACTACTCTGGAACAGGGAAGGCCCAGCAAGATTTCCAGATGGATCTATCCTAAGTTAGCCTCCTCTCTCCATTTGTAAGTGGGGAAAGTGAGTGACCCAAGTGGTGGACCTAGGGTGACCTCTTTCCAACCCTAGACACAGCCCAGCTCCTCCAGCCCCTCTCTCTCTGATCAGCTTTCCTTTCTTTCCCCCTAAATCTCACCCAGCCCCTGCTCCAGGACACCAGCAGACCCAGAAGCCCCCCAAAGCCAAGCCGAGCCTTGTGCACAGGGTTGGGGCCCTGGCCAACATCCTCTCTCGACACACCTTCCAGACCACAGCCCGGGCACTGAAGCAGGGCCAGGCCCTGGCCATGTGGATCCCAGGCGTGGCACCCCTGGTGAGTGTCTGTCCTGAGTTCTGGCTGACCCCCCAGTCTGTGTCTCTCCCATCCCTCCTCCAGCTTGGGCTGGGGCTTTTGGTCTAAGGACAAGAGGCCTTATGGGGACTGAAGGCCAGTCTTCTGGGCTTTAGGAGAGAGAAAGGACAGGACGTGAGCCAAGGGCAAGCCACCCACTTCTGTCTCTCTCCCTCTCCCTCTGAGTCCCACCCCCCAGCATTCATCCTGGCAAAGGGGCTTCTTGCTGTGGGCTCTCTCCCACCTATGAGGGAGCAGAGACCCTCAGCTGCTATCCAGGCACTGGGGATTGTCACCTGTAAATAGGCAAGGCCTCAAACCCCTTCTCTTGGGGAGAGAGTGCTGGCGGGACTGCATCCCTGACTGACCTCAGGTTTTAAAAATTTCTCTTCTAGAAGTGTCTAATTTGCATCCTACTTGCACCTAAAGTAAAGCTGCCTTTTCTAGACCTGGGCAGGGCTAACCCTCCACCGTATCCCACTCTCCACTGTGTATTTTAGCAGATATAGACTGGATTTTTTTTTTTTCATAAGGACCTTTAAGTAAGAAACTAAGGCCAAAATAAAGGAAATAAAAATTGAAAATTAAAGCATAAAGGTCAGCAAACAAAACAACCACTTCTCAGCCATCATTTGGGTGACACTTTTATTTTTAAGATTTTATTTATTTGACTGAGAGAGAGCACAAGTGGGGTGTGTGGCAGGCAGACAGAGAGGGAGAAGCAGGCTCCCCACTGAGCAGAGAGCCCTATGTGGGGCTCCATCCCAGGACCCCAGGATCATGAGCTGAAGGCAGACACTTAACCAACTGAGCCACCGAGGCGCCCCTGGGTGACACTTTAAAAAGCATCACCAGGACTGACTCATTCACTCAAATGCTTGCTGAAAACCTACTAGGAGTCAGGTTCTGTGGCTCCAGTAGGGATACAGGAGTATCACTGTCCCCTGTGTTGGGGATAAGTTACCTACCAGTGGGGGCTGCAACTAACCCTTGTCTCAGCCTTATGTGTAGTCAGGAGGGCCTTCTGTACCATGCAACCTCAGGCACCCTATTCACATAGAACATAATGTTGTCCCCTGAAGTTCTATGGTGAAGACGCCCTGTTTGTAGAGCTCCCTGGGGTGAGGAATGAGCCAAGCTCTGCCTCAAGGGGACACTAGCCCACCTGCCCAGGTCTGTTTTCGCCCATGGGATACTGGAGTCCTCTTGGTTTTTTTTTTCACTCTTTAAAGATCTCCAATGAGTATCTACTAAAGTTTTTTTTTTTTTCTACTAAAGTTTAACACACTTACCCTCCAAGACTCAGCAATTCAACCCAACAGAAATGAGAGCTTCTGTCCCCCAAAAGACAGGTTCCTATCAGTCTTTATCCTTGACCAAGAACTGAAAACAACACAGATGTCCACCAACAGCAGAGTGGGTAAATTGTGGTAGATATACATGATATATGGCCCAGAAGTGAAAAAGAAGGGGCTATTTAGAGGCACAATATCACAGATGAGTCTCACAACATCATGTTGAACAAAAGAAGCGTCTCATGAAAGGAGACACATCGCAATAGTCCATTTATATGGATTTCAGAAACAGGCAAAACAGTGCATGGTGGCAGAGGACAACATGTGGTTCCTCTTGGAGGGGGTTACTGACTGGGAGGGGGGCAACCACATGGCAGATTTTGGGGGTGTTGAAAATCACCTATATCTTGTCCTGTGGTAGTTACAGAAGTGTGTGCTTCTAAAAGTTCACAGAGCTACCCACTAATGATGTGTGTGCTCTAGGTATGCAAGTTATCACTTGAGGACAGGTTTTATTATTTTTTAAATATATTTTTAAAAGATTTTATTTATCCATGAGAGACAGAGAGGCAGAGACACAAGCAGAGAGAGAAGCAGGCTCCATGCAGGGAGCCTGATGTGGGACTTGATCTCGGGACTCCAGGATCACACCCTGGGCCAAAGGCAGGCGCTAAACCGCTGAGCTACCCAGGCATCCCTCGATAGGTTTTATTTATTTTTTTTTAATTTTTATTTATTTATGGTAGTCACACACACACAGAGAGAGAGAGAGAGAGAGAGAGAGAGGCAGAGACATAGGCAGAGGGAGAAGCAGGCTCCATGCACCGGGAGCCCGACGTGGGACTCGATCCCGGGTCTCCAGGATCGCGCCCTGGGCCAAAGGCAGGCGCCAAACCGCTGCACCACCCAGGGATCCCCCTCGATAGGTTTTAGACACAGCCTGCTGGGGCCAGGCCCTGGGGGTGAGGGAATTTGCCCTCTGGAGCCGCTAAGCCCCCCGGCAGGCGCCGTGAAGCCAACAGCCTGTCTGGCCTTCTCCCCACCACCCCCAGAGCAGTCTGGCCCAGTGGGGCGCATCGGTAGCCATGCAGGTGGTGCCCCGGCGGCAGAGTGAGGTGCGGGTGCCCTGGCTGCACAACCTCACTGCCTCCCAGGAGGAGGATCACAATGACCAGACGGACACCGAGGGAGAGGAGACAGAGGAGGAGGAATCAGACACCGAGGAGAACAAGCTCAGTGAGGTAAGGGAGCAAGTAGAAGCCCAGTGGGGAGGTGGCCACCTCGAGGTCCCACAGGCCACTGAGGGGATGTGAAGCAGAGGCAATGGATGAAACAAGTCTATGCCCCCAGGCCCAGAGACATCATGCAGGCCTGCTGCGCTGTTCACTGTTCTCTCGGCAGACCCTCCCAGCAGCCTCACAAAGTAGGCAGGGCAGAGACTGTCTTTCCCATTTTGCAGATGAAGAAGCAGGTCCAGAGAGGGGAAGTGACCTGCCCAAGGCCACAGAGCTGGAAGAAATTGGCAGACAGTTTTTTTTTGATTAGGTGTCCAAGTTCTTTCCCTCCACTCCGGGAGGTGGGGGGAGGTGGAGGGATCAGGGCCATGGGTGGGGCTGCAGGAGGTGCTGACCTAGCTCTGGCCCCCAGGTAGCAGCCCTGCCCAGCCCACAAGGCCTCCTGGGCAGTGTGGCCCACACGCTGCAGAAGGCCGTCCAGAGCACCATCTCAGCCGTGACATGGGCACCTGCGGCCGTGCTGGGCTCAGCAGCGAGGATGCTACACCTCGCCCCAGCCCGTGCTGTCTCCTCCACCAAAGGGAGGGCCATGTCCCTGTCAGACGCCCTGAAGGGCGTCACTGACAACGTGGTGGACACAGTCGTGCACTATGTCCCGGTGAGTCCCACCCCAGGGTCCGGGGAAGGACAGGTAAAGCAGATTTGACTGAAGGGGCTGCAGCAGTCCTGCCTTCCCCAAACTCCTTGGCGGGCTCCGGTCCTCAGAGCTCCAGAAACATTTTGACAAACTGCACCCTTGACGAAGGGGGCCCTTTGCTAGCCCGGCAGAGAGTGTAGAGACCCTGGCCCAGGCCTGCGACCTTTCCCCCACATCCTCCCTTCTGACCCTCAGTCTGGGAGTTTCCAGGGGCCCAGCCATCCCCCCCAGGGGGTTTGCATGCTGCTCCCTGCTGCCCGTCTCGATAGTATCACCTATAACCAACAGGAAAAACCCAAGAGACACCAATACTGTCTCTTTTGGGGGTCCCCAGGCCCCTTCCCAGAGCAAGTTTTGGGTTGTGCAGGCTCCAGGGGGGCCAGGGACACACCAGACCCCTCAGAGCAAGGGTTGGGGGCAGAAATTACTCAACACTTCCAGAAGCATGCAGGGGTCTTGGCTGCCAGCCTGTTCACCTTGGGCTCCCAACGGCCCGGCATGGGCCCCCGACCCAGACAGGGGCAGGGTGTGGGCTGTGCTTGGGCCCAAGGGGGGTGCTGTGTGGGAAAGCCGCTGACCTTCCAGGAGGGAGACCCGAGGGGTCCAGACAGTCTGGGAGGGGGGCTGCCGGCCTCCCTTAGGGGTCGGAGCGGGAGACCGCCGGAGAGGGCACGCCGTCCGGGTCTCCCCTGCCCGCGCCCAGTCCCACCCCCGGCGGTGCGCTCCGGAGGGCCGCTCCCGGGAGGCGCGCGCGCGACGGTCCCTGAGAAAGGCGGGCGGGAGGCGCGGGGACGGGGTGCAGGCCGGGGACCCTGACGCGCCGCCGCGCCCTCAGCTCCCCAGGCTGTCGCTGATGGAGCCCGAGAGCGAATTCCGGGACATCGAGGAGGCCGGGCGCCGGGAGGCGGAGCGCAGGGCGTCTGGGGCGCCGGAGCCCACGCCGCGCCCCCCGCAGCCCCGCGGCGGCCCGCGGCCCGCGCGCGGCCCCGGGGCGCCCCCCGGCCCGGGACCCGAGGACAGGCTGGACGCGCCCGCCGCGCCGCGCCCCGCCTTCCCGGCGGCGGCCCGCGAGAAGCCCACGCGCAGGGTCAGCGACAGCTTCTTCCGGCCGAGCGTCATGGAGCCCATCCTGGGCCGCGCGCAGTACAGCCAGCTGCGCAAGAAGAGCTGAGCCCCGCGCCCCGGGGCCCCGGGGCCCCGGAGCCCGAGCCTCGGTCCCGCCGCGCTGCCGAGGCGCGCGTCGTCCTGGCCCCGCTTTCGGGCGTCGCGGCCACAACCTGTTTTTAAGAAGCATCCGAGCAGCAGCTTGCTTGGACTCTACGCTTGGCGGCTTTTTGTTTTGTTTTGCTCTGTCTTTTAAACGAAGGGATTACTTGTCTGACTTGATCTCTCACCTCTTTAACCAAAGTTGTGGCCAAATGACATTTGACAGTTTCCAAAATTAGGCAGGAGTCTCTGACGTGTGTTTAAAGGCCTGAGTCGGGGATTCCTCTGAGTACCCAGGCTCCTACTTCGAAGGGAGCGTCAATCAGGTGCGAAAGCGGTTGTACGTTTATATTAAATACGCCCCCCCCCCCCCCCCCCCCTTACTGAGTACGCGGGACTCCGCAGGGCGAGCCCCGGCCTGTGCTCTGTAGCGCCACCTCCTGGCTCACGGCCACACTGCCACTTGCATCCCGCCCGCCTTGCATCCACCGCCCTTTGAAGGCGGGCGCCCCCCGCTGCCGGGGGACGGCCAACGGCGACTGCGTAGACCATACGTGTGGACGCTAGTAGCCACGATTCATTCCAAGCCCTATTTTTGAAAATGTCAATATTTGGTAAATCTAGGGAATGCGTATATACATTTTAATTCAAATATTGCAAAAGGGCGTGTGTCCTCTCTGACCCATTCCCCTTCACAAAAACCACCGCGCTGCCAGTCTCTGGTGTATCCTGCAGGTCCAGGCGGTGCATGTGAAACCCATGTGCGGAGCCCCGTCCCCCCCGCCCCCCGTTTTGCCCACACAGCTGTGGGATGATATCCTGCTTTCTTGATTGAACAATACATCTTAGAGATCTTTTTGTTTCAGCACCATAAATCCTCCTTGCTCTGTTTAATGGCCATGTAGTAAGTGTTTCATGATGTACATGTGCTATCCGTGGTTTCCTATTGATGGATTTTTAGGTTGTTTCCTTTTTTTTTTTTTCTTTTGGTCCTGCAAACAGTGCTACAATAAATGTCTGCATATAAAATGTTTTGTGTAGATATATCTATAGGAGAAATTTATAACTTGGAACCATGGCATGCTGGGTGAAAGAGTATGTGCATTTTAACTATTATCAGATAATAGCAAGTAGCCTTAAACCAAATTCAGTTTTCCTTGTTACTGTCATCTGCAGCTACACAGATAATTCCTACCTCTCCGTCAGACCCGTGAGCACCCTCTTGGCCCCCACTCTGTTGCACACCTGAAAGCCCAGCTTTTTGAAACTGAGTCTGGGTCCTGGCAGATCTTTGGTGTAATGAGTCCTTGGCCTTGATGCTTGGTTTTGGAATCTGAAGATGCCCAGGATGGGGAGATGGAAGTGCCGGTGGACATGCACCTGTGGACACGACCAGGACTCTGAGCTAGCCTTGGGCACTCCACCCCCACCTCTACAATCCACACCACTACCAGCAGTTCCCTGAGGAGGGAGTATAATCTGGCAAGAGGGGCCCTTATAAGCCAATATGGCAGGGGCTATAAAGATCGAGTCCAGCCTAGCCCTGACAGTGCTCCTGTGGGTAGCTGCTGGTGCAGTGACCTCAGGCCTCAGTGTGCAGAGAGGAACACCCAGCTGTTCTGGACTCACCTGTCCATGCTGCTTTCTTCCTGGAGCTTCAGAAACCACACTCCTGACTGTCCACTCTTCCATTGTCCTGTGGCTCTTCCTTCTAGACCATACTCCAGTTGGCACAAAAACTGCCCTCTCAGCAGCCCAGAAGAACTGGGGCCTTGACAGGACAATAGCAATCAACATACCTGCTGGCCAGGCCCGTACCCCCCACCCCCACCCCTCAGGTGTTGGGGGCCAGTGTATGGGATAGGACAGCTCAGGAAACAGTTTAAGTTGTAAAAGATTCTTTTTACCGTTAGAAACCTCTTGATTAGGTAGCAAAGTGCTCTGAGCCTGGACCTTGGGGCTTCTGAATACTTTTTGGAGAGAAATGAGAGCAAAATACCTCCTCTAAATGATACAAATGTACTTCATTGTCTGGTGTGAGACTCTTCACTGTTCCTAGACACATCACTTTGGCAAGTCTCCTTGCTCATGTGAATGTGAAGGCTCATCCACACTCATCTTTGTTGCTCATGACCTCAGGAAGACCTTCACTTCACACTGGGATGTCAAGGCCCCTTTCCTTATCCTCTCTCTTCTAGTCCAGCTCCTGAAATGCACCTCCAACTTAATCACAGCTTTCAGAGATGGAAAAATAACAATTACAGCCCATAAAATACCTTTATATGCACAGTTATTTACCACTTTTTTCTTTCATAATTATTTAGGATCTTAGTAGCCAAAGGACTTCTTGACTGGAGACAGATAGCACTATGACTTGGGCTTTCTTGCTCACCATATGAAGCATAATTTTCCTGAACATTTAAGTACTTCATACTTAGTCAAATATTACAAAATGCATAAATCAAATTATTGAAAATACTGGAATGTTGATTACAAACAAATAAGTCAAATTCTCTTAAACATTCCTGTAAGGCCTGAGTCCATGGAAACTTCCACACGACTCACCAGCACCTGACTATAGTTAGCAGGCGTCCACAGGTTCTCCTGTCTGCAGAGAGGCAACTAAACCTGCACGTACTGCTGGGTGGACCCTTGTCCTACCTACCACTCAATGGGACACACAGAACGTGAGCGGTACTGTTAGAACGTCCTGTGTGGCATCTCCATTCCCACCCTGGCCCTGCCCCCAGGAACTATAATCTGGAACTTTGTGTTTATTATGCCTTTTGCTTTTCTTTTTTTTTTTTTTTTTTTTTGCCTTTTGCTTTTCTTTATAGATTCCTTTCCTGTGCATATTCGCCATTCCAATGCTATTTCGTTTTGCAGGCTTTGCATTTTAAGTTGAATTTGATGTATTCGTCTGAGACTTGCTTTTGTTTCACTCTAAATGATGTTCCTGCCAGTCACTCATGTTCACTAGAGATTTTTTTAAATACAAATATTGCTGTAATCTGATTGTAAAAGTCATATAGTGAAATCTTACCCCCTCCCAAAGATGACAGTATTAGGAGGTGGGTGGGACCTTTGGGAGGTGATAAAGTCATGAGGACTCCATAGGATTAGTGTCTTTATAAAAGAGGCCTCAGGGCAGCCCTGGGTGGGTCAGCGGTTTATCGCTGCCTTCAGCCCAGGGCGTGATCCTGGAGACCCGGAATCGAGTCCCATGTCAGGCTCCCTGCATGGAGCCTGCTTCTCCCTCTGCCTGTGTCTCTGCCTCTCTCTCTCTCTCTCTCTCTCCCCCACCCCCGTGTCTCTCACGAATGAATAAAATCTAAAGAAAAAAAAAAAAAGAGGCCCCCGAGAGGTCCCTTGCCTCTTCCACCATGTGAGGACCCAGCAAGAAACACCAGCTACAAATCAAGAAGAGGGCCACTACCAGAATATGACCATGCAGGCACTATGATCTTGGACTTCCTGACCTTCCAAACTATAAGAAATAAATTCCATTGTTTATAAGCTACCCAGTCTGTGGTATTTGGTTATAGCAGCCCAAACGGACTAAAACAATTACACTTTATATTTAATAAGTATATTAAATTAGTATATTAATAATAAGTATATAAATTTAGTCATTTGTATCAGAATTGAACCAGTCTTGAGAGATAGAAAGGCCTAAATAGCAATATGTATTAGTCAGCCTCTGCCATATTGCTGCACAACAAATATCCTAAATAGTGTGGTTTATGACAATATGCATTTATTCTTTTTTTTTAATTATTTATTTATTTATTTATTTATGACAGTCACACACACAGAGAGAGAGAGAGAGAGAGAGAGGCAGAGACATAGGCAGAGGGAGAAGCAGGCTCCATGCACCGGGAGCCCGACGTGGGATTCGATCCTGGGTCTCCAGGATCGCGCCCTGGGCCAAAGGCAGGCGCTGAACCGCTGCACCACCCAGGGATCCCAATATGCATTTATTCTTATGTTTGTGGGTGGGTCAGCAGGTAGGGTGTGGTTCAGCTCATCCTTCTGGTACTCACGGTGGCTCTGATTCCGCCTGTGGATCAGCTGAACTTGGCTTCAGGTTGTGCATGAGTTCAAATCTGATCCAGGTATACTATTTTGGGGATCCAGGGTAAGGGTCAGTGGAGATCTGGGGCCTGCTCTCTCACAACAAAGCACAGCCTTCCAGCTGCATCATGTCTCCTCAATGCCATTGGCCAAAGCATGTCATATGGCCAAGTCCCAGCCTTTCTTCCACGTGGAGAACTGATTGTCCTATACATATTTTCTAATTTCTTGAATTTTTAGTTTCTCCTCAGTGGAAGTGTACACTGTGGGAAGGTAAAGAGTTCCTCTTTGGGGTTCCTGGGTCGCTCAGTCCATTAAACATCTGCCTTTGGCTCAGGTCATGATCCCAGGGTCCTGGGATCCATCCCTGCATTGGGCTCCCTGTTTAGTGGGGAGTCTGCTTCTCCTGCTCCTTCTGCCCCTCCCCTCTCTCCCACCCCATGTGCTAGCTCCCTCTCATGCTCTCTCTCTCTAATAGATAAAGAAAATGGTTGTTGTTGTTTTTTTATAGTATGCTTTTTGGCCTTTGATACCTAGAAGCTATTTTTTTATAAAAATTTTATTTATTGGGATCCCTGGGTGGTACAGCGGTTTGGCGCCTGCCTTTGGCCCAGGGCGCGATCCTGGAGACCCAGGATCGAATCCCACGTCGGGCTCCCGGTGCATGGAGCCTGCTTCTCCCTCTGCCTGTGTCTCTGCCTCTCTCTCTCTCTCTGTGACTATCACAAATAAATAAAAATTAAAAAAATTTTTTTTAAATTATTTATTTATTTATTCATGAGAGACACACAGAGAGAGGCAGAGACACAGTCAGAGGGAGAAGCAGGCTCCATGCAGGGAGCCTGATGTGGGACTGGATCCCAGGACTCCAGGATCATGCTCTGGGCTGAAGGCAGGCACTAACTGCTGAGCCACCCAGGGATCCCTAAAGAAAATCTTTTAAAAAAACACAAAAAACAAATCAAGAGGGGATCCCTGGGTGGCGCAGCGGTTTGGCGCCTGCCTTTGGCCCAGGGCGCGATCCTGGAGACCCGGGATCGAGTCCCACATCGGGCTCCCGGTGCATGGAGCCTGCTTCTCCCTCTGCCTGTGTCTCTGTGCCTCTCTCTCTCTGTGACTATCATAAATAAATTAAAAAACAAATTAAAAAAAAAAAATCAAGAGTCAGTGGCTCAACTGACTGAGCCACCCAGACATCTCTGGAATCAGCTACTTTTAATAGGGAGCAGATATAAAGCCCACAGTTTGAACCCTGGGGTAAGCATATCTGATTGTTCCACATGCATATTGGTGATAGACAAAAAAACAAAACAAAACAAAACAAAACAAAAAACATTGCACAATCACTACTAATAAGAGCGAGAAAAAAAGGTATTTCTCTCCAAAGTTATGAATTCACATTGATGGTTCCAGTGAACTCTAAGGTCACAAAATTCTCTCAAAATTTTATTGTAACAAAAAAGTTTTAGTTTTTTCTTAAAGCTTAATAACTGTAATTGTAATTGTAATTGCACTTCCTTTTCTTAAATAATGAGGTTTCGCCAATCATTGTCAACTTTTGTTACATTTACAAGCATGAGGACTCAAGTTTCATTTCCAGCCTCTTCACATATAGAGACTAAAGGAATTGTTTTGACCATTATGGTACCAGGCTTTTCTATATCATTCCAGCTCAGGACCCCAGCTGCTTTAGAATATTTGGGACCAATAATGTAATTCTACAGCATGTCAGAGAACACTGGGGTTGCATCTATATTTCCCAAATGTGTGAATTTTTAGTTTCTCCCTGATTGAATTTTTTTTCCCTAATTGCATTTTATATCACAGAAGTGATGCAGCTTCTGACAGACAGATGGTTGGTACCTGAATGAGGATCCTTCATGCATATGAATAGTTGACCAGCCTCTCTTATCTTTGAAAATTCTAGGATGTGGTTGTGGATGACTTTCTGTCTTAGAGTTCTCCAGAGAAACAGATCCAACCGACAGTATATAAATATACATCCATAGGAGGTGTGTATATGCAGAGAGATTCATTACCAGGAATTAACTTACACAGTTATGGAGACTGGCAAGTCCTCAGAGCTATAGGGTGAGTCAGCAAGCTGGAGACCCAGGAGAGCCAGAGATGGAGTTCCAGTACAGTCCAGTCTAAAGTCTGGCAGGCTCAAGACCCAGGAAAAGCCAATATTCAATTTGAGTCTGAAGGTGGGATAAAAGCTGAAGTCTTGGTTCAAGGAAGACAGGAAAACTCTTATTTGGGGCAGGATCAGCCTTTTAGTTCTGTTCAGGCCTTCACCTGATTGGATGAGGCCCACCCACAATGGGGAGGCTGATCTGCTTTACTCCAAATTCACCAATTTACATGTTAATCTCACCCAAAAACACCCTCACAGAAACACCCAAAGTAATGTTTGACCAAATATCTGAGCAGCCCAGGGCCCAGTCAAGTGAATACATAAAATGAACCATCACTTTTCCCAATACAGGCTGACCCATCTCATGTGCATATTTTAAGCCAGCATAGTCATTCTGCTTTTTCGCCAGTGGTGATTTCCTAGGGGGCAGCCCTAAATCCTAAAAGGATATGAGGGAAAGCCGCTCTTAGGGCTCCTAAGAAATTTCTTTTAATCCGAAGAATGCCACATGATACAATGCTCTCTTCCTCCTCTGAATCTTCTATGGTTGAAGGTGATGGCCAGAGAAATAGACAAGCCAGGTCCTCTATCACATTGCCACTGATTCAACCTGCCCCAGAGCCACCTCCCTCTTGTCTTTCAGCTGAGAGAACAAATGGTCTTTTTGTTCAAGCCACTTCAAGTTGTGGTTTGTGTTGGTTGAAGCTGAAGGCTTCCCACTATAGATCCATCCAAAGAGACTTGGCAATTTCTACAGTCTTTAATGATACTGCCTGTGATGACAGGCAATCTTCTGTATACATAATAAATTAAATTTCGCTACTACATCACAGTTCAATTTTTCTACTGACATTTAAAATGACAAATTTGTTTCTAGATTTTAATTAAAATTCAACCATGCATGGTGCTCCCAATGCAACCAGTCCATCAGAGGTCACAGAGAAGGCACCATCTCCTTGAAGTGGCTTGTGGACATCCCCTCTCACCTCTCCTGGTGCCACATTTCCCTTGGCAATGACCACAAGATGCAACTTAATTTCACAAATGTTACAATGTGGGAAAATGCAAGTCTCAGAACTGAGCAAGCATTTTTTTGATGTGGGGAGATAGACATTTCTACTAGGCTTTTTGGGTGGGGAGGGTCAGGACGGAGAGTGCAAAGCAGAGGTGACTGAAGACAAGACTCTGAGCTGAGGACAGGATGGCCTGGTATCTGGATGGGGGACTTGACTTCTAAAGGCATAAGATATCATCAAAGGGATGTTTTTTCTTCTTCTTCTTTTTTAAAGACTTTATTTATTTGAGAGAGAGAGAGAGAGAGAAAAGCACAAGCAGGGGGAGGGGCAGAGGGAGAAGCAGACTCCCCGCTGAGCATGGAGCCTAATGCAGGGCCCATCCCAGGCCCCTAGGATCATGACCTGAGCTGAAGGCAGATACTTAAGTGACACCCAGGTGCTCTAAGTGGACGCTTCCTTCCTTCCTCTCCAGATACATCCTACGTGGCACTCTATCACTTTGTGCCTACAATACAAAAACATGAGCCACAGTGATCCATATCCATATTTCTGCTAATGCAAAAAGGTTTTCCTTCCTTTCTTCTATAACTTTTACTGAAAACCTCTATTGAGTGATGGTGCTTGGCTGTGGGCCAAGGGAAAGAGACATGGGTAAATAGTGCACTCTCCTTTCAAGGACCTCTCAGTTTAGCAGGTAAAATGGGCAAGTGATAATATGTGTATAATATGCGTGTGTAACACACATGCAAGTGCTTGTGTATGGTAGGGCTGTGGTCTGAATGTTCGTGTCCCCCTGCAAGTTCGCAATTGAAATCCTAACCCTCAAGGTGATGATACTGAAGATGGGGCCTTTGGGAGGTGATTAGGTTGTGAGAGTGGAGCCCTTGTGGAAGGGGTCAGTGTCCTTATAGAAGAGACCTCAGGGAGCTAGCCTGTCTCTACCACATGAGCACGCTGTGGCCTGGGCCCTCTAGGGACACCCAGGAAGTGGGGCCTCATCTGACACTGAATCTTCCACGGCTGTGATCGTGGACTCCCCAGCCCTCAAAACTGAGAAATAAATGTTTGCTGTTTATAAGCTGCCCAGTCAGGGGATCCTTGGGTGGCGCAGCGGTTTGGCGCCTGCCTTTGGCCCAGGGCGCGATCCTGGAGACCCGGGATTGAATCCCACGTCGGGCTCCCTGCATGGAGCCTGCTTGTGTCTCTGCCTCTCTCTCTCTCTCTCTCTCTCTCTCTCTCTCTCTCACTGTGTGCCTATCATAAATAAATAAAAATTTAAAAAAATATATAAGCTGCCCAGTCTGGGCATCTGATATTTTATTATATCAGCCTGAATGGACTAAGATACATAGAGAATAAGAGTTGGAAGGGTACCCTCCAAGACACTGAGTATTCTTTTTTTTTAATTTTTTTTTATTTTTTATTTTATTTATTTATGATAGTCACACAGAGAGAGAGAGAGGCAAAGACACAGGCAGAGGGAGAAGCAGACTCCACGAACCGGGAGCCTGACGTGGGATTCCATCCCGGGTCTCCAGGATCGCGCCCCGGGCCAAAGGCAGGCGCCAAACCGCTGCGCCACCCAGGGATCCCCGTCACTGAGTATTCTTATTTGTCTCCTTCATACTTCATGCTTATTATTATTATTATTATTATTATTTTAAATTGGCCTGTGTTGCAAGGACAGGAAGGAGATCAGTGAAGAGGCTCTGCAGTGGCCCAGATGAGAGGTAGTGATGATTTGGGTGGCCAGGGTGTAGAGGAGAAAGCTTTGCCTGGACTGGAAGCTACGGAGGAGGGGAAAGTCAGGGCTCCTTGGCAGAAAGGATGAGAGGAGGAGACAAGGATGGCTGGAGTGCTGGGGTAGATGGCGGGAGGCAGTCCCTTGGTCAGCACCTTCCCTGGGTAGATTCAGAATGAACACCTCAGCAAGGGTCCCACTAGCTGTTCACCCAGAGTAACCTCCCAAACTGGAGAGGTTGGCTGAGAACTCTCCAAAAACCTCACCTCCCAGTGGCCTCTTTCCCGGGCACTGTGACACTGTGGCATCCAGGAACCTGAGGCTGGGTGGCGGTGCAGTCTACCAATGGACAGGTGGTTCCCCTGCTCACTCTAAACTGGGGGCTTCCAAGCCAGTGCTGGGGGGTGCCAGGCCTTGTCAGGGCCTGCCCTGGTGAGGCTCTCCCAGGGGCAGTCTCCAGCTTGTTCTCTGTCTGGCATGCCCGGTCCCTGGTGGCTTCATCCATCCACCCTCTATGTCACTTTGGGTCTTGGTGAAGAAGGGGCACAGCGAGGACTCCCTGGTGTGAGTGCAGGGGGTGCAGCCAGAGCCCCTTCACACAGGGTGGAGTGGGCCCCCAGCCCTACCTGGAAAATCTCCTGGGGGTTGGATCCTTCTCAGCTTTTTTAGAAGGGGTAGTGAAATCCGAGAAAAGCGGGATGGAAGCTTTCTGAGGTTGGGGAAGGGATAGCTTTGCTGAGGTCTGAGAGAGTGTAGGGAGGACTGCGATACCCGCGTAGCAATGACGGGAGGAGCGAAGGTCTGCACCCGAACGAATGAATTCACGAACAAATAGAAGCTTATCTTCAGTCCGCTGTTATTCAGAGTCTAGGGTTGGAGAAGCCAACCTCTCTCCTCGTGGAGCGAAAGTCTCCCAGTTAGTTTTCGTTTCCTCACCTGTTGCAACTTGCCTTAAGATTTAGGGGCCCCGCTCCAAGAGCAGGTGGGCTTCTCCAGCTCGGAGCATCCGGCGGCCTTGGCGTCCGCCGAGTCCCCAGCATTCTGCAAGTTGCGCTGGAATCCAGAGTGCGGCGCCTGCAGGCGGGGACGGCGCTGGGGGGCGCCCCCCGCCCCCGGCACCGTGGCCCCGCCCCCGGACGAGGCCCCGCCCCACGCCGCCCCTCCGCTCCCGGCCCCGCCCCGTCTGCGGACAGACTCCGCGGCGCCGCCCGGCTCCCGCCTCCGCCCTCGAGCGCCCGCGCGGGCGGGGGGGCGGGTGAGGGGCGGGATGTTTTGGGGGGCGGGGGTCCCGATGACGGCATCGGATCGCGCCGCGCGGAGGCTCGGCGCCCGACTGCACCGCGGGGGGACCGCGCTCCCACCCGAGCAGGTGGGTGCGGGCCGGGGAGCGGGGAGGTCGGGGACCGGGTGGGTGGGGGAGGCGCGCGCTCGCCGCCTCCCTGCGCAGGCCTGGGCGGGGTGGCAGTGGGAGCCGGCACCTGGGGAGCTCTGCGCCAGCACGAGGAGCCCCCCGCTGCTTGCATACCAGCCTCCTGGAGGCCCCTTTCCTGGGCGGCCGGGAGCACCCCGTTCCCTAAGTCGGGGGCCTGAGGCCAGCATCCCGGGCCTGGCGCGGAGCAGCGAGCGCCGACGCTGCGAGGGTCGGCTCCGCATCTGTAATCACTTTTCCAAACTCCCGGGAGCTCCGGTCTCGTGCCCGCCTCCTCCAGCGCCGACCGCAGCCGCGGGGCTGTCCCGGCGCCCGGGGTGCGCGGGGGCGCGGAGAAGCCGGGACCGCGCGGCGCTGAAGAGCTCAGGGTGCGGGGCGCGCGCAGGCGCCCACTGGATTGCGCGGTAGTTGCCGCCGTGTCCCCAGGGCCCCGCACACAGCAGGGACTGGGTGATCGAGTGAGGGAACGAACGAACCGTTACACCTGTAGAGAAAAGTTAAATAGTGACAAATAGAGTGCTGTGGGCCCGAAGGGGAGGGGGCCAGTGCGATAAGAGAAGGGGACTGGGAAAGCTTTTTGGGGTGCAGTTTCATCATCATTGTTGGACGGCTATTAAGCGTCCGACCTTGTGCTGGGCGCTGGAGATACAGCAGGAAGCGGGACCGCAGAGTCCCTGCCTCTCAGCCCCCTCTGCGACAGAGTGGCCCGTGGCTGGTGGGAGCACCTCTGGGCGCTGTGCGTGTGTAGTGGTGGGACACAGAACACAGGCGCTTCCCTGGCTCCCTGAGGAACACCCAGCAGGCCTCAGCCGGGAGAGATGGGAGTGTGTTGCAGAGAAAGGGGAGCCAAGGTGGGTGCAGGAAGTGAGTGTAGACAAGGTAGGCAGGGATGTTAAAGTTTTGAATATCAGGGGCAATGGGGAGCCTCTTTTAAGAGAGTTTAAGTGGGAGAGTGACGGGATTGCATTTGCAATTTTGAAAGATGCCCCTGGCTGCCCCATTGGACTGCACAGGGAGACCAAGAGCAGTGACAAAGCTGGTAAATGTCATCCTGTCAAGAGGCCCGTGGCAGGGGCCCGGGCTTCGGCAATAGTATGGGGAGAAGCAGGTGAACTTGATATTTAGGAGATAGAATTGGCAGATCTGGTGGTGGGAGCTTGATGGAAAGTCTTGAAGGATCTTTTTTGAAGAAGGTGGGGCAGGGGGATGTGAGGTGACAAAGGCAGAGATTATGGAGACCCCAGTAGGTCTTAGGGAAAGGAATTCCCTGGTGTGGTGGTGGTGGTGGTAGTGGGGTGTGTATGTGTTCTAGGAGATGGGGCCCCAGGGGAAGGGTATGACTGGAACACAGAAGCCCTTGGGAGTCAAGTGGAGGAGTTAGGGCCTTATTTTGCCAGTGATGGGAGCCATTGAATGTTACAGTGTAGGACTGTGTTGGCCTTTGCAGTATTTGGGCACCAGGGTCGCAAGGAGGACGTTCTCATCTCATCTCTCCAAGGTCAGGAGCCCCAGGATCTGGCTTCAGGTCACCTGCGGGCTGAGTCCTGCCCCTAGAGTACAGGGGGTGATGATAGGGGCCTCCTCCTCTCTTTGCAGGGCCAGGAGGAGCCCTCCTGCAACATGGGACTGGAGACCCAGAGGCTGCCAGGGGCCGAGGAGGCCCCCGTGAGGGTGGCCCTGAGAGTCCGTCCGCTGCTGCCCAAGGAGCTGCTGCACGGACACCAGAGCTGCCTGCGGGTGGAGCCCGAGCACAGCCGCATCACCCTGGGGCGAGACCGCCACTTTGGCTTCCACGTGGTGCTGGATGAGGACACCGGGCAGGAGGCGGTGTACCAGGCCTGTGTGCAGCCCCTCCTCGAGGCTTTCTTCGAGGGCTTCAATGCCACTGTCTTTGCCTACGGTCAGACTGGCTCTGGGAAGACATACACCATGGGGGAGGCCAGTGTGGGTGAGTGACCCTGCTTGAGGGCCCCGTGCCCGCATCGAGGGGACTCCGTGTCTCCTGAACTTCTGCCCCTGCCCTCTTGCTGCCATTCCCTGTTGAAGATAGGGGTGCTGGGGGGAGATTTCCTCATCAGATCTGCAGCCCAGGGTGGGACCAGCCATATCAGTGGGCTGACCAGGGGTAGGAAGGATGAGTCCTTGGATGTGGCAGGGGGTGCTTTTCAACTCTGTAGAAACGAGGTCGCACTGTGTGATTCTGGTGATCTCAGTGGGAAGAAAGGGAAGAGAAGTTGGCTTGTCTCTGGAGGTTGTCAGGATGGCTGCCAAGCGTCAGGAATCTGTGTTCTAGTCGTAGTTGGAATGGGGAGGGTCCAGGGAAAGCTGTGCTTTGGCTGATGCCTGGTGAGGGAACAGCCTCTTGGGAGAGATGCTTTGGGCCAGTTGGAGGGTCTGCCCCATTTTAAGTAGCACAGACTGCTTTCTCTTAGGTTATAAAGGTATGCGTGTTTCTCATGGCGAATTAGGAAAATACAGAAAAACACAAGCACAAAAGAAAACTTACTTGATAATTGCTTTTCAACAATCACCCTGTTAGCATTATAGTTTCTCTCTCTGAGGAAATTATTTTACCTTTAAGAAATGGGATTATATAAAAAAAATGGGATTATATTATACCCTTTTTTTATTATCCTGGGTTTTTTTTAAAAAAGATTTTATTTATTCATGAGAGACACAGAGAAAGAGGTAGAGACATGGGCAGAGGGAGGAGCAGGCTCCTCACAGGGGGCCTGATGTGGGACTCGCTCCCAGGTCCCCGGGATCACGTCCTAAGCCGAAGGCAGACGCTCAACCACTAAGCCATGCAGGCATCCCTATATCCTGTTTTTATTTTCTTAACAATATATCATAAACATTACTCTGTGTCACTAAATATACTTCAAGCCAGTTTTTTAATGATGGTTTGGTATTCCATTGTGCATATAAGATAGTTTATTTAACTGCATCCTCTATTGGGTCTTAGGATGGTTGCATTTTTTTGAAGTTATGAAGAGTGCTGCTCTGAATATCCTCTCATTACTTTTTTGGGTTACATTTAAGAAGTCTTTCCTTTTATTTATTTTTAAGATTTTATTTTAGAGAAAGCACATAAATAGGGGGAGGGGCAGAGGTAGAGGGAGAAGCAGCTCTCTGCTAAGCAGGGAGCCTAATGTGGGGCTCAATCCCAGGACCCTGGGATCATGACCTCAGCCAAAAGCAGATGCTTAACGAACTGAGCCACCCAGCTGCCCCTAGGAGGTCCTTTATATAACTGAGCATAGATTATAGCAATGAGCTCCCTGCCCCAGGGAGTAATCAAGCCAGGGGTATCTGATGATCTAGCAGGAATGTAGTGAAGGGGATGCTTACAATATGAAAGGGGTTGGTGGAATCTTGAGAGGTTGCTTCCAACTCTGAAATTCTATAAATCTGCCTGACCATCCTGGAGCATGGCCCGGCTCAGGCTACCCAGCCATCCTGGCCTCTGCTGCTACGTGCATGCTGGAGCTCCATCCTCCAGTTGCTGGCAGGGGCCTCGGGGCCTTGAGCCATGTCCGTCTGAAGGCATGGTGGCAGGAGCTCTGTGGTGTCTCCCTAGCTTCCCTTCATGAGGACGAGCAGGGCATCATCCCCCGGGCCATGGCTGAAGCCTTCAAGCTTATCGATGAGAATGACCTGCTTGACTGTCTGGTGCACGTGTCCTACCTGGAAGTGTATAAGGAGGAGTTCCGAGACCTGCTGGAGGTGGGCACTGCCAGCCGCGACATCCAGCTTCGGGAGGATGATCGGGGAAATGTTGGTGAGGAACTCTGGGGGCCCCACTGGCTGGGAGTGGGGCTGCAGCTGCTGAGGGGTGGCACTGGAAGGTTTTGCCTTCCTGTCTCCTGTCTCCGGTCTCCACTGAGTTCAGTATCGACTTCTGTGCCCAGCATGCAAGGCATTGAGGTGGGCCTGGGGCAGGCTGGAGCCAGGATGGGCAGGACCTCCCCCCCTCCCTCCATGGGCCCCTGGGTCGGGAATGCTGCAGAGATCCAGCCACTGGATCCTGGCCAGTCCCGAGTTGTCCCTACCCCGAGCTCACAGCCTTCCATGCCCGCAGTGCTGTGTGGCGTGAAGGAGGTGGACGTCGAGGGCCTGGACGAGGTGCTGAGTCTCCTGGAGATGGGCAACGCGGCGCGTCACACCGGGGCCACGCACCTCAACCGCCTGTCCAGCCGCTCCCACACTGTCTTCACCGTGACCCTGGAGCAGCGGGGCCGCGCCCCCAGCCGCATGCCCCGACCGGCCGCCGGCCAGCTGCTCGTCTCCAAGTTCCACTTCGTGGACCTGGCGGGCTCGGAGAGGGTGCTCAAGACGGGCAGCACGGGCGAGCGGCTCAAGGAGAGCATCCAGATCAACAGCAGCCTCCTGGCCTTGGGCAACGTCATCAGCGCCCTGGGCGACCCCCAGCGCCGCGGCAGCCACATCCCCTACCGGGACTCCAAGATCACCCGGTGAGGGTCCCCGGGCGGCCCACGGGAGCAGGGGCCCCTCTCGGGCCGCTGGGTGAGGGGAGGCCGGTAGGGGAGGGGTCCTGTGTGTTCCCGGGGCGCTGGCCCGCGGGCTGCGGCGGCAGGCGAGTCCAGGCGCCGGGGCTCCTGACGCACCCCACCTGGCGTCCTCAGGATCCTCAAAGACTCGCTGGGCGGCAACGCCAAGACGGTGATGATCGCCTGCGTCAGCCCCTCGTCCTCCGACTTCGACGAGACCCTCAACACCCTCAACTACGCCAGCCGCGCCCAGAACATCCGTAACCGCGCCACGGTCAACTGGCGGCCTGAGACCGAGCGCGCGCCCGAGGAGGTGGCGGCCGGTGCGCGGGGGCCCCCGCGGCACCGCTCGGAGACGCGCATCATCCACCGCGGCCGGCGCGCCCCCGGCCCCGCCCAGGCCCCCCCTGCCGCTGTCGCCGCCGCCGCCGCCGCCCGCCTGGGCGCCGAGTGCGCGCGCTACCGGGCCCGCACCGACGCCGCCTACAGCCT
Source organism: Canis lupus familiaris (assembly GCF_011100685.1). Taxonomy (NCBI): domain Eukaryota; kingdom Metazoa; phylum Chordata; class Mammalia; order Carnivora; family Canidae; genus Canis; species Canis lupus. The sequence goes on along the minus strand of NC_049224.1, from coordinate 53,132,694 downwards.
CCTGCGCGAGCTGCAGGCCGAGCCCGGGCTGCCCGGCGCCGCCGTCCGCAAAGTGCGCGACTGGCTGTGCGCCGTGGAGGGCGAGCGCAGCGCCCTGAGCTCCGCCTCTGGGCCGGACAGCGGCATCGAGAGCGCTTCCGCCGAGGAGCCGGCCACGCAGGGGCCCGGCGGGCCGAAGGTGGCCAAAGGCCAGGTGTGGCCCGCGGGAGGGAGGGAGCGGGGAAGGAAAGGGTTCTCGTCCAGCCGGCGGTACCCCTGCCCCCGCTCCACATTCCTGATTCAGAGGCACTTCTGCCAGTGACCTTGATCACACTCTGTACCTGTCCATCCCCGAGCCTCAGGGTCTCCATCTGTGAAATGGGGATTACGCTAGTATCTACCTTCTGGGCTCCCGGGGCTGTTGTAAGGGCCGAAGGTGTACCAGGTACCCCACCCAGCACGTTAGTGGAGTCTCGGATTCCTACTAAGAGTGGTGATATTGTTAATAACAGTACGATTAATGACCTGAGGTGGCCCAAATAGCTTGCAGAGGGGATCGTAGGTGAGGTGGGCTCTGGAGCCCCAATTGCAGGCGGAGCTAAGGGCAGAGCAGCAAGCTGGGGTGTCCCAGAGACAGGCAGTCTTGTCCTGCCCCTGAAACCTCTTTCCTTGCTCCATAGGATGAGGAAGGGGCACTGCAGCTGCTTGCCCTGCAGAGCCAGGTGGCCCGGCTGGAGGAGGAGAACCGAGACTTTCTGGCTGCGCTGGAGGACGCCATGGAACAGTACAAACTACAGGTGTTTGGCGGGGGAGGCTTCCTTGAGGTGAAGTTTCCCGAGGAGAAGAGGGAGTTAGCCAGGGCACGCTTCTGACAGGGTAGGCAGAGATGGGGGAGGCACAGCTGAGCACCCGTGTGGAGGTGAGGAACTGAACGGTGCAGTGACTGGGGGGGATCCCAGTGAAGGGGGGTGAGAGGTGGGGCTGGAGGGGCTGGGATGGGTCCCTGGAATCAGGCCCTTTTGTCCCAGGTAACTGAGTCAGCGTTTCCCCGGGCGCCCTCTGGCGGCAGTCATTGGCCTGTGACTCGCAGGGAGGGATAGGACCTAACGGGGTGGGGTGAGAGCTAGGTCTGTAGGGGTGTGTGTGTCCGTGTGTGTTTCGGGGGGAAGGAGACCAAGAGGTGGTCAGAGATGTTTGGCCCTTCTGAGTTTTGGCTCAGGGACGGGGGGTGGCCTCCTCTGCCTGTCGGCATCCCTGCACCCTCCCCATCCAGCATCTCCCTTTAGCACCTGAACTTGTCTTGCAGAGCGACCGGCTGCGTGAGCAACAGCAGGAGATGGCAGAGCTGCGGCTGCGGCTAGAACTGGTGCGGCCTGGCTGGGGGACCCCAGGGCTCCTGCAGGGCCTGCCTCCCGGGTCCTTTGTGCCCCGGCCTCACACAGCCCCCCTGGGGGGTGCTCACAGTCATGCACTGGGTGTCGTGCTCCCTGCCTGCCTTCCTGGAGATGATGTTGGCCCCGAGAATTGGGGAGAGGTGAGGAGGTAGCAAGGCTGGGTGTCTGTTGAATTAGACAGGCTCAGGCAGGGGAAAGCAGTGTTGGGGAATGTGCTCCTCACTCCAGGCTTTCCTAGGACCGGCTGTGAGGAAAGGCCAAAATTTGGGTGACTCTCTAGGGCTGCTGAGAAGGATCTGGTGCCATTGGGCATCCCTGGGCTGGCTGGAGATTGACTGTGGAGTGAGGAGGTTACAAACGGGCTTCTGACTTCCAGCACTGGATGGGAAGCTTACGTACCTCCAGAGATGTGGAGCTTAGCACCTCTGAGGTCACCCCTTCTGTCTTTGCAAGTTTACTTTTCCATGAGCCCTAATTTCCCTGAGCCTGGCTGCCTACTCACTTGGGACCTTTTGGACAAATGCTGCTCCTGCATCTTCCTGAAAGCGCTGGGTCATCTCAGCTGTAAAAGCCTGAGGCACGGAGGAGAGGGAGGGCTTGAGTTTGGCAGGAGTCTGTCATACACACACCACCTGGGCAAGGTGTTGGTGAGATAAGACTTGGGTGCAGATGATCTGTATACAAAGACAGAGCAGATTGTCACCTGGGGAGTCCCAGGTGCTGTGGGGCAGAGGGGAGGGGTGGAGGGGGGCAGGGAGGAAGCTCCTGCTCTACCCTGGGATTGGCAGGGTTTGGTCCGCAGCAAAGACTGGTGTTGGGAAATGATTGATGGAGGGCCCCCTAGAGGCTTCCTGTCTTGAAGCCCTGGCACTCCCCTAGCAGGTGACAAATGGCAAAGAGGCTGGAGCCAAGTTGCTGGCGGAGGTAGACAGGCCAGGAAGCGGCTCTTCAGCTGCATCGGAGGAGGAGGAGGAGCAGGAGGAGGAGCAGGAGGAACAGCTGCCTCAGCGGAACCTGCAGCTGCGCAGGTGAGTGGGACCAGCTGCCCACCTGACCAGAACCACCACAGGCCCAGGCAGGGCTGGAGAAGGGTCCTGCTGTGGTCTCAGGGTGCCCTCACCTATGTTGCTTCCCTAGCTGCGAAGAACAGATGGGGGTGGTGGACTTGGGACCAAGAGTTCTCACTGGGGTGAATGTGCTGCTGGGTGGGCCTGGGCTTCCCGGTCCTCAGCCTTCAAGGTGGCCCTCGGTGCCCCCAACATCCCAGTGCCCCTGAGACTCAGCCCCCTGGCTTCTGTCCTGCTGGACTGACACTCTGGGATTCCACTGACCCAGTGGCTTCACTGCCTTCCTCTGGCTGGGAAGCGTATGACTCCTGCTTCTGTCTTCCAGAAATGGCATCAACAAATGGAGCCAAAGGGAGGGGGCCTGCCCGGGGAGTCCACTCGACAGGAAGGGCCCAGAGCTTCACCTTGAGGAACTGGGTGCAGCCATCCCAGGGCCCAGAGGTGAGCTGGGTCGGGCGCAGAGACCCTCCCCTCCACCGTCCTGGACTGGCCATCCTGGACAGTCCACACATCACCCCTGGCTGCCCCTTCCCTCGCCCGCCTCCCCCACTGTCAGCTGGGGCAGCAGCCTTGACAGTGCAGTGTGCTTGTTACAGTAGTTGGTGGGAGCAAGGCTCCGGCTCGACCCCGTCAGACCCCAGCTGCCATGGCCTCTGAGTGGCGGCTGGCCCAGGCCCAACAGAAAATCCGGGAACTGTCCATCAACATTCGCATGAAGGAGGAGCTCATTGGCGAGCTGGTCCGCACAGGTGAGGTGCTGGTCTGTCAGGTGGGCCTCCCACCGGACGGTCGTTTAGGTTTGGTAACCAGCTCAGCTTCTTCCAGCTGTGTGGCCTTGAGCAGGTAGGACAGCTCCTCTGGGACTCAAGTTTTCTCATCTCTAAAGTGGGGATAGTAATCGTACCTGTTTCAAGGGTTGTTGAAGTGAATTCAGCTGAAGTAAGTAATTAGACTGGTTCTCAGGAAGCATTACCTAGCATTATTAGTTGCATTTATCAGTTGCCTGCTGTGTGAGGCACCGTGGTGCTCACACTCTCTTGGTTTTCGGGAGCAAATAATGTCCCCAAATCATGTTGTGTCTGCCGCTGTGATGCATATAAACACGACATTTTATTTATTTATTCATGAGAGCGAGGCACAGACACAGGCAGAGGGAGAGACAGGTTCCATGCAGGGAGCCCGACATGGGACTTGATCCTTGGACTCCAGGATCACGCCCTGGGCCGAAGGCCGCGCTAAACGCTGAGCCACCTGGGCTGCCTTGGTGATGCATGTAAAGGGGCTGGGAGAGATTTGAGGTAGTGGCCAGCTGAGCCTTTTTATTTTAGTAGGTAAGTTTATTACAAAATGCATTGTAAAAAAAAATGCATTGTGAAAACTTTCAAACCCGTGAGGAAAGGCTGGTAAAGCTCTCACACCTGTCACGCAGATTTCACATTACAATGTCTTGCCCTGCATTCATCTCTCTTTTTCCCTTTGCTGAAGCGTTCTGATGCAAATCCCGGGCATCTTGTCATTTCGCCCCCATACCTTTTGCTGCGCCTCTTTTTGGACACTTTAACCAAAATACCATGAGTGCATCTAACAACACTTAATGTCACCCCGATGCCCAGAGCACAGACCTGTCCCCTCGGTTCCTCGGCAGCTGGTTTGCTAGAACCTAGCTCCACATGTGTTCCACACACTGTTTGCTTGTTAGGCCTCTAAAGTCTCCCTTCCAGTACTTTCTCCCAGTCCTGAGGAATGTCTCACAGCCTCCCCACCCCCACCCTGCCATGTTCTGGGTCTGCCTATTTGCTCCCTGGGGTGTTATTCAACTTGTCCTCTGTCCTCAGATTTCCTGCAAATGGAAGTTAGTTCTAGAGGCTTAATTCTATGGAGGCCCAAGCTAGGTCTTTGCTAGTATGTATTAGATAAAAATAAAGGCAGCGGAACCCATAATTTCCCTGGGACACTGTGACGGATGAGGCTAATTTGAAAAGCAAGTGATTTAAAGGAAAATACGTTCAGTAACTTGTGGTACTGGTACCGTCTTGCAGGTGGCCACCTCAGGAGTGGGGGGTGAAAGGATCGTCCTCCCGGCGGGAGGGGCCTCCTGTGCTGATGAAGCCCCCATCCCCTCCAGGGAAGGCAGCC